>NC_079192.1:268401991-269635741 GCF_029499605.1 Hyla sarda
GTTCACTGTTCTCATTTAAGGGTACAGTAACATGTAAATTATATATACATATAACAGTAAGATAATAATTTAGAAAAAAATATTATTATGAACATAATTAATTTAACAAATACCTTGAGTGGGCCCAATACTGTATGCTACCAAGCTGCCTGAGACAGTCCAAAGCCACAGGACAGCTATTGGTGCTGGGACATATATATATATATATATATATATATATATATATATATATATGTGTGTGTGTGTGTGTGTGCATAGATATCCCCCTTTTATGGAGTACAGTCCACCATTCATGCGTTGATCACTGTGGGTCCAGCAGCAGAGACACAGAAGGTCAGCCTATTTCTAGGGGAACTAACCGTGTTGACATTTCATCTGCAGCAACGTTGTCATGCTGTATGCTAATGTAGTATTGTACTTTACCTACTGAAATAACTGTGTGACCATGTTTTACCTACCTGCGCCAAGTCTTTAAGAACTACTATACAGAATGGCTCACCACTCTGGCTATTACAGTATATTCTTATGGGTTACCCCTTCATGTTTGGAAAATGGAGAACCAATTATTCAATAAAATAAAAAAAATAAACTAACAAACAGCTGAATAGTTTTCTTAACAACTCGAGAGATAACTTAAACAGTTTTTGTTTATTTAGTAAGGGACAGTATGACAGTCAAAACTCCTGGAAAAAGAACCTGCCTATTGCACATCCATGCTGTAACTGCTGCTTCCTTGCATGTGGAGTTCAGGTAGAGAAAGGAGAGCAGGGCTGTGATCCAGTGCACAGGAAATACATTAGTGTAGTACCCTAGGGAGCACTGAGCTCTGAAAGCCCTTGTTTTCCTGTGAGAGCCCTTGGCAGGAAAGTGCTGGCTGTCCTTTGATGAACAGAAGCGTCCTCAGCTCGATTACAGTGGTGCAGGCAGTGCTTGTGAGTGGTCACTGGAGCACATGTGGTTGTGCAGGCAGAAAGAAGCTACCCGGAGCCTGGCATACTGCTGAACAATAGTAAGAGAAGTCACAGCATGTATAAAGGAGTCAGGAGTCCAAATTTACTGGTTAGAGGAAATTTATTGACTAGAAACCAAAGACAATATAATCCAAAGTCCTCATCCCAATGTTTTCATCCAAAACAATCCTTTATCAAGGTTTCTGCAGAAAAATATAAATATACACGTGTCATATATGAGACCTAAGACAAAGAATAACTAAAATTACATTAACAAAACATAATCAGCATTGTTGTCGTCATCATAATAATGATTAGAGATGAGCGAATTTTTGAAAAATTCGTTTCTGCTATTTCTGGGCTACAGGGCTACAGGGAGCCTCAATAGGGGTGTAGAAAACTTTGCCTTGTCATAACACACAAAGGGAGTGTGCTATGTTAGTGAAATAATACTGTTATTCAGTATGACATGCAGATTACAGGCATCGCTATTAGAATCACTGCCGCAGAGTGTCTGGATGTGGCAGCAGGGAGTCAAAATTGAAGAGATTAAAGAGATCTTTTTTATGTAATTTTTATTTAATTTAATTTGAATTTATTTTAATTTTTTGAGTACCTATTCTGGTGAGCATCTAGCTGGCGGTCCGCTGCGAGGTGAGCTACCACCTGTTCCAGCCCCTGCCCTTCAGTCCCCCCCCCCCCAACTATCTTACTCTGTGTGGAACTGCAAATGTTTCATTAAATCATTCCAACCTGTCACTCCAACCTGTTTCATCGGATTCTTGTGGTAATTCCAGAGTTAATATATTACGACTAGAGAGGAGTGAATATAAAAAAAAATTGATACGTTCAATTTGATTCACTCATCTCTATTGAGGACCCATTGGAGGGCAAGTCTGGTGCCAGCAGCTGCGGTAATTCCAGTTCCAATAGTGTAAAATTTGCTGCAGTGTATAAGTTGCTGCAGTTAAAAAGATCGTACTTGTATCTTAAAATCGAGCTGGCGGTCCGCTGTGAGGCAAACTACTGCTTGTCCCAGCCCCTGCCTCTCAGCGCTCCCCCATGCTCACGACTGAGAGTCCACTTCAAAAGGGAGGGGCTACAGCAACTTGGACAGGAGCACATTCAGCTTCTTTACCGTTGGATAAGTGGGCATATAAAGCTAGAAGTGGCTGCAGTGAAAAGGCTTGAACTTGTATCTTAAAATTGAGCTGGTGGTCCTCCACCAGACGAGCTATCACCTGTTCCAGCCCCTGCCTCTCAGTGCCCCCCCAAATGAGAAAGTGCGAATGTTTCATTTGATCAGTTATGGTTTATTGTTATCGCTCCAACCTGTTTGATTGAATTCTTGTGGTAATTCCACAGGTAATATATGATATAAACGACCGTAGGACCTCATTCTTCAAAAGATTACATCAATTTTTTTTAAATGTAAGATTTTGATTAGATTCACAAGCTTAATGTCCTGGGTGCTCGAAGCGTTTACTTTGAACTAATACTGTATGACCACAAAACCCAATATAACAAGGAGTCAAATGGCGGCACAATGACAGAGCCTAGAGGTGGAAGCAGCCCGATGAGACCATAAGGCCTCACAATAGAAAAGATTAAAGATATTTTTGAAAATTTTAATTGAAGATTTTAGATATATAAAAATTTTAACAGTTTAACCACTTAAGGACCAAGGACGTACTGGTACATCCTTGGTCCTGCTCCCGTGATATAACGCGGGGTTACACGGTAACCCCGCATCATATCATGGCGGGCCCGGCGTCATAGCGGCGCCGCGCGCTATTAACCCTTTAGCCGCGTGCTCAGAGCTGAGCCACGCGGCTAAAAGCGAAAGTGAAAGCTGCCGGTTAGCTCAGTGGGCTTTTCGGGATAGCCGCGGTGAAATCGCGTCATCCCGAACAGCTAACAGGACAGCGGGAGGGCCCCTACCTGCCTCCTCGCTGTCCGATCGCCGAATGACTGCTCAGTGCCTGAGATCCAGGCATGAGCAGTCATGCGGCAGAATCATCGATCACTGGTTTCCTATGAGAAACCAGTGATCAATGATGAAGATCAGTGTGTGCAGTGTTATAGGTCCCTATGGGAGCTATAACACTGCAAAAAAAAGTGAAAAAAAAAAGTGAATGAATATCATTTAACCCCTCCCCTATTAAAAGTTTGAATCATCCCCCTTTTCCCATAAAAATAAAAACAGAGTGTAAATAAAAATAAAAATAAACATATATGGTATCGCTTTTTATATCATTAATTTAACCGCTCAGTCAATGGCGTGCGCGCAAAACAATTCCAAAGTCCAAAATAGTGCATTTTTGGTCACTTTTTATATCATTTAAAAATGAATAAAAAGCGATCAATAAGTCCTATCAATGCAAAAATGGTACCGTTAAAAACTTCAGATCACGGTGCAAAAAATGAGCCCTCATACCGCCCTACGGAAAAATAAAAAAGTTATAAGGGTCAGAAGATGACAATTTTAAACGTATTAATTTTCCTGCATGTAGTTATGATTTTTTCCAGAAGTACGACAAAATCAAACCTATATAAGGAGGGTATCATTTTAATCGTATGGACCTACAGAATAAAGATAAGGTGTCATTTTTACCAAAAAATTTACTACGTAGAAACGGAAGCCTCCAAAAGTCACAAAACTGCGTTTTTTTTTTACAATTATGTTTCACAATGATTTTTTTTTCCGTTTCACCATAAATTTTTGGGCAAAATGACTGAAGTCATTACAAAGTAGAATTGGTGGCGCAAAAAATAAGCAATCATATGGATTTTTAGGTGCAAAATTGAAAGAGTTATGATTTTTTAAAGGCAAGGAGCAAAAAACGAAAATGCAAAAACGGAAAAAACCCGGTCCTTAAGGGGTTAATTTAAGGTGCCAACAGCATAAAGAGACCATATGGTGGCACAATGAGACAGCCTGGAAGTGGCAGCAGCATGAGGAGACCATGATCTGGCAGAATGACACAGCCTGTAGTTGGCGGCAGCAAGAGGAGACCATATAGTGGCAGAACAACCCAGCCTAAAGGTGGTAACAGCCTGACGAGACCATAGGGCCTCACAATTGAAAGGATTAAAGATATTTTGAAAACATTTTATTGAAGATTTAAAGATAAATTAAGATTAAGCTTCAGTTAATGTGCCAGCAGCATGATGATACCACACGGCCACGGTGTGTCTGGGTCCTTTGTCTCATCTTCCTCATCACCCTGTAGCTCCACAGCCTGCTCCTGCTCCTCCTCTCCTGTCAGATGACTATAAAAACCACCCATTTCACAAAACCTTGCCTGTGGTCCACTGTCTTCCTCCTTCTACTCCTCCAGTTCAGCCCCCACAGGGCTCATGTGGCCTTGAGATGTAGGCGCTTGCCATAGTTTCCAACACATGTTGTAGGATATGACGTCGTTCATCCCGTAATCCTGGCGACTGACTAATAATGTGGCTTCCTCAAAGGGCCTGAGCAAACGCCAAGTGTCATGTATGAGCTGCCACTGGTTGACATTGAAGTTTCACAAGTACCCCTATCCACTTGGATCATCAAGAAATTGGTGATGGCTTTTCTCTGTTCATATAGTCAGTCCAACATATGGAGGGTGGAATTCCAACGTGTGGAAATGTTGAAAATCAGACTATGTTGGGGGAATACCGTTCTGACGCTGCAGCTCAAGGAGGGTGTGCTTTGCAGTGTACGAGTGGCTGAAGTGTATGCAAAGTTTCCTTCCCATTGTTAGGATGTCTTACAGATGGGGGTAACACTTCAGGAATCGCTTGACAACCTGGGTGAACATGTGTGCCATGCAGGGCACATGGCTCAGGCTTCCTTTAAGCAGCGCAGACAAGGAGTTCTTCCCGTTGTCAGTCACCATGGTTTCCATTTCCAGTTTTCATAGAGTAAGCCATGATTCAATTTCTTGATTAATTACTTTTAGCAGTTCCTCCCCTGTGTGACATTGTTCGCCAAGGCAAACCATGTGAAGAACAATGTGTCACTGCCGTGCCCTGCACACATGGTATGCTGGAGGGGCATTTCTAGAAAAATTATTAATTAAAATTATAATTAATTCAATAAAATTCATTCAAATTATTTATTATTTTAACCCCTTAAGGACCACGGATTTTTCCGTTTTTGCACTTTTGTTTTTTCCTCCTCATCTTTTAAAAATCAACCCTTTCAATTTTGTACCTAAAAATCCACATGATGGCTTATTTTTTGCACTACCAATTCTACTTTGAAGTGGCATCAGTCATTTTACCCAAAATGAGAAGAAAAATCATTGTGCGACGAAATTGAAGAAAAAACACCATTCTGTAACTTTTGGGGGCTTCCGTTTCTACGCAGTACATTTTTCTGTAAAAATAATACCTTATCTTTATTCTGTAGGTCCATATGGTTAAAATGATATCCTAATTATATAGGTTGGATTTTGTCGCACTTCTGTAAAAAATCATAACTAGATGCAGAAAAATGTATACATTTAAAATTGTCATCTTGTGACCCCTATAACTTTTTCATTTTACCACATATGGGGCGGTGTGAGGGCTCATTTCTTGCGCCGTGATCTGAAGTTTTTAGCGGTACCATTTTTGTATTGACTGGACTTTTTGATCGCTTTTATTCATTTTTTCCTGATATAGAAAGTAACCAAAAATACATCATTTTGGACTTTGGAATTTTTTTGCGCGTACGCCATTGACCGTGCAGTTTAATTAATGAAATATTTTTATAGTTTGGACATTTACGCACGCGGCGTTACCACATATGTTTATATTTATTTTTATTTACAATGGGGGGGGTGATTTTTGCACACACTAATCTTATACACTGTTCACTGCAAAGCCATAGCTTTGATAGCTTTGATCAGTGTTATCGACAGTCGATTGCTCAAGCCTGCATCTCAGGCTTGGAGCAATCAATCACCGAAGGGACACGCCAGAGAAAGGTAAGAGGACCTCCGCTCATGTCTCAGCCCCACTGAGCAGCCGGGAAGGTTTCACTTTCGTTTTAGATGTGGCGTTCAACTTAGGGTTAATAGCGATCGCTGCCGCGCGCTATTTCCCCCTGGTCCCGGCTTCAGATACATGCCGGGACCGACCCGATATGACGCGGGGTCACCGCGTGACCCTGCGTTATATCGTGGGAGCCGGCCAAGGACACAAATATACGTCCTTGGTCATTAAGGGGTTAAATATTTATGTAATGTGCCAGCAGCATGAGGAGACCACATGGTGGCACAATGACACAGCCTGGAGGTGGCAGGAGCATAAGGAGACCATATAGTGTCAGAATGACCTAGCCTGGAGGTGGCAACAGCAAGAGGAGACCATAGGGCCTTCCAATTGAAAAGATTAAATAGATATTTTCAAATTGAAATTGAAGATTTTAAATACCATTACCATTAAGATTTTTAGGTAATGTCCCAGCAGCATGAGTAGACCATAGGGCCTCACAATTGAAAAGATTAAAGATATATTTTCAAATTTAAATTGAAGATTTTAAATAGATTACAAACAATAAAAAAAAATTATGTAATGTCCCAGCAGCATGAGGAGACCATAGAGCCTCACAATTGGGACAATACCATAACATTTTTAGGTATTGTCCCAGCAGCATGAGGAGACCACATGGCAGCACAATGGCACAACCGGGAGGTGGCACCAGCATGAAGAGACCAAAATGTGGCAGAATGACCAAGCCTGGAGGTGGCAGCAGCAAGAGGAGACCATATGGCGACAGAATGACACAGACTGGAGGTGGCGGCAGCCTGAACAGACCAAAGGGCCTTACAATTGAAAAGATTAAAGATATTTTTTTAAATTGCATGTGGCCATGTTAACATCCTCCGGATACTTGATGAAAAACTCTGACACTGGAGAGTAGCTGATTTTCCCCCAACAGTCCGCCGACTGCTACTGCTGCCGACTCCAGGGACCCTGTTCCACTACCTCCCAGGCAGGTAGGCTGCCACGAAGCAGGTGGTCTACCCCAGGCACATTTGGCTCCAGACTTCCCACTGCTGCCACCATGCTGACTCCCAACCATGCTACCACCTTGCTGGCTCAACTGCTGTCTCAAGGGCAACCTGCGACCCTCTTTTCCTGATGATGATGAAGCCCCTTCTGCACCCGCCTCCCAAGTGCGATCGGCTTCATCATCATCGAGTTGTGTCAGCACGTCACTGATATCCTCCTCAGGTTCCTCAACAGTGTGTGCTTCAGGAGCCTGAACGCTCCCAATACCACCTACCACGCCATTCTCCTCATCAGTATTTGCCCACCTAGCGAAGGAAGTGGGGGATGTCTCCTCCACTTCTTGGCTGGGCAGTAGCTGCGGACTGTCATCTAGTAGATCATCCTGACTAAAAAGTGGAGCTGAACACACAGCATAGGATACTTCTATGGGGGAGGAACAGCATAGGACAGAGGCAATTGGAGGACAGGGACTGCTCCCAGGCCATGCCAACTGATGGTTGTGTCTGAGGAACCCACCGACTGTTGACTGGGGGTGTCAGATGTCACTTGTGATGAAGTGGTTGACCGAGTTAACCAGTCAATGGCAGCAGATGGGTTGCTGGTCGGGACACAAAGTTAGCTGATACCAGGAGCTCAGGCGACTCCTGCTGCCACTCGTCCTTAGTCTGTTGCGACCTCTGCCTGCACCTGATGAATTTAGGCCTCTGCCACTCCTGTGCACGTCCTGGCTTTTCTCTGCCTGACATACTTAGTGCATAATAAGGGGAGTACAATGCGCTCCATTACGCTTAAAACAGTATTTGTCTACAACATCAGCAGGTGTGTACTTTTGGCTGGCCTTTCACAGTATCTACGCCCTTGAGACTTTAACAGGAACAAAATGGCGCACCACTTAGATGTTCGTACGTGGTATGCACTTATGAGGAGAGTACAATGCACTCCACTACGCTTAAAACAGTATTTGTCTACAACATCAGCAGGTGTGTACTTTTGGCTGGCCTTTCACAGTATCTAGGCCCTTGAGACTTTAACATGAACAAAATGGCACACCACTTAGATGTACGTACGTGGTATGCACTTATGAGGGGAGTACAATGCACTCCACTACACTTAAAACAGTATTTGTCTACAACATCAGCAGGTGTGTTCTTTTGGCTGGCCTTTCACAGAATCTAGGCCCTTAAGACTTTAACAGGAACAAAATGGTACACCACTTAGATGTTCGTACGTGGTATGCACTTATGAGGGGAGTACAATGCGCTCCACTACGCTTAAAACAGTATTTGTCTACAACATCAGCAGGTGTGTACTTTTGTCTGGCCTTTCACAGTATCTAGGCCCTTAAGACTTTAACAGGAACAAAATGGTACACCACTTAGATGAACGCACAGGTTACACTTAATAGAGGACAATACGCTTTTAGTGCTCTGCTCACCCTAACTGGCTGGCTACTATTAGCTTTTCAGTTGTTGTACACACCAGTGCTGCAGCACACAGTCACTGTGTACTACATGCAAAATTGCACATTCTCTCTCAATCTCACTCCCTTCCCTATCAGTGCTTCTAGGTTGGATTTGGGCTTGAGGTGAATCGCTGCTGTAAAAAAGCTTTTCTGTGCAACACACTGCTCTCTGTCTCTCTCTCTCGCTCTCTCTCTCTCTCTCTGTAATAGAACGCTGATGCGACTGGCAACAAGATGGTTGCTGATTATATAGGGCTGTGACATCACAGGGTTGGCTGGCTGCTGATAGGCTACATGTGATTCAGGGTCATCCCGTCGACCCTTGTTCCCGCCTTCCCAGGATTCCTCGCCCATGTCCTCAAATGTGGATCCACCATTTCAGATCCCCGGCCCCTGGATCCAGGACTGCACGAAATGGAGTTTAATGAAGCGTTTCGCGCAATCGAATCGCGGCTATATTCGCATTAGTTATTAATCACATTTTTCCTAACATTCGTAACGAATTTGGATTCGTCAGATTCGATTCACTCATCCCTAATAATGATAATAATTATAATCATCATTCCCATTGTCCTCCTTGTCACTATCAATGTTATTGCTGTGGTGATAGCAGGCAGTGGGCACCTCTGTAAGTGAAAAATCGTAGTCAGGGGTCCGAGGGGATAAAGCCTACATCAAAGTGATATGATTGATTAGTATACCCCAAGATAGGTGAGTATATAACCTGATGGGTTGATGCCGGGGTGAATCTAGCATCTTTTATATATACATGGCATTGTGCTCAGAGGAACAGTGCAGCTTTGTCTAGGCTATTGCTGTGGATGACAGCAAGTTTTTAAAATGCCAATGAGCAGGACCATAATCCACGCTTGCCACCACATGCACTCTGGACAAATCTTTCTCCAAAACACTGTATAGTCCAGGTTCAGACATCAAAAATACTTCAGACATCAAAAATCTGTTTCATAGCCCAGTTCAAAACTCCTATAGACTATACCTGTTCAACTACCCCTTACATACAGAACCCTGTATCCCAGTATCTAATGTCTGTTCTTTGATTGGTGGACTATGGAACAGCAAATAGATGTCCCTGTTGCCAGACATTCCACCAATGAGCGCCCACTTCATACTGCAGAGAGGAAGTTTACCAGTCTACCTTTTTTCTTCAGGTCTGTGCCCCTTCCCACTCCTTTAGCTATTATGCCCCTATATTTATTTGTTATAGCATAGGTCATTGTGCAAGTTAGCCACAACTTTCTTCGGAGCTAGTATGCTCCTAAGTTTAATTGTTACAGCATAGGTTATTGTATAATATCTGTATCAGCCATCATCAATGGGTTATGTCCCTGTTAGGGTTACTAGGTTATATCCCTTTAAATCCTGAGGTTCTAATCTATCGCCACTGATATAGCAGTGTTTGATAGCATATAACGCTCATGTCTCATCCGCCCTGTGGAACGCTGTGCGCTCCACTTTGCGCATTATTTGGATGCACTGCTTCCACCCATTGGAACGCAGTACATTCCACCTATTGATCAATGGCTTCAATATGCGCTTCATTTGTGTGCATTTCTTCCACCTGTTGGAACGCACTCAGGTGGTGCCTGCACAGGGCGGGCTGCGGATGCTTCCGGTCTTTGTCATTTAGAGCAGACGCTTGGAGTCTGCTAATGGCGCCGGTCACAGCGTTCCTTTTAGGGAGTCATCTGGACTGGTAAGTTTACTGTTTATCCTATACAGAACCTTGAGAATTAAGTCTCCCTGTTGTATTTTATATCCCTTACACAGGATTTTGGATTTGGGACACAGAAATCTGATAACTAAGACGTCCATTGAATGCATGACTATTTAAATGCGTGATTGTTTTCTCACCTGTGCATATAACCCAGCAACTCCTTATAATGTTTTTCGACAGGGGAATTGCTTTATGCATTGTATACCCTATGCATTGCTGCCACTTTCTTTGCAGCCATCTGCCAGCTATTTGTTTGTCCAGCTACCTGTGTGTTTTATACACTTGCACATGCACTGTATGCCCTATGCGTTGTTGTCCCTCTCCTTGTAACCATCTCCTAGCTATCTACCTATTTGTTTAGCTGCCTAGTGTTTAGTATACACTTATAGCCTTATATTCTTGATTTTTAGCTGCTCTTCAGAATCTTGTATCTAATTATCCATGGGCTAGAAGGCCACATCTTAAAGGAGAATATGCAGCAAATCTTGCAGTCTCGATTATTGAGCATCTAAGTTAGGTAAGAACACCACCATTCAGCGTTGGTCTTTCTTAGGAAAGGGGCTGAATTACCCATTTAAGCATTTTTTCTGTTTTTAAACAGCCATCAAAGTATGGGGTTTTATATCACTGTCTCCAGACAATCAGACTGTTGTTTTCCACCTCAAGAGCAGTAAGGTAAATGATATGGCAGCTTTTTATTATCATTGCATCAAATTAAAAAGTTACAGTAGGGTGAATGGTATTTTTCTCCTAATTTCTTTTCAGGACGTCACTGTATATGTACAATTATATGCGTCTCTGATTCATCCATCAATGATAAAGCCCTCTATGCCACATTTGGCAAGCAAGTGTTTCATCAAAGATAATTGTGCATTCAGTTATAAATTGTTTTGCCTGATTTTATATCTATACAAATATTTGTGTGAGACAGACAAATCTATGCTACTGCTATCACCTTCCTCCATCTACACATACATCTTAATATGACTGCTTATGACCGTCACTGACTACTGCTATATCCTCGCTCCATCTACACATACATCTTAATATGACTGCTTATGACCATCTCTGACTGTGACCGACAGTGACTGCTTCATTTATTGTTCTTTATTTATTTATTCACCTCAAGCATAATTTATCATTCCACATGATTTATAGCATATTCATAATTTCTCCTCCATCCCTGAAAAGCCTATCTTAAATTTATGGGAAAAACGCGTAGGATCATGGAGCATGAGAATCTGTACATAATATTGCCACTTGTTAATTGTATCCTATTTGAGTGGTTTTACATACCCTTTTCCCTATCCACACTTATAACAGCAAGGGTTAAGACTAGGTAGGGAAATTTAAGGTTCAGGTTACTCACCTGTACCCTTATTCCCTCCCAGTCAGCTAGTTTCCTAACATTATCTCTTGTTATTAATTGAGCATGAATTCGCTTTTGTGAAATTGCTGAGGTTCTTTCACTTGTATAAATTGTCACATACGTTGTATATCTCACAGTCGTTGTGTATGATTTTAATAAGTATCTAGTAAAAGTTATATTTTACACTACACTCTTCATGCCTGATTGTCTGAGTTAATTTTGATATGTATATACATATACCCCTTCCCTCTCCAGAAATATGCTGTTTCTTTTCTGGTTACTCCTTTTGATGGCAGACAGCACTAGAGGCCACTAATAAAAGATGTCTCCTGGCAGAAGTGTCCCAGGGTGGATGACCATATATGTAGCAAGTTAAGTACACCATATTACATGAATAGAAGCAGCCCCTGAGTCCCTCACCAAGGATTCATTTAAAAGATTACTATATGTCATCCAGACAAAGCAGTGGTGTGGTCATAATGGATAGTGTTGCTCGCGAATATTCGCAATTCGAATATTATTCGCGAATATCGCATATTCGCGAATTCGCGAATTTCGCGAATATAGCGCTATATATTCGTAATTACGAATATTTGTTTATTTATTTTTTTTTCTTCACAGCACACATCACAGTGATCATCCCTCTCTGCTTCCAGCTTGTGTGGTGTAAAGAAGGCTCTAATACTACTGTGTGAGACTGCCGGACGAAACTTTGCATATGCGAATTTTCGCGTATGCTAATTTTGAATATGCTAATTTTCGCATATGTTAATTTTCGTATACGCGAATGTTCACATATGCGAAAATAAAACAAGATTATTACGAATATGCGAATATTCGCGAATATATGACGAATATTCGTCCATATATTCGCGAATATTCGCGAATTCGAATATGGCCTATGCCGCTCAACACTAATAATGGATATAGCAATACCTTGCTGAGAAGATCTTTTTTCGACTGAGGGACACCTTAACTTACATCACCCCGGACAGGAACAACTTGCAGACATTCCGAATCATTCTAACCAAGGACTATTTCCTTTTTGGGGACCAGTTTTATCTGCAGATAAACAATACCACTATAAGGTCTATTGTGACCGCCCCATATGCTAATGCCTTTATGTCTGCATTTGAAGACTTGTATGTCTACACACATCCCTTGTTTCAGGAAAATGTGGAAAAGATTTATTGATGACATATTCTGTATTTCAACACACAACTCCAAGATGATGTCAGGATCAAGCAATGTGCTGGGACTCTTCAAAGGCTAAAAGTATTTATTACCCATAACGCAACGCGTTTTGCGGCAACTCTGCAAACTCCGCGAAACGCATTGCATTATGGGTAATAAATCCTTTTAGCCTTTGAAGAGTCCCAGTGCCTTGCTTGATCCTGATGTTATCTTGGAGTTGTGTGTTGGATTGCTGTTTACTATGCCAGGAGTGGCTGCAGGGTCTCGTATGCTCATCTGATTTATGCTGACACCATAGCTGTATGTGGACTGTACAACCACCGTTAATGAGCACCAGTCACATCTGGTTTTTAATATATGCTCTGTTTTCATTGATATTCTGGATTTGGAATGGCCCCATGATGCTCTCACAGAATTTTTTCAATACCTTAACAATGTCTGCCTGGCTTTACCTTCACCATCCAATCTGATACCACAGCTAATGACTACACTGGTGTTACGCCTAGCGCTCCGGGTCCCCGCTCCTCCCCGGAGCGCTCACGGCGCCCTTCTTCCTGCAGCTCCCCGGTCAGCGCTGACCGGGAGCGCTGCTCTGCCATGGCCGTTGGGGATGCGATTCGCACAGCGGGACGCGCCCGCTTGCGAGTCGCATCCCAGGTCACTTACCCGTTCCCGTCTCCTGCGGTCATGTGCTGGCGCGCGCGGCTCCGCTCTCTAGGGCGCGCGCGCGCCAGCTCCCTGAGACTTAAAGGGCCAGTGCACCAATGATTGGTGCCTGGCCCAATTAGCTTAATTGGTTCCCACCTGTTCCCTGCTTATATCTAGTCTCCTCCCATGCACTCCCTTGCCGGATCTTGTTGCCTTAGTGCCAGTGAAAGCGTTCTTTGTGTGTTTATACCCTGTGTACCAGAACTATTGCTATCTCCCCTGACTACGAACCTTGCCGCCTGCCCCCGACCTTCTGCTACGTCCGACTTTGCTTCTGCCTACTCCCTTGTACCTCGCCTATCTTCAGCAGCCAGAGAGGTGCCGTTGCTAGTGGATACGACCTGGTCACTACCGCCGCAGCAAGACCATCCCGCTTTGCGGCGGGCTCTGGTGAAAACCAGTAGTGTCTTAGAACCGGTCCACTAGCACGGTCCTCGCCATCCCTCTCTGGCACAGAGGATCCACCTCCTGCCAGCCGGCATCGTGACAGTAGATCCGGCCATGGATCCCGCTGAAGTTCCTCTGCCTGTTGTCGCCGACCTCCCCACACTGGTCGCCCAGCAAGCCCGACAGATTGCCCAACAAGATCACCAGCTGTCGTACTTGACCACCATGACTCAGCAACTCCAGTCGCAGCTACAGCAGATTCAGTCTCAGCTACAGCAGCAGCAACCATCTCCTCCGCCAGCTCCTGCACCTCTTCCGCAGCGAGTGGCCACTCCTAGCCTCCGCCTGTCTTTGCCGGACAAATTTAATGGGGACTCTAAGTTTTGCCGTGGCTTCCTTTCCCAATGTTCCCTGCATCTGGAGATGATGTCGGATCAGTTTCCTACTGAAAGGTCTAAGGTGGCTTTCGTAGTCAGCCTTCTGTCTGGAAAAGCCCTGTCATGGGCCACACCGCTCTGGGACCGCGATGACCCTGTCACTGCCTCTGTACACTCCTTCTTCTCGGAAATTCGAAGTGTCTTTGAGGAACCTGCCCGAGCCTCTTCTGCTGAGACTGCCCTGCTGAACCTGGTCCAGGGTAATTCCTCCGTTGGCGAGTACGCCATACAATTCCGTACTCTTGCTTCTGAACTATCCTGGAATAATGAGGCTCTCTGCGCGACCTTTAAAAAAGGCCTATCCAGCAACATTAAGGATGTTCTGGCCGCACGAGAGACTCCTGCTAACCTGCATGAACTCATTCATCTAGCCACTCGCATTGACATGCGTTTCTCTGAGAGGCATCAAGAGCTCCGCCAGGAAAAGGACTTAGATCTCTGGACACCTCTCCCACAGTCTCCACTGCAATCTGCGCCTAGGCCTCCCGCCGAGGAGGTCATGCAAGTGGATCGGTCTCGCCTGACCCTGGAAGAGAGGAATCGCCGTAAGGAAGAGAATCTTTGTTTGTACTGTGCCAGTACTGAACATTTTCTGGTGGATTGCCCAATCCGTCCTCCACGTCTGGGAAACGCACGCTCGCACTCAGCTCTCGTGGGTGTGGCGTCTCTTGATGCCAAGTCGGCTTCTCCACGTCTCACGGTACCTGTTCGGATTTCCACTTCAGCCAGCTCTCCCCTCTCAGCCGTGGCCTGCCTGGACTCTGGAGCTTCTGGGAACTTTATTCGGGACTCCTTTGTGAATAAATTCCGGATTCCGGTGACCCGTCTTGTCAAGCCACTCCACATTTCCGCGGTCAACGGAGCCAGGGTGGACTGTACCATACGTTTCCGCACGGAGCCCCTTCTTATGAGCATCGGATCTCACCACGAGAGGATTGAACTTTTGGTCCTCCCCAATTGCACCTCGGAAATTCTCCTTGGACTTCCCTGGCTTCAACTTCATTCCCCAACCCTGGATTGGTCCACTGGGGAGATCAAGAGTTGGGGGTCCTCTTGTTCCAAGAACTGTCTAAAACCGGTTCCCAGTAACCCTTGCCGTAACTCTGTGGTTCCTCCTGTATCTGGTCCCCCTAAGGTCATTAAGGACTCTGCCTGCCACAGGAAATGCCCCTCCCCCCCTCCCAGTTCCATCAGGCAAGCTTCTGTGTCCCCTCATGGCCCTCGTCCTGGTGTCACACTGCCCCGTGCCAGGTCCCGCCCTCTGCCCTCTCTCCCCATTCCTACTCCTGCGGTTCTGCCTGCCGTTGAGGAATCCCCCCATCCTTTCCCGGTGTCCTCATCCCAGGGGAGGCAGTTTCCCGATAAAGAGAAGGGGAGACCTAAGGGGGGGGGTACTGTTACGCCTAGCGCTCCGGGTCCCCGCTCCTCCCCGGAGCGCTCACGGCGCCCTTCTTCCTGCAGCTCCCCGGTCAGCGCTGACCGGGAGCGCTGCTCTGCCATGGCCGTTGGGGATGCGATTCGCACAGCGGGACGCGCCCGCTTGCGAGTCGCATCCCAGGTCACTTACCCGTTCCCGTCTCCTGCGGTCATGTGCTGGCGCGCGCGGCTCCGCTCTCTAGGGCGCGCGCGCGCCAGCTCCCTGAGACTTAAAGGGCCAGTGCACCAATGATTGGTGCCTGGCCCAATTAGCTTAATTGGTTCCCACCTGTTCCCTGCTTATATCTAGTCTCCTCCCATGCACTCCCTTGCCGGATCTTGTTGCCTTAGTGCCAGTGAAAGCGTTCTTTGTGTGTTTATACCCTGTGTACCAGAACTATTGCTATCTCCCCTGACTACGAACCTTGCCGCCTGCCCCCGACCTTCTGCTACGTCCGACTTTGCTTCTGCCTACTCCCTTGTACCTCGCCTATCTTCAGCAGCCAGAGAGGTGCCGTTGCTAGTGGATACGACCTGGTCACTACCGCCGCAGCAAGACCATCCCGCTTTGCGGCGGGCTCTGGTGAAAACCAGTAGTGTCTTAGAACCGGTCCACTAGCACGGTCCTCGCCATCCCTCTCTGGCACAGAGGATCCACCTCCTGCCAGCCGGCATCGTGACAACTGGTCATTAATGACCTCACCATCCACAGGTCTTTACTTTAAAGGAACAGACCGAAAAAGCTTACTTCATTTTATCACTTGCCACCAAGACATCCCTCCAAAATCACAGCCACACTAGGTTGACAGGTTTGTCTCTATCAATGAAACGTTAGAATAGAGATATAAGGAAATACAAAAAAATCCATAAACATGATATTTTTCTCAACAACGTTCATACCTTCACCCAAGCTTCCATGCATCAAACTGCTGAGCAGAGAAGAGTTGCCTTGCCAACACTTACCATCCATTCATGCCTAAGTTTCATCATTTCACATAACACAACTGGCCACTCCTTACTTCTCTGATCTTTAACCCCTTAAGGACGCAGGACTTAAATGTACGTCCTGGTGCAGTGGTACTTAACGCACCAGGACGTACATTTACGTCCTGTGCATAACCGCGGGCATCGGAGCGATGCCCGTGTCATGCGCGGCTGATCCCGGCTGCTGATCGCAGCCAGGGACCCGCCGGCAATGGCCGACGACCACGATCTCGCGGGCGTCCGCCATTAACCCCTCAGGTGCCGGGATCAATACAGATCCCGGCATCTGCGGCAGTGCACGATTTCAATGAATGATCGGATCGCCCGCAGCGCTGCTGCGGGGATCCGATCATTCAGAACGCTGCACGGAGGTCCCCTTACCTTCCTCCTTCCGGCTCTCGGCATCTTCTGCTCTGGTCTGAGATCGAGCAGACCAGAACAGAAGATAGCCGATAACACTGATCTGTTCTATGTCCTATACATAGAACAGATCAGTATTAGCAATCATGGTATTGCTATGAATAGTCCCCTACGGGGACTATTCCAGTGTAAAAAAAATGTAAAAAAATGTTAAAGTAAAAGTAAAAAAAAAGTGAAAAATCCCCTCCCCCAATAAAAAAGTAAAACGTCCGTTTTTTCCTATTTTACCCCCAAAAAGCTTAAAAAAATAAATTTAATAGACATATTTTGTATCGCCGCATGCATAAATGTCCAAACTATTAAAATAAAATGTTAATGATCCCGTACGGGGAACGGTGTGAACGTAAAAAAAAAAGTCCAAAATTGCTACTTTTTTTTATACATTTTATAAAAAAAAAAAAATAATGTATTAAAAGTTTTTTATATGCAAATGTGGTATCAAAAAAAAGTACAGATCATCTCGCAAAAAATGAGCCCCCATACCGCCGCTTATAAAGAAAAATAAAAAAGTTAGAGGTCATCAAAATAAAGGGATTATAAACGTACTAATTTGGTTAAAAAGTTTGTGATTTTTTTTAAGCGCAACAATAATAGAAAAGTATGGGTATGGGTATCATTTTATTCGTATTGACCCTCAGAATAAAGAACACATGTCATTTTTACCGTAAATTGTACGGCGTGAAAACGAAACCTTCCAAAATTAACAAAATTGCGTTTTTCTTTTTAATTTCCCCACAAAAATAGTGTTTTTTGGTTGCGCCATACATTTAATGATATAATGAGTTATGTCATTACAAAGGACAACTGGTCTCGCAAAAAACAAGTCCTCATACTAGTCTGTGGATGAAAATATAAAAGAGTTATGATTTTTAGAAGGCGAGGAGGAAAAAATGAAAACGTTAAAATTTAATTGTCTGAGTCCTTAAGGCCAAAATGGGCTGAGTCCTTAAGGGGTTAAAGAGATACTCCACTGCACGCATCTCATCCCCTATTCAAAGGATAAAGGATAAGATTGTGGTGTCTCAGTACAGTACGGGAATCTGGTCCTACAGTCCCATCAGGTTGAGTCCCTATACAGTATGTCCCCGGGGCTGCATTACAGCATCTCCCCCGTGTGTATAAGTTTTCACATGGAAGAGTAAAGGACCTATATTGTTAGTCACATGGTTATGTCACATGTTTAAGTCATATGATTGTTTTGTTACCCAGAGAATACCAGTGACCAGGTGACCTCACTCGTAACCTATGGGCTCCTTCCACAGCCCCCCTTTATAAGGAAGGGAGGAGCTGCAATCTCTCTCTTTCATCACTCTTCATTTCCTGCTGACTTCAAGTCCAATTATCTGTCCCAGTGCCTGTGTCCAGCCATTGGAGGCCTCAAGCCTAAATTCTGCAGCCACCTGTCAATTGCAAGTAAGCTAAAGTCATCTAATAGTCATCATGTCAGTCAAGTCAAGTCTACTGTCTAGTCATCGTGGCCTGAATTATAGTCAGTCTACCTACTGCAAGTCTCAGCAAGCCTGCGAGGTCTCTCTGTGCCACTGGCCACCTCTCTGGGATACTGGCTGAACTGCATAGACTGTACCACCTGTCTAACCCCAGTAAAAGCTATTGTTACCCTTAACCTAGCCTTGGACTCTTTATTGCCCCAGCCTGACCTAGGAATAGCGATACTACCTTTGGGTGGTTGTATAGGAAAACCACGCCCTGGTGTCATGAACACAAAGGGGTTAATACCATCTGCCCCTTACACCTCACCTCACACCCCATGACTCACCACAAGATGTTAGATCACAGGGGTCCCCAGCACCCCTGTCATTCTGGTCATGCAGGCCCAGAGATCTAACATCTTTTCCTCTATCCTTTGGATTGGGGATAAGATGTGAGTGGTGGAGTACCCCTTTAACAAGAGACAGACATTGGATCACTGCACAAGCAATCTATACAACATGCCCTACAACCAGGGTCAAGTCCTGGGGAAAAAAAGGTGGGAACTCACCCAACATTACCATTCAAGGGCTGGTCCTGCAGGACTCCTGCTAATGGGAACAGTGTTCCTATGCGTTCCTGCAGGACTTGAGACCTGTCTACAACCCAAATGTATGGGTACTTACCTTGGTCTCCACTGCCACCCATGTTTCAACATTACTAAAAGTGATTACATAACACACCCCAGGTCAGAGAAAAAGTTCTACATTAAACATTTCTACATGTGTGGTTTCCTTAATGCCATGTGTTCTCAGATATGTTGGTAGTACTACCCAGTGTATCTAAGATCACATCTCGGAGCATAAATCTACCATGCACTGCCAAAGGCCCATGTTACCCATTCCAGCACATTACTACTCCACCATACACATCCTTTGTGCCATCATGCTTTACTTTAATGAATATACAACTGTTAAAAGAAAAGGAATCACATTGGATTCACTCATTACAAACCCTGGACATTCAGCGGTTCTGTTGAAGTTTTATTCACATCATACATGTCCAGTACTATTGGACCTATTGCACCCAATGAACCTTTGCTCACATGTCTCATAACAGAACATGGCACATCATCTCATCCCCTACAGCTGACCTTTACATACCTCTTCCCACATCCTTTATACACATCTTCTCCTTACACCAGTGCTTCCCAACCAGGGTGCCTCCAGCTGTTGCAAAACTACAACTCCAAGCATGCCCGGAAAGCTAAAGGCTGTTCAGGCATGAGGGGAGTTGTAGCTTTGCAACAGCCGGAGGCACTCCATTCGGGAAATTCCGCCTTACACGGACATTCATGCCCTCTATTTTTACATTAGGCATCTCCAGCTTTGTATACACCAGCTCTGTTCTCTCACATTACATAGTGATGCTCCAGCCCAGGCTTCGCTCCTCCCTGCCTATTTCTATCAGGGCATTCTCTCCTAGCAGACGCTGCTCTGCACAGACATCATCTGGCCTGCCCTCTCCATATTAACTCCTTCCAGCCTGCACACATCACTCTCTATGCGACCACAGAAGGCAGCAGGCTGCATCACACAGCCTTCAACCTGCGGATAGCTTACTTATACACAGGTATCTACCCTCCATATACTGCCTACATCTTTTTCCTTCCTTTCTAGCCCCTCATGCTCATCTATGGCTCCACTCTGTCTCCCACAGGCTCTTCTTTGCTCTACTGCAGTTTTTTTCATACATACATCCTACCATTTATATCTCATATCTTTAGTTCTCTTACACTCATGCAACCTATTACAGATGCGTAGTCTGTTGATTTGATGCCCTTTTTTTCTCGATATTATTTTCTATAGTGTTTTTTCCCTTTCTGAGTTGCCATTTTATTGCTCACTTTGCTCCACTTCTGGTCCCTCATTTGTAATATACTGATCTATCCACATGGGACTTAGGCTCACTTGTATTCATGCAACATGATGTGCTTTATCGGCTTCATATGTGGTCACCCACCCATCAGGGTATGTACCCACTCATCAGAGGGTATGCTAAGGATGCTGCTGTGACGTATGTAGGCTTCATCCCATAGGGCCCCATACTGTGCCTTTCCACTTGAATGCCTGCCATCACCACAGCAATAACATTGATAACAATGAAGATGGTGAGGAGGAGAATGTTTATTATTATTGTGATGATGACTACAATGCTGATATTGTTTTGTTATTGCCATTTTAGTTATTGTCTTTGGCCTCTTAACATACGTCTCTGTTCATATATTTGACACACTTGTTTGTTTGTTTTTTGCAGACACCTTGATGAAGGTCCGTTCCTGATCGACATCTCGGAATTATCAATTTGGATTATTTTGTCTTTAGTTTCTACTAATAAGATTCCCTTTGAGGTTGTTTAAGCAGCAAATACTAACTGTTGACTGTTTTATACGTGCTGTGGATTCTCTTACTAATGTGTTTGGGCCTCTGGTTCCGCTTCCACAAAGCACAGTAATATAGTACAGAGTGTATTCTCAACTATTGAGTTATACTGCTGGCCAGTGACCAGTGCCAAGCAGGGACTCTACATCCCTATACCTACTGAACAACACCAAAATCTCTCCTGGAAAATGCTGCAATGAAGGTTGCGGTCAGTGTTACCATGCACAGGAGCTGCTATTTCCCTGTTATCTGCCTCTTACTCTTCACAGCTGCCGGTAAGGTGCACAGCTTCTTCCTACAGAGCCATGAAGTAGGGTAGTGATGGGAACAGCAGAGCCAAGAATCTTATAGCAGAGATATGATCACTTATTATAAGAGCCTGCTGTTCTGAAATAGTGTATGTGAGAGTCAATAAGAAGACAGTCAGCGTATGCATCAGATGTATCTTATGTGATCCTGTGTATTATCCCTCCGGGTGAACAGGATCCAGCTGTATGTACTATGGCCGAGAGCGAGGTTCAGCACTATGGACAGCTACTACAGCATTCCCATCCATGTGACCCATCTGCACCATGCAAACACAGTCACAGCAAATGCCTATAGCCTGTAGTAAACATACACTGAGCTCTTCTTACAGCCGCCATACCATCTCCTATGCTATCAGTGATACTGCATAAGCCATCACTATGTCACAGTTTATCATATATAAGATGATGATCTGCTTTGTAGGAGCAGCTGTGGTTATATGCACGTTTATATAGGTGATAAATAACAATAATACAGAGACATGTTTGTCCATAGTGTGAATTAGACTGATAGGATCCGGCTTTCCTAATCACTAACGTCTTTATACCTTGTAATATATTGGGGTCAGCAAGTGATTGTCCATCATTACACTCCATATCCTCCATCTACTTCAAGGACTTTACATGTTGTTGTATAAGTAGTAGTATGACTACGATAACAATGAATACAATAAGATGATCCAGCCTAAAAATGCATGTAATGTCAACAGTTCTAACTAATACATGTACATTCTCAATCACATCTTAGATCTTGATAATATTAGAAATTGGTTATTTATACTCTAGGATTGCATAACATTTGAATTGACACATAGTAAGCATGAACACAGCATACTACCCAGTATACTCATGGTCTCTTGTTAGAATTTCAGTATCACCATTTTTTCTGAACTGATTTTCTTATGCAATAATACATTATAAGGTTTATAAGTGTGGAGTAAACTGCTGGTTTTTTTAGGTTTTATTTTTTGCCTTTCGTAACAGAATTGCTATAGGTTCTTGGGGGGTGGGGGGAGGTAATTGTTTTTGGTTTTGTTACAGATTGAACATAAGCTAATGATAGACAACTGCCACACACTGAAATGTGTTAAATTATAACATTTGCAATAGGATTGCATTCATAATAAAGGTCAGTAGAAATGTCACAGGGCATTTACAGCCACACAAAATTTCCAATGACAATGTGTGTGTACACTTTATGTGGCTCTTTCTTTAGTTACTATACTTGATTCTCCACCAGAAGCAGAAAGCTATCTCATATGTCACCAAACCAAACTCCTTCACAATGAAGAGTCATCCTCTTTAGACAGCTGTTTTGGGGTTCTTGCCCTTTAGTAGAGAGTAGGGTTCTGGTTGGCTAGAGAGATGCCTGAGACACAGCTCAAGAAGGGGTACTCATTTTCATTCAAGAGACCCTGTTATTTATGGATACATATTTTCATAGAAAATGCTCCGTAGAAAAAAAATATATACATTACAGTAGCTCTCCTTTGGAGGACACTCTGGTCTGACTTGTATGAGATAGATTTCTTCCATCAGCAGGAGAGATCATTTGGATATTTCCCATTGAGCATTGTCTGAACATAACAATCCCTACACCTCTGGGTCTCTTCATGGAGAACCATTTACACTTAATCCCTTCTGAGCTTTTGTAGTGAACAAAACATATTGATTAATAAGATATTCATCAAGTAGGGAAAGATGTATGTGTTTGGATCTGTGGCTGTGGTTTGATACCACTGGTTATGGATGTTCACATCTAAACACGCAGAGGTAGAACATTGGGTGTACGCAGCTTGGCCATAAAATTTCTTGGTGGTGACCTTGGGCCAATGCTGGTTGAGTAGTTTGAAAGCCCATGAATTCCAGAAGTGCTAACCCTAGGGTGTCAGTACTTCCTGGGGGGGGGGGGGTGCCCACTGAGCGTTGGCACATTTTACATAATTCATATATTATACTTTAGAGTGCATTCACCTCTATTCTCCTGCCTCCTTTAGCTAGACATTATAAAGGACTTTTATCATTCTAGTCAGATGTCCAAACCACTAGGATGGCAGAGCCAATAGAAGTCATGAGGATGGGCTTTTCCTAAGCTTTGGCAACCATTGCAGAGACTTTTGGTTTGGAGTGTTTGTGGTAGCCCTCCTGTTGGAAAGAGCTTGCAATAGATTGTATACTTTTGGCACACAGCACTCTGCATGTAGACATAAATACAAATCCATTAGAATCTATATGAATCCTATCTTTGAATGCCCCCTTCAAGCTGTGGCTGTGTGAGCCCAGCCTGAGTTATTTGGAGTTCTATATGAGAAACTGACCTTCAATCACAATAGGGGAAAAATAAGAAATAAATAAGAGTAACATCTAAAAGAATACTTCTTCAATAAGAATATTTATCTTGTAAGACCAATGTAATACATAAATATAAATGTTAGAAATGTTACTGCTAAGAGTGTGGCATGGTGTACCTCATCCAACTAATAACATTATTTGTAACATGGGGGAGATTATTAGATTTTTTTCTCTCTTTATCTCTTCTGTATGTCTCCATTAAGTCTGGGCAAGCCTTCACTGTGGCTTTTAATAGAATTACTGAAGATATTTGGATCCATGATCAGTTTAGTATAGTATCTGCAGAGACTCTCATTCGTTGTGACAGTAAAAGGAAATCTGTTTTGAAGCTTACATAACCATTGACAGTGTTAAGCTTTTACTCCCTTTCCTTTTTTTTTTTTTTTGTATTTTTCAGTCAATCTGACATTGTAATCCGGTACAGAATGAAAGTGATCTGAGGGCAGGAAGTAATTGTCGCTCTGACATTTCTATTAACTGTACATTTGCATGTCTTGCAGTTTATCTTCATATATGAAATATAGACAATGTCAATGATTTATCTATAGAGCTTAATCAACACTATCTATCTATCTAACTATATATATATATATATATATATATATATATATATATATATATATATATAAAACTCTATTGGATTGACTCTTGGTTGCTATGGAAACATTCTAAATATATTATTGCATTTCCAAAAATTTGCTGCTCAACAAAGGTTATTCTTCCTTATGTTTCTGGCATTCATCATTATCTCTATATTTCTGTGTTGTTGATATAAAAAAAAAAAAAAAAAACATTTCTATAGAGCAATGAATCCTAATTTGTATTTTCCAGTCCAGGCTTAGTACATTGATATTTAATATGTAGTAATACATGTAATTCAATGGTATTCATGAATGGAAATAAATCTTTGTGTATATATTCTAACATCTTGATTTATTATGTTAAAACATATATTACAGAATAGAAATTAGATTACATGCTACATTATTGATTGTCAAAACCATAGCCATATATTTTGTTTATCACGGTTGCGGCATGCATTCTGAAAAGGGAAGTAACCTACATACAGCTGTAAAATCTGTATAACATATCTATGAATTTTAGCCACAAAGTTGACACAATTCCCTAGGTAAATGGAAGGCTATATATAGAATCCACCGAGCTATGGTATTCTGGGGAAGCCCGTAATAGCTCAGGATGACTCAGATGTCACAGCTCTTCTCGAGAACCGTCCATAGAGATCCATATATGTAGTGATCTGACACAAGTATGTTTTGTTGGCAGTTCTAGAATCACTGTGGGGATTTATAATTGTATAAGCAATGCATTATTCAGAGAAAGAATTCTACATTACAAGATGTTTTGAAATTTAAAGCTTACAGTCCAATTTATTAACGGAGCTACAAGATGTATTTAAATGGAACTGGGAAAAAATTGTAGTACACAAGATCAATACACTCCCTCAGTCCTTCATCTGACAAGCAAATGTAACTGTCCTCTCCTAAGGAAAAAGAGATTCGATTCGTAGTCACCCACTGGCTGTAGCGCTTGTTGCTGGGCAAACGTTTAAGCATATTCAGAGACCTAACAACACAGTATATTGATAATGTATTCACTTATTGGTCTTAAGAAATCCTGGTACCTTCTGTATACTAGAGAATATTCACGGGAGGGGGACGCGGGGTAGGATATACTAAAACTGACATTTTATATGCTGCCTTTATGTAAAATCCGACTCCTGCCAGCACCGCTGGATTTAATAAGAGGCACCTTAGAAATTTGCAGCAGTCTTAGAAATGTACAGGACCTTTGAGCTGGTGTAGATTTCCACTACAATTTACTTCAGTCACTGATGTAAATTATAGTAAATGTGGTAGCCCCACCCCTTTTGCTGTGGAGCTCCGACCACTTTTAAAAAGGGGTGGGCTTGGTGTAAAGCAAGCAAAAAGTTTAAAGTTTTGCACAAAAAAGTGGACCGCAAAAAAAAGCTACTTTTTAGTTTTTTTACACCAAGTAAAACATACATTATTCCCTTCCATTTTCTCAATAGCATGAAAACTATAATAAAACGACTATATTGCAGACAGTGGTGTACATGAAAGAGAGAAGGCTCTATAGATTACATTTGTCCTATTATGTTGCCAGGTTTTGTTACATGGGACAGAAACAAGGGTGTGGCTATAGGAGATGAAGAAGAAGTAGCAGTCGAACCGGGGCCCTGTTTCCTAAGGAGGCCCCAAAGCATATCTGCCCCATAAGAGACCAGTATTATAATTGGGAACCTTAAGAGGGATTATATTTTAGTAGATTGCTGCAAGCCCTACTAAAGCCATACATGTCATAAAGGCAGAACAAGTAGTTTCTATAAGGACCCCTTGCCCCATCCCCTTCTCTACAGGGGTCAAGAAAATGAATAGGATTCCCCTTTTCAAAAGGTATTTCTTTGCTAGCATACAAGAGGTGGGGAAGGCTAAGGGGAAAAGGGGAAAAGAAACACTAGCCTTTGGACCTTTCTGTCCAGAGGAGTACTTGTAGCTTTTGTACCCCGATTTCTCACAGCATCAAATGCGCTCTGTATGTGTGTGACCCTACGATAAATCAGTATTTTTCAACCAGATTCTTCTAGATGTTGCAAAACTACAACTCCCAGCAGTCAACGGCTGTCCAGGCATACTGGGAGTTGTAGGTATGCAACAGCAAAGACACAGTGGTTGGAAAACACTGCACTAAAAACAAAGGATACACAGTGTAAATAAATGCTAAACATACGGGAGACATATACATATTAAGGTATAAACTGCTGCCATATAAATCAGCCATTCTGTATATCCCTTAGTTTATTGCCATGTTACATTTACATTCATCCCTTTTACAGACTTTGAAAGCATCAGTCAAGCTAAGATAATTCATTAACATTTTTGACAAGTCTGGATTCATTAGTATGCGTAGATTTATATTTATCTGGTTGTTTGATAATATTAATATTAGGTTATTATGACAGTTTGCTTTGAGTGGGTTGTACCATATGCCTTGTATTGCGCTGTTTTATTTTATTTACTTGAATTGGTTCATGTTTTCTATTGATTCTTGTAGATATTTTGTGACTCATTCTCTGTCATAAGTGCTCTACCATTACTGCCCTCTATTATAACTTCCGTCCCAAATAATATTGTATAATCAGATATTTGTCATGCTAGTCCAGTCTTGTAGTGGATCATAAGGTACTTTGTGCCTTTTAGTATGTGGAAATGGCTGAAAGCATAGATTCATTTAAGAGTTTGTATGAGATTTAAGGATTTGGCATAACCCAGTGTGTGATTGCAGTTGATCCTGAAAATCCTCTGATCCACAAAGACAACAGAATTATTATGTATCAATTTGATGCAAAAAAAATCTATTTATTTTCCAATCCTATTCATTATCCTTTTTACATGAACTAATCTCTGTGTTTGGGCCCAAAACTGTACGTAATATTCCAAAAGAAGATTTCAGAGTTAAAGGGGTTATCCACCATAAGGTGATTTTAGTACGTACCTGCCAGACAGTAACGGACATGCTTAGGAAGGATCTGTGCTTGTCTTGGGGCTAAATGGCTATGTTGTAACATTACCATAACGTTGTGGCAAGCTTTTTGTAAACTGTTATTTCCTGTTTGAGTTTTCTTTTTTGCCTACAAATCCCATAATAACATTTTCCTCCCTCCCACACATCAGCCACCGCACCCATTGAAACATAAATGAGCTACATCCATTCTAAAGACCTGTGGTTTTCAATCAGGGTGCCTACAGCTGTTGCATTAGTTGCAGATTGATCTCTCTCCTACCAAGCGATCCCTCCACCCATTGAAGCAGACAGGCTCCCTGTCATCAGCTGACTAGTGAAACAGGTCTCGGCCGCATTGCAACCTGGGAAAAATCTGAGACAACAGTCATTTTGTATGCTGTTAAAAATAAATATTGGGGTGAAAATCACATAAGAATTGTGAGAAAACCATCACACACAGGTACAGACACTATATTATGAACTACATTAACTTTACAGCCCCTGTAGCATAGTCAAATAAAAAACATTCCTGGAATACCCCTTTAAATCCAGGGCTCAAGCCCTGCAAAAAAGTGTGGGAACTAAGTTCCTGCACTTTTTCCACAGCAGGAACTCTGTTCCCATTAACAGGAGTCCTATAGGCCCTTATGTGGAAGAGTTCCCACGCTTTTTTTTTTCAGGACTTCACCCCTGGTTAAAAAATTATATAGAAATCACAAGTATCTAGATATTAGGGCCTGACTGTGGTTTTGACCTTTGGATATCTATATTTTCATTCTTGCCTCAGATCTATTAACATGAGAATGTTGTTGACAGGTCTTATCAGACTGGCTTCAACGCATTGAGGAGGACAGAATGGGTTATAATTGTGTGTAGGATGTCCAAGACAGAAAATACTTCATAGGAACCTGTACATACACTGCTCAAAAGGGAACACTTAAACAACACAATGTGACTCCAAGTCAATCACACTTCTGTGAATCACACTGTCCACTCAGGAAGCAACACTGATTGACAATCAATTTCACATGGTGTTGTGCAAATGAAACAGACAACAGGTGGACATTTTAGGCAATTAGCAAGACACTCCAAATAAAGGAGTGGTTCTGCAGGTGGTGACCACAGACCATTTCTCAGTTCCTATGCTTCCTGGCTGATGTTTTCGTCACTTTTAAATGCTGGCGGTGCTTTTACTCTAGTGGTAGCATGAGATGGAGTCTACAACCCACAGCTCAGGTAGTGCAGCTCATCCAGTATGGCACATCAATGCGAGTTGTGGCAAGAAGGTTTGCTGTCTCTGTCAGCGTAGTGTCCAGAGCATGAAGGTGCTACCAGGAGACAGGCCAGTACATCAGGAGATGTGGAGGAGGCCGTAGGAGAGCAACAACCCAGCAGCAGGACTGCTACCTCCACCTTTGTGCAAGGAGAAGAAGGGGGAGAACTGCCATAGCCCTGCAAAATGACCTCCAGCATGCCACAAATGTGCATGTGTCCACTCAAACGGTCAGAAACAGACTCCATGAGGGTGGTATGAGGGCCCGACGTCCACAGGTGGGGATTGTGCTTACAGCCCAACACCATGCAGGACATTTGGCATTTGCCAGAGAACCCCAAGATTGGCAAATTTACCACTGGCACCCAGATGAAAGCAGGTTCACACTGAGCACATGTGACAGACATGCTAGAGTTTGGAGATGCCGTGGAGAATGTTCTTCTGCCTGCAACATCCTCAAGCATGACTGGTTTGGCGGTTGGTCAGTAATCGTGTGGGGTAGCATTTCTTTGGGGGCCACACAGCCCTCCATGTGCTTGTCAGAGGTAGCCTGACTGCCATTAGGTACCGAGATGAGATCCTTAGACCCCTTTTGAGACCATATGTTGGTGCGGTTGGCCCTGGGTTCCTCCTAATGCAAGACAATGTTACACCTCATGCGGCAGGAGTGTGGCAGCAGTTCCTGCAAGAGGAAGGCATTGATGCAATGGACTGGCCCTCCCGTTCCCCAGACCTTAATCTGATTGAGCACATCTGGGACATCATGTCTCGCTCCATCCACCAACGCCACGTTCACCACAGACTGTCCAGAAGTTGGCGGATGCTTTAGTCCAGGTCTGGGAGGACATCCCTCAGGAGACCATCTGCCACCTCATCAGGAGCATGCCCAGGCATTGTAGGGAGGCCATACGGGCACATGTAGGCCACACACACTACTGAGCCTCATTTTGACTTGTTTTGGGTTGATAAATTTGATTTCCATTGATATTTTTTGTGTGATTTTGTTGTCAGCACATTCAGTAAAGATGAAAGTATTTCATATGATTAGTTCATTCATTCAGATCTAGGATGTGTTAACTTAGTGTTCCCTTTATTTTTTTGAGCAGTGTAGTAACTGAATACACCCCTCAATTTTTGTAAACATATTAATATATATCTTTTCATGTGACAACACTGAAGAAATGACACTCTGATACAATGAAAAGTAGTGAGTTCACAGCTTGTGTAACAGTGTTTATTGTTACCGTATGTCCCCTCAAAATAACTCAACACACAGACATTAACCTCTTAAGGACTCAAGGTTTTTCTGTTTTTGCACTTTAGTTTTTTCCTCCTTAGCTTTAAAAATCATAATTCTTTCAATTATCCACCTATGATGGCTTATTTTTTGCGCCATCAATTCTACTTTGTAATGACATCAGTCATTTTACCCAAAAATCTATGGTGAAACGGAGAAAAAAATCATTGTGCTTCCATTTCTATGCAGTAAATTTTTCAGTAAAAGTAACACATTTTCTTTATTCTGTAGGTCCATACGATTAAAATGATACCCTACTTATATAGGTTAGATTTTGTCGTACTTCTGGAAAAAATCATAACTACATGCAGGAAAATTTAAAGGTTTAAAATTGTCATCTTCTGACCCCTATAACTTTTTTATTTTTCCCCATATGGGGCGTTATGAGGGCTAATTTTTTGCACTGTGATCTGAAGTTTTTAGCTGTACCAATTTTGCATTGATCTGACTTTTTGATCACTTTTTATTCATTTTTTCATGATATAAAAAGTGACCAAAAATACGTTATTTTGGACTTTGAATTTTTTTTGCGTGTACGCCATTGACTGTGTGGTTTGGTTAATGATATATTTTTATAATTCGGACATTTCCACAAGCAACGATACCACATATGTTTATTTTTTTTTACATTTTTATTTATATTTTTATTTATTTTTAAAATGGGAAAAGGGAGGTGATTCAAACTTTTATTAGGGTAGGGCTTAAATGATCTTTATTTAATTTTTTTATTTTTTTAACTTTTTTTGCAGTGTTATAGCTCCCATAGGGGGCTATGACACTACACACATTGATATTTTACATTGATCAGTGTTATCCCATAGGAAACCATTGATCAATGATTCTGCCACTTGACTGCTCATGCCTGGATCTCAGGCACGGTGCAGTCATTCAGCGATCAGACACACAGGAGGAAGGTAGGGACCCTCCTTGCATGCTCCAGCTGTTTGGGATGCCGCGGGTCCCGGACAGCCGACTGAGCTACCCAGGGTTAGTTTACTTTCACTTTAGACACAGCAATCAACTTTGAACCAATCAGGGCCACGCGCAATTAGCCACGGGTGCCGGCTGGGCTCGACCCGCTATAACACAGGGCCACATCGTGGCCCCGCATTATAGAAAGGGAGTGGACTCAGGGGGTACAGGTATGCCCTGAGTCCATAAGAGGTTAATGTCTAAACCTGGCAACAAAAGTAAGTACACCCCTAAGTGGAAATGTTCAAATTGGGTCCAAAGTGTCAATATTTTGTGTGGCCACCACTATTTTCCAGCACTGCCTTAAGCCTCTTGGTCATGAAGGTCACCAGAGCTTCACAGGTTGCCACTCAAGTCCTCTTCCGCTTCTCCATGACAACAGCATAGAGCCAGTGGATGTTAGAGAACGCTTGAGGATGCTACGCAGATGCTTCATAGGGTTTAGGTTTAGAGATATGCTTGACCAGTCCATCACATTTACAATCAGCTTTTTAGCAAGGCAGTGGTCATATTAGAGGCCCAGACCATGACACTCCCACCTCCCGCTGTAGGCAAGACACACTTGTCTTTGTACTCCTCACCTGGTTGCTGCCACACGCTTGACACCATCTGAACAAAAAAAGTTTGTCTTGGTCTCAGGACATGGTTTCAGTAATCCATCCATAGTCTGTTTGTCTTAAGCAAACTCTTTGTGGGCTTTCTTGTGCTTCATCTTTAGAAGAAGCTTCTTTCTGGTATTACAGCCATGCAAACCAATTTTATGCGGTGTGCAATGTATGGTCTGAGCACTGACAGGCTGGCCTTACCACCCATTCATCCTTTGCAGCAATCCTGGCGGCACCTATTTGTCTATTTTTCAAAGACAACATCTGGATATGATGCAGAGCATATGCACTCAACTTCTTTGGTCCACCTGTTCTGAGTGGAACATGTCTTGTGAAACTGCAGTATGGTCTTGCCCACCATGCTTCAGCTAATTTTCAGGGTCTTGTAAATCTTCTGATAGCTTTGTTCTTCTTTATGTAGAGCCACATAAAAAAATTTCAGATTCTCAGAGAGTTATTTGCCTCGAGGTGCCATGTTAAATTTCTAGTGACTACTACGTCCACTTTAGCTAAGCTTTACCACAAATATCCACAAAAAATAGCTAAATATATCTTCATTAAATAACACAATTACAAAAGAGTCCAAAATATTAAAAAACAGCAAACCATTCAGGTTAAAGGGTCTCCAATATCGGAGTACTCCAATGGGTCAATCCCCAAATTTGGGGATTGACCCATTGGAGTACTCCGATATTGGAGACCCTTTAACTTCCAGTGACCAGTATAGAGAGTGTGAGAGCAATAACATCACATTTAAGACACTACTCTTGTGAGATCTTGTAACATTACTGCAGTAGGTGTTCTAGCTGATCGATCCAACACTTTGTGTAAAACATAAAACTTTATTTCCAACCATACTTATTTCATGAGACAACATTGTGTAAGCATCTCCTCATGGCATGCCATGTTTTGGTGTATGCACACCCTTAATCATACACACTTGTTTTTATGATTAAGGTTGCAATGTGCCCAAACATATCAGGCCATGAGGAGCCACTAACCGCTTCTTTGTAGACTTCTACAGTGCCTGGAGTTCAGCCCAGATCTATGTACATGGAGATCTTTTTTAGACCTTTCATGTTATAGTAGATATTTTGAGTGCTATTTACAGTAATAATGCAAGGTATATATAGTCATTTATATCAAACATTTCCCCGTTTTGAAATAAAATCTTATTCTAAGCTGCAGAGTTAAATGCCATGAAAGGACAATTTCCTGAAGTGACTCCAACTGTTCAGTTAGCTTGTCTGTCATCTATATTTAGGTTTCAATGCACTGTAGGGTGATAATGTGCCTGAAGGACAATGCATCTTTTTTTCTCAGTTATGAATGTTCGGTTTAGAGTTTCTGACTCATAATATTTGTATCCTCACAAAACCTGCACTTAATAACATTTGATTAGTAAAATTATATCATATGTTTCATTTATACTGTAAAAAGAGCTGTGTTCTTAAAGAGACCGGGATGTGATCAGTCTTTTATTTCAAAGTAGTTTACTATTACTCAGATAATGCATTTATTTTTTTAGGCTGTGCCAAGTTTGGGAATTGTTTCTTTACTAAGGCAGATGACTCTGCAAGAAGCACTATATGACCAATATTTAAAATGCACTCCTAAGTGGTTTGCAGTGAATAGACTTAGTTTTGCAGAACATACAAATTATTTAGACTGATCAGCCATATCATCAAAGGGGTAATCTAGTCCTTTAAAACTTATACCCTATCTTCAGAAAAGGGCCTGGCTCTCCCTGTGCAGTTGGGTTGGCATGCACTCCATACACTGTCTATGGTAGCACTGGAGAGACATGAGTATAGTGTTAATGTTTCTCTGGCACTTCCATAGACAGTCCATGAAGTCCACTGCGTCCTCATCACTTTATGCGTAGAGAGAGATGAGGCCTCAGTCTGGAAATCCGGGCAGGGGGCTCATCGGTAGGATCCCTGCAATCAGACACCTATCCCCTATCTTGCACAGATTTGCATATTCAGATGTGCAGCCGAAACATGTTCAAAATGTTATGTGTGTGTGATTGGTTTCACCAGGTTCTGCATATATGGGGTGAATGGCCTTGGGCAGCATAAAATGTAAATACTACCCTGCTCACAGGTGTTCAATTGAGATGTTAGAAAATTTGAGGTCAAGTTAACATTTTGTACTCCTGTTGTTCCTCAAACCATTCCTGAACAACTTTTACAGTGTTGTGGTGGCATTATCTTGCTGAAAGAGAATACTGTTGTTTACTTTGGTATCCGATGCAAAAGAAAATATGATCCATAAGACCAGGCCATCTGCATTGCTCCATAGTCCAGTTCTGATGCTTGTGTGACCATTGCCGTAACATTTGGCCATGGACAAGAATCATCATGGGCACTCTCATTAGTCTGCAGCTATAGAGCCCAATATACAGCAAGCTGCAATGCCCAATGTATTTTGACACCTTTCTATTTCAGCCGGCATTAACTTTTTCTGCAGTTTGTGCTACAGTAGGTCCTCTGTGGGATCAGACTAGGCAGACTAGTCTTCACCCCACAACCCTATCAGTTAGCATTGGATGCCCATAATCTTTCTGCTGGTTTACTGTTGTTCTTCCTTGGAACACCTCACAAGACCTGCAGTTTTGAGAATGGTCTTACCCAAATATCTAGCTATCACAATTTAACCCTTCCAGTCAGCAAGATGAAAAAGTTACTCAGCAGCAGATAAATGCTTTTTTCTCTGGATATATAGGTCCTAGACACATAAATATTATATGCACATGATCAGGATTAGGTACTGAGTAACATATCACTTTTTTTTTGCACTATGACAGGTATGCTTTAAGAACTGATGAACTTGTTCACTTGCTGCTGAACCCTTTTATGATACATGCCATACATGTATGGCATGTGTGCACTCGGGGACCATGAAGTTTAGTTTGCTTCGTAGATGGCAGGTAACAGTTGCTTTTAGTAGCCAACACTCACCGTTTATGAGCAACATTGGCGATTATGCTGATGCCAGTCATTTAACTCTTCAATAGCGACCACAGGTTTTAATGACATGCACTGCAGGTGTGAGAAGTTTGATCGGGGGTACTGAACAGCTAATATGGCAGGCTGAGGCCTTCTGAAGGCCTCTGTGCGTGCAATACTGGCTCTGCTAATACAGTCTGCCTAAGGATAGACTGTACTAGCAGAGCACCTATCTAATTAAATGATTTCTTATAAAAGTCTTCTATGTGTAAAAAAATAAAACAAATACAATTTTTTTTATATAAAAAAGCTTCTCCCTTAATAAAAAAAACAGCAAATTACCCCCTTTACCCTATGTTTCACATAAAAAAAATGCAAACCAAAACATACAAAACATATTTGCAATTGCCTCATGAGGAAATGTCCAAACTATTAAAATATACGGTAATCTTTATGATGCTACACTGTGAACAGTGTAAACAAAAAAACAAAATTAAATGCCAGAACTCTTCATCATATCATTTATCTGAAAGGTTATAGAGGTCAGAATAGGGAATTTTAAAGCATATTTATTTTTCAGTTTGTTTTTTTAAAAGAAGTAAAATAAAGCAAAAGCTATATAAATTGAGTATCAATATATTTGTACTGACCTACCGAACAAAAATTACTTAAAGTTCACTTCATAAAAAGTTGTAAAATTGCATTTTTTTTTTTCATCCTACAAATATATATTCTTTTCAGTTTCACCATTGATTTTATGACAAGATTAAAAGTGTTATTACAATGTACAACTAGTCCTGAAAAAAAAAGGCTTTTAAATGGCTCTGTAGATGAAAAATTTTAAAAGGCGAGGAGAAAAAAATTTAAATTTACCAAGGAAAATTATCTGTGTCCTTGGGACTATTGGCAGGTGCCATTGCTATAAGACATTGAATGGTATTCACTTCAGCCTGTCTGTTTATAGCTGATCAATGTGTACGATTATTAAAATATCAGTCTTCAAATATCCTTCTTTTTAATTCATAGACACATTTCAGACAAAACATTCATCTGTTTTCTAATTGTACTTTATAGTAACTACTAAGTACATGGTTATGTTACAGTATAACAGTTTATTAAAGCAATTTGTTATACTTATTCCTGTTAGCTCCTCAGCGATCATTCATAAATTCTGGATGATTTGCTAATAATAGACTTTAATTATGGATAGTTTATTATATTAATAAAAAACAGAACACACAAGCTATAAGATGCATTATTTATAAATATATTACAAATATAAATCAGATACTGAAGTTATAGAACACAGTATGCCATGTGCCTTATGCCATTGATTTTATATTACTAATCTTACAATTTACCTGTAAATGTTAATGTATTATCCCGGTAGAGGGGCTCATATACACTACAAAACAATGTGCAGGAAGCCTGTGAAGCAGCACACACCGTAGGTCCCCTACTAATATATGAGTCAAAACACTGTGTGAAGCTCTATGGAGCATCTGTAGGAATGATTTACAGATATATTGGGGAAAATTCATTATTGTAGATGTAGGTGAGGCTAAGTTTCCACTTGTTTTTTTGTTTTGTTTTGTTTGTTTTTTGGAAAAAATGCCAAGAAAAACACCAATGACGTTTTTTCTGCCAAAAAACTCTGTGGCCAGATGTTAGCTGTAAATCAATGAGAAATGGCAAAATTCTTTTTCTACTTTGTTTTTCAGATTGGTGTTTTTTCACTCTTTTTTTGGTGTTTTTCAGCTCCTTGGCAGCATGTTGAGCCTATGGTGCTTTTTTTTCCGTGGCATTTTTTTGCATAGAAGTCTATGGGAGTAAAATAACACCAAGAAAAATGACATGTGGGTTTTAACTTTGGAATTTCTGCAGGCGGTTTTTAATCCTTTTTGGACTTTAGCTATCTAAAAAAGGGACGGAGATACCTTTTTAAATAAAATTTGGTAGGGTACCATTAAAAAACATATTTAAAAAGATACAGTAGTGATGGAAAAAATTGTATGTAACGAAATGTATCTTTATCATAACAAAATTGTAATTCATTTTTAAACAGGGATCAATTTATGTGGGCCGGCAAGGCACTAAAAATGTGTCCGACAATAATAAAAATGTAGTGTGTGTGTTTTTTTTTCACTTTTTTTTAATTTTTTAGGTAGTACTACTATTCCCATCATGGAACAGTGTGTTCCATGCTGGGAGTAGTAGTACTACTGTTACGCCGAGCGCTCCGGGTCCCCGCTCCTCCCCGGAGCGCTCGCTACACTCCTCTCACTGCAGCGCTCCGGTCGGTTCCACGGACCCGGGGCGCTGCGATACCGCCTCTGGCCGGGATGCGATTCGCGATGCGGGTAGCGCCCGCTCGCGATGCGCACCCCGGCTCCCGTACCTGACTCGCTCTCCGTCAGTTCTGTCCCGGCGCGCGCGGCCCCGCTCCCTAGGGCGCGCGCGCGCCGGGTCTTTGCGATTTAAAGGGCCACTGCGCCGCTGATTGGCGCAGTGGTTCCAATTAGTGTTTACACCTGTGCACTTCCCTATATCACCTCACTTCCCCTTCACTCCCTCGCCGGATCTTGTTGCCTTAGTGCCAGTGAAAGCGTTTCCTTGTGTGTTCCTAGCCTGTGTTCCAGACCTTCTGCCGTTGCCCCTGACTACGATCCTTGCTGCCTGCCCCGACCTTCTGCTACGTCCGACCTTGCTTCTGTCTACTCCCTTGTACCGCGCCTATCTTCAGCAGCCAGAGAGGTTGAGCCGTTGCTAGGGGATACGACCTGGTCACTACCGCCGCAGCAAGACCATCCCGCTTTGCGGCGGGCTCTGGTGAAAACCAGTAGTGACTTAGAACCGATCCTCTAGCACGGTCCACGCCAATCCCTCTCTGGCACAGAGGATCCACTACCTGCCAGCCGGCATCGTGACAGTAGATCCGGCCATGGATCCCGCTGAAGTTCCTCTGCCAGTTGTCGCTGACCTCACCACGGTGGTCGCCCAGCAGTCACAACAGATTGCGCAACAAGGCCAACAGCTGTCTCAACTGACTGTTATGCTACAACAGTTACTACCACAGCTCCAGCAACCATCTCCTCCGCCAGCTCCTGTACCTCCCCCGCAGCGAGTGGCCGCTTCTGGACTACGACTATCCTTGCCGGATAAATTTGATGGGGACTCTAAGTTTTGCCGTGGCTTCCTTTCCCAATGTTCATTACACTTGGAGATGATGTCGGACCAGTTCCCCACTGAAAGGTCTAAGGTGGCTTTCGTAGTCAGCCTGCTGTCTGGAAAAGCCCTGGCTTGGGCCACACCGCTCTGGGACCGCAATGACCCCGTCACTGCCTCTGTACACTCCTTCTTCTCGGAAATTCGAAGTGTCTTTGAGGAACCTGCCCGAGCCTCTTCTGCTGAGACTGCCCTGTTGAACCTGGTCCAGGGTAATTCTTCCGTTGGCGAGTATGCCGTACAATTCCGTACTCTTGCTTCTGAATTATCCTGGAACAATGAGGCCCTCTGCGCGACCTTTAAAAAAGGCCTATCCAGCAACATTAAAGATGTTCTGGCCGCACGAGAAATGCCTGCTAATCTTCATGAACTTATTCACCTAGCCACTCGCATTGACATGCGTTTTTCCGAAAGGCGTCAGGAGCTCCGCCAAGATATGGACTCTGTTCGCACGAGGCGTTTCTTCTCCTCGGCTCCTCTCTCCTCTGGTTCCCTGCAATCTGTTCCTGTGCCTCCCGCCGTGGAGGCTATGCAGGTCGACCGGTCTCGCCTGACATCTCAAGAGAGGACACGACGCCGCATGGAGAACCTTTGCCTGTACTGTGCTAGTACCGAACACTTCCTGAGGGATTGTCCTATCCGCCCTCCCCGCCTGGAAAGACGTACCCTGACTCCGCACAAAGGTGAGACAATCCTTGATGTCCACTCTGCTTCTCCACGTCTTACTGTGCCTGTGCAGATGTCTGCCTCTGCCTTCTCCTTCTCTTCTGTGGCCTTCTTGGACTCTGGATCTGCAGGAAATTTTATTTTGGCCTCTCTCGTCAACAGGTTCAACATCCCAGTGACCAGTCTCACCAGACCCCTTTACATCAATTGTATAAACAATGAAAGATTGGACTGTTCCATACGTTTCCGCACGGAGCCCCTTCTAATGAGCATCGGATCTCATCACGAGAGGATTGAACTTTTGGTCCTCCCCAATTGCACCTCGGAAATTCTCCTTGGACTTCCCTGGCTTCAACTTCATTCCCCAACCCTGGATTGGTCCACTGGGGAGATCAAGAGTTGGGGGCCCTCTTGTTCCAAGGACTGTCTAAAACCGGTTCCCAGTAACCCTTGCCGTAACTCTCTGCTTCCTCCAGTAACCGGTCTCCCTAAGGCCTATATGGACTTCGCGGATGTTTTCTGCAAAAAACAAGCGGAGACTCTACCTCCTCACAGGCCTTATGATTGTCCTATCGACCTCCTCCCGGGCACTACTCCACCCCGGGGCAGAATTTATCCTCTCTCTGCCCCAGAGACTCTTGCCATGTCTGAATACGTCCAGGAGAATCTAAAAAAGGGCTTTATCCGTAAATCCTCCTCTCCTGCCGGAGCCGGATTTTTCTTTGTGTCCAAAAAAGATGGCTCTCTACGTCCTTGCATTGACTACCGCGGACTTAATAAAATCACGGTTAAGAACCGCTACCCCTTACCCCTCATCTCTGAACTCTTTGATCGCCTCCAAGGTGCCCACATCTTTACTAAATTGGACTTAAGAGGCGCCTATAACCTCATCCGCATCAGAGAGGGGGATGAGTGGAAAACAGCATTTAACACCAGAGATGGACACTTTGAGTATCTGGTCATGCCCTTTGGCCTGTGCAACGCCCCTGCTGTCTTCCAAGACTTTGTTAATGAAATTTTTCGTGATCTGCTATACTCCTGTGTTGTTGTATATCTTGATGATATCCTAATTTTTTCGGCCAATCTAGAAGAACACCGCCAGCATGTCCGTATGGTTCTTCAGAGACTTCGTGACAATCAACTCTATGCTAAAATTGAGAAATGTCTGTTTGAATGCCAATCTCTTCCTTTTCTAGGATACTTGGTCTCTGGCCAGGGACTACAAATGGATCCAGATAAACTCTCTGCCGTCTTAGATTGGCCACGCCCCTCCGGACTCCGTGCCATCCAACGTTTTTTGGGGTTCGCCAATTATTACAGGCAATTTATTCCACATTTTTCTACCATTGTGGCTCCTATTGTGGCTTTAACAAAAAAAAATGCCGATCCCAAGTCTTGGCCTCCTCAAGCGGAAGACGCCTTTAAACGACTCAAGTCTGCCTTCTCTTCGGCTCCCGTGCTCTCCAGACCTGACCCATCTAAACCCTTCCTATTGGAGGTTGATGCCTCCTCAGTGGGAGCTGGAGCTGTCCTTCTACAAAAAAACTCTTCCGGGCATGCTGTTACTTGTGGGTTTTTTTCTAGGACCTTCTCTCCGGCGGAGAGGAACTACTCCATCGGGGATCGAGAGCTTCTAGCCATTAAATTAGCACTTGAGGAATGGAGGCATCTGCTGGAGGGATCAAGATTTCCAGTTATTATTTACACCGATCACAAGAACCTCTCATACCTCGAGTCTGCCCAACGGCTGAATCCTCGTCAGGCCAGGTGGTCTCTGTTCTTTGCCCGATTTAATTTTGAAATTCACTTTCGGCCTGCTGATAAGAACATTAGGGCCGATGCTCTCTCTCGTTCCTCAGATGCTTCTGAAATTGAACTCTCTCCTCAACACATCATTCCTCCTGACTGCCTGATTTCCACTTCTCCAGCCTCCATCAGGCAAACTCCTCCAGGAAAGACCTTTGTTTCTCCACGCCAACGCCTCGGAATCCTCAAATGGGGTCACTCCTCCCATCTCGCAGGTCATGCGGGCATCAAGAAATCTGTGCAACTCATCTCTCGCTTCTATTGGTGGCCGACTCTAGAGACTGATGTGGTGGACTTTGTGCGAGCCTGCACTATCTGTGCCCGGGATAAGACTCCTCGCCAGAAGCCCGCTGGTTTTCTTCTTCCTCTGCCTGTTCCCGAACAACCTTGGTCTCTGATTGGTATGGATTTTATTACTGACTTACCCCCATCCCATGGCAACACTGTTATTTGGGTGGTCGTTGATCGATTCTCCAAAATGGCACATTTCATCCCTCTTCCTGGTCTTCCTTCAGCGCCTCAGTTGGCTAAACAATTTTTTGTACACATTTTTCGTCTTCACGGGTTGCCTACGCAGATCGTCTCGGATAGAGGCGTCCAATTTGTGTCTAAATTCTGGAGGGCTCTCTGTAAACAACTCAAGATTAAATTAAATTTTTCTTCTGCATACCATCCTCAATCCAATGGACAAGTAGAAAGAATTAACCAGATCTTGGGTGACTATTTACGACATTTTGTTTCCTCCCGCCAGGATGACTGGGCAGATCTTCTACCTTGGGCCGAATTCTCGTATAATTTCAGAATCTCTGAATCTTCCTCCAAATCCCCGTTTTTCGTGGTGTACGGCCGTCACCCTCTTCCCCCCCTCCCTACCCCCTTGCCCTCTGGTCTGCCCGCTGTGGATGAAATTTCTCGTGATCTTTCCACCATATGGAGACAGACCCAAAATTCTCTCTTACAGGCTTCTTCACGCATGAAGAGATTCGCGGATAAGAAAAGAAGAGCTCCTCCCATTTTTTCCCCTGGAGACAAGGTATGGCTCTCCGCCAAATATGTCCGCTTCCGTGTCCCTAGCTATAAGTTGGGACCACGCTATCTTGGTCCTTTCAAGATTTTGCGCCAGATTAATCCTGTCTCTTACAAACTTCTTCTTCCTCCTTCTCTTCGTATTCCTAATGCCTTTCATGTTTCTCTTCTTAAGCCACTTATCATTAACCGTTTCTCTCCCAAATCTGTTCCCCCCACTCCTGTCTCCGGCTCCTCGGACATCTTCTCCGTCAAAGAAATTTTAGCATCTAAAAAGGTCAGAGGGAAAACCTTCTTTTTAGTGGATTGGGAGGGTTGTGGTCCTGAAGAGAGGTCCTGGGAACCTGAGGACAATATCCTGGACAAAAGTCTGGTCCTCAGGTTCTCAGGCTCCAAGAAGAGGGGGAGACCCAAGGGGGGGGTACTGTTACGCCGAGCGCTCCGGGTCCCCGCTCCTCCCCGGAGCGCTCGCTACACTCCTCTCACTGCAGCGCTCCGGTCGGTTCCACGGACCCGGGGCGCTGCGATACCGCCTCTGGCCGGGATGCGATTCGCGATGCGGGTAGCGCCCGCTCGCGATGCGCACCCCGGCTCCCGTACCTGACTCGCTCTCCGTCAGTTCTGTCCCGGCGCGCGCGGCCCCGCTCCCTAGGGCGCGCGCGCGCCGGGTCTTTGCGATTTAAAGGGCCACTGCGCCGCTGATTGGCGCAGTGGTTCCAATTAGTGTTTACACCTGTGCACTTCCCTATATCACCTCACTTCCCCTTCACTCCCTCGCCGGATCTTGTTGCCTTAGTGCCAGTGAAAGCGTTTCCTTGTGTGTTCCTAGCCTGTGTTCCAGACCTTCTGCCGTTGCCCCTGACTACGATCCTTGCTGCCTGCCCCGACCTTCTGCTACGTCCGACCTTGCTTCTGTCTACTCCCTTGTACCGCGCCTATCTTCAGCAGCCAGAGAGGTTGAGCCGTTGCTAGGGGATACGACCTGGTCACTACCGCCGCAGCAAGACCATCCCGCTTTGCGGCGGGCTCTGGTGAAAACCAGTAGTGACTTAGAACCGATCCTCTAGCACGGTCCACGCCAATCCCTCTCTGGCACAGAGGATCCACTACCTGCCAGCCGGCATCGTGACAACTACCTAAATAAATATAAAAAATTAAGAAAAAATGTGAAAAAGAAACACACACACACTACATTTTTATTATTGTCAGCTAAATTTTTAGTGCCTGCCCACATAAATTGATCCCTGTTTAAAGATTAATTAAAATGTCATTATAAAAAAATATAAATTTTGTTAAATAATGTTTTTTTCCATCACTACTGCATCCTTTTTTTTTTTTTTTTTTTTTGGTACCCAACAAATTTTGAAACAAACCCCCAAGGGGCTATTTCCACTCAAATGCAAAAACGCCAGAAAAAACTTCAGAAAAAATGTCAGACACAGGAAATTGCACGGACGTTTATTCTGGAATTTTTTTCACAGAAAAAAAACTCAGGAAAAAAACTTAGCCTGAAGCATTTTTGTCTACCTTTATTTTGTGTGCTGCTAATGTGTAGGTGCACTAAATTTATTAAATGGTTGCAGGGCATTTGATACACTTGTGCAGGTACACTTGTTCTAGGTCCTGGAATTTCTCTGGTTTGTGGTACAAAATAGTGATGAACGGCATAGGCCATATTTGAATTCGCGATATTTCGCGAATATATTGATGAATATTTGTCATATATTCACGAAATTCGCATATTCGTTATATTCCCTTGTTTTTCTATGCGCATATGCAAATTTTTGCCAATATTGAGCCCTCCCATCTTTAATGGTATAAGGAACTAATGGGCTAGTTTTTGCCCATTGAAACCACTAGGCCTATTGTGGTCTATGGGGATCTCACGGTATGTAAAAGTGTAAGATAAGCGGTCTCAGAGTACAGTGGATGGGAGACTGTGTGGTGGTTTGAGTCCTGGGGTGGGACGGAGTGTTACAGTGTAGTGATTAAACTTTACTTTCCTGGAAAAGCTGCTGAGTTTCCCATAGCAACCAATCAGACCGCTTCTTTCATTTAGCAGAGGCCTTGTGAAAAATTAATGAAGCGATCTGATTGGTTGCTATGGGCAACTCAGTCGCTTTTCCTGGAAAAGCGGCTGAGTTGCCCATAGCAACCAATCAGATCGCTTCTTTAATTTTGCAGAGACCTTGTGAAGACCTCGGCAAAATGAAAGAAGCGATCTGATTGGTTGCTATGGGCAACTGAGCAACTTTTCCTTTGCACAGGTTTTGATAAATCTCCCTCTATGGGGAAGATTCATCAAACCTTCTTTCATTTTTAACAAGGCCTTTGAAAAATGAAAGAAGCAATCTGATTGGTTGCTATGCGCAACTGGGCAACCTTTACTCTGCACAGGTATTGATAAATCTCCCATTATGTTCCTTAACCTCCCATTCATTCATTCATTCATACCCAGCCTTACACATTACATCCAGTTTCAATTAACCCCAATACCCATATTTGGTACCCCCATTAACCTAGTTCCCACGGTTCAAACACTCAGTTAATTGCCAATTGACCTAGTTCCCACGGTTCAAAGGCTTTCTTAAGTACCAATTGATCTACATTTGTCAATCACGAGTAAAAAAAAAGTTAAACCACAACACTGTAACACTCTATCCCACTCCGGGACTCAAACCACTGCACGGTCTCCCATCTACTGTACTGCCAAGACCCTCCTGCTTATCTTACAATTTTACATACCATGAGACCCCCATAGACCACAATGGGCCTACTGGTTTCAACGGGCAAAAAATCACAGAGTTAATGCACTAGTGCAGTGGTCTCCAACCTGCGGACCTCCAGATGTTGCAAAACTACAACTCCCAGCATGCACGGACAGCCAACGGCTGTCCGGGCATGCTGGGAGTTGTAGTTTTGCAACATATGGAGGTCCACTGGTTGGAGGCCACTGCACTAGCCCATTAGTTCCCTATACCATTAAAGAAGGGAGGGCTCAATATTCCCGAATATGCGCACATGCGAAGAGCAGAGAGGGATGATCAATGATCACTGTGATGTGTACTGTGAACAAAAAAAAGCGAATATTCGTAATTGTGAATATATAGTGCTATATTCGCAATATTCGCAAATTTGCAAATATGCGATATTCGCGATTAAAATTCGAATTGCGAATATTCACGAGCAACACTAGTACAAAATAAAAAAAAATAAAAAATTTTTTAGGGTATACAAAGGGACCAAAAAAAAGCAATTTTGGACTTTGGTATTTTTTTTACGTATACGCCATTCACCGTGCAGTTTAATTTATGCTATATTTTTATAGTTCGGACCTTTATGCACGTGGCAATGCCACATATGTTTATTTTTGTTTACAAATTAGTTTTTTTTAAATGGGGAAAAGGGGGGTGATTCAAACTTTTACTAGGGAAGGGGTTAATTCACATTTATTAACTTTTTTTTACATTTTTTACTTTTTTTTACACTATTTTTTTTGTCCCCATAGGGGACTATTACATGCAATCCTTGGATTGCATACACTGTTCAATGCTATGCCATAGCATAGCAATGATCAGTGTTATCGGTGCTCAATTGCTTCAGCCTGCCATGGCTAGCTGGAGCATCAGATCATCGATCAGATGGCGAGGAGGCAGGAGGAGGCAGGTAAAGACCTTCCCACCATCCTCTCAGCTGATTGGGACACCGCGGTTTTACCGTGATGGTCTCGATCAGCTCCACTGAGCTGCCGGAACTCTTTTACTTTCATTTTAGCTCAAAGTTGATTGTGGCATCTAAGGGGTTAATGCCAGGCATCACCATGATCGATGATGTCCAGCATTAAACAAGTGTCCCAGTGGCTGATGCGGGGTCAGCTCCTGAGCCCGTGACGTAGAAGGAGAGCAGGTGTGTCCTTAAGTAGTTAACACACTTAAAATAAAAAAGCGTAAACCAAAAAGTCACAAAAAAGAGCCTGAGACACTGCACAGTACAAACTGTGAGATAAATATACACACAAAAACAGCTCTTAAGACATTGATATATCCCCCATTGTTCCCTAGAAGCAATTTAGAACTTGCATGGAGCAGTAAAACTCCAAAGTGCATAATCCCTTGGAAAGGGCTACCAAAATGCTATTTGCAGATTAGGACAAGAACTGGTGCTATTCCATATACAGTACAGACCAAAAGTTTGGACACAACTTCTCATTCAAAGAGTTTTCTTTATTTTCATGACTATGAAAATTGTAAATTCACACTGAAGGCATCAAAACTATGAATTAACACGTGGAATTATAGACATAACAAAAAAGTGTGAAACCACTGAAAATGTCATATTTCTAGGTGGAAAGTGTCCCCAAGTGCAGTCACAAAAACCATCAAGAGCTACAAAGAAACTGGCTCACATGCGGACCGCCCCAGGAAAGGAAGACCAAGAGTCACCTCTGCTGCGGAGGATAAGTTCATCCAAGTCACCAGCCTCAGAAATCACAGGTTAACAGCAGCTCAGATTAGAGACCAGGTCAATGCCACACAGAGTTCTAGCAGCAGACACATCTCTAGAACAACTGTTAAGAGGAGACTGTGTGAATCAGGCCTTCATGGTAGAATATCTGCTAGGAAACCACTGCTAAGGACAGGGAACAAGCAGAAGAGACTTGTTTGGGCTAAAGAACACAAGGAATGGACATTAGACCAGTAGAAATCTGTGCTTTGGTCTGATGAGTCCAAATTTGAGATCTTTGGTTCGCAGAAAAGGTGAACGGATGGACTCTACATGCCTGGTTGCCACCGTGAAACATGGAGGAGGAGGTGTGATGGTGTGGGGGTGCTTTGCTGGTGACACTTTTGGGGATTTTTTCAAAATTGAAGGCATACTGAACCAGCATGGCTACCACAGCATCTTGCAGCGGCATGCTATTCCCTCCGGTTTGCCTTTAGTTGGACCATTATATATTTTTCAACAGGGCAAACACACCTCCAGGCTGTGTAAGGGCTATTTGACCAAGAAGGAGAGTGATGGAGTTCTGCGCCAGATGACCTGGCCTCCCCAGTCACCAGACCTGAACCCAATGAAGGCAAAAGGGCCATCAATTGCTAAGCATCTCTGGGGACTCCTTCCAAGAATGTTGGAAGACCATTTCAGGTGACTACCTCTTGAAGCTCATCAAGAGAATGCCAAGAGTGTACAAAGCAGTAATCAAAACAAAAGGTGGCTACTTTGAAGAACCTAGAATATGACATATTTTCAGTTGTTTCACACTTTTTTGTTATGTAATTCCACATGTGTTAATTCATAGTTTTGATACCTTCAGTGTGAATCTACAATTTTCATAGTCATTAAAATAAAGAAAACTCTTTGAATGAGAAGGTGTGTCCCAACTTTTGGTATATAAGTTTATCTGGAAAATACCTTGGAATTACATACAACTTTAAGGTACAAAAAATAACTCCCAGTTAATTTAAATTTGGGTTGCCCTCTTTTACTGTATGAAGGTGGGCTCACACAATTGAAATAAAAAAAGAAGGCTACCATCATAGCTCCCGCAATACAAGGTTGTCTGCTTTTCATAACACACTAAAATGCCTAGTTTTAAATAAGTAACAATGCCCTACTGTTGCGGCATTACCATGTCAGTTTTCACTAGGTTCTGTGCTATCATTGTAATACAGTTTACATGCACACTGAGGTTATTGACAACTACATGTAATCTATATAAAATCGTGCTGAATTTCCACCCAATAAGTACCCTATAAAATGGCAGTGCTGTAGAAGTTATTGTGATACATGCAAGACTTGTCTTATATTTCTTTGCAGAGTAAATTTTTGTATAACTTACAATATAAGAGGGTTTAAAAAAATAATTTAGTACAAAATGTGTCTGATTTGCCCATAGAAACCAAAAAAAGCTCACCTTACGTTTAACTACATTAACTTGAGAAATAAAAGGTGAGCTGTTATTTTTGTCTCAGACAGATTAATAAATCCTGGTCCATTTATTTGCCCTTTGTAAGTAAATGTACAGTATATGAAGACTAAACTATTCTTAAAAGCCCTGTGATATTCTAATCTATACAAAAATATCAATACAAAAAGATATTAAACAAACCCCAAATGTACCACAATAACTTTTGCAGCATAAATATTGCCATAAATATTTTGTAAATAGCAAGAAAAGTGCAAAATGAAATTATAATCAGACACAATGGCCCTCATTTACTAAAGTCCAACTGACTCTTTTTCTCGGTTATTTCGCCTACGTTTTAGTTGCAACGTCTGTTAGAAAACACTCGGAGTGTTTTTTTTTTTTCACTCTGAAATGGGAGTATTTTATGCAAAAATGTGCATTTTACCAACAAAAAACAAAAAATACTCGGAGTACTTCCAAAATCACTGGAGAAAAAGTGTGAGTTTGCCTCACACAATAACCGACAGCCAAGAGGCCGAGTGAAATTCCAAAAATGGAGTGATTTCTAATAAGGGATTGTTTACCATTGTGTTTTTGTAAAAGTAACTTGTTTTCTAACCTGAAAACATTTTGTACAGTTCAACACTTTTATTAATAAAATATTGAATGCTTTTGTGATAGTTAATGTTTATATATTTTTTTTCTTTTTAACACATTTGCAATATTAGGTTTAAATCTAACACCCAAGCTGATAAATAAGGATAATTGATGTCATTTTTGAAAAATTATAACACATGAATACTTTTGATTCATGGAAACATTTTTAAACAAACAAGTCTAAACCATTTTGACTCACACAACTAATTTCTTTAGCTGGGAGTTTTTGCGACACAATTGACTAGTGCGACACAAAAAAAAACGTATGACAGAAAAATAACCGACATGTGCGACAGAATAGTAAATAAACCTGAAAAAAAGACGAGTTATATTGAAATCACTCCAGAATAAACACTCCACTCTTAATAAATCAGGGCCAATGGGTAATGGTTATTAAATCAAGTGCAATAAAAAGTGGTGCAATCCATAGCAATCCGTCAGTTTTCTGCTTTTATTTCATGGAGGGCTCCTCTGGGATTTGTTAAAGGAGATGTCTGGTGCAGACTTTTTCTATTCCATCCTGCCCGGGCTGCAAAAAAAAGACAAAACAAACTTTCACTTACCTTCCTACGTTCCCCCTTGATCTCCGCAACAGCTGATCGTTCGGCCGGGCTGTCTACTTCCTACTTCCCTTAGCCCGGTATGTCACATGGTGCTTCAACCCATTACTGGCCGCAGCGATGTCCTGCCTCAGCCGGTGATAGGCTTAAGCGCCGTGTGACGTATCGGGCTAAGGGAAGTAGGAAGTAGACAGCCCGGCCAAACGATCAGCTGTTGCTGAGCTCCGCGTGAACGTAGGAAGGTAAGTGTAAGTTTGTTTTGTCTTTTTTTGCTGCCCGGGCAGGATGTAATAGAAAAAGTCTACACCGGACATCTCCTTTAATATCTCATCCACTTTGCCCTTCCATTGCAGATTTTCCATTCAAGAATCCAGACTGTAAATCTATGAAAAAATAAATTAAAGAAAAAACTGTGAGGGTATGTTCAGATGTACTGAATTTGCTACAAAAAATTTCCGAAGCAAAAACTTGGAATTTATGTGCATTTTGATACAGGTTTACCTTTTTCAAGGTTGAACGCTTGTTTATTTATTTTTATTTTTTTTGTTTGTTTGTTTTTTCTTTTTGCAGAATTTCATTTAAAACAATGGGGGAATCCACAACAAATCCACACACAGCCTGTGACAGTTGCAGATTTAACAAATTGTGCTGGTAGTCTACTTACACATTGGAAAAACTGCTGCATGTGAATCGGATTTGTAAAATCTGATGCATTTTAAGTAGAATTGAAGTGCTAACATCTGCATAAAAAATCTGCACCAATTTTTTAAGGGCATAACAAAGCCATGGACTTAACCAACAGGTTATGAATTTCTGATATATTTATGATCACCACAAGTATTCCTTTGTATGGAATATCTTGAAATTATTACCAGGCCGTGAGGAATGGAATTGAGAAACTCTGCTTTAGACTTAAAGAAACCCAAGATAGCATGGATTTGTTTCTTTTTAATTTTTTATATCCATGGAACTCTTTTTTTTTTGTATAATTTGCACATATTTGCCCTTTCTGTGATTACAAACATCTCCCCAGTCTTGTCTAGTTGTTTCCTTATTGCCTTGCTCCATGCTATATCGGTAGCAGATTTTGAACAGACAACTTATTAACTTAAAGGGGTACTCCGCTGCTAGACATCTTATCCCTTATCCAATGGATTAGATGGATAGGGGATAAGAGGTCTGATTGGGGGGCCTGCTGCTGCACCCCCGTGTGAAATCACACCATGCCCCCTCCATTCATGTCTATGGCAAGGGGCGTATCAACCGAAACGCACCCTCCCATAGACATGAATGGAGTGGGCGTGGTGTGACATCACAAGGGGGCTTGGCAGTGACATTACAATCACACCCTCCGGCTCCGAGCGTTCTGAACAAAATGTTTAGAACACTGGAGTACCGGAGTACCCCTTTAAGAAATATTAGATGGCCAATTCCACAAATATCCACTAGGTTAAGAATTGTGGAATCTTCTTTTAATTGTTTTTGTTGATTTAGTTGTCCAACTTGTACTACAGATTTAGAAACATCTGTGTGGCAATAAGTATATTCTTTATGGAAACAACAACTATTCTGCTGTTATCATTCTAACAAGATATCATGAAGCTCATTTTAAGTGTTGAAGGGAAAAATATATCTTTGCTTGAACATATGGCAGATAATTTGTACAACATATTACACCAGATTTTTTATTTCTGAACTCCACTTATATTTCATTGACTTATTTTTCTTTCCCAACAGAGTGCTTCTCTGGAGACAATGATCATGTGTTGGCAGTACGGGAGAAGAGGATCGGGAAACCCAGATTTATTTACAGTCATGTGCAAAGCATTGAAAAGAGCTTAGATCTAGAAAGACATACAATGCTTGAACGTAATTTTCATTCTCCAACCCACATGAAAATAAGCAAATATATTCATCCTATGTTCGTAAAACCAGCTTTTCCTCGATCAACTCACGACCAACCACTGAATCTGTTGGCCTCAGAGGATACAGATGTTGAAGTCGAAAATCTAGTTGTTCCACAGTCAAGTGTCATTTTAGTGGTAAGTGTGTTAACATTCATGTAATGGAGTGACTAAAACAGATTAAAATCAAGTCAAATATCTTGAAAGTGAATATCTACAATAACTTCTATTAGGCATTATAGAGCATCCATAATGCCAAATTCCTCTTGTAGCCTAGATGGCTGTATTCCCTGTCGATAACAGAGCGCAATGTCTAGGTGTACATGTTTTCATGTAAAAACTGTCATCCGTACAGTATCAGTCAAAAGTTTGGACACACCTTTATGTTCTATGGTTTATTTTTTTCTACAATAATCCTCATAAGGCAGTCACCTGGAATGGTTTTTCAACAGTATTGAAGGAGTTCCCAGTGGTGATTTTCATGTCTGCACCTCAGGGTACCTTCAAGTTTAAAGGGGCAACTAGACATCTTATCCAAAGGATAGGGGATAAGATATCTGATCACGGGGGGGTGCCGCTGCTGGGGACCGCCACAATCTCGTCTGTGGCACCCATGACATCCGATGCACACGGAGCAAAGTTCATTGTGTAAAAAATTGGTGGCGCAAAAAACAAGCCCTCATATGGGTCTGTAGGTTAAAAAATTTGAAAGCGTTATGATTTTTAATAGGGGAGAAGGAAAAAACAAAAGTGCAAAAATGAAAAATGGCCCGGTCCTCAAGGAGTTAAATGACACAGTGTCAGTGAATGTGTACACTCACTTTAATTGAGCTGCTCCCAGAATCTTTATAACATGGCTATTTTTACTGAACAATGTTATAAAAGTGTCTGTAACAAAATCTAGGGCAATTTTTTTTACAGTTTTATTAAATTCTGGGTTAAATTTTAACTAAAACTACGATGAATCACTGCTGCACATCGAGTACATGCTTTATTGGCATTATTAAATGCATTGTGAATATGTTGTGAATAAAGGGACATTTTCTACATAGCACATGCTGTTATAATACACCAGAGCTGTGTTACAGTGCTTCATATCAATGTTCTATGTTTCATTTCTATTTGAAGTATATTACTTGCAAACTCAAAATTCAGGTTTGACTGCGGTTAAAGGGGCATTCCAGGAAAAAACTTTTTTATACAGTGGTCCCTCAAGTTACAATATTAATTGGTTCCAGGGCGACCATTGTATGTTGAAACCATTGTATGTTGAGACCAGAACTCTATGGAAACCTGGTAATTGGTTCTGAAGCCCCCAAAATGTCATCCAAAATAGGAAAAAGTGAGGATTATAGAAAAATAAGTAGATAACTAATATAGATAAAGCAAATCCTTCCATATACAGGTAATAAAGATCTGCTGGGAGCTGTAAATCACTGTCTATTTCAGCGTTTTCCAACCAGAGTGCCTCCAGCTGTTGCAAAACTACAACTCCCAGCATGCCCGGACAGCCTTCGGCTGTCCGGGCATGCTGGGAGTTGTAGTTTTGCAACAGCTGGAGGCACCCTCGTTGGGAAACACTGGTCTATGTAGAGGACAGTAGCTTCTTCAGGGTCCTGTACAGTACACAAAATGTCCTAAAAAAAGTTAAATGGAGCCACGATCACCTGTTGTCCAAAGGAGCAGCTAACCATGGCATAGGTTAAAAGAAGTACAGAACATGTAATACCTCCCTATACTGTAGGGGGCGCTACCAGACACCAGTCAGTGCATACACTTCAGTAATACAGGGATTTTACCAGTCAAATGTCCTTTCTGATTGGTCGGCTCTTTTAGCCATTGACAGGTTTCACAGATCTGGACTGTCCCCATCATTGTATGTTGAGTCTGGTTTCAAGTTACAATGTTCCAGAAAAGACCATTGTATGTTGAAACTATTGTATGTTGAGGCCATTGTAAGTTGAGGGATCACTGTATATATCAACTGGCTCCAGAAAGTTAAACAGATTTGTAAATTACTTCTATTAAAAAATCTTAATCCTTTCAGTACTTATGAGCTTCCGAAGTTAGGGTTGTTCTTTTCTGTCTAAGTAATCTCTGATGACACGTGTCTCTGGAATCGCCCAGTTTAGAAGCAAATTCCCATGGCAAACCTCTTCTAAACTGGGCGGTTCCCGAGACAGGTGTCATCAAAGATCACTTAGACAGAAAAGAACAACCTAAACTTCAGAAGCTCATAAGTACTGAAAGGATTAAGATTTTTTAATAGAAGTAATTTACAAATCTGTTTAACTTTCTGGAGCCAGTTGATATATATAAAAAAAAGTTTTTCCCTGGATAACCCCTTTAAAGCATATTTCAGACAGCTGTTCAAGAGCCGAATACCTAGTGCCAAGAATGGGATCAGATCCTGTCAAAGATTTTTTTTTCTTCCCCGTGAGAGGTTTTCTCTCTTTTTTTTTTTTCTTCTTTCAAATCCAATCCATTGTCATATCACAGCTGTCTGAAAATGTTATGTCCTCCGTATCCCTTCTTGGGATCCAAGGGATGAGATGATTTGTTTGACAGGGGCTCCACACATTGCATATATTATGGCATGATACTTTTTTGCATGGGGCATGATTATAGATGTAGGATAAGTACACAACATACTTCAGCAGCCATGCTGTATATGAACAGAAGGAATAGTTAGAATACAGTAAGTATCATGTTTTGGCTGCTGTATTTTAGCAGTTGGCTGGATATTTAATTTAAAAGCTGGGCTTTAATATCACAATTTACCATCATTCAGTCACAATGATAAAAACAAGGATTAATGAGTGGTGGCATATTACAGCTTTCTCTCTTATATTCCAGGGAATCTAAGTTCTGGTTCAGACTCTTGCGGATTATACATTTTATATATCCTGGTAATTGTAAATGTTGGCGTGTTCAAATAGGTTTGTAGGGTTTGAAAATAATATAGTACGGTGATCCCTCAACTTACAATGGCCTCAACATACAATAGTTTCAACATACAATGGTCTTTTCTGGAACATTGTAACTTGAAACCAGACTCAACATACAATGATGGAGACAGTCCAGATCTGTGAAACATGTCAATGGCTCAAAGAGCCGACCAATCAGAATGGACATTTGACTGGTAAAACCCTTGTATTACTGAAGTGTATGCACTGACTGGTGTCTGGTAGCGCCCCCTACAGTATAGGGAGGTGTTACATGTTCTGTACTTCTTTTAACCTATGCCATGGTTAGCTGCTCCTTTGGACAACAGGTGAGGGCGGCTCCACTTTTTTAGGACATTACGTGTACTATACAGGACCCTGAAGAAGCCCCTGTCCTTTACATAGACCAGTGTTTCCCAACGAGGGTGCCTCCAGCTGTTGCAAAACTACAACTCCCAGCATGTCCGGACAGCCATATACCTGTATATGTAAGGATTTGCTTTATCTATATTAGTTATCTATTTATTTTTCTATAATCATCACTTTTTCCTATTTTTGGATGACATTTTGGTGGCTTCAGAACCAATTACCAGGTTTCCATAGAGTTCTGGTCTCAACATACAATGGTTTCACCATACAATGGTCGTCCTGGAACCAATTAATATTGTAACTTGAGGGACCACTGTACATAAAAATGATGTGTTATAAATTATATGGAATTATAGTTGTAATAATCTACTGGACAAATTGAACATCCGTCAATGGGTTCAGGTTGTACCATGACCCAGCCTTCATCAAACATTGTAGTAGATTGTAAATACATATATTAGTACTTTGGATAGTCTGATCTACATATGTGATGACAAAAGTAGAGTTTACAAAACAGGCAAAAATATATGAGTTTTGTATAACTTCATCAAAATCATTACATCTAGTAAGTATTTTCCATTGTTTTATATAGGATCAGACCTCCATTGTACTTCCTTAGTGTTGCTCGCGAATATTCGCAATGCGAATTTTATTCGCGAATATAGAATATTCGCGAATATAGCACTATATATTCGCAATCACGAATATTCGTTTATATATATATTTTTTTTTTTTCACAGTACATATCACAGTGATCAACCCTCTCTGCTTCCAGCTTGTATGGTGTAAAGAAGGCTCTAATACTACTGTATGAGACTGGTGTGCGAATTTTCGCATATACGAAAATTAGCATATGCAAATTTTCACATATTTAAATTTTCGCATATGCGAAAATATACTGTGAATATTACGAATATGCAAATTTAGCGAATATATGATGAATATTCGTCCATATATTTGCAAAATATCGCGAATTCGAATATGGCCTATGCCGATCAACACTACTTCCTATATACATTGAATGGCTACTGGACACTCATCTAGTAGTCCATTGAACTTATGTTTTGCCTTCAGAGCGACAAAAATAATGGTGGCATAGATTCTTCTAGGTAATTTGTTCTGCAGAAACATTGGACAGGATAGCTTCTCACGGTTCTAACAAAAGAGATGAAGATATTGACATGCTCTGAGCATCCCATTCTTCGCAGAGAAAGTCTATAGATTAAGAGTATGAAAGCAGAGAAACAAGGAAAACTTACAATGATTTTCCTAGAACAATACATGGCTATATGAAACTTGTAAAATAGTTCATTGTCCTGCTTAAAGTATCTACCACAAGTTAAATAACTAACATAAATGCATATATTAGCAAACAAACCAAGATACTTACCTGGCTCCCGTGGTCCGCAGTGTGGTGTTTTCTTCTCTCTTCATCCACCGGTCTGTGCTCCAGCACATGATGATATGAGGACACTCGGGCCTCTTGGAGCTGTCAGCATATCGCAGGCCGCAACAAGAGAAAATGACAGGGAGGGGTGTCGTATTTAACTATAAGCGCGTATGTAAGACATGCTTATTGTTAAATGAGTCCAGGACTGGCCGGAAATGTACACATCACCACTTACTCTGGAGGGCGAGTTAGGTGTCTACGAGGCCCCATTAAGTGTGAGGCCTTAGGTGGCAGCCTAACTTGTCTAATGGGAGAGTTGCCTCTGCCTACACCATTACACCATTTCCACCAGCCTAAACTACTGACACCTCGCAGGAAAGATACATCAATTCATGCTGCTTGCGCCAAATTATGAACCTCCTGTCAACATGGTAAAAATGCATTCTGGATGCATCTGACCAAGCAATGTTTTCTCTGCTCAATGATCCAATATGCATGCTCTTTGTCCATTCAAATCTTTTGCCTTTCTATTTCTCTTAGGCTGCATTCACACTTCGTTTTTACACTACGGGTTCCGGATACGGCTGAGGAAGGGGAAAACCGGGCGCTCCCGTACCCCAGCCAGACCAGCGCTGAAATCCATTTACTTTAATGAGCTGACCGGAGTCAAACGATGACTCCGGTCGGCTTATTTTTGACCCGTATGCGGTTTTGTGGCCGGACCTAAAACCGTAGTATACTACGGTTTTAGTTCCGGTCAGGAAACCGAATACAGGTCAAAAATGAGGCGACCGGAGTCACCGTTTGACTCCGGTCGGCTCATTAAAGTAAATGAATTTCAGCGCTGATCCGGCTGGGGTACAGGAGCGCCCGGTTTTCCCCTCCCTCAGCCGAATCCGGCACCTGTAATTTAAAAATGAAGTGTGAATGCAGCCTTACACAGCAACACTCAAATCTGTCACCTTCAGTTATTGTCTATACAATGCATTTGAAAAAGGTTCACACCTTTTTTTTTTTACGTTTTGTTATGTTGCAGCCTTGTGCTAATATAAAAAACAAGTTTCTCCTCATCATTCTTCACACAATACTCCATAATGACCAAGTAAAAACAGAACTTTAAAAGTGTTTCCATTTTTATTAAAAAGGAAACACTAGAATTTTCCTCAGACATAAGTATCCGGACCCTTTGTTAGGACACGTAAAATTTCACTCTGGGGTCTCCTATTTCGCTTGATCATCTTTGAGATGTTTATACACCTTGACTGGAGCCACGTGTGGTAAATTCAGCTGACTGGACATGATTTGGAAAGACTAAAGTCAGAGGCCAAGCCATGAGGGCAACATATTGAATTCTTTGAAATTTGTTCTTTGTTACCTTAACCATTCCTGAACAGTTGTTGCAGTGTGGTTGGGCACATTATCCTGCCTAAAGAGGCCAATTAAGGATTACCATTGCCATGAAGGTGTCTACAGTTTTTAGGTGGGTGGTATATGTAGGTGGTATAACATTGCCTAGAACATTGTAATGCCTCAACCATATTATCCCATTTCCATATGCATCCTAGGGACGTATTTTACTTGCGTAAATGACGCTTATGCTTAGGGTCTTTGACCAAACCAGACTAGGCCATCTTTTCTATTAGGCTGCATTCACATTATGTTTTGAGCTTACGGGAACTCGGCCTGTATCTCATTCATTACCGGACCAGGCCTGTTTCTCATTAATTTCAATGAGCCGACAGAAGTCAGATTGTGACTCCAGTCGGCTTATTTTTGCCCCGTATTCGGGTTTTCTGACAGGATCTAATACAGTGGTATGCCGCGGTTTTAGGTCTGGTCACAAAACAGGATACGGGGAAAAAATGAGCCGGCCGGAGTCACTATCTGACTCCGGTCAGCTCATTGAAATTAATGAGATATGGGCTGGGTCCGGCTGGGATACCGGAGTGCCCGGTTTTCACTACCCCCAGCCAGATCCAGTTCCAGTAAGCTCAAAACTTAATGTGAATGCAGCCTTACTCTATAGTGCAGTTGACATGCTCAACATGTGTAGTCAGCATTGGCACTCTGGTCAGTGGCTATGCAGTCCCACATGCAGCAAGCTGCAATCAATGTTGTTCACTTCAGCTGCCTGTAGTTTTAATTGTATGGGTGATGATTCTATTACAATTTTTATAATTATTTAAAAATTCTCTACATTTTTGGACAACAGATTAGAGAGGTAAACAAGCCTTAAAGGGGTATTCCAGGACTTTATTTTATTTGACTATGCTACAGTTAGTGTAGTTTATAATATAGTATCTGTACCTGTCTTTGATGGCTGGGCTCGCAATTCTTCTGTGATTTTCGCCCCAATATTTATTTTTAACAGCATACAAACTTACTCATATCTCAGGTTTTTCCAGATTACAGTGTGACAGAGACATGACATCACTAGTCAGGTGTGCAAAGGGAGCCTGTCCTACTTCAATGGGTGGAGCGAAGGCTGGGTGGAAGAGAGATCATTTTGCAACAGCTGGAGGCATCCTGGTTAGAAAACACTGGTCTTTTGAATGGAATGCAACTCATATCATATTTCAATGGGCAGGGTGGCTGATGTATGGGAGGAAGGAAAGTGACCTCACACTTACAAACAAGGAACTATGGGATGTGACGTTTGAGAGAACGAACTCCAACAGGAAATACCTAGTTCACAAAAAGATATCCACAGCGTTATGGTAATCTCACAACATAGCCATTTAGCCCCAAGAAAAGCATAGATCCTTCCTATGCATGTCCATTACTGTCTGGCAGGGGTGTACTAAAATCCCTTTATGGTGGATAACCCTTTTTACTTGTTATGAAGCAGGGCAAAAAATAAATCCACTGTATGGGGAATATTTGCAGTATCCAGTGATCAGTTAAACCAGTGGTCTCAAACTGTGGCCCTCCAGATATTTCAAAACTTCAACTTCCAGCATGCCCATTCAGCCATTGGCTCAACGGCTGCCAGTACATACTGGGAGTTGAAGTTTTGCAACATCTGGAGGGCCACAGCTTGAGACCACTGAGTTAAACCAACAAGCTGCAGTTTGTAACCTTGGGAGATCACTTTGCAGAGACCTTTTTTTTTTTTAGTCGCTTATACAAATGTTTAGTTATGGCCACAGTTATATTGCTATAACATTGTAAATGGACTCTTTCAGACTGCAATTTTGAGCTAAAAATATTTTTTAACTCTGAAGATATTTAATAACCGTTTCATGAATTCCATTCTTAGAAGAACATAAAGCAATGGAACCCATTTGAATGAAACATACTTACAAAATAATTACATTTCCCATAAGCTTTTCTTTATAAGTGGTGAATTAATGGTAAGGTTTGTCGAGACATAGCTGATGTGCTTTTAAAAGGTTTGTAATCTATTCCTCACCCGTTATAAATAATATAGCTCAGCATGTTAATGCTTCCTGCATTAGTCAATGGACGTCTGGATTGATTATAAGGTAAGGAATTGTGTTCGTAATGTATCCAGATTTTCTACTACCCGTCTTTAAGTGTTTTCCATTGAAGGCCGAAGAGCCTCCCAGAGGACATAACATCCTTATGTGCATGAGAATGTTTAGCCAAGATTAAAATGGGTCTGTTTTATCTACTGCAAATGGAGCCATTATACTTATGTAACTTGAGACCTGAGACAATTCAAATTGACCAAACACCTTGGAGCCAGACACATTAATATTTTTTTTACTTGGAAGTAAATGACATGTATTAATTAGTGTAATTCAAATTACAAGGTCAAGGGACAAGGTCAAAAATGTCATTTCTGGTTTTCTGAGTTTTTTGGTTTTGTTAATATCAAGTTTCAGTAAGCAGAGCTATGTGCACTAAGCCTATCCATATAGTTTGCTGTGTGACAATACATGGCACCACCATACAAACAGGAGGATGTCTGTAATAAAGCATCTTATGGAATATGCTATCATATGTTTTTCTTACAAATTGCTAATGAATCCACAAAATGCTCTATGTCTTTGTATAAACCAAAGGCATATAAAGGCAAGTTTAGGCCCATAGATTGATGTGAGTATGGCTTCAAAGTGTGACAAAAGTTAAATTGGGGCTGAATTTTATAGAATTCAGTGACCCCCCGACCTACGATGGCCCCGACATATGATGAAATCGACATACGATGGCCTCTCAGAGGCCATCGCAAGTCGATGTCAGCATCGGCATACGATGCTTTTTTATGTCGGGGCCATCGCATTAAGTGCTATCTGGCAGCGCCAAATGCTTAAGCTGCTGCCGGATAGTAGCTTAATGTTCCCCGTGTGGTGCGGTAAGTATTACTTACCCCTCCACGATGCTCCGGGGTGCCCTCCGGGTCCAGCGCTGGTCTTCCGGTGTCTTCTCGGCCCTCTCCGATGACGTCAATACACTGCTGCGCTCGTCATCCAATAGGAATGGCGTACGCAGATGCTTAATGACGTCGCTACCCAGGCCCAGTAAGGCCTTGCAGAAGAAAGCAGAGGACCGGAGAAGAAAGCAGAGGACCGGAGAAGACAGCAGAGGACCGGAGAAGACAGCGGAGAGCCCAGCGGAGGCCCGGGGACACCATCTCGAGCGGCGGGGACAGGTGAGTACAGCTTCCTATACTTTACATTGCACAAATCCCTCAACATGCGATGGATTCGACAAATGATGGCTCGTTTGGAACGAATTACCATAGTATGTTGAGGGACCACTGTATTGTACTAACAACATGGTCACATATTATCAATGTATTCACTCATTGTTCAAAGAATGATATTAAATATAATACCACAATAAATGACCCAAATAATACCACCATCAAGACTCAATAATAACAAGTAATACCATCATAATATTACTAAATAAAAACCACTAGGCAAAGGCCAATGAGTTACCAGCTCTATGCATATATAACAGTATAAGTAATTATAGTGCAGTTATATCATTCTTCTCTGATTGGAGTTGTTCACTTTTCCCATCTTTTCTATCCACCTTAGACGACCATAAAAAAAATTTTTTGCCACAAAGTGCACCTGCAGATTTCACTGCTTAGAAATATATAGTTACCCACTTTTCGAACCTACACTAGCTCCTCCCTGCTGTTACCCCACAATTCTTTAATGGTATTTGCCCACCAATCACCATAACTGTACATTCTCTACTGCACTCCTGTACATTATCTACTGTGTCCCCAAATGCCATACTTCAGAAGTAATAGAGTCACAACTATATGAAAATGTTCTTCACAGGCAGAACCCCTAACAACAATAGCGTCAGATATGGTGCCCCCAGAATAATAGTTACCCAAAATTTAGTTGTTTCCCAGATTGTACAAGTGTAACACACAGTAAAAGTACCTGATTTTGTGCCTAAAAAACTAATTGAGTCCCTTTGCGCACTTCATACAGTGATAGGACCCACACACTAATAGTGATCTTCTTAGTGCCTCCAATCAGTAATTGCTCTTTTAGGCCCCACACAGCAACAGTTCTGCTTTTAATGCACCACACTGTAATAATGGCCACCATTATTCCGCTACAAAGTAATATTGCCATATTTGCCCTTTACAGTTTAAAAATGCCCCTCTGTGCACCTTACAACATAAAAATTCAGACTTTGTACCCCTAACTGTGTAATAATGTCCCCTTGTGCCATTACTCTATAAATAAATCATCAATTTAGTTCCGGATTTGAGGGCTGATTTAGATTTGGCACAACACTGACTTAGTGAGGTGCAGAGCGCCCAACCAGGGGATCATAAGGAGTTAAGAGAAGATGCACAGCATTACTGCTTACCTTCTTGAGCCAGACAGTAACCAATTGTGTCATCCTATTACAGTACCATTCGGTACAATTCAGTAAGCTCTTTAGAACAACCCAGTCTTTCAAAAATGTTTGTTATGGTAGACGGGCATTGGTCGGTACTGGATTATATACACCCATGGAAATGGAGCTGAATGAAACACCTAAATGCAACAATAAAGTGATGTGTCTCGATACTTTTCTCCATATCATGTACCTTTTCCTGCTGCTATACAGACAATGTTATTTATTGTCACTAGGCGGCACCACCGCACTACCTTACTGTTGAGGACAAAAAAGTTTTCCAACCTTAAGATTCTGAAATCCAAATTTTAACTCACCTAGAAATAGAGACCTGTAACATGTTCTTGTAGTGTATTTGATTTCTTCCCATTAAACTTTTACTTTGTGTTTATTTACATTTTCCTATTTTTATAGATTGCAGAGATTGATTAAGTTCATTATACAGGAGATATGAATTACTATTTTATTACACCAATAATGTGGTTTGTTTGCTTCTACTAGATGACATTCATTTATCCTTTTTATTTTTTTGCTTCTGAGGTCAAAAATGGGTATTTGTAATGTTCATGGTCAGTATTGCTCATATACTTCTTCTGCTCAGGACATTCACTTTTAGATTCTTCACATGAAGTGTTCATCTGGGGCTCTTATATAATACTGTATAATTTCCATGAACTACACATTTACAGTTAGCTGTAGTCTGGGTAGCAGATTAATACATTAAAGTGCAGTTGTATAGTGTACACAATCTAGTAGAGATAGCTAAGCTTCATGATCTGTGTAATTCTTTGTTGATACCATAAGTGGCAGGAAGATATGGTGACTTCTTGGTGTTGAGCATGAATACTATGGTGGTCCCAATTTTATAGGATTCTCATATGGTATACTAGTTCACTGCACCACTGAATGGACCTATATTAGGAATATTTAAGAAAAACACAATTCCTCAATCTCAGTAATCTCAGTTCAAAACAAAGCATCTCCAAACATTTTCAATAACTGTTGGCTGATAGTTATCTTTCCTGACCTCTCCATACTCTTGTGTTGTCTATGGGGAGGGGTAAGTCGCAGCCTGACTCCTCTTTTGCTAGTTTATCCTTCCTAAAACAATACTGTTGGGGAGGAAAATTCACACACATCTGACCCTTGCCTCCGGAAAATCAGAGAGGCTACCATACACCTTAGTCAGTCAGTCAAAGCCGCCAAAGGTGGGTGGGGGTTAAGCCAATTTTAGTACAAGTACTTTATCTGTTATTTTATTTGTTAATGGTATAGGAGATATGACCATCATTGTTAGACATAATGATGCTTGCCCTTTGCAGCTCAGGCAGTATCATATTCTATTGATGCTTTACTTTTCCACTGGAAGGCAAGTTATATAACTCCCAGCACCTACCACAAGTATTCAGGTCTTTTGGAATTGGGGCACTTACTATAAGAATATACTGTATGTATGACTGCTGGGTGAAAGACTTCTAAATACAATCGTTTTTTCCTACATTGCGCTGTTCCAAAAATATGCTTGAAAATCTAAAGATGCAAATGAAGTACTTGGTGCACTGGGGGGCATTTCCAGCTCCTTGGTGCACTCTTCTAGCAGTCCGACTCTGCCATGTGCAACTTCCAAGTTCATAAATACTCATGGACCTGAGCTCCATTTTATATAGGGAACATGTAACTGTAAATTTTCTTACTCCAGTCATCATCATCACACATCCTTTACCCACATTCTCCAGCACTGCTGATCTCAGCCCCAACATGTACTGCATCTAGCAGATACAGAGCAGGTCCTGGTCTGACAGTCACTGAGGAGCAGAGATCTTTACACACAACAGCAGTGACTGCCCGACCAGGAACTTCTGCTTCATGCTGGAACTGCAGGACTTGTGATGATGTCACATCACAATCATGTGACCAATACATTTGGGGTGTAGCTCAGCAGTGCAGGATAAAATAGAATGTGGCCTAAGGACCAGTGATTGTGGTAATGATCTGTGATAGGAGATGGATCAACAGAATGAAGATTGCCCCTAGGGCTGTAAATGCCCCCAGTTCACCAAAGTACTTTATTGCATATTTTGATTTTCAGGCAACAGGGTCATGTAGGAAAAAAAAAGATAAACAGTGCTGGAATTCGTGTCGGCCAAACTATTACCCTGTATCAGGAGGTCAGTGTGAGTGACGCTGGTGACACATTCACTAAAAGTTATATGAGTCTAAACTGGTGCAGACAGTTCTGAAAATGTATTTGTGATAGCCTGGGGGAGTTGGGTGTAGGGAGTGTAGCTGTGCGGTTACTAAATGGTGTCTGGTGAACCCTTTATTTTTGTGACGCCAGGGTGAGGGCTCCTCTTTAATGCTTGTCCTACCGCCACCCTTCCCAAGAGCGATAGAGAGGTATAGAATAATTGAATGTCCACAACCAGAGAGTTTGCTGAAAACAGTTGTAACTTTTACTGAAGATTTTATGCAAACTTCACAACAGGAACAGTCTCTACAAATGCAAATTCTCTTGGAGATTGACAAAGGTTGGTACTGATAGGTGCTGTTCCACTGGATTTAGGGGATTTAGTTGCGGTTCAGTAGTCACGCTAGCTTTAGTAGGGATTAGTTTAGAACTCACTGTTCAGTTTGGGCTGAGGCCGGTAGGTTTTCAGGCCTAGCTAGTCCGGCATCCACGAGAGCAGCAACCCAAGAGAGCGATAATTGGCTACAGCTCCCTTATATGGGCAGAGGCTGGACTAGAGCTAATTGGTACAATACTGCTGTCAATCACCTTCACATAAGATTATGGGTAACATGTGACCCAAGGACCTCCAAAGGTCCTCTAACATACCATAGAGGAATTAACACAGTCACATGACCGAAGGTCCTGCGACACCAACAAGGTAAGTATACTATACATTAAATATACACATTATTATTAAATATGTACACATATAAGCATTATAGAATTAGAATAGAAGAGGCGACTAGGGGCTGTCCCACCTGGGGGATCCTACCAGAGCGTAGTTACTCTGACTTTGGGGACCACCATACAAGGTACGGTATGCAATACGGAACCGGGACACCACATATTTTTGAGAGATACAATAAATTTGAAAAGTTTTCAGACCCTTTCACCATTTAATTCTGGGCCAGAAAGACGTTGCTCCTCAGTAAAAGTCACATGAAATACTGTCTGTAAGTTGCAGGGAAGTACTTACAGGGCTCTCAGATTATAAGACAAGATTCCTTGGTCCAATAAAATGAAGAAAAAACACTTTGGCCTTAATTGTATGTGTCATGTCTGGAGGAAACTAGAGGCTGCTCAACACCTGACCAATATCATTCCTACAGTAAAGCTTGAAGGTGACACCACCATGTTGTTGGGGTGTTTTTAAGAAGCTGGGACATTGAGACTGGTCAGGGTTAAAAGATATGAAGTAAAGTACAGAGATATCCCTAAAGAACACTTGATCCAGAGTAATCTTAACCTCAGACTGGGCCAAAGGTTCATTTTCCAACAAGACACATCCTGCAGCCAAAACAAAGTAGTTGCTTCTGGACATCTCTGTGAATGTCCTTGAGGGGCCAAGTCAGAGCCTAGGCTTGAACCCAATCAATCATTTTTGAAGAGACCTTAAAATGGCTGCCCATGAGCGGCCCGCATGCAGCCTGACAGAGCAGAAGAGGATCTGCAGAGATGAATGGCAGAAAAGTCCAAAGCCAGGTGTGCTAACCTGGTGGCATCATACCCAAGAAGATTGGAGGCTGTAATCTCTGAAGGGGCATCAACTAAGTACTGAGTAAAGGGTCTGAATACTTATGTTGATGCTAAATTTTACCTTTTATTTCCAATAAATTAGCAAAGATTTCTTTCTTTAAATTTTTTTGTTATATCAATTCTTTATTTTGGTTTTCAAACAGTTCAAAAGGTGATAGAAAGGTGAAAACACAAAGTACGCAAACAGTGCATTGAAACAGTGTACAGAGAGCATACAGTTAGTATACAAATAATGGTGGTACAACTCAATACAGAGAAGATAAGCTGAGAGGCCAAATAGACTCGGGTCCGGCTTCAGCAGTAAAATCCCTTTGGGAGCTTAGGCCTGGAGATTGTTGATAAACTATCACTTTAAAAATAAGGAATAAGACAGCAGGTGTCGTGTCGCACATTAAGAGAGAGAAAGAGGACAGATTGCCATATAGAGAGGCAAGAAAGATAGAGGAAAGAAGAGGCAGGGGGAGAAAGAGAAGAAAAGAAGGAGGGAAAGATTAGAAGGGGAGAGGGGAGGGGGAGGTGAGGAGGGAAAGGAGAGATAGGGAGGGGTGTGACAAGGTAGGGAAAAGGGAAGAGGGGTGGGGAGGGAGGGAGGGAGGGAGGGGTGGGGAGGGAGGGAGGGGAATTGGTGAGATGATAAACCTGAAGTAGAATCGTGTGTTGGTCTGATAATGGAACAGCAAGGAAGAGAAGGGCAAGGCATCATTGGCCCTTAAGGCGAGAACAGAAAGTCGCGCCAAGGAGACCATATCTTCAGGAAGTGGGCATGGGAACGATCACTCCAACTGGAGAGCTCTTCCATACGGCATATCTGGGAAACCTTACCCATAAATTCCTGTACCGTGGGGGGTCTGTTTGCTGCCAATGTAGAGGGATGAGAGCTTTCGCAGCCATCAGTAAATGTGCCAACAGAGACTTTGTGCTAAGAGGACAGTTCAGGATAGGCAATCCAAGGAAAAGTTGAAGGGGGGTCAGGACAACATGTGAGCCGAACACTCTTGTCATGATGCTTTTTCTAAAATGGAGTCAGAGTTGGGCAATACCGCCAAAGGTGAGAGAGAGATCTCGTATGACCCTGACACCTCCAACACTTTGCTGATGAAAAAAGGCCCGAGTGGTGGAGCAGCTCTGTTGTGCGGTAGCACCTGGCCAACAACTTGTAGTGCCTTCTTGCAGTTTGATGCACCTTAAAAACCCATGGGCATTACATAAGATGCATTTTTTGTCGCTATCTGAAAGCGTGATACCCAACTTCTTCTCCCATGAGGAGATATACAGAGGATATGCACCTTCTCCTTCTGTCAGAAAATGAGTGCGAAAAGTTGAAAGTTTCAGGCGGCTAGCCACAGAAGTTATAGCAAGTGCTAGTTTTTCAAGCCATGGTAGGTCGGTGCCAATAGCATACACTCTTAGTACAGACGCACCCTACAAGTACATAGTATTGAAAGAAGTTAAGAGGTGAAGAGGGAATCAGCGCCTGGACTTCATCCTGAGTTGGCGGGCAGCCCTCCGGGCAGAGGTCTTTTAAGGGAATTTTACATAATAATGACCAAGTCCCATCTATTACTGTGGAGTGGGGGAATAGGAGATGCGGAATCAAGGAGCTGGGCATTGCAGGGGATAGGGTAGATTTAGGTGTATGGTGGCCATATGAAGTCCTATTGAAGGCTTTTTTGAGTGTGAGCGTGCCTTGCAGTAAGGGGTTTGTAATATGTGATATAAGTGTACGGATAGGTAGCCAAAGAATTCAGTCGGAGTGTCCGGCAACATTAGTTATATGGACTCTAGGGAATGTCCCTGTAGTAAGCTAGTGTTTGATTTTGTACCACTGTTCTACATCGGGAAGGCCTAGTCCTCCTTGAGCCTTCCTGCGGAGCATGAGGCTATAGGGTAGAAGGGGCTTCCTACCCGAAAATAACCGTTTCTACTGGAGGAGATATTTGGCTTGCAGTGCTATTGGGACCATTATGCTGAGAACATATAGAATGGAAGGCATAATGTATGTCTGCAAGAGGTTTTTCCTTCCAATCCAGGATAGGAAGTTTGGTGGTAATTTTCGATTTGCTTCTTCAGTTTGTAGTATAAGGGGACATAGTTGGAACTAAACAGATTTCAAAGGGAAGATGGCAAGGAAATGCCTAGGTAGGTGATATAGTCTGGCAGCCATTGATAGGGAGAGTGATTTTGAAGCTGGGTAGCTCGTTCCTTCGGTAAAGAAACGTTCAGGATCTCTGACTTAGTATAATTGACCTTAAATTTAGAGAGAGTTCCATGTGATTTCTTGGATTCTAGGAAGGGCTATTTCTGGGTTGGTAACGAGGATCAGAAGTGCCTGTGGCCCTCAACCTCCAGTCCCACAATAGCCGAGTCCTGTCGGAGAGCTTGTAATAGTGTCTCCATTGCTATAATGTAAAACGAGGGGGATAGGGGACATCCCTGCCTTGCACCATTTCCTATTGAAATGGAGGGAAAAAGAGTACCGTTTACCCGTATACGCGCACTGGAGTTGGTGTATAAAGACATAATGGCTGCATTAAATAAGCAAGGTATACCGAATTTGGCTAGTGAGGAATCTAGATAGGCCCACGACACTCTGTCGAAGGCCTTATCTGCATCTGTTCCGAGAAGGATGAGAGGTGTGTTTTAGGAGCGATCAAAGTGCATCGCATGCATGACCCTGAGGGCATTGTGCCTACCCTCCCTTGACAAATCCGGTTTGATTCGGGTGGATGAGTTGTGGTAAGTAGTTCCCTAGCCTCATTGACAGCACCTTAGTCCAGATATTAATGTCCAGGTTAAGGAGGGCTATGGGCCTATAACTGGAGAATAGGAGATGTCCTTACCTTCTTTGGGCAGTATAGTAATGTATGCTTCTAAAGCTTGCATCGGCAGGGAATGTTCCTCCAAAAGGGCATTACACCAATGGGTGAGTTTTGGTAGCAGAACATCTCAAAATGTCCTATTGGAGGACATACTAAGGCCTTCAGGGCCAGGACTTTTTCCAGTGGGAAATGAAAGAGGAACTTTAAAAATCTCTTCTTCTGTGCTGCCTCCAAAAGCAAAGCCCCCTCCTCAGCAGACATGGTGAGTAGCTGAAGTGATTCAAAAATTTTTTGCTATGGCAATATTCTTATAGTTTTCATCAGGGAAGGTGGGGGGAATGTTATATAGCGATGAATAGTAGTCCGTAAATGCGGCTGCAATGGCCTTTGTGTCAGACACCTTCTGGTTGGCTTTAGTCTTTATGGTGGGGATAGAAGTTTTCTCCTTACACTTTTTAATCATTGCGGTTAGAAGGTCTCCCCCTTTGTCCCCGTGTAGGAAAAGCTTTTGGTAGAAGTCAGCAAACTTCTGGCTAAGAAGGTAGTGCAATTGTTCTCTGACAGAGGTGAGCTCTTGGGAAACATCAAGGGAACCTGTGTCCCACGTTCAAGTTCCGACAATTTATCCAACAAAGAGGATACATTCTGAGCTCATTCTTTTTTTAGTCCTAAGGCAATTAGGATGCCTCTCATCTAGGCTTTATGTGTTTCCCAAACTATTGGACAGGAAACTCCCGGGATCAGATTGATGTCAAAGAAACCCTGAATCTGGCAAGTCAAGCAAGTCACGTCTCGGGAGATGTGTTAGGAATAGTGTGGCGTGTAGCAGGGAGTGGTCAGACAGTGTCCTAGGGCCTATGTCGGATGAATAGACAGATGGTAGTAAACTTTCGTGGCAAATGATGTAGTCCAGGCACTGGGCAGATTGGTGGGGAGAGGAAAAAAATTTAAATGTGCAATCTCCTGGATGCAGGAACCGCCATACATCAGACAATCCTAATTCCTGCAACTTGTTTCTTAGTGTGCGAAGCGCTATTGGTCGAACTGCAGACCTCCGCATAGAGAAATCCCATATTGGGTCAAGAGCAACATTCAAATTAGCTCCGAGAATAATAGGACCCTCAGGTCCTCAGCTTTTCCAAAGCCCCCAGTAGCCAAGAAATTTGTTTCTTGTTGGGTGCATAGAGTGAGGCGAAGGTATATGGTACTGCCCCGACCTTACCTCTCAAGAATAGTGCTCTACCATCATTGGAATCATAAGAAGCAGTAAAGGTGAAGGGAACTTCTCGGTGCAGAGCTATGAAAATACCTCTGAAGGAGGAGTTGGTACTTCCACTGTGGAACCAATGAGAAAAGTAATTAGATGGCAGCTTGGGAATTCTGTCCTTCTTAAAATGCGTCTCTTGCAAGAATATCACAGATGCTTTATCCTTCTGCAGTAGGGAAAGAATATTGTGGCATTTACATGGGGAGTTAAATCCTTTCACATTGTATGTAACGAATTTGAGAGAAGCCATGTTTAGAGAAAGGTGGCTAAAGTGGACAAGGATTAAATAGAGGGGTGGCGGGAAACGGATGGGGCAAGGTATGAGGTATTGGGAGGGAGGGTAAGGGCAGTGGGTAAGTGAGCAGGGACTAGAGAGATGGGAGGGGGAGTAAAGAATGGCGGAAAAGGATGGGAAGGAAAAGAAGGGTCAGAAAAGGACAGGGAAATTGAGGAAGAGGGGTAAGAAAGTGATTAGTGCAGAAATAGACAGCAACTGAGAAAAGGAGAGAGTAGAAAAGAAAAGAAAGAAGATGAGGCCTACAGAAGAGGTAGGTTCACAGAGAGTAGAAGGGATGTAATACAGCCATAGGAAGAGAAGAAATCCTACAAAGTGGAAAACGTGTAGAAAATAGGGTAACGGTGATGATCCTGTACTGTACTGCATTTTTTCTGTCCTCATAAGTGCATACCACATACGTAAATCTAATTAGTGTACTATTTTGTACCTGTTAATCTATCAAGGGCCTAGATACTGTGAAAGTCCAGGCAAAAGTCATCACTGGCAGGTGTTTTAATAAAATACGTTTTTTAAGCGTACTGTACCGCATTTTTCTTCTCTCATAAGTGCATACCTGATACCACATACCTACATCTAAGTAGTGTACTATCTTGTACCTGTTAATCTGTTAAGGGCCTACATACTGTGAAAGTCCAGGCAAAATTATTCACCAGCTGGTGTTGTACTCAGGTACTTTTTAAGTGTACTGTAGGACATTTTTCTGCCCTCATAATTGCATACCACATAACTACATCTAAGTAGTGTACTATTTTGTACCTGTTAATCTGTCAAGGGCCTATATACTGTGAAAGGACAGCTAATAGTACACACCTGCTGCTGTTTTAAGCGTAGTGAAGTGTATTGTACTCCCCTTATATACGCAATAAGTATGTCAGGCAGAGTAGTGCAAGGACGTGCACAGTGGAGTGGCGGAGGCTTAAATTCATCAGGCACAGGCAAAGGTCGCAGCAGAGGAGGGGCGTGTGGCAGCCGGAGTCACAGCGAGAGGTCTGAGCTCCAGGTGTCAGCTAGTAGTCGTGTCTCGACCAGCAACCCAGCAGCCGTGATTGATCGGTTTACTCGGTCATCCACTTCATCCCAAGTGACATCCGACACCCCCAGTCAACAGTTGGTGGGTTCCTCAGACTCAACCCTCACTTGGCATGGCCGTCATGCTGCTGCTGCCTCAAGGTCTGTCATTGTGATGCTCTATGGTTTCCTCATCCTAATACTACCACCTCCAGGCTCTGTCATTGTGCCGCCATATGGTCTCCTATTGCTGATGCTTCCACCTCCAGGCTCTCTCATTGTCCTGCTCTATGGTCTCTTCATGCTAATGCTACCTCCTCCACGCTTTGTCATTGTGCCACCATATGGTCTCCTCATGCTGATGCTACCACCTCCAGGTTCTGTCACTGTGCTACCATATGGTCTCCTCATGCTGTTGCTGCCACCTCCAAGCTCTCTAATTGTGATGCTCTATGGTCTCCTCATGCTGATGCTGCTACCTCCAGGCTCTCTCATTGTGATGCTCTATGGTCTCCTCATGCTGATGCTACCGCCTTCAGGCACTGTCATTGTGCCGCCATATGGTCTCCTTATGTTGATGCTGCCACCTCTAGGCTCCATAATTGTGCTGCTCTATGGTCTCTTCATGCTGATGCTGCCACCTGCAGGCTCTCTAATTGTGCTGCTCTATTGTGTCCTCATGCTGATGCTACCACCTCCAGGCTCTCATTGTGCTGCCATGGATACTGCAAAACATAGCTCTCTGCTGAACTCTGCTGTCCATTTTAGGAACTGTCCAGAGCAGGAGAAAATCCCCATAGGAAGCATACGCTGCTCTGGACATTTCCTAAAATGGACAGCAGAGGTCAACAGAGAGCACTGTGGTCATGACATAAGAGGAAATGCATTTCTTTTTTTGATTTCTCTTTAGTATGCAGCACCTAAAAAGTACTGGAAGGGTTAAGATTTTTTAATAGAAGTGATTTACAAATCTGTTTAACTTTCTGGCACCAGTTCATAAAAAAAAAAAAAAAGTTTTCGACGGGAGAACCCCTTTAACCCCTTAAGGACCAAGGACGTTCTGGAACGTCCCTGCACCCTGGGCTTTAAGGACCAAGGACGTTCCAGAACGTCCTGGTGTTTCTCTGGTCTCTGCCGCGCGCCCGGCAGAGATCGGAAGTGGATCCCTGCTGAAATCCTTCAGCAGGGATCCAGGGCAAATGCCGAGGGGGGCAATGTCTGCCCCCCATGTCGGCGATCGCCGCAAATGGCCGGCAAAATCGCGCCAGCGATTTGCTGTGATACCGGGCTGACCGGGTCTTTGGGACCCGACCGCCCAGTAATTTTGCATGATCCCGGTTGTCACAGACAGCCAGGACCATGCTGGAATATAGGAGCGAGGTGGCAAGCCTCCACCTCCTCCTATCCCCTGCGATTCCTTCCTTACTTACTTCGCCCTGCCCGGCCCCTGGAAGTCTGGAGAGAATGGGAGGAAGACCGGAGGACGCGGCGGGCCCGGCCCGGCCCCGGTACTTATCTCGTCTCTCCCGGTGGCGACAGGTGAGTTCCTCTTCAGCCGCGGTCGGGCCCTTTACAGCAATGCACGTCGCCGTAAAGCGACATGCATTGCTGTAATGGGACCCTGTATACTACAACTCCCAGCATGCCCAGACAGCCCTTGGCGTCTGGGCATGCTGGGAGTTGCAGTTTTGCAACATCTGGAGGTCCACAGTTTGGAGATCACTGTGCCCTTCCAGATGTTGCAAAACTACACATCCTCAGCATGCCCTTACTGTCCAGGCATGCTGGGAGTTGTAGTTCTGTAACATCTGGCCCTTCAGATGTTGCAGAACTACAACTCCCAGCATGCCTGGACAGTTTTGGCATACTGGGAGTTGTAGTTTTGCAACATCTGGAGGGCTACAGCTTGGACACCACTACACAGTGGTCCCCAAACTGTTCTCCTCCAGCTTTTGCATAACCACTACTCCCAATATGCCCTTCGGCTGTTTGGGCATGCTGGGAGTTGTGGTTTTGCAACAACTGGGGGCACACTGGTTGGGAAACATTGTCTGTTTCCTAACTCAGTGTTTCCCAACCCATGTGCCTCCAGCTGTTGCAAACCTATAACTACCAGCATGCACTGATAGACCGTGCATGCTGGGAGTTGTAGTTGTGAAACAGCTGGAGGTTCTGCCCCCCCCCCCTTGTGAATGTACAGGGTACATTCACATGGACAGGGGGCTTACAGTGAGTATCAGGCTGCAAGTTTGCGATGCAGCAAATTTTGCGCGGCAGCTCAAACTCGCAGCGGAAAACTCGCTGTAATCCCCCGCCCGTGTGACTTTACCCGAAAAACACTACACTAACACAAAATAAAATAAAAAGTAAAAAACACTACATATACACATACCCGTACACAGCCCCTCTCCCCTCCCCAATAAAAATGAAAAACTTCTGGTACGCCACTGTTTCCAAAATGGAGCCTCCAGCTGTTGCAAAACAACAACTCCCAGTATTGCCGGACAGTCGTTGATTGTCCAAGCATGCTGGGAGTTTTGCAACAGCTGGAGGAACGCTGTTTGGAAATCACTGGCTTAGAATACCCCTATGTCCACCCCTATGCAAATCCCTAATTCAGGCCTCAAATGCACATGGCGCTCTCACTTTGGAGCCCTGTCGTATTTCAAGGCAACAGTTTAGGGCCACATATGGGGTATCGCCGTACTTGGGAGAAATTGCCTTACAAATTTTGGGGGCTTTTTCTCCTTTCACCCCTTATGAAAAGGTGAAGTTGGGGGTCTATACCAGCATGTTAGTGTAAAAAATATTTTTTTTACACTAACATGCTGGTGTTGCCCTATACTTTTCATTTTGACAAGAGGTAAAAGGGAAAAAAGCCCCCCAAAATTTGTAATGCAATTTCTCCAGAGTACGAAGATACCCCATATGTAGGCGCAAAGTGCTCTGGGGGCGCACAACAAGGCTCAGAAGGGAGAGTGCACCATGTAAATTTGAGGTGATTTGCACAGGGGTGGCTGATTGTTACAGAGGTTTTGACAAACGCAAAAAAAAAAAAACACATGTGACCGCATTTCGGAAACTACACCCCTCACGGAATGTAATGAGGGGTGCAGTGAGAATTTACACCCCACTGGTGTCTGACAGATCTTTGGAAAAGTGGGCTGTGCAAAATAAAAATGTTGTACAGCGCACTGTTCCAAAGATCTGACAGACACCAATGGGGGGTAAATGCTCACTTTACCCCTTGTTACATTCCTCAAGGGGTCTAGTTTCCAAAATGGTATGCCATGTGGGGGTTATTTTGCTGTCCTGGCACCAAAGGGGCTTCCTAAATGCGACATATTGCCCCCATTTCAGCAAAGTTTGCAAATGTGACTCCTTCTCTTCTGAGCATTGTGGCACCCCTGCAGTGCACTTGACGTCCACTTATAGGGTACCTCCATACTCAGAAGAGATGGGGTTACAAATTTTTTTTTTCCTGCTATTAACCCTTGCAATATTGTGAAATTTGGGGGGAAACACACATTTTAGTGAAATTTTTTTTTTTTTACATATGCAAAAGTCGTGAAACACCTGTGGGGTATTAAGGCTCACTTAATTCCTTGTTACATTCCTAAAGGGGTCTAGTTTCCAAAATGGTATGGTATGTGTTTTTTTTTTTGTTGCTTTTCTGGCACCATAGGGGCTTCCTAAATGCAACATGCCCCCCCAAAAACCATTTCAGAAAAACATACTCTCCAAAATTCACTTGTCGTTCCTTCGCTTCTGAGCCCTCTACTGTGCCTGCCGAACAACTTACATAGACATATGAGGTATGTGCTTACTCGAGAGAAATTGGGCTAGAAATATAAGTATACATTTTCTCCTTTTACTGCTTGTAAAAATAAAAAAAATTGGGTCTACAAGAACATGCGAGTGTAAAAAATGAAGATTGTGAATTTTCTCCTTCACTTTGCTGCTATTCCTGTGAAACACCTAAAGGGTTAAAACACTGACTGAATGTCATTTTGAATACTTCGGGGGTGCAGTTTTTATAATGGGGTCATTTGTGGGGTATTTCTAATATAAAGACCCTTCAAATCCACTTCAAACCTGAACTGGTCCCTGAAAAATAGTGAGTTTGAAAATTTTGTGAAAAATTGGAAAATTGCTGCTGAACTTTGAAGCCCTCTGGTGTCTTCCAAAAGTAAAAACTCATTCATTTTATGATGCAAACATAAAGTAGACATATTGTATATGTGATCCCAAAAAAAAATTATTTTGAATATCCATTTTCCTTACAAGCAGAGAGTTTCAAAGTTAGAAAAATGCAAAATTTTCATTTTTTTCATCAAATTTTGGGATTTTTCACCATGAAAGGATGCAATTTTCCACAAAATTTTACCACTAAGTTAAAGTAGAATATGTCACGAAAAAACAATCTCAGAATCAGAATGATAACTAAAAGCATTCCAGAGTTATTAATGTTTAAAGTGACAGTGGTCAGATGTTCAAAAAACGCTCTGGTCCTAAGGTGTAAAATGGCCTGGTCCTTAAGGGGTTAAAGGAATTGTACAGGCAAAATGTTCTGTTTAAAATGTGGTAAGTAAAAAATAAAGCATTCCATTACCTTCCATTCTCCTGCACCACCACCAGAATAACATTGCTCCTGTCCCTTCTATTTGGTGCCTCCAGGTTCAGGGATGTGATGTCACACGCTGAGGCAGGATACCACTGCCGCCACTTTTTGGATGAGGGGTCACTTGACTTCACATTCCAAAACCTACAAGTTGCAGACAGTGGGGCTCAGTTAAACCAGTGGCAGGGTAGGAAGGACAAGTGATATTGTTTTGTTTAACTTACCCTATCCCTGACCGGAATGTTTTGGTCAGACAACCCCTTTTAAAAAGCACATTTGGACTCTATTACATATACGTTTATGGTACACAGCTAATTTTTACCAAGTTTGCTTCATAAAACTATTTAAATAATACATTTTATGGTATCGAGTTAATTACTTACCATTACCCCTTGTCAGAATATAAAGACAAGTGTATTTGAGTAATGAAGATACTAGACAACGTTTTTTTCTGTTGGAATAACCAGAGCAATATATGTGATTCCCGTTGCATGCATTGTCTTTGCTTCACTACTAATTGATTTTTTTAGAGGACAGTTTACAGTAATGCAAGTATAAACTATGAAGCCTCTGGGAAATCATTATGATATTCATATCAATCTATGATAAAAATAGATTAGCTGAATATTAGAATAGCCACCATTTCAAGACATCTAGGGTAAATCAATGAAAATGATATGCATCTGATATGCTTCCTTGTATAAAAGATTGCTAATGTACTTTGACAGTGAATATTTTATGCTTAAAAAGTAAAACATAAAAATGACAGTCATGTAAACTAAAGAAAACAATGCAATATTTTTTAGACTCTAAATAAGCCAGATCTTTTCCAGAAATATGCAATGCCTGTAATCAAAGCAGAAGCTCCAGAGTAATAGTGAAAAAGCTAGGAGTACCACTTTAATAAATGTATCCATGACAGTTCCACTAGGTAAGTGCTAGAAATATGCATCCATAATATTTACTAACTAACCATAATATTTAGAGCATCCTGTATTGCATTAATACAAATAGAACTTTGGGTACTATGTTAATTTATGTTTACAAGACAAAGGAGGTAAAACATTCTTCACACCTACAAATATGAAAGTAAATCCTACTTGTGGTCGGGTTACATAACGTGTGATGTGTAGTGTAAAGTCCTATAACTTATTACCCTTATGTGTGCCCGGCTGGCCATATAGGGTAATCCTAAAGAAGAGGATACCCACTGTAGGAATTGTACAAGAAAAGGGGAGGGTGGGAGGGGGAACGAAGCCTGCTTGCAGTAACCCTGACGTGGGTCACTGCTGTTATAAAGGTATAGATAGCTCCTTCCCCAAATTGTGTTAACAACTTCTGTTAACCATTACTTGTGGTCGGGTTACATAACATGTGATGTGTAGCGTAAAGTCCTATAACCTATTAGCCCGATGTGTGTCCGGCTGGCCGTATAGGGTAATCCTAAAGAAGGGGGCAAAACACAGTACATTAGGAAAAGGTAAGTTTATTAACAAGATTAATTATACACAAGCAAGAGACTCGAAAGCACGAGACATTTCAGCACGAGGGTAATGGATATACCTCTGAATGCAGGAAGACTTCCAACGACCAAGTCTCCTAATGATGTGAGAGGGTGCGGCATGTCTAGATGCCGAGGAGGCTTCCACTTTCTTAAAAGAATGACCTGAGATGGTACTAGGTTCCATACCACTGATTCTAGCGAGAGCTCTGACATGCTTAACCCCTTCAGGACAGAGCCCATTTTGGCCTTAAGGACCGGAGCGTTTTTTGCACATCTGACCACTGTCACTTTAAACATTAATAACTCTGGAATGCTTTTAGTTATCATTCTGATTCTGAGATTGTTTTTTCGTGACATATTCTACTTTAACATAGTGGTAAATTTTTGTCGATACTTGCATCCTTTCTTGGTGAAAAATCCGTAAATTTGATGAAAAATTTGAAAATTTAGCATTTTTCTAACTTTGAAGCTTTCTGCTTGTAAGGAAAATGGATATTATGAATACATTTTTTTTTGGTTCACATATACAATATGTCTACTTTATATTTGCATCATAAAATTGATGAGTTTTTACTTTTGGAAGACACCAGAGGGCTTCAACGGTCAGCAGCAATTTTCCGGTTTTTCACAAAATTTTCAAACTCAGTATTTTTCAGGGACCAGTTCAGGTTTGAAGTGGATTTGAAGGGTCTTCATATTAGAAATACCCCATAAATGACCCCATTATAAAAACTACACCCCCCAAAGTATTCAAAATGACATTCAGTCAGCGTTTTAACCCTTTAGGTGTTTCACACGAATAGCAGCAAAGTGAAGGAGAAAATTCACAATCTTCATTTTTTACACTCACATGTTCTTGTAGACCCAATTTTTGAATTTTTACAAGGGGTAAAAGGACAAAATTTTTACTTGTATTTGTAGCCCAATTTCTCTCGAGTAAGCACATACCTCATATGTCTATGTAAAGTGTTCGGCGGGCGCAGTAGAGGGCTCAGAAGGGAAGGAGCGACAAGGGGATTTTGGAGAGTACGTTTTTCTGAAATGGTTTTTGGGGGGCATGTTACCTTTAGGAAGCCCTTATGGTGCCAGAACAGCAAAAAAAAAACACATGGCATACCATTTTGGAAACTAGACCCCTCGGGGAATGTAACATGGGATAAAGTGAACCTTAATACCCCACAGGTGTTTCACGACTTTTGCAAATGTAAAAAAAAAATAAAAAATTTTACCTAAAATGCTTGTTTTCCCCCAAAAAATTTATTTTTAAAAAGGGTAATAGCAGAAAATACCCCTAAAAATTTGAAGCCCAATTTCTCCCGATTCAGAAAACACCCCATATGGGGGTGAAAAGTGCTCTGCTGGCGCACTACAGGTCTCAGAAGAGAAGGAGTCACATTTGGCTTTTTGAACGCAAATTTTGCTCTGGGGGCATGCCGCATTTAGGAAGCCCCTATGGTGCCAGGATAGCAAAAAAAAAACACATGGCATACCATTTTGGAAACTAGACCCCTCGGGGAACGTAACAAGGGGTTAAGTGAACCTTTATACCCCACAGGTGTTTCACGACTTTTGCATATGTAAAACTTTTTATTTTTTTTTACCTAAAATGCTTGTTTTCCCAAAAATTTTACATTTTTAAAAAGGGTAAAAGCAGAAAATACCCCCCAAAATTTGTAACACAATTTCTCCCGAGTACGGCGATACCCCATATGTGGCCCTAAACTGTTGCCTTGAAATACGACAGGGCTCCAAAGTGAGAGCGCCATGCGCATTTGAGGCCTAAATTAGGGATTGCATAGGGGTGGACATAGGGGTATTCTAGGCCAGTGATTCCCAAACAGGGTGCCTCCAGCTGTTGCAAAACTCCCAGCATGCCTGGACAGTCAACGGCTGTCCGACAATACTGGGAGTTGTTTTGCAACAGCTGGAGGCTCCGTTCTGGAAACAGTGGTGTACCAGACGTTTTTCATTTTTATTGGGGAGGGGAGGGGGGCTGTATAGGGGTATGTGTTTATGTAGTGTTTTTTACTTTTTATTTTATTTTTTGTGTTAGTGTAGTGTAGTGTTTTTAGGGTACAGTCACACGGGCGGGGGTTCACAGTAGTTTCTCGCTGGCAATTTGAGCTGCAGCAGAAAGTTTGCGGCAGCTCAAATTTGCAGCCAGATACTTACTGTAATCCTCCGCCCATGTGAGTGTACCCTGTACGTTCACATTGGGGGGGGGGGGACATCCAGCTGTTGCATAACTACAACTCCCAGCATGCCCGTTGGCTGTCGGTGACTGCTGAGAGTTGCAGTTTTGCAACAACTGTAGGCACACTGGTTATGTATCACTGAGTTTGTGACCTAACTCAGTGTTTCACAACCAGTGTGCCTCCAGCTGTTGCAAAACTACAACTCCCAGCATGTACGGTGCATGGTGTACGGTGACTGCTGAGTTGTAGTTTGCAACAGCTGGAGGCACACCGGTCGTGAAACACTGAGTTAGGTAAAAAAAAACTCTGAGTTTCACAACCAGTGTGCCTTCAGCTGTTGCAAAACTACAACTCTCAGCAGTCACCGACAGCCAACGGGCATGCTGGGAGTTGTAGTTATGCAACCAGCAGATGCACCACTACAACTCCCAGCATGCACTTTAGCTGTTTGTGCAAGCTGGGAGTTGTAGTTATACAACAGCTGAAGGTACACTTTTCCATAGAAAGAATGTGCCTCCAGCTGTTGCAAAACCATAAGTCCCAGCATGCCCATAAGGGAATGCTGGGAGTTGTGGTGGTCTGCCTCCTGCTGTTGCATAACTACAGCTCCCAGCATGCCCTTTTTGCATGCTGGGAGCTGTTGCTAAGCAACAGCAGGAGGCTGTCACTCACCTCCAACGATCCAGACGCTGCAGGTCAGTCCCGCCGCCGCCGCTGCTCCTGGGGCCCCGATCCCAACAGGGGCGCCGGGGATCGGGGTCCCCAGCACCGGGGGTCGTCTTCCCGCACCCGCTCACGTCCTCCAGAAGAGGGGCGGAGCGGGTGCGGGAGTGACACCCGCAGCAGGCGCCCTGATTGGTCGGCCGACGAATCAGGGCGATCGTGAGGTGGCACCAGTGCCACCTCACCCCTGCAGGCTCTGGCTGTTCGGGGCCGTCAGAGACGGCCCCGAACAGCCAGTAATTCCGGGTCACCGGGTCACCGGAGACCCGATTGACCCGGAATCGCCGCAGATCGCTGGACTGAATTGTCCAGCGATCTGCGGCGATCGCCGACATGGGGGGGCATAATGACCCCCCTGGGCGATATGCCGGGATGCCTGCTGAACGATTTCAGCAGGCATCCGGCTCCGGTCCCCAACCGGCTAGCGGTGGGGGCCGGAATTCCCACGGGCGTATGGATACGCCCTCGGTCCTTAAGGACTCGGGATTCAGGGCGTATCCATACGCCCTATGTCCTGAAGAGGTTAACAAACTCCCCAGAGATAATCGGGCTGACTGGGAATGGTAACAAATTAAAATCTGGAGGCTTGCTAGCGAGCAAACACGACAGATCAGATAGTACTTTGACAGGACACCAGGGATTAGCAGATGGAAAGAGCAATACCTCAGAACCCTTCAACTGCTTTGTTTTAGACAAGCCTATCCAGGACGTGGGAGCGATACAAAGTCTTAGTAAACTCCCCAGGCCTTAGGAAACCATAGTATCCCATGTATATAGCAGCTTTCACCACTAAACTGGCATCGTCCCCAAATGGATGGGAATCTAGCAGCTGGCTAAATTTCTTCTTTGCAAGTACCTATTGATTAGATCTATAGCTCCGGAAAAATTAGCATTCAATTTAGCATCAGAGAAGCAAACGGTGGTGCTGGAGTGGCCCGTTGATCTGCATCTGGCATCGCCTGGCGAAACACCTGGATATTCAAGCGAGACAGAGCATCAGCCGCGATGTTCTTTTTCCCCTCAATAAAAACGCATTCAATGTGAAATTTTCAAGACAATTCTAGGTGAGTAAGCCTTCTAAGGAAAGACATAATCACAAGGGACTTACATCTACCCTTGCAAATAATATCCTTAACTGCCATATTGTCAGTGAAGAAGACCACTGTCTGGCCCTGCCACAAATGATCCTAAGTGACTGCTGCTGCTACAACTGGAACAATCTCAAACAGAGCAGATGTCCTGGAGAACTAAGGGAGGGACAAAGTCTAAACCGGCCAAGCCTGTCCCAGCCAGTGGGAGGTAAATATGGCTCCATACCCTACTGAGGTGGCCGCGTCCATGTGTATTACCAGGTAAGATTAAGAAGCTCTCGGGATGAACATGGAGACCATGTTCCAATGCTCTAAATCCTCATCCCACATGGCAATGGCCATGGGCAGTAGTTCCAAAAGTCTGGAAACAAAGTCACGGCCTTGAGGGATAACCCTCATAGCAAAATTCAGCATCCCCAGGAGACTGCGGACAGCACATGATTGTGGATGACAGACCTGATGCGGACTAGGTTTTCCTCAGGTAACGGGTCAACCATATTGACCGAATCTAGCACTACTCCGAGGAAAGTGAGAGAAGTGGGAGGCCTTCTACCTTATTTTGAGCTACTGGAATGTTCAAACAGTGGAAAATGTAGTTAAGCGAGTCTAAATCCCCGGGATCAGCCAACAGGCTACTCCAATAGGGCTGACTCTCCAGCTAGTGAAGGGAGGGCACTGGAAGGGGCCTGTGATGAAACCATTAGCAACCTCTTTTTGCAGAAGGTCTGAAACCATGGCAGAGTTCCTAACTGCAGATTGCAAATTATGGCACTCGAAGGTACCCTCAGGGAGAGAAATCAGCCCTGTATCAAACCCCTCCTCAAAGCCAGAACAGGAAATCTACGAACCTGGGACTGGGTGGCTAAGCAGGCAGCTACATAGCACTACCATATCCACCACATCTAGTCACGCTTCTGGATTAAGCCTCTTAGGGCACTGGGACGAAGGATGGGCCCTGTGGCAGATGCTGCATATATGCAACAGTCGGCACTGGCTGAACCAGCAAGATGACAAATTAAAATTGTTGCATATTTGTGCATTGTCCAGAAAATGTACCGGCCTAACTAACATCCAGTATCGGCGCTGTGTGGGACTTGGAGCCAGAGGATACTTCGGGGGTACCAGAAGTGCTGGGAACTGCCACCTGGGACAGATTTGGGCACCTATTGGTAGCATGAGTTAATGACTGGCAGACTGTGCAGAGGGGAGCTCTGAGACCGGCAAAATGCCTGCAAAACAACTCTGTGTGCAGGCTAGCCCAGTTGGAGACCTTCCGAAACTGTATCAAGGCAGCGGATGCTTTAGCTGAAAATGAGCAGTGGTAATCAGAGAAGGAGAAACCTCCGTACTTATACCCCAAATCCACCAATTTGTCTTAGTACTGGTCTAACTCAAACCTCCTTTCTTGTTTTGTGGAGCAAACTACATCCCGAAACAAGCTAAAAGCGAGTACAAAATCAGGAATGTTAAGTTTTTTGTTGAATCTAGGATCCCTAACCTTAACTACCACTGACACATCCCCATAAGCAAATGTTTTATTATCGAGAATATCCTGGAAGGCTACCGGGAGGGACACGAGGTTCACGTCTTTCCCTTCCAGGATATCCTTCCTGACAGCCTTCAGGATAAAATGAGCCGGGATAACTTCACCTGTAGGTAGGGACGCTTCAACAGCTGCATGCCTATACTGCACATCGTGTGCAGCCGTGGACAGACTTTTAAGGAGGGCAAGAATTTATATTAGGGATACGTCAGATTCTCTACTAGTCTGCCCCTGAGAATCTGGGCCCCCATGGGATCAGAGAATCCTAAAGAGTTCGAAACGGAATATGGCGGCGGCGAAGCTCTGTAGTAATCTTGGGACTGTCCACGATCTCAAGGACTGCACACTCTCATGGGCTGATGACCTAGCAGGTGTAGGTGGAACCGAAGCCCTCTCAACGCTGTCTGGCACGTGAGACATCTCTCTAAAAAGACAAACGGTATGATAATGAACCCACTGCCCCGATCAAGGCCGACACAAATTTGACGTATAACAACATGAGGCCCGTGGATTGACGAGCAATCTGCCTCTAAAGTGGAATAAAGACAAGACAAGTGTAGCTAGCCAGCTTATGAGGCACGTGGATTGATGAGGATAATCAACCTCAACTGGCCCAAAAAGCAGTCATACTTATGTGGTGTCCCGATACCGTATTGCATACCGTACCTTGTATGGTGGTCCCCAAAGTCAGAATTACTACGTTCAGGTAGGGTCCCCCAGGTGGGACAGCCCCTAGTCGCCTCCTCCTTCTCTAATTTTATAATGATATTATGTATATATTTAATAATGTGTATATTTAATATAGTGTATATTAGTCTACTTACCTTGTTGGCGTCGCAGGACCTTCGGTCATGTGACTGTGTTGATTCCTCTATGGCATGTTGGAGGACCTTTGGAGGTACTTGGGTCACATGTTTACCCATAACTCCCTGTACAGGAGACTGACAGGTGTATGGACCAGTGAGCTTTAGTCCAGCCCCTGCCCATATAAGGGAGCTGTAGCCAATTATCACTCTCTTGGGTTTCTGCTCTCGTGGATGCATCTAGCAGGACAGATCTGCGCAACTTTCAAACACAAGCTGGGTGTAAAACCTGCCGGCCTCAGCCTAAACTAAACTGTGAGTTAAAATCTCAATCCCCGCTAAAGCTAGCGTGATTACTGGACCGAATCTAAACCCCTAAATCCAGTGGATCACCGCTAAAATTACCTTGCTAAGCTCAATAGACTCCTGAGGTCTCAACCACTTGTCAAGCTCTAATAGACTCTGTTGTATGGACTGTTCCTGTTTATTGTTACCTAAAATCTTCAGTAAAAGTTCCAACAAGTTTCTGCAAATCTCCGGTTGTGGACAATCAATTATTTCCTATCTCCCTATCGCTCTTGGAAAGGGTGGCGGTAGGACAAGCATACAGAGAATAGCCCTCACCCTAGCATCACCAATAGAAAGGGTTAAGCAAGCACCCTTTAATAACCGCACAGCTACACCCCCACATACCTTACACCCCCAAGCTACCACATAGCTTTTTGGCGTCCTACGAACAGGATACGGGTGTGTGCCTACAGCTGTTGCCCCCAGTTAGAGTGTACTCCCCCTATGTAAAAGACTTTATCAATGTGCTACGAAGCACCATTTAAGTGTACAGAATCGTGTGAATGGTGTGGCGTGCAGAGAGCACACGCGAAAAGTAAGGGGGGAGGTGAAAATGTATTGGCTTCAGAAATGTGTAAAGAGAGAAGTGAATACATGCTACGATCCTCTGGTCCGGTCAGGGATGCAAAGAGTTAACCTGCTGCCAGAAAAGCACGTGAAAAAGGCCCGCGCTGCACCACGACCCGCCCCTGGGCGTGGCTGCCAAGTAAATGTGTCGCAGCCAAAAGGGAACTGAAAATTACTGCTGTTGTTTCCGGGGGGACCGGGAGTCGGGGCTGCACCGATGACGTCCTTCCGGCCGGCAGCCATTTTGGAGAAGCCCATTATAAAAGGAGCACTGCACAGCGACCTCTTCAGTCTACACAAGGAAGAGATGGAGAGTACAGACATGGCAGAGAGCAGCGTTCCACGTGGCGTGAGCACCAAGATGGAGCCGGAGCAAAGGAAAGTTGCGGCGCTCGCAGCCCAACTATTCCACGAGCTTGCCAACCGTCGGCAGCGGTTATCATTGGATGAAGAGGGGGCCTGCAATCTTCCCCCATTGCCCGATTATAACAATGACTGGCCGGATATCCCTCCAGGGGAAATTGCTGGGACACCTGGAGATTCTTCACCGGTGAGACTGTCCCCTCACCACCGGACATGGGGTTCGTGGGCTGAGATCCCGAAGGAGGAGTACTCCATCAGAAGCTGCATTTTCTTCCTCCACCAGCCCTGACCCAGAAATACCCCTGTCAGCTTTGCCGAGTGCACCACAGCACTCACCAAGATTGCCTAAATGGACTTTTGTGGATGAACCCAAAATGATCTAGTACATGCATGATGTTCTCCAACCCCTGCCTGGGAATTCCCTTCCACCGGTCCCTAAGGCACAGAGAGAAAGGGCACGTCAGGAGGCAGAAATGGCCGAATTGATGGAAAAGCTAAAGGCCTGACACCTAGAACTTTATGCCCCCAAGCATGTTCATTTGCCTCATGAGGAGAGGATCTGCTACCAAGAAAATACCAAAGAGATGGAGGCACTCTATATTTGCATGTGGGACTATCCCAGAGAAGGGGAGAAGCCCTTGAAACGTCGCAGAGCAACAGTGGCCAGTTTGACAAGATCAGAGGTTACGGTACCCTCATTGATTGTCACACCGGCTATACCATCCTCGTAAACCGGCAAGCTGTACAGAGGCCATGCATGAACAAAAAGTTCCATTCCCTGGAGGTGGGTGATTAGTGGAATACACACCCTTCCAGGGCCTGCGAGGAGAGTGGGCTGCCGAAGTCACCAGACCAGCAGCTCAAACCCAGCTTCCTTTCTAGTATTTTCCATCCACTGATTGGGAGGCAGACCCCTTCCAGCTTAGGCCGAAATGGCCTGCTCCTGATGCCTCCACCTACAAGCCTGAGGAGAGGTTTCTACAGCAGCAGCCACTTCCTTCTGTTTCCTGCAAAGTGCCCAGGCCTACTCCTACCAAGGAGGTTTGGCCTCAACTGCAGGCACCAAGCACAGTACCTAGGCCTACTCCCGGCGCAGAAGTTTGGCCTGCCCACCAGGTACCAACGAAAGTGCTGCCACCCACTCCCGATGAGGAGGTGGGGACGACTCAACCAGCACCAACTATTAATCTTAACCCTACAGCGTCACACTCTACCCTCACTAATGTGGTGTGGGAAAGCCACATCAATTCTTTGCCTGCTTGTGATCTTGAGAGGGGTTGAGGTTCCAGAAGGGGAGCAGGACGACATCGCAAGAGTTTCGTCTAAAATGTGACACTCCTCTTTTCTTAAACAATATTCAATAGTAGAAAGAACAAACTCGGCACTGCTTCCTTAATTGTTAGCACCTGACATCCAATGCCTCTGCTGGCTCAACCACGTCTGATGGTGCTCACTGGTAATAGCAAAGTCCAATGCAAACAATCCGTAGAAAAGAGAAAAGAAAACCAGGGCAACTCACCAAATACGTAAACTTCAAGCTTCTTTATTGATCCATGAAGGGTATAAACAGTGCAAGACACGGGTGGACAGAAAACAGGGGGACGTTCGTTCGGGGCTACGGTGCCGTTTCGCAAGATATGCTTCAACTGGCCCACACCTGTGGGCCAGTTGAAGCATATCTTGCGAAACGGCACCGTAGCCCCGAACGAACGTCCCCCTGTTTTCTGTCCACCCGTGTCTTGCACTGTTTATACCCTTCATGGATCAATAAAGAAGCTTGAAGTTTACGTATTTGGTGAGTTGCCCTGGTTTTCTTTTCTCTTTTCTACGGATTGTCCTCTTTTCTTAAAGTTTTGTCTCCACAGACTTTTCTGCAATGTTTAAGAAGTGTGCCTAGCAGGACTATGCTAACACTGTTCCAGTTGAAACCATAACCATTAAGCTTTTGTGCCTGGTCCTTAGACCAAGAGACTCCTAGCTGTAGGAGATTCGTAAGTGTGTGCCCGGCTAAACAGCGCTAGCTGGACTCTTAGTGCAGGTGGACTGATGATCCTTGCACGTCTGTTTACATGTAAATACCTCAATAGTAACGTAATATTCTTTTGCTTAAATTGCACTTATCAGGTAAATGCACCTGAACCCTGTTGGAGTGTCTAATAAATATTTGTCCTAAGGTAACTAAATGTACATGGTTATTGTACACAAAATATTTTTTTTTGCTTTATGCACGTGTACACCAAAAGAAAAAAAATGTAAATAATAGGTGTTGTAGTAGTTGCTAGTAGGTGGCTCTCTCAGCTCCTCTGGGAGTAACATTTCCGTCACCCATCACTAACATCTTCTCAAAGGTCTACACAGGGAAAACCACCCATACGGTACCAAGACTGACCTTTTAAGTAGTACTGTACACATAGTACCTCAAACTAATCACTCAAGTGCACTTACCTCACTTAAACTTAATACACCAAACAACAAAAATATCTCACACTCAAGTAAACGCTTTAGGAATTGTAGCCTATGTCATTTTCCAATTCCTGCCACTGTTATGTACACTAACTGTTCTCTTCTTTCTCTTACGTGTGCAAGATGCCCTGCCCGGCCAGTAGGTGCTCTTGCGAGCTAAAATAATACATGTAATCAAAAAGGTAACCTAGGTAAGGTTTATCTGTTGTGTTCTAGGGATAAGAGCGTGTAGCCAATGGACCCCAGTTGGTAGTTTATTGGTAGAAAGCCTCAGGCAAGCCAGTAAAACCCTCAGTGTACTAAACCGGTAACTAGTGTGGCAAAAAATGTCTAGTGAGATTCAAAAATGTCAAGTAGGATGTATCTCATGTATAATAATATCATCCTGTTACTAAATTCATAAACCAAGTAATCCTGTTCATGAGTTTACCCATGCATATGTTTGTACCTTAAAAAAAAAGTTAAATAATCATATAGTGTTATACAGCCTGACTAATGGACATTTGAAAAGTTATGCCCAGGACTGTTATAAATCAAGCTTCTTACCTGTCTTAGGGGACAGACGTCGAGGCCGACTTATTTTAAGTAAGGGGGTTTGTGGTGTCCCGGTATCGTATTGCATCCCGTACGTTGTATGGTGGTTCCCAAAGTCAGAGTTACTACGTTCAGGTAGGGTCCCCCAGGTGAGACAGCCCTTAGTCACCTCCTCCTCTAATATTATAATGCTATTATGTATATATTTAATAATGTGTATATTTAATATAGTGTATATTAGTCTACTTACCTTGTTGGCGTCGCAGGACCTTCAGTCATGTGACTGTGTTGATTCCTCTATGGTATGTTGGAGGACCATTGGAGGTACTTGGGTCACATGTTTACCCATAACTCTCTGTACAGGAGATTGACAGTTGTATGGACCAGTGAGCTTTAGTCCGGCCCCTGCCCATATAAGGGAGCTGTAGCCAATTATCGCTCTCTTGGGTTGCTGCTCTCGTAGATGGCAGACTAGCAGGATGGATCTGCGTAACTTTCAAAGACAAGCTGGGCCAGAAAACCTGCCGGCCTCAGCCTAAACTAAACCGTGAGTTAAAATCTCAATTCCCACTAAAGCTAGCATGATTACTGGACCGAATCTAAACCCCTAAATCCAGTGGATCACCGCAACAATTACCTTCCTAAGCTCAATAGACTCACGAGTTCCCAACCACTTGTCAAGCTCTAATGGACTCTGTTGTATGGACTGTTCCTGTTCATTGTTACCTAAAATCTTCAGTAAAAGTTCCGACAAGTTTCTGCAAATCTCCGGTTGTGGACAATCAATTATTTCCTATCTCCCTATCGCTCTTGGGAAGGGTGGCGGTAGGACAAGCATACAGAGAATAGCCCTTACCCTGGAGTCACGAATAGAAAGGGTTAAGCAAGCACCCTTTAATAACCTCACAGCCACACTCCCATATATCCTACACCCCCCAAGCTACCACACTTACAGCTGAGGAGAACGTACCTGGGAAGAAAAATCACAACTTAACATAACCTTGACACAACTGTAACCTGTGACAGTGTATAGCGAAAAATATAACCGATGTGGAAAAAGAAGCGGTACCCTGGAGAAAGCAAGACAAATTCTAGAGGACAACAATGAGACATTACAAAATGAAAATAACGTAGGCTAAAATAAATCCCCCTTTATATACATATATATATATATATATATTGTTTAAAAAAACACCGCCCAAGTAGCAATATACGAGAACATAATAATATGTTAAATGAACATTTCCCAAAATGGCTCCTGCTTAACTCTGAACTAAGACAACAATATGCAACTAAGGACAATTTTATTGTCTAGAATAAGCGAACATAACCCAAGTGACTTAGCCACAGAGTAGCGCATGCCACCCTATGCTCTAGCAATAATAAAGTAACTACTGTAACTGTACAAAAAACAAAGCTATAATCCCTAATACCTGACCTGAAAAAAAAAGTACACATGTAGTACAATACGTAGCACCCTATGTGCTGAACCTACAGAAAAGTTTATTTTATTTATTTATTTTAAGGACATTTTTAAGTGTGTCCCCCCAGTAGTAAGGAGATTATATGAGGAGGAGGTTTGTTACAGTGTGTCTCCCCAGTAGTAAAAAGATTATATAAGAAGGAAGTTTGTTACATTGTGTCACCCCACTAGTAAGGAGATTACATGAGGAGGAGATTTGTTACAGTGTGTCACCTCGGAAATAAAGAGAATATCTGAGGAGAAGGGTTGTTACAGTGTGTCACCCTACCAGTAAGGAGTGTACATGAGGAAGGGGTGTTGACATAACGAGTTCACCCCAGTGTGCGGAGGAGGTTTGTAACAGTGTGTCACTTCAGTAAATGAAGGAGGTTTGTCACAGTGAGCGCCCCAGTATGAGGAGGAAGTGTGTTACAGTGTGTGACCCCAGTAAAAGAAAGGAGGTTGGCACAATGAGTTACCACAGAAGCAAGAGGTCACTGTTAACCCAACACAATACAATAAGAAAAAGTGGCATAACTGAAAGCTGTAGTGAAAACAGGCTCCTCCCATTCTCAACAACGCTACAGCCCTATAGCGCTGTTCCACACGATGCAGACAAGACACTGGATCAGAACAAGTAGCCCAAGCGTACTTACAGGGAGGCAATAAAACATGATTGACATAATAATGCCGACAGGCGACCCCCTCCCCCTTTTCCCTGTAAGAAAATACTGTGTGCCACTGTAGATCCCTGCTACAGTTGAGCCCCCTGAAAGAGGACCGGAGTCTCTGTGAGCCCCAATGGGAGCAGAAAGCCGATATGCAGAGAGTGAAAGTGAGGAAGCGGGGTACGGGTGGCACGGGGAGGACAGGAGCACCTGACTGGAAGTTAGCACTGGAGCCGTAATGCGAGACCGCTGCGAAACGAAGCCTGCTTGCAGTGACCCTGAAATGGGTCACTGCTGTTATAAAGGTATAGCCCCTCCCAAAAATTGGGTTAACAACTTCTGTTAACCCTTACTTGTCTACTGCAGGCTTTACAGAACTCTTCCCTGTCCATACATGTGGCTTACTGCCAGCCACAACAGTCAACAAATGTCAACACAACAGTGAAAAAATGTGTTACTCACACAGGTACAAACCTCAGGATTCAAACTCTCATCAGAGGTGTAGTTTCCTAACAGCCTCATATGCAGAATGACTCTCAACTAGATTTAAAGCCCTAAATAGTTGTCTTCAGCACCTGGGCTGATCTAAGCTAATCTGAAAACCTTGAGTGGCCTAGGAAGGGAATTAAAAGGCAGCACTAACAAACTTGCCTTTGATCCCAGAAGAATGATAACAGAATATCCAAAGTGCCAGGGATTTAACTATTCCCGACTTTCCCATATCTCACCCAGATTTCTTGGATGAGACATGTGCAACCTGAAACCTGGTATCCACACATGAAAGGTACCTCAGAGAAAGACATAGTGATATAGCAATCCCCAATCACCATTCCTTTCACACACATATATATATATATATATATATATATATATATATATACAAACAGATAAGCAGCAGCAACACCGTTTTAAAGTGCAAGATAGTGTCTTTATTCACACAACGTGAGGCGACGTTTCGGTTTGCTCACCAAACCAAACCAAACCTTTCCCAAAAATGGTTTGGTGAGCAAACCGAAACGTCGCCTCACGTTGTGTGAATAAAGACACTATCTTGCACTTTAAAACGGTGTTGCTGCTGCTTATCTGTTTGTATCTACGTGGACCCCTGGACCTGGGATCTGTCTGACGGCACCCGTGCACTTTATCTGGGATGTGCGGCTTCCCTTGTTGTTTATATATATATATATATATATATATATATATATATATATGTATATATATATATATATATATATATATATATGTATAAAGTATACAAAAAAAAAGGTTGCAGCAGCACTCTTGGTCAAAAAATGGAGGCTATTAGCACACGTGTCAAAACGTGTCCCTCATCCACCACACGGAGGTGGCCTCTTGTCGGATGGGACCCTAACATGCTAAATCAATTCACCTTCTGCTGGGCATATGGCCTCTGACTGGGTGACATGCAGGATCCACTATCTATTTAAAACCTCCTGTGAAACAGGGAGGGGTGCATGGCTAGAGAGGGTGCCACTCCCCCTAACTTGCATAGCAAAAACACAAAAAAGAAAAATAGCCAACACAACTACCTAATACACGGGGTGCATGCTGCTGTGGCAAATACAATGTATACAAAAAAGAAGGTTGCAGCAGCACTCTTGGTCAAAAAATGAAGGCTCTTAGTGCACTTTTTGATCAAAACGTGTCCCCCATCCACCACGCGGAGGTGGCCTCTTGTCGGATGGGACCCTAACACATGGCCTCCTACTGGGTGACATGCAGGATCCACTATAAATTTTTCACAGGTGGTAATTAAATTGATAGTGGATCCTGCATGTCACCCAGTCAGAGGCCATATGCCCAGCAGAGGTGAGTGGATTAAGCATGTTAGGGTCCCATCCGAGGGCACCTCTGCGTGGTAGATGGTATTATCAGGTTTAAATGTAGTAATTTTTCGTTGTCAGGAAGCTGAGACCTTAGGTGTACTTTTGTTTGAAACTAGAGACTTGCCTTACTGATCTTGTGTATGAAGAGCTGGCACTTACTGCCAAATTTCTTCACATAACATGGTTCTGTATTATGGTTAAGGAAACAAATTATTATTTTGGGAAGGGGCACATGTAGTGCATATGCAGCATATTTTATGCAGCAGATATCTGCTGCACATTTTGCTGATGGGACTGTAATGGGTGGACCCACCTCCAAATCTTACTGCACACACAGGGCTAATGCGAATGCATCACTTAATTCTCACTGCCTGACGAATTTGCTTATTTATCACTGCGGATTGGCTTATTTCTCTCTGCCTGGCAGTATGCACTATGTGTGGCAAAAAAAATTGCTGTATCTCCGACTCTCTCATAGTGATACAGGCATGTCAGCTGCCGCTTCGTGCAGGGGGTCGACACTTCCTGTTTAAGCGGACAGTCAGGGTGCCGTGCAGGAGATTGTGGTGGGTCCCAGAGGACAGACTCTTATCCCCTATAAATTGTATAGGGGATAAGTTGTCCTGCATGATAGTTCTCCTTTAACTGTGACATCACAGTGTTGAGCTATCACTGTGTGCATTATTCCTGTCCGATTTGAGAATTACGACATTTTGACTGACTCTTTTGTGTCCTGTGATTGTCTCTAGGTTGTATAGTCCAAACAAGGAGAGTATACCTGAGTCTGCATAGGAATTTCTATATTGGATTATTAGTGGAGCTGGGGTGTCCCTGTAGGGAGGTCCCATTTGTGGTTGAGGGATGGGATTTAGAGTTTTATTGCCCTCCCTGTGTTTTAATAGTTTTTATTCTGTGTGTTTTGTACAATATTCCGATAATTCTGTAATAATAAAGATTTATATGCATTGATAGCTTTGGTGTGCACCTTATGGTACCTTATTTTTGCTGGTTTCTTTCAAATGTGTGGATTATCCCTGCATATCGAAACTAATTTTATGCATTTTTTCTGTATGATGACCTCACTGTGCACAGTAGGGGAATTCCTAATTTATAGTCCTCTCTCCATGCAGGTTTAGAATACAAATATTACAGGTATTTTGATGTGCATGCAACAAATTAATCACCTCAGCATGGTGCCAGTTTAGATGTTCTTGTAGGGCTGGTGGGAATTAGTCTGAATAAGCATGTAAAAGAGGTCATATACAGCAAATGTGTGACTCTTTCTAAAAAGTCACACTTGATAAATCACTAACCACTGCAAAAACTGTTCTAAAGCAGTTCACAGCCTGGTTATGGTTCTAAAATACTTTCATTGAAAAGTCAAAGAAAAGTTGTACAGAAATTAGCTGCTACAATTCATTCAACAAATTCAGACTAATTGAAAAAGAGACTAAAGAGTTTATTGTATTTGCCTATTATCCTCATACTGTGACATCATTGTGAGCATTATGCCTGTGCTGTGGCATCACTGTGTGCATTATTCTTGTGCATTATATTGTAAACCATTTGTGTTCTGAGTTTCCTGCTGCAGGTTGTTATGGTAGAGTGGGTCCCCATTCCATGTTTTGCTAAGTTACTTTTTACACCCCTGCATATCATGGATAAACTACAGTAGATAAAATTATTATAGAAACATGTATATAGTGTAATATTTTAGTTGTTCATTTACATATCTACTAAATGCATCAATTGCATTTGATGCCGTGATTAGGACTGTGTTAGCTCTATTCTGCAAAACCTTCTAAACCTTCTTTTTAACTGCCCATTTCCTCTGGAGCTTTCCTTGACAGGTCCTAAATATTAATCATTTACAACTCGCTTTTGCCAGTCATGTGGTTAGTTATACTAATTTGTGATAAAAAGACCAGAAACAGATGGTGAGTGGGTGTGTTGAGCAAGAGAGCGCAATGAAAAGGATATGTATTCACTGCCACGAATATCAGAATCTTTACTGGATATGAACACAGTAAAAAGTATCTTAATGGTATATGGGGTTCTGTACGGAATGGGAGGTGACAGCTTGGGATCCCATCTATAAGCAAGGAAACCATTTATTTCATTTCCTTGTGTTTAGACTAGTTATTCCAGAAATTTCCTTCCTTCCCTTTCTGAGGCTTTGTTTTCCTCATTACCTTGTAGTTTTTATCCCCTGCTGGGTAGTTTTGAAGTGGCAAAATGGAACACTAGAATTCACACAAAGCAGAGAAATGTTCTCAGGCCAGAGAATTCTTGATAGTTGTTATTTCTGCCTAATAAAGCAAAACTATTGGTATGTATTTCCACTGTAGTGTGCATTACATAGAAAAATGATATTGCTTTAATTTTAATAATACACAATAAATAAAATAATGATTTCATCAGATTTAAAAACGATATATTTTTTTCAAAGATGCTCTTTGTCTCTAGGGTACTGTTGGCTTGTATTACTTATATTGTCACATAAATAGTTTAAAGTGCTCTCATGAAATTTTGGATATCAGGCCTATTAGAGTTACTTAAAAAAAGAAAAAGAGGAGGCCTAAGAGATAATAAATATTCCAAACAACACTCGTAAAAAAAATATATATAATGAAAAAAATATATAAATAATGAAGGTGCATACTCACTGAGAGGACTTAAGGTAATTTAAACATGGTAGACATGTACAAAAAGACTCTTAAAGGAGTAATCCAGGCGCACTTTTTTCCTTTTATCCCGTCCAGGCTGCAAAATAAATGAAAACACACTTTCTCTTACCTGCATACGCTCCCCCGGAGCTCCGGTACACTCCGGTACAGGTGTTCGGTCCCCGGGCTGTATTCTTCTTACTTCCTGTTAGCCCGGCACGTCACACGGAGCTTCAGCCTATCACCGGCCGCAGCGATGTCCCGCCTCTGCCGGTGATAGGCTGAAGCTCCGTGTGACGTGCCGGGCTAACAGGAAGTAAGAAGAATACAGCCTGGGGACCGAACACCTGTACAGGAGCACCTTGGGAGCGTATGCAGGTAAGAGAAAGTGTGTTTTCTTTTATTTTGCAGCCCGGACGGGATAAAAGGAAAAAAGTGCGTGCCGTAGTACTCCTTTAACCCCTTAAGGACACATGACGTACTGGAACGTCATGTGTCCACTCCCGATCTATAACGCGGGGCCACGGCGTGGCTCCGCGTCATAGCGGGTCGGGCCCAGCCTCTAACAATGGCCGGGACCCGTGGTTAATAGCGCGCGGCATTGATAGCTGTGCCGTGCGCTATTAACTCTTTAGACGCGGCGTTCAAAGTTGAACGCCGCATCTAAAGTGAAACTGAAACCATGCCGGTTAGGTCAGTGGGCTGTTCGGGATAGCCGGGGCAAAATCGCGGCATCCCGAACAGCTTACAGGACAGCGGGAGGGCCCCTACCTGCCTCCTCGCTGTCCGATCGCCGAATGACTGCTCAGTGCCTGAGATCCAGGCATGAGCAGTCAAGCGGCAGAATCATCGATCACTGGTTTCTTATGAGAAACCAGTGATCAATGATGAAGATCAGTGTGTGCAGTGTTATAGGTCCCTATGGGAGCTATAACAGTGCAAAAAAAAAAGTGAAAAAAAAAGTGAATAAATATCATTTAACCCCTTCCCTATTAAAAGTTTGAATCACCCCCCCTTTTCCCATAAAAAAAACACAGTATAAATAAAAATAAAAATAAACATATATGGTATCGCCGCATGCGGAAATGTCCGAATTATAAAAATATATATCGTTAATTAAACCGCACGGTCAACAGCGTGCGCGCAAAAAAATTCCAAAGTCCAACATTTTTCAATAAGTCCTATCAATGCAAAAATGGTACCGTTAAAAACTTCAGATCACGGCGCAAAAAATGAGCCCTCATACCGCCCCATACACGGAAAAATTAAAAAGTTATAGGGGTCAGAAATGACAATTTTAAACGTATTATTTTTCCTGCATGAAGTTATGATTTTTTTCCAGAAGTACGACAAAATCAAACCTATATAAGTAAGGTATTTTAACCGTATGGACCTACAGAATAAATATCAGGTGTCATTTTTACCGAAAAATGTACTACGTAGAAACGGAAGCCCCAAAAGTTACAAAACGTCGTTTTTTTTTTCAATTTTGTCTCACAATGATTTCTTTTTCCGTTTCACCGTAGATTTTTGGGCACAATGACTGACGTCATTACAAAGTAGAATTGGTGGCGCAAAAAATAAGCCATAATATGGATTTTTTGTTGCAAAATTTAAAGAGTTATGATTTTTTAAAGGCAAGGAGCAAAAAACGAAAATGCAAAAACGGAAAAAACCCCGGTCCTTAAGAGGTTAAAACAAGTAACGTTATACCAAAGGGTAAAAAAGACCATATGGTCCGGCATAGTATAAAAATTTTGCAGACCACAAATATGCAATATAATTAAAATGATAATGCAAGGAAAACCATAGCCTAATAAATAGAGATGAGAGAACCGAACCCGTAGAACTTTGTTAAACATTCTGTTAAGCTGGGTGACCAAGTCTTTACTAATAGCCCCTGCAAGGAGGTATATGGGGCATTATATAGAACTATGAGGGTAACATAAGGTTTTAATTGGGCTAAATATGGCATTCTCTATGCCAAGTCTAACTCTATGTGGACAAATAACAATGCAGATTTTGTTTGTCTTTATGTATGCACAGTTTGGCACACAGGGTAAAATATGTCACTCTTATTTTTATAGCATGCATGATGTACGTACAGCACTAATTGGGAATTATGTGTATTATTTCAGCACTAATGCATTATGTCATGATAGAAGTATATATCCAGTCACCTTAAATGTAACTGAAGCTCATATACATGTGCATATTTTTAGTGAGAATACTATCTTGACAAAGGCTGCTTTCACACTATGAAATAGTTCCATTTAGGAACTTCCGTCACCAGTTCCGTCACTATATCGGCGAAACCCGGCCGTTACAAAACCCCTGACGACCGTGACTAAATCGCATTGCAGCCTATGGGGTTTTGTAACTGCCCGTTTGCACCCGTATATGCCCGTTATTCATTGCATGCAGTATTTTTTCCACCACGATGTCCGTCACTGTATAACGCCCGTAATGAATTACGGGCATATACGGGTGCAAACGGGCAGTTACAAAATCCCATAGGCTGCAATGCGATTTAGTCACGGCCGTCAGGGGTTTTGTAATGGCCGGGTTTCGTCGATATAGTGACGGAACTTGTGACGGAAGTTCCTAAACAGAACTATTTCATAGTGTGAAAGAGGCCAAAGTTGTGCATTTGTCTGCTTTACTCTTTCTCTGTCTGCTTTACACACTCTCTCTCTCTCTATGTATATATATATATATATATATATATATATATATATATATAACAAAGATGAAAATTAGCTTGTGTTCTGCGATGAATTTCTGCTGTATGTTAGATATCCTAATGTGCAAATACTACAATCTGAAATCCTTTCAAAGCATTGCATTTATCTGTATTGATTGTGCCCCATACTTAATACAATTAACCTTAGCAAATCCTTCTAGGTTAGCTGACTTGAATGTCACAATGAGTAATCGGTGCAACACTCCAGAGGGAATACCCTCAACAGAATAAAAACATTTTAGTAAATTGCCTTGGAGAAGTAATGTGTTGTGCACTTCTCTCCTGCATTTCACTGACAAGAGAAGTATTAGCAGCATTTCTGTCTGATGACAGCAGTGTGACAGCAATCAAGAGAGTATCAGTAATCTGTATCTCCTTCAATCTTAATAGAATAAAAGGGGTACTCCACCCCTAGACATCTTATCCCCTATCCAAAGGATAGGGGATAAGATGTCTGATTGCAAGGGTCCCACCGCTAGGACCTTCTGCAATCTCCATGTAGCAACCGGCATTCTAAACAGTACGTTTAGAACGTTGGGTTCCCGCAGGGGGAGACGTGACATCACGCCACGCCTTCTCCATTCATGTCTATGGGAGGGGGCGGCAGGACCCCTGCGATCAGACATCTTATGTCCTATCCTTTGGATAGGATATAAGATTTCTAGGGGTGGAGTACCCTTTAAAGGGGTACTCCACCCCTAGACATCTTATCCCCTATGCGAAGGATAGGACATAAGATGTCTGATCGCAGGGGTCCTGCCGTCCCCTCCCATAGACATGAATGGAGAAGGCGTGGCGTGATGTCAAAACAAAATGTTCAAACACTGGGCTGGCGGAGTACCACTTTAAGTAGATGAGGGTATGATGATGAAGTGATCACCAAGGGCTTGCTCTATTAAGAGGGAAGGGGGCATTCATTAATTTAAAAAAATGTTTTTCACTATAGATGAGAATACTAGTGATCAGTGGGCACTGATCACTAGCTGTACCATAAGGCACAATGAGCTTCTACCAAACTGCTTTCTTGTGTTGGCTGGGCAACAACAGAGCTTTTTTTTTCCCTGCCAAAGGCCACTCTGGACCTGTGGAAAAAGAAAAAAGGGGAGAGGGATGAACTCTTCTCCCGTACGATCAAGAAGAAATGAAGAGAGAAAAAACGGAACCTTGTCTAGTCTTGATCTGTTCGCAGATCCAGGTTAATGAAACACGAATATGTATGGAAAGTAAAGTGCCCGGAGGCACTGCGTTTATTAATAGAGCTTCCAATGACGCGTTTTGGAGGGTATTTCCTCCTTCCTCAGATGCCAGGAATTTTTCTATATTTTGACCAGTTATATGTACTCAAAACGATGCATTTTTTAAATTTGTATTTGAATTTATAAGTAATGTAACGTACACATACCTCTAAATGGTAAAACCAAAGAAACTGGTCATTTCCCTTTTCTAGAGCTGTATATAAAAAATATCCCCATACAATCTACACAGCACCTACAACAATGGTTAGAGGGAATAATACATTTACACCTGTAAGAAGCACTGAAGCACAGCTATAATCAAACACTAGATGGGTTACCCAAGGGAACAAATCCATGCAAATATGGAACCTGCCATCTCTCTGGAAACAAAAACAGACAGCATCTAATCTGTCAACTGCTTCTGTGTAATATTCCTATGTAAATTGTATCAATGACAAAAATAAGGTTTGCACAAAAAATAACTGATCCTACAAGCTGTACTTAGTTATTATGGGCTTTATACATGGAATGGAGTCGAATGTCACAGGGATCCTATTATAAAGGTGTCATTTTGCATAAGATAAAGGATCACAATATTGTTAGTTTTTGGCTTTACCATTCAACCACTAGAGAAGAGGCAGAAACTGCTGCTTGGAAATTGTACGGCTAATTAGAGAGGCAATTTATAGAAAGTGTCATCATCCCTCCTAAGACAGGTGTGCACAGTATTGCAGTAGAGGCATCAGGAGTGCCGGCAGCTTCATACAGCAAGGAGTAGCATTACACCTACAATATAGAACATCATTATGAAAATATATGAAGGTTCAAGCCAAAAGGTAAGACATGTTTGTATTTCAGCCTGTACATCATCTCCAATAAATTGGTGTTGGATCTTGATAGCAGTCAGCAGGTAGCAAGGTGTGTCAGGCTTGGCACCATGGCCGTCATACATCTGGAATGTCTCAATTCTCTGTATTTTGTTTAATATCTCATTCGCAAGTAGTGTTCTATTATATGTTGTTTTAGGTATTACATATTATATAATATAAAATATATGATTCGCTTCTTTTCTTGTCATATACATGAAGTTTATTGGTCACTGTTCATATGTATAAGGTAAAGACAGCTTGTGAAGGTCCCCACATTTAGCACAAATGTTTATATAGAATTTCCATTTCATTGTATGACTGTCTGAAAAACTCAGCATGCAAAAGAATGGTGTTTTCTAAAGCAAAATGGACACAGTTTATGGCTAATGTTCCATGGTGAAATGGCAAATCATATCTACCATGGTTTTAGTATTTGGCAGCCGACTCTGGCAGGAGAATTCCAAAACTGCCTGCTGTTGAATCCCTGCTGGACTTGGGGCGTACCACATTCAATTCAATGAGCTGAACCGAGTCAGCTACTAACTCCAGTCAGGTAAGTTTCTGTCCACCGCAGTCTGCTGCAGTTATTAGTCAGGCCAAAAACTGGACTGACTCCATTCAGCTTATTGAAATGAAAATAAATGAATATAGGGGTATGGCATAAGTTCAGCAGGGTTATGGCAGCAGGTGGTTTTGAAATTCTTCAGCTCTGGATACCAGGACTGAAAACATGTTATGCATGCACCCTAAGTCACATGACCAAAATATTTGTTAAATCGCATGCAACTCGCTGTCACATAACTTGCAATTTGACTGTTAAAAAGAACCTGTCAGCTATTTTCTGCTGCCCTTGCTAAGGGCAACAAAACATAGGAATAGAAGCTCTGGGGGAGATTTATCAAAACCACTTCAGAGAAAAAGTTGACCAGTTGTTCATAGCAACCAACTAGATTGTTTCTTTCATTTTTCAAAGGCCTTTTCAAAAATGAAAGAAGCAATCTGACTGGTTGCTATGGGCAACTGGTTAACATTTCCTCTCCACAGGTTTTGATAAATCTTCTCATCTGTTTCCAGTGGTCAGTCCCTTATAGAGGCATGTGGTGTACACACGGAGAATCTATACCCGCTAGCTGGCAGCACACTGCCTGAAAAGATACATTGCTGCCCCACCCTCTTACTGATTATTTAATGCACAGTGATGGGGAAACGTTAGTTAATCTTTGGAAGGATTTGCAGGGTAGTGGCAGCAGTGACTCTTTTTATGCCAACTAGCGAGTGTAGATTCTTTGAATTTACACCACATGTAGGCATAAGGGATAGACCACTTGAAACAGCATGTCTTGCCCTATTTTATGCGGTCCCCATAGCATAGCTAATAGGTACTCTTTAACATAATAGTAAAATTTCAAGACGGAGTCAGTTGCATGCGACTTGCTTTGAGGTCATTGCTGGCAAAGTTGCAACCTTTGACCTACCAATAACCTTTGACCTACCAATTTAGATACCAATAAATATGGGCTTTAGATGACTGTCTTGTCACGACTACGTTATGTCACAATGCCAACACATTTACAATCATAAGGTGCCATGTCACTATCTTAATGTGAAGAAGATTCCAATCTTCATGACCCATGTGCGACCAAAGTTGCTGTGTAGCCATAGCCTAACAATTTTGAAGTCTCAAGTAAATATAAAAACTAGACATATGGATGCAAAACTGGGGAAGTTTTGACTCTGGAGTCAGGGCTACTATTTAGTAGTGTTAGCATTAGCGTTGTACAATACAGGTCTCCTTTCCAACATTATTGTACATTGCAATCATACGCATTAGTATATCTGCCTGTATACCTGTTCATTCGGAGTCTTAAGATTGTGATGATGGTAAATGTTTGATGTCTTAAAAAAGAATGTGGAAATCATTTTTAATTATTAATTTGTCTTAGTTGAAAGTATGAAAAAGCTTACAATTAAATTTATGTATTTGTTTTTTAGATGTTAAAAATGGATGTTAACAAGCTAAATACAACATTGCTCCGGAAATTTCGTCAAGGAGTTGCTGCAGCTCTAGGCCTCATGCCACAGCAAGTTCACATCAATCGTCTAAATGTAAGGCACTATGGGGGAGATGTATCAATGTTGTTGTTGGTAGACGTTTTTTGTAGATCATTTTGTTTGGTCTAAATTTGGAGCAATTTCTCCAAATTTATCAAACTTGTGCAAGCCCCATGATAAATTTCGTGCAATGGTCTAAATCTCCACACAGTTCTATTTGTAGACCTGTTCTACACCTCACAGGAATAGTGGTGTTTCCTGGACGCTGGGATTTTGTTCTATTGTTTTTCAGGATTCCACTGAGGTTTTTTTTTTTGTCCACCAGCAAAAACGCCTGAAAAACGGTCCCAGCTTTTCCTGCATTTTGGTAATTTTTCTTGTGGGAGATTTATCAAAAACTGTACAGAGGAAGAGTAGTGCAGTTGCCCATGGCAACCAATCAGATTGCTTCTTTACAAAAATGAAAGGAGCAATCTGATAGGTTGCTATGGGCAACTGCACCGCTCTTCCTCTACATAGGTTTTGATTAATCTCCCCCCTTGTGTTTTTTCTTGCATTTTTGCTGATGTGCGGAAACAAACATTTTTGTACCCTGTGTGCATTTTTTTCACTGCAGGTACTACTCCAGGGGTCGGATGCAGAGCGCCCGCCCCACGGAGTGTAAGGAGGTAAGAAGTGATGTATAGCATATACATATAAAGGGTGCAGAGCATCACTACTTACCTCCGCCCACTGTATAGTATACAGGGGGCATAGTGTATCCATGTATACTATACAGGAGCCCAGCAAGGAAAGAGTTAACCCACACTGCAGCTCTGAGTTAAATCTTTGTGCGCTCTCCTGTATATACCGCCATCTATAGATGACTGTATATACAGGATACAGTAGGCAGACAAGAACAATTGGAGGCTCCCTGTTACACACTGCAGTATGGGCGCACTCACCAGGCGAGATCGCAAATGATGTCCTCAACTTTTTTTTTTCTCATTTCAGATACGTGAATGGGGAGGACTACGTCAGATTCAGTGTATTGCGATGATGACCAGCTTTTTTTTATGTCAATAAAAGGTTTAATGAGGGCTGTGTGGGGAATGTTTTTTTTTTTTTTAAATACATTTTTTTTTCAATGCCGGGCTTAGCGTTAGCCACAAAAACAGCTAGCGCTAACCCCCAATTATTACCCCGTTACCCACCGCCACAGGGTTGCCGGGAAGAGCCAGTACCAACAGGCCTGGAGTGTCAAAAATAGCGCTCCTGGCTGGGGTTATTTAGGTTGGGGAGAGCCAGTAACAATGGTCCTCGCCCACCCTGGTAACGTCAGGCTGTTGCTGATTGGTTGGTATCTGACTGACACTGAAAATATGGGGAACCACACACTTTTTTTTATTACAAAAAAAAACAACACATAGGCTTCCCCATATTTTCAGTGTCAATCAGACACCAACCAATCAGCAACAGCCTGACATTACCAGGATGGGCGAGGACCATTGTTACTGGCCCTCCCCAGCCTAAATAACCCCAGCCTGTTACCGCCTAGGCCAAGGAGCGCTATTTTTGATGCTCCGGGCCTGTTGGTAACGGCTCTTCCCGGCACCCCTGTGGCGGTTAGTACCGGGGTAATAATTGGGGGTTAGCGCTAGCTGTTTTCGGGGCTAACGCTAAGCCCAGCTTAGTAATAGATTCCGTCTACAAGACGGCTTCCACTACTAAGCCTGAAATTTCAATGATAAAAAACACAACACATGAAATAAAAAATGGATTTAAAAAAACACTCCCCCACAGCCCTCGTTAACCCTTTTATTGACATTAAAAAAATGCTAGTCATCGTCACACTCCACCGAATCTCAGGTAGTCCTCTGCATTCACTTATCTGAAATGACATTTTTGGCGCTCTCCCCTGGGTAGAGCGCACATAATGCAGTGTGTTCCTAAAGAGGGAGCCTCCAATTGTTGCTAAACTACAACTCCCATCATGGGGGCTGTAGGTAAACAACAGCTGGAGTCTCCCTGTTTGGGAACACACTGCCAAAAAGGCTCTGTTCCCATTATGCAAAACGCATAATGAGAACAGAGCCATACTTACCACCCTGGCTTCAGGCCTGGACTGTGAAGCTCCGCCCCCTAATGATGTCATCACTAGGGGGCAGGGGCGGAGAAGTTGCAAGGGGTCTCAAGAGTGAGACCCCTGAGATCCGTCAGTCTGCCCTTGGACTACTACTCCCATCATGGGAAATTTTGTGTCCCATGATGGGAGTAGTTGTAGTACCGCAGTGCTGAGGGATGGCTCTTACACATCCCCCAGCTGCGAAACTGTATTGTGACTGTTAGGACTACTACTCCCATCATGGACAGACTCTGTCCATGATGGGAGTTTTAGTCCTCGGGCTGAAGGACAGATCGCAGCAGGTCATTCTCCAGAGACCCGCTGCGATCTGCATTTATTAACTTAAAAAGCCAGCGGCAACGCTGCACTCCCCTCCCCCCTCCTCCTGTATACAGATGTCACGATTCATAATCCCCGCCACCGGGAGAGGGGAGCTCTGATTGGTGGAAAGCTATTCACCACTATACACCAATCCGAGCTCCTGTCTTCTGGTGGGGATTATGAATTGTGACAGGTCTATACAGGGGAGCGAGTGGAGCCGCTTCTACAGTATATAATTGTTATGTGTATTGTACCCCCCCCCCCCAGACTAATACTGACCCCTTCTACTGTATATAATTGTTATGTGTATTGTACCCCCCCCCCCCCCAGACTAATACTGACCCCTTCTATTGTGAGCGCTGGGACCGCTGTGTGATTGACAGGTCCCCAGCGCAAGTGTCCGGCCCCACTGACCTTGTTATAAATCTTTATGATACACACTGCCCGTCCTCCTCTTCATTCTTCTGATACCGGAGACGCGCGGCTTCTGTATCATAGTCTATAGACAGAGCGCCCCCTCCCTGCCTCCACACTGCACAGGGCTGGGGCCAGACAACGGCAGGGGGCGCTCTGACTGAAAGCAGAAGCCGCGCGACTCCGGCACCAGAAGAATGAAGAGGAGGACGGGCAGTGTGTATCATAAAGATTTATAACATGTAAAGGTCAGTGGGGCCGGACACTTGCGCTGGGGACCTGTCAATCACACAGCGGTCCCAGCGCTCACTATAGAAGGGGTCAGTATTAGTCTGTGGTGGGGAAATACACATAACAATTATATACTGTAGAAGCGGCTCCACTCGCTCCCCTGTATAGACCTGTCACAATTCATAATCCCCACCAGAAGACAGGAGCTCTGATTGGCTAATAGTGGTGAATAGCTTTCCACCAATCAGAGCTCCCCTCTCCTGGAGGCGGGGATTATGAATCGTGACATCTGCATACGGGAGCCGGAGGCAGCGCAGTGGAGCCGCATATACCGCCGGCTTTTTAAGTTAATAAATGCAGATCGCAGCGGGTCTCTGGAGAATGACCTGCTGCGATCTGTCCTTCAGCCCCAGGACTACAACTCCCATCATGGACAGAGTCTGTCCATGATTGGAGTAGTAGTCCTAACAGTCACAATATAGTCCCGCAGACGGGGGATGTGCGTCTCTCAGCGCTGCGGTACTACAACTACTCCCATTATGGGACAGATTCTGTCCCATGATGGGAGTAGTTGTAGTACTGCAGTGCTGAGAGACAGCACCTGCATCCCCCACCTGCATCTTCCACCGTCCGCCATTTTCTACGAGTCCTTGCCAGCACTCTTAGGTTTAGACTACTTTTCTTGCAAAAAAGCGCAATTGCGCAAAAAAAACCATCTACTTTTTTTTTGCGCAATTGATAAATACCAGTCCACTGGATTAGTTGGTGTACTGTAGACCAAACTGGTGACAACTTTAGAAAACTGTCCACCAAAAAAAACGCAGCTCTATGCAAAAAAAGCGCAATTGCGCAAAATTTGTAGACGGGAAAAATGGTCTAAATGCAATGATACATGTCCCCCTATGCTTTTACTGCTATTCAGACAAATTTTTACTCATGTTGCACATACAGTATAATGGAGCCAACATTTTTGCCTTTTGCATGAAATTCATACATTGATCTTGTAATGACCCCCAGAACTTTTTCTTTTCATTGTAATCTAGCATGTTGCGGTGGACCGGTTTCACCCAGTTACTTGTACTTGTATGTTTAGAAAGACATACAATACTTTTAATAGTCACCAAATTGTATGTTACTTGACATTTAGGAACTAACAAATCCCGCAGTACTACAAAAATACCACACGTGGGCTTCTAAAGTACTATGCAGTTGTTTATTTGTTATCACTGCATGTTGCAATTGCCTTTTCGTTTTAAACAGTTGCTTAAGGCAAAAAGGAAGCTAAGTCATTTTTCTCTTATTTAGGGAAAGAGGAACTGTGTTGAACTGTTCATTTCTCCACTAAACAAAAAGATAGGTGTTCCAAACACTTTGCCCTCCGCAGAGGTTCTACGTTCACTGAATCTGCATACCCTGCACCAAAGATTGTCCCATTTTGGAATAACTGAAGTTTCTCCAGAGGTAAGGAGAAGAGATATAATTGTGTCTGTGTGTTTTATTTTACATGAATATATGCATATACATATATATATATATATATATATATATGGTTATATACATGTGGTTGTGTTGACATGAATAAGATTAACCCCTTAAGGACACAACCTATTTTGGCCTTATGGACAATTTTCATTTTTGCAGTTTTTCCTTCTTGCCATTTTGACTCATCAGACCCCCACACTGGCAGTATTGATTACAGCATCTAAAGAGTTAACGGCAGACATCATGATTGCTAATGTCTGCCATTAGCGGCAGGTCTTCAGCTGCTGATTACAGCAGCCATCTTGGCTCAATCACCGTGTTGAGGGAAGCAGTGATCGTGGAAGATTCACAAGGTTGTGGGCTAAGGACCAGGGCACAGGGACGTACATGTACGTTTTGTGTCCTCTAGGGGTTATATGTTGAAGATGTTATGCTGTGTAAATCAATGTAAATAATTTAACACAGCATAAAATCTACAATACAATATCTGCAGCATAAAATCCGCAGCATACACAATACCAGTGTACATTTGGATTGTACATTATATATATCAGTCTTCTTTCACTTCAGAATCACTAGTTTTATTTCCATAAATTATTGTGTGTTGATTATTGTTTTATTATTTTATAATAAATGTGGAGATTGGGTGCTTGGGAAACCAGCAGCAGCGGAGGAGCGGATCTGGTAAATATACATCTTATTTTTTTTTTAGTGCAACCTGTGCTACATATTAAAGACACTCCTTTAAAATTGTTTTTTGGCATAAAGCTATTGATGGCCTATCCATAGGATAAAATGGGCAATAATATTGGGACAATGATCACTTTCTGAAAACATTAGAAGATTTGTCTTAAAAAGGAAGGTCTCTCACCTGGTAACCACTTAATATGAATAAATAGTGGTTCTTGCAGATACATCTCATCCATGAATAATATTAACTGCATTTAATTTTAATGGATACCATGTTATACTATATCTCCTCTTAGCTGATAAAAACAACTTCAACAACATAAGTTTTTTGTTTTGTTACCTGACCAAGCCATATAGAGAGCATCCCGTAATAGAAACAGAATTTGGGATAAATGTGAAACTAAAACATTTTCCTTTTGGATTTATTGTTCCTAAAGATGACAAAATGAATAATTATATTCAGGAGACAGCAATATTGGTCTTTACAATTTAAATTAATATCCACTTTTTTTTAAATAGTCATATTTCATAAGACTTTCTATCCAGTCTTAAACATTCCAGTTTGATACATGAAGATGAAGCAACAGTAACGCTGAGTTCTTTATCTGATCTTTGTTGCTATTTAGACACTCCTTTGAATAAAGTTTGATGGGTACAATGTTGACTTGTTTCATCTTGGATGTCACATAACATAGAGTATTAAGTTACAACACTACACGAGGAACCATAGTAATAGGGTATAAATAAACAAAGCAATGCCTTGTGGGAATTGTGCATTATAATTATCTCTTTACATACAGTGACATTTCTGGTATTATCATAAACAATACATATTATACTTGAAAAGGAGACATGTAGTAAGCAGTATCTCCCTTGACTATACAGTCACTATAGGTTTACAATGAGACATGCTAGGCTATTTCAAATAAGTAAAAATAAATAAATAAATAAATATTCAGCCCAATTCTCCCCTAAATTGGTAAAGGAAGAACCAGTAGTGTGAATGCAACAGCAGCATACAGTAAATAGCAATGACTATAGTCAGGACTGTGTTAGTAACTAATAGCCAACAACTACATTTTTGGTAAAAAAATAGGATGTGAAGGACAATCTGTGGACAATCACTTTAGGCTGGGTTCACACTACGAGCGGACATTCCATGAACAGCAGCGTTGACAGATTCCGTTTTTACTAGGATCGCTTGAATATGCATAAACCATACAAAAACATAACAATGTTTACCTATATAGGAGATTAACTATAGAGGAGATAAGACACAAGTAAAATGACCCAGCTCTACCATGGATTTGTATAGTTTAATTCATTGGTTGATTAACCAGTTCAGGCCCAGGTTAGCCATTTTTAGTATGCATAAATTAATAGTTTCAAGTTTTGAACCTAGAATTCCTAATGCACATACAATGGAATTGTGATGCAAGTTGAACAAAAGAAATATATTTTTTAGCCATTTTTCCTACATGCCCAAAATTAGGTGTGGCCTTGGTAAAAAGACATGGTATACCCCAATATTAAGCACTATGCACTGAAGGCTTCATGACTATTCCGCAGTGTTTCTCAACCAGGGTGCCTCCAGATGTTGCAAGAATACAATTTCCAGCATGGGAGTTGTAGGTTTGCAACAGCTTGAGACACCCAGTTGGGATACACTGCTCTACAGTGTAGCTCAGCTCAAAGGGAAAGGGAGCTGAAATATTCAGCTTTATACACTCTATACACTGTGCTGAGCTAAGGTCCCACCTGCATTTCCTGACTTTTGTCTTTCCTGCTGTAGGAGACAATTGCTAGCAGGGCTGCACGCAGGACCAGAAGGAGGACCCCTCGTGGCCAAATTTTAGGGGTTAATTTAACATGAAGTTACAAAATTTTATTGAGTAGTATATTAGAAAAATAATTCAAATAGGCTAATCTATAATATATTACATTTCATTCATGGTGACAAGTACAATTTAAAGGGGTACCCTACCCTAGATGACTGATCACAGGAGGTCCGGCCGCTGGGAACCCCCCATGCGATCTCCAGGCCTTCATGCTTCTGTGTTTGTGATATCACGTCATGCCCCCTCTATGTCTATGGCTGGTTCGTGATGGCTGTGTACCTCTATTTTAATTTATGCACACATTTTTGTCTGTAATTTGTATTAAAAAAAAAGCTAAACAAAAAAAAAATTCCCATTTTCAAATTAAAGTGCAATATTATGCTGTGTGAACCTAACCTAAGAAAGCAACAGATGTACCAAATAGCCCCTGTGTAAATCTGGCACATTCTTAAACTGTTTAAAAGGTAGACAGTTTTAGGAAATCTGACCCTTTGTGTTTCTTGGGCTATTATTGTCATTTGTTTTTCATGAAACAAGCATGTTTATTTTTTAACATATTTATACAATTTTTGCCTTGCTAGATTTTTAGGGACTTATAGTTTGAAGAAATCCTTTGGATAGGGGATAAGATGTATAAAGCCGGAATAACCATTTAAATAGCATAGGTTGCCCTGATCAAACATCTATTTATAGTTTTTTGATATTCAGGGAATCAGACAGATGGCTGGAACTTAATTTTAATAATAGGAATTAATATCAGGTGATGGGCAGGATCATACAGTGAGGGGGTATTTACTGTATATACTCGAGTATAAGCCAAGTTTTTCAGCATGATTTTTCGTGCTGTAAACGCCCCCCCTCGGCTTATACTCGAGTGAACTCCGCCTGTCAATCCCTTCATCAGTGGTCTTAAACCTGCGGACCTCCAGATGTTGCAAAACTACAACTCCCAGCAAGCCCCCCCCCCCCCCCCGCCCTTTTGTTTTGTACTCACCTCCCCTTGGCGGGACGTTAGGGTGAGCTGGTCCGAGCCATCTATGCTGCACGGACCGTCCGGTGGGGATGGTTAGTCATTGCAGGCTATCCATTTTCACCGGGGGGGCCTCTTCTCCGCGCTTCGGCCCCGACCCCGACCCCGGAGTAGTGACATTGCCTTGACGATGACGCACAGGGAAGTTCATTCGCAGCGTCCCTGTGCGTCGTCGTCAAGGCAACGTCACTACTCCAGGGACGGGGCTGAAGCACGGAGAAGAGGCCCCCCCCCCGGTGAAAATGGACAGCCCACAACGACTAACCATCCCCACCGGACGGTCCCTGCAGCATAGATGGCCCGGACCAGCTCACCCTAACTTCCCGCCGAGGGGAGGTGAGTACAAAATAAAAGGGGGGGGGGCTGGATGATGACGAAGGCCGCAGTGGTCTTCAACCTGCGGACCTCCAGATGTTTCAAAACTACAACACCCGGGCATGCTGGGAGTTGTAGCTTTGAAACCTCTGGAGGTCAACAGGTTGAAGACCACTGATGAAGGGATTGACAGGCGGTGATGATGAAGGGGGGGGGGATGATGACGAAGGCTGCAGTGGTCTTCAACCTGCGGACCTCCAGAGGTTTCAAAACTACAACTCCCAGCATGCCTGGACAACCAATGGCTGTCCGGGCATGCTGGGAGTTGTAGTTTTGCAACATCTGGAGGTCCGCAGGTTGAAGACCACTGATGAAGGGATTGACAGGGGGTGATGATGAAGGGGGGGATGATTACGGGGGTCTGGATGATGACAGGGGTCTGGATGATTACATGGGGGGGATGATGTATTTCCCACCCTAGGCTTATAGTCGAGTCAATAACTGTTCCTGGGTTTTTGGAGTAAAATTAGGGGCCTCGGCTTATATTCGGGTCGGCTTATACTCGAGTATATATTAGTCATACACTCCCCTCAATGTAAAACATTCACACACCCTGACTTTGTAATCCGAACCATCACCCAAAAAGGGTTAACTATAATTACTATGCAAAGCATATACATTAGTTAAATAATAACTTGTAATTCTGGGACTCTTAGCTCTCCTATACAATCATGCAGTTTCTCACAGTTTCAGTAAGTTACAGTATAAACACAAAATGGCAAGAAAAAGATATTTTGTTGTTCTTATTATTTAATAGTGTCAGGTTGAACTTGATGAACAGGTTGTGGTGACCTTTGTGTTACCACAGCTTAATGGCTGGGGCCTGGTAATAATGCTGAGCCTCTGCAGTATTGTGCTCATGAAGCTGTAAAGTGCAACTAAATGTAAAAAAAATTGGGCCCCTTGGGGGGGGGGATCTGGGGGAGCTGGGGCAGAAAAGTTGACCAGTTGCACATTCCATTTCATTTTTAAAAATGCCTCTAAAAATATCAAAATAGATTGGTCGCTATTAGTAACTGGTCAGCTTTTCCTTTTAAACTGGTTTTGATAAAGCTCTGTCTAAAGTTCTACTTATATGTGTGCTGCATAGACAACAATACAGGAAACTATCGTGGAGTAAAATTTGTTGGCTGATCACTGGCCCTTTTACGCAGGCCGATTATTGGAAACAAACATTTCTAGAAACCCTCATTTGCCCAATAATGGCCAATGTAAAAAGTCCTTTAACCCCTTAAGGACGCAGGACGTAAATGTACGTCCTGGTGAGGTGGTACTTAACGCACCAGGACGTACATTGACGTCCTGTGCATAACCGCGGGCATCAGAGCGATGCCCGTGTCATGCGCGGCTGATCCCGGCTGCTGATCGCAGCCAGGGACCCGCCGGCAATGGCCGACGCCCGCGATCTCGCGGGCGTCCGCCATTAACCCCTCAGGTGTCGGGATCAATACAGATCTCGGCATCTGCTGCAGTGCGCAATTTGAATGAACGATTTGAAGCGCTGCTGCGGGGATCCGATCATTCAGAACGCCGAATGGAGGTCCCCTCACCTTCCGGCTCCCGGCGTCTCCTGCTCTGGTCTGAGATCGAGCAGACCAGAGCAGAAGAACGCCGATAACACTGATCTGTTCTATGTCCTATACATAGAACAGATCAGTATTAGCAATCATGGTATTGCTATGAATAGTCCCCTATGGGGACTATTCAAGTATAAAAAAAATTTAAAAAAATGTAAAAGTAAAAAAAAAGTGAAAAATCCCCTCCCCCAATAAAAAAAAGTAAAACGTCCGTTTTTTCCTATTTTACCCCCAAAAAGCGTAAAAAATAAATTTTATAGACATTTTTTGGTTGCGCCATACATTTTATGATATAATGAGTTTTGTCATTACAAAGGACAACTGGTCGCGCAAAAAACAAGCCCTCATACTAGTCTGTGGATGAAAATATACAAGAGTTATGATTTTTAGAAGGCGAGGAGGAAAAAATGAAAACGTAAAAATTAAATTGTCTGAGTCCTTAAGGCCAAAATGGGCTGAGTCCTTAAGGGGTTAAACAGACCCCAGCCTCAGCCCTTCAGAGTAAAACAGACCCCATACTATGAATCGTAGTGCCATACAGATCCCAGATTTAGACCATCAATCTGTCTGTACACATTTTTCTTGCTTGATAACTTCTTGCCATATCAGAGAGACATGGTTGGAGAATAAAGTGGGCACTAGTGACAGATTGGAGACTGATTCACTTTCCCTTTTGTGTATTCATCAGACCACTGTGACGTTTTTTTCCCACCTGCAATTCATAGAACACTTTTTCAGTATCCTCATCTACTTTTCCCCACCCAAACAGTAATAATTCCACATTTGGTGCCACACACAATAAAATAGGTTGGTGGGGAGGGGTAGGGAATTTAGGAAGGAATAGGTAGCCCCCCACCCCATTGGATAAATAGGTTACTCCAGTAGGTAGGTTCTCCCATTAGGTAAGTTCCCCCATTGTATGTAGGTTCCCTTAGTAAGCTGGAACCCACAGTAGGTAAGTTCCCCCAGTATGCTGGTGTCTCCTGTACGTAGTTTCCCCAGTACATAGCTTTCCTCAGTATGGGATAGGCTTCCTCTAAGTAGAAGCTCCCTGTAGGTATCTTGCCCCCTGTATGTAGAACCCCCTGTAGATAGCTTGGCCCCTGTAGGTAGGACCCTCCTGTAGGAATCTTGCCCCCTGCATGTAGAACCCCCTGTAGGTAGCTTGGCCCCAGTAGGTAGATAGCTTGGCCCCTGTAGGTAGGACCCTCCTGAAGGTAGCTTGGCCCTTATAGGCAGGACCCTACTGTAGGTAGCTTGAAAGGGTGACAGAAGGGTGTACAGGGGTGACAGTGTGGTTTAGAGCAGTGACATGGGCAAATCACTTCAATTCTTCTTCTCTTCTGACACTTTGATAAATCTCCCCCCTAATGTGTATAGACATCTTTAATATCTGGAATACATACATAGAAGTAATCTGAGACTATTAAATAGTGGATGCATTATACAGAGCTATTGACAGTGCAGCTCCTTGGGATCCCCTACACACTAATAGAAGCTGGCCAAAAATCTCCAGAACAAATTCTGTTCTTATTAGAATTTAAAAAAGGAATACAACAACAACATTCAGAACATATTAATATGACATATAGATATAAATTCCGCCATGCAGTCCAGAAATGCCCACCCCCTATACGTGTTTCAAACTTCTGCTTCCTCAGGGGGTGTGGCTGCACACTTGGTAGGTAGACCAGATGTAAATATATAAACTCCACCATACAGACCAGATATGCCGACTCCCAATACACATGTTTCAAGCTTGTGCTTCCTCAGGGAGTGTGGCTGTATCCTCTTCACAGAATCTGTGTGTGTTTGTAGCTTCAGTGCAAATATCAAAAGTAGCAAAAAAATGTATTTATTTTTTATTTTGGTAAATGGGAAAAGTGGGTGATCACCTCTCTCTATGTCCCCATAGCCATCGGTATCACTGCTTCCATTTTCTGCCATGCTCTTACTTTCTGTGCTGGGGGTCAATACATTAGAGTGCTTCTCAGTCAATCATTGGCCGAGGTAGGACACTGTGGCATCCAGTAATTGGCTAACAGGCAATGTGACGTATTGGACCCCAACACAGGAAGTAAAGTTCACCGTAGACTGGATTACAGAAGAAGAATTAAAGAGGCTACGAGGACCGATTAAGAGGAAATTATAGTTTGTTTAGTTTTTTGGCAGCCTGGGCATGTTTGTATAAAAAAATCCTTTGCAGTAGTACTCCTTTGTATGTTCACACGTTGACTGAATCGCCGCTAGGACCTTTCAGACATGCACATCTCCATTGTTAGCAATGTATATCCAAGTGGATTCTGTGGAAAGAAAGAACATGATCATTCTTTAGGCAGAGTTTGGAATATCAGCAATGTGCACAATGTAGCAGAATCCCATTGAAAACAAAGGGAGGCTGCTGCACTGAAATTTCCGAGTGAAGTTTCTCTGCACAGAAATTCTGTAGTGTGAACATATCCTAAAGCTGAAACAGACAGAAGAGATGTAGAGAAGACAGTAAAAATAGCAGTTTACATTTATAAACACATTTTTACATGGTTGGACTTAGATGTTTAAAGGGGTAGTCCAGTGGTGAAAAACTTATCCCCTATCCTAAGGATAGGGGATAAGTTTGAGATCGCGGGGGGTTCGACCGCTGGGGCCCCCTGCGATCTCTCTGTACGGGGCCCCGGCTCTCCGCCGAGATAGCGGGTGTCGACCCCCGCACGAGGCGGCGGCCGACACGCCCCCTCAATACATCTCAATGGCAGAGCCGGAGATTGCCGAAGGCAGCGCTTCGGCTCTGCCATAGAGTTGTATTGAGGGGGCGCGTCGGCCGCCGCCTCGTGCGGAGGTCGACACGCCCCCTTCCAGCGGGCTGTCGGGGCTCCGTACAGGAGATCGCGGGGGGCCCCAGGGGTCGGACCCCCCGCGATCTGCAACTTATCCCCTATCCTTAGGATAGGGGATAAGTTGCTCACCACTGAATCACCACTGGACTACTCCTTTAACTTGTTGCTAGGGAACTTAGTGTAAAATCTGTCTAGATCCCCACCTATGATGTGCCATTCATTCAACTGCTGCCTGTGTCAGGGGATGTTCAGAGCCCTGTAGGCATCAGGAACCATGTATGACTGCGTCTTCAGCACCCCTACAGTCGAACGCCTGATTGGACTCGTACAAAGGACCCTTGAAGGGACCCTGGCTTTGACATACTAATGGGCAAAGTCACAGTAGGGCCAATAAGGTTCTGTTCTGATCATCGGAGATGATGGCGGATCACATTATTTGTTTCTGGGGATAATATTCTCTAATGTGTTTTTCAGTTTCTATAGATTATGTACGGTATGTAATGATAATAGCATTGTTTATAATACTTTACAAAGTTACTTAGTGCTTTATATAGATTCTATAGACAGACCTCTGAATGTTGACCCAGGCTGCATTCTCAGGGGTGAAATAAGAAATATTTAGTGATCAGTGTTCATAAACTGTGCTCCGTATTTTGAGGTGGACACGTCTCCCATTCATATTTCCCTGACTCTCTAGAATGACACTGTCAGGCAGTTGCAGTGTTTGTGAACCACAAGTAACACCATGTGGATAGAACACGTAGAGAACATAATAACAGCTCGATGCAACCTTTGTGCCTAACAATTCATTCTGAGAAAGTGTTTCCACCTGCGGGGAGATGGGAAGGGTCATATGAAAATCACAAAGTGTGTGGGAGTACAGGGGAGGGGTCGAAAAGCCGAAAGATTACAGTTAACTCTTTCCTCTGCACACAGGTGAACACTGCACCCTCCTACTTGATGGGACAGGTGATTTCCAAGAAAAACATTTACAGTGTTTGCTTTAGTTGGAGCTGACCATATTACATGTGTAGGAAGATTATTTTAGCATTAAAGAGAATTTTTACCTCACGTCTATCAGATCTCACTCCCTGCCCCTGCTCCTGTGCGGTGCATACAGTTCTGGCTATTTCACTGAATGCCACAAACATTTCTCTTAGCTCCTTCAATAAATATATATCTCTGTTCTTTTCTTTATTTTGAAGAAAAATGTTCTGCAGGGACAACACGAGGCTGATAAGATATGGACCAAAGAAGGATTTTACACTATTGTTATCTTCCTCAGCACGTTTGTGATCATCGTCACATGCCTAATGGTGAGTGCATACATTTATATATTCTCTAAATAGTGATAAGAATAGCTGTAATGCACTACAATGTATTCATTACTATGGTTTTATGTGTGACTGGTACTGTTTGTGGACTCTGACTAGGATGACGATCTTAGACATAGTATGAATGGCAGATACCTGTCAATAAAAAAAAAATCATAAATTAAGCTGAAATGGGGACACTGTAATTGTATAATATGCAAGGTCACTTTCAAAAGTGCAAAGCTAAAAATATTCTAAAGCACATACTATGACGGGCAGTCCTGCTTGGTGACATTTATACATCATGTGTTATTAATTTACAGGTCATAAAATCTAATTGTCAGCGTGGCATTACAAACTTATATAAAGATGTAGTAGTAGGAAAAATATTGCATAACTGGCCATACACTGACATCCTACTAAAAACCACCCTAAACTTATATCTCTTATTTTCAGTTTGTAAGAGTCAGGTCAATGTGGTCTTCAAGGGCAGGGGTGGACTTCTCAAAGAACAAGGCCACATTTTATAAAGTATCATGCAATGAAACATTGTCATGCTGGATAAGAGGGTGGTCTTCTCAAGTAGGTGGTCTTTTGAAGACATGTAAGGCTATATTTGATACTGGTCAGAAAGTATCTCTTATGACCTGCCTAATAGAACAACTAGACCTCTCTGACCTATCAGCACTTTTTAACAGAACATTGGCCACGATTTACCAATCTGAAGACCAAAACTGTCTGATTTGGCCTATAATAACCTAACACCACTCAGATTTTATATATTAAGGAGCTCTGGTAAAATGAAAGCTGATATGTGATTGGTTGCTACACCAACACCAGGAAGCAACACCAGGAATAATTCTAGGCTATTTTCATAATTTTTTTTCCAGAACTGATCCACCATTAATGGCAGAGTAAGACCTATAAAAGACATAAATGTAATTTCTGATATTTACGCACATTGGGGGAGATTTATCAAAATCTGTGTAGAGGAAGAGTGAGGCCATTGCCCATAGCAACCAATCAGGTCTTAAAAAAATGATAGAATCAATTTAATTGGTTGCTATGGTTGACTACATCTCTTTCCCTTAACACAGGTTTTGATTAATCTCCCCCATCTTTTTTACAGCAGCTCGGAAGGGGATCTCTCAAAGCCGATCACTGGGCTTCATACTCTTCATAGAAACTTGCATCTCTTTGTTTGACTGATACTCTTAACAGTCGAGCCCAGGGGATATTTATATTAACAAAAGCAGACATGAGGAGGGATGTGACAAAAATAGCTAAAAGTCCTTACATTCCATCTATTTTCTGCATGCCGAGATCTACTGTTCATGCAGATAGGACTAAAATGCTAGAAACAGTGTGCAAAATGAGCAAATGCTGGGGGGGGGGCTTGGGTATTTATCAATCATTTATGCCAGCTTTAAGGTTTAAAAAAAAACACAAATGTTTGCACAAATTCTAGTAGAAATCTACACCAACTCTGAGCTGGCGTACATCTCTTGGGCTGCAACATGGGCTGCCACAAAGGCGCTGACATTATTAAGAAGCTGGTGCCCCTCAATAAAGCTGGTGTAGCTGAGTGGGGAAGGCTATTTCATGATGGTTGCTGTATAATGCAGCCAGCAGTCTATAGGAAATAGGAAACTCATTCAGTATACTGGGGTGACTATGGTTTCCTAATCAGAGCATTGTATTATATTAGGAAATTCTTATGGAAAAAAATATATATATATATTTGCGTCCGTATAATGAAATGTGTAAAAAGTGGAGCTACACTGTAGTGTGAATGGATTATATTTCAAAATGTTATTCTTTCAAATGTCAGTGTAGTCATCACCAACAATAGATTCCTGACATCTGTGTCTGCAATTGTTTTCAATTATTATGTGATTTATTTTACCCTGAACGGAATACATATGAAATCCTTCTTTTGACTTGATATAGTGATCTGGTCAGAGAAAAAAAAAATTTCAACAGATGCCAAAAAGATCATCTGTCAGAACATTTCAAGTTGAGAATCTGTTGGAACAAAATTTGAAAAATGTGCTGGGGGCTGAATAGTTTGTCAGTTCATTGAAAGTTATGTTAAATTCTTAGTTGTATAGTTGACTTGGCTTCTAATCTTTTCTTGGAGATTTCACATGATTTATTTTGAGTTGTAAATGTTTTTCTAATGCTCTGTTCAAACTTGTTATCCGCCTACCAATTCTGGTCCACCATAGGTTCTGCTCTACTACTCTATGCAGTAAAAAGGGAAAAGGGTGATCAAAATGCCACAAAATAAGAATTCCATCATGGATCATATAGAGAAGGATAGATTTTTCAGAGAGGGTAGCATAGTGGCTTTGTGGTGAACATTGTTGTCTTACAGCACTGGACTTCTGGGTTTAATCTAACCAAGGATATCACCTGCAGTTTATACGTTCTCCCTTTGTTTGTATAGGGTTCTTTTGGGTTGTCTGGTCTCTTCCCACACCCCAAAAAATACTAAAACTTTAGTTGACTTCCTGTGAAAATTATACCTTAGCATATGTATGTCTGATATAACGAAAAGAGATTGTAAGCCTGATTGTGACCACCTCTGTACAGGGTTGCAAAATATAAAGAGAAGGCAGTGTGGTAGTATAAATGGGCACTATTATTATGTATTATGCAAACAGTGACTCTTTTCTCTTTAGGAAATTACAAATCTCAACAACTTTAATGTCTGTTTTGCTTAATCCTTTTAACATGTTCTCATTCATTCATGGCTAGATCCTGTAGCCACGTAGTTCCATGTAGTCCATCAGCCAAGTTGCAGTTTAGTCTGCAGATTCTTGTCATGCCCAAACAATATTTCAGGAATGGGGGCCCTCTGTTCATGCAGAAATAAGGTGAAGTTGAATCAAACTTGAAGTTGACATTTTTAAAACCTAAAGGATATTTCTCACTAGAACAGGTTCCTAGTCCAGGTGATACATTCCTTAAGATAGTGCACATCTATTCAAAAATAAATTTAGCATAAGTTTTATACATCTGTTCTAAAGAGAAGCCTTAAAGCGTACTTGTTGTTTCAGGTGACATTTCAAAATAAGTTGTCCTTTGTATGTAGATTAGGAGCAGCACTATTTTTGGCCATTATATAACTTGTATATGGTATTTTTTTTTAATCTCATTTCTGCTCTGCAGGCTTTATCTATAATTGTAGTTACCCCAGAGCAGGTAGGCATTGCTTCGTCCTCCCTCCTTCATAGACTTGTATTGATTGTCTTGCAAACACAGGACAAAGCTGAGCCGATTTTCCGAGATGATTTTAACAATAGCAGAAGAGAAGAGAGGGAAGCATGAGAACAGGAGAAAAATGTTTGTCCATTATGATATATTACAATGTTGCAACGTTTGCAATGTTTATTTAACCCCTTAAGGACATAGGGCGTATCCATACGCCCCCGTTTCCAAGTCCTTAAGGACCGAGGGCGTATGGATACGCCCTGAGCATTTCCGGCCCCCACCGCTAGCCGGAGGGGAGCCGGAGCCGGATGCCTGCTGAAATCGTTCAGCAGGCATCCCGGCATATCGCCCAGGGGGGTCATTATGTCCCCCCATGTCGGCGATTGCCGCAGATCGCTGGACAATTCAGTCCAGCGATCTGCGGCAGATTCCGGGTCAATCGGGTCTCCAGTGACCCGATGACCCGGAATTACTGGCTGATCAGGGCCGTCAGAGACGGCCCCGAACAGCCATTGCCAGCAGGGGTGAGGTGGCACTGGTGCCACCTCACGATCGCCCTGATTCGTCGGCCGGATTACCGGCCGACCAATCAGGGTGCCTGCTGCGGGTGTCACTCCCGCAACCCGCTCCGCCCCTCTTCCAGGCGGGAAGACGACCCCCGGTGCTGGGAACCCCGATCCCCGGTGTCCCTGTTGGGATCGGGGCCCCAGGAGCGACGGCCGCGGCGGAGACGACGAGGGACTGACCTGTGCTGCTGGATCGTTGGAGGTGAGTGACAGCCTCCTGCTGTTGCTTAGCAACAGCTCCCAGCATGCAACAAGGGCATGCTGGGAGCTGTAGTTATGCAACAGCAGGAGGCAGACCACCACAACTCCCAGCATGCCCTTATGGGCATGCTGGGACTTGTAGTTTTGCAACAGCTGAAGGCACATTCTTTCTATGTAAAAGTGTACCTTCAGCTGTTGTGTAACTACAACTCCCAGCTTGCACAATCAGCTAAAGTGCATGCTGGGAGTTGTAGTGGTGCATCTGGTGGTTGCATAACTACAACTCCCAGCATGCCCGTTGGCTGTCGGTGACTGCTGAGAGTTGTAGTTTTGCAACAGCTGAAGGCACACTGAGTTAAGTAGTAAACCAGTGTGTCTCCAGCTGTTGCATAACTACAATCCCCAGCATCCCCAGCCAATGTAGTATGCCTCCGGCTGTTGCATAACTACAAGACCCAGCATGCCCTTCCGCTGTCCGTACATGCTGGGGGTTGTAGCTTTTGCAACAGCTGAAGGCACACTGGTTGCAAAACACTGAGTTTGTTACCAAACTCGGTGTTTCACAACCTGTGTGTCTCCAGCTGTTGCAAAACTACAACTCCCAGCATGCACTGATAGACCGTACATCCTGGGAGTTGTAGTTTTGCAACAGCTGGATGTTTCCCCCCCCAATGTGAATGTACAGGGTACACTCACATGGGCGGAGGATTACAGTAAGTATCCGGCTGCAAGTTTGAGCTGCGGCAAATTTTCTGTCGCAGCTCAAACTGCCAGCGAGAAACTACTCAGAACCCCCCGCCCATGCGACTGTACCCTAAAAACACTACACTACACTAACACAAAATAAAATAAAAAGTAAAAAACACTACATATACACATACCCCTACACAGCCCCCCTCCCCTCCCCAATAAAAATGAAAAACGTCTGGTACGCAACTGTTTCCAGAACGGAGCCTCCAGCTGTTGCAAAACAACTACTCCCAGTATTGCCAGATAGCCACTGACTGTCCAGGCATGCTGGGAGTTTTACAACAGCTGGAGGCCCCCTGTTTGGGAATCACTGGCGTAGAATACCCCTATGTCCACCCCTATGCAATCCCTAATTTAGGCCTCAAATGCGCATGGCACTCTCACTTTGGAGCCCTGTCGTATTTCAAGGCAACAGTTAAGGGTCACATATGGGGTATCGCCGTACTCGGGAGAAAGTGGGCTTCAAATTTTGTGGGGTATTTTTTGCTATTACCCTTTTTAAAAAAGTAAAATTTTTGGGAAAACAAGCATTTTAGGTAAAAAAAATTTTTTTTTTTACATATACAAAAGTCATAAAACACCTGTGGGGTATAAAGGTTCACTTAACCCCTTGTTACGTTCCCCGAGGGGTCTAGTTTCCAAAATGGTATGCCATGTGTTTTTTTTTTTTGCTGTCCTGGCACCATAGGGGCTTCCTAAATGCGGCATGCCCCCAGAGCAAAATTTGCTTTCAAAAAGCCAAACGTGACTCCTTCTCTTCTGAGACCTGTAGTGCGCCAGCAGAGCACTTTTCACCCCCATATGGGGTGTTTTCTGAATCGGGAGAAATTGGGCTTCAAATTTTGGGGGGTGTTTTCTGCTATTACCCTTTTTAAAAATGTAAAAATTTTGGGAAACCAAGCATTTTAGGTAAAAAAAATAAAAAATGTTCACATATGCAAAAGTCATGAAACACCTGTAGGGTATTAAGGTTCACATTACCCCTTGTTACGTTCCCCGAGGGGTCTAGTTTCCAAAATGGTATGCCATGTGTTTTTTTTTTTTGCTGTTCTGGCACCATAGGGGCTTCCTAAATGCGGCATGCCCCCAGAGCAAAATTTGCTTTCAAAAAGCCAAATGTGACTCCTTCTCTTCTGAGACCTGTAGTGCGCCAGCAGAGCAATTTTCACCCCCATATGGGGTGTTTTCTGAATCGGGAGAAATTGGGTTTCAAATTTTGGGGGGTATTTTCTGCTATTACACTTTTTAAAAATGTAAAATTTTTGGGAAACCAAGCATTTTAGGTAAAAAAAATATATATTTTTTTACATATGCTAAAGTCGTGAAACACCTGTGGGGTATTAAGGTTCACTTTACCCCTTGTTACGTTCCCTGAGGAGTCTAGTTTCCAAAATGGTATGCCATGTGTGTTTTTTTGCTGTTCAGGCACCATAGGGGCTTCCTAAAGGTGACATGCCCCCCAAAAGCCATTTGACGCTCCTTCCCTTCTGAGCCCTCTACTGCGCCCGCTGAACAATTAACATAGACATATGAGGTATGTGCTTACTCAAGAGAAATTGGGTTTCAAATACAAGTAAAAATATTCTCCTTTTTACCCCTTTCAAAAATTCAAAAATTGGGTCTACAAGAAAATGCGAGTGTAAAAAATGAAGATTTTGAATTTTCTCCTTCACTTTGCTGCTATTCCTGTGAAACACCTAAAGGGTTAATACACTTACTGAATGTCATTTTGAATACTTTGGGGGGTGTAGTTTTTATAATGGGGTCTTTTATGGGGTATTTCTAATCTGAAGACCCTTCAAATCCACTTCAAACGTGAACTGGTCCATGAAAAATAGCGAGTTTGAAAATTTTGTGAAAAATGTCAAAATTGCTGCTGAACTTTGAAGCCCTCTGGTGTCTTCCAAAAGTAAAAACTCATAAATTTTATGATGCAAACATAAAGTAGACATATTGTATATGTGAACCCAAAAAAAATATATTTTGACTATCCATTTTCCTTACAAGCAGAGAGCTTCAAAGTTAGAAAAATGCAAAATTTTCATTTTTTTCATCAAATTTGGTGATTTTTCACCAAGAAAGGATGCAAGTTACCATAAAATTTTACCAATAAGTTAAAGTAGAATATGTCACGAAAAAACAATCTCGGAATCAGAATGATAACTAAAAGCATTCCAGAGTTATTAATGTTTAAAGTGACAGTGGTCAGAATTGCAAAAAACGCTCCGGTCCTTAAGGTGAAAAAGGGCTCGGTCCTTAAGGGGTTAAATGGCAGTAACAATTTAATGCTGATGTGAACAGTGCCTAAGCTCCCATGCTGTGGAGTGAAATATTGCACAGTGTTACCTTGAATGCACTGTTTTATAGTATTCAGGAAATCATTGAAATAAGGCTAGATTTATTCACTAATGTAAGTCAGAATATGAAGCAGGCCAGTAATCTGCATACTAGAGTATATGTTATGACAGATGTATGGATGGAAGTTTTCACAACAATATTTACCCAGGTGTTAATAACAGAACAGCTTGAAATGTTTCCCCTCCACCCCTCCTCTTCAGGGGATCAGTTGTGACGTGTATTGTAAACCTATACATTTGCTCTACCTGAAAGCCGGGCTAGAGGTTTAACAACAATGTCACAATGAGATGTGTGTCATCTGATTAGGTGGCAAAACAAGTCTTGAACCCTGTGTTACTATCCTCTATCTGCTGCATTAGGAAACGTTATGACTTAAATAGACAGCCCAAACAAATGCAATATGTGTTTTACAATCTACATCTTGTCTTAAAGATGCCGAAATTTTATATTTTCTGCCGTAAAGTATTTTCCCTACAATATTTCCCCCTATAATCAAACAATTGCCAGAAGTCTATAAATTCACGAGTTGTCTGTTTGTCTTTTCATAGCCTATTCGGTTGTTATATTGGTGTGTAATGCTAAGTTCAGATTAGTGTTGAGCTCTATTTGGGGGGAGCTCCATTGCAGAGTCCATTCTAGTGACAACAACGGACTTGTACAGCCTGTTGCACAACGGACACCAACTGAATCCAACGTGTCCCATTGACTTGGAATGGGGTCCGTTGGGTTTCCATTGGGTATCAGTTGTTTCACAGGAATTAAGAGAAGAAAAAATGACTGCTTGTAGATTTTTTTTTCCTCCACTCAAGTCCCGTAATTTTGGTGGACTCATCGAATGGAGCTTTTCTGAACAACACTCAATGCTGATGTGAACCTAGCCTAACATTGTGGTCTTCAAACTGTGGCCCCCCAGATATTGAAAACAACAACTCTCAGCATGCCTGGACAGTCGCTGGTTGTCCAGGCCAGCTGGGTGCTGTAGTTTAGTAACATCTGAAGGGCCGCAGTTTGGAGACCACTTGTCTAACAGATGCTACATTTTAAAGCGCAACTGTCATTTGCGTTTATTATAGCAATCTACCATTGCTTTTGCCTCCTTTATAGATTGTTTTATGATCATAAAATATGCTTTTTTGTACAGCCAGCAACAGTCGGATAGTCGTTGCCCAGAGTTCTCTATGCCCCAAGGCTGACACGTCTATGTCCTTTTGTTCAGCACTGGGACCACTATGTGATTGACACACAGGTCCCATCGCTCCTTCCCGTTGCCAATGAGTTTACTGGGCAGGCTAACGCTCGCTCCAGATTCTTTGTTAGAGGCAGAGCGTGGGCAAGCTCTCTGCCTCTAGTGACAACAGCATATAGCGTGTCCACACCGGTGGCACGTAGGAGCAATGTAGGGTGCATGTGCTGGGACATGTGTGTAAATCACACAGCAGTCCCAACAGTGAAGGAAAGGAGATAGGCGTGGCGGACTTAAGGCGTAGCGAACCCCTGGCCATACCTTTTGGACTATTGGTGGCTGTACAGAAAAAAAAAACATATGTTATGATCATAAAACCAGCTGTAAAGGAGGCAAAAGTAATACATAACTGTCAGTTATATTGTCTCTAGGACATGTCATGACAGGGACACCTTACATATAGATATGTGTCACCTGCTTCCTATAGCATCTGTTGCTAAACAGTTTTGGGCTGGGCAGAGCAAGATGGCGCACATTAAGATGATTCTCTAGGAATTCTGACATACTCGCCATTAAAAAATGCTAAATCTATTTTCTTTGCAAACTTTCTCCTTTAAAGGTATGTCAACCAGTAATTTAATGTTGTCAATCCCTAGCTAACATTATATCCTAAAGGGCCCCTATAGTCCAAGCTCAATACAAAACACTTTCCTCACCATTTAGTTTTATTACATGAAAACTAACCTTGTATTCAGTCCATATTTGGTTGTATAAATTTTACATCTAGACAGCAACTTGCGTTAATGTCTGATAGACAACACACTAAACTAACTTCCAAATAAACTTGTCACAAGTTCTGCTTCAGTAAACATCTGTGGAACTTCACAGAAAAACAATGTGCCTGAAAAGGTTAAGAAAGGGATCTAAAAATAGACCATCCGGAGCTGCATGATGTCGGTAGTTAGAGGATGACTTGGGTGGATTGAATGAGCAACACAGCCATTGCCATGCAGTGGGTGATTGCTTTCAAATGGTACATAATAAATCGCGTCTGCAAGGCGTACCTTCCACCTACATACACAAGTAAACTAAAAACATTGCACAAAACACAGCATGTATAGTCCTTCTTGATAATAAAAGGCAGTTAGACAATGCTGTTTTAGCTTGGACAAAAACATGAATTCCTGTATTGTTCTTTACTTTAATTAAATACATTGTACTTGGTTTTAGCCATGGACAATAGTTTTTAGCTTTCTTTTTCTATAGTTTGCTGCATTGGCTAATGTTAAGAAGCATCTTCTATGTTTTTAGCTGTGACTTTTAATTCAACTGTTTAACTAACCTTGATGATTTAAGCCACAACAATAACGTATAATCTAACAAGCCTGGCATGACATTGAAGGGTTATGACTAGTTCTAGATCTCATTTAAAGTAATGAAAAGAGGCACGGAATTGCCCCTTTATTAGTGATGGCTGCCAGTTCATGATTGGAGATTCTCTGCATGGATAATAAATGACCCTAGAGAGTAACATACAACCAAGTGAGAGGGTCAGAGGAGGACGTGAAAGGGGTTATCCAGGAATAGAAAAACACAGCTAATTTCTTTCAAAAACAGATCCACGTCTGTCTCCAGGTTGGGGGTGGTATTACAACTTGGCTCCATTCACTTCAATGGAACTGAGCTGAAGAATCACACCCAACCTGGAGAAAGACAGGGAGATGTTTTTGAAAGAAATTAGCTCTGTTTTTCTATTCCTGTATAACGCCTTTCAGAATCTTTTAGCTAAACAGTTGTTGGACAGTACAACTAATATATTGGTGCCCCAAATAACATTTCTGAATACACACGCTTCCTACGAAAGATGGGCTTTAACAGTAAATGACCAGTTCCGGGCCATTGCTATCTAAAGTAAGAAAGTTGTTGTCTGTCTTCTTTGCCTCATTATGGATGTGTCTTACTCCACCTGGGTTTCTAAAAGGTAAAATCCAGTCCTGATGGGCATCCTTGTTGCAATCCCTGTGAAGAACAAAACGATTCTTTAGACTCTGCACCTCACTATATTCATTGTCAGATACAGTGCAGTGTTTCAACGTACCTTGGCCTAACACAAACCATGTGTGTTGGCCTTCAGCCATGTGTTACTCTACTCTACATACTTCTTTCTATTGCCTTCCAGCAAAAAGAGGGACAGCTGCAAGAGAGTAACACCTGACTGCAGCATCAGAATACACAGGATTGCTAAGTAGTCTAAAGACTACAGGAAGAGATCACTTGAAAAAAAACCATAGTGAAAAACTCCAGCACTTCCAGAGTGGATAAAAATGTATAGAATTTATTCAATCTCCGTGGAGGTAAAAAAAAAACATGCATAGAAGGCAGGAAAATACGATAAAAACCGACGCTTTTTGTTAGCCTTTAAAGGCATCACCGTGATCGGTGATGTCCTGTATTAGCTGCGGGTCCCGGCCGTTGATAGCGTGACCCCGCAGCATATCGCGGGAGCCGGCAGAGGACGTAAATATACGTCCTTTGTCGTTAAGGGGTTAACTCACTGCACCAAATTTACAAAAAGGTGCAAGTCGGGCTATAAATTTGGCACAATTTCAGAAATTACTGTCATATGTGTAAATTTACCCACATTTCAGGTGATAGTTCCAGGAAGCTCTTTCAGAGGTGATTCCCTGTGGGTATCTTCAATGTGAATGTCCTTTATTTTAAATTTAATTTTACATCTTTTTTACGTTAGCTCACAGGGTTATAAAGGTGAGGTGAAGGGGGCGTTTCCCTCCTTGTGCTGGTGGGATGTGATTGATGCACCTGCTCATGCAGCCTTGTCCATGAGTCATCTCTTGTCTATGACTCATGGACAAGCCTGAGGCTGCTGTAGGACTAGTCAGTGTCCCAGTAGGTATGGGGACCTCTAGAGGTGGGATTCTAATGAGCTGTTTGTTATGTGAAACAAACATATTACAAAAGGTGTCTAATTTGCATCCATAAAAACTTAGAAATTTTAAACTTAATTGTACCAAATATCCAGACTTTTAAACATGTCCATCCTAATCATATTGAAAAATGTTTCCAAATAAAAAAAAATTAAACAAAGTTATATTTTTTTAGTTATATTTTTATATTGGAAATAAAAATGCATATATATTTTAAAAAACAAGGTGTTCTGCTTATATTAATGAGTAGTGTTGAGCGGCATAGGCCATATTCGAATTCGCGAATATTCGCGAATATACGGATGAATATTCGTCATATATTCGCGAATATTCGCATATTCGTAATATTCTCGTTTTATCTTCGCATATGTGAAAATTCGCGTATGCGAAAATTAACATATGCGAAAATTTGCATATACAAAAATTAGCATACGCGGAAATTCGCAAATGCGAAAATGCGCACACCAGTCTCACACAGTAGTATTAGAGCCTTCTTTACACCACACAAGCTGGAAGCAGAGAGGGGTGATCACTGTGATGTGTACTGTGAAAAAAAAAAAAAAAACTAATATTCGTAATTACGAATATATAGTGCTATATTCGCGAATTCGCGAATATGCGATATTCGCAAATAAAATTTGCATTGCGAATATTCACGAGCAACACTATTAATGAGTAATAAAAAAAATTTTTTTGTAATGTGTGTTGTTTATGGAGGTGATTTGCGCCATTTTAAAGGGTTTGTGCCACATTTTGCACCGTTTTAACCCCTTGGGGACAGAGCCCATTTTGACCTTAAGTACGAGCGCATTTTTTGCAAATCTGACCACTTTCACTTTAAGCATTAATAACTCGGGGATGCTTTCACATATGAATTCAATTCTGAGAATGTTTTTTCATGACTTATTCTACTTTATGTTAGTGGTAAACTTTTTTCGATACTTGCATAATTTCTCTGTGAAAAATTCTAAAATGTCATGAAAATGGAAAAAATTTAGCATTTATCTAACTTTGAAACTCTCTGCTTGTAAGGAAAATGGTCATACCGAATAAATTATATATTGATTCACATATACAATATGTCTACTTTATGTTTGCATCATAAAGTTTACATGTTTTTACTTTTGGAGACATTCCAAGTTTTTGTAGCAATTTTCCAAATTTTCAGGAAAATATCAAAATCTGAATTTTTCAGGGACCAGTTCAGATTTGAAGTGAATTTGAGGGTCTTTATGTTAGAAATACCCCATTATGAAAAATGCACCCCTCAAAGTATACAAAATGACATTCAGAAAGTTTGTTAACCCTTTAGATGTTTCACAGGAATAGCAGCAAAGTAGATAAGAACATTCCAAATCTCCAGTTTTTTACACTAACATGTTATTGTAGCCCAATTTATTTAATTTTAACAAGGGGTAAAAGGTTAAAAAGACCCCCAAAATTTGTAAACCAATTCCTCTCGAGTGAGGATATACCTCATATGTGGATGTAAAGAGCTTTGCGCACTAGAGGGCACCGAAGGGAAGGAGCGACAATGGACTTTTGGAGAGTGAATTTTGCTGAAATGGTTTTTGGGGGCATGTCACATTTAGGAAGCCCTCATGGTGCCAGAACAGCAAAACCCCCACATGCCACACTATTTGGAAAAACAACAACGCTCAAGGAACGTAACAAGTCAAGGAACGTAACAAGTAAAGTGAGCCTTAATACCACGGAGGTAATTGATAAACTTTCATTAAATTGGGATGTGAAAATGAAAAATTAGATTTTTTTTCACTAAAATGCTGGAGTTACCCTAAATTTTTCATTTTTACAAGGGGTAATAGGAGAGAATGCCCCCCAAAAGTTGTACCCCCATTTCTCTCGAGAAATGGAATACCTCATATGTGGATGTAAACTGCTCTGTGGGTGCACTAGAGGGTTTTTGGGCGGTATGTTGCATTTAGGAAGCCCACATGGTGCCAGAACAGCAAAAAACACAAAGACACACACACACTATTTGGGAAACTACACCCCTCGAGGAACGTAACGGAAGGGTACAGTGAGCCTTAACACCACACAGGTGATTGATGAGTTGTCGTTAAAGTGGGAAATGAAAATAAAAAATAAAATAAAACATTTTCACTAAAATGCTGGTGTTACCCCAAATTTTTCCTTTTCACAAGGAGTAATAGGAGAAAAAGCCCCCCTTTGGCCCTCCAGCTGTTGCAAAACTACAACTCCTAGCATGCCCAGGCAGCTGTTGGCTGCCTGGGCATGCTGGGAGTTTTAGTTTTGCAACAGATTGAGGGCCACAATTTGGAGATCACTGTGTAGTGGTCTTCAAACTGCGACCCTTCAGATGCTGCAAAACAACAACTCTCAGACTGTCTCTAGACTGTCCAGGCATGCTGAGAGTTGTAGTTCAGCAACACCTGGAGGGCCAGATGTTGCAGAACTACAACTCCCAGCATGCCTGGACTGTCTGGGCATGCTGAGAGTTGTAGTTTTCCAACATCTGGAAGGACAGTGTTCTCCAAACTGTGACCATCCAGATGTTGCAAAACTACAACTCCCAGCATTCCCAGACAGCCAAAGGCTATCTGGGCATGCTGGGAGTCATAGTTTTGCATCTTCTAGAGGGCCACAGACAGATCACTCACCGGCCGCAGCCCGCCGACTCCGCATCCTGCAGCAGCCCGCCATGGCCCGCAGCAGGCAGACTCCGCCGGGTAAGCTGCCCCCCGATGTCCACCAATGCCCCCACAGGACCACCGCTGCCATCTCCTCCTAGTGTTGAATTTCTATCAATCTGCCTGATTTGGTTCCCCTTAGAAAGGGTGGAATATTGCTAGGTCTGGATACTGAAACTTTATTAAACATTTAAATGTAAAAACACATAAAAGAAGAGGAATACATACATCAGAAAAAGAGTGACATCACTGGAGACCCTCACTAAATTGTAATGAAACGTCATTCTAGGAGTAATCAACAATGTAAACAAAAAGCAGCAAATGTAAACAGAGATGAAAACAAACCCTAAGATGACAAAGTCATCAAACCCTAAGATGAGAATGCACTTTATTGTATGCACGTTTTTTAGTGCCAGGAGTGCTCTACTACCAGTTTTTACTCTTTTTGTCAGTGTTTTTATGCATATTTGTAGTTGCTAACTCTCAGTATTACTTTTCATTACAATTTAGTGAGTGTCTTCGGTGATGTCGCTCTGTTTATGTTGTATGTGTTTCTCCTCTTTTACATGTTTTTATATTGATTTGTCTAATAAACGTACACTACTATACCGTTATCTTTAAGTGTCTTCACTTTTATCTTTTTTGATCCATATAGTACATTTGGAGATTACAATACAGTGTTAATGGCTTTACATTGGCCACTGTGGCATAGTCCTGTATTCCTTTGCCTGTTTTGGGTTATATGTCTGGATACTGTATATTTTGAATAGAAAAACAGGATCTAAACAAAATGTTATTCTGATCAACAGCTCCTCTTCTGTTGGGACCATAATGTACTTGAACAGAATTCTGTTGTGAAGAACAGATTGCAAAATTGCACAGTTTTATGGGGAAGAACAAGTTAAGCCTACACAAATTAAGTCCAGTTTAGTTTAGGTTATATTAGACAGGACCAGAATAATATAATTTGGATTAAATCACATGTTAGGAACCTATCATGCAAATGTACACAAACATTTTTTCCTAACTGTATTTCTACATTATTAGTTATGTCACTTATTAAAAAATTTGGATGCATTTGCAAATACATACCGTAACATCATGTAGTAGATTACACGTATATTATTTATAATGGGGACATAAACTGTAAGTAACAATGCAGAGACCGTCCTAATAAAAGCATTCTATCAGGCCGACTATACAGCCGTATTGAAGTTTTATAAGCAGAAACAATAAAGTAAAGCGTACAATGAAGAAAACAAACCGCCCACAGCACAAATTATGGAGCTTTTTCTGAATGCACGCCTTTGGTTTTTTGTGTGTGTTTGCTCTGCTTTGTTTATACAGTAGGAGGAGAAAATTGTTGATACTCTTTAGTTTCTATCTCTGTAGGTACTCTACAGATTAAAAGAAAAGATCCAGTTTTCATTGAGTCAGGACAAAAAAAACCAAGAGATACACCTGTCGCCGCTCTCGGTTCAGCCTACACAGTCTGAGGCAAAGAGCTCGAACAGTATGGTTCATCCTGAACATATCCCCAAAGCTGTGAATGTTGTTGTGGACCCACAGTGCCAAGGCACCTTTGAGCTTAAACTTCCAGTGTCTGCAGGACCTTCCCCATTTAAGATGAAACCTGTGGGCCTTCAAGAAAGGTAAGCCTTTGCTTCAAATGAATCATTATTACTATTATTATTTTGCTTATGTAGTGCGTTATAGGCTATTATTAGAGAATAATATAGAGGTTCTAGTGTATGCCTGTTTTAGCTGATGTGGCAGGCATGGGCTCTTATTGGGAGAGATTAATTAAAACATGTTCAGAAGAAAAGTTGACCAATTGTCCATAGCAACCAATCAGATTATTTATTTTATTTATCAAAGGCCCTTTTAAAGAAGCCATCTGATTGGTTGCTATGGACAAATGGTCAACTTTTTCTCTGCACAGATTTTAATAAATCTCTCCAATTGATTCTATATTATCACTAAAAATTGTTTAATAAACCGGCCTATATTTCCCATGAATCCTATGACTTTGCAAAGAGATGGAGTGGAGTCTAATCATCGCAAATCATCTATTTAGGCTGCTGGAGTCTACCAGGTGAACAGTTTGATGCACTTTTTTATTTAAAGTGTGTTTTTAAGAAACATTTTGATGTGAGATGAAAGTGATTTAACCTATAATAACAATTGGGGTGCTTTATGAAGATTTGAAGTCTTTAGGCGGTGCTCACCTTTTTTCAGCATGTTTACACATTTTTACTTTGTTTTTGGGTGTGTTTTGCTGCCATTTTCCAAAATCAAGAAAAAAAAAAGACTTATTTCTACAGTGATTTGCACAATTGTGGTAAAATAGCAACATTTTGCCATAATTTTGGCAGGATCACACAAGAACAGAAAAAAGTGGAAAAAGGCACAGCGTAAACACAGCCTCCGGGGAGTGCTTCTTCAATGTATTATCTTGTTGAGGAGTCAGGTAGATGTCAAAAAGCAGTGGAGTTATCTCATAGGTTTTACATATTCCATTATGTGATAGCCTGGGGTTACAGGGTATAAGGGGTGTTGCGGTTCTGTATAATAAAGGGCGCTGTTAACCCTTGTCACTCGTGATGCCAGGGTGAAGATTAAAACTCTGTAGTGATGCTGAGCCTATCGCTACCCTTCCCAAGAGCGATAGGTGAGTGTAAAACAAATGGATTGTCAACAGCAGTGCTGAACTTAAAACTTGCAGGAACTTTACTGAAGATTTTCTGTACATGCAGTAACGGTAACAGTCCAGATAACAGAGTCTATATAGACAGCACAGCAGTGACTGACAGTTGCTTAGGACCGGAAAGTTCTCTTAAGATAAGGAGGATTGTACTTGCATAGATCCGCTGGATTTAGGGGTTAGATTAGGTCCAGAGGTCTTGCGGAGATAGCGGGGAATTGTAAGAACTATCCGTCTCTAGCACAGGCCTAGGCCGCAAGGCTTTGGCCTAGTAATGGTCTTGTAAGCTGGGAGGTCCTACCTCATTCAGAGTCAGCAACCCAAGAGAGAGGCTGCTTGCTTGGCAGCACAGGAACAAGAGAGAGATTAATGGCTGCAGCTCCCTTATATGGGCAGGGGCTGGCCGTTTTGGATTGGTCCATATCAGCTGTCACTCACCGTTACAATGGATTGTGGGTGATCACCTGACTAGTACAACCAAAGGTCCTTTAGCAAAACCATAGAGTTCTGCAACTGCAGGTCCTGCGACGCCGAAACAAGTGAGTAACACATATACATATATTTATATAGATAATATCTATAAATATTAAGTTACTAAGGGGTGACTTGGAGTTAATTAGGGAAGCAAACCCCGACAGTCCTAGGGACTCTAACTTTGGGGACTAATAGCTAAGGCACAGTATGAAATACGGTGCCGGGACACCACAGTTATATAAAGTATAAATTATTTTTCTATGGTGTATTCAGTAGTGTCTCTCTGTAATGATTCCGCTTCATACAGTATATTTTGGAATGCTGTACTCAGATGACCATTATTTATAAATATTTCTATCCTCAATGGCCCTTTTCAATTGTCATAGGAAGTACGTTTTTTAAATGTGTGTGTATTTATTGGGGAGGACTATCCCTTATCCTTTGGATAAGATTAGGGGATAAGATGTTTTCCAGCAGAGTACCCCTTTAAGTTTTACTAGACAATAATATTATCCATATTGCACATCTGCAACTGAGGAAGGGTGATACAACACCCGAAACGCGTCTTGCTCTATTTAATAAACAAGTTTTATTGGACTAAGAGGATTCTACTCACTTTTCTTTTTTGCTCTATAGATAGCGCCTAGTGGGGATAGTTTTTTCTACCTCCTCTCTCTGCAACTAGTTCATAGAAGTGAACAAAAATCATTCTGCTTTACAGTATCATCAAACAATATAACACATTTCAATATAAGGAAAAACACTTACAAAAATTCTCCAGAATACGTAGCTGAGGACCAGACAAACATCAATATACACCTATAATGAAAAGGAACACCACTGCTTTAATTCTTTCTACAAATATTTATTATAAATCATGACATAGGTAAATACATAGGAAACACATGCATGAGGTCATATCATAGAAAGGAACAGATAGGTGGAGCTTCAGTGGTTAGGTTATAAAAAGTTCATATCATGGATTGCAAGATTAAATACACCAATATGCATGAAACCAACATGATATATATTGCATAGAAATAAAGTTCATTTATGCTTTGTCTGGAACAGGTCAAAAATGCCTGCATATCAAACTAAACCTATTATCAGTCTCATAGTATTCAAGGGGTTGTCCAGCGAAAGAAAAAAAAAACTGTGTATGGTGTCAAAAAGTATGATAAACTTAGTACAGATTGTCATAAGCCATATGGTACAGACCATTCATTATCAGATGAGGTGCCTGGCTGTAACATTACTTACTAAATGTCAGTTGCCAGCGTTCTGATCAGGCTCACTGCTTTCTGATCTGAGAAAAGCTTCCTGGTGCCTTAAAATCTATTGAGCAGTAATACAAGCTCCCCTCTTCACATCAATGGTGACAAGATTACAATGTATGTAGATGACATTTTGTTATTTCTTGAGGATCCAAAACAATCTCTGTCAAGAGTAAAAGAAATAATACACAGTTATGGTAGGTTTTCTGGGCTGGCAATAAACTGGTCAAAATTGGTCATCATGCCATTGGGAGAGGAAAACATAGGACAGACTTAGGATTTAAAGGTAATAATTAAAGGAGAAACATTAAGATATTTAACCCGTACAGGATACGCCTTCTGTACCTGGGTCTTAAGGAACAAGGGCGTACCTGTACACCCGTGGGAATTTCGGTCCCTGCCGCACGCCGGGCGGGGACCGGGCCGGGGTGACTGCTGATATCGATCAGCAGACACCCCGTGCAAATGCCCATGGAGGTCATCAGACCCCCCCATGTCGGCGATCGGCGCAAATCGCAAGTGAATTCACACTTGCGATTTGCGCCGATTCCGGGTCATTCGGGTCTATGGTGACCCGGTGACCCGGAATAGAAGGGGGATCGCGGTTGTCTAAGACACCCACGATCCCCCTGTAGCCATAGGAGTGAGGTGGCAGAGGTGCCAACCCTCCTATCTCTGCTATTGGTGGTCTAGACGGTGGTTTACTTTCATTTTCCCCGTTCTGCCCACCCACAATAGGCGGGGCAGGACAGGGAAATGACGGGGACCGAACGCCGAAGAGCCACTTACCCGTCGGTGGAAGCTGCGGGACCGGATCGGCAGCGGTGATCGGCGCGGGCGGCGATGTCGTGCAGCAGAAGAGGACGGCTCCCTGAATACGACGGAAGCCGGTAAGTTGCCTAGCAACATCTAGAGGGCTACAGTCTGAGACTGTAGCCCTCCAGATGTTGCAAAACTACAACTTCCAGCATGCCCAGACAGCTGCTGGACATGGTGGGAGATGCAGTTTTGCAACAGCTGGAGGTCTACAGTTTAGAGACCACTGCACAGTGATCTCTATGCTGTAGCACTCTAGATCTTGCAAAACTACAACTCCCAGCATGCCCACATAGCTGTTTGCTGTCTGTGCATGCTGGAATTTGTAGTTTTGCAACATCTGGAGGTCCACAGTTTGGAGATCACAGTGCAGTGGTCTCTATCTGTAGCCCTCCAGATGTTGCAAAACTGCAAATCCCAGCATGCCGAAACAGCTGTCTCGGCATGCTGGGAGTTGTAGTTGCGATCCCTCCAGCTGTTGCATAACTAGATCTCCCAGCATGCATGGTCTGTCAGTACATGCTGGGAGTTGTAGTTTTGAAACAGCTGGAGGTTTGCCCCCCCATGTGAACGTACAGGGTACATTCACACTGGCGGGTTTACAGTAAGTTTCCTACTTCAAGTATGAGCTGCGGCAAACTTTTCTCCGCAGCGCAAATTTCTAGCGGGAAGCTCACTGTAACCCGCCAGTGTGACTGTACCCTAAAAACACTACACTACACTAACACATAATAAAGGGTAAAACACTACACATACACCCCCTTACACTGTCCCCCCAATAAAAATGAAAAATGTATTGTACGGCAGTGTTTCCAAAACGGAGCCTCCAGCTGTTGCAAAACAACAACTCCCAGCATTTCCGGACAGCCACTGACTGTCCAGGCATTCTGGGAGTTTAGCAACAGCTGGAGACACCCTGTTTGGGAATCACTGGCGTAGAATACCCCTATGTCCACCCCTATGCAATCCCTAATTTAGTCCTCAAATGCGCATGGCGCTCTCTCACTTCAGAGCTCTGTCGTATTTCAAGGAAACAGCTTAGGGCCACATATCGGGTATCTCCGTAATCGGGAGAAGTTGCATTACAAAATTTGGGGGCTTTTTCTCCTTTAACCCCTTATAAAAAGGAAAAGTTGGGGGCTACACCAGCCTGTCAGTGTAAAAAAAAATTAAAATTTTACACTAACATGCTGGTGTTGTCCTTTACTTTTTATTTTCACAAGTGTTAAAAGGAAAAAAAGCCCCCCAAAATTTGTAAAGCAATTTCTCCTGAGTACAGAAATACCCCATATGTAAGCGTAAAATGCTCTGCGGGCGCATAACAAGGCTCAAGAGTGAGAGCGCACTATGTACATTTGAGGCCTACATTGGTGATTTGCACAGGGGTGGCTGATTTTACAGCCGTTCTGCCATAAACACAAAAAAAGAAATACCCACACGTGACCCCATTTTGGAAACTACACCCCTCACGGAAAGTAACAAGGGGTATAGTGAGCCTTTACACCCCACAGGTGTTTGACGAATTTGGATGGAAAAATGAAAAAAAAAATTCACAAAAATGCTGGTGTTACCCAAAATTTTTCATTTTCACAAGGAAACATGGGAAAAAAGCCCCTCAAAATTTGTAACCCCATTTTTTCTGAGTAAGAACATACCCAATATGTGGATGTAAAGTGCTTGGCGGGCGAACTACAATGCTCAGAAGAGAAGGAGCACCATTGGGATTTTGAAGATAAAATTTGTCCGGAATTGAAGGCTACGTGTGTTTACAAAGCCCCCATAGAGCCAGAACAATGGAACCCCCCACATATGACCCAATTTTGGAAACTACACCCCTCACGTAATGTAATAAGGGGTACAGTGAGCATTTACGCCCCACAGGTGTCTGACAGATTTTTGGAACAGTGGTCCGTGAAAATGAAAAATGTAATTTTTCATTTGCACAGCCCACTGTTCCAAAGATCTGTCAAACGCCAGTGGGGTGTAAATACTCACTGCACCCCTTATTAAATTCTGTGGGTGGTGTGGTTTCCAAAATGGGGTCACGTGGGGGGGGTCCACTATTCTGGCACCACGGGGGGCTTTGTAAACGCACATGGCCCCCGACTTCTATTCCAACCAAATTCTGTCTTCAAAAGCTCAATGGTGCTCCTTCTCTTCTGAGCATTGTAGTGCGCCAGCAGATCACTTGATGTCCACACATGGGGTATTTCCATATTCAGAAGAAATGGGGTTACAAATTTTGGGGGTCATTTTCTCCTATTACCCCTTGTAAAAATATAAAATGTGGGGGAAAACCAGCAATTTAGTGAAATTTTTATTTTTTTTATTTACACATCCGACTTCAGCAAAAAGTCGTCAAACACCTGTGAGGTTTTAAGGCTCACTGGACCCCTTGATGTGTTCCTTGTGGGGTGTAGTTTCTAAAATAGTATGCCATGTGTTTTTTTTTTTTGCTGTTCTGGCACCATAGGGGCTTCCTAAATGCAACATGCCCCACAAAAACCATTTCAGAAAAACTCACTCTACAAAATCCCATTGTCGCTCCTTCCCTTCTGAGCCCTCTACTGCGCCCGCCGTACACTTGACATACACATATGAGGTATTTCCTTACTCGAGAGAAATTGGGCTACACATTTTAGCAAGATTTCTCTCCTTTTACCCCTTGTAAAAATTCAAAAACTGGGTCTACAAGAACATGCCAGTGTAAAAAATGAAGATTTTGAATTTTCTCCTTCAATTTGCTGCTATTCCTGTGAAACACCTAAAGGGTTAACAAACCTTTTGAATGTCATTTTGAATACTTTGGGGGGTGCAGTTTTTATAATGGGGTCATTTTTGGGGTATTTCTAATAAGAAGGCCCTTCAAATCCACTTCAAAACGGAACTGGTCCCTGAAAAATTTAGATTTTGAAAATTTTGTGAAAAATTTGAAAATTGCTGCTGAACTTTGAAGCCCTCTGATGTCTTCCAAAAGTAAAAACATGTCAACGTTATGATGCAATCATAAAGTAGACATGTTGTATATGTGAATCAATATATAATTTATTTGAAATATAAATTTTCCTTATAAGCAGAGAGCTTCAAAGATAAAAAAAAATTCAAAATTTTCAATTTTTTCATCAAATTTTGGAATTTTTCACCAAGAAATGATGCAAGTATCGAATTTTTTTTTACCACTAACGTAAGGTAGAATATGTCACGAAAAAACAATCTCGGAATCAGAATGAAAGGTAAAAGCATTCCAGAGTTATTAATGCTTAAAGTGACAGTATTCAGATGTGCAAAAAATGGCCGGGTCCTACAGTGAAAATTGGCTGGGTCCTTAAAGGGTTAAGGATATATTTATCTAAGGAGATAGGGAAATACCATCAGATAAACACTTTAAAATTAATTTAGGAATTAGAAAGAAAGGTTAATATATGGAATGATTTAAATTTATCAAAAGCAGAAAAGATAACCTTAATCAAGTCAGTAATGATGCCAAAGATTTTGTATGTATTTGGATTGGCACCAAGTTGGTGTGAGATGAAGTTGAAAAAATTATCTAAATTTTCAACTCATTGGCCCACATTTATCATTGTCTTTAGACAGTTTTTTGTGTCTAAAAAAGGGGCAAAAAAGGCGCAAGCAGGGTTTTTTGCGCCTTTTTTTGCCCCCTTTTGTTTACACATTTCTGCTGATTTTGAGTTGCAATCCACTGATTTTGAGTTGCAATCCACTGATTTTGGCAATAGACATGAAATGAAAGGGATTTATCATTGCACCTTTTTGTAAAAAGGAGCAAAAAAAGGCGCAAAGCCACTGAAAAGTCTCTAAAACTACACCAGCCCAGACATGGGGGGAGATTTATCAAAACCTGTCCAGATGAAAAGTTGCTGAGTTACCCATAGCAACCAATCAGATCGCTTCTTTCATTTTCAAAGAGGCCTGTGAAAAATGAAAGAAGTGAGCTGATTGGTTGCTATGGGCAACTGCACCACTCTTCCTCTACACTGGGTTTGATAAATATCCCCCATTGTGTAGCTTTTTGGTGTATGTGTAGACAGAAATTTCAGAAAATGTGACCTGCACAAAATGTATGAAATGCTCTTTGACCATTTAATAAATTTGGTTCTCCTACACATTACCAGCTTCACTTACACTGCAATGATAAATGTGGGCAATGGACTTTATTCTACTTACATGGCTCCAAACATTTTTCAGGCTGTGACACACCTGTCCACACACATACACACCTACTTTTTAAATCATGCAACTGAGACACACCTGTATAGTAACAATGAAACGGAAAAAACTGAAGTAACAGTGAAAGTGAAATATAAAAAGTAATAAAGTAGTAAAATGCTAAATAAATGTGGTGAGGGTGTGATGAGAGCAGATGGAATTAACCCCTTGTGTTTGTGATGCCAGGGTGTGGTTTATCCTCTACACCACTCGAAGGAATACCGCTGGATCCTGGGCTTGGCACGGGGGCAAATAATGACTCCAATACCAAGTTATGGAACAACGGCAGCTTTACTGAGTCAGACAGATGTAACAGTCTATACAGCTTGGCTAGGTCCACAGAGGTGACCAGTGACTTCAGAGACCTTAGGGCTTTCTGGGACTTATAGTGGACTTGGACAATTTGGTTGCTGGCCACTCTTACTTGAGACATGATAACTTGGACTGACTTGACTATGACAGACTATGACTGACTTCTCCCCTTCTTTAGCCTACCAGGCTTTGACTTGACCTGTGGGGCAATGGACTTGAGAATCCGTGGCTGCTTGACTGACTTTAAGCCTCCTCTGGACTCTAGACACACACATAGGACTTGACCTCACTGCAACTCAGCATACCAGAGAAGAGAGCAGAGGCTCCACCTAGGGCTTATATGGGGGAGACTCTGAGGGGTCCCATAGGTCACCCTTAGGTCACATGGTCACTGATACCTCACTGGGTTACAATCACATGACAACAGGTCTTAAAGGCATACCACATTTCAGGTATAATACATTATATAACAGGCATATAAATAAAAAGACAGTGGAACAGGTGCAGGGGGGCCCAGGGGACACTGTATGGAGGCTGCCTGACAGGGCAGCAAGGGTACAGGGGTGCAACTCCTGTACTTGGCCACCACATAAAGCAACCAAACAGTTCTATTAAAGAGTAGTCCAGCTTAGATTCTTTTTAAACTCATCCTTCCCTGGCTGGGGCATGTTATGGCAGCCATACAGAGAAGGTGAGAAGAGCTTGCTAGCATGTATTTTATCCGGTTATTAGTAACAATCCGATGGGGTCTCAGCACTGAGACCTTGAACAATCTCTCAGTGTGATATGTCAAGGATTATTTAAAGAGATATTCCAGGAAAAAACTTTTTTTTATATATCAACTGGCTCCAGAAATGTAAACAGATTTGTAAATTACTTCTAATAAATTATCTTAATCCTTTCAGTACTTATGAGCTTCTGAAGATAAGGTTGTTCTTTTCTGTTTTAGTCTTCTCTGATGACACGTGTCTCGGGAACCGCCCAGTTTAAAAGAAAATCCCTATAGTAAACATCTTCTAAACTGGGCGGTTCCTGAGACACATGTCATCAGAGAGCACATAGACAGAAAAGAACAACCTTAACTTCAGAAGCTCATAAGTACTGAAAGGATTAAGATTTTTTAATAGAAGTAATTTACAAATCTGTTTAACTTTCTGGAACCAGTTGAGATAGATATATATATATATATATATATATATATATATATATATATAAAGTTTTTTCCTGGATAACCCCTTTAAATGATAGTAACGCTATTATGCTTTTAAGTATGTTCACATATTGAAGGTTCTGATAAGACTAAAGGTTCCCACACCTCTTAGACTACAAATGGACAACCCCACCTCCATCAGCAGGTTCTGTTAACTGTATAAGGTGAATGGCTTGCTCCCGACTCTTCACCGATAGATGATGTCAGTAGAGGAAAGACTAAGGGGGGGATGTATCATTGCATTTAGACAATTTTTCACGTCTACAAATTTTGCGCAATTGCGCTTTTTTTGCATAGAGCTGCGTTTTTTTTGGTGGACAGTTTTCTAAAGTTGTCACCAGTTTGGTCTACCGTACACCACCTAATCCAGTGGACTGGTATTTATCAATTGCGCAAAAAAAGTAGATGTTTTTTTTTTGCGCAATTGAGCTTTTTTTGCAAGAAAAGTAGTCTAAGGTGAGGGATGCAGGAGCCGTCTCTCAGCACTGCAGTACTACAACTACTCCCATCATGGGACAGAATCTTTCCCATAATGGGAGTAGTACCACAGCGCTGAGAGACGCACATCCCCCGTCTGCGGGACTCTATTGTGACTGTTAGGACTACTACTCCCATCATGGACAGACTCTGTACATGATGGGAGTTGTAGTCCTGGGGCTGAAGGACAGATCGCAGCAGGTCATTCTCCAGAGACCCGCTGCGATCTGCATTTATTAACTTAAAAAGCCGGCGGTACATGCTGCTCCACTGCACTGCCGCCGGCTCCTGTATGCAGATGTCACGATTCCTATTCCCCGCCGTTGGGAGACAGGAGCTCTGATTGGTGGAAAGCTATTCACCACTATACACCAATCAGAGCTCCTGTCTTCTGGCGGGGATTATGAATTGTGACAGGTCTATACAGGGGAGCGAGTGGAGCCGCTTCTACAGTATATAATTGTTATGTGTATTTCCCCACCACAGACTAATACTGACCCCTTCTATAGTGAGCGCTGGGACCGCTGTGTGATTGACAGGTCCCCAGCGCAAGTGTCCGGCCCCACTGACCTTTACATGTTGTAAATCTTCATGATACACACTGCACTACACCTCCTCTTCTTTCTTCTGATGCCGGAGACGAGCGGCTTGTTTCATAGTCTATAGACAGAGCGCCCCCTCCCTGCCTCCACACTGCACAGGGCTGGGGCCAGACAACGGCAGGGGGCGCTCTGACTATAGTGAAAGCAGAAGCCGCGCGTCTCCGGTATCAGAAGAATGAAAAGGAGGATGGGCAGTGTGTATCATAAAGATTTATAACATATAAAGGTCAGTGGGGCCGGACACTTGCGCTGGGGACCTGTGTGACAATCACACAGCGGTCCCAGCGCTCACTTTACAGGGGGTCACTATTAGTCTGTGGTGAGGAAATACACATAACAATTACATACTGTAGAAGCGGCTCCACTCGCTCCCCTGTATAGACCTGTCACAATTCATAATCCCCGCCAGAAGACAGGAGCTCTGATTGGTGTATAGTGGTGAATAGCTTTCCACTAATCAGAGCTCCCCTCTCCCGGCGGCGGGGATTATGAATCGTGACATCTGTATACAGGAGGCGGCGGGGAGTGCAGTGTTGCCACTGGCTTTTTAAATTAATAAATGCAGATCGCAGCGGGTCTCTGGAGAATGACCTGCTGCGATCTGTCCTTCAGCCCAAGGACTACAACTCCCATCATGGACAGAGTCTGTCCATGATGGGAGTAGTAGTCCTAACAGTCACAATACAGTTTCACAGCTGGGGGATGTGTAAGAGCCATCCCTCAGCACTGCGGTACTACATCTACTCCCATCATGGGACACAAAATTTCCCATGATGGGAGTAGTAGTCCAAGGGCAGACTGACGGATCTCAGGGGTCTCACTCTTGAGACCCCTTGCAACTTCTCAGCCCCTGCCCCCTAGTGATGACATCATTAGGGGGCGGAGATTCACAGTCCAGGCCTGAAGCCAGGGTGATAAGTATGGCTCTGTTCTCATTATGCGTTTTGCATAATGGGAACAGAGCCTTTTTGGCAGTGAGTTCCCAAACAGGGAGACTCCAGCTGTTGTTTACCTACAGCCCCCATGATGGAAGTTGTAGTTTAGCAACAAAGTGGAACACACTGCATGATGTGCGCTCTCCCCAGGGGAGAGCGCCAAAAATGTACTGACCCATTTTTCGTGTTTTTATTTTCTTGTCATTTCAGATAAGTGAATGCAGAGGACTACCTGAGATTCGGTGGAGTGTGATGATGACTAGCATTTTTTAATGTCAATGAAAGGGTTAACGAGGGCTGTGGGGGAGTGTTTTTTTAAATACATTTTTTATTTCATGTGTTGTGTTTTTATAATTGAAATTTCAGGCTTAGTAGTGGAAGCCGTCTTGTAGACGGAATCTATTACTAAGCTGGGCTTAGTGTTAGCCCCACTGAAAATATGGGGAACCCTATGTGTTGTTGTTTTTTTTGTAATAAAAAAAAGTGTGTGGTTCCCCATATTTTCAGTGTCAGTCAGATACCAACCAATCAGCAACAGCCTGACGTTACCAGGGTGGGCGAGGACCATTGTTACTGGCTCTCCCCAACCTAAATAACCCCAGCCAGTTACCGCCTAGGCCATGGAGCGCTATTTTTGACACTCCAGGCCTGTTGGTACTGGCTCTTCCCAGCAACCCTGTGGCGGGTAACAGGGTAATAATTGGGGGTTAGCGCTAGCTGTTTTCGTGGCTAACGCTAAGCCCGGCTTAGTAATAGATTCCGTCTACAAGACAGCTTCTACTACTAAGCCTGAAAAATTCAATTAAAAAAACACGACACATTGAAAAAACATGTATTTAAAAAAAAAAAAAACACTCCCACACAGCACTCATTAAATCTTTTATTGACATTTAAAAAAAGCTGGTCATCATCGCAATACACTGAATCTGACGTAGTCCTCCCCATTCACGTATCTGAAATGAGAAAAAAAAAAAGGTTAGGACATCATTTGCGATCTCACCTGGTGAGTGCGCCCATACTGCAGTGTGTAACAGGGAGCCTCCAATTGTTCTTGTCTGCCTACTGTATCCTGTATACACAGTCATCTATAGATGGCTGTATATACAGGAGAGCGCACAAAGATTTAACTCAGAACTGCAGTGTGGGTTAACTCTTTCCTTGCTGGGCTCCTGTATAGTATACATGGATACACTATGCCCCCTGTATACTATACAGCGGGCGGAGGTAAGTAGTGATGCTCTGTACCCTGTATATGTATATGCTATACATCACTCCTTACCTCCTTACACTCTGTGGGGCGGGCGCTCTGCATCCGACCCATGGAGTAGTACCTGCAGTGAAAAAAATGCACACAGGGTACAAAAATGTTTGTTTCACACCAGCAAAAATGCAAGAAAAAACACAAGGGGGGAGAATAATCAAAACCAGTGTAGAGGAAGAGCGGTGCAGTTGCCCATAGCAACCTATCAGATTGCTCCTTTCATTTTTTTAAAGAAGCAATCTGATTGGTTGCCATGGGCAACTGAACTACTCTTCCTCTGTACAGTTTTTGATAAATCTCCCCCAAGAAAAATTACCAAAATGCAGGAAAAGCTGGGACCGTTTTTCAGGCGTTTTTGCTGGTGGACAATAAAAAACCTCAGTGGAATCCTGAAAAACAATAGAACAAAATCCCAGCGTCCAGGATACACCACTTTTCCTGTGAGGTGTAGAACAGGTCTACAAATAGAACTTTGTGGAGATTTAGACCATTGCACGAAATTTATCATGGGGCTTGCACAAGTTTGATAAATTTGGAGAAATTGCTCCAAATTTAGACCAACCAAAATGATCTACAAAAAACGTCTACCAACAACAACATTGATACATCTCCCCCATTAGCCCTAAAAATTTAAACCTTCAAACAACTAGCCACATCTGATCATTGACCCAGAAGCCTAAAGGGGTTATCTCTACCCAGACATTTACATAAGAAGCTGTTGCCTGATCATGTAATGATCTCAAATGTAAAATGACACAGCGATAATTCTGATGAGTCGCAGTCCATAAAATACATGGATACCATAAGTCCACCAGTGTGAGAGCTAGTCTGGGGGCCCCCTTTAAGTTTTCAACTCTGGTTTGTAATACTAATTTACAGACGCTGTGTTTTTTCCGCTTCTGACTTCTCTGTTTTAGTAAATATTTGGTTTCACCATAAAATAACAATTCTGCTGCATTCTTTTTAAACTCTGCGTTGTACTTTTCCTATGTTGTTCCTCCTAGAAATGTATGAATAAATTGAGAACCCTGCACACTTGGAGCAAAACTGTGGAGCAGTTGCCCATAACAACCAATCATATTGCTTCTTTCATTTTTGAAAAGGCCTCTGAAAAATGAAAGAAGTGTTCATTTTAATTCATTTTTAGGAGGCCTTTTAAAAAAATGAAGATGCAGTATGACTGGTTGCTAAGGGCAACTGCACCTCTTTTCCTCTGCACAGGTTTTGATAAATCTCCCCCACACGCTTTTGAAAACAAAGGATCAGAACAGCCCAGAGTTCTAAGAAAAGATGTTCTAGAATAGTTCTTTGTATGGGGAACAAATTACTAATACAGACTGACCAGGAATGCTGACAGGTTCTGTTCAAAGTGCTGTTATGATACATGTTCTAGACTGATAGACGCTGCCTGTCTCTGTTTTGCAAAAATGGCTGCAATTCCTGTCATATACCCTTTCATCACTAGGAATGTTCTAGAAAAAAAAATACAGTTCCTCAGTCTTAAATAAACTAGAAATTGCGCTGAATGGATGGTTATGTAGTAAATGTAAAAAAAAGAAATGGATTTGAATATACACTACATACATGTATCCTTATCTTATAAAGAATATGTCCTCTCAACAAAAATAATTCATAAATGTGTCCCATTTATGATGCACTTCAAAGTAATAATTAAAGTGCAGACAATTCCCAATCGGTTTGAAGTGTTTTCCTTACCTTTATGTGGCCCAGTTTGTGAGTGCAGACGGTAGTCATTTGGGTTTTCAGTCACTTTTGGGGTTTGTGGTTTCAAGAGCGAATATTCCTCTAGGACGTCATTAAAACTTCAAAGATCACAACCTAATGTTCTTCCTGTACTTGATAAACATATCACAGATTAACTCTTTATCGAATAGTCATGGCAAATGTTATTATATTGTATAAGGGATTAGAAAAGCCATTCATTTCAGTGGCATCCTATGGCACATGTGGGGCATAAAACCATTGAAATCAATGAATCTTCATATCCATCCCCATGTTGACTATTGGAGCACTTCTTAGTGGATGCAATGAAGAAATGAAGCTGCTGGACCCCCAACCAACCATTTTCATGTATAATACCTATGTGGCGGCTATAATACCTATTGGGGCGACCACCTTTTTATCCCTTAGCCAGTATAACATGTCAGATTGCATAGTTTGTGTATTGCTGCAAAGAATATTTTCTGAGGCATATTTGCAGTGCACTGTATAGAATTTTTAGTTTTTTTGCAACCATTTGTTATAAATCGTTCTATTTGGATTCCACTGTTTGAGCTACAAAATAAAGACCTCGGGGGATATTTATCAAAGTTGTCTATGTCCCGCATCAATATAGACCAAACTACAGAGGGTTAGTCTGGTCTATTGTGCACCTAATTTATCAAATGGCGCACGGCTCTTGATAAATTCTGTGCACAGACTGCATGTTCTATGCTTTAGTCTATATTTAAACCTGCTCCAACATGGTCTGACATTTCGGCGTACTTTCAGCGTATGCAACTTGTCGCTGAAAAGTCGCTTTTGATCAATTCAGCACCAATGCATTTTTCAATACATTTCAGTCTAAAAGAGACTTGCATGCATCATGTTCTAAAAATCCTCTAGAGCAAAAGTCGCGGAAAAGTCGCACATATTTAGACTGCGACTTTCTGTGCGACAAATTTAGACAAGAAAAACCAGTCTAAATCCTTTGATAAATCTCCCCCCAAATCTGCTAAAATAGGCCTTTTTTTGTAATCCATGTTGGGGTTTGTTATGACATTCATGACTATACTAGAACATTTTCTTGCGGAACACCTTTAGAGGAACCTTCAGGCTGGAATTGAGAGGAGAACACATGTTGTTGAGGTCAAGTACCGAGTGTATTGTGATGTTTGTTTGACCATAATTAGTGCTCTGTGACTTGAAACAAAGGTACAGTGTGTATGTTGCTTCTCGGCTGCTTATCGTGCACTTTGTCCTGTTGCTTTAGTTGCCACTGGTTGTGTTTTATACACACAGGAAATAGCATTACCAATCAATGCTGTTCCCAAGGTGACAGGAAACCCTGTTCGGTCCCCTGTTGATTATACATGTCTGGCTCCACCCTTCTTTTACTCTTCCTTTTTGGCTAGGCTTTAAACAAAACCCTTCTAACTGCTGCCTAGGCAATTTAATACATCAGAGACAGCTTGTGATAAGAAAGCAAGGATATTTTATAGAAGCTTTTTTATTTACGCTTCCAGCAGAGAAGAACATGGAACAGTAAATCAGGATGGAATTTATCTTCAACAAGTATAGATTAGTAAAAACAGCCTTAATGCTTAAAAGTTCTAAAGTTAGTGAAGCCCTTAAATAAAAGGTTATGCAGACATCTATAGAATGTACACTGACCCATACGGGTGGTCTACAATAAGATGCTAGGGGTGACTATCTTCACAATATAGCACATGTTGTATCATGCCATGATTTGGCCCAACAAATCTGTCCCAAAAATCTGTGCTAGTGTGTACTAGCTGAGAAACATGAGCAGTGTGGTACAGTAGATACTGTATTTGGGATCTGTGTGACATGCACCCTGCACATGATTGAATTTGTGGGGTTTTACTTCAAATTCAAATTGAAGACAACATTAATACATTTTAAGTGTACTTGTAGTTTCAAAAGAATTTTAAAATTGCATGGTTTGGTTACATTAACCCTTCACTGTAATGGTAAGGTGATTTTTTATTACTGGTGATTACTGGTGTTGTTTGGGCCCCTGAGAGTCCCCTCCATAGTACATATCTATCATTCTATCTATTTAAGGGGCCAAAACCAGAGCTTGGCTGTTTGCCAGCAGTATTCACACCTGGACTTCCTTTACTTTAATTCTCAGGCCAATCACAGGACAGCACCTTCTCCTCTCTGATATGACATAGTGCTGAAGTACAATGGAATAAACAGGCTAGCACTGTACTAGGGGATGAGTACACTACTATAGATGACATGTTGTGGTTGGAAGAAGGTGGTCATTAATGTACTGTGTTTGCGAGGTGACATATGAGCAGAAAACAGTAACAGAATCACAGCAAGGAAGGGGTTATAACACAAAAGCAGCCCTGGTCCAAGCAGTGAACTGCTGTTGCAGACTATTAGGAGGGAGGGAAAGGGGTTTATAGTCAGAAGATAGAACTGTGTACATACAAAGAACACAAGGGGTACTCAGCCCTTAGACATGTTATCCCCTATTCAAAGGATAGGGGTTAACATGTCTCATCATGGGGGGTCCGGCTGCTGGGCCTCCCTGTGATCTCTGGCTCGGTGCTGCGGCGTTCATGAACATGAAAGCCTGGGGCTTCCATGTTTATGACTCACGCCAAGCTCCTTCACTTCATGTTTATGGCAGGGGATGTGACAGCTGTGTACTAGGGTGTGGCGTGAGATCACAAACACAGAAGCCCCACTGGAGTGTAAACCCCCTGGAAGAGGCAGACAGGCTCAGATTGCATTCTCTCAGTCCTAGATTTCTCCTGCAAACAACATTTCCTGCTACCACTTCCTGTATTCCACCTCAGTCTCTGTGTTACCAGAGATGAACTAAGCCTAACAACAGGCAGTGGCCAGCAGTTTGAAAAGAAGTGAAACACCTAATGGCTAGGGATTTTTTAGACTAAGTAGTCATTTATTTTATAAATGAAGAGAAATACAAATATGTTAAAAGCTACCAATTGTTGCTTGAAACAACAGTGATCATTTAAAGATATGATGTCAAATTGAATGTGAAATTGTAGAAGTATATAGTAAAAGTATTTTTTGGGATTTTACTGCAGTAGTATTTTTGTAGCCCTGAGGCAAGCTAAAACAATTCTATATTCTTAGTATGTAAAAAATGTAATGCAAAAATGTAAAACACAAAACAAAAGCAATTATTTACAGCAAAGACCAAAAGTTTGGACCCACCTTCTCATTCAAAGTTTTCTTTATTTTCATGACTATGAAAATTGTAGATTCACATTGAAGGCATCAAAACTATGAATTAACACATGTGGAATTATATACATAACAAAAAAGTGTGAAACAACTGAAAATATGTCATATTCTAGGTTCTTCAAAGTAGCCACCTTTTGCTTTGATTACTGCTTTGCACACTCTTGGCATTCTCTTGTTGAGATTCAAGAGGTAGTCACCTGAAATGGTTTTCCCTTCACAGGTGTGCTGGTGTGGAGGAGGAGGTGTGATGGTGTGGGGGTGCTTTGCTGGTGACACTGTTGGGGATTTATTCAAAATTGAAGGCATACTGAACTAGCATGGCTACCACAGCATCTTGCAGCGGCATGCTATTCCATCCGGTTTGCGTTTAGTTGGACATCATTTATTTTTTAACAGGACAATGACCCCAAACACACCTCCAGGCTGTGTAAGGGCTATTTGACCAAGGAGAGTGATGGGGTGCTGTGCCAGATGACCTGGCCTCCACAGTCACCGGACCTGAACCCAATCGAGATGGTTTGGGGTGAGCTGGACCGCAGAATGAAGGCAAAAAGGGTCAACAAGTGCTAAGCATCTCTGGGAACTCCTTCAAGACTGTTGGAAGACCATTTCAGGTGACTACCTCTTGAAGCTCCTCAAGAGAATGTCAAGAGTGTGCAAAGCAGTAATCAAAGCAAAGGTGGCTAGAACCTAGAATATGACATATTTTCACACTTTTTTGTTATGTCTATAATTCCACATGTGTTCATTCATAGTTTTGATACCTTCAGTGTGAATCTACAATTTTCATAGTCATATAAATAAAGAAAACTCTGAATGAGAAGGTGTGTCCAAACTTTTGGTCTGTACTGTATGTGTGGGTTATAGGTCATAGTACAGAAAATATAGAAAAGTATGTTGCTAAAATTGTTTAATGTTATCCTACCGTCCAGAGGTCTCATTCCTGCACTTTGCACTACGGGAACAACTCTTTTGACAATAGGGACAGTGGGGTTCATAGGGGAACACCTGTTTAGTTAGGACTACTACTCCCAACTAGCTTGCAGCATAATGTCTATCATGACTGTGGCTACCATACACACAGCCACATTAAAGGGGTCGGACCCCTCTATGTCTCAATGTCGGACCCCTCTCGATGTCGGACCCCTCTCTTTGTTGCAAGGCCAGGGCACACGTGGAATTGTGTTGTAGTTTCAATCCTACACCCGGTTGGTGGGATGGACTTGTTACTGCAAGTGCAGTGAACAGCTCAATAGATTTATAGAGTATCGGCTCAGATTCAGGCAATGCGTTTTAGTTATCGCTCTGTTCAGACTGAATGCCTGAATGCCTAATAGGCATTCAGTCTGACCGCCCACCTGAAAGTCTCTTGCCGGAGCTCCATACGCAACAGGCATGGGAGGATCATACTGCCCGCTCACCGCTATACAGCTCCTTACGGGACATACCATCTTCGGCCCGTTGCAATACGGGACCAGCTGTTACGGTGAGGTAGCGCACAATTTTTCATCCATAACGTGTGGACAGTACAGTCTTGAATTATTTATTATTGATTATTTATTTTATTTTTCATTTATACTACATCTGCCGGATTAACAATTTATTCCGAACTATCGGCATCCAATTTTGCTAGCACTTTAAATATCATGCGATTGCTGCAAGGGATAAAATATTCTGCCATTAGGGTCCAATGGCAGATTAATGTAACATCTAATATTGCTCTGATGAATATTGAATATTTTATGTTTGTATTAATATATTTTTATTGTATTTTAATAAATTTGTTATTTTGTTTCAAACTGGCTGTTCCCAATTGATATTCTTTGCATATCCAGTGGGGTGATGCTCTTAAGGTGTGGTTCAAATATTTAAATATTTTTGCTTTAACTTTGATCAGTGGGGATCGATCTTTTGACCGCATTGACCTCGAGCATCTGATTGTGAGCTGCACACACTTTCTTTTGTTAATTTACAAATCTGTTTAACTTTCCGGAGCCAGTTGATATATATAAAAAAAGGTTTTGCCTGGAATACCCCTTTAAAGGGGTACTCCTGTGCTTACACATCTTATCCCTATCCAAAGGATAGGGGATAAGATGCCTGATCGCAGGAGTCCCGCAGCTGGGGACGCCTGTGATCATGCACGCGGCACCCCGATTGTAATCAGTCCCCGGAGCGTGTTCGCTCCGGGTCTGATCACGGTAGACCGCAGGGTCAGCGGCGTGTGACGTCACGTCTCCGCCCCGTGTGACATCACGCTCCGCCCCTCAATGCAAGCCTAGCTGTCCCGTAGGCTTGCATTGAGGGGTGGAGCGTGACGTCACACAGGGGCGTGACGTCACACGCTGCCGGCCCTGCGGTCGCCGGTAATCAGTCCCGGAGCAAACATGCTCCGGGGACTGATTACAAATGGGGTGCCGCGTGCATGATCACAGGGGTCCCCAGCTGCGGGATTCCCGCGATCAGGCATCTTATCCCCTATCCTTTGGAGAGGGGATAAGATGTGTAAGCACCGGAGTACCCCTTTAAAGCTTTGCTTTGTACAGAGCTGTAATAAGGCTATGACTTTTATACAAAGATTTTTCTTTTCTGTTAGCTTCAGTACTAATGTATAAAACAATACGGTATCAGACATATGTTGGAGGTATTCTTTTCATAAAGTGTATTGTTGTCCGTGTACTGTTGTAGATACTCCATGCCAGTGACGCAGGGGTGTCAGATCTTTTACCAGACAGGCTCACATCATGTTCATGCCCGGACATTCACACTTTGGCAGCAGTCCATGAGTTTGTCACTTTTGCTGTAGGCGATATTTGAGAACTGTTAGGTTTGTGGCTTTTGTATGTGTTTATTGCATTGTTTTCTGTCTGGAACCTAGGAAACCTTTCTAACAATGCAATATTTATAAACACAATGCACTTTTTCCATATAATATTTCTGCTTATTTTTGAACACAATGCACATTCTTTCATAACTTGGCAGTGACATAGTCAATAGTCCAAAAAAGAATATTAAGTAGCATTTTTATGCTGTGCTCTAAACCACAACTGCATACTATACAAAAAAGAGGACGTCAGTTGTATTGTTCATGCCACTTTCATGTATGAACTTTTGACACTGAAAGCCTGCTTTGCTCTTTTTCCAAGAGTTTGGTTCTATAATAAATTAAATACAGAAGTGTGTAAGAAACAATGACAAACCTCATTTTTTACTTGTACATATTTTTACACCCAGCATTGATTTGGCTGATTTGTCTGATAAAGACAAATCCATCAAACTTTAAGTCATACGAAGTGCATCCATAGTGTATTTTCATGCTGAGGATACACGGACAGCTGTCACAAAAGAAAGCTGTCATTGCGATGGATTTCTTACTGTAGACACAATTCCTGCTTGTAACAGATGCGAAGCTGGAAATCCGCCGCTATGAGCGGACACACAGGGCTACCGGCTGCAGCAGAGAGCTCGCTCTTTTCACATGTCAGAATGTCTGCATGGAAAATTTCCAGATCCTTAGACATTCTGCAGACTGTGGGCGCTGGCATGACATGCCGGAGCTAGGGAATGTGCCATCTCATTTCCATTCTTCCTCCAGACACATGAATTTGAGATTCCGTGCCAGAAACATCTGGCATGGACATTCTACTATGTGCACAGAGCAGCAGAATCCCATTGAATTTTGAATTCAATGGGATTCTCCTGCTGAGGAATCTTTTCTGCATTGGAATTCCACATGGAAATTCTGATGTGTGAACATAGCCTCAAGGTGCCTGTCAATCACTACAATAGTGTTTTCCAAACAGTGTGCCTCCAAGCTGTTGCAAAACTACAACTTCCACATGTCCGGAAAGCCTTTCACAACCTTAAAATTCACACTGGAAAATGTGGATCATAAGTTATGAGAATGTGAGATACAAGTATTGCATTATTATCGACCTTATACAGGTTATGGTTCAAACATGGCTCAGGGTGTGTTTGTGGCAACGCATTAGCAGTTCTGTTGTGGTACTGCATTCATTTTTGCCAAGTTGTTGTTCTTTTTTAGGAATATTGCTCACTTTATAGAGCGATTTTGCAAAATCATGGTAAAAAAGCATCAGTACTACTAATAAAACTCAACTTGAGAAAACAAGCTCAAGGAGGTGATATTAGAAAATGTGAATTAGTTGTTCCTGCTTATATGGGAGGAATGCTTGAATCAATTGCAAGCTGTAACCAATGAAAAAATAGCACTGCATCAACTTCTACCAGAAACCAGGTACAAAAACTGGAAATGCAGATATGAAACCTTTTATTAAAAAAAAAACTAGGCAAATACATAAAAAAGGCCACCGAAGGAGATTCATCTAAAACATGGGAATGTGAATCCCAAAAGTATGTGAAAGCACATATATTAAAAAGCCAAAAAAGTCAAAATGCCCCCACCATGTTTCACATGCTGAAAAAGATATAATTGTATCATGAGGATATAAGTTAAATATTTGGCTATTTTGAGGCCGTGTTCATGTGGTCACACATTGAATTTTTTTGTGGTACTGTTGCAGTATGTTTTTTACAGTAAAGCTCACCATTTTTACTGCTGCAAAAACACATGGGATACTGTGACAGTACGGCAAAGCAGCAATGGTAAACATGCCTTCAATTCAAATGTTCAGACCCCATTCAAAAATAAATAAGTATAGTTTAAAATTACATTTTCATATCATACCAAAGGTAGTGTTAACTTTGCACCAGAATTTTTGTGTAAACACAAGTATGAGTGAGACATGGTAAATAGTGGACAAAAATGACACTCAGTTTGAATATGTCCCTAATGTCAGGAATTGTTACAGAAAATATATTGAAAAATTGTATCATACAAATAATAATTTTAAGAAATGCCTTAAACGGATTCATATATCCTGGCACAGTCTCAACTCAAACGCCACCAAGGATCTTCCTGTTAAATACAGGATAGGAACAGCCTCGGTTGCCATAGTGTCTTACATATGGTGCTCACAAATGAGACACAACGGGAGCATACACTTACAAGAAGAACTTAGCTTGAAGCACTCACCTTGGACACAATACATGCAGCAGTACAACATCTTTATTAAGGCTGCAGGTGAAGCGTACAGCAGGGAGGTGGAAAGATGAAACAAGGACGGGTAGGTTCAGTCGGTAGGCGACGGTCTGTATCACACTCCTTGCGCTTCGTCAGACCCCTTCCGGCAGGCCCCTTCTGATGTGCACCTGCCGGAAGGGGCCTGACGAAGCACAAAGAGCGCGATACGGACCATCGCCCACCGGTTGAACCCACCCGTCCTTATTTCATCTTTCCACCTCCCTGCTGTACGCTTCACCTGCAACCTGAATAAAGACGTTGTACTGCTGCATGTATTGAGTCCGAGGTGAGTGCTCCAAGCTAAGTTCTTCATGTAAGTGCAAATAATAATTTTGTTTGCTTTGATGACATACCCCTCTTTTTTACCACTTATCTAAAAATGGTTTCCCTTATGTTTACTTATTGACTCATTAAAGTTATAAACCTCAGTCTGTTTGCTATAAACTACAAGGTTGTTGACTGTATTATATAAATTGCATTCATTGTAATGTGAAAGATGCTCAGTATGTTGGCTACATAAATAACTGCTGCTAGTGCTGAGGTGTGTGTTTGGGGAGGGGGTTAAGGCGTTTGTTGTGACTGTGACCATTAGCTATTATAAATGGTGGTAAATCCTCTCTTATCTATGTACTGGTGTTACCTGTCACTGTAAGCCTCCCTGTGATTATAAAGAGGAAAATGGTGAAATATTAACTCTACAGGACATGTCAGCCTCCGTGGACAGTGTGTAAATTAAGTGCAATGAGTTAAGGAAAAGCGGCATTGAAAAAGCGTTTTGAGAGAGAACTGCCTTTTATATCCTTTCATATGAAGTTGTGCATTGCCCTATATTTCTTTACTCTGACTTGTGCACCTATATTTTCAATATGTTATGCATCTTTGCATGCTCCTTTACTAACATATTCAATGTCTCGTTGTCTTTTTTTTACCTTTACACTAGGGTCTTATGTTCCACTTCTCCATTATGTTGGCCTTGTGCATTCACCATTTGTTTTTTTATCTTCTGTACATTCTGATGTTCTTACTACCTTCTCTTTTATATATCTCTACACATACAAGATAAGCACAAGGGTCTCACTCCAGGCATTAGTCTCTTCCCGCAGAGGAAATGGTGTCGTAGGCCCTGATAATTTAATGCCTAAAGACTATTCAACAGAGTATTTCACAAGAAAGAGGAGTTTGTATTGCTGCTTTACCTTAAATGTATCGTGAGTAAACAGAAAGAATATTTCTAGTCCTAACTTTCAGTCCAGTGATGACCTTTGTCATGGACCTTTGTCATCTGCATGGTGGAGCAGGTGGTGGGTTTGGTGGGTCATTGCAGTAGTCAGTGATTGGCTGAGCATGTGTGAAAATAGGACCAGAAAGTGAACATTAGCAGAGACCTGGTCCTTGACCTGGAATAGCACTGGTGGATAATCAGTTTTTCCCCTTTAAAAAAAATAAATAAAATAAAAAATGTAATATATATATATATATATATATATATATATATATATATATATGGGTGTGTATGCGAAATATATTTTTTTTTTAATTCAGTATACCCTTCATAATATGTTTACATTTATTGAAAGTGTTAGCTTTGCTTATGTTTTATTTACTAAAAGATTCTGAAATATCAATATTTTGCTGTTTTCTATCTTTTATCGGGCATTTTATGCACAGTAAGTACTTGATGGGTTAAGAACTACAAAGAGAACTAAGAGGAATTGGATCACTGCAAGGTTGATGGTGATGGAGATAAAAATTGGTTTGATCAGTGAGTTAATCTGCAGGAAAGGATGAGGTTGAATAAGCATCCAATGTTAAACAGTCCGTTTCCCTCAAAGTGTCATAAAGGGTTGCATAGGGTAGAAACGGGAACTAGTTGGCAATACATAAGAAAGTGTGATTAAAAGAGGGAAAGCTGAAATTGCTCTTATGTCAGCTGCTTTCCGCCACAGGATACAAAGCAATTCCTGTCCTCCCTAGATACTGATTGCTTGAAGCTTAGGCTACAAATACTTTTCTAGAGAGTTTCCTTAGCTCAGTGTAACCTGCTGAGTTTGGTAAAGCATTCAAAAGCTCAAGAGGTCTTTACTTTATTGTACTGTAAGAGCAGTGAGACTGTGGAATTATCTCCTGGAGGAGGTGGTCATGGGGAACTCTGTATAAGAGTTCAAAAGGTGCCTGGATGCATTTTTGGAGAGTAGTAACATTACAGGTTATGGATAATAGATTTATAGGGACAGAACATTGGTCCAGGGATTTATCTGATCACTATATTTGGAGTCGGGAAGGAATTTTTACCTCTAGTATGAGGTTTTGTTTTTGCCTTCCTCTGGATCATCTCATTAGGGACTAATAAGGGTTATAGGTTGAACTCAATGGACTCTGGTCTTTTTTCAACCTTATGAACTATGTTACTATGTTGCCACATAGTTCCATTACAAGATAGATATATGGTAATCATAAAATGTTTCTCTTCTAAAATAAAAGAGTTACATATACTGTATAGTTAAATCCTATCATTGGAGTGTTCGAGATACATGCACACAGATGATTTTTTGTATTATTGAAGGCCTACCATTCAGGCTTTGGGATCAAGTGTTGTATTGAGAAGATTGTATGAGGAATAAGGCATAACTGCTGATCTAGACAAGCAGAGATGTAACTAGGACAGGAGCCCCGATGCAATACTTAGAATTTTTCACTCCGTCACAATTTTGGCAATTTTAGTAAGGTGTTACATCAATAGTTGATTGAACCAAGGGCTAAACCAGGGATTTAGTTATCCCCAGAGTATCCAGGGACTTCTAAATGTAGCTGAATTTAGTGCTAAGCAATGTTTCGAAGTCCCATAGGGAATGAATGGGGCCATTTTCAAGCATGCACATTGCTGCTCCATTCACTCAGGGAACAATAAAGCTCAGTTCTAGTAAATTGAGAGGGTCCCAGTGGTTGGACCCCCAGCAATCAGTTGTTATACCCTATATATGGGATAACCCTTTTATCCCGTTCAAGGAGGTGTGGACCTCCAGAGTAGTTTCAGTTATCTAGGGCTGAGGTAAAGAGTAGACACTAGGATGCAGTACTGAGGCATAAGGAAGGAAGAGTAGTCAGTGTAGGTGGGAAAGCTTGGTCATACATAGAAGGTAGGTATCAGTTTGGGCAGCAGACAGATTGATGCAGTGAATTACTGTATACAAGTTGGGTTGGTAACAGAAATAAACAGAACAGACACCTTTACATACAGCAGGAACTAAATAGACCTTTTTTCTCAGACCCAGAGCATACAGGAAGTGTCCTTTACGTGGCTGGGGTGCATTAGCTACAATCAGTCATTTAAATAGGCCAGGAGCAGGTGTGTGAGCCACTAGTAAAGTGGCTGTATGCAGGAACCGAGCAGTGACGGGGTCAACAGACATTGATGCATGTTAGTTGGCTCAGCATGACAAAAGTTTTGCTTTGTTACGACTTTGTTCATATAAAATATTAGAGCATTGCATAATCCATAACATATTGGTGTTCCTGGAATGCCTCTTGCAGTTGTCAGCAGAAATAGGTTGTAATCTGTAACAGAATATTAGGACAACCGCGAAGGAATGAAGGAATAATTGTATTGATAATGGATCACTGTGTTATTTATTTATTGAGATACTCTTCCATTAGGATATGATAGCCTATGTCAGGGCTATACTATTCGTTATCAAGCTATACATTAACAAAAGTGAGCAGCACTCCTATTAATGAATGTCTTCCTCCCATTGTCATTTGGAACTCATCACTTTTCAGCCATCAGACATAGAGCAATAGGAGACTATGGGGTGACATCATGAGAGGAAGTCACTCCCTTTTCTGACATTCCAAACCTAAAAGGGCATTCATTTCATGAAAGCAGCAATTTTCACACATACATATATACATACACGTATGGCACCTAATTCAACACTCTGGGTGTGTGGAGTTTATAAAGCTGCGGAAATATTACTGTAATGATTAGTATAGAAAGAGATTAATCATCATGTGACCTACTGAATATACAGTATATGTTATTTAAACAACTGTTAAGGATATGTTAATATGCCGTGACATGGACACATATTACCAGGATATTTTGCTGTAAAATGTGGACAACAAAAATAAGATATGCATGATTTATACCTTTACTGCAATTTTTATGTACTCAAAAGAGATGTAGGCTTTGTTCACATCTGCAGCAAAGGTTGCATTAGAAGCCTCTGTTGCAGAACCTGCCATGGCTGCCAGGCAAATTAGTGCAGTACACAGCATTATTTTGTCCTGGAAATGTCAGGAGCCCAGAGGATCCTATTGCAATGAGAGGGGTTTGTTGGGTGACATTGGTGCCCCTTATGTGATGGATCTTATACCGGTGTCATTTTCAACCCAGTACATCAAGTGTTGACCTTTGTCTTTTTTTTCAGCCGTACTATGTAACAATGTAAGTAACAACACAGATTTATAAAGAAGTTCAATAGTAAAAGAAAGGCTATGTAATCTGTACTCTGAATCTATATTACAAATGATATGCTCTTATATCTTATTAACAGTGTCCCTATGGAATATTTTAGAATATTGATATCTATGTATAACTTTTTATCTTGATGACCATGTTTATATTGATGTGTCGGTAGATAAGCACCAACCTCATGTATAGTACAGATTAATAGGAATGAAATTTCTGTATTCTGATCTTAGTTTTACCAATAATATGTTCTCTTCTATTAAAGGAGAGGTTCAAATGTCTCCCTTACGTTGGATATGAGTGGTTTAGGAATGGTGGAGCCTTTCACCGTGGCTCCAACACCAAGAGAGAAAGTAGCCATTGAATACCTCCAAACAGCCAGCCGCGTTCTGAGCAGACAGAAGCTCCATGATGTAGTGCAAAGCTCCCACTTGCTTCATACAGAATTCATGGTATGTGTCACTGTCACAGCTAAGTTTGGGATACCCACACTGTTACCTTGACAAATAGGGTTTGACAAAGTATTTTGACTGCAAACATTCAACAGAAGAAATAGTTTTACAACAACAATAATTTTTTTGCAACATTTTTTACCATCTCCAGTCCATCAGATTTGTCTCAAATTATAGTTTTCCTTTCCCTTATTGAACTTGATGGTCATACTGTGTGTTTCTCATCTATACTAACAATTGTGCTTTTTGTATGACTGCCATGTAGTTAAAACCCTTAGTCCAGAGGGAATCAGAGCATGTGAAGCCTGATCTTTTTAGGCCAGTTTCATACAAACATATTTGGAGAGATTTATCAATCTGCCTGAAACCCTAAATGTCTGTTTTTTCCCACAGTAACCAATCACAGCTATACTTTTGAATCTTAACAAGCTTTTTTAAAGTGAAAGTTGAGCTGTGATTAGTTGCTATTTGAAAAAACAGACAATTAGGGTTTCAGGCTGATTGATAAATCTGGGCCATTATGGTAACATTTTTGCATCCATACACATGTCCCAGCCTGTCTGTGGATCTGATGACCTAAACATACACCTGTTAGTTGGGGCCATCGGTTCCATGGTAGGGCTGGGACTTGTTGCTTTAACACAGATGCAAATATGCCTCCATAACACCTATGTCAAACTGGCCTTAGTCTTTTGGATTACCTTAGTGCAAATCATAGATGTGATAAAGGGGATCTCCCATCTGGGACTTATGATATATCCACCATGAGTTATGAAGACAGCATACTTTGTGATGCAATTCTGTTTATGTGAATACAGTTTAATGGGGTACTCCACCCCTAGACATCTTATCTCCTATCCAAAGAATAGGGGAAAAGATGTCAGATCGCGGGGGTCCCACCGCTGCAGCACCCTGCTGTCTTTTACTGCACAGAGCAAACTCACTCTGTGCGTAATGACGGGCAATACAGGGGCTGGAGCATTTTGACGTCACTTCTCTACCCCTCGTGACATCATGGCCCGCCCCTCAATAGAAGTCTATGGTAGGGGGTGTGGTGGCCACCACGCCCCCTCCCATAGACTTCATTAAGGGGGCAGGCTGTGATGTCACGAGGGCAGAGCCGTGACGTCACAATGCTCCAGCCCCTGTATTGCCCGTCATTACGCACAGAGCGAGTTTGCTCTGTGCAGTAAAGACAGCGGGGTGCTGCAGCGAGATCCCAGGGGTCCCCAGTGGCGGGACCCCCAGGATCTGACATCTTATCCCCTCTCCTTTGGATAGGAGATAAGATGTCTAGGGGCGGAGTACCCCTTTAAGTCGATGGTAAATACACAAAATAAGTCTGCTCAAAACAGCCTGCTCAACCATTAGCTTCCAGTCAACCTCTGGCCATTAGAGGCAGGTAGACTCACATGTATTAGACATTCATAACATATCCTGTAAATTTGTCTTAAAGGGGTACTCTGGTGGGAAAATTTTAACTTTGTGGCCCCAGTTGATTTAAAAAAAAAAAGTTTTTCACTGGAGTATCCCTTTAAAGGTGTTACACTTCACGCTTCGGCCGCATGCACCGGCCACGAGCGCATTGCCCCTCTCTCCCCGGCTGCCGGCGGGACTGGCATTCGCATCGTGGGACGCACTCCTCTGCTGCTGCCTCCGCTGTGTCTCAGCTCCAGCACGCGTGTCCCCGTCCCCTAGGGCACACCCGTACCGGAGCTCTAAAATTTAAAAGGCCAGTGCGCCCATAATTCTGTCCTACACCTGTCACCAGTCTATTTGACTACACACCTTTGCCTGCCTTGACCTTTTGCTAAGTTCGACAACGCTACTGCCTCTTCCTTCGTTACCTCACCTGCTCAGCTACCTGTGTGGTCGAGCCGTGTCGGGGTAGCGACCTGGGTGTCGCCTGCCGCAGCAAGCCCATCCTGCCTTGTGGCGGGCTCTGGTTCTTTTCTCCCTCACTCTAAACCACTCTGCCCCCTCTCCCCCCAGACCTCTCTGCCCCCATCTTCCCACTCAGACATCTTTGACCCTCTCTTCCTTCCAGACCTCTATGACCCACTCTTCCCCCCCAGACCCCCTCTTCCCCCCCCCATACCTGAGTCATCCTTTGTCCAATTTTGTCCAACTTATGTGCCCCCTTGGACCCTTCTGTCCCTTTCTCCCCCCCCCCCAGACCCTCAGTTGTCCTTCCAACTTTTATACCCATATAAACTACCCTCAAAACACACACCCTCTCCCCGCCACCCCAGTCCACCTCCTTTCAACTTTTCTGCCCCCATTCCAGACCCCTTCTGCCCTAAATACTCTGCCCTCTTCTTTAACTATTCATTACCTTATGCAGGAGGGGATCAGCCGGCTGCAGCGCCAGCAATTCTCCTCCTGCTCGAAGCGGCTGGGCAGGGACACGTCTGTGACATCAGGACGTGCCTGCGCATGGACGTCTGCTGCTTTTAAAGCAACAGTGTACTTGCCCCGGCTAACTCAGGAGTTCTTGGGGCCGGGAGCACGGCTAGGAGCAAGGCCCCCTTAAGTGGGATCTTAGAAGTGGGCCTCGCAAACGCCAGAGGGAGCAGCAAGGGCCGCATTTGTTTTATTGAAAACATACGGCATACGGCCTGGCCCACTGGGCAAACGCCTGGTGCGCCCAATGGCCAGTCCGGACCTGCTTGTAACACTGAACCTTCACATTAAGAATTTGGAAGGTAATACAATAAAATGTCCTGATGATAATATACATTTTTTTAGGAATTCACAAAAAACTTTAAACTAGATCAGTTTATTCTATGTGGCTCAGGCCAGTTCCAAATGGATCTGATCATAATTCTTTAGATAGGATATACAATACTGGTATGCCTCACATAGGCAGTCAATCTTCATGACACACGTTCCCATCTACCCCTTAGCTATGGATAATGGTTCAGTGGAGCAGGATGTGTCAAGTGAACTAGAAGAGCTTGGGAGTAGTAAAGGCTTGTATACACATATAGAAATGCTGCATATCCCTGGGAAAATCTCAGTTGTATACAATAAATGCATTTTTTAGAATGTTTTTGTATCTTTGGCAACCTAGTCAAATGAAAAAGGTTGAGTTTTGTAAATTCTTCAGAAACTGTGTTGTATAATACATAATGTCAAGGCTATGGGAGCTGGCATGTTAGTGCCCCCCACAATATAACCGCACAGTTCACTACAAGTATGGGTTTGTGAACTTTTAATTTCAGTTTAGAATTTTGGGCTCTTTAAACAATAAATTGTTGTTCTCAGTTAACAATAGTCATAGAAGCCTGGCTAGACATTTCCACAAGTTTAATATAGGGATATGTCGGCACTTCCATGGAATCTTCGGTGGTGCACGAGGTAGGGTAAAGCCACAGGTAGAAGAAAGACGATACCCAGCACTCACCAGTAATTCACAGTGAAGATTTATTATGCCTCAGGCAGACAGCTGAGGAAGGCTCCCACGCCGAAACGTGTCCTTGTACTACACTATGGCATAATAAATCTTCACTGTGAATTACTGGTGAGTGCTGGGTATCGTCTTTCTTCTATTTCCACATGTTTAAACCAAACAGTAAGCGAGAAAGCTCGATCGACATGACTGATAATATGAAATGTTCACAGGATGGTGTAAGCGGTGCTCACTTCATGTCATGGTTTTTGTCTTTATCAGGAAATACCAATGAATTTCATGGATCCCAAAGAAATTGACATTCCAAGTCATGGAACCAAAAACCGTTACAAAACTATTTTACCAAGTAAGTTATTTAGGTAGATGGAACGTCAATTGTATCTTAAAATGCCAAGCAACAATAAAGAGATGAGTGGAATTGTTCAGATATATTTGTATATTTATGACAAATTTACCATATAATGAGCAGCTGTGGCTGCAGATCTGCTAGTAAATTTTGCAGTAGTTCTGACCCATGTCTATTCAACCAAAGGGAGGGAAAGTGATGTTTTTTTCTCCAGACCACAGCATGGTGACAGCAGCTACATCAAGTGTGAACAGCTGGAAGATCTGACCAATCAGGTTGGGCATTTTCACGTTTTTGGGTACAAATTTTAAACTAAATACGGTTTGAAAAATGGTGTCCGGTTGCATCCGTTTTTTTGTTTTTTTTTAAGTATACATTTTTAACCTTTCATTCCATTCGGTGTGTACTGCATATGTGCATACTCAAACCATATTGTGCAAACCGGATGGAACCGGGGGTACGGGGGAAAAAAAAGGACAAAACCGTACAAGGCGCAAAAAGTACACAACTGAATGCATCGTTTGGCATATGGTTTTCAATATGGTTCTGTACGGCTTTCAAATTGAAAACATATACGGGAACTCTATTGCAAAAACATTGTGTGAATGCAGCCTTACTAAAGTGCTTGCACTGATTGGGTGTCTAGTAGCGCCTCTCTACTATATAGTACAGTACTACATGTACTGCACTTCTGTTTTCCTGTGCCAGGACTGGAAGCTCCTTTGAACACAATGGCCCTCATTTACTATTCTAAGCCCGACTTGTTTTGTCAGGATTTTTGGGCGCATCTTTGTCTGCGACATGTCGCAGACATCGTGCGCCAGTCTGCGACACGATGCGACATTTTTTCCTGACGGACCCAATGTGGATTCTCCCAAACCCGAAAAAGGGGCGTAACCCGACATTTCTGAGCTTTTCCACGTATTTATAAAGGTTTCCAACCCGAATTTGTTGAATTGTTGTGGATTTTTTCCCGACAACTCAGAGGAGTTGGAAGCCAAAACCAACAAAACCCACGTGCGACAAACAGGATGCGACATAATAATAAATACCAGGGGAAAAAAGCAGTCGGGTAAGAAAGCAAGATAGACTTACAACATGATTTTCTAAGTAAATGAGGGCCAGTGTTATGTTTCAGGTACACTGTGTGTTCCTGTTCCCTGAGGAAACTCCTGTCCTGAATATAAGAAGGACAGTATTTAACGATTTACAGATTTCATCAACTTTTTTTTACTTTTATATGTAGGGGGTTTGCTTTATCTGTATTAATTATTCACTTTTTTATGTTTTTATTGGTTGACATTTTGGGGGCTTTAGAACCAATTGCTTTTTTTTTTTCATAGAAGCTTGGATTTAGCTTACAATGGTCATCCTGGAACCATGTGTAATGAATTGAGAATAAGTGCCAAAATTAATGATACATGAGAGTTAAGTGATAACAAAAAAAATGTGGTAGTACACACATCAATATGCATGTGCATAGTATACCATCTGGATCTGATTTTACCTGTTACCAGTTAATGCATGTAAACTGTGTGAATTTATTCACTGTTGGAACCACCATTATACCCTGTATTAGTGAACATTCTGTATCAGTGTACATTTTGTATCCACTATGCAGGTTGCTTTTCAGGCAACTACCATTAAAATTAATAGGAGTAAAGTAAATTGTGTAAAACAGCCAGCAAGTCTGTTTTCAGCTTCCCATCTACCTGTGGTATGTAATCTTAGGCTGGACTACCACTTTAATCCTATGGACATCTCAGAGATGAGGTAGAACAGGCTGTCCATAGCATGTTGGTACCTCCTTTTAATCTGAGGCATCTAAGAAAATACAGTATATACTGCACATGTACGTTATTCCAAGATTCATAAGAGGACCAAAATTCATAATGTTAATGAGAATAATAATTGACCGTCCGTTAGTTATGTATACTTTATTGGCAAACAGGAAAAGCAGTTCTGTTGAGGTTGCTGCATTCATCCAGCAGAGGTCACAATTCTACAGTTATATAACTCTTCTGTAGAAAATCTTTCCTCTTAAAGTCATGTAGAACTGTGAACAAAAATGTATATGTTCAACATGTAAAAAGATACAGGAGAGGCCATTAAAGCCATGAGACAGGTATCCTGGCAGTGTCCAAGGGTTTGTAGACAGAAGGGGTTCAGACTATCTGTTAGATATAGCACTATTTCAAGTTTAAAGATAATCTGTCATCAGTATCACCCACACTAACCTGTTGTACAGGCTTGGAGTGCGGTCAGCAATGACACTTACTGGTTCCCATCCAGTGCCTCCTTTTGCCACAATCCCAGTTCTTCGGTACACGAAAATGACCTGCTTGGTGCATGGGGGACATTTCCAAGCCCCTGGTGCACGGTAACGTCCGGTCAGGATCTTCCTATCAACGCCTTCTCCCCTGTGCTGAGCCTCCTTTGCTCTATGTACACCAGTACATATAATAATAAATGCTTAATATATGTCATATATAAACTGAAGTAAAACTACATTTAGCATTGGTATGTCTGCCATGTGTTTTATTCTCAGTGTATCTTTAATATTTTTGTTGCTTTAGATCCAGTAAGCAGAGTGTATCTGAAACCAAAGAACCCAAGAGATGCATTAAGCACCTATATAAATGCTAATTTTATCAGGGTGAGTATGATTTCTTTATATTATACATTAAATATACCATTAAAACGTACCTCCAGATCCTACAAAAAAATAATAAAATGTTACTCAGTACCTAATCCTAACCATGTAAATCAAATTTTTATGCCTCTATCACCTATATTTATTATAACAAAACCAATTTTCATTAGCTCACAGTGTTAGAAATCGTCTCAGGGGAAGGGGGGGGGGGTGTCCCTACGTTGAGGTGGTGAAAGGTGATTGGTGTGTCTGCTCATGCAGCTTTGTCCATGAGTAATCTCTTGTCCATGAATCATGGAAAAGCCTGATGCTGCTGCAAGACTGGTCAGTGTCCCAGTAGGTATGGGGACCCCTAGAGGTGGGATTTTCAGGAGCCTTTATTAAATATTCAAAAAAATTTAACAACCATATTACAAAAGATCTTTAAAAAGTACCTGTCATCAAACCACATTTTCTAAACTAACTCAGATTATATTCTCTAACTACTCCTAACACCCCTCCTGCCCTTAAAAAAAATTTCCGAGCTTCAAAAAGCTCTGTATCATACCTTTCCCCTTGCTCACATTGTGTGAGCTCCCGGCTAGAGAAAGTGGGTGTTCCCCAGCAGGCGCGATGTCACTGAAGCCTGCGAGAGCTGTGCCTTGCCATACCCCACACACAGTTCCTGAGTTTGGTCTCGGAAGGAGACCAAACTAACTGTTTATCTTGCGGCAAAGAACAGAACAGAGCCACCTAGTGGCCATTTTTTTTTTTTTTATCACATTAAAAACATTAAAAGGTTGAGAATTTTAACAGCAAGTAAATAGCAAATTGTCTTATAATAACATAAGGAACAATATACTAAAAGTTTATAAAACAAATGAAAAGTTTTTTGGATCTGAAAGTGCCCATTTAAGAATATGATTGCTTACTGTCATTCTTCAGGAAGACCAAACATGCCTGGATTTCTTAATGTAATAAAAAGGGCTAACAGTTAAGTGCCTCCTGTACGTTACTGCTGCAGTCATATAGTTAAATATGACCTATAGGCTCTTGAGTTCTGTCTAGGGAAACAATAAGGAAACTGTATCAACAAACAGTTCATTCATATTCCAGGTAAATAATGTATGTAGGCATTAGAGTTATACAGAGGATGAACAGGCCATTGCATAGCCATGATGAGCCACATGATCAGGTGGTACAATGTCTATTCCCAGCCCTGGGAAACGGAAAACATACTTTATGAAAAGGATTTCTTGCTATATACTTAGAAAAGTGTCACTGCCAAACTGAAAGGGGGTGTAAGATTTAGGATACCTATTGTCTACTGTCCTGTTAAAGTGGTATTCCAGAAATAGTTTTCATTTGACTATGGTACAGTGGTCGTAAAGTTAGTATTGTTCATTATATAGTGTCTAGACCTGTGTGTGACGGTGGTCTCACAATTCTTCTGTGATTTTCACCCCAATATTTATTTTTAACAGCATACAAAATGACGTTGTCTCAGATTTTCCCAGGTTGCAGTGTGGCCGAAACATTTCATCACTAGTAAGGTGATGACAGGGAGCCTGTCCTGCTTGAATGGGTGGAGAGACTGTTGGGTGGGAGAAAGATCATTCTGCAACTAACTGTATGTTTGCAACAGCTGGAGGCACCCTGGTCAGAAAACACTGGTCTTTTGAATGGAATGCAACTCATTTATGTTTCAATGGGTGGGGTGGCTGATGTGTGGGAGGTAGAAAAATTACCTCAAACTTACAAACAAGGAACTATGGCATTTGTAGTTGACAAAAAGATAGCCACAGCATTATGGTAATCTCACAACATAGCCATTTAGCCCCAAGACTCGCACAGATCCTCCCTAAGCATGTCTATTACTGTACGTACGGGTACGTACTAAAATTACCTTATGGTGGATAACCGCTTTAAGAAATTAATAGTGCAAAGTTCCCTATTCTAACTCTTTTGTTTGTTGTTGAGATCACAGGTATCTAAGGACACCTCTCGCTTTGAAAGGCCAAGCATGTCCTTCTATAATACAGACAGCCTATTAATTATAATAAAAATGACGTGATGCTATATGGGTGAACTATAGCTGTAACAGCCATAGTAGCTTCTATGGCACAAACACAGGTTAAAAGGGGCCCATTCAGATATAAGAACATCATACATTTTGTGTACTGATAAACGTTGAAGACTTTTTGTTATCTAGCCCTACTATCTGGGTACTCGAATATTTGGCGCTATTTTACATACCTTTTTATTATGGATACTAATGCTGCAGTTTCAGTTCAGTTTTTAGAGACCATCTCATTTTGCTATGGGGCCCTATAAATTCTAGTTACTTCTTCTAATGCTTATTCATCCTATAGCCGCATGGATGTTTTGCTGAGATTCCCATAAAAAAAATTGCAGATTTTTAGACATCCAAGCAGTAGAACATCTTGTGATCATAGGGGGATCCTAGCAAAAAGGCACTGTCCAAAATCCAAGTAATCTTACATAAAGTAGACTGATAAAATGTAATTGTACACTGTTCCCCACTAGGCAATCAATATCATATCTTCCACAGCTCTCTTAAAGGGTGATGTTTCATCAGAAATCGCCTATTGTTTAAATAAAGTTTTTACGTTAAAGATATTTACAAAGTACTATACAGTGGTGTCACCTTTTACTGCAATGCTCTACATATCACTTTCCAGCACCTTATGATCAAGTACAGAACAGACACTCTCAGCTGGCCTAGTGGTCTGACTGAAAAAGGCAAGATTTCAGAATATTTTTAAAATATAGACAGTTATATGAAAATTAGAAAATAAATATATTTTATTGATACGCCAAAAATATTCCAAAGGTAAGCAACCTCAATAAAATATGATATTTATTTTCTAATGTATCTATAAGACAATCTTAGGGTAAAAAAAAAAGTTGCATGCAGTTTTGGCTAAAAACATTAGACTGGGTAAGTTGTGTGAAACTCATCTGAAATATTTGAAATATTTTGTGAAATATTTTGTGCGAAGAATAGAAATATTTAGAATAATGAGCACTTCCTAACATTGTACTGTAGGTCAGTGATTGCTTTATGTGTCTATACCTGATGAATATGAAAGTATGATATTTTCTTCTCTATGGCAGGGCTATGGTGGCGAAGAGAAGAAGTTTATTGCTACACAAGGACCAATGATTCATACAGTCAATGACTTTTGGCAGATGGTTTGGCAAGAAGATGTCCCTGTTATTGTTATGATAACCAAACTCAAGGAAAAAAATGAGGTACTGACATATGATAAACATTTAAAGGGAAACTGACAGCGGGTTCAACTGCACTAATCCGAATACACAGACAGGGTTATATGGGGAGATTTATCAAAACTTGTCCAGAGGAAAAGTTGCTGAGTTGCCCATAGCAACCAATCAGATCACTTTAATTTTTGAAAAGTCCTCTGAAAAATGAAAGAAGCGATCTGATTGGTTGCTTTGGGCAACTCAGCAACTTTTCCTCTTGACAGGTTTTGATAAATCTCCCCCATAATGTATTGGGTTTAGTGCTGGTGAGCCCACTGTCAGTTTCCCTTTAACAAGAGATCAGAAACCTATTTGCACCCACTTGATGGAATACATACAAGGCCATACAGATTAAGAATTGTATGAACACTGTAAGTAAAGTTAAAACAATGGTTTGAAGGAGGATTTCTGAGTAATGGACAGGGTAAATCATGGAAGGACTCCTGGGAGAATCGGTGAGAGTCCTGATTACCCCGTCCACACAAGATGATTGACAGGTTACTCTCTACACAATGATACAGGAAAAGCTGTCAGTCATCCAGTATGGGTGTGGTTATCAAGACTCACTGTCTCTTCTAGTTGTCCTCTCAAGATTTACCTTGATTTTATTTAGAAATCTTTCTCCAAATCCTTTTCTGAACATACACTATACATGATGCGTGGTACGTTAGATGATAGTGGATCGTCTTTTATTTTAAAATGTACATGTCTGCATTATGACCACCATGTACCCCTTTTTGGTCTTATACTGCTATCTTATATAGAAAAAGAGAAGACCTGACTCACTGACTCATCAACACCCAGCCTAAACCCTTGGACCTAGAAACCTGAATTTTTGCACAGGTGTTGTTTTTAAATGTAGACAAGGAATAAGAAAGGATTTTTCGTAATTCCACCCTTAAGGGGGTGAAAAAGAGTTTTTTTTTGGTTTTTTTAAGTCCCATACAAGTCTATGGGAAATATATGTTACTGCATAACTTCCAAACAGCTGGAGATATTTTGATAATACTTGGTCACATGTTACTTATATGGCCACTTAAAATATAGGATAGTTAATTTAACCCTTATCTACCCCCATTTGTGAGGGTCAGGGTTTTTGTTTAAAGTCCCATGCAAATCAATGGGAAACGTATGTTCGCACATAACTTCCGTACGGCTGGAGATATTTCAATACCTGGTACACATATTACGGGTCGAGATAGGAGGTCGAGTTAGGAGGATGGGATATGAGGTCGGGATAGGAGGTCGAGATAGCAGGTTGAAATAGGAGGTCGAGATAGGAGGACGGGATGATCGGGATAGGAGGTCATGATAGGAGGTTGGGATAGGAGGTCAAGATAGGAGGTTGAGATAGGAGGTCGAGTTAGGAGGATGGGATATGAGGTCGAGATAGGAGGACAGGATAGGAGGTCCGTATAAGAGGTAGAAATAGGAGCACGGGATAGGAGGTCGCAATAGAAGGTTGGGATAGGAGGTTGGGATAGGAGGTCGGGATTGGAGGTCGAGATAGGAGGTCAATATAAGAGGACGGGATAGGAGGTCGGGATAGGAGGATGGGATATGAGGTCGAGCTTGGAGGACAGGATAGGAGGTCGGGATAGGAGGTCGGGATAGGAGGGCGAGATAGGAGGTCGAGATAGGAGGATGGGATAGGAGGTCGAGATAGGAGGACAGGATAGGAGGACAGGATAGATGGTCGGGATAGGAGGTCGGGATAGGAGATCGGCATAGGAGGACGGGATAGGAGGTCGGGAAAGGAGGTCAAGATAGGAGGACGGGATATGAGGACGGGATAGGAGGACGGGATAGGAGGACGGGATAGGAGGTCAGGATAGGAGGTCAGGATAGGAGGTCGGAATAGGAAGACGGTATAGGAGGTCGGGATAGGAGGTCGAGATAGGAGGTCGGGATAGGAGGTCGGGATAGGAGGACGGGATAGGAGGTCGGGATAGGAGGTCGGGAAAGGAGGTCAAGATAGGAGGACGGGATATGAGGACGGGATAGGAGGACGGGATAGGAGGTCAGGATAGGAGGTCAGGATAGGAGGTCGGGATAGGAGGATGGTATAGGAGGTCGGGATAGGAGGTCGAGATAGGAGGTCGGGATAGGAGGTCAGGATAGAAGGTTGGGATAGGAGGACGGTATAGGAGGTCAGGATAGGAGGTCGGGATAGGAGGTCAAGATAGGAGGACGGGATAGGAGGACAGGATAGGAGGTCAGGATAGGAGGTCGGGATAGGAGGTCGAGATAGGAGGACGGGATAGGAGGTCGGGAAGGTCGGGATAGGAGGTCAAGATAGGAGGTCGGAATAGGAGGACAGTATAGGAGGTCGGGATAGGAGGTCGGTATAGGAGGACGGTATAGGAGATGGGAATAGGAGGTCGGGATAGGAGGTCGAGATAGGAGGTAAAGATCGGAGGTAAAGATAGGAGGTCGAGATAGGAGGAAGGGATAGGAGGACGGGATAGGAGATTGGGATAGGAGGACAGGATAGGAGGTCAGGATAGGAGGTCGGGATAGGAGGTCGGGATAGGAGGATGGTATAGGAGGTCGGGATAGGAGGTCGAGATAGGAGGTCGGGATAGGAGGTCAGGATAGAAGGTTGGGATAGGAGGACGGTATAGGAGGTCAGGATAGGAGGTCGGGATAGGAGGTCAAGATAGGAGGACGGGATAGGAGGACAGGATAGGAGGTCAGGATAGGAGGTCGGGATAGGAGGTCGAGATAGGAGGACGGGATAGGAGGTCGGGAAGGTCGGGATAGGAGGTCAAGATAGGAGGACAAGATGGGAGGTCGGGATAGGAGGTCGGAATAGGAGGACAGTATAGGAGGTCGGGATAGGAGGTCGGTATAGGAGGACGGTATAGGAGATGGGAATAGGAGGTCGGGATAGGAGGTCGAGATAGGAGGTAAAGATCGGAGGTAAAGATAGGAGGTCGAGATAGGAGGAAGGGATAGGAGGACGGGATAGGAGATTGGGATAGGAGGACAGGATAGGAGGTCAGGATAGGAGGTCGGGAAGGTTGGGATAGGAGGTCGAGATAGGAGGACGGGATAGGAGGACGGGATAGGAGGTCAGGAAGGTCGGGATAGGAGGTTGAGATAGGAGGACGGGATGGGAGGTCGGAATAGGAGGTCGGGATAGGAGGTAAAGATAGGAGGTCGAGATAGGAGGAAGGGATAGCAGAACGGGATAGGAGGTCAGGATAGGAGTTCGGGATAGGAGGTCTGGAAGGTCAGGATAGGAGGTCAAGATAGGAAGACGGGATAGGAGGATGGGATAGGAGGTCGGGATAGGAGGTCGGGATAGGAGGTCGGGAAGGTCTGGATAGGAGGTTGAGATAGGAGGACGGGATGGGAGGTCGGTATAGGAGGTAAAGATAGAAGGTCTAGATTGGAGGTCGAGATAGGAGGAAGGGATAGGAGGACGGGATAGGAGAACGGGATATGAGGACAGGATAGGAGGTCGAGATAGGAGGATGGGATAGGAGGTCGGGATAGTAGGACGGGATAGGTGGTCGAGATAGGAGGATGGGATAGGAGGTCGGGATAGGAGGTCGGGATAGGAGGTCGGGATAGGAGATTGGGATAGGAGGTCGGGATAGGAGATTGGGATAGGAGGTCGAGATAGGAGGACGGGATAGGAGGACGGGATATGAGGATGGGATATGAGGACTATTGGCAGTATATAAGCAGCGTGAGAAGGCGGGTTCCCCTGCGCGCAGACTCTGTAAAAGTCCTCAAAGGATGTCGGTCTTCAATTCCATGAAACAGCAGATGTAATGTTTCGAGTTGTTTGGATGCCCGTAGACTTTACCCAGAGCGGCCTCATTACTATAGGATCGTAAAAAGTAAATCTATGTTACCCCAAATTTAACGCGAGCGGAGCCGCGGGCAAAAGCTAGTATTGTAGGAGCTTATAGGGGAGAATCTGGCTGGTGCCCTGCACATTCAGCTGCTCTGCCTTCAATGCTCTTTCAGGGTACATTCAAACGAGTGGATTTTCGCAGCGGATTTCGCTACAGATCCACCGCTGAAGGACCCTCTGTATTCTGCCTTCACATGTGCCTGCTCGTAGCGGCAATACGCCGCTACGTGCAGACACACTGAAGCGATGTGCGAGTTGACTCGCATGCGCGGTGTACTCTCACGCATTGCGGCCGCTCCGCCTGTTCAATGAGCTAGGCCGAGAGCTGTCGCGAAGTGCGAGTATACTGCGCATGAGCGCGGCAACCCGCACATCGCACTGTGTCTGCTCTTAGCTGCGTATTGCTGCTCCGAGCAGGCACATGTAAAGGCAGAATACAGAGAGTGTAAAATACGCTGCAAATCCGCTCGTGTGAACGTACCCTTCAAAAGGTCACATATTTTAACTATGAGGAAATTTTATATAATGATTTTTTAACTATTAAAATTGCCTCAGTGCATGTCATAATTTAAAGGGTGAACTGGTGCCAGAAAGTTAAACAAATTTGTAAATTACTTCTATTAAACAATCTTTAACCTTCCAGTACTTCTTAGCAGCTGTATGCTACAGAGTAAATTATTTTTATTTTTTTTATTTTTTTGTCTTGTCCACATTGCTCTCTGCTGACACCTCTGTCTGTGTCAGGAACTGTCCAGAATAGCATAGGTTTGCTATGAGGATTTTCTCCTGCTCTGGACAGTTCCTGATACGGGCATCAGGTGTCAGCAGAGAGCACTGCGGACAAGACAAAAAAGAAATTTAAAAAGCAAAGAATTTCCTTAGTAGCATACAGCTGCTAAAAAGTACTGGAAGGATAAAGATTTTTTAATAGAAGTAATTTACAAATCTGTTTAACTTTCTGGCACCAATTTGTTTTCCACCGGAGTACCCCTTGAAACATGATGTATACCACTAGCTTACATTATAGAAATTACACAGGGTTATCTAAAACATATGGATTTGTTCAGCACACTATTCATCACTATTTTAGGTTACATGTTAACGCTGAGATGCCTAGAGCTATTTAATAGAGTCCCTATAGACCCATAGACTGGAGATATAGATATCCTGTAGTGCCTCTTCTTGTCATCTTTTAACAGTAATTCTCCACTACAAGTACAGATGTGTAACATTCCCAGGTCCATGAGCCATAATGAGAGATTATACACTTTATATTTGCCTTTATTCCATCTGATTGAACTATATATTCTAGGTTTTGGCTCTGGTCATTAGAGTTTTGGTTGCTGGTAGAGGCCTTACTTAGACGAAATTAGTTGATATTTGTCTCATCAAAATGCTGAATTATGAAAAGGGCAATTGGTATTTTTATGGAGATTTTACTGGATAATATCAACACTTGCACTTTGACTGTATTGTGCCTTGCAGCTCAAAGGCCCAAATCAGTGAAGGCAACACAAATGTAGACAGTGCCAGAGCAAGACTCAGATAAAGATACTGTTGCAAGCAATTCCAAGCAGCTAGGTGTATGCATTAGATGACAGATTACTAAACCTGACCATTCAAGTGCATGCAGCCTAATGTCTATTGATACTAGGTATTACTTGGTGGCACAGGATACCACAATCTGAACTGTATACAATATTTCAATTTATTTACCTAATCTATACAGTATGCATATGAGGTAGGATATAGTGGTAAGAATGGGCTGATATTTGCTTTTATTTTAGTTTAAATTATGGTATTCCTTCTTGTTTATACACATTAGGTGCTAGTATAACCCCTGGCAAAAAAACAAACAAACAAACAAAAAAAACATAAAATTATCATACTTAGAGGATGTTTATCTAGTTATCTTCATAGAAAACATACAAGATCACAGATATGACACAAAATAATGTTTGCTTAATAGCTGAAAGTTCTGGCTTTATGAAACAACCTTCAAGCTAATGAAAGGAAATTATTTCGATTAATTGCATAGAATCACTCAATGTTCAGGAAAATATTACAGCATTGTACTTGTACTTGGCATTTCCAAAACAAATACCTGCAGAAGCAAAAAGAGAACTTAAAGGGGTACTCCGCTGCTCAGTATTTGGAACAAACTGTTCCGAACGCTGGAGCTAGTGCCGGGAGCTCGTGATGTCATAGCCCCACCACATCATGATGTCCCACCCCGCCCCCCTCAATGCAAGTCTATGGGAGGGGGCTTGACAGCCATCACGCCCCCTCCCATAGACTTGCATTGAGGTGGTGGAGTGTGACGTCATGAGGGGGTGGTGCTATGACGTCACGAGCTCCCAGTTTGTTCCAAACGCTGAGCAGTGGAGAACCCCTTTAAGTTCTATTTTTGCTTCTCCAGGTATTTGTTTCAGGGGAACATTTATAGGCCAAGCTGTAGGGCATAGGGACAGTGAACAGAACATAGTCCAACAAGAGAATTGTCAGTTTTATGGAAAGATTACAAAACTCCTTGAAGAGGAAGATCCCACCTGGAGTGGTATTTGTTTCTATTCAGCTGTGAGGGTTATAAAAAGGAAAATATACAGGTAGACCAAGGAAATCATCAAAGCATCAATGTACAACATTCTAAGGAAATGAAAAACAATACACAGTTTGATAAATTTGGGCCAATGTTTGTAAATGAAGTGAGATTTACAAAACTATGTCAAATAAAAACCAGCATTAGCACCTAAGGCCAGCGCTACACTGAAACTTTTTAGTGCAATCTTGGGAGCTAAGGCAGTCCCAAAATACTTAAAAACAATGAGTGGAGTGTAGGTTTCTTTGTGGGTTTTAATTCCCTACAGTTTATTGTCCACGGTATTTACTAAGCTTTCCCTACATTTTCCACTTTCCCTGCACTTTGCTTTTTTTTACACATTCTCAGATCTGTAGGGTTTTCCTCAGCTCAAATCCACCACATTGGCCCTCATTTACTTCGGGTTGTAAGTCTATCGGGTTGTAATCGGGTTGTAAGTCTATCTTGCTTTCTTATCCGACTGCTTTTTTCCCCTGGTATTTATTATTATGTCGCATCCTGTTTGTCGCACGTGGGTTTTGTTGGTTTTGGTTTCCAACTCCTCTGAGTTGTCGGGAAAAAATTCACAACAATTCAACAAATTGGGGTTGGAAACCTTTATAAATATGTGGGAAAGCTCAGAAATGTCGGGTTACGGTTACGCCTCTTTTTCGGGTTTGGGAGAATCCACATCGGGTTCGTCGGGAAAAAATGTTGCATCGTGTCGCAGACTGGCGCACAATGTCTGCGACATGTCGCCGACAAAGATGCGCCAAAAAAACCCGACAAAACAAGTCGGGTTTAGAATAGTAAATGAGGGCCATTTTATGTGGAAACCTTAGTAAATATGTTGGGTTTTTGTGAAAATGTCGGGACCATGCCCCTTTTCTGAGACCACGCCCCTTTCCCCAGCTGCCACGCCCCTTTTTTGGGTTTTCTTAGCAAAATGGAGAGTTAGTCGGGGTTTCTTCAATTCTGGCGCAAATTCTGGTGCAGACAGAATTTGTGGCGCAGAATCTGGCGCACAAGCTGACAAAACATGTCGGGTTTGCAATAGTAAATGAGGGCCAATAAATAGAGCTACAAAAAGTCGCAGTGTAGCCACGTAGGAAAGCAAGGTTACAGTGGGCTAGAGAAGCAATCATTCAGTGTGGGGTAGACAATACAGGTGATATTCAGAGATGAACCACCAATCTTCCAAGGAAATTATGCTGGAACTTTTCTCTGGAGCCATAAGAAGATGATACCTGAAGAAAGAAATTGGATTTCACCATTAGTTTATGATATAAGGGTCACATGCCAGGTAAAGGACCTGGAACAGTCAATGCACAGCTTCAATAAGAAAGTGATAATGTTTGTTTTTCATTTAGTTGCATAATACTTCTGCATACTAATATTTGTTTAATAATTGGGTACGCATAGCTATTCTCCAAAGAAAGCCAAATCCTTTTACTTACTTTTTTAATAATTTAAGTTGAAGGTTTCTTAACATTTTAGATTGAAGGAGAACACTATAGTTCTTCAATAATAAAATGATTTCTCAAAAAATACAACGTGATTAAAAATTGTGCACAGTAGATATGCCGCGTGTGTGGTAGTTCCATCATTTTTGCAAGGTAGTGTGATCAAAGATGCATGTTAATGGGAATTAATAAATACTCAAATGTGAAAAATGCAGATTTCAATATGTAACTTTATAATCTAATGCTTTAAAAGGGTACTCCGGTAGAAAACATTATTATTATTTTTTAAGTCAACTGATGCCAGAAAGTGAAACCGATTTGTAAATTTACAAATCTGTTTAACCTCTTAAGGACGTAGGGCGTACCTGTATGCCCTACGCCCGGTCACGGTGTTTAAAACGGGGTCACGCCGTGACCCCGCATCACACTGGGTCGGTCCCGGCTGCTAGTCATAGCCGGAACCCTGGGCTAACAGCGCGTGGCATCGATCGTTGTGCCGCAGGCTGTTAACCCTTCAGACGCGGCAATCAAAGTTGACTGCCGACAGCTCAGTCGGGCTGATCGGGACATCGTGATAAAATCGTGATGTCCCGATCAGCTAGGATGCAAGCAGAGGGAGCTATAGTACTGCAAAAAAAAAAGTGAAAAGAAAAGTTAACAAAGGTCATTTAACCTCTTAAGGACCCAGGACGTACGGGGACGTCCCCGCACCCTGGGCCTTAAGGACCCAGGACGTCCCCGTACGTCCTGGCGTTTTCCGGTCTCTGCCGCACGCCGGGCAGAGATCGGAACCAGATGCCTGTTGAAATCCTTCAGCAGGCATCCAGGGCAAACGCCAAGGGGGGCCATATAGGCCATATCGCCGCAAATCGCAAGGAAAATCGCCCTTGCGGTCTGCGGCGATACCGGGCTGATCGGGTCTCTGGGACCCGACCGCCCGGTAATTTCGCATGATCCCGGCTGTCACAGACAGCCAGGACCATGCTAACGTATAGGAGCGAGGTGGCAAGCCGGTCACCTCCTCCTATACCCTGCGATCTGTCTGTTAGTTAACCGACCAATCGCAGGAGGGGGGGCGGTTACTTCCTCCTGTCCTGCCCGGCCCCTGAAAGTCCGCAGAGGACGGGAGGAAGACCGGAGGATGCGGCGGGGGACGGGGGAGTGCTGGGGACCGGCCCCGGTACTTACCTCGTCCCTGAAGACCCGGATCCCGGCGAGGAAGATGGCGGCGGCGGCGACAGGTGAGTATATCTTCAGCCGCGGTCGGGCCCTTTACAACAATGCACGTCGCCGTAAAGCGACATGCATTGCTGTAATAGGACCCTGTAAACTACAACTCCCAGCATGCCCAGACAGCCCTTGGCGTCTGGGCATGCTGGGAGTTGCAGTTTTGCAACATCTGGAGGTCCACAGTTTTTGGACCACTGTGCCCTTCCAGATGTTGCAAAACTACACATCCTCAGCACGCCCTTACTGTCCAGGCATGCTGGGAGTTGTAGTGCTGTAACATCTGGCCCTTCAGATGTTGCAGAACTACAACTCCCAGCATGCCTGGACAGTTTTGGCATACTGGGGGTTGTAGTTTTGCAACATCTGGAAGGGCACAGATTGGGAACCACTGTATTAGTGGTCTGCAAACTGTAGTCCTCCAGATGTTGCAAAACTACAACTTCAAGCATGCTGGGAGTTGTAGTCCGGCAACATCTGGCTCTAAAGATGTTGCCGAACTACTACTCCCAGCATGCCTGAGAATGTTTGGGAGTTGTGGTTTTGCAACAGCTGGAGGCACACTGGTTGGGAAACATTGTTTCCTAACTCAGTGTTTCCCAACCCGTGTGCCTCCAGCTGTTGCAAAACCACAACTCCCAAACATTCTCAGGCATGTTGGGAGTAGTAGTTTTGCAACAGCTGGAGGTCCCCCCCCTGTGAATGTACAGGGTACATTCACATGGGCAGGGGGCTTACAGTGAGTATCGGGCTGCAAGTTTGCAATGCAGCAAATTTTGCGCGGCAGCTTAAACTCGCTGTAACCCCCCGCCCGTGTGACTGTACCCTAAAAACACTACACTACACTACACTAACACAAAATAAAATAAAAAGTAAAAAAACACTACATATACACATACCCCTACACAGCCCCCCTCCCTCCCCAATAAAAATGAAAAACGTCTGGTACGCCACTCTTTCCAAAATGGAGCCTCCAGCTGTTGCAAAACAACAACTCCCAGTATTGCCGGACAGCCGTTGACTGTCCAGGCATGCTGGGAGTTTTGCAACAGCTGGAGGCACCCTGTTTGGGAATCACTGGCGTAGAATACCCCTATGTCCACCCCTATGCAAATCCCTAATTCAGGCCTCAAATGCGCATGGCGCTCTCACTTTGGAGCCCTGTCGTATTTCAAGGCAACAGTTTAGGGTCACATATGGGGTATCGCCGTACTCGGGAGAAATTGACTAACAAATCTTGGGGGTCTTTTTCTCCTTTCACCCCTTATGAAAAGGTGAAGTTGGGGTCTACACCAGCATGTTAGTGTAAAAAAATAAACTTTTTACACTAACATGCTGGTGTTGCCCTATACTTTTCATTTTGACAAGAGGTAAAGGGGAAAAAAGCCCCCCAAAATTTGTAACGCAATTTCTCCCGAGTACGGAGATACCCCATATGTGGGCGTAAAGTGCTCTGGGGGCGCACAACAAGGCCCAGAAGGGAGAGTGCGCTGATTGTTACAGCGGTTTTGACAAACGCAAAAAAAAAAAAAAAACACATGTGACCCCATTTCGGAAACTACACCCCTCCCGGAATGTAATGAGGGGTGCAGTGAGAATTTACACCCCACTGGTGTCTGACAGATCTTTGGAAGAGTGGGCTGTGCAAATTAAAAATGTTGTACAGCCCACTGTTCCAAAGATATGACAGACACCAGTGGGGGGTAAATGCTCACTTTACGCCTTCTTACGTTCCTCAAGGGGTCTAGTTTCCAAAATGGTTTGCCATGTGGGGGTTATTTTGCTGTCCTGGCGCCATATGGGCTTCCTAAATGCGACATGCCCCCCGAGCAAAATTTGCTCTCAAAAAGCCAAATATGACTCCTTCTCTTCTGAGCATTGTAGTTCGCCCGTAGTGCACTTCAGGTCAACTTATGGGGTACCTCCATACTCAGAAGAGATGTGGTTACAAATTTTGGGGGGTATTTTCTGCTATTAACCCTTGCAAAAATGTGAAATTTGGGGGGGGAAACACACCTTTTAGTGATTTTTTTTTTTTTTTTTTTTTTACGTATGCAAAAGTCGTGAAACCCCTGTGGGGTATTAAGGCTCACTTTATTTCTTGTTACGTTCCACAAGGGGTCTAGTTTCCAAAATGGTATGCCATGTGTTTTTTTTTTTGCTGTCCTGGCACCATAGGGGCTTCCTAAATGCGACATGCCCCCGAGTAAAATTTGCTCTCAAAAAGCCAAATATGACTCCTTCTCTTCTGAGCATTGTAGTTCACCCATAGTACACCTCAGGTCAACTTATGGGGTACCTTCATACTCAGAAGAGATGGGGTTACAATGTTTGGGGGGTATTTTCTGCTATTAACCCTTGCAAAAATGTGAAATTTGGGGGGAAACACATTTTAGTGAAATTTAATTTTTATTTTTTTACATATGCAAAAGTCGTGAAACTCCTGTGGGGTATTAAGGCTCACTTTATTCCTTGTTACGTACCTCAAGGGGTCTAGTTTCCAAAATGGTATGCCATGTGGGGGATTTTTGCTGTTCTGGCACCATAGGGGCTTCCTAATTGCAACATGCCCCCCAAAAACCATTTAAAAAAAACGTACTCTCCAAAATCCCCTTGTCGCTCCTTCGCTTCTGAGCCCTCTACTGCGCCCGCCGAACACTTTACATAGAAATATGAGGTATGTGCTTACTCGAGAGAAATTGGGCTACAAATATAAGTATACATTTTCTCCTTTTTCCCCTTGTAAAAATTCAAAAATTGGGTCTACAAGAACATGCGAGTGTAAAAAATGGAGATTGTGAATTTTCTCCTTCACTTTGCTGTTATTCCTGTGAAACACCTAAAGGTTTAAAACGCGGACTGAATGTCATTTTGAATACTTTGGGGGGTGCAGTTTTTATAATGGGGTCATTTGTGGGGTATTTCTAATATGAAGACCCTTCAAATCCACTTCAAACCTGAACTGGTCCATGAAAAATTGTGAGTTTGGAAATTTTGTGAAAAATTGGAAAATTGCTGCTGAACTTTGAAGCCCTCTGGTGTCTTCCAAAAGTAAAAAGTCATCAATTTTAGGATGCAAACATAAAGTGGACATATTTTATATGTGAATAAAAAAAAATTATTTGGAATATCCATTTTCCTTACAAGCAGAGAGCTTCAAAGTTAGAAAAATGCAAAATTTTCAAAATTTTCATAAAATTTTGGGATTTTTCACCAAGAAAGGATGCAAGATACCACAAAATTTTACCACCATGTTAAAGTAGAATATGTCACGAAAAAACAATCTCGGAATCAGAATGATAACTAAAAGCATTCCAGAGTTATTAATGTTTAAAGTGACAGTGGTCAGATGTGCAAAAAATGGCCGGGTCCTGAGGTGTAAAATGGCTGGGTCTTTAACCCCTTAAGGACTCAGCCCATTTTGGCCTTAAGGACTCAGACAATTTAATTTTTACGTTTTCATTTTTTCCTCCTCGCCTTCTAAAAATCATAACTCTTTTATACTTTCATCCACAGACTAGTATGAGGGCTTATTTTTTGCGTGACCAGTTGTCCTTTGTAATGACATCACTCATTATATCATAAAATGTATGGCGCAACCAAAAAACACTATTTTTGTGGGGAAATTAAAACGAAAAACGCAATTTTGCTAATTTTGGAAGGTTTTGTTTTCACTCCGTACAATTTATGGTAAAAATGACATGTGTTCTTTATTCTGAGGGTCAATACGATTAAAATGATACCCATTATTATATACTTTTGTATTATTGTTGCGCTTAAAAAAAATCACAAACTTTTTAACCAAATTAGTACGTTTAGAATCCCTTTATTTTGATGACCTATAACTTTTTTATTTTTCAGTATAAGCGGCGGTATGGGGGCTCATTTTATGCGCCATGATCTGTACTTTTTTTTGATACCACATTTGTATATAAAAAACTTTTAATACATTTTTTATAATTTTTTTTTTAATAAAATGTATTAAAAAAGTAGGAATTTTGGACTTTTTAAAAATTTTTTCGTTCACGCCGTTCACCGTACGGGATCATTAACATTTTATTTTAATAGTTCGGACATTTACGCACGCGGCGATACCAAATATGTCTACAAAAAATGTTTTTTACGCTTTTTGGGGGTAAAATAGGAAAAAACGGACGTTTTACTTTTTTATTGGGGGAGGGGATTTTTCACTTTTTTTTTACTTTTACTTTTACATTTTTTTACATTTTTTTTTACACTTGAATAGTCCCCATAGGGGACTATTCATAGCAATACCATGATTGCTAATACTGATCTGTTCTATGTATAGGACATAGAACAGATCAGTATTATCGGTCATCTCCTGCTCTGGTCTGCTCGATCACAGACCAGAGCAGGAGACGCCGGGAGCCGGACGGAGGGAGGTGAGGGGACCTCCGTGCGGCGTTATGAATGATCGGATCCCCGCAGCAGCGCTGCGGGCGATCCGATCGTTCATTTTAATCGCGAACTCCCGCAGATGCCGGGATCTGTATTGATCCCGGCACCTGAGGGGTTAATGGCGGACGCCCGCGAGATCGCGGGCGTCGGCCATTGCCGGCGGGTCCCTGGCTGCGATTAGCAGCCGGGATCAGCCGCGCATGACACGGGCATCGCTCCGATGCCCGCGGTTATGCTTAGGACGTAAATGTACGTCCTGGTGCGTTAAGTACCACCTCACCAGGACGTACATTTACGTCCTGCGTCCTTAAGGGGTTAAGGGGTTAAAGGGGTACTCCGGTGAAAAACTTTTTTTTTTTTTAAATCAACTGGTGCCAGAAAGTTAAACAGATTTGTTAATTACTTCTATTAAAAAATCTTAATCCTTCCTGTACTTATTAGCTGCTGAATACTACAGCGGAAATTTTTTTCTTTTTGAAACACAGAACTGTCTGCTGACATCATGACCACAGTGCTCTCTGCTGACATCTCTGTCCATTTTAGGAACTGTCCAGAACAGCAGATGTTTGCCATGGGGATTTCCTTTTACTCTGGACAGTTCCTAAAATGGACAGAGATGTCAGCAGAGAGCACTGTGCTCATGATGTCAGCAGACAGCTCTGTGTTTCAAACGGAAAAGAAATTCCACTGTAGTATTCAGCAGCTAATAAGTACAGGAAGGATTAAGATTTTTTAATAGAAGTAATTTACAAATCTGTTTAACTTTCTGGCACCAGTTGATTTAAAAAAAAAAAAAAGTTTTTCACCGGAGTACCCCTTTAACCCCTTTCCTAATAAAAGTTTGAATCCCCCCCTTTTCCAATAAAAAAAACTGTGTAAATAAAAATAAACATATGTGGTATCACCGTGTGCAAAAATGTTCGAACTATAAAAATATATTGTTAATTAAATCGCACGGTCAATGGCATACGTGCAAAAAATTCCAAAGTACAAAATTGTGTATTTTTGGTCACTTTTTATATCATGAAAAAATGAATAAAAAGCGATCAAAAAGTCCGATCAATAAAAAAATGGTACCGATAAAAACTTCAAAACACGGCACAAAAAATGAGTCCTCAAACCGGCCCGTATGCGGAAAAAGAAAAAAGTTATAGGGGTTAGAAGATGAGAATTTTTTACATACAAATTTTCCTGCATGTAGTCATGATTTTTTTCCGAAGTACGACAATATCCAACCTATATAAGTATGGTATCATTTTAATCGTATGGACCTACAGAGTAAAGATATGTGTTATTTTTACCGAAAAATGCACTACGTAGAAACGGAAGCCCCCAAAAGTTACAAAATGACATTTTTTTCTTCACTTTTGTCGCACAATGAATTTTTTTTCCATTTTGCTGTGGATTTTGGGGTAAAATGACTAATTTAACTGCAAAGTAGAATTGGTGGCACCATAAATAATCCATCATATGGAATTTTATGTGCAAAATTGAAAGCGTTATGATTTTTAGAAGGTGATGAGGAAAAAAATGAAAATGCAAAACAGAAAAACCCTGCGTCCTTAAGGGGTTAACTTTCTGGCACCAGTTGATTTGAAAAAAAAAATATTCCTGCCAGAGTACCCCTTTTAATATGATGTGGATATGACTGACTTCTATTTTAGGGCCTACTTCCATGCAATGTGCATATTTTAGCTAAAAAAAAAATAGTATTTTTACTTAAATCCATCTACAAAGCTTGGTTTTGTGAGCAGACTGGTCAGGGTACAATCGTATTTTTAGACTTTTGTTTTCCCATGTTTATAATTTCCCTCAGATTCATAGGGAGGAGTAGAGACTGCAGATCAGATAAAGTGACAATGTGAACATTTCCACAATGGGTGGCTGCTGAACTTTTCAATGTTTTTCTTTCCCCTAATCATCTTATAAGGGAGCTTGTCACCATATTTCAGGCAGTGATTTAGCTGAGCTCATGGCTGTTACAAGCTCCAGTGACTCTTGATAGTTCATCTTGTAGAAAGGCTGAACAGGTCAGTTGGACATATCAGATTCATAGACATATTCATATTTTCTGCTTTATTTGTGTGCATGTAGATATTGTGTTCACCATAGTTGTCACTAGTTGTCTGGGAAAATACTTCTGTTAAATACATTGTTACTCCATAGAGGTGAATGTCGTGTGCATGTTTACATTTAAAATTGTTCCAGCAAATCAGAGATAAGGTTTGTGTACATGAATGGACACTGCATAATACCAAAAAAGAACACACTCACATTACAAGCATATGAGTTTTTATATACACGATACTTGTCACGGTTACGCCACATTGGCCCTCATTTACTTAGAAAATCGGGTTGTAAGTCTATCTTGCTTTCTTACCCGACTGCTTTTTTCCCCTGATATTTATTATTATGTCGCATCCTGTTTGTCGCACGTGGGTTTTGTTGGTTTCGGTTTCCAACTCCTCTGAGTTGTGGGGAAAAAATCCAGAACAATTCAACAAATTCGGGTTGGAAACCTTTATAAATACGTGGGAAAGCTCAGAAATGTCGGGTTACGCCCCTTTTTTGGGTTTGGGAGAATCCACATTGGGTCCGTCGGGGAAAAATGTTGCATCGTGTCGCAGACTGGCGCACGATGTCTGCGACATGTCGCAGACAAAGATGCAACAAAAAAAAAACGACAAAACAAGTCGGGTTTAGAATAGTAAATGAGGGCAATTGACTTTAGTAGGTAATGCATAATAATAAATCATTGTATTGGTCCAAACATACATGTACAGAATTGGAATATATGAAATAGCACAGCCTAATGTGTACTTCATAGTAGAATATATAAAAACAATAAGCTGATCTGGGCAAGGCCAAGGTGTTATTAAACTACATTACATAGACTACATAATGGTTGATTTTCCAGCTGCCTTAATTCCTGCCCTTAGGTTCCTGTACTATCATATTTGCATATGTCAATGCTATAGAACATTGTGCAAAAAGACAATAACAAATATTGCTAATCTGCGTGACATTAAATTTGTACTTATGTGAATGACATTTTGTTCCCACAGAAATGCGTCCTCTACTGGCCTGAAAAGAGAGGAATATATGGGAATGTCGAGGTGCTTGTTAATAGTGTCAGTGAACAAGAGTTCTATACGATTCGGAGTCTCACCTTAAAGGTAACACTTATTGCACTAAAGGGATCACAGTAGGTTATTTGAATATAAAAGCCCTCACTGCCGCGGTCCTTTAAATGGCACTAAGATGCAATGAAGCATGGGCCCATTTAAACCTCTGTTTACATTGATACTGGGTTCTGCAACATCTAGTTTCCAATGTTCTTGTAGGATCTGTCAGGATTCACTATGATCCATGTATCTGCCCTGATCCAAATAACGTCATGCAGGCAGCAGAAATCATGCATCTCTTGTCTAAGTTGTACATATGTTGTGTCTTAACTTACATTGGAGAAAATACATGAACTCTTAGAGTCGGATACTAATCTGATGTGTAGAAATCTAAGGCTGCCCCTGGGTCTGCTGCCCCCAATGTGTCAGAGGTATGCAATTTGCAGTAACATGGATTCTGATGAGGATTAGCCCCTTTGTAATCAATGGGGGCTAGTCATGGGTTTTCCACATGGTGTCCATGACAAATGAGTGACATGTCACTTCTTTACTGCAGGTTTAACTTTGCACTACAAATTATCACTACAGTACATGTGATAAAGGTTGCAGATGTCCCATTCACTTTTATTGGATGCGAATTGTCATTTGATGTGGAGTTTAAGATGCAATCTATGTCAATACCAGGGCCAATATCCATCACATAGCCTTTGCATGTCTGAATGGAATACCGTATTTTTTGCCCTATAAGACGCACTGGCATATAAAATGCACTCTATTTTAAAGGTGCAAAATCTAGAAAAAAAAAAGATTCTGCACTCAACAGTGATCTTTAACCTGCGGACCTCCAGATGTTGCAAAACTACAACTCCCAGCATGCCCGGACAGCCGTTGGCTGTCCGGGCATGCTGGGAGTTGCAGTTTTGCAACATCTGGAGGTCCGCAGGTTGAAGACCACTGGATAGGAGGTAATACTCACCTGGCCCCGCTGCTCCGGACTCGTCACCGCTGCCCTGGATGTTGCTCCATCGCTGTCGCCGCGTCCCTGTGGTGTCCCCGATGCTCCGGACGTCTTCTTCCCCGGGATCCACGCTCTCCGTCGCCATCATCACGTCGCTACGCACGCCGCTCCTATTGGATGACGGGATGGCGTGCGCGACGACGTGATGATGTCGAAGGAGAGCGCCGGCCATGCAGGGGATCCCGGCACGCAGCAGACACCGAGGAGGCAGGTAAGGTCCCTCCCGGTGTCCTGTAAGCTGTTCGGGACGCCGCGATTTCACCGCAGTGGTCCCGAACAACCGGGTTAGTGTTATTTTCGATTCAGACGTGGCGGTCAGCTTTGATTGCCGCGTCTGAAGGGTTAATACATGGCATCACCGCGATCGGTAATATTCTGTATTGGCCGCAGGTATTCGCCGTATAAGACGCACCAACTTTTCCCCCCAGTTTTGGGGAAGAAAAAGTGTGTCTTATACGGCGAAAATACGGTAAATAATAATGTTAAAATAAAATTTGCATGTGTAAATGATATCTGAGCAACTTTTTTGATAGGCCCAAGGTCAAAAAACAGATTTAAAAAGATCTTTTAATTGGTTAACTCTTTGGGAGAGATTTATGAAGTCTTATTTATGAAGTTTCTACAGAAACCAGTCACAGCTCAGCTTTCATATATTATCGAGCTCTGGTAAAATGAAATCTGAACTGTGATTGGTTGTTATTGGTAACAGGGAAAGCCTTACTATATGCCAATTTCATAATTGTTCTTGTTTGTGGTCCAAGTAGGATCACTTCTTTTATATGTAAAAATATTGTTTACTTTAATGATATAATACTACAATGGCAAGCAAACAGAGAAAATGTCCAGCTCACTCCCAAGCCCGCAGCGCCTGGACTGGCGTGGGCAGTGCCTTCAGTAGAGAAATGCAAAACAGAGCAATGTCCAGCACAGGTAGATGGAACGGATACTTTATTGCAGAAACTTCACCACCTATGAGCTGAAGTTTCTGAAATAAAGTATCCGTTCCATCTACCTGCGCTGGGCATTCCTCTGTTTTGCAATACTACAATGGGTATGGAAATTCTAATACAAAAATAATAATAAACAAGGCAATTTACATATATTAATTTGGAAAGGGTTAAGTGGCCTTATATCTTTGGATTGGCATCATTTTCAAACACAAAATTCACTTGTATGTGATATCACAAAAACATCCAAGTGATACATATGTGGGACTTCAGTCTTCTCTCTGTAAGCTCATCTGTGGTCATGGATCATGACCCCTTGTCAAATCGGGACAGAATTATATAACAAAGAATAGATAACAGACTATCAAATACCATCAGTGATGAACTATTGATTTCCATGGATAGATAAGTCAAAAATGGAATTGTAGGAACCAAATAATGTGTGAAATAAATCTAAAACAGTTTAACACAAAAATTGTATATTATCCGCAGCACTTGGTATTTATAGTGTGACTGCAGAGATTAGTTGCCACCGAAATTCAGGATAACTTGAATTCTGAACTGTGCCAGAACTGTACGTGGTTACTTATCCGGAAAGTAACACGGGAGTAAATTTTGGATTATGTAGCAGCAGAATCATGCTGCCATAACCACAGGTTATAACACATTAATATTTAAAAAAATAAAAAAAAAATTATTAAAAAAAAATAATAATAATTAATAATAAAACATTAACCACATCATCCTGTTGACTCTGGAGGGAGATAAAGAAAATTAGCTTTGTGTAAAATCATTTTGACTTTGGTAAGTTTACCCCATAGTTTTGTTCAGTGTTACCTTCTGGGCTAGAAAAGAAGCATAATTTGGATGACACCCTTCCTTTAGTTTCTCCCCATCTATCTCACTAAGATTTACTGGTCACCAGTAGTAAATCCTAGTAAGTAGTAATGAAATCGTAATACATTCAGATAAGAACATACCGAATGTCTAATTGTATTTATTTTTCTTATTTATTTCCAGCAAGGAAGCCAGTCCCGCATTGTGAAGCATTACTGGTACACTTCTTGGCCTGACCACAAGACTCCGGACAGTGCTCAGCCTCTCCTTCAACTGATGCTGGATGTGGAGGAAGACAGTAAATCATTTACGGGAAGGGGCCCAGTGGTAGTACATTGCAGGTGATTTTCTATATTATAAGTAGATCTTTTAATTTTCCTTATCATAACCAATCTTAGCTTTGTGAAAATCCTGTGGTCGCACAGGGGGTCAGTTGTTCAGGGTGCAATTTATTGCCCTTGGTACAACTTACTGCACACTGCCCTCTCTCTTGCACCCACTGTTGACCACAGATTCACCGTGGAAGGGGAGACCTAACTCTCAGTCTTGTGTCTTGTCCCTAATATAGATAAAGGCCATTACAATGACATCATCACAAGGGTCTGTATTAGCATTTTGGAATCAGGACATAAGATGGAGTAGGGGCACTATACATAATGCCTCAGTTCCTCTGAATGCGTGACGACTGAGGGACAGGGAGCAAGTCTGCTTTACAAAGCCTAGCAGGCAGCAGGTCTGTTATTTTGAGCTTAAATACATCACATTGGTGTACCAAGGCTCAAGAGAAACCTAAAGGGAGAATGTATGGCAAATGGGCACAGATTCCATTGCCTCCTAGTGTCATTCATTTCCCCTTTAGTATTTTTCTGTTCTCTGCCCTCTTCTTCGGCATTTCGCAATTTCGGGAATATTAAGATTATAATGATATTCTGGATATATTCTGGATATATTCATAATGACGATATGCACAATATGCAAATATTTGCAAATATCGGTACTTCTAGTCAGAGGGCACTGATCCCTCCCTTCTGTTAGGTGAATGATACAATCGCACATGCGCACTATGAGAATTTCATGCGAATTTTCGCATGAAAAAAAAAAAGAATGAACATAGAGAATATGCGAATTTCACGAACATAGGATGAATATTTGTCTATATATTCGCAAAATATTGCAAATTCGAATATGGCCCCTGCAGCTCATCACTACTTTAGACCACCAGAGATAAAGATGTTAAAGGACATCTGTACTGCATGAATTTTACATATTCCAGTGCTGCTTCCTGGGGACGGTAACTTCAAAGAGCCGTCAGCGTATCCCCAGCCACAGTGATGTCCCGACTCGGCCAGTGATAGGCTGAGCGCACTGTCATGTAAGGAGCCGGACGGCCTATTTTAATCTTCTCTCATTTAAGAGTTATGTAGTGAAGTGTGTTCTTGGGAACTTTAAAGGGGTACTCTGCTGCTTAGCATTCATAAGAAAATTATGTAATGGCCCTGCCCCTAGTGACATCACGCCCCACCCCCTCAATGCAAGTCTATGGGAGGGGGTGTGGTGGGTGTCACGCCCCGTCCCATAGACTTGCATAGCGGGGGCGGGATGTGGCGTCATGAGGGAGCATGGCCGTGATGTCACAAGCCCCCGGGGCCGGCTCTAAGCATTTGTTTCAAATGCTGAGCAGCGGAGTGCCCCTTTAAGTGCAGCAAAAATGTTAGTTTTTTTACGTTTCTGCAGATCTGTGGTTCCACACAATAATGTCTCTGAACTCTACCGACAGTTCTTTCCCCCTCATGACTTGGATTTTGCTCTGAAATGCATTGGCAGCTGTAAGACCATATATAGACAGGGCTGTGTCTTTCTATTTTATGTCCAAACAACTGAATTTATCACAGGTGACGCCAGTCAAGGTGTAGAAACATCTCAGAGATGGTCAAGAGAAATGGGAGGAGCCCAGAGATAAAGTGTCATAATAAAGGGTCTTCACGTTCTCATTATGGGGTACTGAGTGCAGAATGATGGAAAAACGTTAGTTGTTTTGATTTTAGTAAAAGGCCACAGCAAAGTGTAAAAAAAAAAAGAGAAAGGGTCTGAAGACTTACCAAATGTATTGTAAGTTCTAGTGGAAGAGGGTAGTAGTGCTCCTGAGCTACAGAAGGACAGACGTACAGGAACATCTGTTGCGAACCTGTGTCTGCTGCCACCATAACGTATCCTGCTTTTTACTAATTTAATCACTGGGCAGTGGTGGAAAGACTTGGATTATTGTCCTGTTTCAGTTTTGGAAGGCTACTTAATGTTAAGGGAAAAAAATAGATAGATGTCTTATTACAATGAAAACTGTAAATAAAACTCGGAAAAAAGTTGGAAATCCGAGGTAATCTGCATTGACCTGTACAGAACATTCTTGGCTAGCTGCTGTTGACTGTTGACTATACCGATGAGAATGTTCCTGGGCATAGCTTGTGGTTGTTACAAGGCCATTGTGTAGAAGCTTTTCAGAATGCTGGGACCAGTCTGTGTACTAGAAAGTGTATTGTGACTATTCCTCCAGGAGTACAATGCACGTCTACGGCCCCGTATTACCCTTAGAACTTGTAGTCCTAACTCATACAGTCCACTTCGGAATATCTCCATATCCTGACTACACACACAAGATGTTTTCCTTTGCACAACAAACTTCCTGTGCAGGAGGTAGAATGGAATGTGGGGAGGAAATATGGAATGTCCAGAGAATATCATTTCTAGGGAGATGAAAGCAACACATGCAGCCTTATATACACCTTCAATTTATAATCTTTTAGCCAGTACATAGCAACAACATATTGATACGCATGTCTGATGAGGAGTTCTTTTGTCTGCATTGTAGCATTTGGTGATTGCTATCGGTGGGCTGCTATGTTATGTTAGGAGAATGCACTTACCGTGACAATAACTGCTCTATATACATACTCTAATATCACATATACACCAAAGAACAGACGGACAAACAAGCAGATATGTGATATGTGATAATAATATGTGCTATAAGTACCATAATCACATGACTGTGTATCTGTTGTTGCATTCTGCCAACACCAGGAATAATAACAACATCAATAACTCCCCATTTGATTTTCTTTGTTTGTCAGTTAGGATACATAATATACATGGTAAAATAGAAGATTAGGGGAGTTCACGTCTTAGTATATAAAGTTATGTTGTTCTATAATACAGTGACCCCCCGACCTACGATGGCCCCGACATACGATAATTTCAGCATGCGATGGCCTCTCAGAGGCCATCGCATGTTGAAGGCAGCATCAACATACGATGCTTTTTTATGTCGGGGCCATCGCATAAACGGCTATCCGGCAGCGCTGACTGCTTCAGCTGTCGCCGGATAGCCGTTTATGGTGCCCCGTGAGCTCCGGTGATGTCTCTTACCTGTCCTCAGGGCTCCGGCATGTCCTCTTTGGAATCCGCTCCATCGTCGGCGCTCTCCATCGACGTCATCACGTTGCTGCGCACCCCGTCCCGTCATCCAATAGGAGCGGCGTGCATAACAACGTGATGGCGGCGACGGAGCGCGCGGATGCCGGGCAAGCAGAGGCCTTGCTGGAGCGTCGGGGACACCTCTGGGACGCGGCGACAGAGATGGACGGCGACATCCCGGGCAGCGGTGACGGTCTGGACAGGTGAGGACAGGTGAGTACAACTTCCTCTAACAGTGGTCTTCAACCTGCGGACCTCCAGATGTTGCAAAACTACAACACCCAGCATGCCCGGACAGCCAACGGCTGTCCAGGCATGTGGGTGTTGTAGTTTTCCAACATCTGGAGGTCCACAGGTTGTAGACCACAGTCCTATACTATACCACAGTTCTATACTACAGTCCTATACTATACCACAGTCCTATACTTTACATTGCACGGGTCCCTCAACATGCGATGGTTTCAACAAAAGATGGTCCGTTTGGAACGGATTACCATCGTATGTTGAGGGACCACTGTACACTATTTCTTTATTTATTTACTTAATTCTTATGTACAACAGACAAGGTTTAATGTATGATATTGTTGCTTGCAACATACATCTGGGGAGTAAGTCCCCTTTCACGCTACTGTTGTCTTCCACGTTTCCAACTCCCATCAAAAATCTTTAAAAAAGTCTGTCAAAATATCCCATTCATGTCTATGGCATTTTTTGTACACCCGTTAAGGCCCGTTATGACTAACGGACATTAGTTGTGATGGCAGTAATGACATCTCATGCACTAATTTTAACCCCTTCAGGACCAAGCCCATTTTGGCCTTAAGGACCAGAGCGTTTTTTGCACATCTGACCACTGTCACTTTAAACATTAATAACTCTGGAATGCTTTTAGTTATCAATCTGATTCCGAGAATGTTTTTTCGTGACATATTCTACTTTAACATGGGGGTAAATTTTTGTGGTAACTTGCATCCTTTCCTTGTGAAAAATCCTAAAATTTGATGAAAAATGTGAAAATTTTGCATTTTTCTAACTTTGAAGCTCTCTGCTTGTAAGGAAAATGTATATTACAAATAAAAAAAATTTTTATTCACATATACAATATGTCTACTTTATGTCTGCATCATAAAAGTGACGAGTTTTTACTTTTGGAAGACACCAGAGGGCTTCAAAGTTCAGCAGCAATTTTCCAATTTTTCACAAAATTTTCAAACTCACTATTTTTCAGGGACCAGTTCAGGTTTGAAGTGGATTTGAAGGGTCTTCATATTAGAAATACCCCACAAAAGACCCCATTATAAAAACTGCACCCCCCAAAGTATTCAAAATGACATTCAGTCATCATTTTAACCCTTTAGGTGTTTCACAGGAATAGAAGCAAAGTGAAGGAGAAAATTCACAATCTTCATTTTTTACACTCGCATGTTCTTGTAGACCCAATTTTTGAATTTTTACAAGGGGTAAAAGGAGAAAATGTATACTTATATTTGTAGCCCAATTTCCCTCGAGTAAGCACATACCTCATATGTCTATGTAAAGTGTTCGGCGGGCGCAGTAGAGGGCTCAGAAGGGAAAGAGCGACAAGGGGATTTTTGGGGGGCATGTTGCATTTAGGAAGCCCCTATGGTGCCAGAACAGCAAAAAACCCTCACATGGCATACCATTTTGGAAACTAGACCCCTTGAGGAACGTAACAAGGAATAAAGTGAGCCTTAATACCCCACAGGTGTTTCACGACTTTTGCATATGTAAAAAAATCTTTTTTTTTTCACTAAAATGTGTGTTTCCCCCCAAATTTCTAATTTTTCCAAGGGTTAATAGCAGGAAATACCCCCCAATATTTGTAACCCCTTCTCTTCTGAGTATGGAGGTACCCCATAAGTTGGCCTGAAGTACACTACGGGCGAACTACAATGCTCAGAAGAGAAGGAGTCATATTTGGCTTTTTGAGAGCAAATTTTGCTCGGGGGGCATGTCGCATTTAGGAAGCCCCTATGGTGCCAGAACAGAAAAAAAACACATGGCATACCATTTTGGAAACTAGACCCCTTGAGGAACGTAACAAGGAATAAAGTGAGCCTTAATACTCCACAGGTGTTTCACGACTTTTGCATATGTTAAAAAAATATATATATTTTCCACTAAAATGTGTGTTTCCCCCCAAATTTCACATTTTTGCAAGGGTTAATAGCAGAAAATACCCCCCAAAATTTGTAACCCCATCTCTTCTGAGTATGGAGGTACCCCATAAGTTGACCTGAAAAGCACTATGGGCGAACTACAATGCTCAGAAGAGAAGGAGTCATATTTGGCTTTTTGAGAGCAAATTTTGCTCGGGGAGCATGTCGCATTTAGGAAGCCCCTAAGGTGCCAGAACAGCAAAAAAAAACACATGGCATACTATTTTGGAAACTAGACCCCTTGAAGAACGTAACAAGGGGTACAGTGAGCATTTGCCCCTCACTGGTGTCTGACAGATCTTTGGAACAGTGGGCTGTACAAGTTTTCATTTTCACGGACCATTGTTGCAAAGATCTGTCAGACACCAGTGGGGTGTAAATTCTCACTGTACCCCTCATTACATTCCGTGAGGGGTGTAGTTTCCGAAATGGGGTCACATGTGGGGTTTTGTTTTTTTGCGTTTGTCAAAACCGCTGTAACAATCAGCCACCCCTGTGCAAATCACCTCAAATGTACATGGTGCACTCTGCCTTCTGGGCCTTGTTGTGCGCCCCCAGAGCACTTTGCGCCCACATATGGGGTATCTCCGTAGTCGGGAGAAATTGCATTACAAATTTTGGGGGGCTTTTTTAGGGCAACATCAGCATGTTAGTGTAAAAAATTACAATTTTTTACATTAACATTCTGGTGTAGACCCCAACATTTCCTTTTCATGAAGGGTTAAAGAAGAAAAAGCCCCCCAAACCTTGTAACGCAATTTCTCCCGAGTACGGCGATACCCCATATGTGTCCCTAAACAGTTGCCTTGAAATACGACAGGGCTCCAAAGTGAGAGCGCCATGTGCATTTGAGGCCTAAATTAGGGATTTGCATAGGGGTGGACATAGGGGTATTCTACGCCAGTGATTCCCAAACAGGGTGCCTCCAGCTGTTGCAAAACTCCCAGCATGCGTGGACAGTCAACGGCTGTCCGGCAATACTGGGAGTTGTTGTTTTTCAACAGCTGGAGGCTCTGCTTTGGAAACAGTGGTGTACCGGACGTTCTTATTGGGGGAGGGGGGCTTTGTAGGGGTATGTATATATGTAGTGTTTTTAACTTTTTATTTTATTTTGTGTTAGTGTAGTGTAGTGTTTTAAGGGTACAGTCACATGGGCGGGGGATTACAGCGAGTTTCCCAGTGCAAAATTTGCTGCATCTCAAACTTGCAGCGAGAAACCCACTGTAAAAGCCTCGCCCATGTGAATGTACCCTGTACATTCACAGGGGGGGGGGGGGGGGTGCACCAGCTGTTGCAAAACCACAACTCCCAGCATGCATGGTCTGTTAGTGCATGCTGGGAGTTATAGTTTTGCAACAGCTGGAGGCACACAGGTTAGGAAACACTGAGTTAGAAACAGACAATGTTTCCCAACCAGTGTGTCTCCAGTTGTTGCAAAACTACAACCCCCAGCATGCCCAAACAGCTGAAGGGCATGCTGGGAGTTGTAGTTCGGCAACACCTGAAGGGCCAGATGTTGCTGAACTAAAACTCCCAGCATGCCTGGACAGTCAGTGCATGCTGGGAGTTGTAGTTTTGCAACAGCTGAAAGAGCACAGATTGGAGACCATTATACAGTGGTCTCCAAACTGGGGCCCTCCAGATGTTGCAAAACTACAACTCCCAGCATGCCCAGAAAGCTTAAGCCCTATGGGGGAGATTTATCAAAACGTGTCCAGAGGAAAAGTTCCTCAGTTGCCCATAGCAACCAATCAGATCGCTTCTTTCATTTTTCAGAGGCCTTTTCAGAAATGAAAGAAGCGATCTGATTGGCTGCTATAGGCAACTCAGCAACTTCTCTGGACAGGTTTTGATAAATCTCCCATATCTCTAAGTCTCTGACACATTCATCTGTATTGGCATTCCCACTTATCTCTATTATAACAGACTGAATCTGCATCAACACTTCTCTCTATCATCTTGGAGGTGAAAACATTTTCAAGGATTCCCTCTGAATTTATTAAAATTCCCTTTCATATCTAAATGGTGCAGAACTGAAACTCTTTTCACGTCACGATTTCCTGTTTCTACTGGACACATATGTCTCAAGAGAAGGGAGAACCTTGTTAGGAGCTTCCATTTCTGTAGCTTCTGTTGAATTCTGTTTTTATCTATAGCTGGATAGGATAGCGTAGACTTTACACTGGTTCGTAAAGAAGAAAAATGGGATATGTTGCTTTTTATCTCTATCCAATTAAAATTTCTATGTTTATTTTAAGTATAAGATGATGGATGTTGTCAATTGTTTGTGTCCGTAACAGATTTTTTCTATATTTGGTTTCCTACAAAAAAAAAAAAAAAATAGATCAGTCGAAAAAAAATGCAAACTTTGAAAAAAACAGATAGGATCTGTCGAAAAATTACGGATTCTGCAAATAATAAAAAAAAGTATTCTTTGCTGGATTCCGAAAAATGTGATTTAAAAGAGCAGAAGTTTGTCAGATGCAGCTGAGGAGAGTGTCATCTGGCAAAATTGTGCTATTTTTCTTTTACAAAGGACTATTGGGGCACCTACTAAACTAGTTTTGCTTTAAAGTAACAATAAAACCTTTCACAAATAAAATAAAAATAAAAAGTGAAGTCAATTTACATATATGTACCTGTTGGTACCAATATTGAGTGAGGGTGCATTCCCACTACGATTATGCAATACAGCAGCCGGATCCGATGGAGAAATGTAAAAATCGTCCGCTGACGTATCCCCCTGGGACCTGTGCCACATCCCATTCATTTGAATGAGCCGAACAGAATCAGATAGTGACTCCAGTTGGCTCATTTTTTAACCATATCAGTTTAATTGCCTGACTAAATACTGCCGTATTGCATAATCATAGTGGGAATGTAGCCTTACATAAGGTTCTTTTATTCATTCGTAACTAAAGGTAAGGTTTTGTTCACCATTTGTAGTGAATGGGTGCTGGATCCCATTTGCAAAAACCGGCCACTCCCGTATCCCAGCCGGATCCGGCCCGAACCCCATTAATTTTAATGGGCCTACCGGAGTCAAATGCTGACTCCGGTAGGCTCTCTTTTTGCCCCGTATCCGGTCTTCCTACCGGACCTAAAACCATGGTATACCACGGTTTTAGGTCCGGTTAGAGAACTGTTTATGGGCAAAAATGAGCCGACTCATTGAAATGAATGGGGTTCGGGCAGGGGTCCTGGGAAAAAAAAGTTTGGGAACTCACTCAAAATTTAGACTCCAGGGCTGGTCCTGCAGGATACCTACTAATGGTAACAAGGTTCCTGCTGTAGAAAAAGCGCAGGAACTCCTTTCCCATGTATTTCTGGGTTCGGGCTGGGATACGGAAGCAGATGGTTTTTGCTCCCCCTAACCAGATCCGGCACCCTTACCATACAAACGTAGTGTGAACCCACCCTTAAAGGCTTGACTAGAAAAAAGGGTATGCTTTTTTCCCCAGGAACTATGCTACGCATGTCCATGGGCCGTGATGATAGCTTAGGTCCTGAATGGTAATGAGCGACCATCCCAGCTACAGTCCATGGAGAAAAGCGATAACTGCAGATTTTCAGACACAATCAGACCATGTTACATTGCAGAATGTCTGTGTGCAATTCTGCATGAATATTGCGCACAGACATTCTGCAGCAGCAGAGTCCTATTGATTTCAATGGGATTTTGCTGCACTGTTCACACAGCAGAATTTCTGTGCCAGATGTTTCTGCCGTGGAAATTCTAATTCCGGCATATGCAGAAAGAATAGTCAAGTCTATTCTTTCTGCGGGGTCTGCTAGGAATTGCATTGCCGTCTATGAGATGGCGCATTTCCGAGCGGTCCTAGCACCTTCCAGTTAGTCAAATATGAGGAATGTCCACACCTGTTTTTCGCGAGGACATTCCGCACATTTTTGCCAGTGTGAACCTGGCCTAAAATATTGATATAGGAAGTAAACTGGAATTGAGCTTTATATGGATTAACATTAATTTTTACAGCATTTAGATTAGCAATGAGTTATAGTTCTTATTGAGCTTTAATAATGTCACAACCCTTGCTAAAATACTGTCTGTCTTCTTTCAGTGCTGGAATTGGAAGAACCGGCTGCTTCATTGCTACATCCATTGGCTGTTGTCAGCTGAGGGAAGAAGGAGTTGTGGATGTATTAAGCATTGTCTGCAAGCTAAGAATGGACAGGTAAATCCAGATTACAGGAAATATTGTCTATTAAGTAGAGGAGTAGCTAAATCTTTTTATGGTGTGCAATATTCAGTTGGACAGGACATTGTTTAAAGTGCATAATAGTTTCCTTTCTAATCCAGACATAGAGCATTCATATGGAATGCTTCTAAAATATAGGTTTGCCTTTGGTGAACCTACACAAAATATTAGAGAATTGCAGATCACCAGAATATTTTTATTATTTTAACAGATTTTTATATAATTAATAGTTTATTTTAAAGCAGTCTGTGGTTCCTTCCTCACATACAGAATATAGTCTACCATTTCTTCATTCTGCTGCTTCATTCAAAAGAGCGGAGAATCCTTAAGCTAGGCCATTAGCATTTGATCATTGGCAATTAGACACTGACATCACCCCCCCCCCCCTGTAGATTGACAGATTCCTTCCCCACAGTGTATAATGTATATAGGCAGACCCCCAGTCACCTATATATATAGGAAGACCCCCCCCATGTATATGGGCAGAACTCTCTCCACCCCCACTGCATGTATATACGCAGAAGCTAAACCCGCCCTATATATAGACAGGACCCAACACCCCTCCCTTAGCCTATGCCTATAGAAAGAACTCAACGACTCAAATGCCCTCCCTCTGTATATAGACAGAACCCAATCCCCACCCCACATCTATAGGTAGAACCCAGCACTCCTAACCCCCAACCCATGTATATGGGCAGAACTCAACATCCTCCACACCCCATGAAAATAGGCAGAACCCAACTCCCCTCCTCCCACTCACATAAATGTTGTAATTCCTGACTATTACCTGTGTGGTGGCTGAATGGTGGGTGGGTTCCTTCTGTGGCTTGCCCCTTGGATTGTGTCTGAACTAACTGACCAACCACCCTTTGTAGCTGGTTATCTTGTTTGCAGCAGACTGTAGCTTGCACAGGTCACAGAATATGCCTGAACTGAATCTAGGAGGTGCTAGGTTTATAATGTTTTCTCTGACAGACTGGTCTACCTAGCAGGAGCAAAGCTAAGGGAGACATTCACACTACTCTGGTTAGAGCCAGACTAAACAGATTTTTGGATGCCATCTGGGGAAGGGGGGGGGGTGGACTAGGGAACTCCTCCCTTAGCCCTTTCAGAAGCTTCTGCATAGAAGCTAGCTGGCATGTGAATTGTGTGACAATGAATTACTCATCCTATACAGAATATGCAAATGTTTAAGCTATACAAGTTTGTGATACCTCAGTGTATGCTGTAATGGCAGTGCAAGATGCAAAAACACAAATATGCAAAATAACTTACTATACACCCAACACAGATTTAGGCTTTTAGCAAGAGGTTCCTTAGCCATACTACAATTCGATGTATTTGTAGCTGGGACAAGGGTACTGGGACAGTGCAGATGTGCCTGTGGCATTTAGTACTTAAAAAAGCTTTATTGGATTCCTAAAATATAAAATCTTTGGGGTTTATGTTACTTTTATTATGGTGCCATATCAAATAGTCTTTACTCATGTATACCTAATACTAGTGCTGCTATAACATTGCAATAATGTATATAAATATTTTTTGTTGGATGTTACAAGATTGATCTATATTTAGTCTAATGGTTGATTATGCGTCATGTGTTCATATTAAAATTGTACACACCCTACATGACCATGAGTTCACACAGAAACTACACAGCTTTTCCTGTCATTTCCCAAGCAGACTAAAATGTATCCTGTCCAAATGATGGTGAAAGGACACAGTTCTGCTACCACCAAGGATTTCTGAGAGATCTCCACAACGCTGACTGTGGAATCGAAGTGAAGCACTGGTTTAAAACCACTTTAGTGATTACAGTCAAAGGCATAACCTAATGATCTAATTTAGAAAAAATTAAACATTTTAGTATATATATATATATTATATATATATATATATATATATATATATATATATATATACCCTATTTGGGAAATAACATTCTCATCTCTTGGCCAAAGTGGATTGTCTTCTACCATTTTAGAGGACCTGTCCTGCATTACATAGACATTGTGTAATGCTTAGTTTTCTCCTGTGGTGGCGCTGTAGGGCATTTGAACACTTACTGCACTGCCTCATTGGGTCCTAGCAGGGGATACACTTTGTGATCAGCTTATTGTCAATGGACCTTTTTACCAATACGGGATTGTCCAAAGCTGACAACCCCTATACAGCTTCTGGGTCCCAGTTCAAAATCTATAACAGGGCCCACAAACTTACCATGTCATTTACATCTTATTGTGTGCCAGTGAAAGATTTTTGCCTCTCAGGCAACAGAAAACAGGAGAATCTGGTACCTCTGTGCCCTAATAACTTTGTTGGTAAGATATGAATAGAATAATGAAAACATAAACCAGGGCAAAATGACAGTATTGCATTGGCAGGATACAAACTGCTTCTGGTGGTAATAGAGGAAAGCTGCTGGGAATTTGGAATTCTCCAATGATTTGCCAATTTTTTTTGTTAGAATGACACACCTTTTTATATTTATATTCCTTTCATATATAATGAACACATTTGCCCAAACAGGGCACTACAGCAGGTATTGCCATCAGTGGTCAGGCTATACCAGGCTGTTGGTGACTGCCTGTTAATTCATGTTAACTCCTTGACTGGAACACATGCATGTTTCTTCAATTGGCTATGTCATTTGTGAACATGTCTGCACATTTTACATAACTAAAAGGGCACAGCCCCCAATTTACCTATGTATTCAAGAGACTTAACCACATATATGGTCAGTCGAATTGAAAATGTAAGGGGATGTAGGTGGGATTCATCGGGACCCACTTCACTTAAAGGGGTTATGCAGGAATAGAAAAACAGAGCCAATTTCTTTCAAAAACAGCACCACTTCTGTCCCTGGGTTGTGTGTGGTATTACAACTTGGCTCCATTCACTTTAATGGAACTGAGCTGCAGAACCACACCCAACCTGGAGACCGACGGGGAGCGATTTTTGAAAGAAATTAGCTCTGTTTTTCTATTCCTGAATAACCACTTTCAGTTCTAAAATATGTGTACTATGCCAATTGTGGGCAGTGCCAAAGGAAACGTCTGCCCACTTACCCTTTCCCTAGTACCAGGGTGTCAAATTATCCAGGTATGAAGTACTGGCAAGTAAAAAGGTTAAAAGGGTGATGTTTTGGAGCCTTTGGAGCCTTCCCAGTGGTCAGTGAAAAGGATAGGAAAAAGGGGACACCATAGCAAATATCGAAATTGGCCTCCTATTATGGCACCTGATTTGCTCCCAGGATAGAAGAGTCTGGTGTTTTTGTTCACTTACTTTCCATGACCCATTGGTCAATACCCGTATCATTAATTTGCTGACAGTGCAGGTCTCTCAGAGTTGTTCTGCAAAGTTTATTACCAATAGAAAAAGGAATAAGACCAACCAGGATGGGCCCTCTCTCTCCAAGGACCCACATGGTCTGCCACTATAATACATATGGAGTGCATATGTGTAAAAAAGAACAGAAAAAGAAAGAGTGCAGTAATTTCCCAATAGATAAAAGTAAAAGATTATATTCAGAACACAGGTGAGATTGCTCACTCACCTTTCAGTGTTGCGCAGTAGGCACAACACTGTGAAGCACATGTATGAGTATATAAACTCAAAAGCGGTCCTTGCAGCAGCCTTGCATCCCGGTCCCGAACATCAGTAATGGCGGTCGTGAAAATTCAAGTGGTGGAGAGGTATAAACCTTTCTCTGGTGAGGATCGCACAGCGGCTCTTGCAAGAGGCTGTCTGTCAATTATGCACAGGAGCAGCGGTGATAAAACCAAGCAGGTTTATTGGTTGAGATAAAATAAAAAACAGGTACAGATGCAGAGACAACGCGTTTCGCAAGGATCCCCTTGCTTCATCTGGTCCTGACGAAGCAAGGGGATCGTTGCAAAACGCATTGTCTCTGCATCTGTTCCAGAGAAAGGTTTATACCTCTCCACCACTTGAACTATAATACATATGCACTTGCCAGTGGTCTCTCTGCTCTTCATTACATTGCTGACTCCTTGTACCTCCCCCAAACCCCAAAACTGGTAGTTGGAAACTGTAAGTCCACATAATTATCTAGAAAATGGTTTAGCTTTTTGGTTGTTCATGAACCCCTATCAGTATTATATATCACTGTACTTCGAGCTGCATTAAGAACCTCTTGTAATTGTATCATTACTTATGATGGTTTATCTTCTTTCCAATAACAGGGGAGGAATGGTTCAGACAAGTGAACAGTATCAGTTTGTACACCATGCTCTGAGCCTTTATGAAAGTCGACACTCTACAGAAACAGTTCAGTGAAAGTCTGAGGGTTGAAGTAATAGAGATCTTTTAGGTAATTATCTGAATTACCAACCAGCAGTTTCTTGAAGGAGAAAAGTAAGCTTCATGGGCAAGATTGTAGCGTGAACTCGTAAGGAAATGTTCGGGACGTCTGACACAGTTAGAAGGACAATAGTGTGTCATTGAATGTACCTGCACTGCAAGTTTCTGCAGAACGCAATGGACGGTGTAGAAGACATACATGGGATTTTTGTATGTAACTGGAAGGTGGATATACCTTTGAAATAGGATAATCTACCGCACAGAATGTATGTACTCCTGCTCCAGACACAGTGGCTGGGTATCTAATGATTATTCAGTGTATAAGAAATAAACGTTTGCAAACTTTGTGTCTTGTAAATGGACTGTCAGTTGTCAATCTGTTAAGTGCTATTACTTATTATGTGGTGAATTTGTTTCCTGCCCACATAAGACTATTGCTGCTAGTGTTCTAAGTACTATGACTAGTTTATTTTTAATGACATAATAATATTTCTTTGTTTATATCTAAACAGTTGAGAAACAGTGAACATTTTATATGGAGATGTGGTCCTGTCCTATTAGCAGTTGTGAATTTCCAGCAGAATATATATCAGAGCACAATGTACTTTAACCAGTGGATATGTATTTGCTGTATACTGTGGGTTGTACTACTGCGCCTCTTCTCCAGATCTGAATACAGTGTATTTGTAAATCCTGTGAGTAATGTTACCTGACAACTTTCTAGCATATATTGAAACTGCAAGAAATAAAACTATCTGCAGACCAGTCACTTGGTGCCGCAGTGATTTTGTAATGCTTTAATGCAAAGGTTCCCAAGCTCTTTTTATCTTGAGTCACATTCACCTTTGAGTGACGGTCGGGAGCCACATTCTACTAAAATAATGGACGAGAGAAGTTCTAAATGTGGAGGAAACACGACATGATGAAATTGCAAACGTTTGTGGATTAAAATTCCAGTGTGGGATGTAAAACTAGTATTAGGCTATGTTCACACTGCATTTGATGTATGTGCCAGGGATGGTCCCAGTTTATATGGGAGATGTAACCATAGGGCTACATTATACTGTGTGGGATGTTATGCATCAGCACACCTTTTCTTGTTTACTTTGTTGGAAGGTGCATTAGTCTAATCAAGTGATTTACAGTTTGTTTGTTTTGTTTTGTGCTGCCTGATTAAAGCTTTAATGTACAATAAAACACAGTGTGCACATAGCCTTATACTATACAAAGTAATAGGATATGTTTGCAATAATGTCAGGTACCGGCACATTGACTCATGACTCTCCTGTAGTGAGCTAGACAGCAGGGGTCATGTGTACTGTGTGGCTCCCGAGCTACTGGTTGGGAACCACTGCTTTAATGTATAATACACAGATCCATCTATTATTAGTAATCTTCACCTTGTGGCTCTTTGTCTACAAATGTTGTGCTCATCATGCACCTTCCAGGATATTCTGGGACATGTAGTGTAATAACTACTGGACAGTCACTGGTGGGAGAGCTAAAACAAAAAAGAAGAGCGCTCCATAGCGCAAAACCGCCACTCCAGGGTCCAATTTAAAGTGGTAAAAAAACCTTACCGAAGGCGGTTGTGTGAACTCACATGCAACAATAGTCTGCGTGGATGAGAAAGTACATCTGGTCTGCAGCCTCCCCGACCTAGGAGGGCCGGTGGGGGGTATCGGTGCTGGCCAAGATTGGACACCTCCGGTGAGTAAAAGATTTTTTATTCAAATGCAACACGTTTCACTGCACTTAGGAGGCTTCATCAGGCATCTCTGATGCCTGATGAAGCCGCCTAAGTGTGGTGAAACGCGTTGCATTTGAATAAAAAATCTTTTACTCACCGGAGGTGTCCGATCTTGGCCAGCGCCGATATCCCCCACCGCCCCTTGGAAGTCCTCACCTTTTGAAAACTGGTGGGAGAGACCTGACAAGGGATAATAAACTTGACCACAACCTAATGGTGCAGATGCTTACAATGTGATCGAAGGAGTCTCTATGTAGGCCGGGCTTTAGTCCATCATAGTACATGCTATCCTCAAAAATGTCACTGTCCTTTGCTTATAGTGTGTTTTTCTATGCTTTTTCCCAAGTAGAAGACAAATACATACTTGCTGGAATATTTTGTATTGAGCTGTACTCATGAGCATGCATATTATATAGACAGATGATTGATAGTAAAAGGTGCAGTTAAGTGTTTACCTGTAAAATAAATCATATATATATATATATATATATATATATATTTCCATAGAACAACTCTACTTCGATATTCAGCAAGCCAATATTACATAAATTCACTGATAGAGAAAAGCTTTAAGAAAGATGTATACAACTGGTGAACATGAAATATGGAGAATACCTATGGCAACCAGTCAAGCTGTTCCAGCACCTGCCTTTAAACCTGCCATAACCGTATGGAGTATTGGCAGTCAGGGGATATAACATTGTTTTTATTTGCATAGTTTTTTTTATTTTTTATCAATGATATGTATTCTATAAGACAATGTTAATAAATAAGAATGTAAAAATTAAAATAGCGTGTACCATTCTGTAAAACACCTTTTATGTGCCTCTACAGTTATCATCATTGTACATGAAATGGTACTATAACAGTAAAGCGTAGTACAATTCAAGTAAAAGCAAAGACACAAAACAAAACAAAGGGAAAGTTGAGACACTGAATTATTTAAGCAATGTAAAAGGCATTGTATCTCAGGGAAATCGGTAATGAAATATGACATCATTTATACACTTGGAGGTATAGTATTTCATTAAAATATATTTTAATATATCAACAAGTATGTCACAAAATATACATCTTAGGTACGGGATTGCCTTTTAACAATACTGGTAAAAGCTGAGACTGTATACTATAATGGGGGATTTATCAAAGCGTACGCAGAAGAAAAGTAGAGCAGTTGCCCATAGCAACCTGATTGCTTGTACTCATTTTGAACTTTTTTTTAAATTATTTTAAATTAAAAAAGCAATCTGATTTGGCTGTTATGGGCAACTGCTCCGTTTGTCCTCTGCAGAAGTTTTGATAAAAGATTCCCAACAGGTCAATTCCCCATATGTTGTAGATATAGCAATGAATCTCACACAGATGGACACTACAGCACTCAGTAGAAAGCTAAGGCAAGTAACAGTTTCCTTTTTTTCTTTTCTTTTTTTTTTAAACAAAGCTCCAGATCTGTCCCAGATATTCAGTTGGAGAAGGACACATTGCACCCGCTCTGGTACAGGTTGCTGGGTCATATTAATGTGCTTGCTTTGCAGTCTTAGTTGCTCTGCTCTGAGACCTCTGTACAAGGTCCAGACACAAACAAATACACAGATATAAAACCAATGCTGAAGACTCATGCAATCTGGTGTACGGTTCCCAAAACAATTGAATAGAAGGAAGTTCTCGTCACTGACTTTTTCCCTCTGTGAAGGCTCATTTCCTTCCTAAACTTAGCTTCACTTATCTAGGTTGTTGGACAGAAGCATGGAGTAACTGCTAGGTGGAAAATGGATGCATTTTTACGTGTTCTGCTAGTGCTCTGCTTGTCTTACGGAATAACAGGTAAGTGGGGATGCAGGTGAGGGTATCTTATATAGAGGTGAAGATTCACCAGCAAACCTATGTCTGTAAGTAGTTCATTTACTGTACATCAAATCAGATGTGTCTCAAGTGAACACAGTACACTACGTGTCTAACCAGGAACTACAGCAGACATAATGATCTATGGTTGTAAAATCTGGGGCTTTTTAGAATTGTATAGCTTTATTCAAGCATTTAGCTAGTTAGGCCTCAGTAACCACAATGTAATACTGGTTATCAATGCCAAAAACTATACATAGTGTTATCCATGCGTAGGAACCATGGTTTTGTAATGTTAGACATTATGGTTTAGGAATGGATTTGAAATACAAGCAATGACTTTTACAATGACTTCTCCTAGGGTTCGGATGTAGTCACAGTGATCTATGATTTCACTATGTCGGAAATATTTGTATGGTAATATGACTAATATGATTTTGCTACAATTTTTTGTGCTTTTGTCACCTGTAGATGGCACTGCTTATTTTACAGCATGTTGATACTATGTTTTATTTCCAGTCATAACACATACTTATGTTACTCATATAAAAAAATAAACGTAAAATTAAATAGAAGGTGAACCACAGTTCTTGATTTCAAATGTTTGAGACAAACTCAGAATAGGATTTTAAGATGGCAGGGGGGGGGGGGGGGGAGAGGTAAATTTTGCTATAGCTTTACCTGATGGCCTAATACATAATATAACCAATCACACAATAAGTATCTTAGAACTATGTGTGGCGTACCTGATCCAGTATTATTTGTGTTTATTTAATTCTGTTCCTTCTGTTACATACTCATTATTCACATATATTATTGCTGTATATTGAATAGTAGTTTCAGTATGCAACTATGATGTATTAGGACTGCAGTGTATGCTAAAAATCCCTCCTGAAATGCTAGGAATATAGAATATATTCATTTAAGTACTGTACATCATTACAACAATGTCCACAAACAGTTTATACCTTCATTCTGCCACTTTCTTGTCAAGTAAATTTTCTAGGTAATAAATGTCAATGGGTGACAAAAAAATGTAATGCAAGTAAATGTCAATAGAACAACAGCTAAATCAAAAGGCTAACTTTAGAAGGTTATAAATTCCTACATAAACTGTACAGAAGTCCTCAGAAACTGAGAGCTTGTGTACAAGGTGCATTCCCTTATATAATCTGATCTTATAGGTAAATGAGCTGCTTTATATTTACTGAGATGCCTTTGGTAGGATTGAAATAAAAGTAACCAGAAATTGACTTTTCAAGCATGAAAGCTACACACGGGAAAAACTACCTGATCCAGATGGTCACTAATTACAATTGTTAAAGTACTTCAATTTCAGCCTTTCACTTGTAAAGTCCAGCACACAGTTCACATCATAGTTGTGCTTAAAAGTTTCTATATTCTGACAGAAAATGTTACATTAGTTTATGAAATATTATTGATCCTGCAAAAAAAGATAGTGATTATGTGAAGCCATTTATTATCACGTAGTTGTTTGGCTCCTTTTTAAATCACATTGATGACAGAAATCTCCTAAATAGCCCTGACCTTGAATGTTTGGGCTTGATTCAGACATACAATGTGACACACATGTTAAAATGGCAAATTAGTTAATTACCCAACTGTGGTTTTTATATTACAATTTGTGTCTGTGTTTGAACAGTCATTAAGTTTGTGATCTGTCAAATGGATGCACTGAGCAGGCTAGACACTGAGCCATGGGGAGCAGAAAAAAACTGTCTCTGTGATCTGTGCAACAAGCTAATGGAACTTTATAAATAGAGAAAAGGACGTGAAAAGATATCCAGCCTTGAAAATACCTGTCAGTACTGTTCAATCTCTTATTAAGAATTGAAAAATTCAGGGATCTCTTGATGTCAAAACAAGGTCAGGTAGATTAAGAAATATTTCCACAATATCTGCCAGAAAAAAATTGTTTGGTATACAAAGAAAAACCCATATGTAACCTCAGGAGAAATACAGGCTGCTCTGGAAAAGACAATTTGGTTATTTCAAGGATTACCATATGGCTATAATTGAACAAAAATGAGCTGCATGGCCAAGTTGCCAGAAATACCACAAAAAAAAAAAAAAAGTTGCAATATCAGAAAGAATATTATTCCCACTGTGAAGCATGGCGGTGGCTTACTGATGTTTTGGGGTGTGTGAGCTCTAAATGCTCAAGGAATCTTGGGAAAATTGATGATAGGATGAATGCAGTATGTTAACAGAAAATACTGGAAGACAATGTGGATTCTTCTGCACGAAAACTGTGCAGAGATGTTCTTGAACTTCCTAGCACAACAATGACCCTAAGCACAAGGACACGTTGACCCTTCAGTGAGCAGATATCATTGAGCCACTCTGGGGAGGTCTTAAACATGCAGTATATGCAAGACAACCAAAGACTTTGCATGGCCTGAAGGCATTTTGCCAAAATGAATGGGCAGCAAGAATGGGCACCTGCAAGAATGTGAGGCCTCATAGACAACTATTAGGCTAGGTTTCCACTCAGGGTTTTTACTGACATTTTGGAAAACTGCCACTGCAATTCTGAGCCAAAGCCAGAAGTGTATTCAAAAGGAATGGGAACTGTAAAGGAAGGATTTATACTTCTCCTTCCTACTAGATCCACTTTTGACTTTGGCTCATAAAAACTGCAGGGTCAGCTTTAAAAAAAACAACAGAAAAAACCTGTGTTGAAACCTAGTCTTACAAAAGACTGCATGACTGCCTCAAATCCAAGACTCTGCAAAGGACAACTGCCGCATGGTACAGTCTCAGGTCTGGAAAGCCAATGCCATTGAGAGCCTTACTTTTAGTGAGAACCATAAAATGAAGTCTGAGCTTTCCAGAACCGCAGAAAAATACAGATATTGTACAACGCAAAGTCTTGAAAAAGATGGCAGATACAGTGATGGGGACAATTTGGAATAAGTACAAGAAACAAGGCAGTATATCCATTTTGACAACATGCGGTCATTCAAACCACAAAGCAGGCTTTAAGAAATAGTTACAAATATCAGAGACAGTCCTGTTCAGCAATGGGGAATAATTAAGTAAAAATAAATAAGATGAAGCTTGGAAGGAATATATACCCCCAAATACACAATACTATCCGCTTGCCACTGAAATGCTATCCCCTTGCCGCTCCAAACTTATCAAACTCTTTTTGAAGTTCTTTATTGTTTGACCACAGTTCTCTCTGCTGACACCTCTGTCCATGTCAGGAACTGTCCAGAGCAGGAGCAAATCCCCATAGCAAACCTCTCCTGCTCTTACATGGACAGATGTTTCAGCAGAGAGCACTGTGGTCACATAGGAAGCAAAATACGGTACTTTTTAAACAGTTAAGCAATATCCATCAGGTCATTTACCACTGCCCTGGATCCACTGCACACAAGAGAGATATATGTAGTAGAGGTACAGGGATAGGTAAGCCTAGCCAAGGCCCTACCAATTTTAATAGTGTGTTCATACAAAAAACAGCGATACCTAGCTGAACCTTTGCTCCCTGTTTTTTTTTTTTTTTTAAACTCTTGCTCCATGCTGAACAAGGACACCCCTGACCACACATTTCAATGCCTTCCATTGTAAAAGGAGCGCTGTAGAGTCCAAAGCATGCATATGTAAGAACTCCCTGATCTTCTGGGCCGCCACATCCCAGCAAACTTAATCACGGAGCAGAGACTTGTTCAGTCTCCAAATCCATTCCCTGGGTACCATCCCTGGCAGACTAAAAGTTAAAAAGACTGGAGTATGGTTAGAGCATACAGCAGTACCAATAGAATCCCAAGGAGTTAACGTTAGAGCAAACTGAGCAATAAGAAATATGTCCAATCTGCCATATGTATTGTGAGCATCCAAGAAATTAGTAAAATCTTTATCTCTAGAATGCAGAATATGCCACACACCTCTATCAATCTATGCAATCAGAGGACAGTAGAAACCTCTGATTGTGGAACCAATGAGATGTCCAGGGAAGCGTCAAATCCCAAATTAAAGTCCCCTCTAAGCAAGAGAGTACCTTCTACAAAGGTGGAAGCCTACTGTAGAGTAGAGCAAAAAGACCCACCCGGACGGACTTTGGGTAAGTAAACATTACCAACAGTGTAAACTTGGCCCTGGATCTCCAATTAGAAGAAAACATAATGCGCCTTCTGTATACATTAGAGAATCAAAACGCCTGGGTGGAAGTGACTTATATAGAGTAATGGAGACACCATGATTTAGCTGCAGGTTTCGAGTTATAAACCCATAAGCTATACTGATGCAATCACGAAGAAGGCACATGATTGGTCCGAAAATGTGTTACCTGCAGGAGCAAGATGTATACCTACTGCTGATGAATTGCATGGAGCACCTGAATGTGTTTCTCTGGAGTGTTGAAACTTTGGATATTTAGGAAAGCAAGCTCCATTGCTGCCCTCGCCATCGTCCACCGCAACAGAAAAGTAAAAAAAAAAAGAATAAGGGGGGGGGGGGAATAAAAAAATAAAAGAGTTAGGGGGAAAAGGGTTAGGGGAGTAAAATGACTGGTAAAATGGAGAAACATAAAACAAGAATGAAGAAGAGAAATCAAAAGAGACGAAAAATGGAAGCCACAGGCCAAGTGCGTGTCAGAAGGCTGTGCTGGAGGTTTTATAAAACCTCCAGCACGGCGTTCTGACACTCACTTGCCTACTACCTCTTGACAAAGCTGCAGCATGTGGTGAAACATGTCGAGGGAGGCAGAGTGTTAAGTTTTAAAAGCAGTACTCACACAATCCAGGCGAGATGCTGTGGTCTGTAGCCACAGAGCCTATGGAGAATATACAGAAGGATCTGAGTAACCTTCATACAAAAGCGATGTACTAAGGAGAGTGTGAGACTATGATTTTAACCCACTGTGTGTAGATTTCAAGTTAAAAGAAAGGTTAAACTGATTTTAGTTTATGGTAAATAAAGGGAATTTTTGGATCACCTGGATGGTGATCTATTGGAGAATATAAAGTATTGAGACACCCTCAATAAACCGATCTCAAACAAAAAAATATATATAATGTTCTTTATACAGCTCTACCGCTTCTCACCCAGGGATATTATCAATAGACCCTGGTGAGGAGAAGCAGAGTTGTATCGAGAATATCCAGAGCTCCGCACATCACATTGTACAGTAACATTTTCATTAACCCAGAACAGATGGCGTCATGGCAAGAAAACCTAAAATAAATGGGGCACAAGTCATTAAGGACAGTTTGCTTGACACACATTGAACCAGAAATCAGTGGCATTGAAAGTATATATACCTTACAAAAGATTGGCCTAGCACCACGAACAATAACGCACATACAAAAATAAGTCTAATCCTGCTGCATGACACAGTGATAATGCTGAAATATATATCCCCTCAATAGTATTAAAAGCTATTGATATTATATAACAAAGTAAGTGAATCAATACATAAACCCTATGGGTACATAGTACAAAAACTATATAGCAACTAATGTTTTAGGTTGCCCCAATGGCTATGGCTGGACAGTAATACTAGTATTAGTATGTTGATTTAAGGGCTATAGACATGGACCTACCAGGGGCCCATTTCCACTCAGACACATGGTTTGGATACAAATAACTATATAAAGTGGCATATGAAATTGAACGCAGCCCTGAAAATTGTCTGTACTGTATACTCATTTCTTTGGTCATGTACCATCCATGTACATTATCCCTGTACTGTGACAATATTATAGTTTTTTTTTTATTCTTGTGATGTGAGGTCACAGATAAATGCAGGCATTGTCTGTGCTATGATATAATTACTTCTGTATAGGGGCATCATTATGCGTATTATAAGTTATCCCTGTACTGTGACATCAATGTGTGTATTACCCCTGTACTGTGGCATCACTGTGTCCATATTACATCACCAATGTGAGGCCTTAGGCTGTGAAAGAGCGGCCTCTGCCTTTCTCCTGTAGTGCCTGCCCATTTTTCAAATGTTTTGGAAATATTTCATCAAATAAGGGAGCTTTATCAACTGGTGTGCACCTACAAAATTGTGTGTAATGTGTTTTTATGTTGCACATTGACTTGTGCAGAAATCATCATCTAATTTTGGGCTATTATATTTCTTGTGCGCTTCCAGGAGGCATGGTAACAGATGCACTGGTTGGAGTGCAGATTTTATCACAAAGGTACTGCACAAAGGTACTCCAGTGACAAGCTGGCATAGAAATGTGTGGGAGCTTTTCACCCCTTTCTCCACTATCCTGGGGCTTCCTGTCATTTGCGCAAATTTATAAAATGATGTCAACCACCTAATGAAGTTTAAACATCAACTGGGAAAACCACTCACTTGGCCAGCAGGTTTTTCATTGCTGAAAAATATGTGTTGATAAATTACCACCATAGCGATATAGTGCCGAGGACAGTAGGAGATTTTTTTTTAAGGAAAATGTCATTTCCCAGTACAGGACATGGTCCTGCACTACACTTAGGCCCTGTCAGGTTGAGCCCCTCAGTGACCTAAGGCTCTCCTGCAGTGTCTACCACGCTGTTACTATTGTGTCATTTATTGTCAAGTCTAAAGGACCTGTGAGAGGTCATCTAAAGGACCTTTGAAATGTCACATGTTATGTTTATGTTATCACATGTTACCCAGAGGGCACCAGTTTCACACATGACCCCCAGCTTGACCAATGGGCTTTGGCTCAGCCCCCTCTATATAAGGGGGCAGCCATTACAATTCTCTCTCTTCCATCACTTTCTTGAGACCAGCAAACACCAGACATCTCAGTGCTAGTGTCCAGTACCTGGTAGGCCTCTAATATACAGTCATTCCAGTAAGTCAAGTCTATGTCTGTTGTCACTAGTACCTATAGTCAAGTCCAGTCTAAAGTCAAGATTCTAAAGTCTATCACAAGTCTAATTGGTCCCAGCAAGCTGCGATGCCCTTCTGTGTTCCTGGCCACCTCTCTGGGATTCTGGCCTAGCTGTAAAGATAATACCACCAGTCTTAACTCAGTAAAGCCTCTGTTAAACCACAACTTGGTTGTGGACTCTCCTTTCACTGTCTAGCCATTGGAATGGCGAAGATACCGTTTGTGTGGTTCCGGTACCCAAAAACCACTCTGGAGTCACGAACATTAGGGGTTAATAACACCTTGCCCCTGGGGTTAATACCATCTTGCCCCATCCACCTACGCTGCTACACCCTGTGGTCCCGCCATCACCGTGGGTCACCACAAAAGCAAAGAAAAGCATTTAAGCATTTGGCAGTGGATACTTTGGATAACTTATCTATGGGAGAGAAAAGCTGTGGGGAATTTGGATACTAAAGCTACAAGTATTTGTAATGTGAACTGTATGCTGGACTATTCTATTGAAAGCTCTGGGATTAAGACTGCTATTTGGTATATGCGGAATGATGCAATACAAGACATCGGGGGAGATTTATCAAAACCTGTTCAGAGGAAAAGCTGCTCAGTTGCCCATAGCAACCAGTCAGATTTCTTCTTTTATTTTCCACAAGGCCTCTACAAAATGAAGAAGGGATCTGATTGGTTGCTATGGGCAACTGGGCAGAGAAATTTCTCTGCCCAGGTTTTGATAAATCTCGCCCATAATCTTTGTTAAACAAAGAAATATACAAACAAGAATAAAAACATTAAAAAGACCTGCAACAGTCAGACTGCACGACTTGCTGAAGAAGAAAACAATACCACATGAATGCTGTATTGCACATATAGGCCCATATTCATCATTCAGTAGGAATCCATAATTGTCTGTTTTTCCAATAACAGCGAATCACAGCTCAACTTTCACTTTCCAAAAGTTGGTTAAGATATGAACGTTGAGCTGTGATTGGTTACTGTGGGAAAAACTAGACAATTCGAGTTTCAGGCTGATTGATAAATCTCCCCCATACTGTCCTACTATTGCACCAGTACAGGTAATATACTGCACATATCGCACCTCTACAGTTATTCCAATAACTATTGGAAGGATTAAGATTTTTTAATAGAAGTAATTTACAAATCTGTTTAACTTTCCGGAGCCAGTTGATCTATAAAAAAAAGGTTTTGCCTGGAATACCCCTTTAATGGAGTAAAAAGACGTTCACTTACTCCACTTTTCATGAATACCCCCTATGTCTTTGTATTGCATTACATGTCTCGGTGTCCATTGTTAGGTTTTTCTGTTTAAAATCTGATGACTCGGAGAAGCTTAGATTGATATTTTGAGCCATATGTTTGGTTACATATGCTGAATAATGTTAAAACATATCATTTAAAATAAATATACTTTATTCCATTCAGATTCCACATAGATGAGTTTTCACTTTTAATATTAGGTAGCTGATATTAGGTATCTATTTTATGCTTTATCAACCTCATTCTGGCAAAGACCTTTTAAATTATATCCAAAACCAGTGGGAAGGTCATGTGCCTGGTTGACATTGCCTGACATTCTCATAATTCTCCAATTAAAGAGAATAATAGGGGGGTATTTATCAATTTTGCCTGTTGACAGTTTCTTTTTACCCTTTTTTTTCACTTTGGTTTTCGTGGACATCCACCAAATTTATCATTTGGTGCAAGTTGTTAGTAATTTTGGCTGAAATGTTGAAATCAGCTGTTCACAGCGCCTTTTACACAGAACTTACCGCCACAGAGGACGCGCATTTTACCCTGTAGAGCAGCCATTTCGGAGTCCCTCCTGCAGTATATCAGCAAGCGACATGAGTTATTTTCTTTTGTGGGGTTTATAGCCACCATGTGAAATGGATTTTATTTTCAACTTGAGTAGTTTTTTTTTTTTTTGTTACTTTAGTGCAGTGGTCTTCAACCTGCGGACCTCCAGATGTTGCAAAACTACAATTCCCAGCATGCCCGGACAGCCGTTGGCTGTCCGGGCATGCTGGGAGTTGTAGTTTTGCAACATCTGGAGGTCTGCAGGTTGGAGACCACTGCTTTAGTGCTTACCTTTCCTGAACCTGTGTGGCCATGTCCAATGCTGGCTCAACGGAGGGTGAAGGTTCCTCAGGATAGTATTGAGCAGCCCTTTTTAATGTATTTTGACGCCTTTACATTTTCTTACATTGCTTAGTGTGTTTTACATGTGCAAAATCTCTTGGCGGTGATTTGCGCCAAAAAAACTGGATTGCGCCAAAGATCGATTGGCGCAAATTATGAATTACTGACTAAAGTTGAAATCACACACAGGACCTTGTGATTTTTATAAAGTTGTAAAAATGACAGTGGAGAAGATGCACCAAACTTTGGCGTAAAAAAGACACTGCGCCAAAGTATTGCGCCAAAGTAACGTTAAAAAAGACACATAAATCCTTTGATAAATACCCCCCAGAGTGTCTATTGTTCTTGAGTACTTTCTGGAAAGTTTTGTTGTTTTGTTGCACAGCAGATCTGTCAGAGCTAGCAAAAATATTTAAAGGCTATAGGCACCTTTTTCCATAGGTCTATGTTAAAAGTTTTGCTTGTAGAGCTACAACAATCTGCTACTGTATGAGCTCTATTTTCTCTCTATCCCTTTACACAGCTTATATGATTCTCCTTTGTACACTGCCTTGTATCTGTTCTCCGTTCTCTCTACAGCCGTCGCGAACTGCCCACTAAGGTTTATCTTCCTCGGTCTACTTTCTGAGCCAATTCCCTCTGATGTTATCTCTAATACTTAGGGTATGTTCACAGTCATTATACATTTATCACCAATTTTGTGTACAGGTGTTAAATGTCACTTGTAGGAGATCACCTTTAAGGAAAGTTTATTATAACCTTAGACTAAAAAGCACACAAAATAGGGTATAATTGTTACTAAGTAAGAACGCAGAGTCATCATTGGGTTAAGCTATACTCATGAGCCCAGTGCTCACCCACCTTTCTTTTCTTCTCACGACCCCCTCACCATGTATAAAAAGACATCAGATATATCAGTGATGACTGTGGCATCTAGGAGTATAGATGGAGGATAAGTGGTTAAGTTGACTGTGGCATCTAAGTGTTAAATCAGGGGTAAGGTGGTTAAGCTAACTGTGACATATAGGTGGTTAGATGGGGGTTAAGTAGTTAGTCTTACTACGCTATCTATGTGGCTAGGAGAGTCAGTTTAAGTGTTTAAGATTACCCTTATTTGACCCTAATATGACCCTTCATTTTAGTACATTACATATCATTTTCTCATGTCCTCAAGGGGTAAAAATAAAGTAAAACAAAGTTTTGAAAAATATAAAAAAAAACAAAAAAACCACACAGACACACCCATACTCATTCTCCACACTATTTGCAGGATCCGAGGAAAGTGCAAGAGTGTGCCAAAATGGGTTGCCCAAATTCTCCTAATAAAAGATTTCATTACACTGCATCCAATGTGTTGATTACAGGAGCCTACAGCAGAAGTGCTTATAAAAGAGCTGTTTTTTCTACGTGCTTGTACACCTGTCCGCAAACGGGTTTTCAAACCCAGACAATTTAATGTATCCCTTAATAGGATTCATTAGTATATGTTCAAGTACAAATTTTAGATAGCGGTCTTGACTTTGTGATAAATAAGAGTCATGAGGCTGGCCTGAAAAACCTGCTGACAACAGCAAGGGGTGGTTCCGGATAGCTTCTGCCTGCTCGACTTAATTGATAGAGCTTTCCCTATAGCCAAAAAAGACGAGATTATCATTCAAGGTGGTGAGGTAGGGGCTGCCCTAGCTTGTGACATCATAGCCCCGCCCCCTCATGATGTCATGCCCCCTCCCATAGACTTGCTCTGAGGGGGCGGGGTGTGATGTTATGAGGGGTGGGACTATAACGTCACGAGTTCCCGGCACCGGCTCTAAGCATTCAGAACATTTTGGTCCAAACGCTGAGCAGCAGAGTACCCCTTTAAGGACTTATATGTGTATTATCAATTTAAATAAAATAGCTGACTAAGGGTAGGGTCACACGTGCCTTACTTTGCTACATATTTGCTGCTGTGTATTTTCATACCCATTGAAATCAATGGGTAGCAAAATCCACAGCCAAATACGGAACATATGACCCCACCTTAAATTAACAATGAAACCATATAAATATTACTATGAAGCTAGCTGAGAAATTCATGAACTTTTTTTTGTCATTGTGTATATAATATATTCATGTTTTCCATTTTACTTTTACAGAGAGCTTTTTAATATACCATGACCAGAAGAATGTTTGTATTAACACTGGCAAGTTTGTCAGCGTTACCAGATGTAATGCGACATATCGAAGCCAGCACTGGAAATGGACAGAAAATGGAACACTACATAATGTCAAATCCTCCATGTGTCTGGGCATCTCTTTTGCTTCAGCATCGCACTCTCGTCCGGCCATTCTTGTTGACTGTGCTAAGGCTCCCACATGGACATGCCATGAAAGTGAACAACTTCTAGAAGTGGCAAATACTTCTCTATTCTTAAGAAAACAAGGCTCAAAGGTCATTGTAAAAAAAGGAAAAAAATACCCTAATACCTGGAAAAGAATGGAAGTGGATACAAATGGAAAAGTTGCAATTGAAAGTATATGTTTAAATGAAGGTGAGTAATATTAACATGCAAAATCAATCACATACAGTATATTAGGATGATTAATCCCCAACATAGGCTTTAAAAGCAATTTTCTCACAATAGTATCCTATGCAGTCATATTATCTATCTATCTATCTATCTATCTATCTATCTATCTATCTATCTATCCATCCATCCATGTAGTAATAGTTCAATCAAAACCATAAACCTTCTAGCAAGTACTATTTATGTATTATACAAAACCTGGCACTCTAAAACACAAAAGACATATAAACTAAAATAAAGTGAGATAAATTATAACAAACATTACATAACAATCTTCAATAAGCACTATGGGGGGTATTTACGAATAATGGCTGTGGTATGTGTTTTTTTTTTTTACTCCTTTTTTTCATGGGTGGCTTTATAACTCACTGCACCAAATTTACAAAAAGGTGCAAATCAATAGGTATAAACAAAAATAAAGTTAGATAAATTATAACAAAAATTACATAACAACCTTCAATTAGCACTATGGGGGGGGGGGATTTACGAATAATGCCTGTGGTATGTGTTTTTTTTTACTCCTTTTTTTCATGGGTGGCTTTATAACTCACTGCACCAAATTTACAAAACACTGCACCAAATTTACAAAAAGGTGCAAGTCGGTAGGGGGCGCGTCCCTACCTTGTGGTGGTGGGATGGAATTGTTGCACCTGCTCATGCAGCCTTGTCCATAAGTAAACTTAATTTTACCAAATATCAAGACTTATAAACATGGCCTTCCTAACCATATTGAAAAATGTTTAAAAAAAAAAAATAAATAAAGTTATATAGGAAATAAAAAAATAAATACACACATATATATATATATATATATATATATATATATATATACATATATATATATATATATATATATATATATATATATATATCTCTCGTATATACTTGAGTATAAGCCGTTCCGAATATAAGCCGAGGCCCCTAATTTCACCCCAAAAACCTAGGAAAAGTTATTGACTCGACTATAAGCCTATGGTGAGAAATACATCATCCCCTCCTGTTATCATCCAGACCCCCGTCATTAACACCCCCATCATCATCACCCCCATCGTTATCACCCCGTCATCATCACCCTGTCATTATCACCCTCGTCATCATCACCGTGTCATTATCACCCTCGTCATCATCCCCCTCGTCATCATCCCCCTCGTCATCATCCCCCCCTTCATCATCACTGCCTGTCAATCCCTTCATCATCATCCAGACCCCCCTTTTGTTTTCTACTCACCTCCCCAGTTGTTGCTTTCTCGGTGGGAAGGAAGGGTGAGCTGTTCCGGGCCGTCCATCTTCACCGCTCCGGGCCAGCCACGGACTAGTGATGTTGCATTGACGACGACGCGCAGGGACGTCCGTGCGCAGCAGATGTCCGTGATGTCCGGGGAATCCCTGCACGGTGGCCTCAATGCAACGTCACTAGTTTGGGGCCGGCCCGGAGCGGAGAAGAGGGCCTCCCGGTGAAGACGCACAGCCTGGACTGACTAACCCCCCCCACCGCACGGTCCCTGCAGCATAGATGGCCGAAGATGGATGGCCTGGCCCATCCCCTTACAGCTATGCCAGAAGCTTTTTTTTGTTTGTTTTCATTCACTCGAGTATAAGCTGAGTTTTTAGCATGAAAAATCATGCTGAAAAACTTGGCTTATAGTCGAGTATATACGGTATATATATATTTCAAGTAACAAGGTGATCTGCTTATATTAAGGAGTAATTTTAACAAATTGTTGTAATGTGTGTTTTCAATGCCACTTTTTTATGAAGGTGATTTGCGCCTTTTTAAAGGGTTTGTGCCAATTTTTTTTTTAAGTTGCATCTTAATTAATTCCTGACCACTGCAAAAACCCGACTGAAAACACACAGACAACAGTCAACCAAAGGAATGTGCGTAAAAGAAAAGGCGCAAAGAAAAGGTGCAAATATTTTGACAGAAAAAAGGGTAAAATGCTTCATAAATACCCTCCATATTTTTTGTAAAAAAATACTACCGATGACCACTTTCAGATCCAGCACATACCATTGCAAATTTGGCACAATTTAAGCCCAAACCTCTTGCCTGTTCTTTTAGATGGTCACACTCCTTTTTAAAAATAAGCACACATGGCACACACAAGACAAAATTCTTTTTCAACCAAGCTGGCATAAAGTACACAAAAAAGTTTTGAACATCCTCCCTATTGTTCATTAACGTGAGTAATCTTTGTTGAAAAGGAAAACCAGCTGTCTGCTGTCCTTTTTAGCAGAGGGCCACACTTAGTGTAGCTCTAACTAATAGAGGGGCCCCAAATTGGAAGCTTCTGCTATATAATATACACATTATTTTGGCCAATTATTATAATTTTTTTGCCACTATACAAGATTATCATATATCTAGTTATTGTTACTGTTGCTCACGAATGTTCGCAATGCAAATGCGAATATTCGCGAATATAGCACTATATATTCGCAATTACGAATATTCGTATTTTTTTTTTCACAGTACACATCACAGTGATCATCCCTCTCTGCTTCCGGCTTGTGTGGTGTAAAAAAGGCTCTAATACTACTGTGTGAGACTGGCGTACGAATTTTCGCTTATGCAATTTTACGCATATGCTAATTTTTGTATATGCTAATTTGCGCATATGCGAAAATATAACGCGAATATTACGATTATGCGAATTTAGCGAATATATGATGAATATTCATCCATATATTCGCAAAATATCGCAAATTCGAATATGGCCTATGTCGCTCAACACTAGTTATTGTTAGAATAAATCCAGAAGAGCAGAACTTTGCTAATCCTAGGTGAGAAAGTACTGCAGCACTCCCGAAAGTGCCACACTTGAATGCATGAACCAGAATGTGGTCTGTTGTGGCAGCTCAGCAGTAAATAGGCCTGAGCCATAGCCATATTTGCCATGTGGCAAGATGAGTATTGTCTCCCTGAAAGGCGACATGTTCCATGGAGTGTCTGTAATCATACTGTCTAGCAATATTTTCTTCCCACCACTCCACCACTCCAGTTCTGTACTGTTGGCATCAATGACTAATATATAAAGGTATACAGTTCACTTTGCAGGTACTAAAGATTCTCCCTCATGATTTTCAATTGGGGCAGGTGTGGCAATTTTATTTCAGTTTCCGCTTTAGGCAGCAGAAAAGCTAAAGTCCCCCCTGGGCTGGGCTACAGTACCACACACAACCTGTGTACTGGTGTGGTGCTGTTTTTGAAACAAAGCAGACGGGTTTTTCAAATTTTATACAACCCCCTAAGTCAGTCACGTTGGTATGTTTTCTCTTCTGATTCTTATATTTATTGTTTGTCAGCTTTTCTCATTATAACATAATTTACTTGCTTTTCTCATTTATATTCAGATTAGTACAGAACCCTTTACTGTATGATAAATATATTCGTGCCTTTCCTTTTAACAAGACTCTAAAAATTAGTTTGAAAGTTTGCCAAAAGGTCTTCCAACATTTGGCACGTACCATTTCCTGTGGAAGGAAAGGCAGGTCCTCTTCAGCACACTTGCTTAGACACTCTGCTATACTGGGATTGGTATTTGCCAAGGAAAGATCTTTGCTTACACTGAGCAAGTGCTAAAGTAAATTAATCATTACAATGGTATTAACGTCTTCAGTCTTAAGCAGAAGTAGATGGTCCGAGAGCATAAAAATGCTATAAATTCTACTGATTATCATTAATAATAAAATGTTTTGATGTTTTGTCTTTTAAAGATCAATGTCATCATTTCACTTATTGTGCTGCATAAAAAATTTAGCTTTCACTAGAGGGTGTTTTATAAAAAGAACCTGAACCTGTATTATTCATAAGTATGTTCTCTTTTATCTGACTAAAGCACATGGCTTCCCAAAATATGTCCATGCCATCTACCTGTGTCTGCTGTCTGGTTTCTATGACTTTACAAGTGATATGTTATCTATTTACACAGATGGAAAAAATATGACTATATATATATATATATATATATATATATATATATATAAACTGTATGCACAGACAATCAATAGACTAACACAGAGCACATTTATTTTGTAAATACGTACACAAAATGTATTGATTTTTCAGGCACATTATTTTAATAAAATACAAATCAAAATATATGGTGTGAACATAGCCTTAGACTGCTTAGTCTAAAATCACACTGTTACGCCTAGCGCTCCGGGTCCCCGCTCCTCCCCGGAGCGCGTACGGCGTCTCTCTCTCCGCAGCGCCCCGGTCGGTCCCGCTGACCGGGAGCGCTGCACTGTCATGGCCGTCGGGGATGCGATTCGCACAGCGGGACGCGCCCGCTCGCGAATCGCATCCCAGGTCACTTACCCGTTCCCGTCCCCTGCTATCATGTGCTGGCGCGCGCGGCTCCGCTCTCTAGGGCGCGCGCGCGCCAGCTCCCTGAGACTTAAAGGGCCAGTGCACCAATGATTGGTGCCTGGCCCAATTAGCTTAATTGGCTTCCATCTGCTCCCTGCCTTTATCTGACCTCCTCCCATGCACTCCCTTGCCGGATCTTGTTGCCTTGTGCCAGTGAAAGCGTTTTGTGTGTCCAAAGCCTGTGTACCAGTACTTCTGCTATCCACCCTGACTACGAACCTTGCCGCCTGCCCCCGACCTTCTGCTACGTCCGACCTTGCTTCTGTCTACTCCCTTGTACCGCGCCTATCTTCAGCAGCCAGAGAGGTTGAGCCGTTGCTAGTGGATACGACCTGGTCACTACCGCCGCAGCAAGTCCATCCCGCTTTGCGGCGGGCTCTGGTGAAAACCAGTAGTGACTTAGAACCGGTCCACTAGCACGGTCCACGCCAATCCCTCTCTGGCACAGAGGATCCACCTCCTGCCAGCCGGCACCGTGACAGTAGATCCGGCCATGGATCCCGCTGAAGTTCCTCTGCCTGTTGTCGCCGACCTCCCCACACTGGTCGCCCAGCAAGCCCGACAGATTGCCCAACAAGATCACCAGCTGTCGTACTTGACCACCATGACTCAGCAACTCCAGTCGCAGCTACAGCAGATTCAGTCTCAGCTACAGCAGCAGCAACCATCTCCTCCGCCAGCTCCTGCACCTCTTCCGCAGCGAGTGGCCACTCCTAGCCTCCGCCTGTCCTTGCCGGACAAATTTAATGGGGACTCTAAGTTTTGCCGTGGCTTTCTTTCGCAATGTTCCCTGCATTTGGAGATGATGTCGGATCAGTTTCCTACTGAAAGGTCTAAGGTGGCTTTCGTAGTCAGCCTTCTGTCTGGAAAAGCCCTGTCATGGGCCACACCGCTCTGGGACCGCAATGACCCCGTCACTGCCTCTGTACACTCCTTCTTCTCGGAAATTCGAAGTGTCTTTGAGGAACCTGCCCGAGCCTCTTCTGCTGAGACTGCCCTGTTGAACCTGGTCCAGGGTAATTCTTCCGTTGGCGAGTACGCCATACAATTCCGTACTCTTGCTTCTGAACTTTCCTGGAATAATGAGGCCCTCTGCGCGACCTTTAAAAAAGGCCTATCCAGCAACATTAAAGATGTTCTGGCCGCACGAGATACTCCTACCAACCTGCATGAACTCATTCATCTAGCCACTCGCATTGACATGCGTTTTTCTGAGAGGCATCAAGAGCTCCGCCAGGAAAAAGACTTAGATCTCTGGACACCTCTCCCACAGTCTCCATTGCAATCTGCGCCTAGGCCTCCCGCCGAGGAGGCCATGCAAGTGGATCGGTCTCGCCTGACCCTGGAAGAGAGGAATCGCCGTAAGGAAGAGAATCTTTGTCTGTACTGTGCCAGTACCGAACATTTTTTGGTGGATTGCCCCATCCGTCCTCCACGTCTGGGAAACGCACGCTCGCACCCAGCTCTCGTGGGTGTGGCGTCTCTTGATGCTAAGTCGGCTTCTCCACGTCTCACGGTGCCTGTACGGATTTCTTCTTCAGCCAGCTCTTCCCTCTCAGCCGTGGCCTGCCTGGACTCTGGTGCCTCTGGGAATTTTATTCGGGAGTCCTTGGTGAATAAATTCCGCATCCCGGTGACCCGTCTTGTCAAGCCACTCCACATTTCCGCGGTCAACGGAGCCAGGTTGGATTGCACCGTGCGTTTCCGCACGAAGCCCCTCCTAATGTGCATCGGACCTCATCATGAGAAAATTGAGTTTTTGGTCCTCCCCAATTGCACTTCTGAAGTTCTCCTTGGACTACCCTGGCTTCTACACCATTCCCCAACCCTGGATTGGTCCACAGGGGAGATCAAGAGCTGGGGTACCTCTTGCTTCAAGGACTGCCTTAAACCGGTTACCAGTACTCCCTGCCGTGACCCTGTGGTTCCTCCTGTATCCGGTCTCCCTAAGGTCGTTATGGACTCTGCCCGCCTTAAGAAGTGCCTCTCCCCCCCTCCCAGTCCAGTCAGGCAAGCCTCGGTGCCTCCTCATGGCCCTCGTCCTGGTGTCACACTGCCCCGTGCCAGGCCTCGCCCTCTGCCCTCCCTCCCCATTCCCACTCCTGCTGTACTGCCTGCCGTTGAGGAATCCCTCCATCCTTTCCCGGTGTCCTCATCCCAGGGGAGGCAGTTACCGGACAAAGAGAAGGGGAGACCTAAGGGGGGGGGTACTGTTACGCCTAGCGCTCCGGGTCCCCGCTCCTCCCCGGAGCGCGTACGGCGTCTCTCTCTCCGCAGCGCCCCGGTCGGTCCCGCTGACCGGGAGCGCTGCACTGTCATGGCCGTCGGGGATGCGATTCGCACAGCGGGACGCGCCCGCTCGCGAATCGCATCCCAGGTCACTTACCCGTTCCCGTCCCCTGCTATCATGTGCTGGCGCGCGCGGCTCCGCTCTCTAGGGCGCGCGCGCGCCAGCTCCCTGAGACTTAAAGGGCCAGTGCACCAATGATTGGTGCCTGGCCCAATTAGCTTAATTGGCTTCCATCTGCTCCCTGCCTTTATCTGACCTCCTCCCATGCACTCCCTTGCCGGATCTTGTTGCCTTGTGCCAGTGAAAGCGTTTTGTGTGTCCAAAGCCTGTGTACCAGTACTTCTGCTATCCACCCTGACTACGAACCTTGCCGCCTGCCCCCGACCTTCTGCTACGTCCGACCTTGCTTCTGTCTACTCCCTTGTACCGCGCCTATCTTCAGCAGCCAGAGAGGTTGAGCCGTTGCTAGTGGATACGACCTGGTCACTACCGCCGCAGCAAGTCCATCCCGCTTTGCGGCGGGCTCTGGTGAAAACCAGTAGTGACTTAGAACCGGTCCACTAGCACGGTCCACGCCAATCCCTCTCTGGCACAGAGGATCCACCTCCTGCCAGCCGGCACCGTGACACACACTTTCTGAGAATTAGGCAGTATTTGATTATCTCCCCAATATACTTTACTTTCTTAATGGCTACTTAAAGGGGTTCTCTAGTGGAAAACTTTTTTTTTTATAAATGAACTGGTGCCGGAAAGTTACACATGTTTGTAAATGACTTCTATTTAAAAATCTTAACCCTGTCAGTACTTATGAGCAGCTGTATACTACAGAGGAAATTATTTTCTTTTTGAATTTCTTTTTTGTCTTGTTTTTTGTGCTCTCTGCTGACACCTCTGTCCGTGTCAGGAACTCTCCAGAGCAGCATAGGTTTGCTATGGGGATTTTCTCCTGCTCTGGACAGTTCCTGATACGGCATCAGGTGTCAGCAGAGAGCACTGTGGACAGGACAAAAAAGAAATTCAAAAGGAAAATAATTTCCTCTGTAGCATACAGCTGCAAAGAAGTACCGGAAGGGTTAAGATTTTTTAATAGAAGTACTTTGCAAATCTGTTTAACTTTCTGGCACCAGTTCATTTAAAAAAAATAAAAATGTTTTCCAACGGAGTACCCCTTTAAAGTGCCTTGAAAAGGAAGGAAGCATGGCTAAACACATTTATAAAAAGTTTTTCACTTATATAAGACTAAGCTCACCTTTCCATGTGCTAGGAAGCTAGGGATAGAGCCTCATGCCATTTACTGCTCATTAAATTTGCCTGGGCCAAATGGTTGGAGTATTGGAACCAAGGCAAAACAAAAAAATAAGGAGACAGACTAGGATGGGTTCATAGTGTGTTTAGTGCTTCGGTCATTGGTATCAGTTGGTAGCCCACTGAAGCAGTATGACAATGTATACTGTGGTAGAGAGCAGTGGATGCCATTCATTTCAATGACCTAAACAGAGATTCCTAGTGACCCCCAGTTCAGGCCTTAAATGCTATTTAATGCAGATTCAAGACTATGGGTTAGTGAAATGCTCAATCTGCTCAAAATACCGTATAGAAAATGAGGAGGCAGACTAAGGTCTCATTCATAATGTGTTCTTGCCGTGCGTTAGAGGTATCTGTTGAAATCACTTTCAAAAGGGATGTTGATATACTGTATACTGTTACATACTGCAGTCGGCGCCATTTAATTCAACAGCCCAAACAGAGTAACCTAGTGTCTGTATATGCTATTTGAAGCCAACTGAACAATGCCCCAAACTTTGCTTTTGAGTCTTCTTAAAATAGCACAAATGGCTCTAACAGAGTGAATAAGTGATTATATTTGGGCCATTGAAATGAAGGGCATCCGCTGCTCTCCACCACAGTATATGTTGGCATCCTGTTCTCGGAAGGATGCTGACTGATACCTTTGACAAAAGTACTAAACACAGTGGGGGAGATTTATCAAAACCTGTGCAGAGGAAAACTTGCCCAGTTACTCATAGCAACCAATCAGATCACGTCTTTCATTTTGCAGAGGCCTTGTTAAAAATGAAAGAAGCGATCTGATTGGTTGCTATGGGCAACTGGGCAAGTTTTCCTCTGCACAGGTTTTGATAAATCTACCCCAGTATGAACCTAGCTTCAGTCTTTTAGGAACCCACTTAATGAGGTGCCCCTGAAGTGGCAATTTGATCAAAATGTATACTTACAAGCTGATGTTAGTTGTTGAAATTGTGCTAAGAAGCAAAAGATTAATGTATAACATGAATGTGCGTCCATGTTTTCTTTTTTTATAAATTGTTGGTTCACTACATAGTACAGTGACAGCAAAATATTTAACAATATTCTGTTTGTTTCCCTAGATCATGACCACACTACAGTGAGCCCAACAACAAAGACATTAGCAAAAACTACCACCATTACACAATGGACGATAACTGCCAACACCACGGAGCTCAACCATGTGACTGTTACACGTGTAGACAGAGACACGGACACTGTGAGTCAGCCCCAGAACGATAGTCTGCTGTCTACTGCTACCACACAAGTCTGGGTTGTAACAACTCTGGCCTCCCCCAGTTTAACAACAATGGTAAGCAGCATTACATTTTACAGTAAGCACTTAGCAGAGCTAGCTGTCATTATTATTATTCATTTCAACTCCTTCCCCCATATTTGTAACTCCTCGTCTTCTAAGAGCCATAACTATTTTATTTGTCCCACATGAGGACTTGTTTTTTGCCTGACCAAGTGTACTTTTTAAGGACACCCTTCATTTTACCATAAAATGTACTGCGAAGCAGAACAAAATAATCTGTAGGCTGAAATGGAAAAAACCTGCAAGTTTTTAGAGTTTTAGTTTTTTCGCTGTTCATTTTGCCGTTTAACTGACATGTTATCTTTATTTTGTTGTTCATTATGTGTTATGTTTTACTACTTCTAAAATGTAAAACTTAAAAAAATGCTCCAATTGCCATATTTTCCCCTATTACTTTGTCTTTTTACAGAGATGTATTATGGCTATTTTTTGTGCAGTGACTTGTAGTTATATTAGTACCATTTTCCAATCACGATTTCTGGGTGTGATGTGACCAGTAGTTCCTGCATTTGGTATATATATATATATATATATATATATATATATATATATATATATATATATATTATTTTTTTTTGTTTATGTCATTTACCATGTTAAATGGGTAATCAAGGAATTTTTTTTATTTGACTATTCTACAGGGGCTGTAAAGTTAGTGTAGTTCATAATATAGTGTCTGTACCTGTGTGTGACGGTTTTCTCACAATTCTTCTGTGATTTTCACTCCAATATTTATTTTATCAGCATACAAAATGACTGTTGTCTCAGATTTTTCCCAGCTTGCAATGTGCCGAGACCTGACTCACTAGTCAGCTGATGACAGGGAGCCTGTCTGCTTTAATGGGTGGAGGGATCGCTTGGTGGGAGAGAGATCAATCTGCAACTAATGCAACAGCTGTAGGCACCCTGATTGAAAACCACAGGTCTTTTGAATGGATGCAGCTCATTTATTTTTCAATGGGTGGGGTGGCTAATGTGTGGGAGGGAGGAAAATGGAATTATGGGTTTTGTAGTAAAAAAAAAAAAAAAAGAAGAAAAGTCAATACCAGTTAACAAAAAGCTAGCCACAGTGTTGTGTTAATCTCACAACATAGCCATTTAGCCACAAGACAAGCGCAGATCCTTCCTAAGCATGCCCATTACTGTCTGCCAGGTACATACTAAAATCACCTTTAAGTCAACAACAATATATTTTATTTAACATCAAAAGAAAAGGGGGGTTATATTTTTAACCCCTACCCCCCCCCCCCCCCCCATAGGGGCCTTTTAACCTCTTAAGGACCCGGCCCCGGTAAATAAAACGGGGTCACGCCGTGACCCTGTGTCATACCGGGTCGGTCCCGGCTGCTAATAGGCTAATAGCCTGCGGCACCGATCGTTGCACCGCGCACTATTAACCCTTTAGACGCGGCAATCAAAGTTGATCGCTGTGTCTAAAATGAAAGTGAAAGCTTCCCGCCAGCTCAGTTGGGCTGATCGGGACCATCGTGGTCCCGATCAGCTAGCAAGGGAGCGGAGACCCCCTTACCTTGCTGTCCGATCGGCGATTGATTGCTCCAAGCATGAGATACAGGCTTCAGCAATCGATCGCCTATAACACTGATCAATGCAAAGCTATGGCTTTGCAGTGAACAGTGTAAAAGATCAGTGTGTGCAGAGTTATAGCAAAAAAAAGTGAAAAAAAAAAGTTAATAAAGTCATTTAACCCCTTCCCTAATAAAAGTTTGAATCACCCACCTTTTCCCATAAAAAAAAACTATGTAAATAAAAATAAACATATGTGGTATTGCCACATGCAGAAATGTCCAAATTATAAAAATATATTGTTAATTAAACTGTCAATGGCGTACGCTCAAAAAAATTCCAAAGTCCAAAATAGCATATTTTTGGTCACTTTTTATATTATGAAAAAATAAATAAAAAGTGATCAAAAGTCGGATCAATACAAAAATGGTACCGATAAAAAATTCAGATTATGGCACAAAAAATGAGCCCGCATACCGGCCCGTACACGCCGGTATCATTTTAACCGTATGGACCTACAGAATAAAGATAAGGTGTAATTTCTACCAAAAAATGCACTGCGTAGAAACGGAAGCCTCAATAAGTTACAAAATGGCATTTTTTTTTCAATTTTGTCGCACAATGAATTTTTTTTCCGTTTCGCCGTGGATTTTTGGGTAAAATTTACTAATGTTACTGCAAAGTAGAATTGGTGGCGCAAAGAATAAGCCATCATATGGAATTTTATGTGCAAAATTGAAAGCGTTATGATTTTTAGAAGGTGATGAGGAAAAGATGAAAATGCAAAAATGGAAAAATCCTGTGTCCTTAAGGGGTAAAAAACAATCATCTAAATGCTTTTACAGTTTACAAATATATTACTGTATGACAATGAATTGGCAAATTGTCGATTGTAAGAGAGCCCTTATACCCCAAATGAGTAGTTCTGTGTTGCCAGGAGATCATGCATGGCTATAGTGTTTTGATACTGTCCCTCATAGACGTCTTATTTGTAAGTTAAGGTCTTTGGGTTTGGAAATTTTGGTTTGTAATTGGATTGAAAACTGGCTTAAGGACCGTACCCAGAAAGTGGTGGTTGATGATTCGTACTCTGATTCCTGGTTATTAGTGGTATACCCCAAGGTTCAGTACTGGGCCCGCTCTTGTTTAATTTATTTATTAATGATAAAGAGGATGGGAATAACAGCTCTGTTTCTATCTTTGCAGATGACACCAAGCTTTGTAGTATGGTACAGTCTATAGAGGATGTGTATAAGATACAAGATGACTTGGATAGACTAATTGTCTGGGCCTCCACTTGGCAAATGAGGTTCAATGGGATAAATGTAAACTTATGCATCTGGGTTCTAAAATTCTGCATGCATCGTATGTTTTAGGGGGGTTAAATGGGGAGAGGCACCGGTAGAGATGGATCTGTGTGTCTAGATCATAGACTGCAGTATAGCATGCAATGTCAGGCTGCTGCGTCTAAGGCCGGCAGGATATTGTCAGGTAACAGAAGAGGCATGGACGCGAGGGACAGGGACATAATACTACCCCTTTACAAAGCATTGGTACAGCTTCACCTGGAGTACGCTGTTGAGTTTTTGGCACCAGTTCGTAAAAGGGATGTTATGGAGCTGGAATGGGTGCAGGGATGCACAATTAAACTAATAAGGGGCATGCAACATCTTAGCTATGAGGAAAGATAAAAAAAAATACACTTGTTTAGTCTTGAGAAGAGACATTTAAGGGGGGATATGATCAACGTATATAAGTATATAAATGGCCCATAGAAAAAATAAGGGGAAAAACTGTTCCAGGTTAAACCCCCTCAAAGGACAAGGGGCACTCCCTCCATCTGGAGGAGAAAGGTTTAGACTCAAGGGGCCACACGCCTTCTTTACCATGAGAACTGTGAATTTCTGGAACAGTCTACCTTAGGAACTGGCCACAGCAGGAACAGTTGAAAACTTTAAAACAGGGTTAGATACATTCCTAGAAAAAAAAAACAATAATGCTTATGCAGAAATATAAAATCAGATCCCTTAAAACCATACCCCTTTCCTTCAATTCCATGGTTGGACTTGATGGACACATGTCTTTTTTCAACCATACAAACTATGTAACTATGTAAATCATGTTGTCCTTATATCACCCTTCCCTCAGAGAATACACCACACACCTCTGGTTCAAGTGAACTCCAAACATGAACTGATTTATTGAGGTAAAACAACAGTTTCGAATCCCCCCAACCTCAAGACAGGTCACATGACATCACATTCCATTGCTCTTATAAGGCTTAATAGGTAAGCAACATCGAGGTGCAGCTGTTAAAGTGTACCTGTCAGATCCCACAAAAAAACGAAACTGTTATATGTTACTCAGTACCTAATCCTGATCATGTACATATATTTTTATGTCTCTATCACTGATATTTAACTAAAAAATAGCATATCAATGTATGTATTAATGCTGATCAATGTATTTTTGATCTTCCCAAAGAGAGGGGACGTGTCCCTCTATTGCCTACACTGTGATGACTCCTCCCCCTCCCTCACTATGCGGACTCACTGCTCTCGGAAGCCTGGCAGCCCTGCTCTGTGACCCTTTCCTCTCTGGTTTTATGCTGTACACACACACACACACACAATGATTATTGGAGATTGCCTGTACTCTACCACCAAAGACAATATGGTGAATGTATAACTTGCATCTTCCTAAATAAGTGCAAAGGTTTAGTTAGTACAGTGGTTTGTTATGCTTACATTTTATATATTTTCCCTTTGTCATTCATGTGTATCATCCTTTGCCAGTCCTGTAATGCTGGGACTTGTAGTTTTGGAATAGTTAGAAGTACAGTGTTTGGATAACTCTTTTTTGCAGCAGTGTTGCCTTAAGCTGTGTGCCTACAGCTTTTGCAAAACTACAACTCTCAGCATGCCCAGACATCCTTTGACTGTCCAGGCATGCTTGGAGTTGTAGTTTTGCAACAGCTGGATGCACACATTTGGTAAAACTCTGTTTTACAGCAGTGATGCTGCAGGCTGTGTTTCTCCTGCAGCCTTGCCAATCAGCCATCTCGTGTCCATGACCCTTGGACATGCTCATGCTGCTGTGAGACTCATTAGTGTCCCAGTAGGTATGGGGAACCTAGTGATGGGATTTTCAAAGGCAGTTCTCTTTAATAAAATGTCAACATTTTATAAAGAAGTATTTTAGAAAAACTATTATTTTGCCAAGATGTGAAACACATAAAAAGTTTTTATATCTGACCATGCCTATTTAATCTGTTGTTGCCAGGCACAGTCTCCACATGAGAAGGTGGGAGAAATACAGTTACAGCCCTCAGACTGCATAGGGGGAAGAGATATTGGGAGTCCTCAAAGTTCATGACACACAACCATGACACATGTTCTTCTAATGCCATATAACAGTGCTCCCTCCTTGGTAGCTAATCCTCAACCAGGGTTTCCAATGATAGCTCAAGGTACCCACTGTCTCTAGTCAAAACATAACCATAATTTGATGATAAGGGTCCCGAGCAACACCTATTTGTTGCCACCCTGTACCTCTAACAGATACAGGGGGACTTAGAAATAAATACAAGGATGGCCAAAAAATGTCATCCAACCAAGGGCAAACATATGTCCAGCTCTCTGGCCCCTCCAAATAGAATTGTGACAGAGGCTTCGCATTGCCACATTGATCTTCTAGTACAGTCTGCCTGAGGTAAAGCTACCATAGCAGGCTCAGATTCCTTCAGAAGGCTTCTAGCTGCCATACTAACTAGAGATGAGCAAATTTTTGAAAAATTTGATTCGGGTGATTCGCTGAATTTTCAAAAAAAAATATTTGTTTTGTTCTGAGTTTATTCGCGGTGAATCGCTATTAAAAGTGGCTATTTCTGGCCTACAGAGAGCCTCAATAGGGATGTAGAACATTTTGCCTTGCTGTAACATGCATAGGGTGTGTGCTGGGTTAGTGATATAATAGTGTTATAAAGTATGACATGCAGATCAGAGGCGTCGCTATTAGAATCACTCGCAGAGCAGCACAATGACAGAAACTGGAGGTTGCATCAGTATGAGGAGACCATACAGTGGCTGAATAACACAGCGTGGAGGTGGCGGCAGCATGAGGAGACCATTCAGTGCCTGAATGACACAGCCTGGAGTTGGCGGCAGCATGAGGAAACCATATAGTGGCTTAATGACACAGCCTGGAGTTGGCGGCAGCATGAGGAGAACATATAGTGGCTGAATGACACAGCCTGGAGGTGGCAGAAGTATGAGGAGACCATATAGTGGGGATCAAAAGTTTGAGCACCCCAGGTAAAAATTTGTATTAATGTGCATAAAGAAGCCAAGGAAAGATGGAAATAGTACCAAAGGCAACAAATTACAGATTAGACATTCTTATAATATGTCAACAAAAGTTAGATTTTATTTCCATCATTTACACTTACAAAATAACAGAAAACGAAAAAATGGCGTCTGCAAAAGTTTGGGCACCCTGCAGAATTTATAGCATGCACTGCCCCCTTTGCAAAGCTGAGACCTGCCAGTGTCATGGATTGTTCTCAATCATCATCTTGGAAGACCAGAAGATGTCAATCTGAAAGGTTTTAAATGCCCAGACTCATCTGACCTTGGCCCAACAATCAGCATATAGTGGCTGAATGACACAGCCTGGAGTTGGCAGCAGCATGAGGAGACCATATAGTGGCTTAATGACACCCTGGAGTTGGTGGCAGCATGAGGAGAATATATGGTGGCTGAATGACACAGCCTGGAGTTGGCAGCAGCATGAGGAGAAAATATGGTGGCAGAATTAGACAACCTGGAGCTGGCATCAGCATGAGGAGAACATATGGTGGCAGTATTTAGACAGCCTGGAGGTGGCAGCAGCAGCATCAGGAGTCCTGAAAGTGACACGGTGACAGAGTGGTGCAGTGGGTGGCACTACCAGTACCCGGTGACTAGGGTGTGTGAAAAAAGGAGAACATGGCATCAGATGTGTGGCATCAGGCGGGTAGCAAGATTAGAATAGTAGCTGAGACATGTAGGCAGAAGAAAACAGTCTCTTTTGTAAAAGTGTTAGTGTGCACAAGTAACTATTGAGGATATGCATTACGTAAAACTTAACTTTTAATAATGTGCTTAGGATAAAATATATGGACCCAAAATATTTTTTAAATCAAACAAAAGGAAATGTGTGCAAAAAACACCATGTGCCACCTACACCACCAAGTATTGATGTGATGCAAAGACCTCTAAAAGGTGGAAGGGAACAATGTATGGTCCATTGGAACCGGTGCATTATTAATTCCCTTCTTGGCAAGTGTTACTCACCCTAAAAAGGGCAGCCCCATGCAGGAACCTCTCCCTATTTCCACCTACAAACACTGCCATTTCCCAGGGTTTTTAGGTGGATATAGAAAGTTTCCTGTGTGGGGCTGCCCTTTTAAGGGTGAGTAACAATTGCACACTGTGTTTTTTGCACACCTTTCCTTTTGTTTGATTTCCCAAAAATTTGGGATACATATATCTTATTTTTATCCTAAGAATATTATTAAAAGTTAAGTTTCACATAATGCATATCCTCAATACTTACTTGTGGACTGATGCGGAGGAATGTCTGTAACTGGGAGCAGCATATTAGATATGTCTTGCACTATCCATATTTGTGAAGTGTTGGTGTGGCACCATGGTCAATCTACTCTGATGCATCAGGTATTGGTGGGTGGAAATCCTGGCTGATCCATGCCTGATAGATCTTCACAAAGGTCAGTCTCTCCACATTTTTCGTGGACAGATGAGTTCTCCTTGGGGTTACTATGGCCCCTTGCTGCACTAAACACCCGCTCTGCTAGTACAAATCAAGTTTGGCTGCCCAGAAGTCCAGCAGATCTTCAAGGTGTGTTGGCAGGGTCATGTCAAGGTATACCACCACTTGCTGGTTCAGGTCCTGCTCCAGGTCTGCCTGCTGCTGATGAGTTGCTTTACTATGCGGGTGAAGAAAGCTACTCATCAGCGACTAGACTCAGGCTGCTGCTGATGGAGCTGGTACTGCTCCTGCCACCCCACCTCTCCCCAGCAGCCATGGCAGTGGAAGGTGAGCACAGAGGGCCCCCCCCCCCCCCGTGTCAGACCTGCGAGAGGATGAACGATGCCGCAGATAGGCAACAGCCAACTGACTACGTAGGATGTCTCCATAGTCGGTCAGTTTGTCCTCCCTCCCAGAGGGTGTAAAAAAGGCCCCCATTTTGTGCCAGTAGATAGGGTCTAATAAGGTAGAAGTCATCCCGCTGCCAAATTGTGACAATTCGGCGGTCACTACGCAAGCAAGTGAGCATGCATCGTGCCATTTGTGCAAGTGACTCGGAGGGACTCCCTGCCTCCATCTCCACTGCATGCTGCCACGGTATGTCTGTGTCCTCTGTCTTGCCTTCCTCATAACCCTATAGCTCCCCTAGCGACTCTTGCTCCTCCTCTCCAGTCAGATAACTAGAGAAACCGACCATCTCGCGAAACTTAAACTGTGGTCGGTCCAACATATGGAGGATGGAATTCCAACGTGTGGAAACATGGCAAATCAGACTATGTTGGGAGATGCCGTTCTGACGGTGCAGCTCAAGGAGGGTGTGCTTTGCGGTGTACGAGTAGCGGAGGTGCATGCAAAGTTTCCTTCCCATTGATAGGATGTCTTGCAGATGGGGGAACACATCAAGAACTGCTTGACAACCAGATTGAACATGTGTGCCATGCAGGGCACATGTCTCAGGCTTCCTTGTCGCATCGCAGACAAGATGTTCTTCCCGTTGTCGGTCACCATGGTTCCCCATTTCCAGTTTCGTGGAGTAAGCCATGATTCAATTTCTTAATTAATGACTTTTAGCAGTTCCTCCCCTGTGTGACTCCGTTTGCCAAGGCAAACCATGTGAAGAACAGCGTGACACCGCCGTGCCCTGCACACATGGTATGCTGGAGGGGCACTGCGACTTATCTGTGAAGTGGAGGATGAGGAGACGGAGTCGCACACTGTCACAGGATCAAATGCCTGAGAGCGTGGTGGCGGAAGAGGCGTGACCTGTCCAAGTTGCTGTTGTGGCTGTGCAAGAACCACATTCACCCAGTGGGCTGTAAAAGACATGTATTGTCCCTGACCGCAGTTAAAGCTCCACACGTCATTGCTGCCATGCACTTTGGTACACACCAACAGGCTCAAGGACTGGCCTACCTTCTGTTCCACAAAATTGTGCAGGACTGGTACATCCTTCTTCGCAAAGAAATGACGGCTTGGGACTCTCCACCTCGGCTCGGCACAAACCATCAGTTCTCTGAAAGGTGCAGAGTCCACCACTTGAAAAGGGAGGGACTGCAGCACCATCAACTTGGACAGGAGCACATTCAGCTTCTGCGCCGTTGGATGAGTGGGCGCATACTGTTGTCTCTTGGACATGGCTTCGCCAATGGATTGCTGGCGGAATGACTGACTCAAAGTAGGAGGAGAAGGCGCATCTGGAGCAACAGAAGATTGGTTTGACACACAGCTCCCTTTGGCTGAGGTGGTGGAGCCTTGGCTGAAACAGGGAGCGGCTGCCACTGGGTGATTAAGCAGGCTGGACGACCACATCCGAGCCATGGTTCTCACAGGCCGCTTTATGGCGATGCTGCATATGTTAGCGCAGGGCCGTGGTGCCAACATTGCGACCCTGGCCACGCTTCACCTTCTGCCGACACATCTTGCATGTGGCCATGTTAACCTCCTCCGGATGCTTGATTAAAAACTGCCCCACGGCGAGTAGCTGATTTTCCCACCAACAGTCCGCACTGATTGACTGCTACTGCCGCAGACTCCAGGAACCCCTGTTTCACTACCTCCCGGGAAGGTAAGCTGCCGCAAAGCAGGTGGTCTACCCAGGGCACGTTTGACTTTCCACTTCTGCCACCTTGCTGACTGCCAACCATGCTATCACCTTGCTGGCTCAGCTTCTGCCCCTCCGGCAACCTGCAACCCTCTTCTCTTGATGATGATGAAGCCCCTTCTGCACCTGGCTCCCAAGTGCAATCGGCTTCATCATCATCAAGTTGTGTCTGCACATCACTGATGTCCTCCACTAGCTGATGCCAGGAGCTCAGGCCTCTCGCTGCAACTCCTGCTGCCACTCGCCCCTAGTCTGCTGCAACCTCTGCCTGATGAATTTAGGCCTCTGCCACTCCTCTGTGCATGTCCTGGCACTTCTCTGCCTGGCATACTTAGTCCTTATATGAGGGGAGTACAATACGCTCCACTACACTTAAAACAGTATTTGTGTACAACACCAGTATCTAGGCCCTTAAGACTTTAACAGGCACAAAATAGTACACCACTTAGATGTACGTATGTGGTATGCACTTATGAGGGGAGGACAATGTGCTCCAGTATGCTTAAAACTGTAGTTGTGTACAACACCAGCCAGTGTCTACTTTTGGCTGGCCTTTCACAGCATCTAAGCTCTTAAGACTTTAACAGGAACTAAATAGTACACCACTTAGATGTACATATGTGGTATGCACTTATGAGGGGAGGACAATGCGCTCCAGTACGCTTAAAATAGTATTTGTGTAAAACACCAGCCGGTGTGCACTTTTTGCTGGCCTTTCACAGTATCTAGGCCCTTAAGACTTTAACCAGAACAAAATAGTACACCACTTAGATGTACGTATGTGGTATGCACTTGTGAGGGGAGGACAATGTGCTCCAGTATGCTTAAAACAGCATTTGTGTACAACACCAGCAGTACACACCAGTGGTGCAGCACACAGTCGCTGTGTAACACATTGCTCTCTGTCCCTCTCTGTAATAGAATGCTGTAGTGACTGGGAGGTGAATCGCTGCTGGAAAAATGCTTTTCTGTGCAACACACAGCACTGTCTGTCCCTCTCTATCTCTCTGTAATAGAACGCTGATGTGACTGGCCGCAAGATGGCTGCCAATTATGTAGGGGTGGCTAGCTGCTGATAGGCTGCATGCTGCATGTGATTCAGGGTCCTCCCGCATACCCTTGTTCCAGCCTTCCCAGGATTCCTTGCCCCATGTCCTCACATGTGGATCCGCCATTTCCAATGCCCTGGAGCCTGGACCACACTAAATGGAGTTTAATGAAGTGATTCACGTGATCGAATCGCGTTGATAATCGCATTCGCTGCAAATCAAATTTTTCCTGAAATTTGTAATGAATTTGGATTCATCAGGTTCGATTCACTCTTCCCTAATAGTAACCATGCAATTGTGTTGTGGGGGTACCAACTCGAGATGTCAGTTCACTATCTGCATGCTGCTTTTGCTATTCCTCTTGGTTTGCAGAGGGTTAAACTGTCCAGGCAGGCAGTTGTTGGCTGTAAGATACAGTTGGCACTCACCGCATATAAAGCTGTTAGGCTGCTCTATATTCAATGACCACCAAGCACCAGAATATGCATATTGGTGGTCATTTGAAGGTTAAAGAACTATAATACAATGTTCAACCTGAATTAACAGACTGGTACAGAGGGGGAGAGAATACTGCCCATGACAGTTATCAATCTGCAAGATGATGCAGCAGACAACTGAGTTATTGTAGGGTATAGACTTTTCTGAAGGGATGGGTTTGCAAGTTGTTTTAGAATGTTTTGATGGTGAGTGGAAGTCTGAACTGTCAGGGTTGTGAATTCCAGAGTATGTGGGAAGAACTCTTGGAGATGGTTGTGTCAGATGCAGACTAGAAGAAAGCAAAGAAGGAAGTCCTGTGAGAATTAGAGAATGCTGATTAGCTGATAAATGTCAGATACTAATGTATCCAAGCAGGAATTGGCAAGGGCCCCATTGATTTCAATGGCCCTTACATAGTCAGGTAGTGACTTCATTTGGGTCATATGTCTTAAGCCTGTTAAGGCTGTATTTGTGGGAGAGGCGTGAGTTTTACACCCACCGGCACCTATGGGCGGGTCACATAAGATGGTGCATGGGGCTTGAGTATTTAAGGCCCCCTACGCCATACAGGCAGGGTGTATGTGAGGTTTGCGGAACCCTTCCAACCCTCCCTTATTCTTACTAATTTATTATAGGGTATGCCCTCTATAACAAACCACTTGTTAGTTAATATATATATATATATATATCCTCTTCAGGACATAGGGCGTATGGATACGCCCTGAATCCCGAGTCCTTAAGGACCGAGGGCGTATCCATACGCCCGTGGGAATTCCGGCCCCCACCGATAGCCGGTTGGGGACCGGAGCCGGATGCCTGCTGAAATCGTTCAGCAGGCATCCCGGCATATCGCCCAGGGGGGTCATTATACCCCCCCCTGTCGGCGATCGCCGCAGATCGCTGGACAATTCAGTCCAGCGATCTGCGGCGATTCCGGGTCAATCGGGTCTCCAGTGACCCGGTGACCCGGAATTACTGGCTGTTCGGGGCCGTCTCTGACGGCCCCGAACAGCCAGAGCCTGCAGGGGTGAGGTGGCACTGGTGCCACCTCACGATCGCCCTGATTCGTCGGCCGGATTACCGGCCGACCAATCAGGGCGCCTGCTGCGGGTGTCACTCCCGCACCCGCTCCGCCCCTCTTCTGGAGGACGTGAGCGGGTGCGGGACATGCACCTCGGGTGCTGGGGACCCCGATCCGGGCCCCAGGAGCAGCTGCGGCGGCGGGACTGACGTGCAGCGTCTGGATCGTTGGAGGTGAGTGACAGCCTCCTGCTGTTGCTTAGCAACAGCTCCCAGCATGCAAAAAGGGCATGCTGGGAGCTGTAGTTATGCAACAGCAGGAGGCAGACCACCACAACTCCCAGCATTCCCTTATGGGCATGCTGGGACTTATGGTTTTGCAACAGCTGGAGGCACATTCTTTCTATGGAAAAGTGTACCTTCAGCTGTTGTCTAACTACAACTCCCAGCTTGCACAAACAGCTAAAGTGCATGCTGGGAGTTGTAGTGGTGCATCTGCTGGTTGCATAACTACAACTCCCAGCATGCCCGTTGGCTGTCGGTGACTGCTGAGAGTTGTAGTTTTGCAACAGCTGAAGGCACACTGGTTGTGAAACTCAGAGTTTTTTTTTTACCTAACTCAGTGTTTCATGACAGGTGTGCCTCCAGCTGTTGCAAACTACAACTCTCAGCAGTCACCGTACACCATGCACCGTACATGCTGGGAGTTGTAGTTTTGCAACAGCTGGAGGCACACTGGTTGTGAAACACTGAGTTAGGTCACAAACTCAGTGATACATAACCAGTGTGCCTACATTTGTTGCAAAACTGCAACTCTCAGCAGTCACCGACAGCCAACGGGCATGCTGGGAGTTGTAGTTATGCAACAGCTGGATGTCCCCCCCAATGTGAACGTACAGGGTACACTCACATGGGCGGAGGATTACAGTAAGTATCTGGCTGCAAATTTGAGCTGCCGCAAACTTTCTGCTGCAGCTCAAATTGCCAGCGAGAAACTACTGTGAACCCCCGCCCGTGTGACTGTACCCTAAAAACACTACACTACACTACCACAAAAAATAAAATAAAAAGTAAAAAACACTACATATACACATACCCCTACACAGCCCCCCTCCCCTCCCCAATAAAAATGAAAAACGTCTGGTACGCCACTGTTTCCAGAACGGAGCCTCCAGCTGTTGCAAAACAACTCCCAGTATTGTCGGACATCCGTTGACTGTCCAGGCATGCTGGGAGTTTTGCAACAGCTGGAGGCACCCTGTTTGGGAATCACTGGCGTAGAATACCCCTATGTCCACCCCTATGCAATCCCTAATTTAGGCCTCAAATGCGCATGGCGCTCTCACTTTGGAGCCCTGTCGTATTTCAAGGCAACAGTTTAGGGTCACATATGGGGTATCGCCGTACTCGGGAGAAATTGTGTTACAAATTTTGGGGGGTATTTTCTGCTTTTACCCTTTTTAAAAATGTAAAATTTTTGGGAAAACAAGCATTTTAGGTAAAAAAAAAATTTTTTTTTTACATATGCAAAAGTCGTGAAACACCTGTGGGGTATAAAGGTTCACTTAACCCCTTGTTACGTTCCCCGAGGGGTCTAGTTTACAAAATAGTATGCCATGTGGGGTTTTTTTTGCTATCCTGGCACCATAGGTGCTAAATGCGGCATGCCCCCAGAGCAAAATTTGCTTCCAAAAAGCCAAATGTGACTCCTTCTCTTCCGAGACCTGTAGTGCGCCAGCAGAGCACTTTTCACCCCCATATGGGGTGTTTTCTGAATCGGGAGAAATTGGGCTTCAAATTTTTAGGGGTATTTTCTGCTAGTACCCTTTTTAAAAATAAAAAAAAATTGGGAAAACAAGCATTTTTGGTAAAAATTTTTTTTTTTTTTTTACATTTGCAAAAGTCGTGAAACACCTGTGGGGTATTAAGGTTCACTTTATCCCATGTTACATTCCCCGAGGGGTCTAGTTTCCAAAATGGTATGCCATGTGTTTTTTTTTGCTGTTCTGGCACCATAAGGGCTTCCTAAAGGTAACATGCCCCCCAAAAACCATTTCAGAAAAACGTACTCTCCAAAATCCCCTTGTCGCTCCTTCCCTTCTGAGCCCTCTACTGCGCCCGCCGAACACTTTACATAGACATATGAGGTATGTGCTTACTCGAGAGAAATTGGGCTACAAATACAAGTAAAAATTTTGTCCTTTTACCCCTTGTAAAAATTAAAAAATTGGGTCTACAAGAACATGTGAGTGTAAAAAATGAAGATTGTGAATTTTCTCCTTCACTTTGCTGCTATTCGTGTGAAACACCTAAAGGGTTAAAACGCTGACTGAATGTCATTTTGAATACTTTGGGGGGTGTAGTTTTTATAATGGGGTCATTTATGGGGTATTTCTAATATGAAGACCCTTCAAATCCACTTCAAACCTGAACTGGTCCCTGAAAAATACTGAGTTTGAAAATTTTGTGAAAAATCGGAAAATTGCTGCTGACCGTTGAAGCCCTTTGGTGTCTTCCAAAAGTAAAAACACGTCAATTTTATGATACAAACATAAAGTAGACATATTGTATATGTGAACCAAAAAAAAATGTATTCGTAATATCCATTTTCCTTACAAGCAGAGAGCTTCAAAGTTAGAAAAATGCTAAATTTTCAAATTTTTCATCAAATTTACGGATTTTTCACCAAGAAAGGATGCAAGTATCGACAAAAATTTACCACTATGTTAAAGTAGAATATGTCACGAAAAAACAATCTCGGAATCAGAATGATAACTAAAAGCATTCCAGAGTTATTAATGTTTAAAGTGACAGTGGTCAGATGTGCAAAAAACGCTCCGGTCCTTAAGGCCAAAATGGGCTCCGTCCTGAAGGGGATATATATATAGGTCTGTATGGAAGGTTTGCAGTTTCAAGCACGATTGAAGCCCCGAGTACAAATATAAATTTAGGACCAAATATTTTAGCAATTTTACTTTGTATGTAGTCTATTAAGGATACTGATATGGCCTTGGTGTGTGTTAATACAATAAAATATAAAATGTATTTCATCCACCAATAAAATGATCCTCTTCCACAATTCTACTACATCGGCTCAAAAGCTCTGTCACTGGCCAAGTGAACAACTATTTACAGAAATTAATGGGATGTTTGTGATTTGGATAGACAAGATGGGTCTTCCTGTGGGAGTGAGACATTCTTTTTTATTTACTCTCTCCTTAGTTCCCTCAATAATATTTATATACTTTAGTAAAGCATATAAACATGGATTGTGTGTAGGACCAACTACATCTTTGCAAACACTAAGTTGATGCATTAACCCCTTGCCGCAAATGGACGTTCATTAACATCCATCTGTGGCTCCCAAGGTATGACGCGCGCTCAACATGGCGTGTCCCGGTTGCTATAGGCCACCAGGACCCATGGCTAATCCCGGACATCACCGATCGGGCTGATTTCCGGCATTAACCCTTTAGACGCGGCGATCAAACATGATTGCTGCATCTAAAACTAAAGTAAACATTGCAGGTTAGTTCAGTGGTGCTGTTTGGGACTGCTGCGGTGAAACAGCTTGCAGGATGCAAGGAGGATCCCTACCTGCCTCCTGGCTGTCCGATCACCGATTGACTGCTCCATGCCTGAGATCCAGGGAGGAGCAGTCGAGCGGCGATAACACTGATCAATGTCATGCTATTGCATGGCAGTAATCAGTGTAGGAAATCAGTGTGTGCATTGTTATAGTCCTCTATGGGGGCTATAACATTGCAAAAAATAAAGTGTTAATAAAATAAAGTGTTAATAAATGTGATTTAACCCCTTCCCTAATAAAAGCTTGAATCACCCCTCTTTTCCCTTTTAAAACAAACTGTGTTAATAAAAATAAACATATGTGGTATCGCCGCGTGCGTAAATGTCCGAACTATAAAAATATATCATTAAGTAAACTGTACAGTCAATGGCGTACACGTAAAAAAAAAATCAAATTCCAAAATAGCGTATTTTTGGTCACTTTTTATACCATAAAGAAATTAATAAAAAGTGATCTAAAAGTCAGATCAAAATAAAAATTGTACCAATAAAAACTTTAGATCATGGCGCAAAAAAATTAGCTATCATGCCGACCCTTATACGGAAAAATAAAAAAGTTATATGGGTCAGAAGAGGACATTTTTGAACGTATAATTTTGGTGCATGTAGTTATATATTTTTTTTGTAGTAAAATAAAAATCAAACCTATGTAACTTGGGTATCCTTGAGACTGTATGGACCTACAGAATAAATATAAGGTGCAATTTTTACCAAAAACTGCACTGCTTAGAAACGGAAGCCGCAAAAAATTAGAAAATGGCTTTTTTTTTCAGTTTTGCCCAACAAATAATTTTTTTCTGGTTTCACTGTCGATTTTGTAGTGAAATTATTAATAGTATTACAAAGTAAAATTGTTGGCGCAAGCCTACATATGGCTTTTTAGGTGGAAAATTAAAAGTGTTATGATTTTAGATGGTGAGGAGGAAAAAAAGCAAAAGTGCAAAAATGAAAAAGAGGAAAGGGGTTAAAGTGGTACTCAATTGGAAAACTATTTTCTTTAAATCAATTGGTGCCAGAAAGTTAAACAGATCTGGAAATTAGTTCTATTTAAAATTTCTTTTCTGTCTGACCACAGTGCTCTCTGCTGACATTTCCAGAGCAGGAGCGAATACCCATAGCAAACCTATCCTGCTCTGGACAGTTCCTGGCATGGACAGAGGTGTCAGCAGAGAACACTGTGGTCAGACAGAATTTAAATTAAAAAAGAAAATAACTTTCTCTGTAGCATACAGCAGCTGATAAGTACTGGAAGGATTAAGATTTTTAGATAGAATTAATTTATAAATCTGTCCAACTTTCTGGCACCAGGTTAGATTAGTAAGTTTGTTTAAACCTGTGAATGTTTCTGGTGTAGTGGCAATCTAATGATTGCTAATAAAAGTCTCCTATGGGGATTTAAAATAGTTAATAAGAGAATAATTTTTTTTTATTTAAAATATAATAATCATTCAAATCAACTCTTTTTCCTATGGAAAAAAATAAATAAATGAATAACAAACATATTTGATATCTGTGTGTGTGTGTGAAACAGTCTGAACTATTTAAATATAACTATGAAAAATAGAATATTATTGATTTGGTATAATAAATGACATACATGCAAAACAATACCAAAGACCAAAATTGCAGATTTTTCGTCACATCACGTTCCAAAAAAATTGGAACAAAAATTTTCAAAAAGTTGCTTTTAAATTAAAACTATAGAACACAGTGCTAAAAATTTGCCCCATAGTCACAATAATAGAAAAGTTATGTGGGTCAGAATTGGATGATTTTAAATATACTAAAATGGAAATGGAAGTAAGTAGAGATGAGCGAACTTACAGTTAATTCGATTCGTCATGAACTTCTCGGATCGGCAGTTGATTACTTATCCTTCATAAATTAGTTCAGCTTTCAGGTGCTCACGTGGGCTGGAAAAGGTGGATACAGTCCTAGGAGACTCTTTCCTAGGACTGTATCCACCTTTTCCAGCCCACCGGAGCACCTGAAAACTGAACTAATTTATGCAGGATAAGTCATCAACTGTCGAGCCGAGAAGTTCATGATGAACGAATTTACTGTAAATTCGCTCAACTCTAGTTAGCACCTTCTAAAAGTAGTCCAAGAAAGGACAATAGCAAAAACAAGGATCCAGCAACCGTAAGCTGAAAACGAGGTGTGAATGCTGCCTAACTCGAGCTTGATTACAGATCCAATAGCTGTCTTTATTCACAAACAGCTACACAGATCACAGGTACATGGCAGGATGTGACGCGTTTCGGCCAGGTGCTGGCGTTACTCATACACTGATTGCACACTTCAAGAATCGTATATATATGGACGTGAGAGGAAACAAAATGCAAGACAGGTCTAAAGCACCTAGTCATGCCAGATTAACTCCATCACGTCCATTCACAAGAAATTACATACAGAGAAAATACAAAAAATATATAAAATGCAAAGTACAGGAGTTAAATATAAAACTCAAATACAATACCAGATACATTTATTAGTATAATATATCAATATATATATATATATATATATATATATATTCATGATTTTAATGTATTTCACATCATAAAAAAAAAGAATCTCTCTGAGAAGTCTAGCGACAACTGGATGTCCAAATTCTGACATATATAATAGCTTATTGCATTATATTGGGCAACCAGATAGAAAAAATAGAAAAAAAGAATGAACTAATTGTCCTCTTCATGTCTGCAAGAAATGGCAAATATCCACATATAATAGGATACAAGTTAAACCGCATAATAGAATTCAACATGTAATCAGCAATGTGAACATGGACTTATACAAGTCGACAATTAAATTAAATGTGTAAAGGGATATATCTTCCCGGATTCACTGCAGACATAGGAAGAGCAATAAAAAACACAAAAAGCCTCTATAATGCACACAAAAAAAAAAAAAAATAACACTATATCACATTTTTATTATTAAGGATCCATGTGTATTAGAGTGACACCTACCACGCGGCATTATGTTCTCTAGCATGGCAGACACTTGTTCAATAGCCAATATTGTAAAACCAGATGAAATGAACGGCATATATCGCGGGCCATATCCAGCTATTATAGAAAAATAAAAAGATACAGAAATCTTATATATAAATAAAAAAGAAAATAATGAAAAGAGATAAAAACAAAAATATAAGAGAATACAAAGCAACCAATAAAGCTAACAGTCAAAAACTAGTAATGGAGAATGACATCTTGCCTCATATTGACACCTTTTGGGAATCTTGTGTCCAATTTTAAAATGCAAAATATTTCATGATCCATGAGTTTTCATCTATTGTTCCCTCCCCTACGAGGGCAATACACTCTTTCAATTCCCTGTACTTTCATGGTAGAGATATTCACCTCCATGACACTCCGCAATGGGTTTAGATACCATAGAAATATTTCAACTTTTAAAATGCGGGACATCCAATAAGAGTTCACTGATACGAGTTTTTAAAGGGTTAGTTGTACATCCAACGTATTGTACCAGACATGACTCACATGTGAATAAATAAACTACATATTTGGTGTTACAATTTATATATTGCTTAATTGGAAAGGATTCATGACTGGTACATGACCTGAAATGGATTTTACAGTTTGTGCACATGTTATTACCACATTTAAAGGTTCCTTTATGTTCCAACCAAACCGGACAAGACCGGGACTTCTCACTATATAAGCTTGGGGACAATTTTTGTCCCAAATTGGTGCACGACGCGCTACACATCTGTAACCTCCTGTTAGTACTGCAACAAATACTGGATCGAATAAAATTATTGGCATATATTTATTTATAATACCACATAGGGATTTGAGTTGTTTACTATAGGGGGTAGAGAATACCACCTCCCGATTAACTGCCAATGTATTCTTATTTTTCGCACTCAAATCCTCAGTCTTAACGTAATGTACCATAGTTGCTCTGTCCCTATTCTCTGTTATATTGTGAGCTTTGGTAATATTCCAAACAGGATAACCTCTTTCTAATAATCAATTTTCAATATTGTCAGCTTCTGATTTAAAATCAGACAATCTAGAACAGTTCCTATGGGCACGTATCACCTCACCTATAGGTTTGTTATTAATAACATGAGGAGGATGACAGGATCCTGCGTGAAGAATAGAATTCAATGCCATCTCTTTTCTATATGTTCTAGTTCTTACAGTATGTGTTTTCCTATTTCCATTTAATTTCAAATCAAGAAAATAAATTTCTGTTGGATGATGGTTGAGTGTAAAAATTAAACCCAAAGAAATGTTATTGAGATAATGACTAAATCCCTGCATGGCCACTACATCAGACCCCCAAATAAATAGGAGGTCATCTATGTAGCGGCCGTACCATGCGATGCAGTGAGCATAGAGATTATGGGGTGCGAATAAGTTCTCCCTCTCCCACCAACACAAGAAAGGACAATGGTGAACCAGCAACAGAGTCATGGATGGATAAGGCTTACTGATGCTCACAAGGGAGCAAAGGATTGATTTCCTGATCTAAAATCACCGAAGAGTTACACAAACTGATTAAATAGTCCTAAACATTGATCATGCAATGCAATGTTGAGGGCTCATTCTGAGCCCCATACTTGGTTCCTACACTGGTCACATGAGCATCAGAACGAAACCGTTGAACAATGGAACAAAGTGGCCGGGTCTGCAGAATTAGGTTTTCTTTTACATTATGTGAGCAGCTGGAACATGTAAGGTGACTGAGCTGTGCAAGGACCCCAATGGGACCCTTAGTCACCTTGCTTAATAAACTGCCAAGTTTCCACAAGTATTATACTGTGTTTTATTATGTGCTCCTGTTTGCTGTTAATGTCTTTATTTATAGGGGATGTTGCATAATGATTTTTTATTAAAGTTTATAAAATTTACTGTTTTTGTTGCAATAACCGAATGGTTTGGCAGTGTGGTGATGGGACAACCTACATTGGGTGCCATGTGGCTGTGATATCAGAAGGTTAGGGCTAGCATGGGAAGCCCTAAGATAGACTGTGATTGGAATGTGTAGTGGCAGGTCCCAACCCTTGAATGAGTTTCCATGGAGCTATGTGTGAGGTTGTGGAGAATACAGTGAAAATTTCTTTGAGAAACACTGAGGGTTTCCTGGCCTATATGGAGTGCCCATATTTACCCCTTAAAGACATAGTGATTTTCTGTTTTTGCACTTTTGTTTTTTCCTCCTTACATTTAAAAAATCATAACCCTTTCAATTTTGCACCTAAAAATCCATATGATGGCTTATTTTTTGCGCCACCAATCTATGGTGAAACGGAAAAAAAATCATTGTGCGACAAAATGGAAGAAAAAATGCCATTTTGTAAATTTTGGGGGTTTCCGTTTCTACACATTACATTTTTTTTGGTAAAAATGACACCTTACCTTTATTCTGTAGGTCCATATGATTAAAATGATACCCTACTTATATAGGTTTGAGCTTGTCATACTTCTGAAAAAAATCATAACTACATGCAGGAAAATGTATACGTTTAAAATTGTCCTTTTCCTTGTTTTGATCGAACTTTTTGATCGCTTTTTATTCATTTTTTTATGGTATAAAAAGTGACCAAAAAGACGCTATTCTGGACTTTGTAATTTTTTTGCATGTACTCCATTGACCGTGCAGTTTAACTAACAATATATTTTTATAGTTCAGATATTTACGCATGCGGTGATACCACATATGTTTATTTTTATTTACACAGTTTTTTTATGGGAAAAGGGGGGTGATTCAAACTTTTATTAGGGAAGGGGTTAAATCATCTTTATTAACTTTTTTTTTTTTTTGCAATGTTATAGCCTCCATAGGGAACTATAACATGCAGTACATTGATTCAATACACTGACCAATGCCTTTGCATTGCAATGCATTGATCAGTGTTATCGACGGTTGATTGCTAAAGTCTGGATTTCAGTCTTGGAGCAATCAATCACCGATCAGACGCGCAGGAGGAAGGTAAGGCACCCTCCTGCTGCGTCCTAGCTGATCGGGACATCGCGATTTTACCGCGATGGTCCCGATCAGCCCGACGGAGCAGCCGGGAAGCTTTCCCTTTAAACCCGGCGATCAACCCGGCCACGTCTAAAGAGTTAATGCCGGACATCTGCCGGGAGGGCGCTGTCCAGCATTAGCCACGGGTCCTGGCTGCTGATAGCAGCCTGGACCGTGCGGGTATGATGCGAGCTCAGCTCCTGAGCTCGCTTCATAACCCTCCCGTGCCACAGCGCCGTATAAACCTGGTGTTTTGCGGCAAGGGGTTAATCTGCTGCAGATTAGTTACATGTAAAGCTACCCAGAAAAGTAGAAAAATAATTAAGAAAACTAAACTTTTAATAAAGTGATTAAATAGAGCTAAAAAGTATTAAAAACCCAGCAACCCCTGATCTTTTATGATTTCTCAAATCATTGTTGCCATTTCAGCACACTGTGTATCTGGTACATTACCTGGGTATACCTGCAGTGTCTACCCTGGACTTAAGAAGGGGGGAATGCAGTATTTAAGACTTATTAAAATGTTATGTCCTGGGCAGAGTCAGAGCTTTTTTGGTGGAATGACCTACACAAAATGTCAGGTGTTTTTAATGTAATGACCGATCGGTATATAATGGGGGAGATTTATCAAAGGATTTAGACTGGTTTTTCTTGTCTAAATTTGTCGCACAGAAAGTCGCAGTCTAAATATGTGCGACTTTTCTGCGACTTTTGCTCTAGAGGATTTTTAGAACATGATGCATGCAAGTCTATTTTAGACTGAAATGCATTGGAAAATGCATTGGTGCTGAATTTATCAAAAGCGACTTTTCAGCGACAAGTTGCATACGCTGAAAGTACGCCGAAATGTCAGACCATGTTGGAGCAGGTTTAAATATAGACTAAAGCATAGATCACAAAGTCTGTGCACAGAATTTATCAAGAGCCGTGCGCCATTTGATAAATTAGGTGCACAATAGACCAGACTAACCCTCTGTAGTTTGGTCTATATTGATGCGGGACATAGACAACTTTGATAAATATCCCCCATTGTGTTTGTCTTAATAGCCTGTGATGGTGCATTTACTCTAGATTTTTTTTCTTTTTTGTATCTTCTCAAAATGAACAAAAAGTACATAATCTTTGTTCTAATCCCAATTTCTATTAGATGCAAGCTGAAAATAGAAAAGTAACAATTTGTATTAGTTTAACAAGTATAAGCTTTTAAGGGATCAAAACCTTTATGTGCTATGTCTTTAAAGGGAATCTGTCATAAGTGTCACCCGCACCAACCTGTTGGTACAAGCTGGTAGTGTGAGTGACACTAATGATAATGATACTTACCAATCCCTAATCTGTCGCTCTTTCGCCCAGTGTTCTTATTTGAGCGGCAGACTTCCCGGTGACGTCACGACTGCAGCAACCTCAAGCCCGCTTTCAGCCGGGCCAAGTAAGGAAGTAACAGCCGTGACGTCATCGTGCTTTTGGAGTTCTGCCTGTGCACCAAGCCTGCTGCTTGAATAAAGAAGATAACGGACAAACAGAGCCACGGATCTGGGACAGGTAAGTATAATTTTCTTCAGTGTCATCCGCTCTACACACCTGTACCAGCACATTAGTGTGACTGACACCAATGACAGATTCTCTTTAAATATGTTCACATGTAGCAGATTATTCCTCCACTGAAAATCAGTTCCATATATCTGATTAGGGATATTTCCTCAGCATGCATGCATCACTTTCCTAAACCCCTTTTATAGGTATGGTAATGTAGTCACAGAAATTTCTCCAATGAAAATTTGCCTAGAACATTTATTTTGCGGCATTAAAACACTATTAAATTGGAAATAAAATCAGACTGAAAACTGGTGTATTTTTAGATAAGTTTTGCAAAAAATGTTAACTATAAAAAAATTGTAGAACATTAGCTCAAATTTAACACTACTTGCATGCACAGTTGCTGGGTGGAGAAACAATAGTTATCTAAGAGATGTGTTAAACCAGTGTTTAACAGCAGAGGACGCCAACCGCAATGCTTTCAGGGTGAAAACAGAAGCAAAGAATTCTCGCACCCTTGAATCTCTCTCTCTTCAGAAATTCTATTCTTACATTAAAAATAAAACTTGAAGAATAAGAGTTTGGAAATATATATCATAAAACCAAATCAAAGAGTTTATACACACCACAGTATAACACAGTGCTTTCCAAACAGTGTGCAAACTGTTGCAAAACTACAACTACCAGCATGCCCAGACAGCCAAAGGCTGTCCGAGCATGCTGGGAGTCGTAGTTTTGCAACAGCTGGAGTCACACTGTTTAGAAAACACTTGAGATGTAGAAAAACAATAAAAAGACTATGAGACGTAGAAAAACAACAACTACAACATGCAGCTCAACAGCTGTGGTAAAACTACAACTCGCAGCTTTGAAAGCCTTAAACTGGAAGTTGTATTTGCACCACAATTGGAGAACTGAATACAGAATACTGTTCCATGCTGTAATATGATGGTTACAGTGACTTCAAAAGGTCTGGTTTATTAAAAAGTAATTTCAAAATAACTATTTTAATTAAATATTAAGCCCCTTTGAGTTATAAAGTGGGGATGTCATCTAATAGACAAACTAAAGAGCAGTTACCGTACTCCAAAAATAAAAAATCGGCCCAGATATAACAACACCAAAATATGAGGCACTGGTCACTTATAAATCAATCAATCAATGCTTGATTAATCACAAGAACTGTTAAAAACATACAGAAATGTAATAGTAGAGAAGTTGGTACTGAGAGTTCACAGGTGCATAAAAAGGGGGTACATGCTTTTAACCATTATTACATATTTTTAACCGTTATGGTGATTAATAAAGCATTGATTGATTGATTGATTTAAAAGTGACTGGTGCCTCATATTTTGGTGAAGAAACTAAAGAGCAGCTATGAAGGACATCTCTCCCTCTCAGGGCCCCAAAAGTCGTAATAGTTCCCTAACCAGATTTGCACATTTTTGGTCACTTCAAATACCATTAAAAAAATATCTAAAAAGCAATTGCACAGTCCCATGAAAACAAAAAAAGTACCGATAAAAACAACAAATCACAGTGCAAAAAATTACCCTCATACATCCCTATATACAGAAAAATAATAGAGTTATAGGGATCAGAATAGTACAATTTAATATTTTTGTATAGTTCCCCCACATTAGGTTGGCAGTGTAGTTCCCCCCACATTAGGTTGGCAGTATGTTCCCCCACATTAGGTTGGCAGTATATTTCCCCCCCACATTAGGTTGGCAGTATAGTTCCCCCCACATTAGGTGCAGTATGGTTGCCCAACATTAGGTGCAGTATAGTTCCCCCACATTAGGTGCAGTATAGTTCCCCAACATTAGGTGCAGTATAGTTCCCCCACATTAGGTGCAGTATAGTCCCCCCACATTAGGTGCAGTATAGTTCCCCACATTAAGTGCAGTATAGTTCCCCCACATTAGGCACAGTATAGTTCCCCACATTAGGTGCAGTATAGTTCCCCATGTTAGGTGCAGTATAGTTCCCCCCACATTAGGTGCAGTATAGTTCCCCCCACATTAGGTGCAGTATAGCTCCCCCACATTAGGTGCAGTATAGTTCTCCACAGTAGGTGCAGTAGAGTTCCCCACATTAGGTGCAGTATAGTTCCCCCACATTAGGTTGTATTTCCCCCACATTAGGTTGTAGTTCACCAACATTAGGTGTAGTATAGTTCCCCCACATTATGTGCAGTATAGTTCCCCCACATTAGGTGCAGTATAGTTCCCCCACATTAGGCGCAGTATAGTTCCCCACATTAGGCGCAGTATAGTTTCCTCACATTAGGTGCAGTATAGTTCCCCCACATTAGGCGCAGTATAGTTCCCCACATTAGGTGCAGTATAGTTCCCCCACATTAGGTGCAGTATAGTTCCCCACATTAGGTCCAGTATAGTTCCCCCACATTAGGTCCAGTATAGTTCCCCCACATTAGGTGCAGTATAGTTCCCCCACATTAGGTGCAGTATAGTTCCCCGATATTAGGTGCAGTATAGTTCCCCCCACAGACATACAGCCTTCAGCTATATACAGTGTATGGCTGGAGGCTGTATGCCTGTGTACTGCCCCACTTCAGTGCTCCGTCCACCGCTCCTCCGGTCTTGGGTCACGATCTACTGCGATGGTCGGAGCACCGAAGCTAACCTGCTGGTAACTTACCATAACAGCCAGCGTGTGTCCTACTCAATGCTGCGGTGCTCCACTCCTCCGTTCCTATGGGTGCATGCACGGAACGTCAGTGACGTCCTTGCGTGCGCTACCTCCCAGCGGCCCCTGCGCTTTTACAGTTTATGCAGGGCCGCAGAAAGGTAACCCGGGACATCTTTGTGTCCCGAAATTATCTTTTGGGACACAGGGATGTCCCAAATGTGACGGGGCTCCCTGCGGGCTGCTCAGTGGTGGATCTCCTCACCTGGATCCATCACTGAGCAGCCCACAGGGGGCCCCTTGGGGGATGGGGGCCCTAAGCAATTGCCCGGATTGCCCCGCCCTAATGCCGGCCCTGCTCCCTCTGTGGACCTGGGAGGTCTGTGCATTACTGTTACGCCGAGCGCTCCGGGTCCCTGCTCCTGCCCGGAGTGCTCGCGGCGTTCTCCTCTCTGCAGCTCCCCGGTCAGACCCGCTGACCGGGAGCACTGCACTGTCACCGCCGGCGGGGATGCGATCCGCGTAGCGGGACGCGCCCGCCCGCGGGTCGCATCCCAATCCACTCACCTGTCCCGTTCCCCGGATGTCACGTCCCGGCACGCGCGGCCCCGCTCTCTAGGGTGCGCGCGTGCCGGCTCTTTGTGATTTAAAGGGCCAGTGCGCCATTGATTGGTGCCTGGCCCAATCATTACCTGCACCTGTGCCTTCCCTATATAAACCCACTTCCCCTTCCTGTCTTGGCCGGATCTTGTTGCCTAGTGCCTAGTGAAAGCGTTTTTGAGTGTGTCCATTTCCAGTGTTCCAGACCTTCTGCTGTTGCCCTTGACTACGAACCTTGCCGCCTGCCCTGACCTTTTGCTACGTCTGACCTCGCCTCTGTCTAGTCCTCCTGTACCTCACCAGTCTCAGCAGTCAGGGAGGTTGAGCTGCTACTGGTGGACACAACCTGGTTGCTACCGCCGCAGCTAGACCTTCCCGCTTTAGTAGCAACTTAGAATCGGTCCTCCGGTACGGTCCACGCCAATCCCTCACTGACACAGAGGATCCACCACCAGCCTGCCGAATCCTGACAGTAGATCCGGCCATGGATCCCGCTGAGGTGCCGCTGCCAAGTCTCTCTGACCTAACCACGGTGGTCGCCCAGCAATCCCAACAGATCGCGCAACAAGGACAACAGCTGTCGCAGTTGACCGCCATGCTACAGCAGCTTCTGCCTCTACAGCAGCAACAATCTCCTCCGCCAGCTCCTGCTTCTCCTCCGCAGCAAGTTGCCACTTCCAGACTCCGCTTGTCCCTACCTGACAAGTTTGATGGGGACTCTAAGATGTGCCGTGGGTTCCTGTCCCAATGTTCCCTGCACCTCAAGATGATGTCGGATCTGTTCCCCACAGAACGGTCTAAGGTGGCTTTCATGGTCAGTCTTTTATCTGGAAAGGCCTTGTCCTGGGCCACACTGCTTTGGGACCGCAACGATCCTGCCACTGCTTCCATCCAGACCTTCTTCTCCGAAGTACGTAGTGTCTTTGAGGAGCCAGCCCGGGCTTCCTCAGCCGAGACGGCTCTTTTGAATCCCGTCCAAGGGAACTCTTCTGTGGGCGAGTATGCTATCCAGTTCCGCACCCTCGCCTCTGAGCTATCCTGGAATAATGAAGCCCTCTGTGCGACCTTCAAGAAAGGCTTATCCAGTCACATCAAAGATGTGCTGGCCGCACGAGAAATTCCTGACACCCTGTCTGAGCTTATCCAGTTGGCCACCCAAATTGATATGTGTTTTTCTGAAAGACGCCAGGAGCTTAGCCAAGAAAGGGACCTTGATCACTGGGTACCTCTCTTCCAGAATCCTCTGCAATCTACTCCTGTGCCTCCCGCCGAGGAGGCTATGCAACTGGATCGGTCTCGCCTGACCCAAGAAGAGAGGTCTCGTCGCAGAAATGAAAATTTATGCCTGTACTGTGCTAGTACCGAACATTTCCTAGTGGACTGCCCTATTCGTCCTCCGCGTCTGGGAGACCGCACGCACGCACCCTGTTCACGTGGGAGTGGCGTCACTTGGTGTAAATTCTGCCACGTCTGACTGTACCTGTGCAGATTTCTCCTTCCGCCAACTCCTCCTTCTCAGCAGTGGCCTTCTAGGACTCAGGTTCTGCAGGAAACTTTATTTTGGCCTCTTTCGTTAATAGGTTCAGTATCCCAGTAACCCGTCTCGTCAAACCGCTCTCTGTCTCTTCTGTTAACGGAGAAAAACTGGACTTCACTGTGTGCTACCGCACTGAACCCCTGCCCATGAGCATTGGACTTCACAAAAAAAAAATTTAATTTTTCGTTCTGCCAAACTGCACCTCTGAAGTTCTTCTCGGCCTCCCGTGGCTCCAACGTCATGCCCCTACCCTCGACTGGACCACCGGGGAGATCAAAGATTGGGGTCCTTCTTGTCATAAACGATGCCTCACATCTGCTCCCACTTGTCTAACTCCTGAGGTTCCACCTTTACCGGGCCCTCCCAAGGCTTACCAGGACTTTTTTGATGTTTTTTGCAAAAAGCAAGCAGAGATCTTTCCTCCTCACAACCCCTTCCTGGTACCACTCTGCCCCGTGGCAAGATTCACCCTCTGCCCCCCCTCCCCATTCCCACTTCTTTTGGAGTTCCTGCCGTAGATGAAGTAACCCGGGACTTCTCCGTTATCTGGAAGGAGACTCAAGAGTCACTCCCACTGGCCTCGTCTCGTATGAAGGGACATGTAGATAAAAAGAGGGGGAAACCTAAGGGGGGGGGGTACTGTTACGCCGAGCGCTCCGGGTCCCTGCTCCTCCCTGGAGCACTCGCGGCGTTCTCCTCTCTGCAGCTCCCCGGTCAGACCCGCTGACCGGGAGCGCTGCACTGTCACTGCCGGCGGGGATGCGATCCGCGTAGCGGGACGCGCCCGCCCGCGGGTCGCATCCCAATTTAGCCACTATATGGTCTCCTCATGCTGCCAACACCTCCATGTTGTGTCATTCAGCCACTATATGGTCTCATCATGCTTCAGCCACATCCAAGCTGTGTCATTCAGCCACTATATGGTTTCCTCATGCTGCCAACATCTCCACGCTGTGTCATTCAGCCACTACCGTGTTTCTCCGAAAATAAGACTGGGTCTTATATTAATTTTAGTCCCAAAAAACACACTAGGGCTTATTTTCAGGGTAGGGCTTATTTATTTACGGTATGTACATTGAACAACATACATTGCCCCCCAATGTCCCCCCCCCCCCCCGCGCCGGTTTATCAGCCCAGCGCTGCACCCCACTTCGGGGGACTAATCGTACCATATGTCACCCGCGAGTACTGCTTCCCTCCCCCCCTGCCAAATAATTATCAGCCGCTGCGCTGTACTTTGTATTCCTGTGCCCTGGCTGCAAATATTAAAAAACAAACTTTAAGTTACCTTCGTCCTCCGTTCCCCTGTTGCTAAGGAACCGGCCTCATGGTCCCTCCGCTGTTCTTGCTGCTTCCTGGGGATGGGAACGTCACAGAGCCTTCAGCCTGTCACGGCCGCAGCGATGTCCCGCCTCTGCCGATTATAGGCTGAGCCCACTGTTGTAAGAAGCCGGCCAGCTCCTTACATGACAATGCGCTCAGCCTATTATCGGCCGAGACGGGACATCGATGCGGCCGGTGATAGGCTGAAGGCTCCGAGATGTCCCAATACCAGGAAGCAGCAAGAGCAGAGGAGAACAGTGAGGCCGGTTCCTTAGCAACAGGGGAACGGAGGACGAAGGTAAGTTAAAGTTTTTTTTTTTTTTTATATTTGCAGCCCGGGAATTGCTTAGGTTTTATTGCAGCCCACCCCGATAATCCAGCTAGGGCTTATTTTCGGGGAAACACGGTATATGGTCTCCTCATGCTGCCAACACCTCCATGCTGTGTCATTCAGCCACTATATGGTCTCCTCATGCTGCCAACACCTCCACGCTGTATAATTCAGCCACTATATGGTCTCCTCATGCTGCCAACACCTCCACGCTGTATCATTCAGCCACTATATGGTCTCCTCATGCTGCCAACAGCTCCATACTGTGTCATTCAGCCACTATATGGTCTCCTCATTCTAAAAGTGATGCCTGTAATCTGTATGTCATACTGAATAAAAGTATTATTTCACTTACCCAGCATACTCCATATGCATGTTAGAACAAAGCAAAGTGTTCTACACCCCTATTGAGGCTCTCTGTAGGCCAGAAATAGCCATTTTTAACATAGATTTGCCGTGAATAAATTTGGATCGAACCAAATTTTTTCAGAAAATTCAGTGAATCAGCCGAATCAGATTTTTCAAAAGTTTACTCATCTCTAATTACTTCTATAAAAAAATCTTTACCCTGCTAGTACTTTTTAGCAGCTGTATGCTACAGAAGAAATTATTTTCTTTTCTGCTGATACCTGATGCCAGATGCCAGAGCAGCATAGGTTTGCTATGGGGATTTTCTCCTGCTCTGGACAGTTCCTGATACAGGCATTAGGTGTCAGCAGAGAGCACTGCTGACTAGACAAAAATAAATAAAAAAAAGAAAAGAATTTCCTCTATACCATACAGCTGCTAAAAAGTACTGGAAGGGTAAAGATTTTTTAATAGAAGTAATTTACAAATCTGTTTAACTTTCTGGCACCAGTTGATTTAAAAAAAATTCCACCGGAGTACCCCTTTAAAAGCAATAAGAGTACATCTTGCATACTATGCTTTTAAAACATTAGAAATAGACAGAATACCTTAAAGTGTTATTCTTATGAAATTAAAAAAAACTGTGACATATAGACATATCAAAAGTTTTGATCAGTCAGGGTCTCAGTGCTGAGATTCCCACTGATCACTAGATATATCCAAGTAAAGCATGTGGTAATGAGGATTAGGGTGACAGTCTTCATAGACTATAATGAAGCCTGTCTTTTGCATGCTAAGGAGTAAAGCTCACTGCTGTGTGCTTCATCCGACTAGTGATCAGAGGTGGTCTCAGCACTGAGACCCTGATTAAAACCGATTAAAACTTTTTGACATGTCTGGGTAACATGTACCATGTAACAAGTAATGAATTTTATGGTTTAAGGCAAAAAAAAAGTCCTTCGCAATTGGCAGAAAATGTTTGGTATATCCAGCAGCATTCATCTGTGAGTGATCCTAGAGCCCGTGCTTTAAGCTGCACAGACAAAGGCTGCTGGAGCCCATTTCCTCCCGATAATAAGGGAGTGAAGTTGGTATTTGAAAAAAAATGTCAGGAAACCTTGGGAAAGTGTCTGCAGCAAAAGACCCTGGAACCTGCTATTAGCCACATATCCGGGCACTCCCTAAACTTCCGCAGCCTGTACAGTAAAATAATTGAGTTCAGGAAGCCATGTTAACCAATGGAGTACCTGCTGTATGTACTTTATTGAGGGCCATATTTAACACGTCCTTTATACAAAAGTGAGAATCTTTATTCATTGTAGAACAATGCAAGCAACAGTGAATACCTTCCCCAAAGCATCTGTAGGTTTTTATTTTTAGCGTCACAGGAAGCTTGAGATTGAATTATTTCCCAAGGTCACTGACTTACACCAGTTGAGATAAAGAATGTAAACTGCATGACAGTCCAAGAACCACCTGCTCAATCTATATCTTATACAGGCATCTATGTGGCGTTCTGCTGGAAAAGTAAAGAACTGGTCATATTTTCCAGTATCTCTAAGTATTACTATCAGTCAATTAAAGGAGTTTTCTGACTCTTTAAAGCGCAACTGTCATGAGTTTTAACGCCCATAAACCAGCCCCAGCTTGACAAAGTTGTTAGAAATAACAGTTAAATCATACCTTTTGCTGCTTTCTAGCAGCTTTAATGATGCTAAAAAATGCTTTTAACGATAGTCAGCAACAGTTGGATAGGCGTGGCTGGATATAGCGTGGCCCGCAGCCGTCACGCCTATCCCCTGTATGTCAGTGCTGGGGACGCTGTGTGATTGGTCCACAGGTCCCAGCACTGAGAGCCCTTATTACTGTACTGTACTGTAGAAGAATAAACGACGCCCGTTCATCTATGCACTCCGGTGATGCGGGCAGCCAGTACTTACAGCAAGCACTAGCTCTCTTTCTGCTAGTACTTGCTCCCTATAGCCCAATGCGCGGCGTAATGCTGTAGCGGAATGATCTGGCCTCCCGATCATTCCGCTACAGCATTTACGGTAATATTGGTGGGAACCTAACTTGTTTCACAAATCCCCCACCACCAGCACTGCTCAGTTTTATGAATAGTAGGAATAATGCTGCTAGTTTGTCTTCTCCTGTTAGTTTGTTTGGGACATTGGATATGCTAAGTTCCTCCCAACTGATCGAATAAGTAGATCAGCTACCATGCTGCTCAGCTCAGAGCTTTTTAGAGAAGTTTCTGACTGGTGTGCCTCTCTTAAAATACCCCTGACTTCTTCAGTGTGGTGCGAATTATAGTTTATGATCTGTACATATAAAGCCAGTATCCTTGTATTACTCTAGAACCTTTTTCTAGATAGCTTTGTTCCTAACCAGTCCAGTTACATCTTCGTCCATTATTGTATATATTTGATTTTGTTGCATTTGCTCCTTTGTTCAGTATAAATTTAGCTTTAGTTTTGTCTTTGGGTCCCAGAGTCCTCTTGTCATTTGTGTTAGGGTAAATTTTATTGATTAGGGTTTCTACTTGGGATATTTTCAGAAACAGGGCCAGTGGTGTCTGGTATTAGGTTCAGTATTCAGACAAAAGGGGTACTTTAACAAAAAATTCTAAGTAACTGGTGTTAAACAGATTTGAAAATTTTTATTTGTATTTTTTATTAATTGGTGCCAGAAAGTTAAACAGATTTGTAAATTATTTCTATCAAAAAATCTTAATCCTTTTAGTACTTTTTAGCAGCTGTTTGCTACAGAGGAAAATCTTTATTTTTTTAATTTCTTTTTTGTGTTGTCCACAGTTCACTCTGCTGACACCTGATGCCCGTATCAGGAACTGTCCAGAGCAGGAGAAAATCCCAATAGCAAACCTATGCTACCCTGGACAGTTATTGACACGGACAGAGGTGTCAGCAGAGAGCACTGTGGACAACACAAAAAAGAAATTCAAAAAGTAAAGAATTTCCTCTGTAGCATACAGCTGCTCAAAAGTACTAAAAGGATTAAGATTTTTTTAATAGAAGTAATTTAGAAATCGGTTTAACTTTCTGGCACCAGTTCATTTAAACAAAAAAAATTCAAACGGAGTACCCCTTTAAGCCTTCTAGTACTTATCAGCTGCTGTATGCTACAGAGGAAGTTCTATAGTTATTTTCTGCCTGACCACAGTGCTCTCTGCTGACACCTCTATTCAAGTCAGAAACTGTACAGAGCAGGAGAGGTTTGCTATGGGGATTTGCTCCTACTCTGGACAGTTCCTGACATGGACAGAGGTGTCAGCAGAGCGCACTGTGGACAGACTGGACAGAACTACACAACTTTCTCTGAAGCATACAGCAGCTGATAAGTACTGGAAGGATTACGATTTTTTTTTTAAATAAATGTAATTTATAAATCTGTTTAACTTTCTGACACTTTCTAACTTTCTGACACCAGTTGATTTAAAAACATTTGTTTTCCACCTTTGAGGTCAGTTTTCTGCTCCCGTATTCTCCAAAGAAACACAGAAACATAGAATGTATCGGCAGATAAGAACCATTTGGCCCATCTAGTCTGCCCAATAATCTGAATACTATGAATAGTCCCTGGCCCATCTTATACGAAGGATTGCCTTATGCCTATCTCTATCTTATAAGAAGGATAGCCTTATGCCTATGTCTATCTTATATGAAGGATAGCCTTATACCTATCTCTATCTTATATGAAGGATAGCCTTATGCCTATGTCTATCTTATATGAAGGATAGCCTTATGCCTATATCTATTTTATAAGAAGGATAGCCTTATGCCTATATCTATCTTATATGAAGGATAGCCTTATGCCTATATCTATTTTATATGAAGGATAGCCTTATGCTTATCCCATGCATGTTTAATTGTGCTATCAGAATTTATTTGTGCTATCACCTGTTTTCATTATCTGTGGTTTCTGTCATCTCTTACAATAATTGTGTAGGTTTATTCATCTATTTATTATTTTCTAATTACTGACTGTTAATGTTTCATTGCATGTATTTCTCCTCCAATGTCATGTTATCTCCCACAGTCTTGACTTGGCACCGATCATTGTGCCGCACGCTATTAACCCTTTAGACGCGGTGATTAAAGTTGATTGCCGTGTCTAAAATGAAAGGAAAAGCTTCCCGGCAGCTCAGTCGGGCTGTTCGGGACCATCGCGATAAAATCGTGATGTCCCGATCAGCTAGCACACGAGTGGAGGTCCCCTCACCTTTCTCCATCGTGTCCTATCACTGATTAATTGCTCCAAGCCTGAGTTTCAGGCTTGAGCAATCGACCGCCTATAACACTGATCAATGCAAAGCTATGGCTTTGCAGTGAATGGTGTAAAAGATCAGTTTGTGCAGTGTTATAGGTCCCTATGGGAGCTATTACACTGCAAAAAAAAGTGAAAAAAAAGTTAATTAAGGTCATTTAACCACATCCCTAATAAAAGTTTGAATCACCCCCCTTTTCACATTAAAAAAACAGTGTAAAAAAATAAATAAATAAACAAATGTGATATTGCCGCGTGCGTAAATGTCCAAATGATAAAAATATATAATTTATAAAACAGCACGTTCAATGGCGTATGCACAAAAATTCCAAATTCCAAAATAGCATATTTTTTGTAACTTTTTATATCATGAAAAAATGAATAAAAAGCGATCAAAAAGTCAGATCAATACAAAAATGGTAGCGATAAAAACTTCAGATCACGGCGCAAGAAATGAGTCCTCAAACCAGTCCGTACACAGAAAAATAAAAAGTTATAGGGATCAGAGATGAGAAATTTTAACGTATAAATTTTCCTGCATGTATTTAGGATTTTTTTCAGAAGTACGACAAAATCAAACCTATATAAGTAGGGTATCATTTTAACCGTATGAACCTACAGAATAAAGATAATGGATGCAACTGCCCAATGAAAACGCTAAATAAATATAAAAATTTCTTCCAAAAACATCTTCTTTCACTTGAATGGAACTGAGCTGCAAAACCACACCCAGCCTGGGGACAGACATGGCACTGTTTTGAAAGAAATCAGCTTTGTTTTTTTAAATCCTGAATAACCCCTTTAATTTGTGCTTTCTGGTGATGGCAGCAAGGGCTTGTATCTCTTTGCTGCAGAAGCAGTCCACACCCTCCTTGATTTCTATGTGGATTACCAGAGTTATTGGCCTTTCCTCTACAATTTATGTTCCCCTTTCCCCCCTACCCCCTTTTTTATCTTCTCTCCCCTGCCATCTTATCCCTTCATGTCTTTGTAACTTGTCTGTTCTGTATATTGCTACCTCTATTTGTTTCTATTTGAAGACCATGGGAACCCTGTATAGGTAACATCTCTCCTTTTTCTTTTTATTTGTTTTTATGAACTGCTTCGTTCTGTCTTGTCAACTACTTAACTCTATAAGGATGCAGCAATTTTTCATTTTTCTCTTTCGTATTTTTCTAGCCATAAAGCTTTAAACTTTCCACCTATAGACCGATATGAGGGCATGTTTTTTGCACCACCAATTGTAGCTTGTAATGACATCACTCACCAAATCTACGGTGTAAAATAATTTATCATGGGGCGAAATTTTAAAAAATGAGACACCATTTTACAACTTTGGGGAGCCTCTGTTTCTACATAGTGAGCTTTTTGGTAAAAATGTGACATTATCTTTATTCTGTAGATCCATTGTATTCCAACAATAATACCCAAATAATACCCAAAGGTTTTGCTTTATTTTACTACTTAAAAAAGAAAATGTTGTGCCATCTGTAGTTTTTTATCAGTTCCATTTTTGCTTTGATTAGACTTTTTGATTGCTTTTTAATAATTTTTTCTGCAATATAAAGTAGTATTTTTTACGTTTTGGCTATTACCGTGTGGTTTAATTAACATTACATTTTAATAGTTCTGACAAACAAACAAACAAACATATTTTTATGTTTATTTTTGTTGACAATATTTTAAAGGTCAAACCATGAAGCTTTTATTATAGAAAGAATAGCAGGACATACAGCAGTTTCCAGCAATGGGGCAAAAAGGTCCTTAGACCAAACAAATTATACAAAACAATTCGGTACATATAGGAAGTCCAGCGGACATGAGTATTCACAACAGATTAGATGGAGTCTACCCTAGGGTATAATGATGAGCTAAACCAACAAGTGGTAGTCCGACTGTCCCCGCAAAAATCAAGTAGTACAGTGCTAGTACAATGACAAAGGATAAGACATATCAGGGCAATGTGGAGATGATAACCAAGGTTCCCATATTGTATTAAAACGTTCCACTGTATCTTCCCTAATGGCAGAAAGTTTTTCATAGAGTAGAGATAACAGATTGGAGATGTAAGGTAGGCTGTTTCCACTGGGATGCTATATGGTTTCTTGCCGCCAACAAGATAAACTGAGCCAAGCGGAACACCCCATAGAGCATCCTGGATGGTTTAAAGCCAAGAAGGCAGCTGGCAGGTGTCCTTGGGAGGTGAGTAGGCAATATGGAATGCAGTAGGTCTAGCACCCGAGTCCAGAAGGCAGACACCACAGGGCATGACCACCGCACATGATACATTGTACCCAGCATTCCCCAACCTCGGAAACAAAGAGGCAAGACATCGGGGTAAATCTTATGCAATCTAGCTGGGACTAAAAAGGCCCTGTGCAAAACCTTAAGGGCCATTTCCGCCAATGAGACCTGCCAACGGCCTCGGCTGATCACCTCACAACCATCCCTCCATTGAGACACAGAGTATGTAGAATGAATATCTGCCTCCCAATCTTGCATAAATTTCAGTTTACCATCGGACTGTGGTGAGTTAACATGTGAGTATACGGTGAGAGGAGACCTGGAGCATCAGGGGCATACAGTGCCCTCGCTTCAAAAGATGTGGGAAGAATGTCACGAGGTTGGGGGAGCAGTGAATGTAAAAAAGAGAATATCTGACGTGCCCTAAATAATTCTGTAGGTGGTATAGGGTGAGACATCATAAAGGAGTCGAATGTATGTAATCTACGCCCTAGGAAAAAATCATGAAGTTTGCAGAAGCCAGATTTTGTCCACCATGTAAATCCCCCGGGGAGTATCCCAGGAGAGAAAAGAGGGTTAGCAAAGATCGGGAGCAAAGGAGAGACAGGAGACTGCAGAGTGAACTTAAAGCGAACCTGAAGCCAGAGAGACAGAGAATAAAGTGTCACAAGGGCCGAAAATGGCAGCAGCGATTGTATAGGGCATATGGCCCACATGAGTGCAACTAGTGTGTAAGGGGCTACTAAGAAGCCTTCCAGCGCGACCCATCTCGGAGCACCTTCTGGCATGTTAATTAAAGCTAGTTGTGCCAGCCTAGCTGCATAATAGTACTTCAATAGATTGGGGACTGACAGTCCACCCACTGGTTTATGATAAAACATGGTCGCCGCAGCAATTCGCGGTTTCTTAGAGGCCCATATGTACATCATTATATCCCTCTGTAGGTACTTAATGTCGGGTTTAATTATAGGAATAGGTAGGGATCTAAACAAGTAAAGTATGCGGGGAAGGATAACCATTTTTATTACATTTATCCTACCTAGCCAAGATAGGTACGGGAAGCTCCATCTAGCCAAATCAGTGTGGATCAAGCGATAGAGGGGGGGGGGGGTAATTAGCGTTATACAGAGAAAGGATGGAGGGAGTGATTTTAACCCCCAAATATTGTAGACCCGATGAGGAGTCCTGAAAACCAAAGTTCAGGGATATTAAGTGTTGCAAGGGGGTCGGGACATTGCAGTATAACATTTCGGATTTAGTTATATTTATGCGGAGTCCCGAGTGAGTGGAGAAGTCGGTGAGAATCTTAAGGAGGTTCGTCAGGGACACAAGAGGGTCAGTTAAGGTAAGCAGTAGATCATCCGCAAAAAGGTTAACTTTGTAGTCTCGAGAAGCTACAGATACGCCCTTAATATCAGGGCAGGCCCGTATCAAGGCTGCTAATGGTTCCATAACCAACGCAAACAACGCTGGGGATAGCGGACATCCCTGTCGCGTACCCCGCCGAACCTCCAAGGGCTGGGGAGAGGTGGAAGGGAGTTTTAAGAAAGCTCTAGGGGTAGAGTATAGACACCTTAGGAGTTGAATAAAAGATCCAGAGAAACCATATTTGGTGATCACTGCAAACAGATACTGCCAAGACACGCTGTCAAATGCCTTCTCTATGTCCAGGGAAAGGACACAGAGTGGCTTCGCGTGAGTATTAGACCATTGAATAAGATCAAGAACCTTCCTGACATTATCAGGCACTTGCCCTCCAGGCACAAAACCTACTTGATTCATATTCACCAGCAATGGCAGAAATCTGTTCAAGTGTCTCGCCAAAATAGAGGTGAGCAATTTAGAGTCTATATTCAGAAGAGAGATGGGCCTATAATTTGCTACCTGGTGATGATCCTTATGAGGTTTAGGCAAAACAGTGATCATGGCATCCAGGAATTCTGACGGGAGAGAGGAGGAGGAAACGAGAGAGTTAAAAAACTGCAACAAAACAGGGACAGTATAGAGCCAAATTTCTTATAATACGCTGCAATCAGGCCATCAGGCCCAGGAGATTTTCCAAGTTTGAGCCTAGCTATCGCATCCAAGAGCTCCTCGGATGAAATGGGTGCATTGAATATCTCTCCAGCGTCAGGAGGGAGATGTGGAAGAGAAACCGAGGCAAAGAAAGTAGAGAGAGCGTCAGAGAAGGATAAGGGCGGGAAGGTTCAGTGTACAGGTCAGAGTAAAAAGAGTGAAATGCAGAATATATTTTATCAGGGTGGGAAGTGTGTACCCCTGGTCTTAACTGAATACTATGAACTCTGTTGAAGGAAGAGGTCTGTTTTAACATGGAAGCCAGTAAACTATCTGGTTTGTTTGCGGATTTATAGTAAGTGGCCCTGGTCCATCTCAGAGCTTTCTCCACTACAGTGGACTGAAGAGCATCCAGTTGCAATTCAGTGTCCCTGAGTTCCTTGTAGAGGAACGGAGAGGGGTCCTGTTGGTGGGCATATGTCAATCTATGCATCTTAGCCTCTAGCGCCCGCTGAGTCCCGGTCCGATCACGTTTAATGCCAGTAGCAAGAGATATAATACGTCCCCTAATAAAAGGTTTATGGGCCAACCATACCCACTTCAGGTCCGGGTCCCCCGTCATATTAATAGAGAAGTAAGAGCTGAGGTCGTCCTCAAGCTGTTGACGTATTCTGGGCATAGTGAGGAGGGATTCGTTAAGCCTCCAACTAAACGGATAGGTAGGGGTGTACGTAAAATTAAAGGAAGCTAGGACCATATCGTGATCGGACCAAGCCGACGGCACGTGACGAGCATAAAGCAGTAGAGGCAGTGAACGAGTATCAGACAGTATCCAATCAATCCTAGTATAATGTTTCTGAGAAGGCAAATTGTAGGAGTACCCTCTAGAGTTGCCATTGTACTCACATCACACATCCACCAAGGAGTTATTAGTGAATAAAGAGGCCAAAAGTCTCTGCTGCGTACCTGATCTGCGAAACGGGGAGGTGTTAGAACGGTCCAGTCTACCATTAAATACGAAATTAAAGTCACCAGCCCAAATCAGAATGTCGTAGGTCAGGGACGCAACAGTTTTACATAGATTCTGGAAAAATATCATAGGTGAGTCAGTGGGAGCATATGAATTAACCAAGCATAGCGTTTTATCATACAGAGAGCCCACAACAATGAGAGACCATCCCTCCCTATCAGGATGAACCCTCTCCACCTGTAAAGGAAAATAATTATGTAACAGCGTCATAACTCCCCTACACTTAGACACATATGTAGACACGTAGCAATGTTGATATAGCTTATGGAAAAACTGGGGTGTAGAACCGGTGGAGAAATGAGTTTCTTGTAAGCAGATTACCCTAAGCTTCACATAGTCCCTGAAAGCTTTACTCCTCTTATGCGGGGAATTGAAACCCCTAACATTATGCGAGATAATCTTACTCATCATGGCGGTAAGTGGAGAATCTACAAACGTGGCGCAAAAAGAAAAGGGCCTGCAGCAACTCCAATCCAAGTTGTTGCAGCGTGGGGACAGTCGGACTAGAAACCCAGTAGCTCCATGATGCAATAGAGAACTTCAGGTACCGAGAAAACAAAAGAAACAAAACAAAAGCAAAATAAAACAAGAAAAACAGGTCAACAGGAAAGACAGTCCAGGTTATCCCCTAGGCCATCCTACTTCCAAACACCCTTGGGTGGGGTTGAGGGCACACAGTCTGAACCGGAGTAAGCTCAGCGGTAGGCAGCTAGGCAGACAGCACCAGAAATGTGGAAGAGACAAGAAGTGCAAGGGGGGGGGGGGGTAGGAGTAGTAAAGTCAGCAATATAAAAGGAGGGGAAGGGTGAAGAATAGAAGAAGAAGAGCAAAACGTGTAGAAGCCAGAGCAAAGACAATATGGGGGGAGGAGGAGGTAAAGACGAAAAAGGAAGGACGAACCAGGGGGGGGGGGGGGGGAAGGTTCCGAGAAGAGAAAGGGTGTGGGGGGGGGGGGAGCTGGGGACAAAGGAGAAACACAAGAAGGAATAGCCGCAAAGGATAGTGGGAAAAATAAAGGAAGAAGGAGGGGCGAGGAGTAAAGAAAGGGAGAGAGGAAAGAGGGAGGTGTGGAACAGAAAAGAAGGAGAAAGGGAAAGACGAGGGGAGAAGATGAATGGGAAGGAAAAAGGGAGAAAGGGAGAAGAAGAGGGATAGAGAGAGGAAGGGGTAGAAAGGGGGGGAGATATACAACAAACGAGACAAGAGAGACAAAAGGTAGAAGAGGAGAATAAGTAAGTGGGTGGGAAGACAGCAGTAGTGGACAGGAAGAGCAGTACAACAACTAAAAATACAGTGGGGCCAACTAAGACACTGCAGGCTAACCGTCACCGGAAAAATGAAGGTACAGAAAGGGCAGAAACACAGGCAGGTATGAGTAGCCTGTAGGACACTAAACAGTCACTTTAAGTCACTCAAGAAGAAAAAAACAAAAATGTCACCAAAGATCATATCAGGTAGGAGCAGTGTCCATCCTCAGGGAATGATGGGTGCGTCTGGAGTCCCGGGTCTGTGTCCAGGTCCTGGTGGGGCATCCGGCCCTCTGCGGCATGGGTGGAGGATCTACAAGCTGTATGCGTTCCTTCTGGAAAAGGTCTCGGGCCTCCGCAAAGGATTTGACGACCACGGAGCGGCCATGCAGCTGGATGGTAAGTGAAAAGGGGAATCCCCATCGATATTTAATCACCTCTCTATGTAGCGCCAAGGTAATGGTGCGAAACTCCCTGCGTCGGGCAAGCATGGTGGGTGCAAGGTCTGAATACAGGTGCACGGACGGGGCCATACCAGGGAGCACAGGCATGTTTCTCGCGGCTGGGAGGAGAACATCGCGGACCTCCGGATAGTGTAGCTTTAGAACAATGTCCTGTGGCATTTCAGGGTTTTTAGGCCTGGCAAGGGCCCTTTGAATCCGGTCAAACCGGAGCAGCTCGGGCTCAAGCTGTGGGGCCATTTCGTAAAATAAGGCAGAAATAGTCTTACTTAAGTCGGTCACGTCCTCCGGGAGGCCTCGGATACGTAGATTGGCCCGGCGTGAGCGGTTCTCGAGGTCCTCCAATTTTAGTTCCAGGGCCTGTAACTGTGTGGCATGGTCGTCCAGGTTCCGGCGGTCCGCCTCTACCGCATCAGTCAGCTCATCAATTTTAGCCTCCGAGTCCGCTACTCTCTGTCCCAGGTCCTGCAGCTGGGAAGAGATTGCAGAGACAGCTTTATCCTGAGACGTCTGAAACAGTTCCTTGATGTTGCAGAACATGGCCGCCAGAGAGAGATCCGCCATAGCAGGTGCGTCATCTTCATTAGAGTGGTGAGAAGGCGGGCTGTGGCGGGGGGCCGCCATCTTGGAGCCGGAGCTCGCTCTGAAAATATACGGAATAGAGAGAGACTCTGCGAATTCTTCAGCTCTTTCTTCCGGCCGGTGCGGGGCATGGTCCCTTGCACTATAGTCTTAAAGTCTGCGGGTCAGGAGCCGATATCGGCGCTTAGAAGTGCTTAGTCACTCCAGTCAGCGCGGAGCTCACATAAGGCGCTGCCGTCCGTGAGCTGCGCGCATGCGCCTTGTTGACATTATTTTATTTGACTAAAACATACATTGGGACCTCGTAATTTTGTCATGGTAGTCTCGATCAGCCTACTGAGCTAACAGGCACTTTTAGATGATGTCTGGCATAACTCTTTAGATGTCACAATCAAAGTTGATAGCAGCATCTAAAGGGTTACAGCCAGACATCAACCCGATTGGTATTGTCCAGCATTAGCTGTGAGTCCTTGCTGCTGATAGTACCCAGGATCCACCAGATATGAAGCTCAGCTCCTTACCTTGCTTCAAATATCGGGAGTGGGCACTGGGCATACATTACGTCCAGCTTTCTTAAAGTGTTAAAGAATCACTCCAGGTTTTTTTTATGCACACTCAAACTATGTTCACACTTTAATGGGACTCCGCTGTCCCATTCACACAGCAGAATTTCTTCTGCAGAATATCCGCTGCAGGAATTCCCCTGAAGTGAACTGGCTATAAATTCTTGCTGAATTTTCATGCAGAATTCCGTGCAGAAATTCTGCAGTGTGAACATAGCCTCACCATCACTAATAGTACAGCACAATCTGTTTTATTCCAGCATTGCGGCATATGTATAAAGCCCGCAGGGCTGTATTTGTGCAAGGGGCGGAAGTAATTATCGCTCCCTGCACTTCCAGGTGGGGCTTATTGGGAACAGGTGGGGGCGTGTGTATATAACTCCCCCCTCTCCTACAGGGGCAGGGCACGTGTCGTTTGTGGAATCCTCCCAACCCTCCCTTATTTTATTCCTTCACTATAGGGCATGCCCTCTATAGGCGTGCCCTCATTGCGCGGTTATGGCACAACTTAGAGCGCTATGCTAGGGTAAGATCTTGTATAGGTATGTAGGCAATCTCTCCTGTCACTAGTACACGTATGGAGCCTGAGCCCAAATGTGTTTTAACTTGAGTACATGTGATCACCAATCTGACTCCCTAAACCTTCCAGTGCTTAAAGGGGTACTCCGGTGGAAATCTTTTTTTTTTTGGTGCCTCTCTGCTGACATCTCTGTCCATTTTAGGAACTGTCCAGAGTAACATATGTTTGCTATGAGGATTTTCTCCTACACTGGACAGTTCTTAAAATGGACAGAGATATCAGCAGAGAGCATTGTGGTCATGATGTCAGCAGCTCTGTGTTCCAAAAATAAAATAATTTCCTCTGTAGTATTCAGCAGCTAATATGTACTGGAAGGATTAAGATTTTTAATAGAAGTAATTTACAAATCTGTTTAACTTTCTGGCACAAGTTTATTAAAAAAAAAAAAAAAAAGTTTTCCACCAGAGTACCCCTTTAATGTGTTAAATGATAGTCAAGTTCGATCTATATATTCCTGCTGCTATCTCTATGGGATCAGGATATATAGTAGATATTCACCTCTTCTGATGCTGTGTTAACACTTCGCATTTCTTGCTGCATTTTTTGTTTACAACAATTGTGAAACTCTTGGTAAAAATGTGTAATTTTAACATACTTTTAGAATCAAACAAAATGCAGTAAAACTATGAGAAAAATACAGTAAAAATTCAATGTGTGAAACAGCATGAAGACCTTAAGTCTTCATAAAATCCTCAGTTGGGATTAAGGGTAAAATCAGTTTCTCCTCATGAAATTACGGTAGTTCTCAAAAAATGCACTTGACACCAACCCACTTATTAGTCTTAGCAGTTTAGGCTTCTGGTTGCAATTAGGTGAATTGCAGCCATGAGACATCAGAGTCATATAAACTCTTGCCAGATTTTGGTAACATTTTAACGTGGATGACATTTTCGTATGGCAAAAAAAATTTGGTCTCTCAAGATATGCTCATATATATTTTGTAAGGACATAATAATATCCCTTTGCCATGAAACCATATGGTCCCTGAGATTTATTATTCTCCAGAGACTTAATGACTGACAACATCTCACAAGTTACGGGGGCTTTTAGCAAAGTAAAATCATCAACTGATAAATGTGGAAGAGAGACGGTCAAGGTCAAGAGTGGCATTGGAGAGGAGGGAATAAAAGGAAATACAAAACAGTGTTCTGTAAGGAGAAAACAGAAAGCCACATATCAAATGAAGCAAACATCTCAGGAAAGAAAGGAAGAGAGAAGTCATTCCAAGGCAAAATATTTAATGTAATGGATGGTGGACATCTATGGGGAAGAACCTCTTGAGTCAACCACTCTGGAGAAGACCTGGATGTCTCATGCCACTTGTGTTAACGCAAGTCCTACAAATCATCTATTTTGTCCGACAAATAATGCAGAAAGTTCAATGTTTTCTTAAATGTGGCAAAAGTCCACTGATTTGTAAACCCTCAAGATGTCAAGGAACTGTAAAAAGAAGCAAATCTGGAGATGCAACAAAGCGGAGAAAACAGGGGCAAATGCTCATCTCCATTTTGCCACCACAGCTGAAAAATCACCAATAACAAGAACTTGTATCCCCCTCACCAGTAGGCATCGTAGTGGATGCCTTTTTGAAAGATTGCAGGAGGAGACTCTGCTCTGCATAGTTAGGGTATGTCACAATCACTTGTCTAGCTTTACGCAAGGCTGCTGGTGGCAAGGTAGATGATTGGTAAGGTGGTCTGATTTTATAAGCTCCTTCTACTGTTAAGATAACTAAAAGGCTGAGGGTCTGTGCTAGTTCTGTAGAACAATTGTAAATAGCGGATGCTGAGGAATGGACTCTGGGAGACGTACTATGCATAGGTTATTCCATCTTTATCTATTTTCCAAGTACTCAACCTTCTGTGTGAGGGTCTGTTTAGACCAAGTCATCCCTCAGCATTGCCTGTGTTCCCGTTACTTCATCCTCCAGGACATTTACCCTTTGTTCAAACCCTGTAAAACCCTCCTGGGCAATCAGCTTGCAGCAGCGCCCCAACTTAGATATAATCAACTCCTTACTTTTGCTGTCCTCCTCTATAGGTATTATGGCAGGGTTAACAGTTTGGCACTGTGAGTTTGGGCCAATTACTGTATCGGAACCTACACCCACTGGATAATTCTTCAGAGGCATAGCCATTGTGGATGCCAAAATAACAGACACGCATGGGCTCTAGTACCTCATGGAACCCAAGGGCCCCACTTCCTCATATGCAGACATGGGTATTATAAATAGCATATTTTGTACTGGGGCTTAGGATCCTTTGATACTCCACTCTGGATGCCCCAATCCACCCTTGTACCTAGCATTCCTAAATGGCAAATCTACAGACAGTGATACATCTATATGCCAATACTGTTGCAGATTATTTTATCAGGAGTCTGAAAAAGCAGGAAGTTGTAATGGCTTTACTATTTGTCGATACCTAGCATTTCCAGGTGATAAAACAAAATAACGGACAAATATATATAATTTTTACTGCCAATGGTTTGCAATATATGGACTCTTGACATATTTTTTATTTTAATACTATTTTGATGTTAGGATGACATATGTGTAATTCATAACAAAGCAATACTTTAAAGGGTCCCATTTGTTGAAGATAACATTTATGTTGCAGTACTCTTGCCTGCCCGGTGAGGATGGTAAAATATACTTGTCACACATGACTGATGCGCTCTGAATGCAGCGCACTTCATATCCACTATCTCCAGCTGTGCTGAATGATCTTTTATATGTTTCATTATTTAAGAGCTAGATGATGGAAGGGCAAAGTAAGAGGGTGCACAGGATAAGGAAGCAAAGACATAAGGGACAAAGTGAAGACTAAAATAATCATAAGCATTTCACGGCTACTGGGGAGCTAAAGAGTAGCCTCCAGCACAGGAGAGAACTTCAAGTTGTTTGCGTGCTGTTATACAGTATAATTGTATTGTAAAGTGTCATATATTATGTGGTAAAATGCATTTAGTGTAACATTTTGTCGAGATCTCTATGTTTAGAGAAGCTACTTTAGAGAGAACAAGTTACACACATATCTACAGCTGATCTGATAACCAATGTATCAGACTGAGCATAGCATAATAAAGTCTAAAAGTAGAGTTGTAAATCCGATCTGTTAATGTCCACCTATCAAAATGACCTGGTGAAAGACCTGGTAAAAAGACCTTTTGGGTGAGGCTGGTTATGTGAAATTATAATGGCCAAACATTTTACTAAAAGAAAACAAAAAGGTCCAAAAATAGCCTCGGGAAACTAGCCTGAGAGAGAACGAGGAGATAGGAGGAAGGAAGGCAGGGGTGGGGGAGAGGAAAGTTAGAGGGAGAAAGAAACAAGATTTCAGACAAAAAATGATCAGAGCAGAAAAGTGAAAGTCCTGGCATGGAATAGTGGTATCTAAAGGACAGTCACAAAAGAGGGCAAAGAGAGAAAGAACTTTTCTTCAGATGTATCCAGGCACCAGGAGAGAAGGTTAATGAAGGGTCAGCAGTCAGAGGAAATTGGCTGGGCTGGTATCTTAGAGGCACTGCCAAGAAGACAGTCTAGATCCTTCTGCAAACTCTCAAGAAGGGGAGGCGTTCTTGAGTGCTCTGCCTGGGTGGGATCCTGGTTTCTACTCATTATTGTTGCTTTAGAATTAGCCGGGGAAATTGACTCTTGATTAAGGAAGTGGATGGAAAGGACTGAACAGGTTTAGACTGGGTCAGAATGGCAATGTGGAAATTGCAAGAAGTTGCCTTCTACACTCTTCTCTTAAATTTGACCCTACATCTAATTATTCTGGTACCTCAATGTCTTACTGCACCACCCTTCAGAAAAAAATTGTTCCGATTTGCTTGTTAATTTTCTCATCTTCTGGAGGATCGCCAAATATTTATACTAAAGTTATTGACTTGGAAGTTTATCGAGAGTCCTCTTTTCTGGAATTGCTTGAAACAACTTTTCCTGACTTTGGACATGCTAGGGATTTGCATATCTTGGGGATTGGTAATGTAGATTATTATCACAAAAGGATTACAGAAAATCAGGTTTCTCGCAATGCTGAGATATGTGTTTGGACTGTCAGTGTGGATTGTGCTAAGCTTCATTCAGGTAAGTACTCTTGATTTGTTATTGTACAGGTATAGCAGAGCTGAAATCATTAAGCTGCTTGGAGATTCAGTGTTAGTACATGGAAATAACTCTCTAAATTAACATATTATGGAAGGTTAACCTGTAGTCATATGGCCATATTGTAAAGCATTGTAACCAATTGCAAACTCAACTTTACTATAGCTTGTACATTCAACACTCTGCTTTAACCTATAGCATCTTGTTTCTTTAAGGAGAATGATGCCAGTTCTGTGCTTTTGAAATTTGAATGCTTTTATACTGCTACATATGAAGCCAAATGTTTCTAACACCTTTCCTTTAACATGTCTTGTTTTAGAATGTATGTACTGTCATTTACATTAGTCCTCAAAAGGCTGCTGTATTGTGTTTTAAATGCAGCTTTACAGGGGACTTCTGATGTATCATTTTTACGGCACTATAAAAGAATTTCTGCATGGAGGATTGTGTAGCCGCTGTTTAAATTAGAAAAAATTTTTTTTTACTTTTTTAATCTGATACCTATGGGTTTGCATTCTTTATCTTTTATGTATTTTGTTAATTGTTTAATAAAAAGAGATTTGATTAAAAAGAAATCACAGATACTATGTATACAAATATAATGTAAAGAATTGAGGCTTGTTACAACAAAAGAAGTGAAAATTATTTTAACAGCATAAAACATTTTTTTAAAGTAGAATGAGAGGCAGGTGAATATAAGAAATACCTGTTTTATGTACTTTTAGCACCTACTGATGCACACTTCCTCCAATGAGTTATCTATTAAATACTGTTCTTTTATTAAGGTCTAATCGTTTCTATGTACTTTTTTAGGATGTGGAGCCAGTAAAATGCATCATCAACATCACTGAAAGCAAAGTTTCCTCGCAGTCTATCTCTGTAAAGTGGAGCAATCCAGGCAGTCCATGTAACTTTAGCATGACATGCAGTTCAGGTGACATTTGGGAGGCCACATGTAACCTCATCCCAAAGACAAATGACTCCTACGAATGCACACGGAGCGGACTCGAGGCAGGAACTCTATACGATATAAGCATTGTGGCTTTGCAAGATGGAGAAACAAAGAACCTTACCTTACAAACAGGTATGGGTGACATATACATGACCACATCTGCCATTTCATGACATTATATGTAGACTTCAACTGCAATGCTTCTGGGGTCAGCTCCAAAGTTCCAATAAAATATCATAGATATGTAAACGTTTGTGCCTACTGAAGTATTGTACAGAAAGCATACTATAAAACCCAATAGGACTAATACATATTTCCCCTCTTGTTACACTCAATACATATTTCTATTCTATTACATTTACAGCATCAAGATTGATCATTGTGAGAACCTGATCTAGAGTTAAAATAAGAAATATTCAGCGGAGAAGCCAATTGGTTCTACACAGTATTGACTGTGAATATTAATGAATGATTATAGGAATAGAAAAGATTCAATTTTGCCTTAAGAATTTCATCTATTATAAAGTAGTAAATTTGAGTACCCGTATTAGTCCAGTAATGCAGATGCAAATCAAAAAATGTTGCAGTATCTTGTCATACCTTTTATATTGGACTAACAGAATTTTGTAGAGACAAGCTTTCGGGATTCCTCCCTTAGGGAGGAATCCCGAAAGCTTGTCTCTACAAAATTCTGTTAGTCCAATAAAAAAGGAATTACAAGATACTGCAAATTTTTTTTATTTGCATCTATTATAAAGAAATACACAGAATTTTATTCATTGAACTTAATATAGCTATGTTTTCTGCAGAAATCATTAAGGTAGTGTCAAGTAATGTAACCCAGCTCAGAATAGCTGTCCACCTGTGATTGAAGCATTTGGTAGTGACCAAAAAAGAAACGGCAACAATGATGAGAATAGCGTTACATTTTAACCCAAGAACAATAGCGGCAGATCTCATCTTCTGGGTTTCATCAAAAGAGTGAGATGTCCTCATAAAGAAAAACACATCTGACACTAGAATGTGATAGATCAAAGCCAAATACAATTTTATTGTGGCATGATGAACCAATGATAAGTGTACTATCTCCCATATCCATGTATACCCCAAGTAACTCCAGCAGCTTTATGGGCTTTATAGGCACCAATATTGAGACCATAAAATCCATGAAGTAGTTGTAGAATGTGGTGATGAAACAGACCTGTAGCGCTAACAGGTTGGCCCAGGTTGTTTTCTTTATAGGGAGGCCATCATGTGTTTTATAGCTGCCCAATCATATCCATATATATTGTGGCAGTACATGTGGCTATAAAGTTTCTATTAAGTGACTAATAGGTTGATTTTACAAGGCTCGTGGGCTACTGTACATGAATCAGGGGATGTGACTCACTACTTCTGCCCAGAGGTGCTGACCAGGATGCTGTGCAGGCTCATATCTATGTTAAGATGATTGTAACTAGGTCTCTAGTGGCTTTAAAATAATAAGATGAAATAATTGCAGAGTGTTTCTTTCTAAAAGTTGTAAATGCATAGAAGAAATGTTTAATATTAGAAGATTCTTCTTAAATTCTTCGTAATTTTTAGATAGTAATCTATTTACTGTGCAGTAACCAAGTGCAATGCCAAGTCACAAAATCCCAACACACATTTAACACCCAGCATGTTCCATAATCATAAACTAGAAGGACATAGTTGTTGATGGTACAGAAATAAATGTAATATTCAATTGTCTCCTTTGCACCCCACCCAGTTCTAACCAATACATAGTGATGTTCTTATTCTTAAAGTGTAATTTTTATTTGTATTATCATTATATTTTTATCATTTTTTCATATTTTTATTACTATTATTTTTAAAAATTCAGGGGATTTTAAAGAATTTTGGTGGTCCCCCCCCCCCCCCCTCCAATACCTAATCAGCTGTTGCAATGCACTGTCTATACACAGTAGCCAGTCTATAGCAATGCTGTTTACGAATCGGGGAGGGTGGGGGGGTGGGGGGGGGGCACCTGTTCAAGCTAATTTTTCATCCAGAAGATGGATGCAATAACAATGATTCTTAGATTTTTAAGCCGATAGGGGTGTCAGCTGCATCTTCCACAATATAGTTTTGGAATCATCTTATGTGCTGGATCATCATAGTTTCCAAGACAAAATGACTAGGTCCGTTGCAAGAAAAACTCCATTCAGACTTGTGGAATTGATTTCCCTGTTACAGAAATTTTTGCAACAAATCTGTCACATGTGAATTTACCTTTTAACTGATAATTGGAAGATCATTAGAAGATCATCATAGAGTAAAGTAAAAAATTCTCCATCCTGGTTATCAATTTCCACAAGCCTATATAGCAAGTTTAGCAAAAATCCATAATAAAGCAGCATGAACATGTGAATGTAGAAAACATCGTGGACATCAATCAATACGGTGGCTACTGATCCAAAGGAAAATGACAAATTACTATCGCCTAGTTATTATTTCACATACAGAGGCAACAATCAATATCTGATAGTTTGGACAAGTGGAGATGAAACAACCCCTGGACTATCTTTAATAGGTTGTAGGCTTTCCTAGAATTTGTTACATGATGCTTTAACCCCTTAAGGACCAAGGACGCACAGGTACGTCCTTGGTCCTGCTCCCGTGATATAACGCGGGGTTACACGGTAACCCCGCATCATATCACGGCGGGCCCGGCGTCATAGTGAAGCCGGAACCCGCCGCTAATAGCGCGCAGCGCTGATCGCGGCGCCGCGCGCTATCGACCCTTTAGCCGCGCGCTCAGAGCTGAGCCGCGCGGCTAAAAGCGAAAGTGAAACCATGCCGGTTGACTCAGTGGGCTGTCCGGGATAGCCGCGGCGAAATTGCGGCATCCCGAACAGCTTACAGGACAGCGGGAGGGCCCCTACCTGCCTCCTCGCTGTCCGATCGACAAATGACTGCTCAGTGCCTGAGATCCAGGCATGAGCAGTCATGCGACAGAGTCATTGATCACTGTTTTTTTATGAGAAACCAGTGATCAATGATAAAGATCAATGTGTGCAGTGTTATAGGTCCCTATGGGAGCTATAACACTGCAAAAAAAAGTGAAAAAAAAAAGTTCATGAATATCATTTAACCCCTCCCCTATTAAAAGTTTGAATCACCCCCCTTTTCCCATAAAAAAAAACACAGTGTAAATAAAAATAAACATATATGGTATCACCGCGTGCGGAAATGTCCGAATTATAAAAATATATCATTAATTAAACCGCTCGGTCAATGGCGTGCGCGCAAAAAAATTCCAAAGTCCAAAATAGTGCATTTTTGGTCACTTTTTATATAATTTAAAAATGAATAAAAAGCGATCAATAAGTCCTATCAATGCAATAATGGTACCGTTAAAAACTTCAGATCACGGCACAAAAAATTTACCCTCATACCGCCCCATACACGGAAAAATAAAAAAGTTATATGGGTCAGAAGATTACAATTTTAAACATATTAATTTTCCTGCATGTAGTTATGATTTTTTCCAGGAGTACGACAAAATCAAACCTATATAAGTAGGGTATCATTTTAATCGTATGGACCTACAGAATAAAGATAAGGTGTCATTTTTACCGAAAAATGTACTACGTAGAAACGGAAGCCCCCAAAAGTTACAAAACAGCGTTTTTTTTTCAATTTTGTTGCATTTTTTTTTCCGTTTCACCATAGATTTTTGGGCAAAATGACTGACGTCATTACAAAGTAGAATTGGTGGTGCAAAAAATAAGCCATCATATGAATTTTTAGGTGCAAAATTGAAAGAGTTATGATTTTTTAAAGGCAAGGAGCAAAAAACGAAAATGCAAAAACGGAAACCCCCCCCGGTCCTTAAGGGGTTAAGAAGGTGTTTTCCCACCATAATGTTTTATGACCTATTAATAAAATATCATAAATCATTTACTAATGGAGGATTCCCAAAGTTGATTAATAGAAGCTGGTAATTGCTTTAGGTCATAAAATGCTATGGGGGAAAATCCCCATGAGCTCTATACGTTTATAATAGAATAAATTGCATTGCCAGTTAGTATAGTTTATTATATTACAATCTAGATTTAAGGTTTAATGCACATGCTCTGACAAAATAAGTTCACCACTGTTAAATCTGGCAGTGAATATGGATGTGCGTTATTATACATGGAAGATATTATCTGACCAGCAGAAGGGGAAGATGGTCAGTATTTGCGGCATATATTGAACAGTTAAATCTCCATAGAGAAAGTCTATGAAAGTCACCTATTGCTTCAGGTGCCCAGCACTTCCATCCCCTTTTGCTACTTGCCTCCTCCTCCTGCATTTGATTGACAGGTTATGTGCTGTAGGGGATGGAAACGCTGGGCACTTGAGGTATATGACCTTGACCTGTGGGCAATTGATGTACTATGCCCTACCCATTGCTGCTTATTCTCAAGCAAAAGTTTAAACATCTAGTAACCATTACCTGAAGGTGGATTTAGTTACACTTTGTAAAACTATCCAACAGAACCTCCCTCCCAAGGCACACAGCCACTGCCAAGAAGGTATCTTTCTCTTTCTAAAGGGCCTATCTTATCCATGCCCTACATGGTTGACCCATAGTTTGCAGTGGCCACAGGGTTTAGTTATTCTTTTTTTTTTCTGTTGGGGTACAGGATAAGTTTGGCAACCACCATTCTGGAGCTGATAGTGGTTGCCAAACTTATAAAATGCTATTGTACTTGAAAAACTCAACTGCCTTGCCATTTGGCTACAACAACAAAAAAAGGTCACCTTTTTAAGTTTGGCAGCCACCATCAGCTCCAGGTAGTTTACAGTTTGCTTTTATAGCCAATAAAAGCATTCCAACAGTGTCCACATTTCTAAGCAGCAAATAGAGCTGACAAATGCCTTTAAAGTGGTAATATCTGCTGTTTCATTTATGTCTATTATTTACAGGGCTTTGGCCCTTATTAAGGTTTATGATGAAATTAATCTGCAGTAAAAGTACACTTTAATATCATTGAATCTCCCTGGGTAAAATATTTTTTGGGTGAAAACGTTGTACAGTATTTCAGGAGATGTTTCTATATTGTAAATTTTAAGATTACTTTATGGATATATTCACAGACAGACTCAACCTTAACACTACCAACAATTTCAGAAGAATATCTTTTACAATCTAGGATTTCTTTCCCAAATCCCTTTTCATAGTCTAGAAAAATCTGGCTACCTGACACCACCACTAGGGAGAGCTATGGAGCTTACTTTATACTGTTTGATTATTACTGAGACCAATACTAAATAGTATGCAGTAAGCACCCTGACTCTCTCTAGTGATGACTGCAGTCAACAAGAATTTTATCATTTTATTCTGTCTAAGCAGGGGATTCGAAGCTCTGTATGAATTGCAGAATTGAGCCCAGACTGTTATAAATAGCAGACACTGACTTTAAGACCATGTTCACAATAATGTTCTCTATGTAAGTTTATGGAAATGAGTCTGTCGGTGCACAGACTATGGAAAAAAATGTCAATTATTTAAAATACAGCTTGTGCTAAACAATTTGTGCACTAGCAGATGCATATCAATAGACTTAAATGGAGCACATTATTACATTAAGAATAAGGTCATTTTTTATTTAAATTTTACAGCCGTATTTTATTATGATTCTACGTGTGAACCCAGCCTAAGAATGGCGGAGAGGAAGTCATTATCAGTATCTGCCAATAGACTATTGTACTTGACCTCAGTGATCCCCCTTAGTGAACATTGCACAAGATTAATTCCTAGTGTGAGTGGGATAGGGTGGGCTTCACTGAGATCTGATGTGTGTGCGTACAGTCAGGGAAATATTATGTCCATATAGAGAGATGAATGTAATGAGAATGTAGCATGCAAAATGTTATAGGACATAACCACCAAAAGGGAACTTCCACTTAGATAACGGTGAGTGTATATGGAGATGTAGGTTGTTATCAGATATAGAGTGACTGTAAGGTCTCTATATAGGGATGCATAACTTGCATAATATTGCATTGATGGCAGGTTGCCAGCAAAGAATTCTTGTAACAATGTAAATGGCTTAAGTGTTTGTTTCCAGACAGGACTCTCTCAGCCCAGGCACTTCCCAACCTCATTGTTCCTTTGTTCTAACGGATGTTAAAGGGACTAAGTGTTTTGTTTTCTGGGCCAGATAGATTAGATAAAGTCTGAATTTTTAAACTTCACCTTCTAGGCACGCAAACCATGTTCAGCTCACTGTGTGGTTCAATTCCAGAGACACAATGTTCAAAGTACTGAGCCTTTGGAATTTGTTTTAGGAAACAGAGTAGTACTTTGTAAGAAAAAAAAAGTCCAAGTAAGGAGTCATGACTTTGATACTACTAATACAGCAATTCCATTTAACCACATCTGTCAACTACACAAATAACAGGCACCTGCAGTATGTAGTTGGTCAATTATTGGCGCTATATAGGATTAAAAAGCGGGGCTACATTGTTCCAGACATAGAACAACCTTTCCTCTACAATACCAAGCACAGCTCATGAATAGTAGTGGTATGGTTTCTAGAAGAAAACAGCTATTTTAATTCAGTATATTCCATTTAATCAAGTAAAAGTGTCTAGACAATATATAGTATACAAGTATTTTAGTGTAACTGGGTCATAAATGCATCCCAAAACACTAGGACTTACATGATATTCTTCACATGTAACATGAGATCTTGTATGCAACACATAGAGCTATGTATCTGCTATGATATAACCATTCTGGTAAACTATTGAAAGACATGGATACAACTTCAACTATAGCAGAAAAGCTACAGATTAAAGGGGTATTCCGGGCAAAAACATTTTATCCCCTATCCAAAGGATAGGGCATAAGATGTGTGATCATGGGGGGCCCACTGCTTAGACCCCCACGATCTCCCTGCAACACCCGCATTCTATGTGGGGACTGCGTCTCTAGTTTCGGAAATGTCTGGGTTTCCGGGACTGGTGAGGTCACACCACACTCCTCCATTCATGTCTATGGGAGGGGGCGTGACGGCCGACACGCCCCCTCCCATAGACATGAATGGAGGGGGCGTGGTAAGACGTCATGTCCCCAGTCCAAGAAACCTGGAGGTTGCCGAAACTGGAGATTCAGGGAGATCGCGGGGGGGGGGGTCTCAGCAGCGGGCCCCTGTGATCAGACACCTTATCCCCTCTCCTTTGGATAGGGGATAAAATATTTTTGCTTTCAAAGCAACATGTATTGATTGCCTATTCTCAGAAACTCAAAATTATGACACCAAAGTTATGCTTTGTATGAAAAAGAAAAAAATTAAAAATCTAAGCACTTTCAAGACCAAACTCAGTGGTTGTCACTTGATAAAAAAAAAAAAAAACATTTGGACTTTATTCATGCTAAACCTCCTCAGATTACGGTATATAGGGGGGCAGGTGAACTTTCTGAGTAAAAAACAAAAAGTTATAATTTTCTGCATTGTATTTAAAAGAAAAATATTAATATAATACTTCACGCCGAGACTGAATGTTTAAAAATTTCTCTGGAGAGTTTCTGCATTTCCTTATCTTTATGCAGAACACAAGCAATTAAAACAATATTTTCTATTAGAAAACTGATGACCGAGATATAACAGGAAATGGGGACATCTTATTTCTTGTCCTAAGTCTCTTAGGGTGAAACTTATAAAGCCAGTACACCTGAATTTAGACCCACATTTGTGCAAAAATGTAGGACTTTTTAAAACTTCATGCTATGCTTGCCAAGTAGGAGAATCTTAGGGTGGGTGGGTGTCAAAGGAAGCCTGGCCTCTGGCAACACTGAAATTATGACAATTTACGGTACAGAGCTAGCATAAATAACTGAAATCCATAGATTTCAAAGAGTAGTGCACAAGGCAGCAGATCTAGTACCTGGTTTATTAAGAGTCGTGTGTCTAGGACTGGCTTGTGAAACACAGGTCTTAACTTATTGCCCCCCTAAATGTTTGCCATTATTTTTTATAGTCCAGAATAGTATTTCAACTGTATACATTTTAAATAAATTAAATATAAATATATTATATAATAAATATTTATTTTTAATAAACTTATGTCGGTTTCTATAAATTCTTTTTGATCAATCTGAACTGCGTTGTCTTCTTTATAAAATGGATACATTTGTTCTTACTAGCTCTTTATTGGAGGTATAAACATAAATACTGTGATGAGTTTTGCTTATTTTAATAATACGATTGGATATGGTATTTCATAACTGGTTGTTACGGCAGGTGGTAGTGGATCCTCTGGACCTGAGTGAGAGATAACGTGAGCTGTACCAGGGAGCGGAGTCTAAGATGCCGCTGGTTTTCACCAAAGCCCGCCGCAATGAGGTCTTGCTGCGGCAGGCAAAACCCAGGTTGCTACCCCTGACATAACTCGACCACACAGGCTGCTAGGTGTATCTTGACTCAGGAGAGATGACACGTAGAGAGGCTGCCAGGAAGGCAGGAGAGGGGACACAGAAAGCGTAGTCAAGTCACAAACAGAGTATTCAGGAACACAGAAAGGCAAACACAATGACTGCTTTCTCTGAGGCACTAGGCACAAAGATCCGGCAAGGGTGTGTGGGAGGTGATCACACTTATAGACAAGGGACAGGTGAAAGCAACAATCAAGGGTGCACTGGCCCTTTAAATCTTAAAGCACCGGCGCGCAAGACTAAAGGAGGAACAGCAGATAGAGAAGGTGAGTGACGGCCCGAGATTTGCATGCGGACGCATCCCGGGATGCGATTCGCTAGCCCGCCAACAGAAGTGGACAGAGCAGGGGAGTGCTCATGGCCAGTGTGTCCGGCCGGAGCGCTAGGTGTAAAACTGGTAAACAGTAGATATTTTAGATATACAACTTGTAATAATGTAGCATGGGTTAATGTTCTGTTCACATATGGGTTCCTGAGAATACCAGTGGCATGAAGGGAGGTACTTGGTGCAACACTGTTAGTGGTATAGGTAAAAGTAACATCCGCATGAATTCCAGGACCCAATGTTTCACAGCAGAACATTACCCAGAATATTACTGCCTCTGCTGGCTTGTCTTCTTACAATGTATGATTTATAGGTAAGCAATACACACATGCCTCGGCCCTGTTCCCTCATTGTGCACTGTATAGGCAGGAAATAAGAATATGGCAGTGGTTCTTAACCTATTCTGTCCTCTCCTCAGCATCTCTGACAACTGGGCCCCCAGCCTACTACTGCTATTTTGAAGAAACATAAGCTTTAAAGGGGTACTCCGCTGGAAAACATTATTTTTTTTTTTTAAATCAACTGGTGCCAGAAAGTTAAACAGATTTGTAAATTACTTCTATTAAAAAATCTTAATGCTTCCAGTACTTTTCAGCTGCTAAATGCTCCAGTTCTTTTCTTTTTGAATTTCCCATCTGTCTGACCACAGTGCTCTCTGCTGACACCTCTGTACATTTTAGGAACTGTCCAGAGTAGGAGTAAATCCCCATAGCAAACCTCTCCTGCTCTGGACAGTTCCTGACATGGACAGAGGTGTCAACAGAGAGGACTGTGGTCAGACAGATAGGAAATTCAAAAAGATAAGAACTTCCTGTGGAGCATACAGCATATATGATAAGTACTGGACCCTGATTGGGTTAATGGAGCCATGACAAATATGATAGATTCACTTTCAAATGGCTCCTATCTAATCCCAACATATTCCATTGACTCAGAATTCGATCGATCAAGTTTCTGTGCTTTTGATAGCAAGAATAGTACTTTACACTATGCTTTTCTGGAACCCATATGGAAATGAGAAAAATTTGTGTGAACAATGTGTTCCACTCAAACACATGAAACTCTTATGTTCTATTTGTTCTTTATTCTTTCAGACCCCCTCCCACCTTCTAATTTTGAAGTGCGAAGAAATACAGTCACATCAGCCAGTTTTCAGGTTTCCTGGACACCCTCTCCTGGATGGGTAGATCAATATGAATTGCACTTGCTTAATAATAAAGGGGAAAGTATACAGAGGTTTAACATCAATGGAAATGTCCCCCAAAAAGAAGCTATGTTTACAAACCTGACTCCAGGCACCCAATATGAAATAACCATAACTGCTATTTCTGGTAGCAAGAGCAGCGCTACGATCTCCATCAATGGTTCCACAGGTAAAATCATCATATGCACATGCATTTGTCCAACTGATAATCATTTTAGCAATAAACATAAAAACAAAGGGGGAGATTTATCAAAATCTGCCCAGAGGAAAAGTTGCCCTTTTCAGAGGCCTTTTCAAAAAGGAAAGAAGCGATCTGATTGGTTGCTATCGGCAACTAAGCAACTTTACCTCTGGACAGGTTTTGATAAATCGTCCCCCAATGTGTGTGCTTTGCATTGTTTTTGGAATGTTTTATATCAAGGCTTGTCTGTCTTCCACATGTTCCTCAGTTCAGCATTAGATTCCTTTGTTGTACCTAGTTTATTTAAATATCAATGAGCCAGAAAAAACACTGCAGCCCTACTTGGTAACAGTCTCTGTTCATGTCCAGCCTTTTCTTTTTTTGTTTTTGTTTTATTCTGTAGCTGTTAGCAGCCCTGTTTTCCTGCATCAGCACCTGCTGTTCTTGTGAACTCTATGGCCGTTCTCATGCAGTGATGACGCTTTCCCTCACTGCTGCAAACTTCCTGTCCCTACAGCTTTTCTCTCTTTTCACCTCGGAGCTACGCTGAGCAGAGAGAAGCAAAACTAGAGTGCCCCCCCGATATACGATGGATTCAACTTACGAGGGTCTCTCACAGACCATCGTAAGTTGAATAAAGCATCAACTTACGATGCTTCTCAGCAGCAGGATCCAGAGTTAAAATATTATAGCTGTAAATGTGTATACATTGACAATTTATATATATTCACAGCTACTCATATAGGCATGATATGTTCTTTTGTTGTTTAAAGGGGTGCTCCGGTGGAAAACTTTTTTTTTTTTTCAATCAACTGGTGCCAGAAAGTTAAGCAGGTTTGTAAATGACTTTTATTAAAAAAAATCTTAATCCTTCCAGTACTTATTAGCTGCTGAATACTACAAAGGACATTCTTTTTCTTTTTGGAACACAGAGCTCTCTGCTGACATCATGAGCACAGTGCTCTCTGCTGACATCTCTGTCTATTTTAAGAACTGTCCAGAGTAGGAGAAAATCCCCATAACAAACATATGCTGCTCTGGACAGTTCCTAAAATGGACAGCAGAGAGCACTGTGTTCGTGACAGAAAAGAAATCCAAAAAGAAAAGAATTTCCTCTGTAGTATTCAGCAACTAAAAAGTACTGGAGGTATTAAGATTTTTTAATAGAAGTAATTTACAAATCTGTTTAACTTCTTGGCACCAGTTGATTTAAAAATAAAAAGTTTTCCACCTGAGTACCCCTTCAAGGAAAAGCTGGCTTAGTGCATACCCTAAACCCCCTGTCCTTACATATAGCTGTTCCATGGTCGTACAGACAGAAAGGACAAGACTGGAGCCAAGCAGCTAGATCCTCTGTTACTGGACATTTTTCCAGAAGGAAAGAGGAGCTGCTGTATTGCGTGCGTCCTACAGGATATAACAAAATAAAATAATAACAAAACTTGTATAAATATAGTATAGGTATATACAAAAAAAGTTCTAGTCCTTTTCTGATCTCTATGTACTTTGTGCATGTTCTAGTTATAGTACACGTTATTTTGCATCATACGTATTTTATAACAGGCATTTTCTTTTTAACTTTTAGTTCCAATGCCTGTGAAGAGTATTGATGTTTCTAGTAAATCAGACAGTATTCATGTATCATGGATGCCTGGTTCTGGCAATATAGAATATTACACGGTTTTCTTATTGCTGCAGCAAAATATAATGAGTGAAGTTACTCTTGATAAACAAATGACTGCACACACATTTAATGGACTCCTGCCCGGATATATCTATAATATCACAGTCACCACTGAAGCTGCAGGCTTGCAAAACTGGAACTCTAACTTGGCAAGAACAGGTATGGATTTTGAAGTAACAATATTATAACCTTATTAATATATTTTGGGTGTCTGGAGATGGGGGGGGGGGGGGGGGTCACTTGGCATTGACACCAGCAACTGGTCTGCAAACTGCAGAGAAGTAATGGAAATGGTAGTAAGTAGAGATGAGCGAACTTACAGTAAATTCGATTCGTCACGAACTTCTCGGCTTGGCAGTTGATGACTTATCCTGCATAAATTAGTTCAGCTTTCAAGTGCTCCGGTGGCCTGGAAAAGGTGGATACAATCCTAGGAAAGAGTCTCCTAGGACTGTATCCACCTTTTCCAGCCCACCGGAGCACCTGAAAGCTGAACTAATTTATGCAGGAAAAGCCATCAACTGCCGAGCCGAGAAGTTTGTGACAAATCAAATTTACTGTAAGTTCGCTCATCTCTAGTAGTAAGGGAAATATAATCAGTATATGTCCTATACTTATGGATATGGTAGAGGCACTTATGCTTTGCTATTACATCTCGCCTTCCCATGAGCTGCTGTGTCTATTAGTCCTGGAAAAACTGTTCATCTCTATCAGCTCCTCTAACAAACGTGTTGTTCTCCATGTACTAGCTCCTGCGGAGGTGTCTGATTTATCTGTGCTGAATGAAGGGAGTTCCACAAAATTAAAGGTTCGCTGGAAAACACCTCGAGGCAAGCTAGATTCCTACAATATCACTTTATCTGAGAAAGGATCTATCAAATACAGCAGAACTCTAAATTCTGCCTCCACGGAAGTCGCCTTTAATGATCTAACACCAGGCCGGTTGTATCAGGTTAATGTCACTTGTATTGCTGGGGACTTAAGCGCTGACAAGATGGCAGCCGGCAGGACTGGTAAGTATTTATAATTTATGTCAATGTGTAACAGAATATGACATTTTTGTGTTGGCCCATCGTACAAACTTTACTGGCAGAATTGTACATTGGATTATATTTCTAGCTAAGCTAGATTGTAATTATAAATATGAGAGACAGTTGTGGTGTGGCAGGGAGTGTTATGCCTAAAAGTAGGAAAAGGCGCTTATTACCAATTCAACACTCTTCAGAGATTGCTCATCTTTTGTTGTTTGCTGCTATGACTTTAAAGGGGTACTTTGCTGCTCAGCGTTTGGAACAAACTGTTCCAAGCGCTGGAGGCGGCGCCGGGAGCTCGTGACGTCATAGGCCTGCCCCCTCATGAATTCACGCCCCACCCTCTCATGATGTCACGTCGCGCCCCCTCAATGCAAGTCTATGGGAGGGGGCGTGACATCCGTCACGCCCCCTCCCATAGACTTGCATTGAGGGGACGGGGCATGACAGCATGAGGGGGTGGGGCTATGATGTCACAAGCTCCCGGCTCCAGCGTTCGGAACAGTTTGAGCAGTGGAGTACCCCATGTAAATGTAAGGGTAGGGTCTAGCCAGATAGGGAAGGCTGGAAAGTACAACCACTCAATGCATTGGAATAGAACAAACTAAATTTACTAAGAATCGAAAACAGATGGAGATATGGTAGGGCTCCTGACTACACTGCTGGAAGTTTATCCATCAATAACTGACAGTGATAATGGTAAAGTAATGGTAAATACTGTTTGACTTTATATTTTTGGTGTTCTTGCGCCAAATTCATCAAAAAGGTGCTGTAGACGCGGTATGGTTTTTTCAGGTGCAAATTCACACACCTTATCCAATTCATGCAAAATGTTGTTGAAAGCAATTTTTCAAAGCCAGCAAAATGATGGTGCGTAAAAATGTCATGCATCCCACTAGAGTGCACCTAAATCTGAAAAGGCTCAGTTGTTACCACTGCAAATCACAGCTGGAAATTTGTTTGACTACACCACTTTTTGTAAAAGCTTTTACAGATACACCATGTGAAAAGGTGACATTTTTGCACAAGAAAAACTGTTTTTACACAACTTGCGCCTAATATAGACAACAAAAGTGCAAAAGTACCACTAATAATGAACTCCCCTCCACAGTATGTAACTAATACTTGGCTAAAAACAATCGGCCTCAACCTCTGGTTGGGGTGCAAGTTTGCTAAAAGGTGCTGGCAGGACATTAGGTTTGTTACATTGTGGTACTACATTGTGACCATGTAAGCTTCATTCGGAACCTACATACCTTGCACCACTGCATACAGATTCTCACTCACATTGGGGCTCACAATCTAAATCTAAAATGAACCTATCAGTATTTGTATGGATAATGTAAAATAACTCATGGAAACAAGGGAAGAGCATATCAATTCCATGTAGATGTCATTCTTTATCAGACTAGAAACTTGGTTGCCGCTACTGTCAGTGCTAACCACCATGCTAGTATAACTGTATGTTTTAGGGGTGCAATTAGAATTTTAGCCCCTTGGGGTAGGGACTAAAGGAAAGTTTACAGGGCCACTACATAAGATACCTAAGATAAGAATAACCAATACTGTGTATTTTCTAGTTCCAGAGAAAGTTACAGACCTAAAAGCGACTAACAATGGAGTCAAATCTCTCCGAGTAAGCTGGGTGCCACCTGCTGGTGACTGGGATCAATATCATCTTGTGCTATACAACCAGTCTACTGTTTTGCTGAATACCACTGTAGAAGAGCACTATAGAGAGTTCATCATTCAGGATGTGGGACTTATACCTGGAAGACAATATGATGTTTCTGTGGTTGTGGACAGTAATGGCTTAAAAAATGCTGCTTACTGCAAAGGAAGAACAGGTCAGCTATTACATATATATACTAATGGTTGACACAAAAAAAAAAGTTATATTATTGCTTATATCTTATGGAAGGTGCCCACTTTAGAGTCCATAATCTAGATACCATCTTCTGAACATGCAAACTATTGTGGAAAACCAGCGTGGTTAGTGCTGGCCGGTATACCGGTTCATACCGAATACCGAAATTTTTGTCCTGGACGATATGAATTTTTCCCATACCGCAATACCGGTTGGGCCCCTCCCCCTCGGGAATGAATGAATTATCAACACAGCGCTGCTCTGTCCCCACATCGGAGAACTAATCATATGTGAGCTGCGAGCACTGTTCTGCTTCTCCCCCCCCCCCCCCCCCCCAATTAACTGGCTTCTTACATGATAGTGTGCTTAACCTATCACCGGTCGAGGGGGAACATTGCTGCGGCCAGTGATAGGCTGATGGCTCTCCAACTTTCCCATCCCCAGGAAGCAGGTGAGGCCGGTGCAGGACCAACGGGAGGTGAAATAAAGTTTATTTTGTCTATCCTTTGCCGCCCGGGCATAGGGATACAGCGTACAGTACGGAGTTCCAGCGCCGGCGGTCTGCAACAAACAGGAGGACCAGGAGGGCAGCGCCTGCAGGTGACATGTGATTAGTTCCCCGATGGGGACAGCACAGCGCTAGGCTGATAATTAATTGGGGGGAGAAGCAGAACAGCGCTTGCAGGTCACATGATTTGGGGGAGGTAGAGAAATACCGTTATATACCTTGGAACCGCCATAAGTTACAAAAATACTGTGATACACATTTTTGGTCATACTGCCCAGTTCTAAGCGTGGTTAGTAGAAATGTGTTTTTATATGCTTATAATAAATTCTCTTGTCTTTTCATATAGCTCCACAAGCTGTCCAGCAGCTCCGGGTTAAGCATACCAATGAATCATCCTTCGGCATCTCATGGGTGACTCCTCTTGCAGAATGGGACAGTTATGTGGTTTCACTTGCAGACAGAGACCTTATTCTTGTAAACAAAGTCCTTGCTAAAGAAGCCAAAGAGTTTACTTTCAATGACCTAGTGCCTGGAAGGAAGTATACAGCTAAAGTTACTAGTATTAGTGGGGATCTGAACAACTGGGCTTCTGTAGAAGGAAGAACAGGTATGATCAGTATTTGTATAGTACACCATTTTATTGATGCCATTCAATGTTTCTTGTGATAATGTCTACAAATTGATAAATTGTTACAATATTTTAAGGGCAAGATCGTATTTCCTAAAATGGGGTGGTATACTTCTGGGCATTACAGTTTTAACAGTTAGTACAAATATTCCAGTCTTTCTTGGATGGAGTCTTGCCTTCTGTCACTCCCTGAACCTGGACCCAAACTCCAGTAATACAAACCTCCCATCCACCATTTTGCCAGCTACTTGCTTACAAAATATAGAATACAAATACATTTTGGTGTTGTTAAATCTCATATGTAAGTGCTATGATTTACATAGATGTATAACCCCTAGGCTACACAGAGACTTTGTAGCACAAACCTATCCCCTATCCACAGGATATGCTGTATCTCCGGCTCTTCAATAGAGATGCATGGAGGGGCGTGTTGGCCCCCGCTTTGGGCCATGGTTGACACACTGTAGCCATGCTGAGAGCCGGGGCACCGAGCAGGAGATCGCGGGGGTCCCATCGGTCGGACCCCCCCAATCTGACATTTATCCCCTATCTTGCAGATAAGGGATACATTTTTTTTTGGCTGGATAACTTCTTTAACTATCGATTTAAAGTTGCAGCCTAGAGGTATACATTGAGTTGTATGCAATCTTGTGCACTGAAGCTGTTACTATCATCTCAGGTTTATAATGTTTTTGTTGATACTAATAAGACACCAAGTGTAGGGATGTAAATATATTTTGAAGTTTTTTTTAAAGGGGTTATCTAGAGAAAATAAACGTATCCTCCATCCACAGGATAGAAAATATGTGTCTCATTGCGGGGGCGGGGGGGGGGTACCAATCACTGGGACCCTCCACAAATTTCTTTAAGGGATGGTGGGGACTGGAGCACCTAGGGGACCATTAAGTTGAGCATCAAGAGTCAGACCCTGTACAGCTCCCAGCAAACGAACCCTTGTGATCAGACACTTATCCCCTATCCTCTGGAAATAGGATAAGTTTTTTTCACTGGTTAACCCCTTTAATCTACACTCTGCTGGCAACTGTGTGTAGGAGTCCAATTTATTTATGAGATGTATTGCGCACCCCTCCCTCCTGCTGCCTGCCTATGATTGACTGATTTCTACCTATATATAGAGCTGATCTACAGAATCTGTCAATCACAGGAGACAGCAGTAGGAGGGAGGAGTAATCAATGCATCTCATGAATACACTGGACTCCTACTCACGATCACCAGCACAAAGTACAGTATGGAGCTAAAGAATAATGCAACCCCATTCTGATACAGGAAAATCCTGAGCAATATTAAACATTTACTTTATTACTCTCTATTAAACATATTTCATTTTCCTGTTGACATGTTCTCTTCAAATGAATAGGGCCGTGCACCCCTTAAAAGCCAAATATGCTAACATGATTCTAGTTGCACAGGTAATTTCTCCTATACTACAGGAGGTTACATAAAGTTATGTGAATAAAAGGAACCTGTCACATTGAAAATACAATCCAATATTTAAGGCATCATGCTATAGAGCAGGAGGATCTGAGCAGACATGTACATATATATATATATATATATATATATATATATATATATATATATATATAGTTCTGTGGGGTTTAGTAGTCATGTGGGTGGTCCTTAAGGGTGATTGGCAGCTATCTGTGGATAAATGTGCATATATAAAGAACTGTCAATTACTGAATTGAACAACTAACTTGATTATTTAGTCCAGAATAAGTAGAGACTTATATGAATAAATGAGAAATGTTCTTGGAACTTTTCCCACAAAACTATCTATATAAAGCTAAGCTCCTCATTATCTATAATATTCTGTCCTTTTAACCTACTGTTAAACTCAATAATCAACACAAGTAATAAAGGGGCGATATCTAAATATTCACATATCTCCACCCACAAATTTCAACACATCTATGTAGAAATTATCAAAAAAAAAAGGAAGGGTGGGAAGGAAAACTCAAGGGACTTGGCTCAAGAGGAGCAGGAAGGAAAAGGCTGATAACGTTAATCCATGAATCCCTCAATATTATAAGACCAAAGTGAACACTACGTAATGCTGCCATTAGAATTTTCTAGAGTAATTCTCTTTAGCAAAAGTAGTGATGGCCCATATTAGTGAGGATTTTTAAAATAGGTGCACTTTCCTCATAAATAGTAAAGTGGCTTAGGTGTAAAAAAAAATGGTAAAAAATTACTCAAAAATGTCAGTGTTTGTGCATACATTTTGCTACAATTAGAATAAGTTACAGTTGATAAATCACTGACCGCTGCAAAAAGCTAACCATGCCACACTACATTCTCGAAAGAGTCTAAATGACTTGCACAAAAATGTTGCAACCTTTCACCCATTACGTAAGAGTTTGCAACACCAAAAAAAGGGTAAAACCAATGATAAATTCCTCCCTCTGTCCATAAAAGTTGTTGGTGATCAAGTGGGCATGTTGTCAACTAAAAAGGGCAAGTGTACTAGAAACATGTTCTTCATGTCAAAAACAGGGGATGTTGGTAGAATCATGAAGGCAATAGTGAGGGTGTAATGGATAAATTGAACGAATGTAATGAATTTATTCCTTAAAGTAGGAGACAACATCTTAGGCTGTCAGGTTTGTTGTACACAGCAGTGCCCTGGGATTAGATAGTGTTCATAAAGTGCTAAAAAGTCATGTTGGCTTTACAAATAAATAGGAAAATGTTAGATTTGGAAGTGTAAATATTTAGCAGATATATATGCATATACGTCTTCATTGAGGGTATTCTGAAGGTGCTGTAGTTCATTCAAATGTACAGACCTTAAATACAAGTATTTGGTAACACAGGTGGTTTTCCAAGAAGAAGAAGAAAAGATGAAATAGATCAATAGAAGGGGTGTGGTCAGATTAATGATGTACTCAGATTAATGATGTACTCTATAAAGGACTGTTAGATGACTATGAGATCAATAGTGTAACCTTTCTTGTGAGCAGGAATTGGTCCGCACACAAAGGAAGAGGATAAAGAGATAAGATTAGAAGAAAAAAAGAAAGAGTGAATAGATATGTCAAATTCCCAGCAAAAGCCGAAACTTATTGAGGTCAGGTAGTTCCAGGATATTTTGTGCTAAACAAAAGGGGCTGAGAGACAGGTGGACTACACGAGGAACGGAAAAGATGCTGTTCAGCAGACATGGCCAATAGTGGCAAATCTTTCTGTTAGATGACTTGCACAATACTGAGTGCTCTACATAGTCGCCTGTACTCTGCTGATAAGTTTGCAAGGTGATGTGAAAGAATTGTATATTATTAGATTGTTCCTACTCATATTGGAAGGTAATGCAACCCTTAATGCATTAGAATGTGACTGCATGGATAGGCTCATAATGAGTTAAAATGTATTTTAAAAAAAATATCATTTTCAGACAAATCTATTTTTATTATGTAATTGTTTATGTTTGTATGTTTATTATGTATTTTATGTGCATAAGTATATAATAAAATAACAAAGAAAAAAATGTTTCAGCTCACCACTGTAAGATGTAGAGGACTGGAGTCTGTAGTAGGTTGGAGAGCAGGGCAGGCAAACAGCGGTCCGGGTCCCGGGAATCGACTTGACAAGAAGAGCAAAAAAGCAGGGGCCTCGTGCCACGACTAAGAGCCAGTGTTGGCTCGAAACGCGTTGGTTCTCTTGTACATTTTTACTCATCATGGATATCCTCTGGTTTTAAGCGCTATAATAAATGTGAAGTTTTAACTGCCTACCTTCCTAATTTTGGAGCAGCTGGAAGCTTTTTTGCTCTTCTTGTCAATAACCATATAATGTACTGAAGTAAAGTTTTCCCTCTAGCAAATAAGAATGACAGTTTCTATTTTATGTCTCCATTACAGTTCCCTCTCAAGTTACCCATTTAAATTTAGTCAATCAAGGAAAAACAAGCAGTCTATACGGAGAGTGGACCAAAGGTCGGGGCGATGTGGACTCTTTCCAAGTTCTCTTAATACATGAAAATATTGTGATAAAGAACGAGAGTGTATCTAGTGGCACCAATAAATATCAGTTCCACTCCTTAAAGCCAGGAGGACTTTACTCAGTAGTAGTGACAACGCTCAGTGGAGGCATGGCATCTAGACAATCCCTGGCTGAAGGCAGGACAGGTAAGGTAACACCTGGACACACATACATTGGACACAATGACCCTGGTTTACTATTTGCAAATGCTGGTTCACTCTGTGCCCAAAACTGTATTACATAACTTGTACCACATTTATTATGAATTTTCAACACTTTTTGACAGGTATGACAAAAGGTCTTGGCTTTGGTAAAGGGGTGTGGCCTTTGTAAGGGAGGAGTGGTTTTGATTAAAAAAAAAAAAAAAGATTAAGCAGAAATGAAAGGATAAAAAATGTTTGAAAAATTTGGTGCAAAATTGTGGTTTGAAGTAAGACAACTAATAGTTGGTCTAAACTTTGACTAGACAGTCTTCAGCTATACTTCAAGAAAAAGAAAAAAAAAGCAGCGGAGGAAGGGTAAGAATGATCAGACACCAAGTGCCGCTTGCCTGTTTGGTTGTGTACCGTCATACACAACAATGATGTGCGCGTAATGCCTCTGAACAATAGATTATCAGAAAAGGCTTCAGTAGACCAACGGCAGGATTACAATGGTGCTGACTGGACCCAACAACACAACCAGAATGGTGAACAGAAAGTTTTATTCACCAGGATGCAAAGCGTTTCGCTGCGCATGCGCAGCAAGACGCGTTCCATTCTGGAAAATAAAACTTTCTGTTCACCGTTCCGGTTGTGTCTTTGGATCTGATCAGTGCCACTGTAATCCTGCCGTTGGTCTATTGAAGCCTTTTCAGATATACTGCAGACAGTTAGGGTGCATTCACACCACGTTTTTGCAATACAGTTCCCGTATACATTTTTTAATGTGAAAACTGTACAGAACCCTATTGAAAACCGTATGCATTGACTCTCCATTGAAAACTGTATGCCAAGCAATGCATCCTATTGCATCCGTTTTCCGACTTGTACGGTTTTGTCCGTTTTTTTCCCAAAACCATAGCCTACCACAGTTTCAGGTTCAGGTAAAAAAAAAAACGTATTAAACCGTATACAATTTTTTTTGCATGGGAGTCAATGGGAACCGTACAGAACCGTATGTGCATACGGTTCCATCCGGTTTGCACCATACAGTTTTTGACTTTGCGCTTTTTTTTTCCTGGAATTTCAATCAAGCAAGTGAAACTTTATTCATAATGGAGTGAAAAGTTTAAAACGTATCAGTTTTTTCAAAAGAAACTGATGCAACCGGACATCATTTTTCAAACCATATGTGGTTTTTAACCGCATGTGGGTTAAAATTTGTACACACGTTTTGATACAGTTTAGTCCAGTTTTGAGGAATCCGTTTTTCATTAAAAAAAACTGATACGGGAACTCTATTGCAAAAACGTGCAGCCTTAGCAGTATTTTAGGTTGCAGTACTATTCTTAACAATATACTGTGACGTCACTTTTTAAGCAGTTTGTACATTTATACAACATTCCTCCAAACCAAAGGCACACAAGTAGTTTAATACCCAACAGGATGAAACGATGGTGAATCAAAAAGCCAATAGAATTGCACGAAGCTGGAAATACCTATGAAAGAGAACAGATGAAGACAGATTAAGAAAACAAATCCAAGAAAAATGGCAAATTGTAATGAAGACCTTTGGGGAGGAGAAAGGATACAGATTAAGTAAAAAGGCAATGTACAGGAAATTAGAGCCAAGACAAGAAGGAATGTTTAATTACACGAGATCAGCACATTTGTCAGGTTGATACTTATGTGAACTTAATCAAGCAGCTTCCTTCCTCAAGTGATTGTGTCCTGTACTTAAGGAACAGAGCGAAATACTTTCGAACAATAGCCTGTGCATCTGACTGCTTCATACTGTGATAAAGTGATAACGTGCAGTCTTACCCACAAGCAGCGTTATATAAGGTTCCGCATACAGCCAGCAGAGGGCATTAGTGATTCGCTTTTCATCACACTTTAACTCTTAAGTGACCAGCCTATTGTAGGCTCCAATGATCAAGCAATTTATTTTCCTGTCGCAATTGTTTGGTTTTTGAAAATTCATTTTATTTTCTAATGGCACCAATATGAGATACATATAATTTATTGGTTAACTCATTCTGTTTTTTTTTTTTTTTTTTTTTTTTTGAGGAGGAGGAATAGAAAATAAACAGCAACTCGTCCATTTAACTTTTTTGGGTTTTAAATTTGTGCTGTCACAGTGTATTATAATAACATCATGAATGTATTTTCTGGGTCAATACCATAACGAATTCCCTCTTTTTTTATATTCTTTTTTTAGTTTTACTGCTATTGAAACATTTTTTATTGTATTGTTGCATTACAGGTACAAAAAATATATATTTTTCTGTCAACTCATTTTTTTGCAGGGTGATTTGTAGTTTTCATTGTTACCATATGACTGATATAAATATTTTTTTTTTATTTCTTTGGTAGGCAGGCAAATAAAAAACAAACTTAGACATTCACTGTCTCGTAAAAATAAAAATTTTCTAGTAACATTTTTTACAGATGTGTTAACACAAATTTAGTGTAGCTACTCATTTATCTTTTACTTGAAAAAAACTTTGTTAGGGAAAAACAGATTTTTTTTTAACTTAGCATTTTTTTCTTTTTTTTTATAACACTGTATTCAACATTTTTATGCTGTTAGTCCCCCAAGGGAACTTGATCGTGTGATAGTTTGATCACTTATATAAAGCATTGCATTGTCTTTTTCTCTGAAAGCACTTGATGCACTGTCACTATAATGTATTCTTAGCCATCTGAATTTTTCCAGTCTAGTGATGCATACAGGTCATACAACGCATATGAGCAATTTAAACATGTAAGCCAACTATGTACGGTAACTAAGACACTAATAACATCCATGATGTATCACTTCAAATGGAGCAAAACTGAAAATATGGTCCCATTAAATCTCTACACAAATAAGTATTACATTTTTGTCATGCATCCAGATTCTTCATAGTGATTGTTAAAACAATGAGAGGCCTAAAGGATTTATGAAAATACAGTCTTGTCTTGAATTAATTCACATTTAACGTTTTAAAATTGTAATTTCTTATCATTATTGGGAGTCAAAAATGTGTCTTTTTCATTTATATTTCAGTACCATCCAGTGTAAGTGGCATTATAGTCAGTAACAATGGCCAGAGTGACTACCTGCGCATATCTTGGCTACAGGCTATTGGAGATGTAGATACATATGTAGTAACTTTATCCCATAATGATAATATCCTTCCACCGGTCACACTCTCCAAATCAATCCATGAGTGTTCCTTCAGCGCTTTGACACCTGGAAGACTATACAATGTGACTGTAACAACCAAAAGTGGAAAGTTTGAAAACTATTCCTTCAGCCAAGAGTGGACAGGTACAATACGTTCATCTATCTATATATTTATCTATCTATGTATCTATGTAACTATTTGTGTATGTAAAGGTTAGCATACATTTTAAATAATTGTCAGCCGAACGTTATCTTTCCTCACCTTCCCGTACACATGAACATTTGACTTCACGTGTTGTCAAAAGGTAAACATTCACGTGTTGTTCATGGGGTGTGCCTCAGCCTGGCAGCTCTGGCGCAAACTTATACCTAGGTGAAAAGAAGGTTTGGATGGCAAAAATCCAGGATGCCTGACCCTTCTCTCTACTGACATTATTTGTCAGCATAGGGTTAGGAGGCTGCCAGACACCTTAAACAGTGGGCTGAACCTGCCGACGGCAGGTTTGCCGGATTTTTATATAAAGTATATGGGCACATTTAAATACTGTCCCTTTATTTTTCAGTTCCCTCTGCTGTACAAGGGCTAACAGTGAGCAATGCAGGAAGAAGTGACTATCTCAAAGTGTCCTGGCTGCATGCTGTTGGAGACTTTGACCAGTATAAAGTGACCATAAAGAACAACAATAACTTTATAAACACTACATCAGTCAACAAGATGCAAAACGAATGTGTTTTCTCCAACTTAGTACCTGGCCGACTGTACAGTATAACTGTAAGCACTGAAAGTGGAAAATATGAGGCCAGTGCCATGACCAGCGGCAGAACCTGTAAGTACCAAAACAACTTTGTTACATTCTCCTTCTAAAAAAAATATTCCATTATTTAAACATGTCTGTCTTTTATTAGTCCCAGAGGCAGTAAAGAAGCTAACACTTGCAAGAAGAGGCAGTGAGGAGCTCCATGTTACATGGTCAAGAGCTGAAGGAGATGTTGATCGCTATGAGATACAGTTACTATACAATGACATGAGTGTCCTTCCACTGATCACACTGAGTAACACAGCTTCTGAATACCACTTCACCTCCCTCACTCCTGGTCGTCTTTACAAGATAGTTGTGTTGACATTTAGCGGTGATGCACAGAGATCAACATTTGTAGAGGGGTTAACAGGTAGGAAACTACTAAACATTATTGCACAGTAAAAATTTTATGGCACATACAGTTTTAAAATTAAAGTTATTCTAAAAGAAAGCTTTCCATGATTAGCCACTATTGCTGGGGAAAGTTGCTGGTGCATATGCATCGGTAAAAGGAGTACTCCAGCCCTAATACATCTTATCGCCTATCCAAAGGATGTCTGATCGTGGGGGTCCTGCCGTTGGGGACCCCTGCAATCTGTCATTCAGCACCCACCTTTGCGAGCTTGTAATGTCACGACTCCGCCCGTGTGTGACATCACGTCCCACTCACTCAATGCAAGTCTATGGGAGGGGGCGTGACAGCCATCACTCCCCTTCCCATAGACTTTCATTGAGGGGGCAGGGTGTGATGTCACATGGGGGCGGAGTCGTGACATTACGATACTCCGGCCCTGTCACACTCGGAGCCTCCAGAGCTGCGGAGAGCTAGCAAAGGTGGGTGCTGAATGACAGACTGCAGGGGTCCCCAGGGGCAGGACCCCCGCAATTAGACATCTTATCCCCTATCCTTTGGATAGGGGATAAGATGTATTGGGTCTGGAGTACCCCTTTAAAGCAACGTTAACGGAAATTGTATTACAGGAGTCAATCGAAATGCATGAGTAACCGTGTAAATGCAGCAGTTCTTTCCTGTAGTTCTCTAGCTAAGAGTTTTAAAAAACCAAGGTGAGACATCCATTGTGAGACATCTGTATACCTTTAAACTACTATATACTGGTCTTTCTAACATATATGGATAATTATTTTTACAGTCATTCAAGTTTTCCACACATAAATTAATGGAATAATTCCAATCAATTTTTGGAGCAATAGGTATAAGAGAAATAAAAAAAGAACAAAAACATTACACATATTAATAATCAAAGTGATGACAGAAATGCAGGTTGTATCATGTAGACAGATATAGATGTTAAACTATCTTGTCTTATTTTATTAGTGCCTAGTGCTGCTAAGAACATCTACATTTCACCAAATGGAATGACTAACAGCCTCATCGTAAAGTGGACATCTGGTGGAGGAGATGTAGATTCATACATGGTAACAATCTTCCGTCAGAACTATCTGATAGAATCTCAGACTATATCCAAGAACATCTATGAACATTACGAATATACCTTCAACAACCTGGTTCCAGGGGAACAGTACAAAGTTGTGGTGCAGACTAACAGTGGAAGTTTAAACAAAAACATAACATCATTTGGACGAACAAGTACGACTTTTCTTCTTCAGAGCCATAAAAGTTATAATAGTATGGAATGTTTAACTATGGGTATACTAATATGGCTGATTGTCTTCCAGTGCCTTCAATGGTTCAAAAGCTGTGGGCCGATAATGAATACAACAGTCATCTACTGGTGGTCAACTGGCAAAGTGCACCAGGGATATCTGACAGATATGATCTTCTTCTTCTTACTAGCCAAGGAGTTCTAATAACTAATAAGTCTGTGTCAGCTACCACAAAATCACATAAGTTTGAGGCCCTGGTTCCAGGAAAAAAATACAAGATCCAGGTGTTTACAGTCAGCAGCGGTCTGTTCAGCAAAGCGGCACAAACTGAGGGACAAACAGGTAATAGAACTAGCACCAGAGCAAAATCTACAGGCTGACTAGTAAAAGTAACTGGACTAAAATGAGAAAATATTTTGTATAATTAATAAACCCTAGTGGTAAATGTTTGACTTCTAAAAAAACTCCAAATGGGCATGTCTTCCACTGGACAATCGGGGCACATTTTTATGTCAAATGATCCTCTAGTACTCTGGAAGGCCAATGTGACCCTGGTTGGAATTTATAAATAGACTTGTATTTGGGTCCTTTTAGTCTAGATAAGGAAATAGCTTGGGGACTTAGAATTAATCTAGATAAGGAAATATCTTGAAGTCTTGTGATAAATTTAGATTAGGAAATATCTTGGGTCTTATGATTAGTCTAGATAAGGAAATTTCCTGAGTCCTATGATTAGTTTAGATAAGGAAATATCTTGGGGTCTTATGATTAATCTACATAAGGAAATATCTTGGGGTCATATAATTAGGTGGGGGACATATATTGAGGTCTTATGAATAGTATAGATAAGGAAATATCTTGGGATCATATAATTAGTTAGGGGACATATATTGGGGTCTTATGAATAGCCTAGATAAGGAAATATGTTGGGATCATATAATTAGTTAGATGACATATATTGGGGTTTTATGATTTGTCTAGATAAGGAAATATCTTGGAGTCATATAATTAGTTAGGGAACATATATTGGGGTCTTATGATTAGTCTAGATAAGGAAATATCTTGGAGTCATATAATTAGTTAGGGGACATATATTGGGGTTTTATGAATAGTCTAGATAAGGAAATATATTGGAGTCATATAATTAGTTAGGGGACATATATTGGGGTCTTATGAATAGTCTAGATAAGGAAATATCTTGGAGTCATATAATTAGTTAGGGAACATATATTGGGGTCTTATGATTAGTCTAGATAAGGAAATATCTTGGAGTCATATAATTAGTTAGGGGACATATATTGGGGTTTTATGAATAGTCTAGATAAGGAAATATATTGGAGTCATATAATTAGTTAGGGGACATATATTGGGGTCTTATGAATAGTCTAGATAAGGAAATATCTTGGGGTAATATAATTAGTTAGGGGACATATATTGGGGTCTTATGATTAGTCTAGATAAGGAAATATATTGGGGTCGTATAATTAGTTAGGGGACATATATTGGGGTCTTATGATTAGCCTAGATAAGGAAATATCTTGGACTCTGATGATTAAGCTGATTTACTGGGGTTTTCTCATGGAAGTAATAATTTATAATGCACTACATAAAGCCAGGATACTTATGTAACTATATGGCATATATGGTATGCAACTCACATCTGCCAGCAGTGATTATTTACATAAAGAGCATTGGGCATATTGAAGGAGTGATATGGGTGACGGCATATTGCTATGATATTCCATTAATCATTCATTGGCGAAGACCCAACCACCTTCTAACAACATTGTAATCCTGCACATCAAATCTGCGCATCAAATTTGCGCAGAATACTGTATGTGTGAATAGACCATAATAAGCAGCAACAGTAGAATACAGCAGCACACTGCTACCGCAAAGATATTGATAAAACATGAGTATATAGATACAACATGAGAAGCTATTCAGCTATGGTGCAGTAATGAAATAGTGAGATACTTAGCTTGCAATTTGGTGGCCAAATAGCTTGGACCGTCCCACCACGGTAAGGTGATCTCATTGGTACGGACCATACACTATGAATATGCCTCTGTGTGAATAGATCAGCAGGCATTGCAGGATCTGGAACATTCAAATCACCTTATATACACCTGATAGAGGTGGGTGGGGTGCAAGAACCAACATGGAGGTAGCCACTCCCCCATATGTGTAATACTAACAAAGAATAAGTTGGCAAGCACTATTGATTCCAAACTATTATACGGACCTGGCTTACAGGTGCAAGCTGCTAGCCCAGCACCTGTAAGCCAGGTCCGTATAATAGTTTGGAATCGATAGTGCTGGCCAACTTATTCTTTGTTTGTAGACCATAATAAGGATTTAAAAAAAAATCTCAACAATATAATTAAATAGGAAAAGTAATGCCAAATCATTTCCCCATTCCCTCATCCCCCTGTTCTTCTTACTTCTTACCTGGCCAGCAGGCAGTGATGAGTGACGCTCCTCTGCACTTCACTCAATGAGGGCAGCGGCGGCTGCCAGCAGTAACGAGTGATGCTCCATACATCACTCGTCATTTCGGACAGCTTCCGCTACCCTCAGTGAGTGAGGCACAGAGGAGCGTCACTCCTCACTTCAGGCAGCCGCCACTGCTCACGGCCGTCATTGTCTTCACTGATAAATCGCAGAGAAGCATCGCTCATCACTGCCTGCTAGCAAGGTAAGAAGTAAGAAAAACAGGAGGGTGAGGGAATGGATGAATGATTTTGAATGGGGGGAGGGATGATTTGGCATGGGGATGAGGGAATGGGGGAATGATTTGGCATTGGAGGGAGGATTTGGCATGGAGATGTGGGAATTTGGGGAATGATTTGGCATGGGGGGGTGATTTGGCATGGGGGGATGATTTGGCAAGGGGATGAGGGTATGGGGGAATGATTTGGCATGGGGATGAGGGAATGATTTGGCATGGGGGATGATTTGGCAAGGGGATGAGGGAATTTTTTGGCATGGGGAAGAGGGAATGGGGGAATGATTTGGCATGGGGGAGGATTTGGCACAGGAGGGATGATTTGGCAGAGTGTTATGGGGCTGCTACAGGGGGGTCCCGAAAGGGACAGGGCCCCTGGGAACCTGAGCCACTTACTGGGGTATTGGCTATACCCCCCTGATGGCAGCCCTGTGTAAAAGGTAGGGCGGCACATAAGCCTGATTGTCCCCTATTGGGAGTGTTTTAGCCATTATTGGGAGTGTTTTGTCCCCTATTGGGTGTGTCCATGACCACTATTGGGAATGTCCCCTATTTGGAGGGTGCAAATACATTAAGTCCTATGGGACTCTGCCGGGGAATTAAAAACTGTCCGCTATTAGGAGGTGTCCACTAATGGGAGGTGTCCACTAAGGGAGATTTCACTGTATAAGGAAATAGTTCTTTATAAAACTAATGGAAACTCTAAAGTCATAAGAGCCAACATACTGGTAAACTTGAGACAATACAAATGACAAAACCATTTTTATATTCTATGTAACATTTTTCTATTTCAGTCCCAGCAGCAGTGACAGGTCTAAAAATCACAGGGAACAGCACAGACAGCCTGTCATTCACATGGACAAGTGCAGAGGGAGAGTTAGAATCCTATGACATCTTCCTATACAATCCAGACAACACTCTGCATGACCGGAAGCCTGGCGTACAAAGTCTCACCCAGAGCTCATTTCAGGGGTTGCTGCCAGGTCGCCTTTATAAAATAGTTATTGTAACTCACAGCGGATCTCTGACAAATGAGTCCTCAATCCATGGGAGAACAGGTAATGATGGAATAGATGCTACTGCTGATGCTATACTATTGTATTGGGTATTATAGTAATTATAGGAAACCTATTCAAGATCAGTATTTCAATTCTCATGTAGTCGATTGAAGGCTGTGTCCGATGACTTAAAAACACATTTTTATGGTTGAATACATTCAGCACTTGCAGCAAAAACTAAGTAGTCCATGTAAATTAGACTAGGCTGAATGATGCAATGAAAATGGAAAAGCTGTGTGTCTTCTATCATCAAGTCAATGGGACGTTGAATCTTTTTTGGCATAAAAACAAAATAATGTTGTATTAGAAGAATTCAGATTTATGAACCTCTTAGTTTCACGCTGATATTTAAATTGCGTTTTTTTCCATCATCTTCTATTACAAGTAAGTTATATGATGCTATTATAAACAATGTAATAGTCTATAAATGTAATAGCCTTGACAAAGACACAAGACTCCTATCCCTTCCCTTCTAGAATAAGAGTGGAACATGAACAGTTTTGTTGGATATGAATTTTGATTATTACTGTTGGTGTTTTCACTATTAGTTCCAGCCTCTGTGACCAATCTGCAAGCATCAAACCGGAATACATCTGACAGCTTATGGTTTACATGGACCCCAGCACTGGGAGATGTGGACATGTATCAACTGGTTCTCTATAACCCTAATGGGACACAGAAAGAACTGTTACAAGCCAAAGCCATTAGAGAACATCATTTCCAAAACTTGATTCCTGGACGCCTGTACAAGCTGGTCATAGTGACACACAGTGGTGACCTGATCAATAAAGTGACTTCAGAGGCCAGAACAGGTATTATTGCATGTCTCTTTTATCAAGACAGATTCTCCTTTGTTTAGACCATGGACTCACCTAAGTTTTGCATCATAGTTACATCTATAAGAATACATTTTGACACAACTCAACTATAACTATGAACAGTTGAGTTACAATATTCTCGAAGTGGACAACAGAGTCCGATGACCGATGTTCACCCTCTATTCCCTGTAGTTGACTTCTACAAATAAAAATTGCATGAACCAAATTGCATATCAGCTAGGTCATGTGATCCATATATGGTCAGGATGGACTGGCCAAAATTGTTGTCTAGCACTAGAATTAAAAGCATGCTACATATATTCCAACAATAATTTAACACTATATTGTTGCCTTTTATAGCTCCTCAGCCTCCAAATTCAGTGTCATTCACTGATGTGAAGAATACCTCTTTGTCCATAACTTGGCTGGGACCCCCAGACTGGACAGACTATGATGACTTTGAGCTGCAGTGGACACCTTCAGACCCATTAGTGGTGTTCAATCCCTACAGCATTGGCAAGTCTAACGGAAGAATTATCACTGGCCTTCGACCTGGACGTCTCTATAAATTTAGTGTAAAAAGTGTCAGTGGCAATGTAAAGAAGACTCTGAGCTTGTCTATTACAGGAACTGTGAGAACAAGTAAGATATGTTATTGAAATAAAGTTTTAATAATGATAATAATAAGTATAAACTGATGCATTATGTAAAATTAAAAAAATTCCAATGCACAGGCTATACTATCAATACTTATCCCCATGTGCCTTCTTTGTTTTGCCTTATTGTCCTTGATTATTAGTGTTGAGCGGCATAGGCCATATTCGAATTCGCGATATTTTGTAAATATATGGACGAATATTCATCATATATTCGCTAAATTCGCATATTCGTAATATTCGCGGTTTATTTTTGCATATGCAAAAATTTGCACGCCAGTCTCACACAGTAGTATTAGAGCCTTCTTTACACCACACAAGCTGGAAGCAGAGAGGGATGATCACTGTGATGTGTACTGTGAAAAAAAAAAGAATATTCATAATTGCGAATACATAGTGCTATATTCGCGAATATTCACGAATTCGCGAATATGCGATATTCGCGAATAAGATTCGCATTGCGAATATTCACGAGCAACACTATTGGTTATGACCATCTGAGGGCATCCACTGAGATGGTCAAATAGGCACAGATGATCTGCATATTGCTTGTTAGTAAAAACCCTCTGGCAGAATATAGAATATTTGACACAGTCCTGACCTCAGTATCTGAGGAAAGGGATTTAGGAGTAATTATTTCAGAAGACTTAAAGGTAGAAAGACAATGTAATAGAGCAGCAGAAAACACTAGCAGAATGCTTGGATGTAAAGGGAGAGGTATAAGCAGTAGAAAGAGAGAAGTGCTCATGTCGCTGTACGGAACACTGGTGAGACCTCACTTGGAGTATTGTGCGCAATACTGGAGGCCGTATCTCCAGAAGGATATAGAGACTCTAGAGAGAGTTCAGAGAAGAGCTACTAAACTAGTACATTGATTGCAGGATAAAACTTACCAGGAAAGGTTAAAGGATCTTAACATGTATAGCTTGGAAGAAAGAAGAGACAGAGGGGATATGATAGAGACTTTTAAATACATAAAGGGAATCAACACGGTACAGGAGCATATTTAAAAGAAGAAAAACTACCACAAGAGGACATAGTTTTAAATTAGAGGGGCAAAGGTTTAAAAGTAATATCAGGAAGGGATTTTCTCATGAAGCAAAGTTTGTAAAATCAGATATATACCACATACATATATGTACAGGACATGTTGCATGTACATGCTGTTTTATAGATCTATATCACTGTACAATTTTCTCCAATCTGATCCCTTCCTGGTTTCCTCTCTGAAATATAATTCTGCTGTTGCCAGGCAATAAAGCATACACTTCCCAAAATCCCTGTTGCTTGCATACACAGTAGAGACTAACATAGAAAAGTAGAATGTAAGAACCATTTGGCCCATCTAGTCTGCCCAATAATCTGAATACTATGAATAGTCCCTGGCCCTATCTTATATAAAGGATAGCCTTATGCTTATCCCATACATGTTTAAACTCCTTCACTGTATTTGCAGCGACCACTTCTGCAGGAAGGCTATTCCATGCATCCACTACTCTATCAGTAAAGTAATACTTCCTGATATTTCTTTGGACTGTTTTGAGTCAACTGGAATTAATGCTATTGTATTTTTCATCTTTTTGAGTAATAATTTAGGATCCACATCAGAAATTTGAGACTGATCCAGTTTCATGTCATTAACCCCTTTTTTTTTGTCTATATACATGTTTAGGTGAATAACATAAAGATATCTAAATTCCAAGAAAGACTCAGTAAAGAATAACTTTACTCATTATTTACAGAACCTGATAAGATACAACATCTTCATTGTCGGCCTCAGAATTCTACTGCCATCTCTTGCTCGTGGACACCTCCTGATTCTGACTTTGATGGATACACCATTGAATATAAGAAGAATGGATCTGATGTAGTGGAGTACTCCAAAAGAATTGAGAAACACAAATCCGCCCTTACAATCATGCACCTAGAACCACATAAGAGATATGTTGTATCCATCAAAGTGCATTCAGCGGACATGATAAGCCAAGTGGTAGAAGAAAGCACCATAACCATGATAGATCGTAAGTACTGATGGCAAAAGTTATAGTAAAATGCATAATATATATTTCAAGAAACATTTTCAAGAAAAAGTGGCTAACATATCTAAAAAGATGCACCAAATCTTCCAAACAGCATGTACTTGGGACAAAAATGTTGCTAAGTTTCTGTCTGTCTGGTCTACATTAGGGACCACATTAATACAACTGCCCTGTTGTGTTTTTCCCAGGTCCTCCTCAGCCACCTCTTCATGTCCGAGTGAATGGAAAAGATACTATGATTAGTAAATCATCAATCCACTTCAGTTTTAATTGTAGCTGGTTCAGCGACACCAATGGAGCTGTCAAATACTTCACCGTGATTGTGTCAGAAGCAGATGGTAAGTCCATATTACATCCAAATGTTTTCTATTCAGTCTTCACAAAACTATCCATGGGAAGCCCAAATCTATCACATTGAGATAAAAAGACGTAACTCTCCATTCTGCAAACCTTATTATAAATCCTGTATCAAGGACAGCTGGGCAAATCAATCATATTTATGTATTAAGTGCTGCTGCCTCTTGTCCATTGTTAATAAACGTACTAACATTAATGAAAAGATACCGTTATGTGCATGAAATGTTTAGTTCCAATAACTTGCTTTATATGTTAGTGAAAAGTATCTCTTGGCAAGACATTATGGGAACCTCAGATAGGCTGGGTTCACACCACATTTTGTTAAATACGGTTCCCGTATACGGCTGGGAGGAGGGGGGGCTTAATCGCGGCACCCGCACTCAGCCGTATTTGGGAACCGTATTTAATGTATGTCTATGAGCCAACCGGAGTGAACCGCAGCCTCCGGTCGGCTTCGTTCTCGGCCGTATGCGGTTTCCCGACCGTAGGCAAAAACGCGGTTGACAAAGTTTTTCCTTGCAGTCGGGAAACCGCATACGTCCGAAAACGAAGCCGACCGGAGGCTGCGGTTCACTCCGGTCGGCTCATAGACATACATTAAATACGGTTCCCGAATACGGCTGAGTGCGGGCGACGCGATTAAGCCCCGCCCCCTCCTCCCAGCCGTATATGGGAACCGTATTTAACAAATGCGGTGTGAACCCAGCCATACTCTTGTCACTACCAGGGTCTGGCTAAGACAGTGGGTAGCTATGCATGCCATCACTCATATGGTTTGATTATGGCCTGTCTTGCCTTTATACATTTTTTTGGTAATCTTCATAGTTCTGTAGACTGGAATCTATTCTTCCACTGCATTAGAAATCAAGATATATGGCTACACCGAGTTCAAAGCGATCACCTATAGGGTATATTCCTACACCGTTTTTTCAGTTGTTCTGGGGCTACAAAAAACAGACAGAAATACTTTTGTCATCAGGCCATTTTCTGAACCATAAAAACAGATGTTTTTACTCTTCATAAATTCTTCTTACAAAAATCATCCATTTCCAGAACTATGGGGGGTATTTATCAATTTTGCCTGATGACAGTTTCTTTTTACCCTTTTTTTTTCACTTTGGTTTTCGTGGACATGCACCAAATATATCATTTGGTGCATGTTGTTAGTAATTTTGGCTCAAATGTCGAAATCAGCTGTACCACAATGTACTCTTGCCACTTCCCTTTATTTCAGTGGAACAAGTATAGTCTAATAATGAAAACATTCGGTACATTTTACAGCATATACAGCTTTTGCAGGATTAAGGCTAAGTTTCCACTTGGTTTTTTTTCTGGCAGTTTTTGGAATACTGCCACTGCAGTTTTTGAGCCAAAGTCAGAAGTGTATTCAAAAGGAATAGGACATATAAAGGAAGGACTTACACTTCTCCTCCCTTATGGATCCACTTCTGACTTTGGCTCAAAAACTGCAGTGGCAGCTTTCCAAAAACTGCCAGAAAAAAACCAAGTGGAAACTTAGCCTTAAAAGTGCAAAAGATCATGCTTTTAAGTCCTGCAAAAATAGTATTATTGCAAATGTATCAAATATGGTCATTAATAGGCCGGGTTCACACTATGGAGATTCTGCTTGGAATTTCCACAAGGAAAGAGGTTTAGGCCCAAGCACTTATTAGGTACAGCAACATGAATACAATACAATTTATTTATTTGTATATTACTGCAATAATACAATATTAATATAATATTAATTTATTAAAGGAAAACTGTCAGCTTTCTCCCCCCCCCCCCCCCCCCCCGCACTAACCAGCGGTACTGGCTGTTAGTGGCGGGGACGCTGATCAGTTTGATCCTAACCGTGCCCGGATCCGCCACACCGTTCGGCCATAATCTTCTATTATCGGTATATTCAAATGAGGTGCTAACTGGCACTCTGACGTCAGTGCTGGGCCGCAGCGCCGCCCAGCTCATCAATATTCCTCCCCGCCCTCCGCCTCTCCCTCTTCTCCCCACTCTGTAATGAAGAGAGAGGGGAGGAATATTGATGAGCTGGGCGGCGCTGTGGCCCGGCACTGACGTCAGAGTGCCAGTTAGCACCTCATTTGAATATACAGATAATAGAAGATTACGGCCGAACAACGCGGCGGATCCGGGCACGGTAAGGACCAAACTGATCAGCATACCGCTGGTTAGTGTGGGGGTAGAAAGATGACAGTTTTCCTTTAATACAAAAGGAACAACAAAAAGTGCAGGGTAGTTTTCTGATACCTTAAAGGATGGATTATGTGCTAAAATATGTGGTTCTTGCATATTGATATTTAATTTCCTTGTTTTACAATTGTTCACCCTGTCTTAGGCAATGAAAATCTGAAGCCTGAGCTAATGCATCCCTTTCCAACATATACTGATTATAAACAGAACAGCTCTATTAGAATCTATCAGACGGACTACTTTCCCAGCAGATGTGCTGAAGTCTCTGACTACAATATTCCAACTTTCAAAATTAAGTTGGGCGGTGAAGTGGAAAACTTGGGAGGAAAATGTAAACTAAATGAAAATACATTCTGTGATGGCCCACTGAAACCAAGGACATCCTACAGGTTAGACACAATGTAGTTGATTGAGTCCATGGGATGAATATGAAGTTTCAGCTGGTGAAAAGAAAAATCTAAATCATTGAGAATTGCCATTTCCCAATTTAAAATTGAGCCTAAAACCATTAGAATATTTTGTGCGTCAAGAGATTAAACATGAACAAATGTTACTCTTTTGTACATATTTAAAATAGACCGCAACGATAAAATACTGTCCACATTGCCTGTAGCAACCAATAGGAGCAAAACATTGATTTCTTAGACTTCTATGGGAAAATGAATGCTGTGCTGTTACTAGTTGCAGTAGGTAAAGAGGTAAACTTCTCATTATATTCTTAAAATGGAATCCCTGTATATGGTATACATTGTTAGTGATACTCATTGCTATTACATTTAAAAAAAAAAAAAATATATATATATATATATATATATATATATATATATATATATATATATATATATGGTCCAGATAGATTAAAGGGGTACTCCGGTGAAAACCTTTTGTCTTTTAAATCAACTGGTGCCAGAAAGTTAAACATATTTGTAAATTAAAAAAGGTATGGGTATGTGCGGCTCACAATTATATACCTACCGAGGACAAACGGGTAATGCACCTATACCTATGGTGCCAATGTTAAAATAAATAAAAAGACAAAAAATACCCAGCCCTAAAGGAAGGTGTGGTAGATACATATATATTAAACTATAATTAAAAGACCAAGGATCGTGCTTCAATTATAATAAAGTATAGAATTTTATTAAAAATATTATATAAAAAGTTCCACCTCACAAGGGGCCCCTTGTGAGAGGGGTAGACAATGACCTAAAAATATGAACTGACACTGGTGAATAGTATGAACTGATTTTGTTCAACTTTTTCTATCACAGAATGCACTAACAAACACAACATGTGCTGATATGTGCTGAAACAGCAAAAAGACACTTGGTTGCTGGATAGTCTCTTTAGGATCAATCTTATTCACTGTAAAAATGGTTAAATGCAATATTGTAACAAGTTCCTCTTAATAGGTAAAAATGTAACAATGTTCAGTATGTGATAACTGAGAAATGGTCAAAGTTCGCTGTCGCTGGTTTCTCTAGGTCACTGTATCTGGACAGATAGCTGGCAGCTTATTGTACATTACCGATCCTTAGAGCGGAGATCTCCCGTAAGGCTGGATGGATGAAGCACTGTGATGGTCACTGCAGGTGGGCACTCACTGGTGGAATATCCTGCCGTCGAGGCCAGGTTTGCAAACGACCAGAGATGGATGCCTCTACCTCGTGAGAGTGGCGTGTGGCGTTAGTGCCGGCACCTGCAGGATGTGCTTAGATTCCTCAGCTCGCTGCGAATCCACTCTGGACTGAAAGTCTGCTGTGGATCGGGGCGGCAGGGTCAGCAGGGTCGTCTCCGGACCGGACCAGTATGATTGCAATGGTGGATCCAGGTGAAATAAAGTATAGAGTTTAAAGTGCAGTCTTAGTGGTAGTTCACATTTGCTAGACGCGTTTCAGGGTATGTGGATAAACCCTTTCTTCAGTCGTCATGACTACTGACTACTGAAGAAAGGTTTTATCCACATACCCTGAAAAGCGTCTAGTCAATTGTGAACTATCACTAAGACTGCACTTTAAACTCTATACTTTATTTCACCTGGATCCACCATTGCAATTATACTAGTCCGGAGATGACCCTGCTGACCCTGCCGCCCCGATCCACAGCAGACTTTCAGTCCAGTGTTGATTCGCAGCGAGCTGAGGAATCTAAGCACATCTTGCAGGGGCCAGCAATGACGTCACACGCCACTCTCACGAGGTAGAGGCATCCATCTCCGGTCGGTTGCAGACCTGGCCTAGACGGCAGGATATTCCACCAGTGAGTGCCACCTCTGAAAATTTCCATCCCTGACGCCTGCCAGTGCGGGGACCCGGAGGTAGCCCACCTGCAGTGACCATCACAGTGCTTCATCCATCCAGCCTTACGGGAGATCTCCGCTCTAAGGATCGGTAATGTACAATAAGCTGCCAGCTATCTGTCCAGATACAGTGACCTAGAGAAACCAGCGACAGCGAACTTTGACCATTTCTCAGTTATCACATACTGAACATTGTTACATTTTTACCTATTAAGAGGAACTTGTTACAATATTGCATTTAACCATTTTTACAGTGAATAAGATTGATCCTAAAGAGACTATCCAGCAACCGTGTCTTTTTGCTGTTTCAGCACATATCAGCACATGTTGTGTTTGTTAGTGCATTCTGTGATAGAAAAAGTTGAACAAAATCAGTTCATACTATTCACCAGTGTCAGTTCATATTTTTAGGTAATTGTCTACCCCTCTCACAAGGGGCCCCTTGTGAGGTGGAACTTTTTATATAATATTTTTAATAAAATTCTATACTTTATTATAATTGAAGCACGATCCTTGGTGAGGTGAAACTTTTTATATAATATTTTTAATAAAATTCTATACTTTATTATAATTGAAGCACGATCCTTGGTCTTTTAATTATAGTTTAATATATATGTATTTACCACACCTTCCTTGAGGGCTAGGTATTTTTAGTCTTTATATTTGTAAATTACTTCTATTAAAAAATCTTAATCCTTCCAGTACTTATTAGCTGCTGAATGCTACAGAGGAAATTCCTTTCTTTTTGGAAAACTGAAGACATAACACGACCACAGTGCTCTCTGCTGACATCTCTATCCATTTCAGCAACCGTGCATAGCAGATGTATGCTTAGGGCAGCATGGTGGCTCAGTGGTTAGCACTGCTGCCTTGCAGTGCTGGGGGCCTTGGGTTCAAATCCCCCTAAGGACAACAATAAATAAAGAGTTATTATTATAATGACGTCAGCAAAGAGCACTGTGCTCGTGATGTCATCAGAGAGAATTCCAAAAAGAAAAGAATATCCTCTGTAGTATTCAGCAGCTAATAAGTATAGGAAGGATTAAGATTTTTTAATAGAAGTAATTTACAAATCTGTTTAACTTTCTGGCACCAGTTGATTTAAAAGAAAAAAGGTTTTCACCGGAGTACCCCTTTAATCTATCTGGACCACATATATATATATATATATATATATATATATATATATATATATTTAATCTGCCTGAAACTAAAACTGTCTTCATTGCCCATAGCAGCCAATCACAGCTCAGCTTTCATTTTACTAGAGCGCACTAAGATATAAAAGCTGAGTTGTTTGGTTGTTATGCAAAACCAGACAGTTTTGGTTTCAGGAAGATTTATTCTTTTGAGATATATATATATATATATATATATATATATATATATATACATATATATGTGTGTGTGTATATATATATATATATATATATATATATGTATATATATATATATATATATATATATATATATATATATATATGAGTTGTTTGGTTGTTATGCAAAACCAGACAGTTTTGGTTCCAGGAAGATTTATTCTTTTGAGATATATATATATATATATATATATATATATATACATATATATGTGTATATATATATATATATATATGTATATATATATATATATATATATATATATATATATATATAGATTAAAAAAATGCAGCACTCCCAATTAGTGTTGAAAAAAAACTTGGCGGTGAGAGATCGCCGAAACGTTGTCTGCATCACGGAATAAACTACAAGTTTTTTTCAACACTAATTGGGAGTGCTGCATTTTTCTAATATACAAGTTGTGATCCGGGACACCGAGTTCTCATTGTGCTTGCACCCAGCTTCATTGAATTTCTCTCTTGGATGTGCTGTTTCTATTTGAGTATATATATATATATATATATATATATATATATATATATATACTTCACAGGAGAGCAGCACAACCGGGTCCAGATGCCGCTGTTGGAGCCTGGGTTGGAGCAGCCGAAACGTAGCTGCTTGTAACAAAAGATAAATAAAATTATGGACTTATTCATCTGAAGGAACGGAGTGCTACATATTGTTGTGTTCTTTATATATATATATATATATATATATATATATATATATATTTTTTTTTTTTTTTTTTTTTTTTTTTTTTAAACATTGTAGAAACTCAATGACAACTTTGTTAGGCCTCGTCCACACTGCTGAATCTTCTCCCTGAGGGACTGTGGGACTGTGCAGACATTGCCCTCTCCATAAACAGCAATGCAGTCAGGCAGTTGCACTCAAAGAATGAAATTCTATAGTGTGCCCAAGAGCAGCAGAATCCCTTTAAAAACAATGTGACTCTGCTGCAAGTGGATTTTGCAGTGTGGGCAATGCCTTAAACTGATACTCCATAAGAAAAAAAATTTAATCAAATGAACTGGTCTAATCCTAATCCTTCCAGTAATCCTAATCCTTCCAGTAGTTATCAACTGCTATATACTACAGAGAAAGTTGTGTAGTTCTTTCCAGTCTGACCACAGTGCTCTCTGCTGACACCTCTATTCATGTCAGGAACTGTCCAGAGTAGGAGCAAATCCCCATAGTAAACATTTTCTGCTCCAGACATTTTCTGACATTACAGAGGTGACAACAGAGAGCACTGTTGTCAGACTGGAAAGAATTACACAACTTCCTCTGGAGCATACAGCAGCTAAAAAGAACTAAAAGACTTTAAATCGAAGTACTTTTGGGGGGGGGGGAAAGTATTATGTCAGCCACCAATTGAGCAATTTCTCCTACTTAAAAAGATGAGAGAGGCCTGTAATTTTCATCATAGCTACACTTCAACTATGAGAGACAGAATGGGGGGAAAGAATACGGGAAATCAAATTGTAGGATTTCTAATGAATTAATTGGTAAATTCCTCGGTAAAATAAGTATTTGGTCACATACAAACAAGCAAGATTTCTGGCTCTCACAGACCTGTAACTTCTTCTGTAAGAGTCTCCTCTGTCCTCCACTTGTTACCTGTATTAATGACACCTGTGTGAACTTGTTATGAGTATAAAAGACACCTGTCCACAACCTCGAACAGTCACACTCCAAACTCCACTATGACGAAAACCAAAGAGAAGGACACCAGAAACAAAATTGTAGACCTGCACCAGGCTGGGAAGACTGAATCTGCAATAGGCAAGCAGCTTGGTGTGAAGAAATTATTAGAAAATGGAAGACATAAAAGACCACTGATAATCTTCCTCGATCTGGGGCTCCACACAAGATCTCACCCCGACGTGTCAAAGTGATCACAAGAACGGTGTGCAAAAATCCCAGAACCACACGGGGGGACTTAGTGAATGACCTGCAGAGAGCTGGGACCAAAGTAACAAAGGCTACCATCAGTAACACACTATGCCGCCAGGGACTCAAATCATGCAGTGCCAGACGTGTCCCCCTGCTTAAGCCAGTACATGTCCGGGCCCATCTGAAGTTTGCTAGAGAGCATTTGGATGATACAGAAGAGTATTGGGAGAATGTCATATGGTCAGATGAAACCAAAGTAGAACTTTTTAGAAAAAACTCAACTCGTCGTGTTTGGAGGAGAAAGAATGCTGAGTTGCATCCAAAGAACACCATACCTACTGTGAAGCATGGGGGGTGGAAACATCATGCTTTGGGGCTGTTTTTCTGCCAAGGGACCAGGACAACTGATCCGTGTAAAGAAAAGAATGAATGAGGCCATGTATTGTGAGATTTTGAGTGAAAACCTTCTTCCATCAGCAAGGGCATTGAAGATGAAACGTGGCTGGGTCTCTCAGCATGATAATGATCCAAAACACACCGCCTGGGCAGCGAAGGAGTGGCTTTGTAAGAAGCATTTCAAGGTCCAGGAATGGCCCAGCCAGTCTCCAGATCTCAACCCCATAGAAAACCTTAGGAGGGAGTTGAAAGTCCGTGTTGCCCCCAAAACATCACTGCTCTGCTCTGCATGGAGGAATGGGCCAAAATACCAGCAACAATGTGTGATAACCTTGTGAAGACTTACAGAAAACGTTTGACCTCTGTCACTGCCAACAAAGGGTATATAACAAAGTATTGAGAAGAACTTTTGTTATTGACCAAATACTTATTTTCCACCTTAATTTGCAAATAAATTCTTTAAAATTCAGACAATGTGATCTTATGTATATTCTTTTCTCATTCTGTCTCTGATAGTTGAGGTATACCTATGATGACAATTACAGGCCTCTCTCAATTTTTTAAGTGGGAGAACATGCACAATTGGTGGCTGCCTAAATACTTTTCTGCCCCACTGTAATGAACAAATCTGTATAACTTTCTGGCACCAGTTAATTAGAATTTTTTCCATCAAAGTACCCCTTTAGGGTGCATTCCCACAGGGCGTATACGCAGCGTATTTGACGCTGCACAAAATTTATGGCAGCAGCGGGAAATACGCTGCGTATTCCTCGCTCTCTATACACACAGGGCTTTTCTGGCGGCAGCCCTATGTGTGCAGTGAGTTTTGGAGGCGGAGCCGCGCGTCACAGACACGTCGGCACACGGCACCGCCTCCAAAACTCACTACACGCATAGGGCTGCCGCCGGAAAGCCCTGTGTGTATAGAGAGCGAGGAATACGCAGCGTATTTCCCACTGCTGCCATAAATTTTGTGCAGCGTCAAATACGCTGCGTATACGCCCTGTGGGAATGCACCCTAAAGGTCTAAAGGTTTTTAGGAGAAAAAGTGATCCTAAAAACATTTGACATATTCACACATGGCAGATTTCCTGCAGAAATGTCTATGCCTGTTCAGTTTATTAGAATGGGCCTAGCAGAAATCCATGTGCAGAAGCTGACCTATTTTGATGAATGACACTGATGCATGCTGCACTTTGATAAAATGGAAAAAAAAAAAGCATAATTTGTAGCGCATTATCATGCTTCCATATAGATCTTTTTAAAAACACTAAGGGGGACATTTTTCAATGTTTGCTTATGTATTCCTTTTTTTAGTTATTTTTTTCTTACAATTTTTTTGCTCATGTGCGACGTATTTATCAACTGGTTTCAGCCTGTTGATACATTTCTTTCACATAAGCATTTATATATATTTTTTTTTTGCTTAGGTAGCGGCTTTTTCCGCTCCATGTTTGAGCTGGAGTAAATTTAGTAGGTTTTTTCATGTGATGCGACTTTTTTGCGGCTTTCGCACTTGATAAATCTCTGACCATTGCAAGTCAAAAAATCACTTTTTGCTTCGGTAAGCAAGATTTTTATTTTTTGCTTAGGGCACTGCACAATCAAAAAGTCGCAGAAAACAAGAGAGTAGTCGCACTTGCGACTTTTTTGCGACAATTTTAAGAAAAAAAATCTACTAAATGCTTTGATAAATCTCCCCCTAAATGTTTTTTGCCATGAGAATTGCTGTGTGTCAAGCCACAGTGCCCCAGTGTGAACATGCAGCCCCTAGCAAAGGTTACAATTAGAGATGAGCGAACTTACAGTAAATTCGATTCGTCACGAACTTCTCGGCTCGGCGCTTGATGTTTTTTCCTGCGTAAATTAGTTCAGCTTTCAGGTGCTCCAGTGGGCTCGAAAAGGTGGATACAGTCCTAGGAGACTCTTTCCTAGGAATGTATTCACCTTTTCCAGCCCACCGGAGCACCTGAAGGCTGAACTAATTTATGCAGGAAAAGTCATCAACTGCCGAGCCGAGAAGTTTGTGACGAATCAAATTTACTGTAAGTTCGCTCATCTCTAGTTACAATGGGAAGCTCTAGGACAGTGGTCTCCAACCTGCGGACCTCCAGATGTTGCAAAACTGCAACTCCCAGCATGCCCGGACAGCCAACGGCTGTCAGGGCATGCTGGGAGTTGTAGTTTTGCAACATCTGGAGGTCTGCAGGTTGGAGACCACTGCTCTAGGAGGTACAAAGATAGCAGTCACATCCGGGCCCTGTTGCCTGGGTGTGTGTAAAGGCCTCCTGCCACTAAGGAAGACTTATTATTATAATATTATTATTAATATTATATATTATTATTAAAAGGGGTACTCCAGCGCTAAGACATCTTATCCCCTATGCTCGCTCCGGGTCTTATTACTAGCGATCACAGGGACGGAGCATAGTGATGTCACGGCTCCGCCCCCGAGCACACTCCGGGGGGTGATTCTAACGGGGTGCACTGTGGAAGATCATGGGGGTCCCCAGCGGCGGGACCCCCGTGATCAGGCACCTTATCCCCTATCCTTTGGATAGGTTATAAGATGTCTTATCGCCGGAGTACCCCTTTAATATACTTATTATTATAAATAGCACATGAGTATATGGTAACTCAGCTCACCCTTCCAGCCAGACGCCTGCGGCACGGCACCGTGTGAACCAACACCAAGGTAGCAATGAAGAAATAGATGGTCCAGCGCTGGGTAACGTGCAATAATAGCCAAAATTGATTGTAGATTCAAGCCATATTATAGCAGGACACAAGGTTACGCGTTTCAGCCGGAAAGACCAGCCTTACTCATACCTATAGCTTATACCATACCTATAAATAGCACATGATACATTTGTACCTAGAAAAAGCAAGTTAAAGTAGTCAGAAGTTTAGCAACTTTCAGATAGAGCGGGGAACATCTCATTTCTCTGGCATCCGTAGTTTGCAGCTGACAGCTTTCATTGTACATTGCAGACAAGTAGGAGTAGATGAAGTTGTTTTGCATGTGCTTGGAAACTTCAGACATATACCATTCATTCTGATATCCTCTGTCAATCCCCAGCATATGTCAATGTTTTTCCAGAATGGCTGGTAAAATGCCATTATTCAGACGGAACAGTTCTTCCCTTTTACATTGCACTTTGCCTGTTTAATAGCAGTATAATTTATTATTAAACATTAGAAATATAATATGCTAATTCTTACAGATAACCACTCCCTAATGTACTCATGTAGGGGTTTATTCATACATTGCAGTCATGTTATGTTTTTGAAGCAAAGACAGATCCCTCCAGGACAGCACAGGATAGAGCTGGCGCACAAGCCTTCAAGGTAAAAACAGATTTATTTTACCCGGCATGCAACGCGTTTCGCTGGATAACCAGCTTCATCAGGCCTGATGAATCTGGTTATCCAGCGAAACGCGTTGCATGCCGGGTAAAATAAATCTGTTTTTACCTTGAAGTCTTGTGCACCAGCTCTATCCTGTGCTGTCCTGGAGGGATCTGTCTTTGCTTCACTTCGTGTTGCCAGGAGCGGCTGCCAAGTCTTGCCCGCATAGGGTTTATGCCTTCACCATTGTTGTACTTGGTTGCAGTACAACCTACATCGGTGAGCAATATTGCTTTAATTGTACCTTATTTATTTACGGTATCACGATGTCTATAGTTGATGTTATGTTTTTGTTATTTTATGCTGGGATTTCTGAAGAATTACAGTATATTTGCTGAAAGCTTTCCTGATGAAGTCCTGCTTGAAATTCGGGGAGGGGGGATTTTCTGAGTGCACCGGTTGCCACCAATATAAATCGGCACCATGACCACGGAGACCTGCGCTGTCCTCATTGACGCCAATGTAGCCCATGTGGAATTCCAACAAAAGAATCAACATCTTCATTCTTTTAGCTGTTCCCTCATCTGCAGTGTGAATGGGTGAATGGACAACCTATTCACACCAGTGTTAAAGGGGTACTCCGGTGGAAAACTTTTTTTTTTTTAATCAACTGGTGTCAGAAAGTTAAACAGATTTGTAAATGACTTCTATTAAAAAAAATCTTAATCCTTCCAGTACTTATTAGCTGCTGAATACTACATAGGAAATTCTTTTCTTTTTGGAACACAGAGCTCTCTTCTTACATCATGACCACAGTGCTCTCTGCTGACATCTCTGTCCATTTTAGGAACTGTCCAGAGCAGCATATGTTTGCTATGGGGATTTACTCCTACTCTGGGCAGTTCTTAAAAGGGACAGAGATGTCAGCAGAGAGCACTGTGGTCATGATGTCAGCAGTGAGCTCTGTGTTCCAAAAATAAAAGAATTTCCTCTGTAGTATTCAGCAGCTAATAAGTACTGGAAGGATTGAGATTTTTTAATAGAAGTAATTTGCTAATCTGTTTAATAACCAGTTGATAAAAAAAAAAAGTTTTCCACCGGAGTACCCCTTTAAATTCAGGCAGCGGAATTCGGTAGTGTGAATGTGCCCTAACTGGCTTATCCTTCTAGCTGGTTCTGGTAAAGGGGTCGGCCACCTTTGAATAACTTTATAGGAAGGCATATTGACCATGATAGTGAGGCGCTTAATCATATAATGACCCTCTTGTACAGCCCAGTTCGGTATGTTACACTCCCCCAGACAGATCCCTGTCCCTCTTAGTGTAAAGCGTAAATATTCGAATAGCAAATTTTTATCACAAATATCGGCACTTCGCGATTTCGCGAATATTTAGAATATAGCGAAATATATTCGTTATGACGAATATTCATTTTTTTTTTTCTCAGTACACATCACAACGATGTGTACTGTGTAAATAAAAAGTGATCATCCATCCCTGCTCCCAGCTTGTGGTCCAAAGCAGGCAAATATGCGAATATGCAAAAATTTTGAATATCGGAACTTCCAGAGGACACTGATCCCTCCCTTCTTTTAGCTTGTGGGCCAATGAGAAGGATACAAATACAGTTGTCAGAGTTTAGCAACATCCCTAGTAACCAATAGGAAAGTAATTAGTTAAAAGATATAATCGCGCATGTGCATTTTGCGAATTTCATTACAAATTTTGCATGAATAAAAAAGGGAACGAATATGCGAAATTCGCAAATATCGGACAAATATTCATCTATATATTTGCGAAATATCATGAATTCAAATATGGCCTATGCTGCTCATCACTAGTCCCTGTGTGTGTCCAGGCAGCTCCCTCATCCATAAAAAGATGCCTTATGGGAAAACATGTGATGATACAAGTAACTCTACCGCCACTGTGCCTGTGCTCACTGATTGACGGCAGTGTACTGCTATGGAGGAGACACTGTGACGTGTATGTATCATGCACCTCCTTAGACTGGCCAAACACACAGCCAGGGGAGCGTTGGGGTGCAGAGCTACATAATAATACTGAACAGGGGTGCATCGGAGCATTATTATAGGGGTGAGTGCCACGCTGTCATCATTAGTTTGCCTTCCCATAAAGTTGTGCAAAGGTGTTAACCCCTTTAAGGGAATATTGCTTCAAAATCATATTCGTTTCACACCAACACTTTAGGTATGCTATCACAAATTTACTTTGTAATTTTTTATTTTTTTATTTTTGCAGGATTAGCATTAGAGCTTTCACACAGCTGTTTTCTGAAGATTTAAAGGAATTTTCAGATCCGCTGTTTGCTGACACTTTTTTCTCTTTACCAATCACAACAGAAGCGGGTAAGAAATATGTCATGTGCAGTGACCTTTTACATGCATGCTTGTTGTTTCATTTAGAAAACGAGATGCAATTCAATCTGCACTCATCATGTTATAAAGCAGAAGAAGCTGAGCAGATTGATATATAGTTTTGTGGGAAAATTTCAGGGATAACTTGCCATTTATTCACAAAACCCTCTTCTTACTCTTGGCTAAGTAGTCAAGTGGGTGGTCCTACTAAGTGATTGACAGCTATCCATGTATATATGTGCAGATAGAGAGAGCTGACATTTCTTCAACAAATCTGCCATGTGAAAACACATGCTTAAAGGGTTTGTCCTATGAATGAATATTAATTTACTCTTAAATCAGACAACACATATTAATATGCAAACAAGAAAAAATGGGGGGGGGCTCAGCTTTATCTTACTCCATCGGATATAGCGGGGTGCTATTAGGGGTGTGAACAACATATGAAACACCACAAAAGAAGAAAGATACAAACCTCACTACAATAGCACACCTCATATAAGAAGTCTCCTTAGAATAAATATATACCGTTTAAGCAAAAAATATTTTATTGCATATACATCTATTACAAAAATGACATGACATACAGTTTAAAAACACTTAAAATACCCAAACATCTTGGGCAACCCTAAACAATTTGGGGCCAAAAATGGCACACCCTCCAGAGGACGCCCACTTGCTGTTATGAACAGGTTGTATGCATAACACTACCACAGTTCCTGTGTAATGGGTAAATAAGTCAAGGGAAAATCAATGGGGTATAATACAACCAATACAAGACAATGGTGAACATATGCTACTAGTATTGCCACTAGTAAACATATGCGTTACGTCACCCAACTGGTGACTTTCTCAGGGGAGGACTCCCCTGAGAAAGTCACCGGTTGGGTGACATAACGCGTGGGGCTTGTGTGTGGACACCAACTTGTGATGAATATCTGCGTTAGAATTTTGCACCTCCACCTGTGTCTGGCCTGTCTTGCTACCTATTATTTGTTATTCTAGTAACAGTGGTAGTGTTATGCATACAAAATGTTCATAACAGCAAGTGGGTGTTTGCTGGAGGGTGTTCCATTTTTGCCCCCCCCCCCCCCCCCCCCCAATTGTTTAGGGTTGCCCAAGATGTTTGGGTGTTTCAAGTGTTTTCAAACTGTATGTCCATGTCATTTTTATAATAGATATATGTGCAATTAAATCTTTTTTGTTTAAAAGGTTAAACAGTATATATTTATTGTAAGGAGACTTCTTATATGAGGTGTGCTATTGTATTGAGGTGTGTATCTTTCTTCTTTTGTGGTGTAACAAATATTAATATGAAAACTAGAATAATTTAAAAAGAGTCTAGATTAAATAAATCAGTCTAGATATTGCTGTTATATACAGCCTAAAGGCCAAAGAATGGCATATAGCCATCCAATCAAAAAACATACGTTAAATGTAACTTGGGAGCCTATGGGTGAGAAATAGGCAAGATATGTGCCATGGGCAGCATCTGTCAGGGCATCTGTTGAATGTATATGTTTTCATGTTTATCTGGCTCCGTACATTTGGGGATATGTCTGGTTTAGAGACAAGTTGAGAAAGTAAACATAAAGCATGACCATGTGTAATAACCCTTGCACTTTTCCTATATAACTTGGCAGAGCCTCTGGTGGGAGTCATTGAAGGTGTCAGTGCTGGTTTATTCCTCATCGTGGTCCTGATTGGAGTTACAGCTTTACTGATCTGCCGCCAGAAATGCAGGAGAGTGTAAGTATTTGAGCATTGCATTATTCAACCTGCTTCTAGAACTTTGATACAACAACAAAGCATTGTGTTTTGTAGAACAGTGAAATGTGTAAAATGGTGAATCTATCAGCTATAGGAAATATGTCAGCAGATCTGAGGTCTCCAAACCGCTAACGCTGCTATAGGTCGCATGTTGTTGACACAGATGCCTACTGCATGGAAAGCAGTTAAATAAAGTTTTCATAACTCCACACAAGTAAATGGTAGCTGCAAATGTCCACTGGGCACTCCCGGAACAAGGTGAAACTGCCCGACCATTCAGCTGTAACCCCTGCCTAACCCCTCCTCTCTTCTGTTGATTGACATGGCTAGGAGGGTGCACTGTGTATCCAGTGCTTGTGCTGTGCCTTTCTCTGCTGTGGGCCAAAGCTTATGTAATACACGTGCTCCTCTCAGCCGGACTGCTGCCAAGGTTAATATTGTCTTAAAGGGATACTCCACCCCTAGACATCCCCTATATTATCCCCGCGATCTCCATGCTGCACCCGGCATGCATTTAGAGCATTGGGGTCAGCACCGGAGGCTTTCACGCCCCCTCCCATAGACTTGAATTGAGGGGCATTGCCGTGACGTCACGGGTGGGGCATCACCATGAAGTCACGAGCCTCCGCCCCACATTGCCAGTCATCCGTCATGGAGCGAAATCTGCTTCGTGCACCGGATGTTTGAGGTGCCGCAGCCGTGATCGCTAGTCATCTGGCACAGAGTGAAATTCGCTTCGTGCATCGGATGTCAGCCACTGCGGACTCCCGCGATCAGACATCAGGATAGGGGATAAGATGTCTAGGGGAGGAGTACCCCTTTAAGAGTGCTGCATTATGTCAGTAAACATTTTGGCTCTGCTCGTACACCGAATTTTACTTTTTAAGCTCTTTTGGAGACTTAAAACTGTACATTTTAGAAGCAAAATTAGTCTATGTCTTTTGGGGCATTTGGAGTGTTTTTAGGCCATTTCTTGCTAAATAGGGGCTACAGAAAATGCTAATAGGCAATTTGTAAACCAGCAATATTTGGGGCTGTAAACATTTGGCCGACAAAACGTGCCAAAATAGTTCCAAAAACTGCCTTTTTTTTAGGCAAAAACAGAACAAAACAATTCCCTTGCACTTAATTTTATGGTGGTTATAATTTATGAGGTCCAGAATACTAAGTACGAACAAAGTCTTAGCCCACAGAAGGGAAAGACACTGCACAGGGACTGCCCCCTAGTGCATTCACATAGCCATGGGAGGGTCTACTGTAAAGGACACTTGTCAGGGCTAACACAGGACCTATGTAGCAGTGATAGCATAATTTGTTGACCAATTCTCTTTAAGTAAATATTCATTATAAAATCTAAATACTATATGTATTTCCAATGATACATATCAACACAAGTGGAATTTCCCCATATAAAGCTGATCCAGCCTCATTAATAGTGAACGCTCTATTGCTCACATTTTCACTGTCGATTGACACTGTGGTTCTTGCTTAAAACTTTGGATGTTTAAAAGGTTTACAATTGACTGTAAATCCCACACATTACATGTCATGAATGTCATGAGTCCGCCAAGTACAACGTATCCTTTGTATTCCAGCTATGATCAGGGTCACATCAGAGCACAATCGCATAGAGAAATGACCTCATCTGTACATATAAACATGGCTAATAAAGGGTAAGAAGAATAACACGTACTATTGTCTTTCTACCATATGCACAATATTCTGAAATATTTACTCCTATTTTATTTTTTTATAGGAACAAGAGATCTTCCAGGTGAGCAAACGTTCTAAAGGCACCTTCTATTCATTCTGCTTTATTATTGCAACCTTATAACTTATTTTACTTTTTGCTTACATTACAGTCCGATCAAAGCCAACCAGTTTGAGGCACATTTCAGTAAACTTCAGGCTGACTCAAACTACCTGCTATCCCAAGAATATGAGGTGAGAACCTTGAAAAATGGCATTTGCTGTTATGGAGAGATGCCGACACAACTTTGCAGCCATCTGCAAATCTGGCATTTGCTCCACTGAGCTTCCTCCTGCTGTCGGGTCATGAAGGAGGGGGAGGATTCTCTCTGCCTCTGTAGAGTTCTCTGTGTTATGCCCTCCTTCTCCAGATGACTTAGTCCTGCCCCCCAGCAAAGCTGTCCAGAGATTAGGCAGGGTGTCTAGTGAGGAGACTCCCTGCACCCAGAAGGTATGTGTGACTAAATGTATGTATAGTAACCATTTGTATTTAGGGGAGCTGACCACTTCATTTAATAAAGCCTTCAGATAATTTAATCAATAGCGCATTAATTAAAATACGTTGTTTTTCCAAAAAGAAGCTACATTAGACTTAAAGGGGTACTCCGGCCCTGAGACATCTTATCCCCTATCCAAAGGATAGGGGATAAGATGTCTCACTGTGGAGGGCCCGCCGCTGGGGACCTCCGCAATCTTGTATTCGCCACCCATCTGTTTGAGCTTCACGCCGCGGTGCCAGCTCACAAACAGCCAGGTGGCAACCGCGGGGCCGGAGTATCGTGACGTCACGACTCCATCCCCTGTGACAGCACAACCCCCTCCCCCCTGCCCCGCTATGCAAGTCTATGGGAGGGGGCGTGACGCCCCCTCCCATAGACTTGCATAGCGGGGGTGACGTCACACGGGGGCGGAGTCGTGACATCACGATACTCCGGCCCTGTGGTCGCCACCCGGCTGTTTGTGAGCTGGCACTGCGGCGTGCAGCTCAAACAGGTGGGTGGCGAATACAAGATTGCGGGGGTCCCCAGCAGCCGGACCCCCGCGGTGAGACATCCTATCCCCTATTCCCTGTCTCAGGGCCGGAGTACCCCTTTAAAATCGGATCCCCTGCTAAAAATTTATTGCAAAGCCAAGTATGGTGCAGGTTCAATGTAGCAAATACTTACGGATCATCCATTATTACTAGAGACAGAAGAGTAGTTTCTCGAAGTATTTATAGAGTAATATGAGTTACAGTATCCAGAACTTTCAATTCCAATCAGTTACCAATTCTTCCTCTTAAGGATGTGTCTTGTTGAATCGATGACCCTACAACACAATGCAGTGTAGCAGTATCTCCAAGAGAAGTTAAAGCCTTTTCATTACTTTTCTTTTTCAGGATATTAAAGATGTTGGGCGAAACCAATCTTTTGACATAGCACTTTTACCAGAGAACAGAGGGAAAAATCGATACAACAATATATTGCCTTGTGAGTATTTTTTATTTTATTTTTTTGTAATTGTAATACACAACAGGACAAAAGGGAAAAAATGCCAAGTACTTTTATTGACCATCAACATCACTCTCATAATGACATGGAGACCCTCCGGTGGTCTTTTCCTACACCCCATGAGTATTTACTCAACCAAAAGCAAATAGGAATATGACTAAGTGACAGATACAATGAAAAATCCATCACACACATTCATATTGCAGTAGATGCATGGATTCTTCCAGAAAAATCTTTAGCAAATCTGTCCATTAAATGTTAGGGCTGAAAGTATCAGTAATGACCATTATAATACTGTAGTGTGACAATGATCTGTTTTACCATCTCTCACCATATGCAATAGTAATGCATTACTGCTATATTCCGTTCTGTTGAATTTTACAGCAATATTCTCAGTGTTGCTGTATTTTCTCTATCTATAGATGATTTTACAAGGGTAAAACTCTCCAATGTGGATGATGATCCATGCTCAGACTACATCAATGCCAGTTACACCCCGGTAGGTAATGCTATTAGTACTGTGTAATGCGGAAGAAGATCTTGCACTATGTACTTTGTACTGTTGCTCTAAAGTGTTACTTAAAATGAGAAACAGGTTTCAGAATGACGTTGCAGATCGGGCCCTAGATTATTTTCCTCAACATCTACACAGCATTCTCTTATTATAAAAGAAGTACAAACTGTTCATAGGCTGTATTTTCAGGGCACACTGCCATAAGACAAAATATAATTTGTCCTTTTTGCAGGGACAGGAATGTATAGTACATTGAGTACATTTTTTTCTTGTTGCCAGTCTTTGCCAAGCTGTTATTTTTAGTTAAAACCAAATAAACAGGAATTTTATTGAAGATAAGACCCTTTTTACACTGTGGTAAAGCATACCTGTAATTTAAAAAATATTTTTTTAAACAAGCATGTTTTGTTAGATTAACCCTTCAGAGTAGTGACAGTGTGATTTTAATGCTCTCATTGCTTTTATCGAACCCCTGAGAGTCCCTTCCATGGTGCACAGCTATCTCTCATTTTCTCCATTTTTTAGGGACTAGGACCTGAGCTGGACTGTTTGCCTGCAGTACTCACACAGGCATTTAATTTCCCTTACTTGTCTGGTTAATCAAAGCACATGATAGAGAGCTTGTATAAGAGTACTAAACATGCTGCATTGTGTTGGGGGGTAATATTCAGATTACTGCTATAGATGATGTGGGGGAAGAAAGGGTTACTGATACATTGACTTTGCAAGGTGTTATACGAGCAGAAAAAAAGCAGCAGCAGCACACTCTGCTTTGCTCTTTGCTATAGTAAATAAACATAAACCCTGATGCATACTGTACTACCCACACAAAGGGAAAATGACAGTCATTTACCATCTGTTATGTAATGGGGGCCCATGGATACATTTCATGTATATGCTGGGAGTTTTCCTGGCACACGCAGTATGGAAAGACCCTAATACTGTCACTTCCTCTACCAAAAATCATTATATTGTAATTTGAAGTCTTAGAACAGCCCTTACTGAATAAACATGAGTTACCATAACCTGGTCCATACAATAGTTACAGTGATGCCTGTATGGTACCAGACAGAAGATGATAAACCTATAAAGAATATTGCAATGTAAATGCAGTATAATTACCCCAATTTTACTATTATTAACATTTATAATCAAGCACATTACATCATAACATTCTATTACTTTGCATTGATAAAACATTATGCATACATATTATTCATCTATATCATACTTTATGGACATATTGATTACTCTAATATGTTTGTAGTATTTTATTAACCCAATGCTAAGACACCAATCACTTAACTAAAGTATTCCATTCTTGCCAACGTAATAATAGTCACCAATAAAAGACTTATGTTGAGTTATGACAATAGCATAAAGTTAAGTATCATTCATAATAATATTAAATTACCGGTAACCATTTTTTTTTTTTTTTTGAAGGTGCTAGTATTGTGTATGAAAAATAGGTGATTGTGTGATATACCAAGGGCACCCAAAGCACAGAAATTGTCCATCTTGGTGTATCAAGCAAAATCTATACCCTATTTGTTATGCTAGTCTTATCTTCTATAAGGGTTTGAGAGGGAAGGAGAACAAGTACGAGTAGACAAACATAACAACAGATTGGAGGTCTTCTTCTGTGGATTCATACAAATAGAGGAAAACTGTAAAGCCTACATGCAAAAAATGAAAACAATTGCATTGAAGGTAGTCTGTCTTTAGTGCCTTTACCTAATTGCTGTGTTTCTGTCTTTATTGTTGTAGGGCAACAACTTCCGTAGAGAATATATTGCAACACAAGGGCCCCTCCCTGGTACCAAAGATGACTTTTGGAAAATGGTGTGGGAGCAAAATGTGCACAACATCGTGATGGTGACTCAATGCGTGGAAAAAGGACGAGTAAGTGAAAGTTAACATGCCGACGTTTTTTGGAGGGAATGCATGAATTGGGAAAGTCTAACAATAAAGAACTGGTTATGGGAGAAAATTAGGCCTGTGCCTCCATGTGACCTTAAGAAAAAGTCCTTTTTGTTACACAGAACAGGTATAACATTACAGCCACCTGCTTAATATTTTGTGCATGTCGTGATGCCCACTAGACCACTGAAGGTGCCCTGTGGTAGCTGACACCAAGGCATTAGCAGCAGATCCTTTAAGATCCTTTAAGCTAAACATAGGAGAAAAACTTGATGTGAACACCCCCTAAATAGAATGTTTCTCCTTAGGCATATGAAACTTATATGATCAACATCGTATCATATTTTATACAAAGTACAAAAAAGGACATATTCCAGAAATGGGGTTGGCGGTATGTCCTTACATATAAAATGATACTTTACGACATTTGATTCAAATACTACATTAACACTTGATTTTTGTGGGAAAAGTTTTATGCTGTCATTTTAACTTTATTCTGTGAGTCAGTACGTTGGTGATAGCAAATGTATGGGTTTTTTGTATATTTATTATTATTTACTAATATTATTTCTTTTTGTTGGAGCATTCCAGAGCACTGTACATATAATAAAGGGTTAAATAGATAGAACATATTTGCAATGACCACGAAACAGTAAATGACAGACTGTTATAGAGGGAGGGAGAATGTTTTCCGCAAGGGCTTACAATCTACTTTTGCACAAAAAAAACAGCTACAAATATTTTTGTGTACTGTCTTTAACAACATGTAACTTATTTGTTTTACTGCAGTTTACGTATAGGTTACATTTTCTTATATATTAAAGCAGTATAATATTGTCTTCAGCTCTTTTTTTTTAGCCCCAAAAGGGAAGTTGACACTGTGATCACTTGATCTCTTCTATAACGTATTGCAATATTTCTGCATTGCAGTATATTGTCATGTCCCACGCTCCGGCCACCTGCACCGGCCACGAGCACATTATGCCTTTGTCTCCGGCTGCTGGCGGGGCTGGGATTCGCATCGTGGGACATGTCCCTTAGGGCGCGTTTGCACCGGAGCTCAAAAATTTTAAGGGCCAGTACGCCCATAATTATTGTGTACACCTGACACCATCCTATAAGTCTATGCCCCTCCCACACTTCCCTGCCGGATCTTCAGTGCCCCTAGCCTGAGATTAAGCATCCCTATAGCCTTTTAGCCTTACCCGTGTATCCAGACCTTCTGCTACATTATTAGACTCCGCACCTTTGCCGCCTTCCTTGACCTTCTGCTATGTTTGACTATGCTATTGCCTTATCCTGTGTGGTCGAGCCGTGTCGGGGTAGCGACCTGGGTGTCGCCTGCTGCAGGAAGCCCATCCTGCTTTGCGGTGGGCTCTGGTTAAGACCAGCGGCACCTTAGACTCCGCTCCCCGATCCAGTCCGAGTCATCTGCCACACAGGTTAGAGGATCCACATCCAGCTCCGTTACATATATTATGCCAGTCAGCATAATGCCATCCCATTAGACCCTGCCTCAGCTCCTGAGCCTGCCACATTACAGCACCATAGATGTAAATACAGTGCATTTTCTCAAGGGGTTAAAGGTTATCACTAAGAATATAATAAAATATAAGTGGTGCCCCACACACTTCCCAGCAAGAAAAACAGTATTTTAGATTATATCAGCATGAATCATTGACATTAATAATAAACAATATAAAGCAAAGGATAATATCCAAAGGGTAAACTATTGGTTGTGTTATTGCTTCCTCTGTAGCTCTGCATATCGTGCATATTATATAAAAAAAAAAAATGGAATCATAAATTGATGGTCACATGACCTAACGCTGATTTAACATGTTCATAACTTTCAGCACTTGATAAATATAATTCACCAACTGGGTCAAGAGGCAGGAGGAGCATTTAACTGGAGAGGAGCTGTAACCTCCAGAGAAAAGTAAAAGAAAAGAATTAGTACCATTAATAATAGTACTGTCTGTACAAGAATTAGGGGGGAAACAATATATAATGCTTAGAAGGAGAAAGTGACTCCCACTTAGTAAATATAAGAGTAAATCAATACCGACAAACAAGCTGCTTTCATTAAAGGAAAAGACAGAAAAGACCCCTCTGAGGCCTGTAATACCTTGGTTATTTTTGCATTATATCTGCACTTGTGAAAAGCTCAGCATCTCGTAATTTGGATTTTAATTAGATATAAAATCACTAAGTAAAAATAACCCGCCATAGAATGACGGCATTACATGTTATTATAATAACCCCAGACATGTTTCCTCCTGAAATCATTTATCTTCAACTGAAGAATGGAAGTAAATGATAAAGAAAAAAATATTTAAAAGGTCAAGGTAACCTTTCTAAAACCATTGACAGAAGATTATCCAAGAAAACACTGTGAACTTTACATATTCTCTTTTAGAAAACAGTGCTTTTTTCTTGTAAGTTAAATGTAGCTTTTTATCAAAAAGTAATGATTGTATTTTGCTATTTCCAGAAGACATAAACAATGGAAATATAGTTATAAATACATGAGGTGTTATAGGATAAAGGTTATGTCTTGTGCCTTTATCCTCTTTGGCTGTTCACTGCCATTTGTAGCTTGCTTGACCTAGTATCAGTCATACCATACTCTTTATTACTGAGAAACTGTCATCAATTTCATGCTGCCTGACCCACGAGCCATCGGGGTGGTCCAAAGCTGTCTCTCCCCACCCCACCAGCCCTGACTGATAAGTTTGGATATAGAGAATGATCTATTATTTATGGCTGGGGGGGACAGTTGGAAGCCTCTGTGGACCGCCCTGATGATTTATGGTTTAGGCAGCAGATGACTTGTGGTTTAGGCAGCATGAAAATGATAACAACTTTCCTTTAAGTACACCAAAATGTATGTACTTCCTTTTCATAACCGTCCACCTATACTGTTGTGCTGTACACAGATTATATCAGTCTTTGCCCTTTATGGGGCTCTCAGTTCATTTTCTCTATCTTTGCTAAAGGGGTACTTCGCTGCTCAGCATTTGGAACAAACTGTTCCAAATGCTGGAGCTGGCAACGGCGCCGGGAGCTTGTGATGTAATAGCCCCGTCCCTTGTGATGTCACACCCCGCCCCCTCAATACAAGCCTATGGGTGGGGGCGTGATGGCTGTCACACCCCCTCCCTTAGACTTGCATTGAGGGAGCGGGGCGTGACATCATGAGGGGGTGGGGCTATGATGTCACGAGCTCCCAGTGCCGGCTCCAGTGTTCGGAACAGTTTGTTCCAAAAGCTGAGCAGCGGAGTACCCCTTTAGAAAAGATAGAGAAAATAAACTGAGAGCCCCATAAAGGGCAAAGACTAATATAATCTGCCTAAACCATAAGTCATCAGGGCGGCCCACAGAGGCTTCCACCTGTCCCCCCAGTTTGTCCCCCCACTTGTTCCAAACGTTGAGCAGCGGAGTACCCCTTTAAGTTCACAAAATATGATAAATTTAGTGGGAAGCCAGTTGCATGCCTTTGCAGTGTAAAAGGAATCTGGTGTACATGAAGTGAACCCTGTGAGAATGTACAAACTGTATGCATATCTTGCTCTTGGATCTTAGAATCCAAGTACTAAGCAGAAAAGTGCTAACTACTCATTACGTGCATGTCTGACTCTATAGACCCTCTCAGAAAGTTTCAGCCTATAAACTGTGTTACAACCAGCATCAAACTGGCCTTAATGGCAGAGTGGTGGGAATGGAGCCTGTATGTCAGAGCATGTATGGATCCCTAGTATCAAGCAGTATAGGCTCCATGCTCTGCCACAAGTTGGACTTAATACATATTCTTAACTACAAACAATGCTTCTAGGAGCAATTACTTCCATAACCAGGGCTGGTGGAAGGATTTTTGCCACCTTAGACCAAACTTCCATATTCCCACTCATTGCCCCCAGCCATGTCCCCTCACGTTGCCCCTAGCTATGCCCCCTCACGTTGCCCCTAGCTATGTTTGCTCACATTGCCCTAATACTAAAGTCTCAATGAAAAAAACACCACTCACCTCTCCATCATTGCCCCGAAGCTCCAGAGGCATCTCTCCCTTGAGCAACTTGGAGGCTTGGCTCCTCTTTGCTGGGTAATCTGTCTAGAGCTTTGAAGGTTTCATAGGCTATAAAGGAACAAAGAGAAACAATTCAAACAGTAATGCAGCATTGTGATAGTTTGCTAAAGCCCTCTTTATATTCAGCCGATATGTTTTTGTTTGCTCCATAATTTCTCTTTTGCCATGTTTTTGTGATGAGTTTACTTTTGCATCTAGGTATGAACTCCATTTATCTTATATACATTACTTTGCAATTACCATCGATATAGATTTACAATGTAAGTTAACTGTGAATTTCATTAGTATAGGTCTTCTAAATTCTAGTTATAAAACACTTTTACAGCCATGGACTAGGCCTCAGCAGATGTCTCCTCATATCTAATTATATTTTCTCCTTACAGGTAAAATGTGATCATTACTGGCCTTTTGATCAAGACTCATTGTATTATGGGGACCTCATAGTTCAGATGCTGTCAGAGTCTGTGCTTCCCGAATGGACAATAAGAGAGTTCAAAATCTGCAGCGTAAGATCTTTTCCCTCATATTGAGATTAAACAGTGTGAAGGTTTCCGCTTCTGCACGGCTTCATTTATCAAGTATATGAAATCAATGACACAGTAAACAATACGAAATTCTTATTTTACTTATTGTTTTTCAGTCATTCATCACCCTGAATTGTGCCCTTTGCGGTAACCCGGGTGAACTTTATGTTTACTAAAAGGCCAAAAGTACTTACTTTGTAAAACTTGTAAACCTTAACATGATAAAATAGAATGATTGATGGTGTGACGGTCAGATTTGCATTGTGGCATTTAGGCTTGACAACACAATTTTGGTTAGAGAAAAATAATAGCTTGGTATGAAAATGTGCAACTTAATGCTTAATAACTGCATCCAGCCTATAGAGACTTAGGTTACTGTCAGGTGGATCCATATTTACTTTCTAAGCAAAAATAAGAATTAAGGTAAAAGATAGGAAAACATTTTATTTCGGATTGTTTCCTTCCTTTCTGCTAGAATCTTTAAACCATGCATTCCATTACCAGGGGAGGCAATAGAATGCAAATGAGTGTACGTTGATTTTATTGCCCCAGTGCTTTGTATCTGCAGCTCTCTAATAAAGATGAACGGAGGGGGCATGATGCCCCCCACTCTGTGCACAAGGAGAGCCAGTGGGACGTGCAGGAGTCCAAGTAGTCGGACCCCCTGAAATCAGACACTTAACCCCTATTCATTGGATCAGGGACACATTTTCCTAAACCGGAGTATCCCTTTAATATAGAATAAATCCTTCTATACCACCTTACAATTATACCATAAAAGTTCATACTCTTATTGGGTTAGTAAAACATGTTATTACTATAAACTTTATCCCAGAGAGAGTGCAAAACCTAAAATATAACCTTTATTGATATCATTAAAAAATCCCCAAACAAGTGAAACCATATGCCAATAAACATTTTGCCTGTATCTGTACAAATTGTTTATGGGTATATAGGGTTCAATTGTTTGGTGATTTTTTTTCTATGATATTATTAAAGGCTATATTTTAGGTTCTGCATTCTTTCTGCAATAGGGGTGGAATTATATTGGTCAATTCTGGGATTTGCATTACTGTAGACCTATAGAGGTCTCCATTACATCTGTAAAATGTGAAGATTTTATTATCCTTGGAAGATTTTCATGCATTGATCGTTCAGCCCATATTGTTCTTCAGTTTACCATTATAAAAAGCAGACTATTAACTTTCATTAGTTCATTTCTTTATACAGACACAAAACTTATATACTATGGAAAGTGACAAGAATATCTATCTAGCTTCTATCGATCTATCATCTATCTATCTAATGAGTGAGGATAATTCTAATGATTCTATTTCAAATGGCATATCAATTACAATACAAAACAATATCTAACAAGATTGCTTACTTTTCTCTATAGGAAGATCAACTAGATGCTGCCCGATTGGTCCGACATTTCCACTACACCGTGTGGCCTGATCATGGAGTCCCAGAGACCACACAATCCCTTATCCAGTTTGTACGAACTGTCAGGGATTATATTAACAGGACACCAGGAGCGGGCCCTACTGTGGTCCATTGCAGGTACTGTTATATTACCATTAGTTACTTTTATATTATATCTGCATGTTGTATTATACAGTCCACATATCTTTATTATTGCTCAAATTTTATTTCAAAATGTAAAAATTCAATTGCATGAATGTTTGATAAGGCAGGGGTCCTACCTCGGAAACCCCCACCTGTCAGGACAAGACGGTCCCGCGACCCCCTTAAAGTGACCGCAGAGATGTGATGAATTGCTGGCTGTGCCCATCCATGGCTTTCTTCTATTCCTTCTTATGTGGACTGCTTCTGTGCCTTCTATAGATTATAATTGAGATGCATATTTAAAGGGGTACTCCCGTGGAAAACAATTTTTTTTAAATCAACTGATGCCAGAAAGTTAAACAGATTTGTAAATCACTTCTATTAAGAAGTCTTAATCCTTCCATTACCTTTTAGGGGCTGTATACTAAAGAGAAATCCAAAAGAGAAACTCATTTCCTCTGATGTCATGACCACAGTGCTCTCTGCTGACCTCTACTGACCTCTGACCCCTAAAAAGTACTGGAAAGATTAAGATTTTTACAAATCTGTTTAACTTTCTGGCACCAGTTGATTTAAAAAAAATAAGTTTTCCACGGGATTACCCCTTTAAAGCCAACAGTTCTCTGCCTCTGCATCTCTTTACGGCTTGCTTCAACAGCTTAAAGGGGTACTCCGGTGAAAACATTTTTTCTTTTAAATCAACTGGTGGCAGAAAGTTAAACATATTTGTAAGTTACTTCTATTAAAAAATCTTAATCCTTCCAGTACTTAGTAGCTGCTGAATGCTGCAGAGGAAATTCCTTTCTTTTTGGAACACTGATGACATCACGAGCACAGTGCTCTCTGCTGACATCTCAGTCCATTTTAGCAACCATGCATAGCAGATGTATGCTAAGGGCAGCATGGTGGCTCAGTGGTTAGCAGTGCAGGGGACTTGGGTTCAAATCCCACTAAGGGCAACAATAAATAAAGCGTTATTATCATTATAATAACATCAGCAGAGAGAACTGTGCTTGTGATGTCATCAGAGAGAATTCCAAAAAGAAAAGAATTTCCTCTGTAGTATTCAGGAGCTAATAAGTACAGGAAGGATTAAGATTTTTTAATAGAAGTAATTTACAAATATGTTTAACTTTCTGCCACCAGTTGATTTAAAAGAAAAAAGGTTTTCACCGGAGTACCCCTTTAACCAGGCAATGTTTTACTCACAATAGGTGAGGGCCCAGAGTTGGATCTAATAGATGTCCCTTCCTTCTTTATTACCTGGACTATTAATGAGGAAAGTGAATGAATACAACCCATTATAAACATATTCTAGCCTGTGGTTTCTTGCTCCTGTTCTTAACATTCTTTTGATAAGATAGACTCTAGATATATTATATAAACTACTATAACTACTATCCCAAATACTGATTTACTCAGATCTGCATTTTATGTGTTTTCAGTGCTGGAGTTGGCAGAACAGGGACATTCATTGCTCTGGATAGAATCCTGCAACAAGTGGACACAAAAGACTCAGTGGATATCTATGGAGCTGTGTATGATCTCCGACTTCACCGTGTGCACATGGTTCAAACTGAGGTGAGAAAGCTGCTCTAACAAACAGCAATACATGATTAATAAACCTTCATTGTAGATTGCATCTGACACTACATATTGGCCCTGATTTGCTATTGCAAATGCTCCAGATATAATACTTGACTCGCCCTATATTTCTATATCTAAATTTTAGATACTTTTTAACCACTTCTTAACCAGGTCCAAGCAAGGTGCAGGGCCTTGTTAAAGGAGATGTTGCCAAGTAAAAGGGCCATGGCATAAATGAGCCAAAAAAATGCTCCCTTAACTTTTGGTGCATGATTTTGGTTTGAAGTAAGCCAGCTAAAAGTTGTTCTACACTAAAAGTCCCTATACACCATAGACTCAAGTCAATCGAACCCACTACCAGCAGATTTAACATTTAGTTCTGAATGATGTGCGCACACTGGGGTGGTCAGCCACATGATGTCACGCCCCCTCCCATAGACTGTCATTGAGGGGGCGTGGCCTGACATCATGAGGGGGAAGCCGGAGCACTGGCCAGTGCAGTACCCCTTTTAGTGTACAGCAGCCTCCCAACTTTTCACCGACATATGATGTTGGTAGAAAGAAGGGTTGGACATGTTGTATTTTCACCACGGGCCCAATTATTTTGGGAAAGATAGCAAGCTTACCATTCCCCATAGACAGCACATGGACATTCGGCCATGCCAAATGTTCATATGTATAATATGTATATGTATAGGGAGGTCAGGAGAGATTTATCCTGGCAGTTAATGAAAATGTAGGGCAGTCCTTAAACCAGACATATTCAACTTTGATAAATCTTTAGAAATTGAAGACCGTCTGACTAAGTTTTTGCTGTCTACGAATTAGACAGTTGTAGTAAATCTGGACCAACATGTTATTACTGTCAATGCTGTAAGAAAGCTATTATTTAAGGGCTAAGCTGTGCAACTGTCTTTACCTACTCACATCCTTGGAATGACACTACCATCATTTACCAGAAGTTTTGACTGGTGGAGCAGTAGGGTTCTGCTGGCTGCTCTGCCCCATCAGTTCTGATCCCCTCTCTTTGGAAAGCCAAGTGTGCAGAGTACATAGACTTTCTCATAGACTTTCTATGGACCTGTACGCTACTTACTTTAATTTCTGAGGAAATTAACATCATTTTATATATAAAGGCCAAAAGTTTCACATGGGTTAATATTAGAATTCCTAGCTTCCTACCTCTGTAGACTCTTGTTCATAAGATCAGCATGTATAGAGTAATATAAAAAAAGAAGAAGAATTCCTAGTACAGTATAAGTAGAATGGTCGGTTTGCTAAAAGCTTCCTCCTAATACAGTATCAGTATTGTCAATAAAACCTAGGTAACAGGTAATGTTAGCTCAGCGAGAGGGGGTGGCTGTATAACATGCAGAATATAAATGATCTGCTACTGTTCTTTCACAGTGCTGGGTGCCCAGGTTTATTTGCTGCAGATGGTTAAACATTTACAATAAGGGAATTAGATGTAAAACTGAAATGTTCTCTGCAGAGGATATTAAAGAATAATTAATTCTTAACTGGTGCTGGGGCTTGTAGAAGTCCAGGCCTCAGCACTATATTTCCCTTTTAGTATGCAAGTCTAGACTCCTAATTCACAATAGTTTGGCTAAGGTGATTATGTTACAGATTTATCGAATGAAGTTAACATATCAAACCAATTCATCTCTAGTTAGACATGTACCTTAAAGGGGTTGTCCAGTTTCGGATGTTTCCACAAATGGCATTTAATTAGCAGCTCTGTTGTTTAGCTCTTAAAAAAAAAAAAAAAAAAAAAAAAGAAATCTGCCTAGGCCACCGGCATTAAAAATAAAAGCCTCGATTTACCTCCCGACGCTCCCCCTTTGTCCCTAGGGTCCTGCTCCTGGCCTCCTATGCAATCCTATTCCTGTGCCGGGGGGTGATGCGTCAGACTGCAGCTCAGCTGATCACTGGCCGCAACGTGACTGGCTGAGCAGGTGTGTAATGTATTTGGCCCTGGCAACTGGAAGAAGCCAATTACTGGTTGAGGCGGGACATCGCTGTGGCCATCAATTGGCTGCAGTCTGACGCGCCGACCTCCGGCACCAGGAAGAGGATCACATTAGAGGCTGGAAGCAGGGAGTGGTGGGAGGTTGTTTTTTTCATCCATTCTGACAGCCTGGAAAGTATTTTGATCCGGATTTTGCTCAGTATTTTTTACCAAAACCAGTAGAGGAGCCGACATAGAGAAAAACTATAATGGAGCCATTTTCCTGTGTCCGTTCCACTTCTAGTTTTTTTAGTAATACTGACCAATACACTACGTGTAAACAGCCTTAGAAGGATTTGGAGTACACTGATTTTAACTTTTTCAAATAAAACATAAAGATTCAAACATTAGAAATTGCATTCTCTTCATTCCAAATGAATTAACTTCTGTTGAAATGGGAACACATTACTATGATTTTACTGCAAATATTAATGTTTTTCTACGATGTATAATAAATTACAATATTCATCTTTGGCAGAAATAGCCTATGATGCTCAGAAAACAGGACAGAACTGATCACCCATTTGCATTCTGTTCACCAGTATATGTTGTAAGAGCGAGTCCCATGTGTCCCAATATATTTTAGGAACTGAACAACAATGAAACATCTGCCCCCAGGTTGTTTCTATCTCTTCAGCTAACATCACATTGCACGTACTGTGCAGAGAGGCTCCTGAAGAGATGCTGGTAATTTCTATACACTATATGAGAACAATACTTCACACCTCATGTAGGTGCAAATTACAGGCAGTGTATATGAAAGCAAATGATAGGTCCCTATACAGCATACCAAGAACAGCAATCTGTATGTGCTGGTAATTCAGCTTCTTCATGGCTGCTTTGGGTTTGTCTTATAATATATCAATCTGAATGCTTTCTTTTCCATATTCAATTTATTGTTCTTCTAATGTAAAAGCCGTAAATTGTAAAACAATAGACGGTTCCTGAGCGCACAGCAATGCAGCCAATGTAGTTTATGATTGGAACAATTACCAGCAATTATAACTGGAGACCTTTCTTTTGGAAGATCTCCCAGCAATTCTGTGAATCTTTCCTTCTCTTATTTACGACTAAAGAACTGTATTAACAATATCTATAACATTTCATATACACTATTTTTACCCTCTACTATCCAATTTACGGGGTCAAATTTAGGCAAAGTGTGACCCTGGGAAGAATTTAAAGTAGAGACCCAAATGCCATAATATTGTACCAATAGAACAGTCACATTTGTTGTTCCAGTGGCGTTTATAAGGTCTTAAAAGATCAGGACACAAACCTCCAGCCATATGTCTTCTTTCTCCAGAAACACAATAAAAAAAAGATATAAAATCAAATATACATGTAAAATTATCATATAATATTGCTAGAATAGTATTAAATATTATATGATTAATATTGCATATTAACTTTATACTGGTATTAGCTTAAAGTGTACTACACATGGACCAATACTATCAATAAGAACAATATTAAAGGTCTTCAGCTCCCTGCTATGTCTTAGGTTTCAATTGTGGATACAGAAGGCCTCTGTGGGAGGGTCACTGTCAAATTTTCCCCTCTTTAACACTGGCCTTGCTCATTAAGACCAAAATGTTGTCCTGGCAAATGCGTATAAGGTCCAGCATCTACATGTGGCTCTCATATGCATAAGGCTATGTTCAAATGGTGGAATTTCTGAGTGGAATTCTGCAAGAATATTCCGCTCATGAATTCTAAGTCCCTTTGATTTCAATGACTGTGCGCACAGTGGAATATTTGCGGTAGATTAATAATCTAGATTAATAATCTATAAAGATGGCACATTTCCGAGAGGTCTTAGTGCTGCCGAGCAAATGCGCGTTTCTTTCGTGTGCACGTTGAGCACATTTTCGGCCGTATGAACATGGCCTAATAGGAGTCTCAAGGAACAGGGAAATGTATGTGATGCAGCTGCATTGTTACTTACATAGAAGCAGAAGAACTACTCTAAGGCTATGTTCACATGCTGGAATGCTGGAATGTCCGCATGGAGAATCTTCGTGCGGACATTCCGGACAGTGTGAGCGCCAGCATAATCATAGACGGCTATGCATTCCGTGCAGTCTCCGCACAAAAAATGAATATGTTCATTCTTTTTGCGAACACGGAAAATAGAATTTCTCTGCCGGAAACAACTGGCACAGAAATATCGCCGTGTGCACAGTGCAGCAGAATCCCTTTGAATTCAATGGGACTCTACAGCAGCAGAATATATATATATATATATATATATATATATATAAAGGGGGTGAGTATCTTCCTCAAGGAGAGGCACTACTTCTGGTGTAAAAACGGAGATTCAAGTAGGCCATTTAGCACTCCGCGGGCTTCTGGGTACAAAAACATGCAAATTAGCTCACCACACCACCTACACAGGCAGTGCGTCCTGCAAAACCGCTCAGGCTCCATTAAGAAGTCTCAGAACTGATTGGGATTTATGCCAAGCCAGAACTCTCTCTCCAGAAGGAAAGAGGACCCATCTGCAGACCGATGTTTCGGGGTGCTTGCCCCTTGTCATTACAGAGCAGTGATCTGACGAGGGGCAAGCACCCTGAAACAGCTGTCTGCAGATGGGTCCTCTTTCCTTCTGGGGAGAGAGCTCTGGCTTGGCATAAATCCCAATCAGTTCTGAGACTTCTTAATGGAGCCTGAGCTGTTTTGCAGGACGCACTGCCTGTGAAGGTGGTGTGGTGTACATATATATATATATATATATATATATATATATATAATGTCTGTGTTTGGCCTTTTTATATTTTTCCAAGCTGAGTTCCAGATAGACAGATAGATAGATACTGCTATAAACTATAGTAGATCTTAAATGATCTGTGTTTGGAACATTTTACTTTAAACCAAACATACAGCAATAAATATTTCATTTATTTTTATATAATTCTACAATGCAGCTTCTCCAAAGCTAGTTCACTTTTTCATGCATTTCTGAGATCTCTGACTTAAAATATTTGGTGTCTGTTGCCTACCGGAGATAACACCAGATGATAGAAACCTATACAGTAGCTATTTATTTACCATGATGAATGCCACCATTTCATTAAACAATAAGCAGACGTTCCATCTATCAGGCTCTTCCTCCACATGAAGTAATAATTAATCAGACTTCAGCTTTATCTCCAGGGATGCTGCGACGTCTGTACACTGCTAATGTAGAAATGGACAGCAGAGTAAAGCTGCCTATACAGACTTAACACTGTTCTAAAAAATAATATTCACATACAGATAACCACAAGTGTTTTGTATTTGTTTTCTGTGTTAAATCAACCCTCACTTTTGTCCATTTAATTGCATAGAATTTTTAAATACACATTGGGGGAGATTTATAAAAGGATTTAGACTGTTTTTTCTTGTCTAAATTTGTCACACAGAAAGTCGCAGTCTAAATATGTGCGACTTTTCTGCGACTTTTGCTGTAGAGGATTTTTAGAACATGATGCACGCAAGTCTATTTTAGACTGAAATGCATTGAAAAATGCATTGGTGCTGAATTTATCAAAAGCGACTTTTCAGCGACAAGTCGCATAGGCTGAAAGTACGCCGAAATGTCAGACCATGTTGGAGCAGGTTTAAATATAGTCTAAAGCATAGATCATGCAGTCTGTGCACAGAATTTATCAAGAGCCGTGCTCCTTTTGATAAATTAGGCGCAAAATAGACCAGACTAACCCTCTGTAGTTTGGTCTATATTGATGCGGGACATAGACAACTTTGATAAATATCCCCCATTGAGTTGTAATGTAGGTATTTATGATGCACATGTGACCACTACTATGATATACATATATGCATTGACCTGTCCTTTGCTACAGTCAATTCCAAATGTTTGAAGAACTCATACTAGGAGTGCTCCACCTGGAGTTTTCATGGTGTAAAATGCCAGTCAGACATGACAGAGGGTTGAATGGTGGAAGTCCTTGAACTGGTATTTGGATTAATATCACAAAGGAAATCTGTCATCAGTGTCACCTGCACTAACACGTTGGAACAGACAGGTAGTGCCGGTGACACTGATGACAACGGTACTTACCTTGTCCTGTTCCATGCTGTGGCTCACCGACAATCCTCTTTGGTATCTTTATATCCGGGCACAACTTGGAGCATAAGCGGAGCTTAGTGATGTCACCGCTGCTGTTCTCGGCTGGGTCCCGCTGCTAGCAAACAGCAGCGGTGGCATCACTAAGCTCCGCCTATGCTCCAAGTTGGGCCCGGAGATAAAGATACCGGAGAGGATTGCCGGAGAACCACAGCATGGAACGGGACAAGGTGAGTACCGTTGTCATCAGTGTCACCTGCACTACCTGCCCATACCGACAGGTTAGTGCAGGTGACACTGATGACAGATTTCCTTTAAACAACAGGTCCAGTAACCTAATCCCAGTGAAGCTGTGTGTGCATGTAATTACCTCCTTATTAAAACCAATGGAAGTTATGGAAATATATGGTTTACAGCATTTATTTCCTAAAAAAACAAGGTCTGGATAAAAGATGTTTTGGAGGTCCCACAAGTATTCTAGGTATAATCCCTAACAGCAGTGTCTCAAATGTACTTATTTAAATATATTTCTGATTTCTAGGTTATATGAATAATCTTTTTCAGAAACTCTAGCTAACATTTTTGTAATACATGTATTTTCTTGGGCTGTAGTTCATGACCTCATTGGCCATTTTTTTGTATGTTTCTTAAAGGCTTTAGATTCATTTGGAAATAAATAACATAAAAAATAACATTTATTCAAAATATTTACTATCTTTCAAGGTTTCTATCTTTCAAGGTTTCTCTCGCCCCCTGTCCACTGTCTGAGTTGGTGTGTAACACATGATTTTTTCTTGCTACTATCTCTAAAACTGAGAGAGCTGAAAGTCTGTCAGATTTTTCTTATTTTACCCTGTGTAGCAGCAAAATGGTAGAAACATTTTAATAAAGACTACCTAGCACAAATGTGTCCATAAACTCTCAAACTCATAAGAGACTTTTTTTTCCACATGTCTTGGAATTTAGTTGGAATGATTAAGAACTAACGCTGAAATATATATATATATACACAGAATGGTGTGCTGCATTTCTCCTAATATATACATATATATATATATATATATATATATATATATTCAAATGTCTTTAGAACAGTGTGGCTTAAAGGGGTACTACCATGCTGACAACTTATCCCCTATCTAAAGGACAGGGGATAAGTTGCCTGATCATGCAGGGTCCCGCCGCTGGGGACCCCCGCGATCTCGCACGCAGCACCCTGCTCTCATCAGGCCCCGGAGCGTACATCGCTCCGGGTCTGATGACTGCCGATCACGGGGCCGGAGTATTGTGACGTCACGGCTCCGCCCCCATGTAACATCACGCTCCGCCCCTCAGTGTGAGTCTATGGCAGGGGGCGAGACAGCTGTCTCACCCCCTGCCATGGACTCGCATTGAGGGGCGGAGGGGGATGTCACACGGGGGCGGAGCTGTGACGTCACGATCACCGGCCCCGCCATCCGACCCGGAGCGGATGTTGGCTCCGGGGCCTGATGAGAGCAGGGTGCTGCGTGCGGGATCGCGGGGGTCCCCAGCGGCGGGACCCCGCACAATCAGGCAACTTATCCTCTATCCTTTAGATAGGGGATAAGTTGCAAGCACGGTAGTACCCCTTTAAGTTGCTTGAATTATAAAACAATATTACTATTATTGTGTTGCTAAATATGATATGATTTTGTTGCTGAATATGTTACCAAGAACATAATAAAATGTTCAACAATGTGTTAAACATTTTTATATCTCTTATTATGTAAATAGAAAATGGAATAATTTTTTTTTTTTTTAGAATTCCCTCTTACTCATATTTATGGACATTTATCAACGGGTTTAGTCAGGTTTTCTTTACTATAATTGCCACAAAATTGTCGCAACTGCGACTACGTGATTTTTTGTGCGACATTTTGACTGGAAAGCGAGAAAAGCAAGTTTTCCAAAAATTAACTACGTAGTAATAATTTTAAAATGGACTACGGGTAGTCAGGTTTTTATTAACTGCGACAGTCGCAACTGCGCAAAAAAAAAGTCGCAACAGAGTTAAAAATTGACTAAATTTACTCCAGCTCAAACATGGAGCAGAAAAAGCTACTACCAAAGTAAAAAGGAAAAATTGCTTACGTGAAAGAAAATTATCAACAGGCTGAAACCAGTTGATAAATAAGTCATACATAAGCAAAAAAAAAGTAAGGAAAAAATTACAAAAAAAAAGAATACATAAGCAAACAGTGATAAATGTCCCTCATTGTTTTTCTTTTTGCAGTGTCAATATGTGTACTTACATCAATGCGTTAGAGATGTCCTCAGAGCAAGAAAACTGCGAAACGAGCAAGATAATCCTGTGTTTCCAATTTATGAGAATGTGAATCCAGAATACCATAGAGGTGAGGACATTAGAAATCGAGGGAAATGCTTTTTAACTTCAGTTTTCATAGTCTGACTTAACAAATCTACTCTCTTTTGCAGAAAATGTATATGCCAGGCAATAAATCCCCTAATTCCATCTGCTTCAATCAAGACAACGCTACATTTGGCACCAGATATTTGCCCACATCTATCAGAAGTGGAGTAAACTTTGCCAATTTCTAAGTTAAATTTACGACTGCATTTGATAAATCTGTCACAACATACATTCCTGCCATTCACCCTGGCAGAAAGTACAGCACATTCTATGCCAGCATTTGTGTGGAGTAGAGATGCAATAGTTTTAATTGCAACTTTTTTACTTAATTCACTCCATTTTCCCAAACGGATTTGCCTTGGTGCCAGTAGATCTGAATTCTGGTGCAATTGTTTACAATCATGTCAAATATTTTGGGGGAAAATGTGACAGAAAAAGTATGAATACGTTGATAAATATGGGCCACAGAGCATGTCTTCAGTATTTCTCCTGCATCTTGTATTTTATATGTAATATATCTGTACATCCAATTATATCTCGTCATAATATATGTAAATACAAACTTGTTTATAGACAGTTTACTTAGTATTAGTATTTTTCATAACATTGAAGACTCTGGATGAACTATAGCAATTCCCCGATAGCTGACTGTTTACATTGTGTCGATGCAGCCAGCACATTTGCATTAGTGCATTGACATCTTAATGACATATTATCCAGTCAGATCTGTGCCAGAGAACTCTTCATCATCTGTCAAACTGCATGTGGCTAAGAACATTTATTTCCATGTAAAATAAAGAAACAGGAACAATCTGTCAGAGAAATTTAAAGGGCTTAACTCATGAACCATGATGAGTGGGCCTGTCTCCTGTGTACAAAATGTTAATGCGTTCTATATAAAACCAAGATTGATCAGTTCACAATTGTGGCTTTTGTCACTACTTCTCTATTTTCTATTCCAAGCAATAAACCCCCATAGTAGGTTATTACAATAAATTGCATAGCCTTGGTTGGATGAGATGTGTTTCTGCACCTAGAAATCGACCAAGCTGTAGACCCCTAGTCCAGTCATGAAGAAAGTTGGATGAGATGTTGGAGACCTCCAAGTTCTTGCATTGGTACATTGAATGGATCATCTATCTACACCTGCTTCATATGGCATGGTGACACCTACATTGCAAGAAAAGATAGCACCAAACATACATGAACCTGGCCATGTACAGAGTCTCTAGTTACTATATATGATAATGGTGCTTATAATACAGCTACATGGAATAATTGACTGAGAATACATAAAAAATGTCAACTGTTGGATGTATCAAACTGTATTAACCTTGGAGTTTTGAAGCCCTGAAACCCAGCAATGTATATTTGCCCCCATGACAAGCACTTGTGTAAATGACGCTTGCCTTAATTGAAGCGAATCATACAATTGCGATATAAGCTATAAAGAATGGTGAGAGATGTATTTTGTAATGTTGGCACTTAACCAGTGGTGTTTGAGTAGTAGAAGCCTAGCTATGTGTTTAAAGGGGTACTCCGGTGAAAACCTTTTTTCTTTTAAATCAACTGGTGCCAGAAAGTTAAACATATTTGTAAATTACTTCTATTAAAAAATCTTAATCCTTCTAGTACTTAGCTGCTGAATGCTATAGAGGAAATTCCTTTCTTTTTGGAACACTGATGACATCACAAGCACAGTGCTATCTGCTGACATCTCTGTCCATTTTAGCAACCGTGCATAGCAGATGTATGCTAAGGTCAGCATGGTGGCTTAGTGGTTAGCACTGTTGCCTTGCAGTGCTGGGGCCTTGGGTTCAAATCCCACTAAGGACAACAATAAATAAAGAGTTATTATTATAATAACGTCAGCAGAGAGTACTGTGCTTGTGATGTCATCAGAGATTCTTTTCCAAAAAGAAAAGAATTTCCTCTGTAGTATTCAGTAGCTAATAAGTACAGGAAGGATTAAGATTTTTTAATAGAAGTAATGTAAAAATCTGTTTAACTTTCCGGAGCCAGTTGATTTAAAAGAAAAAAGGTTTTCACCGGAGTACCCCTTTAACCACTGCCACTGTGATTTTCGCATGGGTGTATAAAGCTATGATATGGAAGAGTGTCGTGTTTCTAAGCGGCAACACATATTAAAGGCATGTTTTTAATATATAATATGCAGATGTAATGTACATTGTAAGCATGCTGGGATAATGTTATGTTACTGAATAGAAAATATAAACCTTAGCACTTGAATGTTTCGGAATAGCTCTTTAGTTACGGCATTCTTGGAAACTGAAGGCACTTGTTAGCTATTTTATCATAAGCTTTGTGACTGCTAAACAAATAAATACTAAAGATATGTTGCATCAATGTATAGCCTGAAAGAAAGATAAGCAACGCATAATCTTAGCAATAATATTGTGACCTGATATTCATTTATCCTGGAACATAAAATGACATGCAGACACTGCATCTGGGTCACATTTACAAGCAGTATCTGCAAAGGTTTGTTATCCGCGATGCAGGTTACCATGGAAATTCGAATGTTCGTCGCCAAACGGTCAGAATATTATTCATTAGGAAGTGAGCTTTCTGGCTCAATGCATCTTAAAGCTGACTTCCACAATGGCTGGGGGGTCTATAGAAAGGGTTTATCTGTATACTACTCGATTCTATGGTGTATATGTAATGTACATATATTTGGTCACATATTTTTCTAAGGTAAAGAGGCTGAATGAAAAAGACAAAGACCATTAACTTCTGAAATACTCTCATTTATCTATACAAGTGAGTACATTTGTACTCACTACACAACTCACTGAAGTTCTTAAGTAGGCGTATAGGAAGCCTGATGATAAGCTAATGAGAATATACTGTATAGCATCTCACCTCCTCATGTATCCCTCTTGGTGCTATTGACTGATCTAAAGGTATCATAAATCGTAATAAGCACATATAAAGGAAAGCCCAGCACTGCTTTGGTGCAAGTTAAAATAAGGATTTTTAAGGTCGACCATACAATACTGGTCACACAAGTTGTATACAGCTGATTGGTTTTGGGCATGATTGGCCTGTAGCCAATTTATAGCCAGCCCATACAGGCTGGCTATAAGTTGGCTATAGGCCAATCATGCCCAAAACCAATCAGCTGTATACAACTTGTGTGACCAGTATTGTATGGTCGACCTTAAAAATCCTTATTTTAACTTGCACCAACACCAGTGTTGTATAATCTACCCTAAAACCTTGTTAATACTTGCACCAGACTTTCTTCTTTGTTGCTTCTTTGTTTTGATCCCAGATGCCATCTTTATTCCTTGGTGCACGACGCAGCTGCTGGTCGTGGAGAGTTGAAGACTCTGCTCAGTTAAAGTAATTCCCAGGGTAGTCAATAGTGTTGCTCGCGAATATTCGCAATTAGAATTTTATTCGCGAATATCGCATATTCGCGAATTTGCGAATATTCTCGAATATAACGCTATATATTCGTAATTACGAATATTCGTTTTTTTTTTTTTTACAGTACACATCACAGTGATCATCCCTCTCTGCTTCCAGCTTATGTGGTGTAAGAAGGCTCTAATACTACTATGTGAGACTGGCGTGCGAATTTTCGCATATGTGAAACTTTGCATATGCTAATTTTCGCATATGCGAATATTCGCTTATGCAATTTTTGTACATGCAAATTTTCGCATATGTAAATTTTCGCACACGTGAATATTCGCATATGCGAAAAAAAAACGTGAGTATTACGAATATGGCAATATGACGAATATTCGTCCATATATTTGCGAATTCGAATATGGCCTATGCCGCTCAACACTAGTAGTCAATGTGGATACACTACTAACTTCTTTTCTGCCCCTTGTTCAGTAAGTTAGGGTCTCTGTCTAGTGAATCTTATTAAAAATGTAATATTTCTTATGAATAGTGATCCTCCCAGTAAAACCACTGCAGTGTTTATGGATATTACTGTATTAATGTGGCTCACAGGCAAATGTAATTCCTAGTAATTGAGGTCACGTTAGTTGTTTGTCACATACATTAAAAACTACAGAGGCAAGGCAATATAGCTTCAGTCCACATCAACATTTACATAATATTTGGAAGAATGGCATTCATATACTGCGGTTAGTTTCACATAGCCAGAATACAAACCCATTTCCCAGGTCATACTGTGGAGCAACATCCAGGTCTCCCATGGTCCTGCTGAACCAAACTCATAGAATCACAGGGTTCTATAATGGTCTACGCTTGGTTAAATAGATCCAGGTGCTGCAGCTGCAATATGAATACTAAACTATGGGATATTATGGCTGCACAAAACTGTCCTTAGTCAGTAAAGAACAAAAGTGCTCAATCTTTTATTCTACTCAGTGATTTTAAAATGTAGCCTGTACTACAAAACTGTAGCATACATTTGCTTTTAAATTATGTTTAATCGTATTTATTTAATATTACCTGTATTTTTATTATGTATTACGATATCCATGTATTGCCAGTGCTGGACAGACATCCTTCTTCACTGCCAAGCACCAGAGCACAATGTCTTACATTGTTTGGGAGGGAAGAAGTATTTTTGCATGTCTTATATTTTGTAATAAAAAAGAATTGTTCATTAAGTGGAAGCATCATTTGAGTCTAAATATTTAATAATACCTGTTAAATATAGGAATTGCATCATCACTGGTTACTGGTCTTAAATTTACTAAATTTTTGTGCAATAGTTTTTTTTTTTATCTTTATTCAATGGACTTTTTTCTTAGTCTTAATGATATACTATCAAAGTTGTCATTTCAGGAAGGGATGTTAACTTGGCTGTTTCCTCATCAGTAATAACAAGTACATTAATATCTTGCTAAGTTTTCTATAGCCATGTATTACAGCAGCAACAAATAAAATCCCCCCTTTTAAGATTAAAATCAATAATGACAATGATTTTATTAGCTAGAATATTAAAATATATTTTTCCTATACCCTGACCTGCTACTCGCTAAAATTAAAATTAGTTTATGGCCTTACATAATACAAGTCTAAAACTACTTTAAAGGGGTACTCCCCTGAATTATTTTTTTTTAAATCAACTGGTGCCTGAAAGTTTTACAGATTTGTAGATTACTTCTATTTCAAAATCTTAACCCTTCCCGTACTTATCAGCTGTTGTATCTTCCAGAAGAAGTGGTTTTCTTTTAGAATTTCCTTTCTGTCTGACCACAGTGTTCTCTGCTGACACCTCTGTCCGTTTTAGGAACTGTCCAGAGCAGGATAGGTTTCCTATGGGGATTTGTTCCTAATCTGGACAGTTCCTAAAATGGACCAAGGTGTCAGCAGAGGGCACTGTGGTCCGACAGAAAGAAAATTCAAAAAGAAAATAACTTCCTCTGGAACATACAGCAGCTGATAAGTACTGGAAGGGTTAACATTTTTAAATAGACGTAATTTACAAATCTGTTTAACTTTCTGGCACCAGTTGATTCATTAAATTTTTTTTTCCAGTGGAGTACCCCTTTAAATCTATTACTGTATAGTAACCACATAAACATTTACACTAAATGTGCAATTGGCAAGCTCTAGGTGAAGGTCAGAAATATACATATGATATTTGTATATTGAGTAGAGGGTATTGCCAAGACACATTGATAAAATAAAGGAGCATTGTGATTGGTTCCTATGGGCCAGTATCCCTTTCCATTAGTTTTGCCCTAGCAACTTTCTGTTTCCGGTATGGGAGACTTATTCTAGAATCTTGTGTTTTTCTCGGATTCAAATGTAGCAATAGCCTTATTTTACAAGGAGTGAAACAATGTGAAAAATCTTCGTAAAGATGTCATGTCATTTGTAAGCTTTTTCAGTGGTTGTGTTTACTCTTGGATTACTGGTTTGTACATAACATGGGAGTTCAATACTGTGTTATTGGCCTTTTTTTTGCTATTTCAGTTACAATGTAATAAGAAGTGTAATATGTTTTTTATTACCCCTGTTATAAAGCCTGTTCTGTCTGTCAGCATTTCACATTCAGTGCAAATAAAAACAAAAACTTCACCCTACTTGTCTGTATATTTCTTGTGATAACAGCAGTGTTATTCCTGCCTATAGGTTATAAATTATTCCCAAGGAGCTGTTCAAGTCTGAATGGGAAAATGAGGCATAGATCAGAATGGGTCATCACTACTGTATGTTCTTTTCATAATTCATCCAAAAACTGATCAAAAAAGGATGCATAAGAATTGTCCAGCACAGTGACCCCCCCCCCCCCCCCCCCAGACCTACGATGGCCCTGACATACGATCATTTCAACATACGATGCTTTTGTATGTCTGGGCCATCATATAAACGGCTATCCGCAGCGCAGACTGCTTCAGCTGCCACCGGTTAGCCGTTTACAGTGCCCCCTGTGGTCCGCTGATGATCACTTACCTGTCCTCGGGGCTTCGGCGCGTCCTCTTCAGGATCCCTGCATCGTCGGCGCTCTTCATCGTCGTCATCACGTCACTGCACACGCCGTCCCGTCATCCAATAGGAGCGGCGTGCGTAATGACGTGATGGCGGCGACGGAGAGTGAGGATGCCGGGGAAGCAGAGGCCTTGCCGGAGTGTCGGGGACACCCTGGGGACGCGGCAACAGCGATGGAGGGTGACATCCAGGGCAGTGGTGATGAGCGGTGACGGGGACACGTGGCGGGGACACGTGAGTACAACCTCCAATACCAGTGGTCTTCAACCTGCGGACCTCCAGATGTTGCAAAACTCCAACTCCCAGCATGCCCGGACAGCCGTTGGCTGTCCGGGCATGCTGGGTGTTGTAGTTTTGCAACATCTGGAGGTCCGCAGGTTGTAGACCACTGTCCTATACTTTACATTGCACGGATCCCTCAACATACGATGGTTTGAACAAACGATGGTCCATTTGGAACGGATTACCATCGTATGTTGAGGGACCACTGTATTAGTAAAACAGTACCTCTCCTGTCCTCAGGTTGTGTGTGGTATTACAACTTACTAACATGCAGTTCAGATGAACAAAGCTGCAATACCACACACAAACTGAGAAAAAGTGTGGCATTGTTTTTCCAATCCTGGATATTCCTTTTAAATCAATCAACAGTTTGTTTATCTGGGATTGCAACACAAAATTATGTCCATAAAAACGATACAGCCAGACATTATCTCTAAGTTTTTTAAGAAATGACTTACATACACTATCTTTTTGTTTTTTATTATTTTGGTGTCTGTTGGGGGGGGGGGGGTTTAAACATATTTTCTCATTCAAAATTCAGCATGTTACAAATGTAACTCTATAAAAAATATTTTTAAAAAACAAAGTATTAAAACTTTAAATCCATGGTTAAATGTGGAAGCCCTATTAATTCAGAATGCCCTAATGGAGGAATTAAAGTGGGGGTTTCTAAACTAGCAATAAACATTTTAGTTTGATGGTTTTATAGAACAGTTGGGAGCACAGAGTACAGTGGCCACCAATTGTAAAAGTTCTTCCCCTTAAAAAGATGAGAGAGGCCTGTAATTGTCATCATAGGTATACCTCAAGTATGAGAGACATAATGAGAAAAACAATACATCCATAAAATCACATTGTCTGATTTTTAAAGAATTTATTTGCAAATTATAGTGGAAAATAAGTATTTGGTCACATACAAACAAGCAAGATTTCTGGCTCTCTCAGACCTGTAACTTCTTCTTTAAGAGTCTCCTCTGTCCTCCACTCATTACCTGTATTAATGGCTCCTGTTTGGACTTGTTATCAGTATAAAAGTCCTGTCCACAACCTCAAACAGTCACACTCCAAACTCCACTATGGCCAAGACCAAAGAGCTGTCGAAGAACACCAGAAACACAATTGTAGACCTGCACCAGACTGGGAAGACTGAATCTGCAATAGGCAAGCAGCTTGGTCGGAAGAAATCAACTGTGGGAGCAATTATTAGAAAATGGAAGCAATACAAGACCACTGATAATCTCCCTTGATCTGGGGCTCCACGCAATATCTCACCCCGTGGTTTCAAAATGATCACAAGAACACTGAACAAAAATCACAGAACCACACAAGGGGACCTAGTGAATGACCTGCAGAGAGCTGGGACCAAAGTAACAAAGGCTACCATCAGTAACACACTACGCCGCCAGGGACTCAAATCATGCAGTGCCAGACGTGTCCCCCTGCTTAAGCCAATACATGACTGGGCCGATCTGAAGTTTGCTAGAGAGCATTTGGATGATCCAGAAGAGTATTGGGAGAATATCAAATGGTCAGATGAAACCAAAGTAGAACTTTTTGATAAAAACTCAACTTGTCCTGTTTGGAGGAGAAAGAATTCTGAGTTAAATCCAAAGAACGCCATACAGAACCTACTGTGAAGCATGGGGGTGTAAACATCATTCTATGGGGCTGTTTTTCTGCTAGGGGACCAGGAAGACTGATCTGTGTAAAGGAAAGAATGGGGCCATGTATCAAGAGATTTTGAGTGAAAAACTCCTTCCATCAGCAAGGGCATTGAAGATGAAACATCACTGGGTCTTTCAACATGACAATGACCCCAAACTCACCGCCTGGGCAACAAAGGAGTGGCTTCATAAGAAGCATTTCAAGGTCCTGGAGTGGCCTAGCCAGTCTCCAGATCTCAAGTCCATAGAAAACCTTTGGAGGGAGTTGAAAGTCTGTGTTGCCCAGCACCAGCCCCAAAATATAACTGCTGTAGAGGAGATCTGCATGGAGGAATGGGCCAAAATACCAGCAACAGTGTCTGAAAACCTTGTGAAGACTTACAGAAAATGTTTGACCTCTGTCATTGCCAACAAAGGGTATATAACAAAGTATTGAGATTAACTTTTGTTATTGACCAAATACTTATTTTCCACCATAATTTGCAAATAAATTCTTTAAAAATCAGACAATGGGATTTTATGGATATTTTTTTTTCTCATTATGTCTCTCATAGTTGAGGTATACCTATGATGAAAATTACAGGCCTCTCATCTTTTTAGGTGGGAGAAATTGCACAATTGGTGGCTGACTAAATACTTTTTTGCCCCACTGTATGCAGTATAACAGCAAGAAGCACAGGACCATTTTGTAGGATGCTAATTTATAATTTTTTATGATTTGTGTGATCTAACATAAAAGATTTGCTACGATTATCTAGTTCAACCAGCTCACCCGTTGTAACTCACACATTCCAGAATATACCACTACAATCCACAACGAGACATGGTCCAGCATCATAGAAAGAAATAAAATGTTGATCTTTATTTTTAACTTATAAAACAATTGGCCAACAGGAAAGGTAAAACAACCAATGTGTTTTGGGTTGAGTATCAGCCATTACCCATTGCCATGAGAACTGGCTTACACACAGCCCAAAACACGTTGGCTGTTTGCTGGAGTGTTTTATCAGTTGGAAATAAAGATCTACATTTGTTTCTTCTTGATGTAAGGAATTTACCTACCTGCGGTCCAGCTGTGTCCCTGGTCCCTGGTGCATTATTGCTAAATATAGTATTGCTGTGCTAATGACTTTCTAGTTGTGACCCAGATTACCCCTTCTGTCTTTGAACTTTGTCATACGCTCTTGGACTAGACCCTTGGACTTGACCTCTGCATATTGAGTTGGACTTTGATGTGACATCCTGGTTCTTACCCTGCCTTGCTTACTTTGCGATGTCCATGTTATCCCTCTGCCTTAGCAACTAGTCAGGAAAGGGACCATTGCCCAGTTGTGGGCCACTATCTAGGGTGGATCCTCCAATAGGCAAAAACAGGGCTGCACACCCTTACCCCTGTCCTGGCACAATTTTACATAAAATCATGTCTCGGGCCCTTCCCATAAAAACTTTATGTGTGTCAGTATTTTCTAAGCTTTTGTATTCTTATAGAGATTCACCAGTAGCTGTGGTAATGTAGGCCTTATAATGTACTGTATAACCAGTGGAACAGCAGAAAGCTGCAGCAGAACTTCATAGAACTCATTCCAGCTATGTCAGAACAACTTCAAACAGAGGGAGGCTACCAAATGTCAATCAAACATGTGGCTTTAACATGAACATGGAATTTCTCAGTATGTTTACTTTCCTAAAGTCTACAGTAGTAGGTCCATCAAAAATAAAGTTAATAAAGTTGGAAAATGAATTAATCTATTTAATAACTACTTCCAATAGTCTGGCCATGTGGCTGCTAAAGGAAGATAACAAATTCCTTGAATTCAGATCTTACATCAGGAAATTTTATCTGAACTATGCTAAATAAAACCTTCAGTTTCTATTTTATAAGGATGACTGTTTTATTTAATACTGTCAGCATTTATTCTGGCAATGATTGAATTCCATTTTATTCTTTATGAATTTTTAGTGTGCAATATGGTTTATTTATCTGCAAGTTCACAAGCTAGAAATCCGCTCTGCCGAGATGTAGATTTAAATGCTCATTTCAATATCAACTGAAATTACTTTCAATGATGCATGCTGAAATGTAACCCCAAACCGAACAAGGCCAGAAGCCTACCACCCCTCAGGCATCCTGCATGGTTTACCCTACTAGTTTATACATTATGTAAATGATTTTGTATTGTTGTCAATGGCTGCTTAGCTCTGTCTTTACTAATGACCTTCTACAATTATAGATACCAGGGTCCATTAGAAAACACAAGTTAAATTGACTTTGGTTTTCTATCTACCTTTAACTTAAATGGGCACTGTCAGATACAAAACCTTTTGATATGTTGTAAAACATGCAAAACCAATAGGTTGTACAATTGCTTTCATTAGAAAATGTTCTGTATTTCATACTGAAAAAGCAGTCAAACAATTGTCCCCCTTAGTCCTGCTGTGTCCACGCGTCATCACCTATATCATGGACACACTTCCTTGATTGACAGCTGTGAGTGCAGGGCTCACAACTGGAGGAAAAATCCTCCCACTATCAGCTTGTCTCCCGCTACTGTCAGTGAGGACAAGTTGGGAGTTGTAGTTTTGCTAATGCTAGGGGAGATGTGAGCAGACAGCATACTGAGGGAGGGGGCGGAGACCTGCACAGTGAGGCCACGCCCCCTCCCTTTGAGAGGAATTCAGACTAGTGAGCTAAATTAAAAGTGTAATAAAAAAAATAAAGGTGATAGACACATAAAAATGGTCATGGTCAGGATTAGGTACTAAGTGATATATATATATATATATATATATATATATATATATATATATATATATATATATATATAAATGTTGTTGGATCTGACGGATACACTTTAAACACCGAGTCTCTGGGGGAAATGTAAGGCTGTTACATGCAAGTTAGATGCAGTTTTTTTGAGCCAAAGCCAAAAGTGCATACAGCAGTTAGGTGATATGTTCATTGGTACTTCTTAGTCTTTGAATTAGTCTTAGTCTTAGTCTTTCTGTCTATCTACCTGTCTATCATTGCCATTATTAACTTTTGTAACAATTTGTGCTACAGTAGCTCTTCTGTGTGACTGGACTAGGCAGGCTAGCCTTCTCTCACCAGTGAGCCTTATTAACCAGTGATCTTCTCGCTGCTTCACTGGGAGTCCTACCTTCCTTAGTGCAGTTTTTGTAGGTATTAAACATAGCATAATAGGAACACCCCACAAAACCTGTCTTGTGGAGATGCTCTGACTCAGTTGCTTGGTCATCATATTTTGGTCAGAGTCCTACAGTTTCGTTCTCCTGTACAATATACAATATATCCTGACCCTTGACAGGTGACATTGTCACAAGATAACATTACTCCCTTTCTCTCTCAGTTCTGCATGCCTTCAGCACTGCATCTTATACTTTTATATTGTGTGATACCTGGTGCTGTGCTTTTTACTGTTTAAGACTTTATTTGAGTGGACAAAGATTACTGTTGTCTCTGGCTTTTTTTTGTATTCGGCAGCAGTATTGGTACAGACTATTTGTTTCTTAAGGTAGAAGGTATATTTGTAATACAATGTAACATATTTTAATTTGATGGCATAAAGAGGTATTCCCACTTCAGAATTTCAGAGACAGAGAAGGCCTTGTATTTGTATAGCTCTCTCTATGTTAGGTATAGAAACAGTTATTGACTTTTTTTCATTACTGCACATTAGTATATTTTTTTAAACAAATAGTGAACTACTGAACATTGCATCCTTTATGAGTCCTATTGAGAACGGATCATCAGAGTGATATTTCCAGAACTCAATCGTAAATCATCAACGTTGTTTTTCGTAAGATCTAGTGACAACTTAGCTAAAGGGATTAGAGTCCATTATGTAATCATAACAATGTTTAAATACCACTGAGCTTCACCTGTCATCTTTTCTAAGGCTTTACTCTGGAGTTCTTAAGTAGATTTGAAATTCACCTCATCTGACACTACAGCAATAGTAAAAATACTATGTTATGCATTCTCTATACTTTCACCCAGTGTACATCCAATGCAAACAAGTTAGTAATTAATTACAATTAATATTGTTAAGTAGATAGACTTAATGGGGTACTCCATTTATTTAAAATATATCCCCTATCCACTGGACACCCCTGCATGTCCAGAACAGGGCCCATTTCTTACTGCTGAGCGCTCTGGTCCCAACCGCTCAGTCAATCACCGGCCGCAGCAGTGTTTCGCCTCAGCTACCAATTGACTGAGCAGGCTGTCACAGCTGAGACCAGTTTGTCTCAGAAGGGGGAGGCCGGAACGCTCAGTGGTAAGGTATAGGCCCCTTCCTGGAGATCACGGGGGGTCCGACCTACAAGGATAAGAGATAGGTTTCTCTTAACTGGAGCACCCCTTCGAAATACAATTTTAGATATACTGACAAAAATGTGTGTCTGAGATGAAGGAGTTCTGTTAACCAGACCCAAGAAGAAGGCTAGACAATGCCAATCTTTAATATACACCAACTCAATGGAGGAAAGAGTGATTGACATGATCTACTCTTCATCCTAGGAGGAAAAAGAAGAAACAAAAATTATATTGTGGACCAGCGAGAAGCCTTATTCTTTTCTAAAGAACCAAGTGGCTTTAAGATGGAGATATCGGTAAAAGAACTAATGGGTACAGAATTAAAGAAACCTAAGAAAGCTTCTAAATTGAGCATAGGAGAAAGGCAAGGAGTGAATGCTTTCACCTCATATGGACTTGACCATAAGGAAGATGTCTAAAAGGACTATTGTTCCTGCAGAAGATAATTCTAACCTAAAAACCATGATAGACTGGTTCAGGTGGCCTTGAAGACCTATTCTGCATCCTCAGCCTAGAACACTATACAGTACAGTACAGTGCTTTGCATAAGTATTTACCCCTCACCAGGGCCGCCACCAGGGCCGCCAGGGCCGTCATTACAAAGTAGAATTGGTGGCGCAAAAAACAAGCCATCATATGGATTTTTAGGTGCAAAATTTAAAGAGTTATGATTTTTTAAAGGCAAGGAGCAAAAAACGAAAATGCAAAAACGGAAAAAACCCCGGTCCTTAAGGGGTTAAAATAAGTCGGCCTCGACGTCTGTCCCCTAAGACAGAGGGACGAAGTGAAGGTCAGGTAACAACATTATAAAGCTACTTAACATTTTTTTTTAAGGTACATACATTTGTTTCGGTAAACTCATGAATAGGATTGGTTGGTTCATGAATTTAGTAACAGGATGATATTATTCACATGAGATACATCCTACTTAGCATTTTTCCTAAGCTCACTAGACAATTTAAATCTCACTATATATTTTTGCCATGTTAGCTACCTGTTTAGTACACAGGAAACTTTACTGGCTTGCCTGAGACTTTCTACCAATAAAACTGGCTACTAGGGTCTATTGGCTACACGCTCTCATCCCAAGAACACAACAGATAAACCTTTCTAGGTTACCTTTTATTACGTGTATTATTTTTAGCTCGCAAGAGCACCTACTGGCCAGGCAGGGCATCTCACACACGTAGGAGAGAGAAGAGTTAGTGTACATAACAGTGGCAGGAATTGGAAAATAACATTAGCTACAATTCCCAAAGCATTTCTTTGAGTGTGAAATATTTTTGTTGTTTGTTTGGTGTACTAAGTTTAAGTAAGGTAAGTACACTTAAGTTATTATTTTTGAGGTACTATGTGTGTAGTACTATGTGAGAGGTCAGTCTTGATACCTTAGGGACAGCTTTACCTGAGTGGACCTTTGAGAAGGTGTTAGTGGTGGGTGACAGAAATGCTATTCCTCGGAGGAGCTGAGGAAGCCACCTACTAGAAACTACTACAACACCTATTATTTACATTTTTTTATGTACACATGTACACCTGAGGGACCCTACCTGAACGTAGTTACTCTGACTTTGGGGACCTCTACACTAGGTACGGTATGCAATACGGTACCGGGCCACTACAATGCTACACGGGGCACAGAAGGGACTACTATATGGGGCAGTGTAATAAATATAGTGGGTTTGTATAGAGGTGAGGACTTTGCTGTAGCAAGAAGCCTAAAATGTTTGTCTTTCAGATTCGGTGAAGACGAGTTGTGATCGGGAGAAATCTTCATGATGACCCAGGACAGATGGAGAAGAAAGAGAAAAGTGAACGACTCCGATCAGAGAAGACGCCCCCGTGAGTATGTAACTATAATGACTTACATGGCCTGCAGCACCTGTGTACAGCTCAAGTCTACTCCTATATAGTGTTAATGGTAGTGGTCATTGTGTGGCAGAATTATATGTCCCTTGTATTGTGGTGTTATTAGTGATACTTGTTTGTCTATAGTGGCTTTAATTTCCTTACAGTTTGTTGGTATTATTAATATGGAGTGGCAATACTATTTTATGTTTCTAAGCCCAGGGGGGCAGCCTCTGGACTACAAGCTGTGTAAGGGGCCCCAAAATTTCTGATGGCAGCCCTGCCCCTCACCCCCTTCCCCTTGGACTTTTCTACATTTTGTCATGGTAAAACCACAGATTTAAATGTATCTAATTGCGATTGTATGTAATGGGCCAACACAACATAGTCCATTATTTTAAAATATTACATGGATTGGAAAAATCTAGTGTTGAGCACATATGTATTTACCCATTTGCTGTAAAACCCCTAACAAACATTTTGTGCAACCAATTATCTTCACAAGTCCCATTTTCAAGTCATAATCTGTAGGGTAAGGTCACAAGGACCCACAGCGTAATTTGTGCTGTGAATCCGCCAATGACGGGCCCTACAGTGTGCCTACAGCTGTGCCTGCTCATAGTGGCAATCCGACATTTCGAGCTGACACACAGGGGGAGATTTATCAAAACCTGCCCAGAGGAAAAGTTGCTGAGTTGCCCATAGTAACCAATCAGCTTGCATCTTTCATTTTTAAAGAAGCAATCTGATTGGTTGCTTTGGGCAACACAGCAACTTTTCCTCTGGGCAGGTTTTGATAAATCTCCCCCACAGTGTTCAGCGGGTTACCGTGTGCATATGCGCAGTGTACTGGCACACAATGCTGCTGCTCTCGACATAGCTCAGGGAGCAGGTGGAGCGGCTGTGATGTCTGCGGATTGCTGCTACGAGCAGGCAGGCACAGCTGGAGGCACACTGTGGGTCCTTCATCAGCGGATCCGCAGCATAAAATATGTTCCATTTTACCCTACCCTTAATCTCAGTACAAACACACCTGTACTGTGAAGAGTTTGTTAGAGAGCATTACTAAACAGCAGCATGAAGACCTTGACAAATAGGTCAGGGAAAAAGTTGTGGAGAAGTACAATTATGGTTAGCTTAAACGTATAATAGTTCCCCATTTTTATTAAACTTTCATTCCAAAATAGGCTACTTTAAAATGGGTTTTCTGGGGATATGGCGCAGTGCACACTGCTAGGAGGAAGTGCTGCGTTACTGTCAGGACATTGTCATATGGACACATACACTCCATGGCACTACTAGGTGCTGTAAAGTATTGAGGTCTATATGGTGAAAATGATGGGGCATTGGGTCACGTGACGGCATGACGTAACGCCGTCAGCTCCGGGCCTCCGGACCGGCCCTTCACCCGCCGAATGCTGCAAGGAAAAACTCCTGCTATCCTGCCCTGGTTCCCCCCCTCACCTCAATGAAGATGTGCCGCGGATCGAGCTCCATCATCGGAGGATGGGACCTGGACTTGCTCGGGTGGTGCTGAGCTCAGGCGTGGCTGAGCCAGCCCAGGCCCCTGGAGAGGGGCCTGACAGCTTTACGATGAGTGGCTGGATGGGGCCATGTGATCCAGCAGACATGTGACTCGGCGTTCCCGGAAGACACCAAGGCAGGACGAGAGACACAGGAGCCTGCACCAAGGGCTGGAGGAGTGTGTGGAGACAGACTGAGCCAGTGAAAGACTCAAAGTGAGAGGTGGTGGATTGTACGCATTTCGGGTCTGGGAACTGAATATACTGCAGAACTACTTTCGGCTCCAGGTGTTGCCATGCCTCCTAAAGTCAATGCCAGAAAATCTATCGGGGGGGGGGGAGTGATGCCCCACACAATACAAGAATGGATAAATTCCTGAAGTCCCCACTCGATAATATCAAAACTAGGAACCAAAAACAAGTGGAACAAGAACAAGAACATCATAATACTATGAGTGGATCAAGATTTACTATATTACAATCAGGAGAGGACTTGCCAGAGGTGGAAGGGGGTAATCTAGACTCACAGGTTCTGAAATCTATTATGAACGGGGTTGAAAAATGTAATAAGTCACTGGAGGACCTAACATCACAAATGGGCGCTTTAAGTGCGGAGGTCTCCTTTATAAGAGAAGACACCAACAAGATTAAAGATAGAGTTAAGCAGATAGAAAAAGCAGTTCCACGCATGGAAAAAGAGCTGGGCGAGATGCGAAAGGAGCGGGAAGTTTTGAAAGAGGATAACAAATATTTTAGAGAAAAGCTGGCAGACTTAGAGAACAGATCAAGACGCAACAATGTACGAATTGTGGGGATCCCGGAGGGTGAAGAAGGGGAAAACCCAACATCCTACATTGAAAAATGGCTGAAGGAGGTTGCTGGGGAATCCCTACTCACAAACTTATTTCATGTCGAGAGGGCCCACAGGATCCCCATGAAAAAGCCTGCTCTGGGTCTTGCGCAAAGAACGCTCTTGGTCAAACTATTATGCTCTCAGGATAGAGACTGCCTTTTGAAATTGTCAAAAGAAAAGGGAGCAATCCCAGTCGGCAACTCTAGGGTGTTTATGTACCCGGATTTCTCAAGGGATACCCAGCGTAGAAGAATGGCCTTTAACCCTGTTAAAAAGAGACTGCATGCGGCCGGCATTAAATTCTCTCTTTTGTTCCCTGCCAGGCTGAGGATAACATTTGAAGAAAGGGTGTATTTCTTCACTAGTGACGATGAGACCAGTAAATGGTTGGAGGAGAGGGGCTTGTAGGAGTGGTAGGGGAAGTAGAAATTATGTAGAAGGTGGTGGATGGGGGGTCCGGAGGGACAGGGCATAGTGCAGTTTAGAGATTCGTGGGCTTCACGAGTCAACAGAGGGGGGGGTTGGGGGGGATGGGAGGTTGGGGGGAGGGTTGGGGCACTACCAGCTGGGATGCACCCCATAGCGAGGAGTGGAGCCTGTCGGTTCCGAAAGAAAGAACAGAAAAATGTTTATGTCAATGGATAACAGTAATAAAATTTTAATATGGAATGTGAGAGGGTTAAAAAACAGGAGTAAACGGGTAGAAATATTCGATAGAATAAACAAGCATCTCCCAGCAATTGTATGTCTCCTAGAGACCCATCTGACTAAGGATTCCCTGACTATTCTAAGTAAGGGCTGGGTAAAGGAAGCTTTCCATTCTACTTTCTCAGACTATTCCTCAGGGGTCTCAGTCTTAATCCATAAGGCTGTAAACATGCAAGTGTTAAACTCTCTAATTGATCATAGAGGTAGATTTGTATTTCTCTATGTCAAATGGGAGGGCAGGTTATCTATCTTAGCGTTTACATACATTCTCCCTCCCTTTTCAACAGAAGTATTTCAAGTCTTAATGAATTTTCAAACGGATAAAGTGTTTACTGACCTTTGGGTAATGGGTGAAATGAATGGCATCATGAATAAGGAACTTGATTGGCAGGGTAGAAATTTGGGAAATAATAATACCCTTCTCTACAGCTGGTGTCAGGAGGTGGGATGGGAGGATGCTTGGCGAAAGTTATACCCGTACAAGAAGAAATTCTCTTGCTATAATGCCACTCACAAAACAGCCTCCAGAATTGATCATGTTCTTGTTAATAATGCAGGTTTAATTTTTACTCACAAAATAGTGTATGAGCCTGGGTGTGTGTCAGATCATGCAATGTTAGTTTGTTATATTAAAAAGGAGATGAAGACCCAGGAAGCCTCTAGGAGTATGTATATAAATCCCCATTGGTTAAAAATTGAGGACGTAACAAAGGGGGTAAGCTCCGAGATTACAGAATTTTGGGAAATAAACAAAAGCACAGCTGGTACTCTGATAGTATGGGATACATTAAAAGCTTTCTTGAGGGGGCTTCTCATTAGGAATATCGCTAGGTTTAAAAGGAAATGTAAGGAGAAGGAAAATGCTATATTGGGGAAAATAGTGGCAGCCGAAAGCTTATATGGCATTAATCCTAATTCGGAGAACTGGGACCATCTTAAAAAGCTGCAAGACCTGTACAGTAAAATTGCCCTAGAGAAGGCCCAACATGCTATTTTTTTTCAGGAAAAAGAGACAATATGTTGAAACAGGTAAACCAAACAAAACACTTATGGGAATTATTAACCAGAAAGGGAAAAAATACATTATTGGGATAAAAAATAAAGAGGGTAGGGAATGTACTAAACAGGAGGATATAACAAGTGTGGCAACTCAATTTTACCAGGATTTATATTCCAGGGAAAGTTCTGTGTCAGATGATGAAATTGACACTTTTTTGAAGAAAATAGGGCTCTCTAGTATCAGTGAGGAAGAAAAGGCGAAAATGGGGGAAGGGATTAGTATAGGAGAAATTGAATCTGCCCTAAAGTCCTTCGTACATAACTCCGCCCCGGGCTCGGATGGTCTGGTCTTTGAAGTCTACAAATGTTTTGGGGGTGTGCTACTGCCATACCTTTTAGAGGTTTATAATGAATCCTTGAGTAGGGGGGAGTTATCCCCAACTATGGCTGAAGCCATTATTGTACTGATTCCTAAGAAAGGTAGGGAAAGTGGCGTAATGGATGATTTTAGGCCAATTTCACTCCTAAACACAGACCAGAAAATACTAGCTAAAATATGAGCCAGGCACTTGCAACGAGTGATGGATAAGCTAATAGGGAAGGAACAGAAAGGATTTATGCAGGGAAGAAATATCTATAATAATATTAGAAGAGTTTTTCTTAATATGCAGGTAAGTGGTGAGGGGGGCCCCCACTCCATCCTGTCTCTTGACGCTCAAAAAGCGTTTGACAGGGTGGAGTGGGGCTTCCTCTTTAAAATAATAGAACATACGAATCTTGGAGAAGGCTTTTTGCAGGGGCTTAGGGCCCTATATAGATCCCCCAAAGCCAAAGTTAAGATTAATAATATTATTTCCCGGGAGGAGGTAGTGTCTCTGCAGAGAGGAACTAGGCAGGGAAGCCCCCTATCACCGCTCCTCTTCTCCCTCTTCATTGAACCACTCACGCAGTTGATTAAATCTTCCAGCTTGTTTGATGGGTTTGGCGTCGAGGGAGAGGAGGAGAAAATATTGCTTTATGCAGACGATGTTGTATTGTTTGTCACAGATCCTGGAAGAAAGCTTGTTAGTATTATTTGATAAAGGATTTTGGTAAATATTCTTGCTTTCAGATTAACTGGAATAAATCAGGATTATTAATGTTGTCAGGTGATAGCCAGGGCTGCCAGGGAGTGATACATGTCTTGCAGGAAAATGAGGCCCTGGAATACTTAGGAATTAAGATTTCGAGAAATATAGAAGAGTTTGCCCAGCTGAATATTATTCCATTGAGACAGAAAGTAAGAAATAAAATCCAAATATGAAAAAAGTTGCGCATGAATATGGCTGAAAGAATTACTCTGATAAAGACAATTATTTTCCCTATGGTTTTGCATGTGATTAGAGCAGCACAGGTTTGGTTAGGGGAACACCATTTTAATAAAACACAGAGTGAGATTAATGATTTTTTATGGGATGGGAAACAAACACGGATGAAACACACATTTCTGAGTCCTCCCTTGAGTAGTGGTGGTTTGGGTAAACCAAATATGCAACTGTATTATATAGCGGCACAAATTGAATACATGATAAAGGAAGATGATGTTTTAAAAGTTTTGTTTTCTAAACTAGGTATTAGGGGCGATAGCACTTTGGAGCTAATTGAAGGGGGAAGATGTATGCACAGGGGAAAAATCCCCACTTGTAATATGTTTAATAAAGTATGGAGATTCACGAGACGTTTATTAGGGATCAAGGGTAGTATGCACTATACATTAATGAGGGGTAATGGATATTTTCCAGAAATGCTGAAATTAAAGGAATATGTCAACTGAGAAAGAAATGGGGTTATTAGAGTTAACGATTTTGTGATAGAAAGCACGTTAAAAGAGTGGAAAACATTCAATAGGGAATTTAGTATTAGACAGAGTGATTATTTTTCATATTTACAAATTAAAAGCGCTTCTGAGAAGGAGAAGAACAACCCTTGATGGGCAATAAATAGACATGAGTTAATTGACTTTATGTTTGGGCTTCGGTCCTCCTCGACAAAGGTATTAGGTAACTTATATAAGGGCCTGGTTAGATTTTCCGTTGAAAAATTTCCTCCAAAGAGTAGGGATAAATGGAAGCAAGTAGTAGGTCAGATCGATGGGGAAGAATGGAGGGAAGTGTTTATAAATATTTCCCAATCATCTCTCAACATGAACCATAAAACCTCTATGATAAAGCTGATACATAGGATCCCATATACGCCGGGGTTCTTGCATAAGATAGGAAAAAGACTTGACTCTAAATGTCCGAAATGTGATATGGAAGGTGCGGATTTGTCACACATGGTGTGGAGCTGCCCAAAACTGCTTTCCTTTTGGACAGGGGTATACAAGATGGTAGAAATGAAATTGGGTACTAAGATAAGCTTTGATATTAAAACCGCCATTCTAGGGATAGGACTTAGGGTGCAGTGTAAGAACAGTGTTCTGATAAAGGCTTTCGGATTAGCTAGAATAATTATTCTTAGGAGATGGTTTGCTCCCCAGGGCCCATGTTGGGTTGAGTGGCAGAGGGAAGTTCAACAAATGAGAAGATTTGAAGCTATTTATTATCAGGGAAAAAAGATAGGTCAAAAAGTTGAAAATGAGTGGAAGAAATGGGATGAGGCGTCCGAGCTGGTAGTGGGTTGGGGGACAGGGGTGTTGGTGGTATTGTTTATACTGTGAAAAGCAATTTTTGAAATGCATTATTGTAATTTTGTAATTTGAATAAAAAATAAATAAATAAATAAAAAATGGGTTTTCTACTTCAGATCTCAATCTCAGTAGACTTTTATAATATGCTTATGTTAGGAATAAGTCTGCTTTCCCTGCAAAGCAGCTAATAAATTGGTGGTACGGGCCACAGGGAGAGAGATCACTGGTCATGTTGCTCTGATATACAGAGAGATAGGCAAAAAATGCTTAAAGGTGTACTCCACAGGAAAACATGTTTTCAAATCAACTGGTGCCAAAAAGTTATTTAAATTTGTAAATGTCTTCAATTTTAAAATCTTAAGCCTTCCTGTACTTATCAGCTGCTGTATACTACAGAGAAAGTTCCTCACACAGACCGGGGTGGAAGCAGAGAGCACTGTGGTCAGACTGGAAAGAACTTCACAACTTCCTCTGTAACATAACAGCAGCAATCAACTGTAATTGTTGCAGAACATAGCAGCAAATGTTGAATTCCTCTGCACCACCACCACAGGCAAAAAAATTGTTACACATATGGTAGCTGTCAGGCAAGCACGCGTTCCACTGTTAGCTATCCCTCTCTTAATTCCACCATACGCATAATAACAAGCATTTATTTAAAATGAAAAATGTTAATTTTACATGGACATACATATTCAGATCCTATACTATGACCCTTGGTATTTATCGCTGGGGACTTCCTATTTCTCTTGATCATCTCTGAGATGTTTCTACACCTTGATTGGGGTCACCTGTGGTAAATTCAGTTGATTGGACAGGATTTGGAAAGACGCAGCCCTGTCTATATAAGGTCTTACAGCTCACAATGTATACCACAGCAAAAAAAAAAAAACAAGGAATGAGGTGGAAAGAACTGCCTGGAGAGCTTAGACAGGATTAAATGAAGTCACAGATCTGGAGAAGGCGACAAAACATTCTGCTGCACTGAAAGTTCCCAAGAGTACCGTGGCCTCTATAATTCTTAAACAGAAGTAGTTTGGAACAACCAGGACTCTTCCTAAAGGTGTACTCCACAGGAAAACATTAAATATAAAATTATTGGCACCCTTAACTTAATATTTGGTTGCACACCCTTTGGAAAAAAAAACTGAAATCAGTCGCTTCCTACAACCATCAAGAAGCTTCTTACACCTCTCAGCCGGAATGTTGGACCACTCTTCCTTTGCAAACTGCTCCAGGTCTCTCTTATTGTAAGGGCGCCTTTTCCCAACAGTAATTATAAGATCTCTCCACAGGTGTTCAATGGGATTTAGATATGGACTCATTGCTGGCCACTTCAGAACTCTCCAGCGCTTTGTTGCCATCCATTTCTGGAGGCTTTTTTATGTATGTTTGGAGTCATTGTCCTGCTGGAAGATCCCGGACGCAAACCCAGATTTCTGACACACTGGGCTGTACAGTGTGACCCAAAATCCATTGGTAATCCTCAGATTTCATTACGCCTTGCACACATTCAAGACACCCAGTGCCAGAGGCAGCAAAACAACCCATCAGAACATCAGAACATCATTGAACCTCCATCATATTTCACTGTAGGTACTGTGTTCTTTTCTTTGTAGGCCTCATTCCGTTTTTGGTAAACAGTAGAATGATGTGCTTTACCACAAAGCTCTATATTGGTCTCATCTGTCTATGAGATGTTTTCCCAGAAGGATTTTGGTTACTCAAATTCATTTTGGCAAATGTAGTCTTGCTTTTTTATGTCTGTGTCAGCAGTGGTGTCCTCCTGGGTCTCCTGCCATGGTGTTTCATTTCATTTAAATGTCGATGGATAGTTTGTGCTGACACTGATGCTCCGTGAGCCTGCTTGAATATCTTTGGAACTTGTTGGCTGCTTATACACAATCCGGACTATCCTGCGTCACCTGCGACACCTTTCAGCAATTTTTCTCTTCCGTCCACGCCCAGGGAGATTAACTACAGTGCCATGCGTTGCAAACTTCTTGATAATGTTGTGCACTGTGGACAAAGGCAAATCTAGATTTCTGGAGATGGACTTGTAACCTTGAGATTGTTGATATTTTTCCACAATTTTGGTTCTCAAGTCCTCAGACAGTTCTCTTCTCCTCTTTCTGTTGTCCATGCTTAGTGTGGCACACACAGACACACAATGCAAAGACTAAGTGAACTTCACTCCTTTTTATCTGCTTTTAGGTGTGATTTTTAGATTGCCCACACCTGTTACTTGCCCAGGTGAGTTTAAAGGAGCATCATATGCTTGAAACAATTTTATTTTTCCACAATTTTGAAAGGGTGCCAATAATTTTGTCCAGCCAATTTTTGGAGTTTGGTGTGGCATTATGTCCAATTTGCTTTTTTCCCTCCCTTTTTTGGTTTAGTTCCAATACACACAAAGGGAATAAACTTGTGTACAGCAAAACATGTGTTACTGCAATCCTTTTCTGTGGGAAATACTTCATTTTCACTTCATTTTCTAGAAAAATTTCAGGGGTGCCAACATTTATGGCCATGGCTGTAGGTGTTTCTCTCTCTACACATCTTTCCTCTTTCCTCTCTCTCTCTCTCTCTCTCTCTCTCTCTCTCTCTCTCTCTCTCTCTTTATAAACTGAACTATCCCCCTCTATATATAAAATTATTTGTGATCATCTAGCTAGGTGGAATGTACCCCACATCTCTTGGCTGGGTTGTCTACCCTGACTGTCCTACCCTGACTGCTTTACTTTTTTAGGACACTTTCTATTCCAGTTCGTTTGAATGTTCGCTTTAGGTTTATATGGTGGGACCTCCATCCTAGAATTCCATGAACTATTATGTATTACCATAAAAGTGTTGGAGACCTATCTGTGCCCAATATCCTGAAATATTATAGGGTGGCGCATATAGCTCAACTCCTGATCTGTAATTTAGGTTCATCTGGTCCTTGGTGACTGACCCATAGGATAAATTGAAGGGGCTATCCACCATAAGGTGATTTTACTACATACCTGCCAGACATTAATGAACATGCTTAGAAAGCATTTGTGCTTGTCTTGGGGCTAGATGGCTATGTTGTGAAATTACCATAATACTTATAATATATTTCCTGTTGGAATTTGTTCCCTTAAACTACAAATCCCATGATTCTTTGTTTGTAAGTGTGAAGTCACTTTTCTCCCTCCCAGACATCAGCCACCCGCCCCATTGCAGCACACCTGTGATCTCTTAAATGCAATAGACTATTGTTTTCTGACCAGGGTGGCTCCAGTTGTTGCAAAAACAGAATGATCTTTCTACCACCCAGCGGTCGCCCCACCCATTGAAGCAATAACAGGCTCCTTCTAATCACCTGACTAATGTCTCAAGCTGCACTGCAACTGGGAAAATCGACACTCATTTAGTATGCTGTTAAAAATAAATATTGGGGCAAAAATCACAGAAGAATTGCTAGACCACCATAATGCCCCTGTAGCATAGTCAAATAAAAAAATGAAAAATCCTGGAATACCCATTTAAGAATACCAGTTTTAATGTATATTAAACTCCCCCAAAAACTTTTTCTGGCTTCGGAATACACTATATGGTAAAATAAAGGGTGTCAGTAAAAAGTATAACTCTTCCAACAACAAAAAAGCCTCAATACTACTTTGTCAGTGGAAAAAAAAGTTGTGGGTCTAAAAGAGTGGGGAGGAAGAAAACGTAAGCCATATATCTAATTCGGGAAAATTCAGGGGTCTGAAAGGAGTTAAAATGCATTTAAATGCTATTCTTTGGGGGAGATTTATCAAAACCTGTGCAAAGGAAAAGTTGCCCAGTTGCCCATGGCAACCAATCAAATTGCTTCTTTCATTTTGCAGAGGCCTTGTTAAAAAGAAGAAAGCTGATTGGTTGCTATGGGCAACTGGGCAACTTTTCCTCTGGAGAGGTTTTGATAAATCTCCCCCTTTCTCTATCAAACTGGCATTCTAGTTATATATGTATAAATGAGCAGTTATGCAGAAAGGTGGAAATACTATGGTTTGAAACATCACTTCTGCTTATCAACCCTTATTATTTTATCATACTAAGGTGAACTGGTCAGGTTGAGGGACGTTTTTTTTTTTGTTTTGCTTTTTTAGCTCGGTCCACCAGCTCTTTGAAGAACAATGATGTAACACAAGCACAGACTAAACCTTTCCATGACCCTAGTTACACCCTTGGTAGAGAATTTGCCCAAAAGGGATGAACCCCCTTACACTGACCCCAAGTGACACCCTCAAAGCTAGCCCTAATTTATCCAGGTCTGCTTCGTCTAGTAGAGAAAATAGGAGAAACTGTGTCCCAATGATTCGTATAATGATGTTTGGCAGCATTCTATACCCATTCCTATTTTTAGCTTACAAATAGTAATGCAGGAAATAGGATGAAATACTGTCATGTGAAAGTGACCTTAGTATCATTTTTCCGACCCCAAAGCAACATATTCTACTGTAGGTCTTTATGTGTCTGAATCAGTCAGTGACTGACTTGTGTTACTATGGATAGTGCATTATTTAATAGCGGAATATGACTACATAAAGACACCAGTCTGCCTGTAAGTCATTTCCATTTAGAATAAATATTTTGATAACTGTGTTAACCTTCAGTGTCAGACATTAGTGCATTTATGTCATTATGTATGTTGTACATATTGGAGGAAAGGCTCAAGGCTTGCCAAAGAAAAGCTAAATGAAGCCATCAATGACCTTGGCAATATGGTTTAATATATGTGCACGTAAAAATCATTGCAAATGATAAAATATAATGCTTTGAGTAATAAGATACAAATCAAAAATGTGTCAGATTCGGTACACTTATAAATCACTATCCAACAGGAAGGAGGAAATGATCTCCAAAGTGGGAATGTCAACTATATAAAACTTTTCAGTAAGGATGAAAAAAAATGACGTGCTCCGAGGATTCAGCACTGGTCTCCAAGATAAAGTGCAAAATCCAAATCTTGGACTGTTTCCCTGAATGTTAATAAAAGATGAGATCTTTACTTTCAAAATCTATTTTATTTGCTTGTAATAAATGTCATCTTAGATTAATATTCATAAGAGCAGAGGGAGGGGCTGCAGATAGATCCATTAGCGAGCTTGTCTGATAGAATGAGCACTAAACAGCATCCAGCTACTTGCTTTCTACTATACAGCCTATGTTCAAACAATATTTTTTTGTCAGCATTTTTTTTCATAAAAAAAGATTAATATTTCTTTAGCAGTTTTTTTGTAATATGGGTTACATATTGTGGGTGAACAGCTCTAGAAAGAGGTTTACTTACATTAATAGGTGTAGTACTTGCAGAGTTATGTCCCATTATTCTTCTATTCCTATTGCACTGCTGTGGGCAATAGAGGTGGGGAGCCAGCTTGCCAAGCTCCCCTGCCTTCTCTACATTTCCTGCCCAGCCCGTCTCTGTAATGAATATGCAAATATCTTCACTCTTATATCAACAGGACATGAGAGCCTGCCGAAAGGCACATCCGGAAGGCAATGGCACACAGAGCAGAGCACTTACTCCCTGCAGGCTAGTAAAGATCAGGAATATAAAGGAGGCAGGGGAGCATGGCAAACCAGCTCCCTGCCTGCAATAGTAATAGAAGAAAAAGGGGACATAACTCTGCAAGTACAAAACCTGTTAATGTACGTAAGCTCTCTTTTTAGAGCTGTTCACCCAAACTATAACCAAGTATCTTGGGTTTAGTGCGAGTAAACAGCCTGTCAGTTTCTTTTTAAATAATGACAAGGTGTGCACTACCAGGAGTTTTTCAATTGTGTTCCACCTAACTCAATAACTGGAAAAAATGTCTGCATTTTGGCTGTCTTTTGAACCTCCCCACTGCAAAAAAAAAAAATTGTGGTTTTTCTTTTCCGTACAAAAACAGCTAAAAAAAAACGATGTGTGAGCATAGCTGCAGGTTACAAAAGACAGTCTACAGTGTTTAATTGGAACCAATTGCACATATGTTATATTTATTAAATTACACATACTTCTTTCACAAATTCTGTAAAGGTGTCCGTAGCCTTTTAACCCCCCCCCCCCCCCCCTCCTACTATTTAGCCCAACCTCTACTTTCTATTTGGGATGATGGCCCTGGGCAATGCAGTTTTGCCTGAGCAGAGCTTGGACCGATCGCGCAGGCCCTTTCACTGTCCCTACACAAGTGCAAGTACATTTCACGCTTTAAAAACAATCCCTCAGGAGAGCTGATATTGTCACCCAGTATCTGGATACTTTTTGCATGACAAGATAGTATAATGGGTCAATGTGAGGATGAAGTGTGTTCAGGCTGATGGGCTTACTGTTTTTAGCTCGACCACCAGCTACTTGATGATTCACCATCTCTATTGGAAATGTATGTAGTACAACACTATAGCACAAACACTATCATTTCCCATGGCCCTAGCTATGCTCCAAAAAGGGTGATCTCAAAGCACTGTCTCCATAGTGGCTAAAAGGTAGGATGGGAAAAATAGGTAAAAAAGTATGTTAACCCCTTAAGGACGCAGGGTTTTTCCGTTTTTGCATTTTTATTTTTTCCTCATCACCTTCTAAAAATCATAACGCTTTCATTTTACCAAAAAATCCACGGCAAAACGGAAAAAAAAATTCATCGTGCGACAAAATTGAAGAAAAAAATGCCATTTTGTAAATTTTGAGGGTTTCCGTTTCTACGCAATGCATTTTTCGGTAAAAATGGCAGCTTACCTTTATTCTGTAGGTTCATATGGTTAAAATGATACCCTACTTATATAGGTTTGATTTTGTATTACTTCTGAAAAAAATCATAACTACATGCAGGAAAATTAATACGTTTAAAATTGTCATCTTCTGACCCCTATAACTTTTTATTTTTCCGCGAACAGGGCGGCATGAGTGCTCATTTTTTGTGCCGTGATCTGAAGTTTTTGTGGGTACCCTTTTTATATTGATCGAACTTTATTCATTTTTTCATGATATAAAAAGTGACCAAAAATACGCTGTTTTGGACTTTAGAATTTTTTTCTGTGTATGCCATTGACCGTGCCATTTAATTAATGATATATTTTTATAGTTCGGACATTTCCACAGTTCGGCGATACCACATATGTTTATTTTTATTTACACAGTTGGGTTTTTTCTAAATGGGAAAAGGGGGGTGATTCTTACTTTCATTAGGGAAGGGGTTAAATTATCTTCATTAACTTTTTTTTTTACACTTTTTCTTTGCAGTGTTATAGCTCCCCCCTTTTGGTTATTACACTGCACATACCGATCTCATACACAGATCATTGCCGTGCATTGACACAGCAAAGATCAGTGTTATCGGCGGTCAATTGCTCAAGCCTGGATTTCAGGCTTGGAGCAATCAATCGCCGATCGGACACGACAGAGGCAGGTAAGAGACCCTCCTGCTGCGTCCTAGCTGATCGGGATATCGCGATTTCACCACAATGGTCCCGATCAGCCCGACTGAGCTGCCAGGAAGCTTTCACTTTCATTTTATACACGGCAATCAACTTTGAATGCCGCACCTAAAGGGTGCCGCACGCTATTAGCCCAGGGTCCGGGCTTTCATTAGTCGATGGGACCGATCAGGTATGATGCGGGGTCATAGCGTGACCCCCCATTATATACCGGGACCGGACGCAAGGCGTGCAGGTACACCTTGCGTTCTTAAGAGGTTAATGATCTGTATATATAACAACATAAGAAATTGGTGGGAAAAAGTACAAGAGTGGACAACTACATGAATATTGTGACATATTTCAGGTTGTCATCAAGCTTTGTTTACTTAATGGAGAACTCCAGAATATAAAAATTGTCCAACATACTGCCTGCAGTAAAAAAAAATAAAGATGTACATACCTTCCTTCACTCCCCTGGAGCCTCCAGTAACCATCTCCGGTCTCCGCCACGATCCTCTTCCTGGTTGCCGGTGGTCGGCGAGTCATACTGCGCTCAGCCAATCAGGATTTCCCTGCGGCCGGTGATAGGCTGAGCGGCAGTGTGAGAACGCTTCAAGACACAAAATTCTTCACTACACTGGCACCTGCTGCCGGGGCTAAAGACGTCACACTGCAGCTCAGCCTATCGCTGGCCGAGTTGGGACTTCGCTGCGGCCGGTGATTGACTGAGTGCAGTATGACTCGGTCACCACCGGCAACCAGGAAGAGGATCGTGGCGGAGACCGGAGCTGGTTAACAGAGGCCCCGGGGGAGCGAAGGAAGGTATGTACATCTTTATTTTTTTACTGCCGGCAGTATGGGGGGGGCAATTTTTATATTCTGGAGTTCTCCTTTAACTCCCTCCATTGTACAACATTTTGGCAACAACAGTTGCATTATGAAGGGAATTAAATAAACACATCTTGAATATGACCTGAAACCTCTTGGTTTGCTGTGACCTTGGATGTTTGTATACTGAAGTCTAGGCCTGAATGGTCACCTGCACAGTGGCTGCTCTCTGGTGCTGTCTCCAATCCTCCACACTGACTAATGTGACAGAAAACGCATGCTACAAGACCAAAAATCCACAGCAAAGTCTGTGCAAATCTGTGCAAATGTCTTTGACTGCATGTGTATGGTTGCACTGGTCATTAGCAAGGATTTATTTTCCCTAAGAAACTGCAACAAATCCCATGTTAATCTGTAGTGTGTGCTTATAGTCTAACAAATAAAATTGCAATATACATGGTCTTTAAAGGGGGCTTCTGGATTTTGATAAATTTGTACACAGGCAAGGTAACTAGAAAAACAAACATTATTATTCCCTTTGGCCGCTTCTAGTTCATATAACTAGGATGTGTTAATGCAATAACTTCTTTAAAGAGCACCTGTCATGATCTTGTTGAATTTTATAATCTTCCCAGTTCACTACCCCCATCATGATAAACCACCCCTGCCTTTATTTTATTATTTTTTAGTTTTCTACTTTGATATTGCTCTGTACTTTCTGCTCAGTCCCAATCAGATTCACAGACTGGGAAGGGGCGTTACCCAGCAGCCATGACATCATCTGAAGCAATAAAGGGGAGAATTTACTCCCTCACTCTGCTACACACAGCCAAGAGCAGTGTGAGATGAGCTATAACTGGCTAAGGCTGCACACAAGTCTGGACAACATGGGAAAAGTTTTCACAAATGACACTAATGCACTAAAACCTAAATGCAGGACTGTTCATACGATGAATACTCTTCACATTCAAATCCAGTGAATTAATCTATCATTATTTCTTTTGTATTTTTAATACTGCAATGTCCTTCTGTATATTTCTTATGGCTACCCTCCAGTAATCTATGCCTGAGTCTTGCCAACATAGGATGAATCATTTTCTTCCTATTGCATTATTGCGCACCCATCAAATGTTGGATAAGTGATTAGCCAATGTTGCTGTGAATCAAAATGACTGCTCCAATTTGTCTTTTTTTGTCCTTTTATTGGTAACATTTTGCACACATTGTAAAGGCTAAAGTTTCTGTAAAGCTTTAGATTTGATCAGTGTTGCTGATCATGTTAGTTTTGATAAGCCTTTCTTAAAGGGTTGTCCAGTGGGATACAAGAAGGTGGGGGATGAATGAGGTATTGCTTTTTTATTGTATTTTTTTTTTTATTGTATTGCACGATATAACCACTTTAAAGCAACACTTTTAAGAAAATATTTTTAGAATTGTGACTATTAAAACCTACTAAGCGTCACACTTAACAATCTCTTTCACAGGTCTCCAGATACAGTAGAATCTCCCAATAGCGGACACTCACGGGGATTGAGAGATTGTCTCTTATTGGGAAAAAGGCTCAAAATTCTTCCTAAATGACTGAATACTGTTCTATAATCACCCCAGAGTGTAATTACCTATAAAACATGATAAAAAGCAATATTACAGTAGAATCTCCCAGTCTCGTTTAATCTACCCTGCCAATTAACCCCCCCCCTTAACCCCTGTGCCACATAATTTCCCCTTGATCCCCTCTCCCCATGCCATTTCATTCCCCCTTTATTACCGTCTGTGTAAATTCATCACCCCCCTATTTATGAAGTGGCACAGGGGGATAAAGGGGGAATAAAATGACACAGGGTGTGGTAAAGAGCGGGTGATAACTTTGTACAGAGGGCAATATAGGGGAATTAAACAGCACGGGGGGGATCAAGAGGAAATTATTTGGCACAGGGGGTAATAAAGGGGGGATGATTTGGCACTTCTGCTTTTGTGCTGAGGCTTCTGCAGGGCGGTGCAGCAGGGGCCAGGGCCCCTTACTGGGGTATTGGCTGTGCCCCCTGACGGCAGCCCTGTGTACAAGGTAGGGCCGGCACATAAGCCTGGTTTTCCCCTATTGGGAGTGTTTTGTCCCCTATTGTCCCCTTTGGGAGTGTTTTGTCTCCTAATGTGAGTGTTTTGTCCCCTATTGTCCCCTATTGGGGGTGTCCGCATCCGCTATTGGGAATATCCCCTATGCAGAGGGTACAAATACATTAAGTTTTATGGGATTTTGCTGGGGAATTAAAAACTGTCCACTATTGAGAGGCGTCCCCTATTGGGAGGTGTCCGTTAAGGGAGATTTAACTGTACTGTGAAAATCCATGATCAGCAAAGACTGGAGAAAGTACATGTACTATGTACAAATCTACTTTTACTTTATTTGGCTACATGTGCTATTTATAGTAATAGTGTGCTCTTTGGTAACAGGTGGGTCTTAGGCTCCTTAGGCACCAGTGTCTTTTTGTGTATCTTTCAACTGATTTGTTGTCTATATATATTTTTCATGACTTTTTGAATAAACTTGTATGTTTTTGTTACTCAATAAATGGAATAATATGGTCCTATACATGGTGTGATTTTTTGGGCTAGTATCCACATGGTTGTGTAGGTTGTGTATAATGGTATCTGCGGTGGTCTAGTACTGTTGGTGACTAGAGATGTCGTGAATTGTTCGGCGGCGAACAGTTCCCGGCGAATTTCGCATGTTCACGTTCGCATCGCCGGGCGAACATATGTGAAGTTCGATCCGCCCCCTATACTTTAACATTGCAGTAAACTTTGACCCTGTGAGTCAGAGTCAGCAGACGCATTACAGCCAATCAGCATCAGTCCCTCCCTTCCAGACCCTCCTACCTCTTGCACGGACGCCATTTTAGCCTCATTCAGCATGCTGCAGGCTTAGGAAGTGGAGGGTCAGAGAAGCTGCTCCTACTGTATAGGAAAAGCGATAGCTAGGTTGCTGCTATGTGGTGTATTCAGGGTCGAGTTTACTCCTAAAGCACTAGTGTAACATCTGCTTTAAGGACAGCACATAAAAAAGCCCTTTTTAGGGCTGAAAGATATCAGTCCTGGTTGGGAGGGAACTGCTGGTTAAAAGGGGTAATCCAAAATCAAACTTAAGTTCCTACAAGCAACTATCTACTACAGTATTCAAAGGGCTGAAAGATATCAGTCCGTTAGTCTTGCAACAGCTGGAGGCACCCTGGTTGGGAGGGAACCGCTGGTTAAAAGGAGTACTCCAGAATCAAACTTAAGTTCCTTCAAGCAACTAACTACTACAGTATTCAAAGGGCTGAAAGATATCAGTCAGTTAGTCTTGCAACAGCTGGAGGCACCTTGGTTGGGAGGGAACCGCTGGTTAAAAAGGGTACTCCAGAATCAAACTTAAGTTCCTTCAAGCAACTAACTACTACAGTATTCAAAGGGCTGAAAGATATCAGTCTGTGTGTTTTGCAACAGCTGTAGGCACCCTGGTTGGGGACCACTGCTTAAAAGGGGAACTCTGCTGGCAAGCTTTTTTTCTTTAAAGCAAGTAACTACTACAGTATTCAAAGGGCTGAAAGATATCAGTCCGTTATTCTTTCAACAGCTGGAGGCACCCTGGTTGGGGACCACTGCATAAAAGGGGAACTCCGCTGGCAAGTTTTTTTGCTCATTGTCACACTAGTGCAAATCATATGAGGTGTGACAGTTGTGCAAATAAAAAAAAAAACCTTTTTTGGCTGTTAAATAAAATTAGTCGTCACTGTTAGTTCACGTCACAGTTGCCATTTTTCCTGCCTGCAGGGTAAATTGTGTCACCCTAGTGCAAATCACATTAGGTGTGACAGTTGTGCAAATAAAAATAAAAAAACTTTTTTGGCTGTTAAATAAAATCAGTCTTCACTGTTAGTTCACGTCACAGTTGCCATTTTTCCTGCCTGCAGGGCAAACTGTGTCACCCTTGTGCAAATCACATTAGGTGTGACACATGTGCAAATTTAACCAAAAAAATGACAGGCAGAGGAAGGCCACCCCGCAGGGGCCGTCGTTGTGCTGGAATTCCCTTTGGCCCTAGAATGGCCAGTGTTCAGAGGCCACGTACCCTGAACCCCCAAAGTTCTGAGGACTTAGTTGACTGGCTATCACAAGACACCCAATCTACTACTAAAGCTTCCGCTCGGAACATTGACGCACCGTCCTTCTCCTCCTCTAGCTTAGCTTCGGGCACCTCTCATGCTACCACTTGCCCGCCTGCTGCCACCACCAACACTAGCACCACAGCAGCTTTACTTGATCCGTCAGAGGAGTTATTTACACATCAGTTTGAAGACATGAGTGATACACAACCATTATTGGCAGAGGATGTAGTTAGCAGGGATATGTCTCAGTCAGGCAGCATTACACACATGGACGTACGGTGTGATGATGATGTTGTACCCGCTGCTGCTTCCTTTCTTGAGGTTTCAGATAGCGGTGAAGGTGTTGATGACGATGTGTCCGTGGATGCCACGTGGGTGCCCGCTAGAAGAGAAGAAGAGGGGGAAAGTTCAGATGGGGAGACAGAGAGGAGGAGGAGACATATTGGAAGCAGGGGGAGGTCGTTGCAAGGAGCTAGTGGCACAGTCAGACAGCATGCATCGGCACCCGGGGTCAGCCAGACGGGACGCCAATCAACGCATGCTGTTGCCACCACCAGAATGCTGTCACCGCAGAGCTCAGCAGTGTGGAATTTTTTTTGTGTGTCTGCCTATGACAACAGCGAGGCCATTTGCAACCTGTGCCAGAAGAAACTGAGTCGTGGGAAGTCCAACAACCACCTAGGCACAACTGCTTTGCGAAGGCACATGATGTCACATCACAAACGCCTATGGGATCAACACGTCAGTACAAGCAGCACACAAAGTCAAAGCCGCCATCCTCCTCCTGGTCCAGCATCTTCAGCCAGGTCAACCACTGCTGCCCTCCTTGCCCCCTCTCATCCATCCGCCTCTCTGTCTCTCACCTTGAGCAGTTCCTGCTCATCTGCCCACAGTCAGGTGTCTGTCAAGGAGATGTTTGAGCGCAAGAAGACAATGTCTCAAAGTCACCCCCTAGCCCGGCGTCTGACAGCTGGCTTTTCGGAACTGCTAGCCCGCCAGCTTTTACCATACAAGCTGGTGGAGTCTGAGGCCTTTAAAAAATTTGTAGCCATTAGGACACCGCAGTGGAAGGTACCCGGCCGAAATTTTTTTGCACAAAAGGCAATCCCTAACCTTTACTCCATTGTGCAAAAGGAAATTATGGCATGTCTGGCACACAGTGTAGGGGCAAGGGTCCATCTGACCATTTATACCTGGTCTGCAAAGCATGGTCAGGGCAGGTATATCACCTACACTGCTCATTGGGTAAACCTGGTGACGGCTGCCAATCATGGAATGTGTGGCTCTGCAGAGGAGTTGGTGACACCGCCATGACTTGCAGGCAGGCCTGCTGCCACCTCCTCTACTCCTCCTACTCCCTCCTCTTCCATAACATCCTTGGCCAAGTCCTCTTCCACTGCTGCGTCTTGCTCCACATAACCGGCACCCCCCAGCTCCCCAGGTGCTATTCCACATCCCGGATACGGCAGTGTCACGCCATCTTGGGGTTGACTTGCCTCAAAGCGGAGAGTCACACCGCACCAGCGCTCCTGTTGGCCCTGAACGCACAGGTGGACCAGTGGCTGACTCCGCACCAACTGGAGATCGGCAAGGTGGTTTGTGACAACGGAACAAATTTGTTGGCGGCATTGAGGTTGGGCAAGTTGACACATGTGCCGTGCATGGCACATGTGTGTAATCTGATTGTACAACGCTTTGTGCTCAAGTGCCCAGGCTTACAGGATGTCCTGAAGCAGTCCAGGAAGGTGTGTGGCCATTTCAGGCATTCCTACACGGCCATGGCGCACTTGTCAGATATCCAGCGGCGAAACAACATGCCAGTGAGGCGCTTGATTTGCGACAGCCCGACACGTTGGAATTCAACACTCCTAATGTTCGACCGCCTGCTCCAACAAGAAAAAGCCATCAACGAATATTTGTATGACCGGGGAGCTAGGACATCATCTGCGGAGCTGGGAATTTTTTTTGCCACATTACTGGAGGCTCATGCGCAATGCCTGTAGGCTCATGCGTCCTTTTGAGGAGGTGACAAACCTGGTAAGTCGCACCGAAAGGCACCATCAGCGACATCATACCGTTTGTTTTCTTCCTGGAGCGTGCCCTGCGAAGAGTGCTGGATCAGGCAGTAGGTGAGCATAAAGAGGAAGAGTTGTGGACACCATCACCACCAGAAACAGCCTTATCAGCATCGCTTGCTGGACCTGCGGCAACGCTGGAAGAGGATTGTGAGGAAGAGGAGTCAGAGGAGGAATGTGGCTTTGAAGAGGAGGAGGAAGACCAACCCCAGCAGGCATCCCAGGGTGCTCCTTGTCACCTATCTGGTTCCTGTGGTGTTGTACGTGGCTGGGGGGAAGAAGATTATACCTTCCCTGACATCACTGAGGACGAGGAATGGGACATGAGTAGCTCGGCATCCGTCCTTGTGCAAATGGGGTCTTTCATGCTGTCGTGCCTGTTGAAGGACCCTCGTATAAAAAGGATGAAGGAGAACGACCTGTACTGGGTGTCCACGCTACTAGACCCCCGGTATAAACATAAAGTGCCTGACATGTTACCGCATTACAGCAAGGCGGAAAGGATTCAGCAGGTCCAAAATAAATTAAGAAGTATGCTGTACACAGCGTATAAGGGTCATGTCACAGCACAACAGGGATCTAACAGGGGAAGAGGTGAAAGTAATCCTCCTCCTCCTCCCACGAACACGCCGGCAAGGACAGGATGCTGTACAGACATGCTGTTGATGGAGGACATCCGGAGCTTTTTCAGTCCTACGCATCGCCACAGCCCTTCGGGGTCCACCCTCAGAGAACGACTTGACCGACAGGTAGCAGACTACCTGGCCTTAACCACAGATATCGACACTCTGAGGAGCGATGTACCCCTTAACTACTGGGTGTGCCGGCTTGACCTGTGGCCTGAGCTATCCCAATTTGCGCTCGAACTTCTGGTCTGTCCCGCTTCAAGTGTCCTGTCAGAAAGGACCTTCAGTGCAGCAGGAGGTATTGTCACTGAGAAGAGGAGTCGCCTTGGTCAAAAAAGTCTGGATTACCTCACCTTTCTTAAGATGAATGAGGGATGGATCCCGAAGGGACTGACACTGGGTGATACATTTGACTGAACAAGGCCTGATCAGATGAGTTGCCTTGGCCTAAAAATGGTCCACACGCTGCTGTATTTGAACTCTGAATGCTGGATGACTTGCGTGACTTATCCGCCACCAACTAGGGTTCAAGCCGCAATGATTTAGGTCACTTTCTGCCTGGCAAAACAAACAGAAATTTTTCAGGCCGCTGCTACCAAGTTTTCCAGCCAGTTGTACATGCCTAGTTTTTCTGGCCTCTGCTACTGCACTTGTTATGGTGCTGCAATTTTTCTGGCTGCTGCTACAGCTGCGGCTGCGACAATACCAAATTTTCCAGCCAGGTGTACATGCCTAATTTTTCTGGCCCTGCTACTGCACTTTTTCTGGTGCTGCAATTTTTATGGCCGCTGCTACAGAAGCGGCTGCAACAATACCAAATTTTTCAGGCATGTGTACATGCCTAATTTTTCTGGCCTCTGCTGCGGCAATTGTTATGGTGCTGCAATTTTTATGGACGCTGCTACAGAAGCGGCTGCAACAATACCACATTTTTCAGGCATGTGTACATGCCTAATTTTTCTGGTACTCTCTGCTGACATCTCTGTCCATTTTTGCAACCGTGGATATTAGATGTATGCTAAGGGTAGCATGGTGGCTCAGAGGTTAGCACTGCTGCCTTGCAGCCCTGGGGCCTTGTTCAAATCCCACTATGTGCTGCCTCAAGGGGGGGCTCTAACTATGTGCTGCCTAATATGGGGGAATCTTATGTGCTGCCTAAAGGGGAGCTCTAACTATGTGCTGCCTAACATGGGGGAATCTATGTGCTGCCTAAAGAGGGAATCTAACTATGTGCTGCCTAAAGGGGGGCCCTATGTGCTGCCTAAAGGGGGCTAAAGCACGTTATTCCAAACCATTTAGGAATAATAGGTAATTTATGCCCTTTATGGATTAAAACCAGACTCTGCATCAACTATGTAATTTTCCATGGGAGTTTTGCCATGGATCCCACTCCGGCAAGCCACAGTCCAGGCGTTAATCCCCTTGAAACAACTTTTAAATCACTATTGTGGCCAGAAAGAGTCCCTGTGGGTTTTAAAATTCGCTTGCCCATTGAAGTCAATGGCAGTTGGTGAACTTTTGCGGACGTTCGCGGTTCGCGAACCGAAAATTTTATGTTCGCGACATCACTATTGGTGACAGCGTTTTTTGTTGTTCTTTTTTTTTTTTTTTTTATCCTTATGCACCAGGCCTGGGTACACAATTGCAGTCATGTTCTTGCATATCTCTATGTTTTCTCATTTTTGTTCCTGATCTTCTCTTAACCTCAACCTAGCAGGACTGTTTTTTGGGTTTTTCTTGCACATCTCAGCCAGATGTCAGGTACTCCTTGTTTTCTATTCCAAGATAAGATCATTCCACATATATTTTAACATACTTATAGGTTCGTAGTGAAGATGTTAATGTTTCTGTACATTCACAATTGTCCTTTCTCATCACTTATGTAAATATGTTTTAATGAATATGTTTTGTCTAGAATGCAGCCTATTTCTGTCCATATAAGTTTTTTTGCAATAACAGTTCTGTGATCTTGGGCTCTGTTCACATCTGCATTCATCAATTCCATTTTTCCACTTTCTGTCATGGTGTCCATCATTTTACCAGTAAAAATAGTGCAACATGCTCAGATATGATGGAATCTGCAATGGAGACTTCAAGGCAGATGTGGCCATAGCCTTAGTGCAAAAGACATCCAAATAAATGAATTTACATGGAAGGGCAGCACACCATTGTAAATGAGTATTCAGGGCAGATCATGTTCCCCACATACCGTAGGGACATTTTTACTTCACTTTTATGTATTTGAGACAAGAAGCAAACAGACCCATGTGTTTCTAGGTAAATGTAATTTGCTGCTTGGTAAATCGTAATATAATGCCAAATAAATGCAGTAGAATATTATTCTATTAGTAGGATTACAATGCGGCCACCTGAGCCCACTGTTATGAATTAAAAGATGACATTGTATTGTAGAAAACACAATTTGCTGCATTGCCATGAAAGTCTTTGGAGAGTGATCCTTTTACTCAAAGTGTCTCCTTTCAATTCTAGGCAATGGCTTTGTAATTCCTCTTCATAAAGTCCATGCCCTGCTATCCATCGACTGCGTTCATTACATATTGAGCTATTGTTCTGACCATTAAACCTTTGCCATTTTAAAGCTCAGCTTGCAAGAAAAATAGAATTTTTATAGGAAAATGGATTCAGATACTGCGCTTATTTTTTTATACCCATTTCATCTGGAAGGTATACAAGAAAAAATCTCAGACTGCAGTTGTTTAACCCCTTAAAAGGTACCTGTCCCCATAAATTAAACATATTATAGATTAGCCTTTTTAAATTACTTTTCTAATATACATCCAAATAAAATTTTGTAACTGTATGTGTTAAATATACCTCTAAAAGTTTGGCACCTGGGGTACTATTCTGGTCCTATTTGCAGTCTTGCTGGCAGATTGTCTCCTGCAGCAGCCTGGCAAAGACAGCTCCCTTTTGCAACTACTGCTGAGAAAAGCTCAGAGACTATAGAGTTCTGTGAGAGTTCAGAGCTGAGCGGAGAGTGTGCAGTCTTAGCCAATCACAGCTCATCACACACTGAGCTGCTCTTGGTTGTGTGTTAAGAACAGCATAGCCGAGGGCAGAAGTTCTGCCTGTAGGGCTTCAGATGATGTCACTCCTGCTGGGCACGCCCCTTTCCAATCTGTGAAGCTGACTGAGACTAAGCTGAATATACAGCACAATATCAAGGTAGAAAACTAAACAATAATAAAAATAAAGGCAGATGGTGGTTTATTATGATGGGGGGAGTGAACTGGGCAGATAAAAAAAATGATCAAGATCATTACAGGTACTCTTTGAATATATATAAGATTCCAGCACTCACAAGAATGATGTAAGAAAGTGGTGTTTATTCGCATTTGATCACAGAATGGGTACAGACAGGAAATGTTTCGGCACAGTAGGCCTTTCTCATCTGGCATTAGCCATGGGTCCTGGCTGCTGATAGTAGCTGAGACTATCTTACTATGATACACGTTTAGCTCCTGAGTGTGCTTCATAGACCGGGAGTGGGCACATGTACCACCCATGTCCTTAAGGTGTTAAAGGGCTATTCCAATACAAAAAAATAATATTCTGCTGGGATGGGGGTAGAAAAATAGGCACACTTACTAAGATTTGCCCTCGACAAAACAAATAGTTGGTCTAATAAAGAAAAATTTACCCTTATTGAGACATTTGGTCCAATAGTTAACTGAGCAACAGACAACCGGATTCTGCATAGCCAACAGCTAATGGCAATCACATATGTTCCAATATAGCCTCTCCACACTGACTTTTACATCCAGTGATGGTAAGCAAACTTTTTCCATCCAGTCTATCTCATTGAATGCACCATTTGTAACTTATATGGTATGTTTTTTTATAAGTTTAAAAAACCAGAAGAGAACATGCTGTTGACATCATAAAGGGCAATAACTATAAAAGCTCTGGGACAGATAAAAAGTTTGTTGATACATATTAGGGTGATTTATATTGCTTTCTTTGTTTATGGTATAAAAAGGGTAAAAAATAAATAAATAAAGAAACATAGCCGAGGATGGAGACAACTCCTCTTACACAAAGAGGCAGAACATATTTTTTGTTTTAATACCAGATGCTGTAAACTTTTAATGACCTGCTATACCATTATCATTATTGAAATGTACAGTACATTATGATTACTTCATTGCAAGACATGAATTTTTAAATGTAATCTGCATTCAGGCTTTACATTTTACCTTAAGCTCCAACCATGTCATGTATGATGTACTGATTTTCCAGTGGTTGTTTCTTGCTTTTAGCTTGCACCTCCCTTAGCCTAAAGTTTTTAACCTTCTTTGTTGTTTTCTGAACACTTCTTGCTACCTTAGTCCTGAATACAAACCTGCAGATTATAAATTAAGGATTATTATTATCTTGTATGCAGATTATAAATTAAGGATTATTATTATCTTGTAGGAATTAAAAGATGATTACTTTTATCATGTATGTCTTATTACCTATATATATGTTGTCACATCACCACATAACACCTTTGTTAAACTGTGACAATGAATCTGTTACCTAGATTAACAATGACCTTTACAAAGGACAGTATATTTGCCCTTATCACACTTTCATATTTAGCAATATTTAATTTCAGAAAGGTTACTACAAAATAAGAACTTTAAAATGCCAGCTTTATGTAGAACAAAACTCTCATGCGATGTCAGGGATCAGAAATTGGAATGCGTCTTTAAATCTGGCCCCTGACACCGGGCTAACTTGTTAATTGAGGCCATTATTGCTCACTGACATGACTGGGATAATTATAATGCAAATGTGAAAAACTGGCATTAATACAATTTGTTCTCAAGTTCATTCCACCATTGTTGGCACCGACTCAGTCGTTATGATAATTTAAAGATATTATTTTTAGAAGACTGCTTGGTACATAGTGTGATGCAAAACAGAACTATTAAGACTGCCTTCCCTGAAAAATGGACTGATTATTCCAAGTATCCATGCAAGTGGGAAGAAGTTAGTCCCCAAGGTCACATTTGACAAGTTGTAATTTAGAAACACATATAGACTGTATTTCTATTGGTCGTAAGATTATATTAATCATCATAAAACCAATTATGTCCAACTAGTGGCCAGCATGTGCATACCGTGGAGCCCGGGCAACATTGTCCAAGCAGATGTAATGTCAGAGATCATTTCACCTTTTAAGATTTCTCCCTCTACTGAATGTTGGCATATGAGAGGGGTGGTAATGTGAACGTCTACTGTCTGACCAGTCACAGGCACTTTCTGATAAAGAAGACAAGAGCGGTAAATGAGTCTGAAGGAAGTGCCTAACTAGAATTATTATGGCCCAGGATGTCTGCTTATAAGTCATTCCTTCTAGAACAAGGATACAAGGGTCAGGAAAAATAAGAAATATGGCAAGATTGGAGATATACTGCACATTCCCTCTCAGCAAAGGTATTAAAGAAAAAGGAAGAAAACGGTTACTCTCTAAACGGGTTTATTTTTTGCTTCTTTTTTCTCTTGTGCCCTGTAACTGTAAGAATTCTCTATTTACAGAAAAATATATACAACTGCCTTGGTGACTGAATTATTAAACATACATTTTTTATTTCCTTTATATCCTAATTTTAACATATAACAACAACAAAGATAATGAAAAACTAAAAAAAAAAAAAATGTAACCCCTTAAGGACCGAGCCCTTTTTCACCTTAAGGACCAGAGCATTTTTTGAACATCTGACCACTGTCACTTTAAACATTAATAACTCTGGAATGCTTTTAGTTATTCTGATTCCGAGATAGTTTTTTCGTGACATACGGTTTTCTACTTTAACTTAGTGGTAACATTTTATGGTAACTTGCATCCTTTCTTGGTGAAAAATCCCCAAATTTGATGAAAAAAATGAAAATTTTGCATTTTTCTAAATTTGAAGCTCCCTGCTTGTAAGGAAAATGGATATTCAAAAGAAAATTTTTTTGGGTTCACATATACAATATGTCTACTTTATGTTTGCATCATAAAATGTATGAGTTTTTACTTTTGGAAGACACCAGAGGGCTTCAAAGTTCAGCAGCAATTTTGAAAATTTTTACTAAATTTTCAAACTCACAATTTTTTAGGGACCAGTTCAGGTTTGAAGTGGATTTGAAGGGTCTTCATATTAGCAATACCCCATAAATGACCCCATTATAAAAACTGCACCCCCCAAAGTATTCAAAATGGCATTCAGTCAGCGTTTTAACCCTTTAGGTGTTTCACAGGAATAGCAGCAAAGTGAAGGAGAAAATTCACAATCTTCATTTTTTACACCCAATTTTTTAATTTTTGCAAGGGGTAAAAAGGAGAAAATTTTTACTTGTATTTGAAACCCAATTTCTCTCGAGTAAGCACATACCTCATATGTCTATGTAAATTGTTCGGCGGGTGCAGTAGAGGGCTCAGAAGGGAAGGAGCAACAAATGGTTTTTGGGGGGCATGTCATCTTTAGGAAGCCCCTATGGTGCCAGGACAGCAAAAAAAAACACATGGCATACCATTTTGGAAACTAGACCCCTCAGGGAACGTAACAAGGGGTAAAGTGAACCTTAATACCCTACAGGTGATTCACGACTTTTGCATATGTAAAAAAAAAAAATTTTTTCTACCTAAAATGCTTGGTTTCCCAAAAATTTTACATTTTTAAAAAGGGTAATAGCAGAAAATACCCCCCAAAATTTGAAACCCAATTTCTCCCGATTGAGAAAACACCCCATATGGGGGTGAAAATTGCTCTGCTGGCGCACTACAGGTCTCAGAAGAGAAGGAGTCACATTTGGCTTTTTGAAAGCAAATTTTGCTCTGGGGGCATGCCGCATTTAGGAAGCCCCTATGGTGCCAGAACAGCAAAAAAAAAAAACACATGGAAAACCATTTTGGAAACTAGACCCTTGGGGAACGTAACAAAGGGTAATGTGAACCTTAATACCCTACAGGTGTTTCACGACTTTTGCATATGTAAAAATAAAAAATTTTTTTTACCTAATATGCTTGGTTTCCCAAAATTTTAACATTTTTAAAAAGGGTAATAGCAGAAAATATCCCCCAAAATTTGAAGCCCAATTTCTCCCGATTCAGAAAACACCCCATATGGGGGTGAAAAGTGCTCTGCTGGCGCACTACAGGTCTCAGAAGACAAGGAGTCACATTTGGCTTTTTGAAAGCAAATTTTGCTCTGGGGGAATGCCGCATTTAGGAAGCCCCTATATGGTGCCAGAACAGCAAAAAAACAACACATGGCATACCATTTTGGAAACTAGACCCCTCAGGGAACGTAACAAGGGGTAATGTGAACCTTAATACCCTACAGGTGTTTCACGACTTTTGCATATGTGAAAAAAAAATTATTTTTTTTACCTAAAATGCTTGGTTTCCCAAAATTTTTACATTTTTAAAAAGGGTAATAGCAGAAAACACCCCCCAAAATTTGAAGCCCAATTTCTCCCGATTCAGAAAACACCCTATATGGGGGTGAAAAGTGCTCTGCTGGCGCACTACAGGTCTCAGAAGAGAAGGAGTCACATTTGGCTTTTTGAAAGTAAATTTTGCTCTGGGGGCATGCCGCATTTAGGAAGCCCCTATGGTGCCAGGACAGCAAAAAAAAAAACACATGGCATACCATTTTGGAAACTAGACCCCTAGGGGAACGTAACAAGGGGTTAAGTGAACCTTTATACCCCACAGGTGTTTCATGACTTTTGTATATGTAAAAAAATATATATTTTTTTTACCTAAAATGCTTGTTTTCCCAAAAATTTTACATTTTTAAAAAGGGTAATAGCAGAAAATACCCCCCAAAATTTGTAACACAATTTCTCCCGAGTACGGCGATACCCCATATGTGACCCTAAACTGTTGCCTTGAAATACGACAGGGCTCCAAAGTGAGAGCGCCATGCACATTTGAGGCCTAAATTAGTGACTTGCATAGGGGTGGACATAGGGGTATTCTACGCCAGTGATTCCCAAACAGGGTGCCTCCAGCTGTTGTAAAACTCCCAGCATGCCTAGACAGTCAGTGGCTATCTGGCAATACTGGGAGTAGTTGTTTTGCAACAGCTGGAGGCTCCGTTCTGGAAACAGTGGCGTACCAGACGTTTTTCATTTTTATTGGGGAGGGGAGGGGGGCTGTGTAGGGGTATGTGCATATGTAGTGTTTTTTACTTTTTATTTTATTTTGTAAGAAGAGGGGTGGAGCGGGTTGCGGGAGTGACACCCGCAGCAGGCGCCCTAATCCGGCCGACGAATCAGGGCGATCGTGAGGTGGCACCAGTGCCACCTCACCCCTGCTGGCAATGGCTGTTCGGGGCCGTCTCTGACGGCCCCGATCAGCCAGTAATTCCAGGTCATCGGGTCACTGGAGACCCGATTGACCCGGAATCCGCCGCAGATCGCTGGACTGAATTGTCCAGCGATCTGCGGCAATCGCCGACATGGGGGGACATAATGACCCCCCTGGGCGATATGCCGGGATGCCTGCTGAACGATTTCAGCAGGCATCCGGCACCGGCTCCGCTCCAGCTAGCGGCGGGGGCCGGAAATGCTCAGGGCGTATGTCCTTAAGGGGTTATATATATATATATCTATATATATATATATATATATTTATATTTATATATATATATATATATATATATATATATATAGATGTGCACCATGTCTGTTTTCTACCCGAATTCACACTGTGTTTTCTATCCCCTCCTTTTTTTTGTTTGAACATATGTCTGCTCTCTTCCCCACCCCCTCAGCCCAACCCTATATAAGTAGTAGTTAGCTACACAAGGGCCAGTTTTGTCCTAGCAGCCTCCTAGTCTGACTGGGAGAGCATGGTAAGTGTGCTGTAACATCCTATTCACACTGGTGTGGTGCTGTGCGGCGTCCGTTGCTGCCGTGGCACGGTGTCTGCGGGGGGGGTGCGGCCCATAGACTGGTTTGAGTGGCATTGGGGCCGCTCTGCCAGTGGGTCGTTTCCCTCCCGTGGGCACTGGTGTCGCGGCGGTGGTGGTCGCCGCCCAGTGCTACGCCATTTTATGCTAGGGACGTTAGGGACCCACTCTAAATAGGTGGCCTTGACGTGGCGAGTGGGCTTTGTACTTTTTGATCAAAAATGTATACTAACAACCTGTTAGTTTTTTATATCATGCTGAGAAGCAATTAGATCATTATACAAAATTGTAGATGTGCGACCATGTCTGTTTTCTACCCGAATTCATTCATATATATATATATATATATATATATATATATATATATATATATATATATATATATATTAATTAAATTACAATGATAGGCTAGACACATTATAACTAAACTTATAATCACCACTCACGCTCAGACTCTTGGATATTAATTTCACCCTCTCCCTGGCCATCTATTCTGCAAAATAGCTCCTTTATTTTACTATTTATGAATGAAGTAAATACTTGGATACTTGGCTCTGGCTCCAGGTTACAGTACGTCTTTCAGATATGCCCCCCATTGTTTATAAAAGCTTTCTGTCATTCACCCTGTGCTTGGTCCCAGCTTCAGCTTTTCCCAGTAAATAAGCTTCCAAATCACTCATCCTAGGAGCCTGTGCTTGGATACATTTTCTCAATGTACATTTTCTTTACTACTAATAGAACAAAAGGCTGAAATATAATTGGAACAAATATAGCCGTGAATCAACGCATATACTTTCAGCTTTAATCTGATATAAAAAAGTTGATATACTTTAAAGGGGTACTTCACCCCTAGACATCTAATCCCCTATCCAAAGGATAGGGGATAAGATGTTTGATCGCGGGAGTCCCGCCGCTGGGGACCCCCGCAATATAGCACGCAGCACCCACCTGTTACTGCTCCGGAAGTGCTGGAGGGTCTGGCTCCCGACCACGGGGACGGAAGAGCGTGACGCCATGACTCCGCCCCGTGTCACGTCACACCCCACCCCCTCAATACAAGTCTATAGGAGGGGGCGTGACAGCCATCACGCCCCCTCCTATAGACTTATATTGAGGAGGCGGGGCGTGACATCCCACAGGGGCGGAGTCTTTACATCACGATCATGATTGGGTTCAAGTCAGGTCTCTGGCCGGGCCACTTTAGCACATTCACAAAGCCACTGCTGTCTTGTCTGGGCGGTTTGCTTAGAGTCATTGGTCCAGATTTATCAAACTGTGAGAGAGAAAAAGTGGAGAGATTTTCCACAGCAGCCAATCACAGCTCAGCTAACGAGCTCTGGTGAAGTGAAAGCTGAGCTGTGATTGGTCGCTGTGGGAAAATCACTCAACTTTTTCTCTCACACAGTTTGATAAATCTGGACTGTTGTCTTGTTGGAAGGTAAACATTCAACCCAGTCTGATGCCTCGATTCCTCCAGACATGGCGCTTAGAATTAATGTCAAAAAGTTCAATATTGTTTCACCAGATAAGAGAATCTTGTTTCTTGCAAACTTTCATGTCTCTTTTACTGAAGAGACTCTCCTTTCTGGCAACTGGTCCATTAAGCCCAGATTCGTGAAGTGCTGGGTGACTTTCTGGAAGTTTCTCCCATCTACACACAGGAATGGCCATTGGGTTTTATGTCACCTCTCCTATCAAGGCCCTGATCCTCTGATTACTTTGTTTGGTGGGGTGACTTGCTCTTGGAAGAGTCCTAGTAGTTCCAAACTTCTTCCATTTAAGAATAATGGAGTTCACTGTGCTCTTGGGAAATTTCAGTGCAGGAAAAAAGCATGTTGTACCCTTGTCCCGATCGTTTTTCTCCACACAACCCTGTTTTCGAGTTTTACCGTTTGTGCCCCTTCATGGTTTGTTTTTTTCTCTTATGTGTGAGACTTTATATAGACAGGGGTGTGCCTATAGTCAAGGTGTAGAAATGTCTCAAAGATGATCAAGAGAAATGGGAGCCTCCAGAGCTAAATTTTAAGTGCCATAGCACTGAATACTTATGGCCATGGAAATTTTAAATTTTCCCTTTTTAATAAATGTGCACAACATTCTAAATTCTTCTTTTACTGTGTCATTATGGGGTATTGGCACAGAATGATGGGGAAAAATTATTAAATAGTTTTTTATGCTGCAACGTAGCATAATGTGAAAAAAGTGAATCTGAATGCATTGCATGTATGAGGAAAAAAGTCTCAGATAAACTTATTTATCTAATCCTCATATAGAAAGATATTTCTCCCATCATCAAGTCCAGCTCTTGTGCAGCCTTCTAATTTAAAGGGGTACTCCGGTGGAAAACAATTTATTTTAAATCAACTGGTGCCAGGAAGTTACACAGATTTGTAAATGACTTCTATTGAAAAATCTTAATCCTTCCAGTACTGATCAGCTGCTGTATACTACAGAGGAGGTTCTTCTCTTTTTGAAGTTATTTTCTGTCTGACCACAGTGCTCTCTGCTGACACTCTTTTTTATTATAAAAGTACAAAACACAAAACAAGTTCATTTCACTGTAACAAAATTAACAAAACTGAACATAAAAACAAACTATCCGTCTCAAAATAACAACTTAAACCTTCCTAACCGGCCAGCCCAGATAAACCAAAAATAAATGAATAAATAAATCATTACCTACTATAGTCCAACACACACACACACACACACACATACCTAATGAACATAAATAAAGCTTTCCTCGCTTGGATCAAAAACTAAAAATATCCAAACTAGGAAACATAACCACACTCCCCCCCCACCCCCCCAGCCCCCCGCCCCCCCCCCCCCCCCCACAAAAACAAAAATATGGCTAGCTGCCTTAACAAAAATAATCCAACTTGGATAACAAAATATATATATATACCCACAAACAAAAACTAATCCACACTGGGACACAAACATAAATATAGTGTACTCTTAACACTACACTATAATAACTGAAAAGTGGTCCGACTGCCTTTCTCTCAAAATAATTATGACATTATACAAATAATAATAAAAAATAAAAATAAAAAAAACTTCAATAAATAAAAAAAAAATTTTCCCACTATACATAAAACCATACAGAATATACATAACAAAAAAAAAAAAAAAAAAAAAACTCAATGACACAGAAAAACAACCTATACTAAACTATCCCACCACCCCCTCTGGACATGGGTCAGAGTTCATAGGTCACAGTTTTTGTCCACAACTGACCCATACCAGACCCCCAAAATAGTACCCACTGCAACAGTCCAGTCCTGGGTACACACCACCACCGCCCCCCCCCCCCCCGCCCCCAAAAAAGACACCCCACCCAACCTAAAATACACCCCTACCCACCTAATGTAAACAGAACAATATATACAAAACAATATATACATACTCTACAACAAAGCAATATTAACAGTACAATACACCAAAACCACAAGGCCCAAGTTTGGTTGCCTGCAAGCCCTTTACAATCAATTCATAGAAAACAAAACAAAAGGCTAAGGTGACATGCATAGCCCCCCACCAGGAAGAAGGATGGCAATCCTGATAAAATTAAATTTAAATTCCTCTCCCTATCAACCTCTAACCCTATCACTATCCCTTCATGAAACTGACCCTATACTCACCCTAAGATATATACACTATCCCTGGCCAAAATAAGGTACTTCACCTTAAGGGACTAGTACCTAGGGCACATCAAAAGAAAAACCTCTCCATAGGAGAGAAGCCCTATTGGTACCAAGACTGCCATACTCCAAAGATCTAATCTTCCCGAGGTCACCAGTGATGTTCCTACAGACCTCCACCTCGGAGAGGACTTTCTGTTGGGTCGATACTAAGCACCGTGCATTCCACGTGTAGTACCTAACCACTAAACTAACTAAGAAAAAAGTGCCCCGGTCTCGGCCACCCAGGGACCTAAATGCCCCATAAGCCCACTCCGGATAGGTAAGGCCAGCAAGTTGACTCCAGTTGATGGAAGCGCCCACCCGGTTGTAAACCCCTATATTAAAGGGACAATGAAGCAGGAAGTGGTCCATGCTTTCCAGCGTGTCCCCACACTCTTCTCGGGGACATCCCTGGTCATCAGAGTTCCCACACTTCAGGTTGTCCCTTACATATAGCTTCCCCTAAAAGCAGCGCCAGACCAAGTCCCAAAACTTCTGGGGGATCCTTTTCATGTTCAAAAGATACAACCCCACCCTCAGATCCCGACCTGGGCAGTCCCTGAGCGCCAGAGGCTTCTGGAAGTGGGTCAACAGAACCCGTTTGTCAAGGAACTGCCTTGACTGGGTCCTGATCTCCCACACTCCCAGACCCCACCGACGTATCGCCTTCAGAGTCGGGGTAGCGTAAGCCGGAAGATATCCATGGGGCGTACGGAGGTCCTTCACTCGCCCTCCTCTCTCCCATTCCTGGAAGAAAGGCCGAAACCATTCCCTGCAGGAGAGTACCCACGGAGAAGCCCTCTCTGACCAGAGGTTTGTGATGTTGGCTTTCAAGAAGGTGTTCGTAAAGAACACCACAGGGTTTACCATAGATAAACCCCCTAGTCTCCTCGTGCGGTACGTTACCTCCCTCTTGACTAGGTTCATCCTGTTCCCCCATAACAGTTGGAAAAACAGGCTTTAGATCCTAGTGTAGTAAGCCTCTGGCAAGATACATACACTGCCCAGATAGATAAACAAGGGGAGCAGGTACGATTTGATCAGGTGTACCCTTTCCCTGAGGGTCATAGACCAACCCTTCCACTGGTCCACCTTCTGAGCGGCATCCTGGAGCTTACCATCCCAGTTTTTGGTGGGATAATCATCCTGGCCGAATGTGATGCCTAAGACTTTTGCTGACTCTTGGGGCCCTGGAAGAGTGTCCGGGAGATCAAACGTGGGGTCTCCCCCTCCCAGCCAGAGACTCTCACACTTATCCCGGTTGATCTTAGACCCGGATGCCTCCGAGTAGCGGTCCACCTCCAACATCACCACATCGACCTCCTCTCTTGAGGAGACGAAAATAGTGACATAGTCAGCGTACGCCACCACTCTCTGGGCGACATCCAGCTCCGCCAGACTCATCCCGACTCCCGCCAACGGCCCACAATCTACCCTCCGGACGAAGGGATCGATTGCGAACACGTATAAAAGCGGGCTCAGAGGACAACCCTGACGGACTCCGGACCCCACCTCAAAAGAGCGGCCAGACCACCCGTTCACCAGCGGGAAACTCTCTGCCCCTGCATACAAGATCATAAGCCAATTAACAAAAGTAGTTGGTAAGCCATATCTCAGGAGGACGGACCATAGGTACTCGTGGTTCACCCGATCAAATGCTTTGGCCTGATCCAAGGACAGCAAGTACCCCTTCCAGAGACCTGCACTACTCCGCTCCACTGCCTCCCTGACACTAAGGACAGCACTTAAGGTGCTTCGGCCTGGAAAAGAGCAGTGCTGAGCCCCCGAAAGGAGCCGGGGTGCAAACTTCACCAGCCGATTAAACAATATCTTAGCCAGAAGCTTCCTGTCCGTATTGAGAAGAGCTATGGGCCTCCAATTCTCAATACGGCTGGGATCTTTACCCTTTGACAGAAGAATCAGGGCGGACCTCCTCATTGACTTCGGCAGAGTGCCCGAGGAGAGACACTCATTGAATACCACAGTCAAGAGGGGAGCCAAAGACTCCTTAAAGGTCCTGTACCTCTCAGATGTTAAGCCATCCGGACCTGACGACTTCTTAGGGGCAAGCCCCTCGATCGCCAGTCTCACTTCCTCTTCCCTGATTTCTTCTGCCAAAACATCAAGAGAGGGGTCTACCCCTGGCTCAGGAATGGTTTCAGTCAGGAAAACCGACATCCTGTCTCGATCTAGATCCTTCCTCCCCAAGAGGTGCGAGTAAAAGGATCTGACAACCTCCAAGATCCCTGATCTGGACCGATACAGAGATCCTGTACTATCAATCAGTCCTGAAATGACTTTACTACTCACTGACATCTTACAGTTTCTGTAAGGGTCGGGCGAGCGGTACTTCCCGAAATCCCTCTCAAAAACCAAAGATGCGTGCCTATCGTACTGACATCTCATCAGCAAGGACTTCACTCTGGAGATATCCTCTCGGCTACCTCCAGTCGAGACAAGAAGCTCGAGTTTCCTCCTCAGACCCTGATACAAGCGATACCTGTTCAGGGACCTGAGGCTCGAGAGCTGGCGGAAGAACCCCGCAACCCGCTTCTTGAATATCTCCCACCACTCTGACTTACTACTACATAGGCCCAGTAAAGGTACCTGGCTCTGAAGAAAATCCTCAAAGGACTGTCTTACTTCCGCTTCCTCCAGGAGGGACGAATTCAGCTTCCAATAACCTTTTCCCATCCGGGGGGTCTCTGAAACATTCAGGGAAAACAAAATCATACAGTGATCGGAGAACTCCACCTCAACCACGGACACTGCGGAAGAGACGGCTTCCTCCTTTAAATAAAACCTATCTATCTAAAATCTATCCTAGACCTGCGACTACCTTGATGATAGGTGAAACCCGTGTGGCCTGAGGGGCTCCGGATGTGGGCGTCCTCTAGGCGAGCTTCTCTAGCTATGCTAATCAGTGCCACACTATCGCAAGTCAGCGGACCATTGGAGCCTCTCCTATCTTGGGACCTCGTGACATTATTGAAGTCCCCTCCAAAGATCATTTGCCGACTCGTAAAAAGAAAGGGCTTAATCCTCATAAAGAGATCTTTACGGCCCCGCTTAGTTGCGGGGCGTAGATGTTAATGAGCCGGAGCTCTTGTCCCTTCATGAAGACATCTAAGATCAGGCACCTCCCCATTTCTAATTCAATAACCCGTCGGCATTCAACAGGAGCGGTAAAAAGAACCGCCACCCCACTATACGGCTCAGCCGCAAGAGACCAGTGGGAGGGACCACGCCTCCACTCTCTTCTGGCTTTTACCAGAGAGGCTAGATCTGACAACCTGGTCTCCTGTAAAAAGAAAATGTCGGCTTCAACATGGCCGAGAAAATCAAAGGCTGCATATCTAGCCGTATCTGACTTTATACTGGCACAGTTAATAGATGCCAGCGTCAATGGGGTGAGTGCCGCCATACAGGGTGATTAAATTAGACGGCCACACCCTTTACTTTCTCTTTCCCTTCTTTTTTGCCCCCTCATCCCCCAAAGAAGACGAGAGGGCAGGACCACTCTTGGATCTTTTTTTACTCTCCGATTGATCCATATGGTCCCCGTCTCTGTCCGGCTCCGGTCTAGCCCTGCCCTCTGAGGAAGGTGCCTCAACAGGACAGGGCCCAGTTCCCCCCAGAGGCTCCTTCACCCTAGGCACCCCGTCCTCACCTTCCCCCTCCAAGGAGGGGGAGGAGATGGTATCGAGGACGAGGTATCGGTTTGACAGGTCAATCAGAGGGGGGGCAGTCAGGCTTCCGTTTTGGACCTGGCCCGTAGTACAAGGAACTTCAGAGGGCTCTGACCTCTTCTTTCTCCCTTTCCTTTTGCCCTTATCTTTCTTTTTGGGCCTCACCCCACTTTCCTCATCCACACTTTCATAGTGGGAGGAATCGGAAGGGTCGGCCATATTGCCTTTCTCTCTGTGAAGTCTCCTGATCTCCTCATCCAGCACGTTCTCTTCTAGGGCTTCAGCGGTTACAGGGCCAGCTTCAGGGGCTGAAGCTACCCCCGTCACCTGGGCACTCTCCAGCTCCCTACTCCTTCTACGATTTTCCTCCCGCCTTAGTTTGGCGGGGCCCTTTTTCCTCCTCACTAGCCCTGTTGCGCCCCCATCCCTGCCCGTACCCTCCCCAGCCGGGGCAACTTCGCAGCTCTCCTCAGCCGGAGCGGCCGCCGCACGGGCGAAGGCGCTAGGACAAAGGCTAAAAGAGTGCCTGAGGACACCACACAGGTGGCACCGGATCTGCCTACAGGATGCGGCCAGATGACCCACCCCACCACACAAAGCGCAGACCTGCACAGTACAGGCTGCGCTAAAGTGGGTGGGGCTGCCACACCTATGACAGACCTTGGGTTGCCCCTGGTAGAAGACCTGGATCCTATCGCGTCCAAGGAAGGCGGCTGACGGAATGTGGGCAACTGTACTCCCTGAATGCTTGAGTTTGACGGAAAACGTCAAGGCCCCGGACCAGATCCCTTGCTCATCCAAGTTTTTCTTGGGCATATCCGTCACATTCCCATACCGTCCAAGCCAGGTCATAATGTCATAACAAGAAAGTGATTCGTTACGGGTCAAAACGGTAACTTTCTTGACAGAATTCTGACGGGAAATCGCCTTGATGGCAAAATCCCGCCAGACGGGCTCGTTCTTTGCCACTTCGTAGTTTGACCAGAAGAGTTCGAGACCCTCTGGCCGTACGAATCTGACATCAAACTCGGATGAACCGTAGGGGTGAATGAGGGCAAAGATGTCACTTGCCCTGAATTCCATCTGAAGGAGGAGCTCAACCACTTTAGAGCAAGGTGGGCACGCATCCTCGCCCCTCCAAATCAGACGGACCACATTCCTACGGTTACTGTCCTGCCCAGTTGTCGGGAGGGACCAGACCACCTCCCCATTCCGCTCTCGGAAAGCCCCCAAACCGTGCCTCTCTATCCAGAAAGACAGGTTGACCTCACCCCTTCCCTCTACCTGGATCGACCTGTCGCCCCTGCGTAGAGCCTCCAGGAGGCGCTGTTGAAAGTGGCCTCCAGAGCCGGACAGAGACGGGGACCCCCCTGAACCCCCGGCAGTGACATTGGCATAGCTCCTAGAAGCAGTCACTACCGGGGGGGCAGCCAGACCAGACCCAGACCCAGAACCGTCAGTACAGCCACTCACACCACTACTCCTATCTTTATTCCCATTCATACCCGACTTTCCACTCTTACCACTACTAGTCCCACCATCATTCACTCCACTTACACTCCCACATGCACTCCTCTCATCCACAACACTACTACACTCAGCATTCTCACATCCTCCACTCATTACCTGCCTAACAGATTCTGGGCTGGCTGGGACTTGTAGTATAGCTGGTTTAATAATGTTCTTTGCTGTCTTAGCTGTTGCTGACGCCAAGGGCTCCTCCTCCATGGGCGATGTCCCTTCTGGAGTCTGGAGCTGCCCCCCCCCGGGTGCACCCCAGCTCCACCCACACTCTCTGACACGCAGGGAATCCCCACCGTGCCAGCTGTGCCCGTCCGCACGGGCTCTGCAGCAGACTCTGACGCCTGGACACTCCCCTCCCTCACAGAGGAGTGCCCCGCAGCGCCCACAGAACATATAGTACTCGGAGGACCGCCCCCTGAGCACCTGGACCCACCATTCTCTGCCAACGGTGCCCGGACACTCCCCCCCCCTCACAGGGGAGTGCCCCGCAGCGCCGGTAATGCCCACAGCACTCGGGGAACCGCCCCCCGAGCACGCGGCGGCATAGCTTGCCTCGCCACTTCCCACAATGAGCCCATCCTGCCCCTCCCTACCGGCAGGATGGGTGGGCTCCACATCTATTGCGCCTACAGCCTTTTCAGACGCCATGCTGTACCCCCCTTGCTGGCCCCGGTCCATGACAGGAACGGGGTCTGGCAGTTTGGGGGGCCCAGCAGCCTGAACCAACTTCACAGCTGGCCCAGACTGCTTGAATGAATGAAAAACAAAAGATACCGTTTCCTGAACTTTCTGCTTCTTCCTTTTCTTCACTACATCATTCTTGCCAAGATCTTCACCAAAGACAAAATCCTCAAAGTGGGTAGGTGACTCCTGCTGCACAATAGCTCTCAGCAAACCCCCACTAGCTGCGTCCTCTTCACAACTATCCTCCATCTCCCCATCACTGGAAGGTAACGCCACTTGATAGGGCTCAGGGTAGCTATCTTGGGGGGGGCTGGGGGTCACATGCACCAGGGGCAGCATCCCCCTCACTCTCCACAGCTTCACCTGACTCTCCATCACCTTCCTCCTCTCCATCTTCCTCCTCACTGCTGTCCTCATGGCTGTCTGCACATGCATGCGGGTTTTTCAATCTTTCATTGTTAGTAAGTTTTTCTTTAAAGAACCCTGCATCCTCAGCAATGTTCTTTCTGGCCTCCTCCACCTCAGCCACCTTTGCCTTAAGAGCCCGCACCTGCGCAGTAAACTTCTGCCTCTTACCTGCAGAGGCATTGTCAGCCTGGTAGCGTGAAAACTTCAGGTCTTCCCTCAGGCTCCTAAGTTTTCTTCCCAACTCTTCATACTCCGCCATCTTGGATTGGATCCGTGACCCATACATCTCCAGAGACTCCCTTGGACCCCGTACCCCCCATTGCTGGGGTCCAGGGGTAGCAGAAGGTCCGCTGTCCTTGGCTGTAGCCTTGCGTCCTTCGGGTTTGGACGGGGGAGCGGGCTCCGTATTTCTGCGGGCCCTGCTGGAACGCCTCACCCCGACCTTGGAACCGGCTGTAGATGCTATCTTCCCCCCTCTCGCCAGCCGGGAACGAGAGGTAGAAGCCCGACACTCCCTTGGCTCCATGCAGGAAGGCTCTCCCCAGGGGCCTGCCACACCCCTGGGAAGGCAGGTGAAAACGCTGCTTCTCTCTGTGTGGAAGTCTGGAGCTCAAAGGAGACACACCCGACAACTTCACACACTGAAACTGCTGTGTTCACAGGATGTGCTCTCTGCTGACACCTCTGTCCATGTCAAGAACTGTCCAGAGCAGGAGAGGTTTGCTATGGGAATTTGTTCCTACTCTGGACCGTTCCTGACATGGACAGAGGTGTCAGCAGAGAGCACTGTGGTCAGACAGAAATGAAAAAAGAAATGAAGTTCCTCAGTAGTATACAGCAGCTGATATGTACTGGAGGGATTAAGGTTTTTAAATAGAAGTCATTTACAAATCCGTTTAACTTTCTGGTACCAGTTGATTTTAAATAAATTGTTTTCCACCAGCTTTTGAGGCTATGACTTATAAAACTGGCAGAAGACAAAGAAACTCCTAGATAATGTGTGAACAAACAAAACTACTATTGTATTGTTTAGTCAGGGAGCACTATGCAATTGCTATTGGAAGCATAGTAGCTCATTGGTTAGTACTGTTGCCTTGCACCACTTAGTTTAAATCTGTCCACGTGCAACACCTATTTGGAGTATGTATGTTCTCCATGTCTTCTAAAGTTTTCTCTGGATATTCAGTTTTTTCCCCACACTCCAAAAGCATACTGATAAATTAATTTGGAATGAATATTTTGAGTCCCAATGGAGTTGGTGACCAATGTAAGTAACAATAATATTATTCCTCACATTTCATACATTAACAAGGAAGATACAATGTAGTATACAAGTCTGACAGTGTCTATGATGTGAGTGCACAGAAGCATCTAAGTCTAAGAAAAAGTCACCCCCAACCTCATTTTTTTTAAAGTTAACTCACATTAGTAGGGTTTTATACCCTAAACAATTGTTGGTTACATAAACAAACTGATAAAACAAAGAGTGAAAAAATATAGCCCAAAAGGGTTGCAGTGAGTGCAAGCTGGGTGAATATTTTAGAACAGGATTAAAGTAATGAAATGGTTAATACTTCAGAATACAGTTTAGTTGGCGTCTCAAGGATAGTAGAAGGCATTTTAAAAAAGGCGCTAGTGCATTATGGGCACTAAAAAATGAAAGGGATTTCCTGAGCAAATTTAACTGATGGCAGATCCTCTGGATAGACCATTGATAACTGATCAGTTATTGTAACTCATAGAACATGGCCACTACACAATGTGCCGATCTGAGGCTTCTGGCTCATACATTGCTTACATCTATGCATCGTGGCTGTACCAAATAGCTCATATGCAGGGGTACAAGGTGTCAGCACCCAGACATTTATCGTATTTTTCTCCGTATAAGACGCACTTTTTCTTCCCCAAAACTGGGGGGGGGGGGGGGGGGAAGTTGGTGCGTCTTATACGGCGAATACACCCCTATCACGGCGGTCCCTGCGGCCATCAACGCCCGGGACCCGCGGCTAATACAGGACATCACCGATCACGGTGATGCCCTGTGTTAACCCTTCAGACGCGGTGATCAAAGCTGACCGCCGCGACTGAAGTCGGGCTGTTCGGGACCGTCGCGGTGAAATCGTGGCATCCCGATCAGCTTACAGGACACCGGGAGGGACCTTACCTGCCTCCTCGGTGTCTGCTCCGTGCCGGGATCCCATGCATGGCCGGCGCTCTCCTTCAACGTCATCACGTCGTCGCGCACGCCGTCCCGTCATCCAATAGGAGCGGCGTGCGTAGTGACGTGATGACAGTGACGTGATGACGGCGACGGAGAACGTGGATCCCGGGGAAGAAGACGTCCAGAGCGTCCGGGACACCTCGGGGTCGCAGCGACAGCGATGGAGCAACATCCAGGGCAGCGGTGACGGTCCGGAGCGGCGGGGACACGTGAGTACTACCTCCTATCCAGTGGTCTTCAACCTGCGGACCTCCAGATGTTGCAAAACTACAACTCCCAGCATGCCCGGACAGCCAACGTAGTTTTGCAACATCTGGAGGTCCGCAGGTTGAAGATCACTGTTGGGTGCAGAATCTTTTTTTTCTAGATTTTGCACCTTTAAAATTGGGTGCGTCTTATATGCCGGTGCGTCCTTTAGGGCGAAAAATAGGTAGGTATTGGTGCCTTATTCGGAGGATATGGCATCAGTCATGTTTTCCTGGAAAACTGTTTTAAGTAAATCTGTAAATACACATTAGCAAAAAGTCAGCCAAACCTAACAATTTCATCAGGACCAGCCAACTTTCTAAGGCTAGGTTTACATCAACATTGTGGTCCAATACAACAGAGCAGATCCGGAATGGGACAGAGCTCAATGCTGATGTGAACATAGCCTTATGTGTAAGTGGTCCTCCCAACTCTCCTCTAACAGTGGCTTACCCCTCCTCTTTGCATTCAGAACACATGAACGCTCAGCTAAGCCAAACATTCATGTGTATAAAGGGATTAATATGATGCCCACAGATAACCTGATGGGTGCTGAGGGTGGCAGGTATACCCTCAAATAAGGTATAAATTATTATTAAAACCTAACAATTTTAAAAGTTTCTGTCCACAGAGTTGGTTGTAGCTCCAGTCTTGTGGCTGTTTAGTCTTTATTGTTCAGGCCTTTATTTCATAAGCCCTGGGCTGGTCAATATTGGACTGCAATGTGTAATAGCCTCATGCTTGAGTATGCAAACCATTTAAAGGAAATCTGTCATCAGAATCACCCGCACTAAACCTGTTAAACAGGCTTGTAGTGCGGGTGATCCTGATTAAAACGCTTCTTACCTGGTTAAAAATGGTTCAGCGGTTCTTCAGATATCTTTATTTTTAGTTTTCTGTTATTCCCTGGCTTGGGACTCAGTGGGAGGTGTTATCATCTCGGACTCGGCTACACGTCATTCTAGCTGGGCGGAGCGGCTGCCCGGCTCATGAATATTCATGAACTTATCCTCGTAATCTAACTCCTTTTTCTAGGTCTGGTGGGGAGGGCCGTGCATGCGCCGCATTCCGTACACCCGGAAGCGGCGTTCTCCCCCCGGCTTCACTCGAGCTGCGGCCCAATACAAGTAAGAAGACAGGCTGCATGAGTGAAAAGCCAGGGGGAGAACGCCGCTTCCGGGTCTACGGAACGCGGCGCATGCGCGGCCCTCCCCACCAAACCTAGAAAAAGAAGTTAGACCGAGTCCGAGAAGTTAGGCCGAGTCCGAGATGATAATACCTCCCACTGAGTCCCAAGCCAGGGAATAACAGAAAACTAAAAATAAAGATATCTGAAGAACAGCTGAACCATTTTTAACCAGGTAAGAAGCGTTTTAATCAGGATCACCCGCACTACAAGCCTGTGTAACAGGTTTAGTGCGGGTGATTCTGATGACAGATTTCCTTTAACCCCTTAAGGACACATGACGTTCTCATACATCTCCATTTCCGAGTCCTTAAGGACACATGACGTATGAGAACGTCATGTGTTTTACCGGCCCCCCGCAACCATCTGGAGCGGAGCCGGTGCCCAATGCCTGCTGAAATCGTTCAGCAGGCATCGGGGCATATCGCCCAGGGGGGTCATTATGACCCCCCATGTCGGCGGTGGCCGCAGATCGCTGGACAATTCAGTCCAGCGATCTGCGGCGGATTCCGGGTCAATCGGGTCTCCAGTGACCCGGAATTATTGGCTGATCGGGCCGTCAGAGACGGCCCCGAACAGCCAGAGCCAGCAGGGGTGAGGTGGCACTGGTGCCACCTCACGATCGCCCTGATTCGTCGGCCGGATTACCGGCCAACCAATCAGGGCGCCTGCTGCGGGTGTCACTCCCGCAACCCGCTCCGCCCCTCTTCCGGAGGACGTGAGCGGGTGCGGGACGTGCACCCCGGGTGCTGGGGAGCCCGATCCCCGGCGCCCCTGTTGGGATCGGGGCCCCAGGAACAGCGGCGGCGGTGGCGACGACGAGGGACTGACCTGGTGCAGCGAGGATCGTTGGAGGTGAGTGACAGCCTCCTGCTGTTGCTTAGCAACAGCTCCCAGCATGCAAAAAGGGCATGCTGGGAGCTGTAGTTATGCAACAGCAGGAGGCAGACCACCACAACTCCCAGCATTCCCTTATGGGCATCCTGGGACTTGTAGTTTTGCAACAGCTGGAGCCACATTCTTTCCATGAAAAAGTGTACCTTCAGCTGTTGTGTAACTACAACTCCCAGCTTGCACAATCAGCTAAAGTGCATGCTGGGAGTTGTAGTGGTGCATCTGGTGGTTGCATAACTACAGCCCGTTGGCTGTCGGTGACTGCTGAGAGTTGTAGTTTTGCAACAGCTGAAGGCACACTGAGTTAAGTAGCAAACCAGTGTGTCTCCAGCTGTTGCATAACTACAATCCCCAGCATCCCCAGCCAAAGTAGTATGCCTCCAGCTGTTGCATAACTACAACACCCAGCATGCCCTTCCGCTGTCCGTACATGCTGGGGGTTGTAGCTTTTGCAACAGCTGAAGGCACACTGGTTGTAAAACACTGAGTTTGTTACCAAACTCGGTGTTTCACAACCAGTGTGCCTCCAGCTGTTGCAAAACTACAACTCCCAGCATGCACTGATAGACCGTACATGCTGGGAGTTCTAGTTTTGCAACAGCTGGATGTCCCCCCCCCCCCCCCAATGTGAATGTACAGGGTACACTCACATGGGCGGAGGATTACAGTAAGTATCCGGCTGCAAGTTTGAGGTGCGGCAAAATTTCTGCCGCAGCTCAAACTGCCAGCGAGAAACTACTGTGAACCCCCGCCCGTGCGACTGTACCCTAAAAACACTACACTACACTAACAAAAAATAAAAAGTAAAAAACACTACATATACACATACCCCTACACAGCCCCCATCCCCAATAAAAATGAAAAACGTCTGGTACGCCACTGTTTCCAAAACAGAGCCTCCAGCGGTTGCAAAACTACAACTCCCAGCATGCACTGATAGACCGTACATTCTGGGAGTTGTAGTTTTGCAACAGCTGGATTTCCCCCCCCCCCCCCCCCAATGTGAACGTACAGGGTACACTCACATGGGCGGAGGATTACAGTAAGTATCCGGCTGCAAGTTTGAGCTGCGTCAAATTTTCTGCCGCAGCTCAAACTGCCAGCGAGAAACTACTGTGAACCCCCGCCCGTGTGACTGTACCCTAAAAACACTACACTACACTAACACAAAATAAAATAAAAAGTAAAAAACACTACATATACACATACCTCTATACAACCCCCCTCCCCAATAAAAATGAAAAACGTCTGGTACGCCACTGTTTCCAAAACGGAGCCTCCAGCTGTTGCAAAACAACTACTCCCAGTATTGCCAGATAGCCGTTGACTGTCCAGGCATGCTGGGAGTTTTACAACAGCTGGAGGCACCCTGTTTGGGAATCACTGGCGTAGAATACCCTTATGTCCACCCCTATGCAAGTCCCTAATTTAGGCCTCAAATGCGCATGGCGCTCTCACTTTGGAGCCCTGTCGTATTTCAAGGCAACAGTTTAGGGCCACATATGGGGTATCGCCGTACTCGGGAGAAATTGCCTAACAAATTTTGGAGGGTATTTTCTGCTATTACCCTTTTAAAAAATGTAAAATTTTTGGGAAAACAAGCATTTTAGGTAAAAAAAAATATATATTTTTTTACATATGCAAAAGTCGTGAAACACCTGTAGGGTATTAAGGTTCAAATTACCCCTTGTTACGTTCCCCGAGGGGTCTAGTTTCCAAAATGGTATCCCATGTGGGTTTTTTTTGCTGTCCTGGCACCATAGGGGCTTCCTAAATGCGGCATGCCCCCAGAGCAAAATTCGCTTTCAAAAAGCCAAATGTGACTCCTTCTCTTCTGAGACCTGTAGTGCGCCAGCAGAGCACTTTTCACCCCCATATGGGGTGTTTTCTGAATCGGGAGAAATTGGGCTTCAAATTTTGGGGGGTATTTTCTGCTATTACCCTTTTTAAAATTGTAAAAATTTTGGGAAACCAAGCATTTTAGGTAAAAAAAATATATATTTTTTTACATATGCAAAAGTCATGAAACACCTGTAGGGTATTAAGGTTCACATTACCCCTTGTTACGTTCCCCGAGGGGTCTAGTTTCCAAAATGGTATGCCATGTGTTTTTTTTTTTTTGCTGTTCTGGCACCATAGGGGCTTCCTAAATGCGGCATGCCCCCAGAGCAAAATTTGCTTTCAAAAAGCCAAATGTTACTCCTTCTCTTCTGAGACCTGTAGTGTGCCAGCAGAGCACTTTTCACTCCCATATGGGGTGTTTTCTGAATCGGGAGAAATTGGGCTTCAAATTTTGGGGGGTATTTTCCGCTATTACCCATTTTAAAAATGTAAATATTTTGGGAAAACAAGCATTTTAGGTAAAAAAAAATTTTTTTTTACATATGCAAAAGTCGTGAAACACCTGTAGGGCATTAAGGTTCACGTTACCCCTTGTTATATTCCCCGAGGGGTCTAGTTTCCAAAATGGTATGCCATGTGTTTTTTTTTTTGCTGTTCTGGCACCATAGGGGCTTCCTAAATGCGGCATGCCCCCAGAGCAAAATTTGCTTTCAAAAAGCCAAATGGGACTCCTTCTCTTCTGAGACCTGTAGTGCGCCAGCAGAGCACTTTTCACTCCCATGCAAGGTGTTTTCTGTATCGGGAGAAATTGGGCTTAAAATTTTGGGGGGTATTTTCTGCTATTACCCTTTTTAAAAATGTAAAATTTTTGGGAAACCAAGCATTTTAGGTAAAAAAAATATATATTTTTTTTACATATGCAAAAGTCGTGAATCACCTGTAGGGTATTAAGGTTCACTTTACCCCTTGTTACGTTCCCTGAGGGGTCTAGTTTCCAAAATGGTATGCCATTTGTTTTTTTTTGCTGTCCTGGCACCATAGGGGCTTCCTAAATGCGGCATGCCCCCCAAAAACCATTTGTCGCTCCTTCCCTTCTGAGCCCTCTACTGCGCCCGCCAAACAATTAACATAGACATATGAGGTATGTGCTTACTCGAGAGAAATTGGGTTTCAAATACAAGTAAAAATTTTCTCCTTTTTACCCCTTGCAAAAATTCAAAAATTGGGTCTACAAGAACATGTCAGTGTAAAAAATGAAGATTTTGAATTTTCTCCTTCACTTTGCTGCTATTCCTGTGAAACACCTAAAGGGTTAATACACTTACTGAATGTTTTTTTTAATACTTTAGGGGGTTTAGTTTTTATAATGGGGTCTTTTATGGGGTATTTCTAATATGAAGACCCTTCAAATCCACTTCAAAACTGAACTGGTCCCTGAAAAATAGTGAGTTTGAAAATTTTGTGAAAAATTTCCAAATTGCTGCTGAACTTTGAAGCCCTCTGGTGTCTTCCAAAAGTAAAAACTCATAAATTTTATGATGCAAACATAAAGTAGACATATTGTATATGTGAACCCAAAAAAAATATATTTTGAATATCCATTTTCCTTACAAGCAGAGAGCTTCAAAGTTAGAAAAAGGCAAAATTTTCATTTTTTTCATAAAATTTGGGGATTTTTCACCAAGAAAGGATGCAAGTTACCATAAAATTTTACCACTAAGTTAAAGTAGAATATGTCACGAAAAAACAATCTCGGAATCAGAATGATAACTAAAAGCATTCCAGAGTTATTAATGTTTAAAGTGACAGTGGTCAGAATTGCAAAAAACCTTCCGGTCCTTAAGGTATAAAATGGCCTGGTCCTTAAGGGGTTAAGCAATAGTATTATTACTGCTTTGGTCTTTTACTTTAATGCTTATTCTAAGAAGAACAATTTACAGCTATCCATATATAACAGCGCTGCGTACTAATATGATAGGTAATTTTGCCGAAGACAAATGTGATTTCTAAATCCTCCCCTTTCCTTATATGATTTTATCTCCAACAGATGCAAGTATTTGTTAAGAATATAGCCCGCAGCCTCTCGTCTCTCTGCTATTATTCTGCATAATGGACCTATTGTACATCCACCATCACATTCACTTGTTACATAACAATAAAAGCCCCTTTGGGTTGTTGTTTTGTTGGTTTTTTAACTATTGAACTACTTTATATTCAAAATACACTGTTGCTGCAATTGGATCGCTATTCATGTAAGTAAATTAATAAACAATGTTCTTTAATATTTTTCCATTGTTCCCTGCAATTTTCTTAAGCACCGGTGTAAGCATGCCAAATGTGTCTCTTTTCATGTGGTTGCTAGGATACAGGCAGTTATGATGCAGCAACGTCCTAATATTGGCTTCAAGAAATATGACGCTCTGATCACATAACAGTTGCTCCAGGGTCAATTGACATATGTAAGGACACAGATGATCTGAGGAGGGAATGCTCTCTGAAAGTAGCTATTTGTCTACGAATGGATACTCATCTAGCGTGCGACTTAGGAAATGAATGTCAGTGAAGGTTCATCCCAGGGAACGTAAATGATGATGCCGATGTTCATATACTCATCGAAACATGTTTCAGGTATAATAAATAGATGCTCATATTACCATTACTCATATCACGATAATGTGGACATACGGTTATTGATCACTTTCAACATGAAAAAACGATCTGCAGCTTTAGATATTTCTCATCTATATTGGTTTTTCTCATTGTTGTGCACTAATGTTCAATCACTAAAGTGATACTCCTTTGATAACCGAAATCAAATGTCCACTGGAATTATTCGGGAGAGATTCAGACCCACTAGTGAATAATTTCTGTTAGCATTGCTTGGTGGTGTTACATTGAGTTCAGAAGGCTGCCTAAAAGGCTAATAGATACAATAAATATACAGATACAATAAATGAGGAACTAACTAAAACGAAAAGCTTAAACTTACCTCCTGCCACCTCCGGTATCGCTGTCCTGTTCTGGCATGTAAAAGCCCAAATTCCTCCAACGTAACAATGGGATTCAGAGGCGATGGACACACAGAGTAGAGGAATCTCAAGTTTAATCATCCATGATGCAACGCGTTTCACAGTAAGACTGCTTCATCAGGCCTTGCATCATGGGTGATTAAACTTGAGATCCCTCTACTCTGTGTGTCCAGCGTCTCTGAATCCCGTCGTTACGTTGGAGGAATTTGGGCTTTTATATTTGAGGTTGGACGTGGAGCGGCTGCAGGCACCAAAAACCACTACTCTTTTCCATAGTTACACTTGATGGAGTGTAACTTTATGTTGTAAGCATTACTTTTATTATACCAATCACAAAATAGAGACACAAATGCAATCTATATATAAAACTCAATGTGGGTGTGTGTGTGTGTGTATGTTCCACAAAAACTTCCGAACGGCTAAAGATATTAACATGAAACTTGGCACACATGTTACTTATATGTCAACAACAAACATAGGATAGGTGATTTAACCCTTACTCACCCCCATTTGCCAGGGGTGGGGTTTATGTTTAAAGTCCCATACAAGTCAATGGGAAATATATGTTACTGCATAACTTCCAAACGGCTGGAGATATTTCGATAATACTTGGTCACATGTTACTTATATGTCCACTTGAAATATAGGATAGTTAATTTAAACCTTAATTACCCCCATTTGTGAGTGTCGGGGTTTTTGTTTAAAGTCCCATGCAAATCAATGGGAAATGTATGTTCTCACATAATATCCGTACAGCTGGATATATTTCAATACCTGGTACACATATTACAGGTCGGGATATCAGGACGCGATGGGAGGTCGAGATAGGAGGTCAAGATAGGAGGACAGGATGGTCGGGATAGGAGGTCGAGATAGGAGGTCGAGATAGGAGGATGAGATAGGAGGATGGGAAAGGAGTACGGGATAGGAGGACGGGATAGGAGGATGAGATAGGAGGATGGGATAGGAGGACGGGATAGGAGGATGAGATAGGAGGACGGGATAGGAGGAAGGAATAGGAGGACAGGATAGGAGGTCAGGATAGGATATCGGGATAGAAGGTCAAAATAGGAGGTCGGAATAGGAGGTCAGGATAGGAGGTCGGGATAGGAGGTCGAGATAGGAGGTCGGGATAGGAGGTCGGGATAGGAGGTCAAGATATGAGGACAGGAAAGGAGGTTGGTATAGGAAGTCGAGATAGAAGGTCAAGATAGGAGGACGGGATAGGAGGTCGGGATACAAGGTCGGGATAGGAGGTCGAGATAGGAGGTCAAGATAGGAGGTCATGATATGAGGACGGGAATGGAGGACGGGATAGGAGGTTGGGATAGGAGGTCGGGATATGGGGTTGGGATATGACAACAATATATGAGGACAGGATATGAAGTCAAAAGCTTCCTCTGTTGATTTTCCTCCACAACAAGGATTAGGAAGGAAAAACCAGGCAACGCCGGGTACTCAGCTAGTATGAGAATAAATAACAGACTGTGCACCCTGTATTGAGGTGAGGTATCTCAATACAGGGTGCACAGTCTGTTACTTATTCTTGTATTGCATTTGGGTCTCTATTTTGTGGCTCAATAGTGCTCTCATATCCTGTACTTTGCTTACTATTTGCAGCTATTCCTGTTGACATGCACTATGTCCCAACAATGATCATATCTGTGCCCCATATACATATGGATAATATTATATATTTTTGAGCTTACCCTTCATTATTTCAACTTTTATATCTACTTGCTTTTTAACATTGTATGTCTATTTTATATATCTAATAAAGATTTAATGTGCATTTTCTATTCATGATTACCATGTGGCCTATTTATTTGGTGGTGATTGTTGTGGTGGCCAAGGATAACAAACTCTAGAGCCAAATTGTGTTTGGTGATTAGTGTTTCACAGGAATAGCAGCAATGTGAAGGAGAAAATTCAAAATCTTCATTTTTTACACTGGCATGTTCTTGTAGACCCAGTTTTTGAATTTTTACAAGGGGTGAAAGGAGAGAAATCACCCTAAAATTTGTAACTCAATTTCTCTCAAGTAAGGAAATTTCTCATATGTGGAAGTTAAGTGTTCTGTGGGTGCACTAGAGGGCTCAGAAGGGAAGGAGCGACAATGGGAATTTGGAGAGTGAGTTTTTCTGAAATGGTTTTTGGGGGGCATGTCACATTTAGGAAGCCCCTATGGTGCCAAAACAGCAAAAAAATTAAAAAAAATAAAAAATAAAAAAAATAACACATGGCATACTATTTTGGAAACTACAACCCTCAAGGAATTGAAAGAGATCGGATCCAGCTCAATGCAGGTAATATCGGGTTTAATCCATAGGACAAGGAAGGAACAAGTTACGCGTTTCAAGCGCTGCAAGCGCTCTTAGTCATGGTATGACTAAGAGCGCTTGCAGCGCTTGAAATGCGTAACTTGTTCCTTCCTTGTCCTATGGATTAAACCCGATTTTACCTGCATTGAGCTGGATCCGATCTCTTTCATTTTCTCATTGGCTGGTGCCGTCCAGCGCCCGGATCCGTGCTCTACTGTTTGGGGCGGGGTGAGCTGGCTTTCACCTTGTCTGCCCAACCCTCAAGGAATGTAACAAGGGGTACAGTAAGCCTTAACACCCCACAGGTGTTTGATGATTTTTCGTTGGATGTGTAAATGAAAAAAATAAGTTTTTCACTAAAATGCTGTTTTTCCCCCAAATTTTACATTTTTACAAAGGATAAAAAAAATGGATGTCAAGTGCTCTGCTGGCGCACTACAATGCTCAGAAGAGAAGGAGCCACATTTGGCTTTTGGAATGCAAATTTTTCTGAAATTGTTTTTGGGGGGGACATGTCACATTTAGGAAGCCCTTGTGGTGCCAGAACCGCAAAAAAAAAAGAAAGCAAAAGCAAAAAGTTGAATGTGTAAATGAAATTTTTTTTTTCCACTAAAATGCTGTTTTTTCTCCAAATTGTTAATTTTTACAAGGGGTAATAGGAGAAAATTCCCCCCCCCCAACTGTGTAACCCCATTTCTTCTGAGTATGGAAATATCCCATGTGTGGACGTCAAGGCACTGCGAGCGCACTACAATGCTCAGAAGAGAAAGAGTCAGCAAAAACACCCCACAGGGTACACTATTTGGGAAACAAAACCTGCAAGGATCAGCCACCCCTGTGCAAATCACCTCAAATGTACACGGTGCTGTCACTCCTGAGCCTTGTTGTGCGTCCGCAGAGCATTTTACATCCACATATGGGGTAAATTTTGGGGGTCTTTTTCCTTTTACTTCTTATGAAAATGAAAAGTATGGGGCAACACCAGCATGTTAGTGTAAAAAATAAAAAAAATTTACAATAATATGCTGGAGCAGACCCCAACTTTACCTTTTCATAAGGGGTAAAAGGAGAAAAAGTCCCCCAAAATTTGTTAGGCAATTTCTCCCAAGTACGGAAATACCCCAAATGTGGCCCTAAACTGTTGCCTTGAAATACAACAGGGATCTGAAGTGAGAGAGCGCCATGCGCATTTGAGGCCTGAATTATCGATTTGCATAGGGACGGACCCGGATGCAAGAATTACACTTGTCTCTGATACCAAAATTACCCTACAGCAGTGTTTCCCAAACAGGGTGCCTCCAGCTGTTGCAAAACTCCCAGCATGCCTGGACAATCAGTGGCTGTCTGGCAACACTGGGAGTTGTTTTGCAAAAGCTGGAGGCTCCGTTTTAGAAACCGTGCCATACCAGACCAGACGTTTCTCATTTTTATTGGGGGGGGGGGGGGGGGCGAGGGGGGTAAATGTGTAGGGGAGTGTGTATATGTTGTGTTTTACCCTTTATTTTGTGTAGGTGTAGTGTAGTGTTTTTATGGTACATTCACAAAGGCGGGGTTTCACAGCGAGTTTCCCGCATGGGGGGTGGGGGGGACAAACCTCCAGCTGTTGCAAAACTACAACTCCCAGCATGCCCTTTGGCTGCCCATGCATGCTGGGGGTTGCAGTTATACAACAGCTGGAGGCACATTGGTTGCAAAACACTGAGAGTTTGTTACTTAACTCAAAGTTTTGCAACCAGTGTGCCTCCAGCTGTTGCAAAAGTACAACCCCCAGCATGTACGAACAGCCAAAGGGCATGCTGGGAGTTGTAGTTTGCAACAGCTGGGGGCACTATGATTGCAAAACAGAGTTAGATAACAAGCTCTCAGTGTTTCGTAACCAGTGTGCCTTCAGCTGTTGCAAAATCTACAACTCTCAGCATGACAGCTGAAGGAAAAGCAGGGACTTGTAGTTATGCAACAGCTGGAGGCATACTACTACAACTTCCAGCATGCCCTCTGGCTGTCCGTGCATGCTGGGGGTTGTAGTTATGCAACAACTGGAGGCACACTGATTTCAACTGTAACCCCCTGCCCCCAATTGCCATTGGTCGGTTAGTCCTAACAGACCAATGGCAGGGGATAGGAGGAGGTGGCATGCCTGCCACCTCGCTCCTATCCTTCAGGATGATCAGGGATGTCTCTGAAATCTCCGATCATCCCTATTTTCTGGGCTATCGGGTCATCAGAGACTCGATCAGCCCGGAATCGCTGCAAATCGCCGATCCGAATTGATCGTCGATTTGCGGTGATTGCTGACATGGGGGAACCTCAGGATCCCCCTCTGCGATATGCCGGGATGCCTGCTGAATAATCTCAGCAGTACGTACGCCCTGTAGTACCTGTAGTACGTACGCCGAGCAGTACCTGTACGCCCTCAGTCCTTAAGTACTCGGAAACGGGGGCGTATGGGTATGCCCTCGGTCCTTAAGGGGTTAATGGTATGGCTGATGGTGTACTTCCAGTATGCATGTTGAGACTTGATGTATATCTGCGCAGTATAACGAAGGCCAATATCCAGAAGTGTAATGATCCTGGCGGTTTTTCTAGTGAAGGAGCACCTAACTTTGCATGATTCTCCTTCACTGTATTTCACAGAATATGTACTAGTCATGGACTACAAATACAGTATCAATCATACAACACACACACACAGGAAGTAACTGCTTTACTGGGGATCATAGATGTACATCTGTTAACTGGAATTATGCTGCATTTTGTCACATTGTAGCTTCTTGCTGCAGGAGATTCATATAATCATTATGGTGGTTATATTTGTAATATCAGACAAAGACAAGACATTTTTTTAAAGGTCTTGGCTTAAATACAAAGACACTAATAGTACTCTAATATTTTTTAAAAGCTAATATTAAAACTATAACAATATAAGGGTATTACCATGTACAGAAATTATCCGCTATATATAGTCGATTACAAAGTAATTGGTGGGTGTCGTGTCCGACCACTAGGACTCCCACCAATCATGAGAATGGAGGTGAAATGTCTCTTAGAAGGACCGGAGTGCACTGCACATGGGCAGTTAGTGTTCTATGCATTCTCTATGGGGCTTCCGAACATTGTCAAGCACTGAGCTTGGTAATGCTTGGAAACCAAACCCTTTGGATAGGGAATAAATTCTGGTCATGGGAATACCCCTTTAATAGTAATTACTCTTGACAATTCGTGGAACTGAAAAAAAAAAAAGGTTAAATCAGTTGTGTCAGGTCTCTATACTAATCTGAGAGCAGCCTAGTATATGCCCCCCCCCCCCCCCCCCCCCCACACACACAATGATTGACCGATTTTTCTGTAGGACCTTATATACAGAGATAGCTGTCAATCACTCTAGCTGCTCACAGATATCATAGTATACGTAGCCTGACAGACTTACGGTTTGAGAATCCCAGTTTTAAACTTGAATCCACACTGGGTGTTGAAGAACATATGTGTATTTAGAACTACTAAGAGCAAAAAACTTCAGGTCAGATAGTGGAATGGAGGTGGAATGGAGGTGGAGTAGTGGAATGGAGGTGAGGCAGGGTACATTAGGACTCCCGATGTCTCAATCATGTAAATATTAATGTGACTCTTATATACAGCATTGCTATAGTTACAACCTTGTATGTAAGCACATTGAGACTTTTTCCACTTATCCTTGTGATGTCCCTGCTGGTGTTTTGAGGTTTATGGATTTTAAGGGTGGGTAGTTTTTTAGGGGTGGGTCCTTGTTGGATTTTTTTGCATATATGTGTATATGCAAAAAAATGACATTGACATTGTATCATGAACTGTCAGTTTTGTAGGTTTTTCAGATAGTTGAATGGTAACCGGATAACTTAAATTTACAATTGTTCAGGAGCGATTCCTGTAAAAGGAAAGGCGATCATATATCCCATGTATTGATCATATAGTGCTACATAATATGTCTGTAAATTGATATGTTACATTTACAGTAAAGATAATCATTGCAGGTCTAGAAAAGTGACCCAGATACGAGCACAAGTGTGTGACCTCTCACATTTCTCTCTCTTTTTCATAGAATTTTTTAGTGACTTATTTTTAGCTACATGATTTATTTTATGGTGGGAGTATAGATCCCGTTTATTCACAGAATCCCTCTGGATACTGCGCGATGAGTTAATCTCAGAGTCCCCAGTATCTGTTTAATCTACTTGATGTCCACCAGGCGAGATTATATGCTTCCTGCAATCTGGCAGTGAACAAGTTAACCCAATTCACTTCACTGTGAATTCAGCTACAAGCCTAGAAAGGATTTTGCTAATCCGGTTTTAGCAAAAAGTCATGCTACATTCATATTAACATTACAGTGAAAACAAAATGAATTTGTTGTGATCAAGAAGGAGATTCCCAATGTTATTTTTAAAGCCGGCTTTGCACTAATACCGCATTGACCATAAAGCTGAAATACCATTTTTACTCTATCCAGAAAACGCAGCCCAAATGTGACACTTTCCACTAGATGAGAAGTGACAACAAAGCACTGTGCAATGCATTGCCTGGTTACTTGGTGACTTGTTTCTAAAGCTAACATTTTAGGGAAATATGCAAAACTAAAACAATGTTTTCAACTAACCCTTGAATACAGGTTGCTGCTGGGCAAAAAAATTGTCTTGGATTTATTTTAAATTTTTTTCGTTTTATAAAATATTATAATGTTAATATGTGTAATTAAAAATCAACGAGCCTTTAATATAGATATTTAACCTCTTAAGGACCCAGGACGTATGGGTACGTCCTGGGTCCCAATCCTGCGATATAACGCAGGGTCACACGGTGACCCCGCATCATATCGTGGTGGGCCCGGCGTCATAGTGAAGCCGGGACCCGCCTCTAATAGCGCGCGACACTGATCGCGGTGCCGCGCGCTATTAACCCTTTAGCCGCGAGCTCAAAGCTGAGCCCCACAGCTAAAAACGAAAGTAAAAGTGCCCAGCTAGCTCAGGGAGCGGTTCGGGATCGCCGCGGTATAATCACGGCATCCCGAACAGCTGTAACACAGGAGGAGGTCTCTTACCTTCTCCTGCGCTGTCCGATCGCCGAATGAATGCTTCAAGCCTGAGATCCAGGCTTGAGCATTTAATCGCCGAAAACACTGATTGATCCATTCCTATGGAGATGGATCAATCAGTGTAAAAGATCAGTAAATGCAATGTTATAGCCCCTTATGGGAGCTATAATGTTGCATAAGAAAAGTGTAAAAAAATCATTAACCCTTTTAATTATCCCTTCCCCTAATAAAAGTTTGAATCACCCAGCATTTCCAAGAATAAAAAAAAACACAGTGTAAATAAAAATAAACATGTGTGGTATCGCCGCGTGCGGAAATGTCCGAATTATAAAAATATACCGCTTTTTAATATACCGCATGTTCAATGGCGCAAAAAAATTCCAACGTCCAAAATAGCGCATTTTTGATCACTTTTTATACCACAAAAAAGTGAATAAAAAGTGATCACAATGTCTGATCAGAACAAAAATGGTACCGCTAAAAACTTCAGATCACGGTGCAAAAAATGAGTCCTTATAGCTCATAGAACACAAAAAAATTAAAAGTTATAGGGGTCAGAAGATGACCATTTTAAACGTATACATTTTCCTGCATGTATTCATGTTTTTTTTCTGAAGTGATACAAAATCAAACCTATACAAGTAGGGTATCATTTTACTTGTATGGACCTACAGAATAAAGATAAGGTGTCATTTTTGCCGAAAAATGTACTGCGTAGAAACGGAAGCCCCCAAAACGTACAAAATAGTGTTTTTTCATCAATTTTGTCGCACATTGATTTTTTTTCCTGTTTCACCGTAGATTTTTGGGTAAAATGACTAATGTCATTACAAAGTAGAATTAGTGACGCAAAAAATAAGCCATCATGTAGAATTTTAGGTGAAAATTTTTAAGAGCTATGATTTTTTCAAGTTAAGGAGGAAAAATTGAAAATAAAAAAACGGAAAAAGCCCGGGTCCTTAAGGGGTTAAAACAAATCTAGAGGCAGAAAGATCAAAATTATATGACATCTTAATGAATAAATATTACAGCTCTACTAGTGCCACATAGTAGGGGATAGAAGGGAGAATTCCTACATGTGAAAAGTAATTAAAAGGTGATACAGTAGTAAGTAACTATACTGAGACCAATTCCTAGTTGTCACATGCCCACTGGTGTTAGTCAGAGGACTGCATCCTGCTTAATACAACCTTCAGTAAGACAGCAGTCGACTGCTTTCTTTAAACTTTAAAGGGAATCTATCACCAGGTTCATTCTGCCCTATGAGGTAGTGACAGACACAATTCCACCTAGTCCTTGACTGGACCAACTTTACAGCTTTCTACTGAATTAAAGGAGAGCTTCAGTGAATTTATTTTTATCCCATTATGCCCGGGCTGCTGGAATAATAATAATTAAGTTTAATTTATAATTCAGCTTCCGGTGCCCGAAATGTCCCACTGCAGCTTAGCATATTGCAGGAAACAGCATTGTCCTGGTTTAGCTGGTAATAGGCTGAGTGGCAGTGTCATGTAACGGCCAGGGTCTGGTGACACTACAGCTCAGTCTTTCACCAATCGAGGCGGGACATCAATGTGGCCGGTGTTTAGTTGAGCTATAGTGTGGCGTGTCAGGCACCAAAAGCTGGAAAAAGACCAGTCGGGGGATGTGACAGCAATATCGGTGACAACTAAAAATTCACTGGGATTCTTTTTTTAAAGCATGCAGAGATCTTAAAACTGTGAATTGTTAGGGTACGTTCACACATACAGGATCCTGCGAGGATTTGATGCGCAGGATTTGTAACTGCAGATTAGAAGCTGTGCTCAGTCATTTAGTTTACATACCGTACAAATCTGCAGCAGAAAATCCTGTGCATCAAATTCTGTGTGAACGTACCCTAAAAAGGAAACTTTCACCTTTTTCATACTGCTCAAACCATGGGCAGAGAGTAAATCGTACTGTCTTGACATCCTACTGCCTGTATCTGTTTCATGCTGCGCATGGTTTGGACAGCGTAAAACCGGTGACAAGTTCCCTTTAACATAAAAAATTGGGGAAATTATATAAATTTACATTTTTTATTAAATAAGCTTTCTTTAATGAGACCAAATAAAAAAAATGACCTATTTATGCTAGAATAATATTTAATACTGATCCTAATATAAAGTCAATCATGACTGGCAAAAAAGTTTGATATTTGTGATGTATGGAATATTTGAGGTCACTATGATCTTGGTTTAAATAAGTGTCTTTCAGTGTCTCAGTATAAAAAAAAATAAAAAAAAACTTTTTATATCATATTACAGTATTGGGTGTCCTGTTTCTAACAAAGTTTTTATTTTGCTGCTATGTCGCCCTGTTCTCAAGACATAGGGGACATTCAAACTAGGGATCGACCGATTATCGGTATGGCCGATATTATGGGCCGATAATCACGATTTTGGGCATTATCGGTATCGGCAATTACCTTGCCGATAAGCCGATAATGCAACGCCCCCCGCACCGCAACCGCCCCCCCCCCCCTGACCCGACCCGCCCCACCACGTCGCACCCCCCACCGCACCGCCCCATTGCCTCCCCCATCCCCGGTTTTATAATTACCTGTTCCCGGGGCCCACGCTTCTTCTTGCTCCTGCTGCGTCCTGCGTTACGCTGTGCGCAGTGACGTGCGCGACGTGACGTCACCGTCAGTGCGCACAGTGACAGTTCAGGAGGACGCCACTGGAGCCAGATGTAGAGTGGACCCCGGAAACAGGTAATTATAAGACCGGGGATGGGGGAGGCAATGGGGCCGGGGCGGCGGGTCAGGGGGGGGGGGGGGGGCGGTCGCTGTGCGGTGGGTTGGGGGGGGCGGTGATAGGTCTCAGGACCCCCGGACAGGCAGGGGGAGAGAAGCGGGTGGCGGCGGTCTATGGCACCGCAAAAGCCGCTGCAGTGCATTGATTTAAAGCGCACGCTTTAAATCAATGATCTGCAGCGGTGTCGCGGGGGGATGAATAGCCGATAACTTATACCGGAATATCGGTATAAGTTATCGGCTATCGCCCCTAACCTACACCGATTATCGGTATCGGCCCTAAAAAAAACGATATCGGTCGATCCCTAATTCAAACCTCCTAAGCATCATATTCATCCCCCGCCCCAGAGGCTGATTTACACCCCCTTAGCCTCATATTAAGACAACAAGGTTAGCATTCACATCCACTTTTTCATGTGAAGTCACCTCCCATTTGACTACTTAGGGAAGTTTGCAGATAGTCAACAAAATAGTAAAATCCCTATATCTTGGGAAAAGTAAGGCATAATAACAAAGTGAAAACAGAACTGAAATCAGTCAGCCCACTGCTCCAAAAATAAAAATAGTTAAAAATAGTTATTTTATTATATTCTTTAATCTGGGATTTAAACTCCAAGAGATTTAAGATACATCATTATTTATAAACTAATAAATAATAACAATAAAAATAATTGCAACTTCTGTATGTATTTAATTGGCTAATGATAAATTAGGAAGTATTGTAAATAATTCTAAATATAAAGAATAGACAGAGCATAGAATAGACAAATATGTCTGATTAATTGTCACTACAAGGACAAGAGATATTCTGTAAATACATTGTTAAGTTGTGTAGCCATCTTTGACCTGTAAAAGCAAATGAAACGCAAAGAGGTGGAAAGAAAGAAAATTAAAGCCTATAAAAATTTAGCGCTAGGACATAAAAAAGCACACTTTAATATTTTAGAAGTACATGATACAAAATAAACTCAAATCTTTTGATATTTTACATACCAAATAAAAAATATTTTATCGCAAAGGTGAAATGAAAACTTTTGGACGACTTCACTTTACACTTGGCCAAGAATAAGTCATTACTTTTCTCCTTATATATCTGCTTCTGTCCTCAGCATTTCTGGGCATTCTTCCCACAGGGAGCAGTAATCTATTAGAAGTCTGAGAAAATATTTCACGTTCTGCGTATCATCAATTATCAAGTTCAGAAAAGTAGTGATGAAGAGGCAACAAGAGGACTATAGGTATTTGGGGTTTTGGTTTGAACTGAAGCTTCCACCTTTAAACTCTAAGAAAATTTTCTTTTCTGTATAGCCTCTGCCTTTACGGCCAGACTTCTTGCGCAAATGGTGAGAAGGACAATCAGAACGCCCACCATGAAGGTGACTAGTGGCCACAAGAAGCAGTGCAGGAGAACATTCTCATCGTGGGTTCGTTTTAGCAGGACATCTTCTGGCCTGAAAAGATAACAAGGTAATGAAGATTACTAAGTGAGTTCAAGAAGAAAAAAACATTTATGAAAAATATTTATGTTATATACTGTACAGAACTGTATATTGTCCAAATCTATGGCACCACTGAATAAGCACTAGTGATGAGCAGCAGGGCCATATTCGAATTTGTGATATTTCGTGAAAATATTGATGATTATTCATCCTATGTTCGCGAAATTCGCATATTTGCTATGTTCATTCACTTTTTTTTTTTCAATGTGAAATTTTGCTTGGAAAATTTGCATGTGAAAAAAAAAAACAGACCCACTTAATAGACACATGTGATAGACCCCTATTCGCATGGAAAATCTGCATAAAAATTCTCATGTGAAAAAAAAAATAAAACACAAATATTTGTCATTACGAATACATAGCACTATATTCTAAATACAGTGACCCCCCGACCTACGATGGACCCGACATACGATCATTTCAACATACGATGGCCTCTCAGGGGCCATCGCATGTTGAATGCAGCATTAACATACGATGCTTTTGTATGTCGGGGCCATCGCATAAACCGCTATCTGGCAGCGCAGATTGCTTTGGCTGCCACCGGATAGCCGTTAACGGTATCCCGTGTGATCCGGTAACGATCACTTATCTGTCCTCGGGGCTCCGGCGTGTCCTCTTTGGGATCCCCTGCATCGTCGTCATCACGTCGCTGCGCACGCCGTCCCGTCATCCAATAGGAGCAGTGTGCGTATCAATGTGATGGCGGTGACAGAGAGCGAGGATGCCGGGGAAGCAGAGGCCTTGCCGGAGCGTCGGGGACACCCCCAGGACGTGGCGACAGCGATGGAAGCGGTGACAAGCGGTGACGGTCCGGAGCGGCGGGGACACGCGAGTACAACCTCCAATAGGAGTGGTCTTCAACCTGCGGACCTCCAGATATTGCAAAACTACAACTCCCAGCATGCCCGGACAGCCGTTGGCTGTCCGGGCATGCTGGGTGTTGTAGTTTTGCAACATCTGGAGGTCCGCAAGTTGAAGACCACTGTCCTATACTTTACATTGCACGGATCCCTCAACACACGATGGTTTCAACAAATGATGGTTCATTTGGAATGGATTACCATCGTATGTTGAGGGACCACTGTATTCGCGTAATCGCGAAGTGACAATATTCGGATTAAAATTCGCATTACGAATATTCGTGCTCAACACTAATAAGCACTTTAAGGCCCCTCATCTATTATATAAAGTACAGACTGGCTAATAAAAAAAAAGCATTACACAGACAGTCAATTGATTTAAGTAAGAACTGTAATACTTAATGGTATAGGGAAATAAAACACTTACTGACAGGTTCCCCCACTGTGTACAAACAACAAAAGAACAACCTGTGCTCAGCTTATTACTCAGAGACCTTTCTAATAAAGAGGGATTGCCCAGATCAGAAAGGCCTTTTTAGCTTTGAAAGCATGTCCGCTCCTTAAGTGATTTGCTAGAAACATTTTAGCACCCCCGTATGTATCCGCCAGACACACTAAGTTAGTATGAAAGCTGTCAAGTGCCACAAAGGTAATACTAGTGAAGAGCTTCCAGTGACTATGAACATAACTCTTAATAATAAGATAATGTTATCATCAGTATACCATAAATCAGAATTGTAAGGTAATCTGTCAACTGGAATTTGTTGCTAAGAGCTGCAGATACTGTTGGATAATTATTAGGGTATAAAAGCAAACTGTCCCTTTCCTGGAGCTGATAGTGGTTGCCAAACTAATAAAAGCCCCTTTTTATCTTTTTAGCCAGGTGTCGAGGAAGCGGAGACGAATTGGTCAAGTGCCACCGTCTGGCGCGCCATTTTGCTTGTTCTCACCTCCCAGCCCTGTACATCAATCAAGAAGAGAGATGCTGGGAAGTAAATGCAAGCAAGAAGGCGTGCCAGGAGGTGGCACGTGTGCAGACCTGCCCCACACTTATGTGTAGGGATCTTGCAATGTGCTATTTATTCCTTAATGGGAGTTACACATTATGCACCTTATACAGAATTCTGTATGTCAAATAACTGTGTAATGTATAGTAAATAACACTGTTACAATACATCCAAACTCAATGGGGGAGATCTATCAAAGCTTGTGTAGAGAAAATGCTGACCAGTTGTCCATAGCAACCAATCAGAGTGTTTCTTTTTTTTTTAAATAAGTGATCTAATTGGTTGCGATGGGCAATTGGTCAGCTTTTCCTTTGCAAAGGTTTTGATAAATCTCCCCCAATTTGTGTATGTATGTGTATGTTCCACCATCACTTCCAAACGGCAGGAGATATTTGGATAAAACTTAGTACACGTTACTAAAATGTCAACTAAAAAGAAAGGATTGTTAAATTAACCCTAATCCACCCCCATTTGCGAGGTTTTGCCTAAAGTCCCATGAAAGTCTATGGAACTTCTGGTACCTTAGTCCACAAGCTCTGCTCTGTATCTCCTGGTTAATGTGTCTGGCCAGCTTGCAATTCACATCCCTCTCGCAAGCCACCCCCCTGCTGGAAAGTCAAGCTTAAAGGAGTACTCTGGTGCAGAGTACTCCTGCTCAGTCCTGCCCGGACTGCAAAAAAAAAGGAAAATGAACCATTTCTCACCTTCCTGGGTTCCCGTGGAGCACCACTACAGCTGATCAGTCCTCTGGTTCATCTTCTTCATACTTCCGTGTGAACGAAGCGTCACATGGCGCTCAGCCTATCGCCGGCCGCCGCGATGTTCTGCCTCGGCCCATAATAGGCTGAGCGCCATGTGCCGCTTCGTTCATACGGAAGTATGAAGAAGATGGACCAGAGGACCAATCAGCTGTAGTGGCTCTCCGCGGGAACCCAGGAAGGTGAGGGATGGTTTATTTTCTTTTTTTTTTGGAGCCCGGGCAGGACGGAGCAGGAGTACTCTGCACCAGGGTACTCCTTTAAGGCCAAAAACATTCACGAACATTCAACTACAATCGCAGCTAAGTCCCATCTTAATCAACAAGCTCCGCATCTGCGGGTGAATGTGTCAGTTAGGCTAAGTTTCCACTTTTTTTTTCTGGCAGTTTTTGGAATACTGCCACTGCAGTTTTTGAGCCAAAGTCAGAAGTGGATCCATAATGGAGGAGAAGTGTAAGTCCTTCCTTTGTATGTCCTATTCCTTTTGAATACACTTCTGGCTTTGGCTCAAAAACTGCTGTGGCATTATTCCAAAAACTGCCAGAAAAAAAACAAGTGGAAACTTAGCCTCTTGCAAGTCATGCCCTCTCTCTCACAAGCCATGCCCCTGCAAAGCCACACCCTCTTCTATTTTTTACCTACAATCTCATCACTGCTCAGCCTCACCTGAGGACGGGATATAAGGTCAGGATATCAGGATATAAAGATAGAATATGAGGTCGGGATATGAGAACAAGAGTGTCATTGCTGCTTGTCCTTTCCCACAAGGTTTAGCCAGGAAGACTGGCACGCCAGGTACTTTGCTAGTTATACATAAAAAAAGCTAATGTACACACAAGATGATATGAAGGAGGATCCAAATGTTGTAATTTATTTACTTATGTGTATGGGCGCAATATTAAGCTCATTATATGAGCTTAAAAAAGCACACTTTATTTAATTTTCTGTCCACATGCCAATAAAAAAAAAGCTTCAAAGACCTAAACCTGAAATCAGACTCTGTGTATAGCAGCAATTCCCAGTGAGGGTCTTTCTTGAAACTAGTCAGGGGTTTCCAAAAGACAATACCCGTACAGCCTTGTTCTCACAGTAAAGATGTCAAATGCTTCGCCTTTAAAAAAAAAAATATTTACCCCTGTCCACATGTAAGTAGGTTTGGTATTCACAGCTTTAATTTAGGGAGGCTGTGTTCACACAGTGTTTGCATTTTTGGCAGAAATTGTGGCAAAAAAATGCAACGGTTTAACATTGATTGAGCAAATGACCGTAAAACTGTAAACCCCAATTTCATATTACTACTATTTTTAATTATTTTCCTTTTCTCCTTCCAAAAAGGGAGGGAAGCCCAACACAATGTATGAAGAATAATAGTCCCCACTTCTGCCCTGTATTTCTGTGCAAATCTTTAGGGTCTATTCATATGGCAGAATTTCCGCTTGGGAAATTTATGGACTTTAATTTGAGGTGGAATTCCACAAGCGGAAATTCTGCCATCTGAATAGACCCTTATTCTGAAGGGCTGCTACGGGAAGGTGCACATTGTTTGGAAAGAACTGCAAAAAAAAAGGCAAAAAATAAATAAATATACAAACAATTGTGTCACAATTCTCTGATTCTATGGAAAACTAGATTGTTCCTTGATGTAATATGTAATCACATTATAATAATTATATTTCCAGAATAATTTCTCACAACCAAATATTATTTCCAGCTAACATCAGCAGAAAGTTCACCAGTAAATGGAAAGTGAAAATCTGGACACGTAAGCTTGAAATAATTGGGTGCCTCATTGTATTTAGTGTAACCTTTACAGTGCCCTACCAGGCCTGCAGCAGGGAGTCTGAATTTCCTACAAGTTTTTGCTGTGCCTAATGTCACATTATGATATATATATATATATATATATATATATATATATATATATATATATATATATATACACACACATATACACACACACACACACACACATATACACACATTCCAAAAAAAAGGAAGGGGTGTGCCCTACCAGAAGAGGCATGGCCTTTGATGTAACACTGTGCACCAAAGTTTTGGTGCAAAATATTGGTGTAGAGTACATAGTACATCAACAAGTGGTATATAGGTACGCAACAGTGTTATATAATCCACTAAATTCATCAAAGATAGCGAGTCACTGTAATAAATTTGCTAGAAGTCATTTCATAGTTGTCCTGTAGTACAAAACCCAACAATGTATTCAGTGGTCTCTGTGGTCAAACAAATGCTGGATATCAAATGTGGCAGCAAAAACTATTCATAATTCATTTGACCCTTGGTTCTCTTTTCTCTTATGCTTTACCCTAAGTGACCCAGAAGTTCTGACATTATTTTCATGAATCCTAAACCTCAGGTAAACAAAGCTAAAGATACCTAGAGGATTGTGTTTTTTGTGCTTTAGGGGATTATGGCAGAATACAGAAAAAATAAAATTTTTATTGAAAATTAAATCAAATGAAAATGTGGTATGGGGTGTGATGCAGGGCAAATGGAATTACCCTAGTGGCAGATGGCATTAACCCCTTGTATTCGTGACGCCAGGGCATGGTTTATCCTCAACACCACCCAAAGGGATACTGTTGGATCCTTGGCTAGGCACAGGTGCAATAATGATTCCGATGCCAAGTTACAGACAACGGTAGCTTTACTGAGGTTAGACAGGTGGAAAAGTCTATACAGTTCAGCCAGGCCCACGGAGGTGACCAGTGACTTCAGAGACCTTAAGGGCTAGCTGGGACTTGTAGTAGAATGGGACAATTTAGTGCAGGCCACGCTGACTTGACAGATAACTTTGACCTGACTGACTTGTGACTGACAATGCTGTGACTGTGGCTTACTTGTAACTTGTGGCTGCAGAGGTGGCTTGACGCCTCCTATGACTCCAGACACACTCCTAGACTCGACTGCACTGGACCTCAGCTTAGCAGAATAGACTCCTCCCAGGGCTTTTATGGGGGAGACTCTGTGACAATGCTTTCTTCACACATTACACAATATAATACATGGTAAACATATGTACATGGGGGGGACAAGTGCAAGGGGGGCCCAGGCAGGGCCGATTTTAGGCTTAGCTTGGCCCTAGGCAAAATCAAAAGAGGGGTCCCAAAAGTCGTAATAGTGCACTAACAAAAAATGACCCTCATACATCCCTCATATACTGAAAAATAAAAGAGTTATAGGGATCAGAATAGTACAATTTTATATTTTTGTATAGTTCCCCCACATTAGGTTGGCTGTAGAGTTCCCCCACATTAGGTTGGTAGTACAGTTCCCCCACATTAGTTGCAGTACAGTTCCCCCACCTTAGGTTGGCTGTATAGTTCCCCCACATTAGGTGCAGTACAGTTCCCCCCACATTAGGTGCAGTACAGTTCCCCCCACATTGGGTGCAGTACAGTTCCCCCCACATTAGGTGCAGTACAGTTCCCCCACATTTGGTGCAGTACAGTTCCCCCACATTAGGTGGAGTACAGTTCCCCCACATTAGGTGCAGTACAGTTCCCCACATTAGGTACAGTATAGTTCCCCACATTAGGTGCAGTATAGTTCTCCACATTAGGTGCAGTATAGTTCCCCACATTAGGTGCAGTACAGTTCCCCACATTAGGTGCAGTATAGCTCCACACATTAGGTACAGTATAGTTCCCCACATTAGGTGCAGTATAGTTCCCCACATTAGGTGCAGTATAGTTCCCACATTAGGTGCAGTATAGTTCCCCACATTAGGTGCAGTATAGTTCCCCACATTAGGTGCAGTATTGTTCCCCACATTAGGGGCAGTACAGTTCCCCCACATTAGGTGCAGTACAGTTCCCCACATTAGGTGCATTATAGTTCCCCCACATTAGGCGCAGTATAGTTCTTCACATTAGGTGCAGTATAGCTCGGAGCTATACTGCACCTAATGTGGAGAACTATACTCCCCCTAATGTGGGGGAACTATACTGCACCTAATGTGGGGAGCTATTAGCTCCCCACATTCGGTGCAGTATAGTTCCCCCACAGACATACAGCCTTCAGCCATATACAGTGTATGGCTGAAGGCTGTATGTCTGTGTACTGCCCCAATTCAGTGTTCAAACCACTGGTCCTCCGGTCCGGGGTCACGATCTACTGCTATGGCCTATAGACCATAGCAGTAGGTCCCGGGACTGGAGGAGGGGTGGTCGGAGCACCGAAGATGACGTGCTGCCAGCTGGTACTGGTGACTTACCATGGCAGCCGGCGCGCATCCTCCTCAATGCGCCGCTCCTCCGTTGCTATGGACGCACGCACGGGACGTCAATGAAGTACAGTTCCCCCACATTAGGTACAGTACAGTTCCCCCCACATTAGATGCAGTACAGTTCCCCCACATTAGGTGCAGTACAGTTCCCCCACATTAGGTGCAGTACAGTTCCCCCACATTAGGTGCAGTACAGTTCCCCCACATTAGGTGCAATATAGTTCCCCCACATTAGGTGCAGTACAGTTCCCCCACATTAGGTGCAGTACAGTTCCCCACATTAGTTGCAGTATAGTTCCCCACATTAGGTGCAGTATAGCTCCCCACATTAGGTACAGTATAGTTCCCCACATTAGGTGCAGTATAGTTCTCCCCACATTAGGTGCAGTATAGTTCCCCACATTAGGTGCAGTACAGTCCCCCCACATTAGGTGCAGTACAATTCCCCACATTAGGTGCAGTATAGTTCCCCCACATTAGGTGCAGTATAGTCCCCCCACATTAGGCGCAGTATAGTTCTCCACATTAGGTGCAGTATAGCTCGGAGCTATACTGCACCTAATGTGGAGAACTATACTGCACCTAATGTGGGGAACTATACTGCACGTAATGTGGGGAGCTATTAGCTCCCCACATTAGATGCAGTATAGTTCCCCCCCAGACATACAGCCTTCAGCCATATACAGTGTATGGCTGGAGGCTGTATGTCTGTGTACTGCCCCACTTCAGTGTTCAGACCACTGGTCCTCTGGTCCGGGGTCACGATCTACGGCTATGGCATATAGACCATAGCAGTAGGTCCCGGGACTGGAGGAGGGGTGGTCGGAGCACCGAAGATGACATCCTGCCAGCTGGTGACTTACCATGCCGGCCGGAGCGCATCCTCCACAATGCTCTGCTCCTCCGTTGCTATGGGCACAAGCATGGGACGTCAGTGACGTCCCTGCGTGCACTACCTCTCAGTGGCCCCTGCACTTTTAAAGTTTACGCGGGGGCCGCCGCAGAAAGGTAACCGAGACATCCTTGTGTCCCGAAAAGATCTTTCGGGACACAGGGATGTCCAGAATGTGATGGGAGCCCCCTGCAGGCTGCTCAGTGGGGGCCGCAGATCCCCCCCCCCCCCCTGGGCTTGATTAGGGTGTGCCCAGGCACACCTGACACACCCCGTTTGCCCGCCTATGCTGAGAAGCTGGCAGGGGGCCCCCTGGGGGATGGGGGCCCTAGGCAATTGCCTGATTTGCCCCGCCCTAACAGGAGACACTGAAGGGCCTGGGCCCAGGAGACACTGAAGGGAGGCTGCCTGACAGGGCAGCAAGAGTACGGGGTAACAACTCCCATACTGGGCCACCACAAAAACATGTTTTTTTATTAGGTATTTCCAGCTGTAATTTAAGGGGGCCTCTTGTAATAATGTTCTATGAACACTGACAAACAGGCTTGATCACAAATAAAGACTGTTTAATTCTATTAAATAACAGACAAGTCAGCCTATTCCAATAATGATATCAGCTCAGACAGATGAGATAGATTTAATGCCCATTTATATGTTATTAAGATTACTGTCTTCTATAACTGAGGAAAATGAATAATCAATAATATATTCATCACTGACTAAACCTATCACATGGGTATAAAAGCTTAAAGAGGCACTGTCATTGTTAAAAACTTTTCATATATTGCAGGACTCATTATAATATGACATTTCACAATATACACCTGCTAAAAAAAATTAACATTTTCACCTGAAATTCAAGCTCAAAATAGCCACCAATAGGGGTCGCCTTTCTTTTAGCCAGACAGACTAGTCTAGATTTACAGCATACTGGATACCGGCCGTAAAGCATATAGGTATCCAGTATAGGAGATTTCTATTGTGTATGCAAAACTACAGATAAAGGATGTGTGGACATGCTGGGAGCTGTTTTTCTTTTTTTATTCTTTTTATTTTTTATTTTACATCACAAAACAGAACAGACAAAATTACAAACCATACAGTTATACAAGACAAAACAGAAATATAAAATACAGGGTTCTATTTATTATCCTATATCTCTCTATATTAATTATTAACAGCATAGAACCCAAAGGATACCTGTCTTATAGTTACCTATGTACATACCCACTTCATACCCCACCCACCCCTTCCACACAATCCTTATTCTAGTGCCATGGAAAAAAAAATAAAAAAAAATTTGCTGTGAGCTGTAGTTTTAAAACAGCTGGAGGCAACACTGCTGTAACACAGTTATGTACAAACATTGCAGCTTCAGTTGTTACTAAACTACAACTCCCAGCATGCTGAAATAGTCAAAGCTTTCTCGGACTCCTGAATGACAAAGAAGTTGATCAGACATTCAGGAGTCTGTGAAAGATGAATGACAAACATAGTGTGTCATTTACTAGGAGAAGATAAAACAGATAAAACATGTATTCATAAAAATGCTGCACTTTTATCTAAATCCTTGCACTAATTTTATAAAGATCTATTCTTATATTTATACATTTTATCCTGTTATGAATTCACCATAATGTCTTCTGATTACTGCAGGCAAGCTCCAAGTACCTTCCACTGACACCTGACACAGCATAAAACCAGAGAGGAAAGGGTTACAGAGTAGAGAGTACTGATTGGCTGACTGCACAGGCTTGCTCCTGTGAGGGAGACAGACTGACACGCCCCCTCCAGCCTGCACAATGAAAAAGTAACTCACCAGCAGATAAATGCTTATATCTCTGGATATATATAGGTCCGAGACACATAAAAATTATATGCACATGATCAGAATTGGGTCCTGAGTAACATATCACTTTTTTTCTTTTTTTTTGCACTATGACAGGTACGCTTTAAAGGATCTCTCATACACGGAGGCTGCCCTGCTTCTTATATGTAACAGTAACAGTACTGGGAACAGATGAGATCACTACTAAGTGATTACTTATTGACTGTGAAAACTGCTACACGTGAAGTCTATCACTACAGAGACCACTATCACTACATTAGCTTTATCTATGGAGCCATGATGTCCTTGAAAACGTTTTGTTTAATCACTTTTTCTTGTGGTTTATGTAACAAAAATGACTTGTAATAAATCTAAAAAGTGACAGTAACATTATTCCTCATAGTAAAGTGGTTTACAGTGCAACAATAGAACGTTTTTTATCTGGGGCTGCTGTGAGATCAGCAATGACATGGGCTGTAAAGCTTCAGTTACAGTCTTGTATAATGTATAACTGAGCAGGCTTAGTTTACCTGTACATTCTGGATTATAATGTAATTTCACACTAAACCCATTGTGGGTAATATGCATGAAGAAAGTAGTCACACACATGCGGCACCTTTATTTGAACAAGGATTGCACTCACCATCCAAACGATACTTTATTCCAAGGTGCCAGGCATAACAAGCTGGTGCGGGGGTAGGAGGGACTGGAACAGACTGTTTCACGCCACTAAGGCGCTTCTTCCAGCCGGTATACCGGCTGGAAGAAGTGCCTTAGTGGCGTGGAACAGTCTGTCCCGGTCCCTCCTCCCCCCGCCTCCACCCCCGCACCAGCTTGTTATGCCTGACACCATGGAATAAAGTATCGTTTGGATGGTGAGTGCAATCCTTGTATTTCTTTCCGCTATTGTCTTCATATGCTATCGGATCTATGCACCACCGCACCCAACGTCATATAGCAGGAAGCCCAGTACTACCCACATCACACTTTTTGCCATACGCCTTAGTCTTGCAGTGCCGGACTTTATCTTTTCTTCTTTTGGGTCTTTATTTGAACAAGATACTCTGTAATAGATTTTTAGTTCCGATATATACCAAGTAATGCAGTTGGAACTTGGTAATAACTAACTAAACAACTAAATAAAATCAGGTATCCACATTGTCTGTCAGAGGGTAGTAAAAAGTCAAAAGTGCCATGTAAAATCCATCCTTGAATGATTCTGGGAAGTTAACGTTATATAAGGTGAGAAGACCATGTCTTTCTAAGATGTCTGCTACCACCGACAGTCCATGCATATTTAAAATGATATCAGCAGCTTTCTAAGACTGGCTGGTGACCTGAGTGCTCAAGTTCCAGCACTGGGAAACAACACTGTGCTGGATTTTATCACACAGCAGTTCTAGAAATTCAAAAATTCAGATACTGTACACACACACATATATATATATATATATATATATATATATATATATATATATATTTGACTCAGTCCTGGGTATCATCCTTTCACAGCAATAGATTAGAAATGATCACTTTCATATAAAACCTCATGCAAGAGATGTTTAGTCAGTCAGTCGTTGCATTGGATCTAACAAAGCAGAAGCTGTGTCATCAGGATAAAATAAGATACATACTGGAAAGTTTGTGAACCCTAAAGAATTTTCTATTTTCCTGCAAATTTAATTCTAAAAGTACATTAGACTTTCACACACTCCTACAAGTAGATAAAGAGAACCAAATCAAACACATGAGCAGGGATGTGGAATTCCTATCGCCCGACTCCAGCGACATGCAGGTGAATTTTTCCGGCCCTTAGCCCGGCTTTGGGCAAGCAGGGCCGAACCTGACAAGCGTGGAAGCGCTCAGAGTCATGCCCGCTCCATACTCTGCAGCCCCCGGCTGATTTTAGTAGCTGGGGGCCGCCGCTAATAGCCAGCAAGCGGCGGCTGGCTATTAACGCTTTGGTTCCCCGCTGTCAAAGCTGACGGTGGCATCTAAAGGGACATCTAAAGGGACATGGATCGCACAGAAAACACAGTAGTGCAATTTTTATAATATCCCAGAAAAAAAAGTTAAAAAGTGATTAAAAAGTCAGATCAATACCAAAATGGTACCCATACAAAAAACAGATTATGGCGCAATAAATGAGCCCTCATACAGCCTGGTATGCGAAAAAAATGTAAATAATAAAAATTAAAAAAAGCTACAGGGGTCAAAAAATGGCAATTAAAAAAAAATTCAAAAAAGTTCAGATTTTTTTTTAATTAGTAAAACAAGACAGAAATTGTAATTGCTGTAATCAGGCCAGCCTAAAGGTTTAAAGGGGTAATCCAGGCAAAAACATTTTATCCCCTATCCAAAGGATAGGGGATAAGATGTTTGATTGCGGGGGGCCTGCTGCTGAGACCCCCGCGATCTCCCTGCAGCACCCGCATTCTATGCGGATGCTGAATCTCCAGTTTCGGAAACCCCTGGGTTTCTGGGACTGGGGACGTGACGTCACGCCATGCCCCCTCCATTTATGTCTATGGGAGGGGGCGTGATGGCTGTCACTCCCCCTCCCATAGACATGAATGGAGGGGGCGTGGCGTGATGTCACATCCCCGTTACATCACCAGTCCCGGAAACCCGGAGGTTTTCCTAGTGATGTAATGTTTGGGCTGCACTGCAACTGAGAAAAACCTGAGACAACACTCATTTTGTATCCTTTTAAAAATTAATATTGGGGCAAAAATCGCAGAATTGCCAGACCACCATGAAACACAGGTACAGACACTATATTATGAACTACACTAACTTTAGAAGGCCTGTAGCATAATCAAATTTAAGAAATCCCTGAATACCCCTACGTTAACTCTTTGCCATTTTAATGCAGTTGTGCCACCAGAGCTCTGCCATTCTCTTCCATACTGAAACAAAAAAAAAAAAAACAGGACAGTCCCTTTAAACTGTCAAAAATCTAAGTGGTGGAACAGTAGCACTTCTTGTTTTTTTTCCTTTTATGTTTTTTTTTCCATTTAAGGTGCAGTATAGGCTATTAAAGTACTATTAAATTAATCTATTAATCTAGAGCTTCTTGTGTATGCTTGTGCTAACCTGTTTTAGCTCATGTGGCAGGCATGGGTTTTCAGCCATGCTGATTTGTATTTCTACAATGAAATTATTTTATACTGCTGGCTACATTTTCTATGAATCCTCTGGGTAGACTCCAGCAGCCTAAATTGCTGTGACTGAAGTGAAACAGAATCATTTCACATTATATAAAGTTCTGATGCTCTTTCTTTTTCAAAGTGTATTTTAAAGCAAAATGTATTTTAAAACAATATTGCCATGAGAAAAAAGTGATCTGACCTATAATAACAATTTATGCAATACTAGTCTTCATAAAATGTGCACATGTTGTGTTTTGCTGCCTTTGGATTGTGTTTTTACAAAGTTTTGTAGTGTTTTTGCGGTGATCTTCCAAAATTGTTGTGAAAATTAAGTATTTTAACCTGGATTTGTGCAATAGCAGTAAGATAGTGTGATTTTCCTGAAATTTTGAAAAAATCTAAGCAAATATGCAGCAAAAACATAAAGTGAGAACACAACATCCAGGTAGGTATATGACTACTAAATATCCTATTCCCCTAGAGATAAACTGCAGCAGCAGTATACAGATAGAGCTGCTTTGGGAGGGGTCTGTGAGCAGCCAGAAAGGATTTTATAGGTGATGATGTCATCCTGTAGTTTACAGAAAGTCAGATGATCCAGGACTGACTGAGTCAGGCTAGTGATCACACGACCCAGTTACAATAATGGAACTTAGGGAAACAGCTTTCCTGGAATGAAACAGATGGCACCACAGGACTAGTGATGGTGTATAGGATGTGGGTAAAATGTTAATGTATATATCATACTAAAATGTTACATTCATACAATAAATAAGATATTTTATCCCACATTTTATGTCAATGTTGAAAGGACGTTAAAAAATTATAGACACAGATACAGATGTCACACCAAACTCCAAAAATGGGCTGAACAAAATTATTGGCGCCCTTTCAAAATTGTGGAAAAATAAGATTGTTTCAAGCATGTGATGCTCCTTTAAACTAACCTGGGGCAAGTAACAGGTGTGGGCAATATAAAAATCACACCTGAAAGAAGATAAAAAAGAGAGAAGTTCACTTAGTCTTTGCATTGTGTGTCTGTGTGTGCCACACTAAGCATGGACAACAGAAAGGAGAAGAGAACTGTCTGAGGACTTGAGAACCAAAATCGTAGAAAAATATAAACAATCTCAAGGTTACAAGTCCATCTCCAGAGATCTAGATTTTCCTTTGCCCACAGTGCGCAACATTATCAAGAAGTCTTCAACCCATGGCACTGTAGCTAATCTCCCTGGGCATGGACGGAAGAGAAAAATTGATGAAAGGTGTCAACGCAGGATAGTCCGGATGGTGGATAAGCAGCCCCAAACAAGTTCCAAAGATATTCAAGCTGTCCTGCAGGCTCAGGGAGCATCAATGTCCGCACAAACTATCCGTTAACATGTAAATTAAACACTATGGTAGGAGACCCAGGAGGACCCCACGCTGACACAAAGACATAAAAAAGCAAGACTACATTTTGCCAAAATGAACTTGAGTAAGCCAAAATCCTTCTGGGAAAATGTCTTGTGGACAGATGAGATCAAGATAGAGCTTTATGGTAAAGCACATCATTCTAATGTTTACCGAAGACGGAATGAGGCCTACAAAGAAAAGAACACAGTACCTACAGTGAAATATGGTGGAGGTTCAATGATGTTTTGGGGTTGTTTTGCTGCCTCTGGCACCAGGTGCCTTGAATGTGTGCAAGATCATGAAATCTGAGGATTACCAACAGATTTTGGGTCGCACTGTACAGCCCAGTGTCAAAAAGCTGGGTTTGCGTCCGAGATCTTGGGTCTTCCAGCAGGACAATGAACCCAAATATACTTCAAAAAGCACCAAGAAATGGATGACAACAAAGCCCTGGAGAGTTCTGAAGTGGCCAGCAATGAGTCCAGATCTAAATCCCATTGAACACCAGTGGAGAGATCTTAAAATTGCTGTTGGGAAAAGGCAACCTTCCAATAAGAGAGACCTGGAGCAGTTTGCAAAAGTAAGAGTGGTCCAACATTCCGGCTGAGAGGTGTAAGAAACTTATTGATGGTTATAGGAAGCGACTGATTTGTTGTTTTTTCCAATGGGTGTGCAACCAAATATTACGTTAAGGGTGCCAATAATTTTGTCCAGCCCATTTTTGGAGTTTGTAACATTATGTCCAATTTGCTTTTTTTCCTCCCTTTTTTGGTTTAGTTCCAATACATCAAAAGGGAATAAACATGTGTATAGCAAAACATGTGTTACTGCAATCCTCTTCTGTGAGAAATACTTAATTTTCTTGAAAAATTTCAGGGGTGCCAACATTTACTGCCATGACTGTATTTAAAGAATACAACGATTCAGAAAGAAATGTACAGTGGCACTCACCAGGTTGAGAAGATCAATTCTTTATTTCATCTTTGGTGCAGGTTACATTCAGCATCTCTGTCCAGCCGGACCTGGACGCCGGTCCCGATCAAGTGAACGCACCAGCGTCCAGGTCCGGCTGGACAGAGACACTGAAAGTAACCTGCACCAAAGATGAGATAAAGAATTGATCTTCTCAACCTGGTGAGTGCCACTGTACATTTCTTTCTGGATCATTGTATGAAGTTACCTAATATATCCACAGTAGAGCACAACCAGTTATATTTCCCTGAAAGCAAGTTCAGCCCCGAAGCGCCGGGATTGATGAGGCAGTGCCGACCAGCTGTATCTATATCTATGTTCGTTGTATTTCAAGAATGACAGTTACATAAATATAATCTATACCCAATGTTTTGTCTCAAGTCAAGGGCAGCATTGCAGACATGCTCAAATAAATAAGGAAATTAAATGAACACTCCATGCTAAAAAAAGAAATATAATACTGTTATGTCTGGTGCAGGAACTAAAGTGGCACAACATAGGGATTTTCTTTCTTGTGTTCTTATGATCTCCCTAACCTTTTCCACCTAACTCTGTATAAGTATCAGTTTTGCTTGGAATGTAGATTTATGGTAGGATAAGTAAATAGAATAAAATATATGTATGTATATAAAAGACAATACTGGAAATCACACTTTAATGGAATCCGAATGACATTAGAATGAGGTGAAACATGATCTCCAGCAGCTTCAAATTTACATTTGTGTAATGGATACATAATTCCAATTGATTTGTCATGGCTGTGAAGCATGAATGAATCGCCACTGAAAACTAATGTATCCAATTATAGAATCATTAGCATAAAGAACAATAAACACATCTTCCATAAGCGTAGACAAAAGAAGGTGTTTCTAAAAAGAGAAGAACAGAATGATATAAATCTGATGATGAACATAAAAAGTTTTTGTTATGATAATGAGCAAACCATGTTTGCTGGTCAATTATGAATGAAAGATTACTAACTGAGGGCATATATATATATATATATATATATATATATATATATATATATATATATAATATATATATATACATATACACAAACACACACACATGAAAAGAGGAGAAAATTAAGTGTCATGCATCACTCTTAGCATAGTATTAACACACTGTAAAAAAAAATCACTTATTACAGATGGCTTACTCACTTCAGAGTTGTGCTACAATATAGGCAACTCTATACTGCACTTTATAAAAATAGAAGCAGGAGAGGGGCGTATATGAGCGGCTCCTGCTCCAGTCTGGAATCATGCCATAACCCCTTAAGGACCCTTGACGTAAGCCTACATCATGACACACTGGTACTTAAGGACCCATGACGTACGCGTGCGGGACGGGGATCGGTCCGGGATGCCTGATGAAATAATTCAGCAGGCATTCTGTGCAAACGCCCAGGGGGGGGGGTCATCAGACCCCCCCCATGTCGGCGATCGCGGCAACTCGCAAGTGAATTCACACTTGCGATTTGAGCGATTCCGGGTCATTCCGGGTCTATGGTGCCACCCCTCCTATCCCTGCTGTTGGTCTAGACGCGACCACCAATAGCAGATCGGGGTGGGGGGGTTAACTTTCTTTTTCCCCGTCCTGCCCACCCACAATAGGCGGGGCAGAACGGCGAAACGACGGGGACCGGCGCCAGAGTCCACTTATCTATGCGGGCGGGCGTCGGAGGCTGTGGGTGACAGAGATGGGCGGGCAGCGATATCGTGTGGCTGGATCCGACGGAAGCCGGTGAGTTGCCAAGCAACATTTGGAGGGTACAGTTTGAGACCACTATATAGAGGTCTCTAACTGTAGCCCTCCAGATGTTGCAAAACTACAACTCCCAGCATGCCCAGACAGTTGTTTGGGTATGCTGGAATATGTAGTTTTGCAACAGCTGGAGGGCTACAGTTAGAGACCACTATATAGTGGTCCCTAAACTGTAGCCCTCCAGATCTTGCAAAACTACAACTCCTGGCATGCCCACACAACTGTTTGCTGTCTGGGGATGCTGGGATTTGTAGTTTTGCAACAGCTGGAGGACCACAGTTTGGAGATCACTGTGGCCCTCCAGATGTTGCAAAACTGCAAATCCCAGCATGCCCAGGCAGCAAACAGCTGTCTTGGCATGCTGGGAGTTGTAGTTGCGTACCTCTAGCTGTTGCATAACTGCATCTCCCAGCATGCACTTCGGCGATCAGTACATGCTGTGAGTTGTAGTTTTGCAACAGCTGGAGGCACACTGGTTGGAAAATACTGAGTTAAGTAACAGAACCTAACTGAAGGTTTTCCAACCAGTGTGCCTCCAGCTGTTGCAAAAGTACAACTCCCAGCATGCACGGCCTGTCAGTACATGCTGGGAGTTGTAGTTTTGAAACAGCTGGAGGTTTGCCCCCCCAGGTGAACGTACAGGTTACATTCACACAGGCAGGTTTACAGTAAGTTTCCTGCTTCAAGTTTGGGCTGCGCCAAGTTTTTCGCTGCAGCGCAAACTCCTAGCGGGAAACTCACCGTAACACGCCAATGCGAATGTACCCTAAAAACACTACACTACACTAATACATAATAAAGGGAAAAACACAACATATACACCCCCTTACACTGCCCCCCCCCCCCAATAAAAATTAAAAACGTATTGTATGGCAGTGTTTCCAAAATGGAGCCTCCAGCTGTTGCAAAACAACAACTCCCCGCATTTCCAGACAGCCACTGACTGTCCAGGCATGCTGGGAATTTAGCAACAGCTGGAGGCACCCTGTTTTGGAATCACTGGCGCAGAATACCCCTGTGTCCACCCCTATGCAATCCCTAATTTAGTCCTCAAATGCACATGGCGCTCTCTCACTTCGGAGCCCTGTCGCATTTCAAGGAAACAGTTTAGGGCCACATATGGGGTATTTCCGTACTCGGGAGATATTGCACTACAAATTTTGGGGGGCTTTTTCTCCTTTTACCCCTTATGAAAAGGAAAAGTTGGGGGCTACACCAGCTTGTTAGTGTAAAAAAAAATAAAAAAAAATTTACACTAACATGCTGGTGTTGCCCCATAGTTTTTATTTTCACAAGAGTTAAAAGGAAAAAAAAAAATTTGTAACGCAATTTCTCCTGAGTACGGAAATACCCAGATGTGGGCGTAAAATGCTCTGCGGGCGCACAACAAGGCTCAGGAGAGAGAGAGCGCACTATGTACATTTGATGCCTAAATTGGTGACTTGCACAGGGGTGGCTGATTTTACAGCGGTTCTGACATAAACGCAAAAAAAGAAATACCCACATGTGACCCCATTTTGGAAACTACATCCCTCACAGAATGTAACAAGGGGTATAGTGAGCCTTAATACCCCACAGGTGTTTAATGAAAATTCCTCAAAGTTGGATGGAAAAAAAAAAAAGTTTTTACATTAAAATGCTGGTGTTACCCAAAATGTTTCATTTTCACAAGGAAAAATAGGAAAAAAGCCCCCCAAAATTTGTAACCCCATCTCTTCTGAGTAAGAACATACCCCATATGTGGATGTAAAGTGCTCTGCTCGGCTTTGTAAACACACATGGCCCCCGACTTCTATTCCAAACTAATTCTGTCTCCAAAAGCTCAATGGCGCTCCTCCTCTTCTGAGCATTGTAGTGCGCCAGCAGAGCACTTTACGTCCACACATTGGGTATTTCCATACTCAGAAGAGATGTGCTTACAAATTTTGGGGGTCATTTTCTCTTATTACCCCTTGTAAAAATGTAACATTTGGGGGAAAACCAGCATTTTAGTGAAAAAAAATGTTTTCTTCATTTACACATCCGTCTTTAACAAAAAGTCATCGAACACCGGTGAGGTGTTAAGGTTCACTGTACACCTTGTTGCGTTCCATGAGGGGTGTAGTTTCCAAAATAGTATGCCATGTGGTTATTTTTTTGCTGTCCTGGCACCATAGGGGCTTCGTAAATGCGACATGCCCTCCAAGAACCCTTTTAGCAAAATTCGCTTTTCAAAAGCCAAATATGACTCCTTCTCTTCTGAGCATTGTAGTGCGCCAGCAGAGCACTTGACGTCCACACATAGGGTATTTCTATACTCAGAAGAGATGGGGTTACAAATTTTGGGGGGCATTTTTTCCTAATATCCCTTGTAAAAATTAAAAATTTGGGGGAAAACTAGCATTTAAACGAAAAGTCGTCAAACACCTGTGGGGTGTTAAGGCTCACTGGACCCCTTGCTACTTGCCTTGAGGGGTGTAGTTTCCAAAATAGTATGCCATGTGTTTTTTTTTTTTTTTTTTTTTTGCTGTTCTGGCACCATAGGGGCTTCCTAAATGCGACATGCCCCACGAAAACCATTTCAGAAAAACTCACTCTCCAAAATCCCACTGTCGCTCCTTCCCTTCTGAGCCCTCTACTGTGCCCACCGAACACTTGACATACACATATGAGGTATTTCCTTACTCGAGAGAAATTGAGTTACACATTTTAGGAAGATTTCTCTCCTTTTACCCCTTGTAAAAATTCAAAAACTGGGTCTACAAGAACATGCCAGTGTAAAAAATGGAGATTTTGAATTTTCTCCATCAATTTGCTGCTATTCCTGTGAAACACCTAAAGGGTTAACAAACCTTTTGAATGTAATTTGGAATACTTTGAGGGGTGCAGTTTTTTTAATGGGGTCATTTGTGGGGTATTTCTAATATGAAGGCCCTTCAAATCAACTTCAAAACAGAACTGGTCCCTGAAAAATGTTGATTTAGAAAATTTTGTGAAAAATTGGAAAATTGCTGCTATACTTTGAAGCCCTCTGATGTCTTCCAAAAGTAAAAACATGTCAACTTCATGATGCAATCATAAAGTAGACATGTTGTTTATGTGAATCAATATTTAATTCATTTGGAATATTCATTTTCCTTATAAGCAGAGAGCTTCAAAGTTAAAAAAAATGCAAAATGTTAAATTTTTTCATAAAATTTTGAAATTTTTCACCAAGAAACGATGCAAGTATCGACAAAATGTTACCACTAACATAAAGTACAATAGGTCATGAAAAAACAATCTCGGAATCAGAATGAAAGGTAAAAGTATCCCAGAGTTATTAAAGTGACAGTGGTCAGATGTGCAAAAAATGGCCGGGTCCTACAGTGAAAATTGGCCTGGTCCTTAAGGGGATAAGATTAAAAAAAAATCACAACACAAAATTTTACTTCAAAATGGTCAGGTTAAATGGGCACTCTCATTAAAACAAATTTTTGCTATTGCTATTGCACTATGATAAATAAAAAATCTTTCTAATGAAGTTTTATTTGTGTTTAAAAAAACTATCACTAGGTGTCTCCCTACTTGTCCAGATCACATCCCCCCCCATCTTTTGCACAGACTTTGGACTGTGCAAAAGCCCAAAAGCAGGAAATGCAGTCTGGAGTGCTGAGAGGTATGTGTGCAGCCTTAGCCAATCAGAGTTCATCTCACACACTTACCTGCTCTGGGCTGTGTATAGCAAAGTGAGAGAGGAAGTTCTCCCCTGTATGGCTTCAGATTATTTAACCCCTGTGAATCTGACTGAGACTGAGCAGAAAATACAGAGCAATATTAAGGTAGAAAACAAAAAAATAATAAAAATAAAGGCAGCGGGTGGTTTATCATGATGGGGCAATGAACTGGGAGGATTATAACATTTAACAAGATCATGAGAGGTACTCTTTAAGTTAACAAGGCAGATCATGCTACTCTGCAACAATGTTAAAGAGGCACTCCGCTGGAAACATCTTATCCCCTAGCCAAAGGATAGGGGATAAGATGTTAAATCGCGGGGGTCCCGCCACTAGGGATGTCATTCGGTGCTAGGAGAGAACTCCAATCCATGCCCGATGACTGGCGATGTGGGCAGACATGCCCCCTCCATTCAAGTCTATTGGAGGAGGCGTGACGGCTATGTACCAGCCTTCAAGGCCCCTCCCATAGACATGAACAAGCTTCCGTTTTACAGATGCTGCCGGATAGGGGATAAGATGTTTCACATGGAGTACCCCTTTAAAGGAGTATTCCAGGAATTTTTTTATTTGACTATGCTAAAGGGGCTGTAAAGTTAGTATAGTTGATAATATAGTGTCTGTACCTGTGTTTGATCGTAGTCTCGCAATTCTTATGTCATCTTTGCCCAGATACTTATTTTTAACAGCATACAAAATGAGTGTCGTCTCTGATTTTCCCAGGTTGCAGTGCGGCCTGAGAAATTACATCAATAGTAAGGTATTCAAAGGAGTCTGTCTGCTTCAATGGGTGGAGGGACCGCTGGGTAGAAGGGAGATCATTCTGCAGTGAATTGTAGTTTTGAAACAGCTGGAGGCACCTTGGTTAGAAAACACTGGTCTATTGATTACAGCAGAGCATAGAAGTCAGCACACCTGTGTTTCAATGGGGGGGATGGCAGATGTGTGGGAGGGAGGAATGTAATCTCACACATACAAGCAAGGAATCCTGGGACTTGTAATTGGACGGAGGGAACTCCAACAGGAAATAGCCATTTCACAAAAAGAAAGCAGCAGCGTTATAGTAAACTAACAATATAGCCATTTAGCCCCAAGACAAATACAGATCCTTCCTAAGCATGTCCATTACTGTCTGGCAGGTATGTACTAAAATCACCTGATGGTGAATAACCCCTTTAGGAGCCTGGTGAATCACACTGAACTGCGTCATTCAGTGACTCAATATAACATTTATTTGGAATATCAATTTTCCTTACAAGCAGAGAGCTTCAAAATTTAAAAAAATGCAAAATTTTCTAAATTGTTAGGAAAATTTGGTATTTTTCACCAAGAAAAGATGCAAGTAACGACGAAAATTTACCACTAACATAAAGTAGAATATGTCACAAAAAAACAATCTCAGAATCAGAATAATCGGTAAAAGCATCTCAAGGTTATTAATGCTTAAAGTGACAGTGGTCAGAATTGCGAAAAAGGGCTGCATCCTTAACCCCTTAAGGACCAAGGACGTACCGGTACGTCCTTGGTCCTGCTCTTCTGATATAACGCGGGGTTACACAGTAACCCCGCGTCATATCACGGCGGGCCCGCGGTCATAGTGAAGCCGGGACCCGCCTCTAATAGCGCGCAGCGCCGATCGCGGCGCCGCGCGCTATTAACCCTTTAGCCGCGCGCTCAGAGCTGAGCCGCGCTGCTAAAAGTGAAAGTTCCCGGCTAGCTCAGTCGGGCTGTTTGGGATAGCGGCATCCCGAACAGCTGACAGGACAGCGGGAGGGCCCCTTCCTGCCTCCTCGCTGTCCGATCGACGAATGACTGCTCAGTGCCTGAGATCCAGGCATGAGCAGTCATGCGGCAGAATCGTTGATCACTGGTTTCTTATGAGAAACCAGTGATCAACATAGAAGATCAGTGTGTGCAGTGTTATAGGTCCCTATGGGACCTATAACACTGCAAAAAAAAAGTGAAAAAAAAAAGTGAATAAAGATCATTTAACTCCTCCCCTATTAAAAGTTTGAATCACCCCCCCTTTTCCAATAAAAAAAAACACAGTGTAAATAAAAATAAACATAAACATATATGGTATCACCGCGTGCGGAAATGTCCGAATTATAAAAATATATCATTAATTAAACCGCTCGGTCAATGGCGTGCGCGCAAAAAAATTCCAAAGTCCAAAACAGTGCATTTTTGGTCACTTTTTATATCATTTATATCATTCAATAAGCCCTATCAATGCAAAAATGGTACCGTTAAAAACTTCAGATCACGGCGCAAAAAATGAGCTCTCAAACCGCCCCATACACGGAAAAATAAAAAAGTTAAATGGGTCAGAAGATGACAATTTTAAACGTATTAATTTTACTGCATGTAGTTATGATTTTTTCCAGAAGTCCGACAAAATCAAACCTATATAAGTAGGGTATCATATTAATTGTATGGACCTACAGAATACATCTCAGGTGTCATTTTTACCGAAAAATGTACTACGTAGAAACGGAAGCCCCCAAAAGTAACAAAACAGCGTTTTTTTTTTCAATTTTGTCGCACAATGATTTTTTTTCCCGCTTCACCGTAGATTTTTGGGCAAAATGACTAACGTCATTACAAAGTAGAATTGGTGGCGCAAAAAATAAGCCATCATATGGATTTTTAGGTGCAAATTTGAAAGAGTTATGATTTTTTAAAGGCAAGGAGCAAAAAACGAAAATGCAAAAACCGAAAAAAAACCCGTCCTTAAGGGGTTAAGGTGAAAATGAGCTGAGTCCTTAAGGGATTAAGTGGGGGAACTTGCACAACTGGTGGCTGTGTAAATACTTTTTTTCCCCACTGTATAAGCCATTCATGAAGATAATTACCCTCATAATAAAGACTGGTTTTAAAGTTAGTTCTTGAAGGAACAGTTTTCAAAATGGACCTGTGGGGTCCCTTATGATATGTTCAATCAAGAAAAATTTTCTTGCCGAAATTTTGGTGAAAAAAAACGCTTTCTGCTCCATGCTAAAATGAAGCAGAAATAAAGTAGGAATTGGTGCTCATTTGGCATGGAATTTGAAGCAGGATTTGGAGCAGAAATACAAAGTACAACTGACTTCACAGGATAGGAGTGTTTGTAGATCTGCAACAAATGGAGGCTGGAAACTACTGCTGTAAAGAGTAAAAAAGGACATAATGGGGAGATTTATCAGAGGCCTGTGAAAAATGAAAGAAACAATCTGATTGGTTGCTATGGGCAACTGCACCACTCTTCCTCTAGACAGGTTTTGATAAATCTCCCCCAACATGCATTGGAAAAGTGCCCATTTTTTTGGTACCTGCGTAGAAAAGCCTGATATCATGACTATAGTTATAATGAAGCATACACACTTACTGCATTGTACACACATCTTCAGATTCTTTGATTGCAGAAGATAAAAAAATAATGAATATATAAATGTAGCAAACTGCGTTATTCTTGTTTTCAATGTGGCCATATAACTTTAAAGGAGAACTCCAGCAAAAAAGTTTAATTTGCCATTATGCCTGGGCTGCCAAAAACTTTAACTTAACTACCATTTCTCCCCCGATGCCACTGGAATTACACTCCTGTACTCTGGTGCTGTCTTCTTCCCACATTTGGTGCCTGACAGGTCGAAATGAAGCTTCGGCTTGGTCTGTGATAAGCTGAGCGGCAGTCTGATGTCATGGGCTTGGTCACATGGAAGAAGTCCGGTCCTGTTACATCACACTGTTGCTCAGCTTATCACTGGACAAGGCGGGACATCGCTGCAGCCTGTAATTAGCTGGGATTAGTGCAGTGTGAAAGGTTAGGCTCCAAAAGCCTGAGGAAGACCGCATCAGAGGGCAGAAGAGTCATTTCAGCAGCATCGGGGGAACAGCAGAAGGTAAGGTTTATTACTTAAGTTGCAGGCGTGAAGACGAAAAAAAATTATTTGCCAGAGTTCTCCTGTATCCAACGTACCAAAACCCAGGGCACTTGGCCCGGGGCACAAGATCCCCTTAACTAAACTCCCTTAAAATATAACTTTTATTGGTCTACTATACTAAAATCATATGTAGTGTCATATAGGTTAAAACCATTTAGTCACAGTAACAGAAGTAACTATATATATTGGGGATGACCCCACTGTAAATAGAATATAGGGAACTGCAGTTTCCCATATAACTGGATTACTGTGACATGATCAGACTGGGATCGCCTATGTTCTCTTACATCGCAGAACATAGAGCGGCCGGCTGCCCGCATCTATACATTATATAGGAGGATCGCAACGGGTGTCAGACCCTGTGACTATCTGTCTATCAGTGCAGGTACTACTACTCCCATTATGGAACAGACTGTTCCATGCTGGGAGTAGTAGTACTACCTAAAAAAATTTAAAAATAAAGAAAAAATTTGGAAAAAACACACACTTTATTAGATCGATTCACAGAGAATTTATTCGGATCGAATCAAATTTTCTCTAAAAATTTGGCGAATCAGTCGAATTGAATTTTTCTAAATTTCGCTCACCTCTAATCAAAATGTTAATAGGCCATACAGATAACATAAAATACATTTCAATAAACAATAACTATCATCATGCAAAACAACCCACGGAAAAGGGTGACTAGTCACACTACACAGTAAACTGTCCTTAATTATTTATTCAAGGGAGGCAGCAAAGGAAAAACCGTCGTTAAGACCTCAAGGTGTCATACTTTTCAATCGATGCATCTACCTTGCCTCATCTCTCAGGAGATTCCGATCTAAGTCACCCCGTCTAGGTCCCAGACGTAATTGACATACACCCACAAACTTGATCTCTGTGGTATAACTATTATGCTTTAATTGCATATGACAGAAAACTGGAGTCTCTTTGCGAATACAGCTCAAATGTTGGGATATGTGTCTTCGCAGTTCTCGTGTTGTTTTACCCACATAGATTCACTGACATGTGCATATAGCAATGTATATCACATTTTTGCTTCTATAGTTAACAAACTGTCTGATGTCATAAGTCCGAGAATCTATGGGGTGAGAAAGCGTTTAGTTTTTATTACTTGGGGACAAAAGGAACAATGTCCGCACAGAAAGCAGCCAACCGTATTACTCCTAAGCCATGTCTCTCTTGTGTAGGGGGTATCAAGATGACTACGGAACAATTGATCCCATAAGTTGGGTCCCCTCCTAAATGTAATACTTGGACTCCTCCCAATTAGGGGTTCATGATCCCTGTTACTTGACAAAAGATGCCAATGCTTGTGTAAAATACCCATAATTTTATGTGTGTATCCATCATAACAACCTATACACCGTATACGTTCAGATTCTTCTATACCTGTAGATGTAGAAAGCATTGGACCCTTGTCTGGGGTTCGGGCCCGTTGATATGCTTTTTTTTTTAGATGTTTTCTTGGATACCCTAGTTGTTTAAATCTTTCGTGTAACCTCCTACTTTTCTCCTCAAATTTTGTCTCTTACGAACAATTCTGACGTGCACGTAAGTATTGTCCTACAGGTATGCAGGACTTCAAACGATTTGGATGCCAACTACTCCAGTTTAATAGTGAGTTCGCCGAAGTTGGTTTACTGTATACTTGAGTTTGGATCTTTAGGTCTTCATCTATATAGATATGCAAATCTAAAATTAATAGATGTGCCTCCTATCTCACTGGTGAATACCATCCCAATATCATTGTTGTTAAGTTGGTGAACAAAATCTGTGAAAAGTGAACACGAGTTTCTTTATAACCCACACCCCACAATTGCTACTCTTTATGCATTACCAAAAATGCATAAGGCTACTACACCTATTCGTGGCTAACCAATTATCTCCGGAAATAACTGCCTCACCAAAGGGGCGAGCATCTACATTGAAAAGGTGCTGGCACCTTTTGTGGTGACCTTACCCTTGTATCTAAAGGATACGAAGGATACAGTATAAAAATTACAAGACAGTGTAAAACAACGATACTTACCAGCTTGGGCGTTGAAAGTCTCTACAGTAATATCCAGCATGAATTTGGTCTGACCGCGTTTACACATTTTTTGAGCACTAAAAGCACTTTTTTTCAGGACACAACACTTTTGTTATTAAATTACTAAAATTCATCTTAACTCACAATAATTTTTTATTTGATGGGACTTTTTATCATCAAACACAAGGTACGGCCATGGGGTCGTCTTGTGCACCTACTTATGCAAATTTGTTTTTTCTGAGCTTTTCAATCTTTCTCTAATCACATCACTTTCTGGGGGTGCTATATCGATGATGTCCTTATTCTTTGGGACAGAGATACTTCACTTTTCACGGATTTTGTTCACCAACTTAACATCAATGATATTGGGATGGTATTCACCAGAGAGATAGGCACATCCATTAATCTCTTAGATTTGGATATCTATATAGATGAAGACCTAATAATCCAAACTCAAGTATATCGTAAACCAACTTTGGCAAACTCACTATTACATTGGAGTAGTTGACATCGGTTGAAGTCCAGCACTTACGTGCACGTCGGAATTGTTCGGAAGAGACAAAATTTGAGGTGGAAAGTAGGAGGTTATACCAAAGATTTAAACAACGAGGGTATCTGAGAAAACATCTAAAAAAAAGCATATCAACGGACCCGAACCACAGACAGGGGTGGCAATGCATTCTACATCTACAGGTGTAAAAGAATCTGAATGTATACGGTGTATAGGTTGTTATGAAGGATATACACATAAAATAATGGGTATTTTATACAAGCATTGGCATCTTTTGTCAAGTGACAGGGATCTTGAACCCTTGATTGGGAAGAGTCCAAGTATTACATTTAGGCTGCTTCCCGTACAGAGATTGTTCCTTTTGTCCACATGTAATAAAAACGAAACGCTTTATCAGCCCCATAGATTCTCGGACGTATGACATCAGACAGTTTGTTAACTGTAGAAGCAAAAATGTGATATACATTGCTATATGCACATGTCCGAGAATCAATGTGGTAAAACACCACAAGAACTGTTAAGACTCATATCCCAACATATGAGCTGTATTCACACTAAGAAAAAGACTCCAGTTTCCCATCATATGCAATTACAGCATAATAGTAATACCACAGAGATCAAGTTTGTGGGTGTATGTCAATTACATCAGGGACCTAGACAGGGTGACATAGATCGGAATTTCCTGAGAGAAGAGGCAAGGTGGATACATCGACTGAAGAGTATGACACCTTCAGGTCTTAACAAAAGGTTTTTCCTTTGCTGTCTTCCTTGAATAAATAATTAAGGAAAGTTCACTGGGTAGTGTGACTATTCACCCTTTTCCGTGGGTTATTTTGCATGATGATAGTTATTGTTTATTCCTATTTATTTTATGTTATCTGTATGGCGTATAAAAATTTTGATCAATCCTTGATAACATTTATGGTGGAATACACAGGTGCACTCCTGATGGATAACTTGTGAATAAAGATGTTTTATATAAGGTTTCATTATATAATTACTAAATAATATTGACTGACATATGATTAACCACAATGGTGAGATGACATGTGAGATTATCTCTTAGGGTGTATTATATTGACATCATATGTGTATTATGAGAACAGTATATTACATATAATACTGAGTATGTACTCTGTACAGACAGGACCAAGAACACACATTGAGAAGCACGCAAGTGCAGTACCTAAGAACCTAAGTGTTCGGAGCCTAAGTTGGAACACTGCCGCAGAGGTGAGTTCTATGTAACGCTCCATATTTAAGTTCGCGCACATGTGCGAGAAGATAGGCGATCCCAGTCTGATCATATGACTTAGTCACATGATCGGAGAGCACATAGAATAGCGGCACAGCCGGAAGATGTCAGCAAGCAAGCAGGTAAGAGGCTGACAGGTAGTGTTGAGATATTTCATTGGCTTCTAGATTGACATGTGAAATCGGAGTGGACTGTGGATTGCCCTCTTTTTTGCTAAACTGTTTGTGATTGGCCAGCTAATTTACAAAATTGATGCACAATGATGACAGCTATAAACCTAGTACATAAAAGGATGGACAGGGCACGTGGAAAGATGTTTGCCTAATAATCCTCCTGAGGATGGTGCTTTTGCACCGAAACTAGTTCAGGGGGCAAATTTTATGGTTTTAATACAGTCACAGTAATCCAGTTATATGGGAAACTGCAGTTCCCTATATTATATTTACAGTGGGGTCATCCCCAATATATATATATATATATATATATATATATATATATATATATATATATATATGAGAAATCAAGTGAAGAAGAAAAACGTTGCAACTCACCACCTATCGAGCTTTTCTTTAATTGTCGTCACATCATCAGTACAGGTACAACTTGCAGTGAATCGACATCGGGGCTGAGTGCAGGGGAGAGAGGGGAGAGTGGCGCTGCGGGGAGGTCCCTAGACGACCAGCTAGTTTCGCATCAAATGATGCTTCTTCCGGTCTAGTCTAGTCCACGCTTTGCACCCCACTGAGCCATGGGACTGTTTGAGTACCTGCCTGTTAGGTTGACACTGATAGAGACGCTGTGCCTGGCCTGTCTCTCTTGTCTATTCATATATATATATATATATATATATATATATATATATATATATATATAAACATATATATATAGTTACTTCTGGTACCGTGACTAAGTGGTTTTAACCTATATGACACTACATATGATTTTAGTAAAGTAGACCAATAAAAGTTACATTTTAGGGGAGTTTAGTTAAGGGGATCTTGTGCTCCAGGCCAAGTGCCTTGGGTTTTGGTACATTGGATAATAAGGTGGTCCCTGACTCTCTAAGGGGATCAATTGTGTAGATACTCCTTTAAACAACACACAAGGACAATACAACAATGAAAATGTCCATACAGAACAAAACAAAGCAACCCCAAAAATGAGTAAATTTCTTGGCATATTGCTTGCCCGTAAGGATCTGTCAAGCCTTGGATTAATAGTAGTTTGTTAAGCAATAACAAATGACATGTGTGTAAATAAAGCAGCTATTCTACTCTAAAAGCAAACACCAGTTGAGCAAACAAGATGCCTGTTCTTTACAAAACATCCAATACCCAAGACAAACAACACAGTACCCACAACTCTGATTCCATCACTACCTGAAAACATAATACTGGCCATCCAAACATACCAATACTTCTCAGGACCCTATTTTAAAAGGCTTAAAGCCACAGTTTACAATATCATTTATGAGTTATACCATAAAAACCCTACCACACACATTAACAGAGATGCTACTCTGAATGGTGGCAATGCACCCATACATAAGGGCTGATCTGTACCTACCTCAGGGGTTATTTTTGGATGTTCTAAGATTTCAAAAACAGAAATGGTTTACATACAGGAAAACATGTAAATGTAATATAAAACAAATCTTTAGATGCAAGCCCTTCACAATACAAATGTTTAAGTTAAAGAAGGAAAACAAGATGCCTGGTCCTCGCGAGGCCTCTGTTTCAGACACACAGCAGATGTAGGAAGCTATTTTGTCTGTGTTGTTTTCTCTTTGTGCTAATTAGATATGGAGGATATTAAATTGTCCATAGAAGTGGAATGGTGTAACTGTAGCAACAGATCATTTACCGATTCTACAAGGTGAACGTATGATGCAAAGCTTCTGGAATATAAAAGACTGTGCTAAAAGAAGAAAACTGCAGAGATACATGGACTATAAAAAACTTAATAATACATAATATCTAGACACTCATAATGCAAAAAATAAATAAAGTCCAAAGTAGACCGTCATGCTGTAGATGTGTATGATGATCATTTTGCTGCAAAGGGAACACTAATAATTTGAGCATACATAAGTATTTAAGCCCCACAGTGTATGGCTCTTATATGTGCCCAGCTAATGACAGATATATTATTTATTTTCATGACTTATTGATGTGTCACAATGTAACTGTGCATACAAGAAGGTCACTGCAGAGGGACAGACTACTGCTAATTATTAATATATGTAACTATGACAGTACGTGAAAGTGACATTCATCACTCACCCCACAAGACCTCTTGGAATATTAGCTCTGGACCACAGGATCACCTTCTTACTTGTGACTAAACCTGACAATCATCCATCAAATGAAGACAAATACATAACCTGAGGTTTAATTCAGTTTCCAAAGTCTCTAGAATTTCAGGAACGGTACAAGCTTTAAACCCAGTGTCTCCAAACACATTTACTTTATAAACTAAATGCATAATGAATTACGGTATGTAGACTACTATAGTTGATCCTATTTAAAATAAAATTCCAAGAAAAACTAATATTGGTTTGCACAGCCTTTTGTAGACAGCCCCCCCCCCCAAGCTCTTTACTAGACATCATGAACTATGACAGGTTCATCAATGTATTAACACCCTTTTCCTGATTTAAATACATTGACAAATATGGCGACCATATTGTACCTCTGATTAAACGTAGAGACACATAGTTTTTTTTCTCAAGAATTACAAGCTACTTTTAGGTAAGGCCACCAATATCAGGGGAGGGCTACTCTTAGAACCCCCTTTAGATAAGCTTTTTAAAGGCGCCATGGAAACACTGTGGCCTATTTACTATATACATTACTCTGTACATTTAATCCAACATTGTAGAAAATTGAAAGTAGCACTCACCAACTCTTTGTTTAGTTTTTTATTCAGTCATGGTGCATATACCCTTAACACATCTCAATGGGCATGGACGCCAGTGTACATCAGTTCCATTATCCCGGCACTCACTGTTTGTTGCTTTGTGAAGATGTGTTTATTCACACAAGGTGATAGTACAAACTAGACGCGTTTTGGCCAATACCTTGCTCAGTCTGAGCAAGGCATTGTCCGAAACGCGTCAAGTTTGTACTATCACCTTGTGTTAATAAACACATCTTCACAAAGCAACAAACAGTGAGTGCCGGGATTTCATTTAGCTACTGTTACTTTATATCCACGAGCACCACGAAAGAGTGGTACCTTGGGACTTTTACATCAGTTCCATGGCTGGCATCCAGGCACACTTGTGTCCATGCCTGTTGAGGTGTGTAAAGTTTATCTGCATCATGACTGAATAAAGCAAGCAAGAAATAATTGGTGAGTGACACTTGCATTTTTTCTACAAGGTTGGATTTGTATTGAGGACTGGTATATCTAAAGGTAGGCCATCCATACTGTCACCGGACCGGTGCTCGCATCATGCGTGGCAGGTTCTGGCCGCTATCAGCAGCTGGGGACCCGTCGGTCATGGCGCACATCAACGATTGCGCCGATGTCCGCCATTAAATCCTCAGATGCCGCGATCAATACAGATCACAGCATCTGCGGCAGTGCGGCAATTAATATGGATGACTGGATCGCCTTCAGCGCTGCCGCGGGGATCTGATCATCTGGCCAGAGGTCCCCTCCCCTGCCTCCGACTATCTCCTGGGTTCTTCTGCTCTGGTCTGAGATCGAGCAGACCAGAGCAGAAGATGACCGATAATACTGATCAGTGCTATGCCCTATGCATAGCACTGAACAGTATTAGCAATCAAGTGATTGCTATAAATAGTCCCCTATGAGGACTATTAAAGTGTAAAAAAAAAGTAAAAAAAATAAACAAAAAAAAAAGTTAAAAACGTGAAAAATCCCTTTCCCCAACAGAAAGTTAAAACATCAGTTTTTCCCATTTTACCCCATTTTTGTCACATCATATTCCAAAAAAGTTTTATATATGCAAATGTGGTATCAATAAAAAGTACAGATCACGGCGCAAAAAATTAGCCCTCATACCGCCGCTTATACGAAAAAATTAAACAGTTATAGGTCGTCAAAATAGAGGGAATTTAAACGTACTAATTTGGTTAAAAAGTTTGAGATTTTTTTTTAAGCGGTACAATAATAGAAGAGTATGTAATCATGGGTATCATTTTAATTGTATTGACCCACAGAGTAAAGAAAACATGCCCTTTTATCGTAAATTGAACTGCGTGAAAACAAAACCTTCCAAAATGTGCAAAAATTCTGTTTTCTTTTAAATTTTGCAATATAAATAGTATTTTTTTGGTTGCGCCATACATTTTATGATAAAATGAGTGATGTCATTACAAATGACAACTGGGTGTGCAAAAGAAAAGTCCTCATACTTGTCTGTAGATGAAAATCTAAAAGAGTTATGATTTTTAGAAGACGAGAAGGAAAAAACAAAAATGCAAAAATAAAATTGGTCTGGTCATTAAAGGGGTACTCCGGTGGTAAATTTTTTGACTATATGGCATCTTCTTTGTAAGTTTAGTTTTTTGCAATATACATGTGTTATATGTTTTGGCAGCATGTGTGTGTTTTTCTTACCTGTTTGTTGGGCAGAAAGTTCTGTAGTTCAGAGGGTTTTCTTTTACTGTTGTCCACAGTTCTGAGTCTGTTGTGGACAAGATGTCACAGCTTTTTTTTTTTTTCTCTGTCTGCATGAGAAAGATAAGCCACGCCCCCTCATCTCATCCAGCTGAGTACACAGCTCCTCCCCTCCCCCCGCTCTGTATTGTAAGGACACAGGTCTGCAAAGGAGAAGGACCTCACAGAGAAGATAAGTGTTATCTGAAGGGGAGGATGAGAAGGTGCACGGGCTGGGGATGTATGCACTGCAGGGGAATAAATCTCATACTGGGAATGATCTCTGTATGTGAAGGGGGAGGGGGGACTCCTGAATGACACATGCTGGGAGTTGTAGTCCCTGTTGTGTGTGTGTGTATGCTAGTGTTTACAAACCAGTGTGCCTCCAGCTGTTGCAGACTTTGGGCATGCTGGGAGTTGTAGATTTGCAACAGCTGGAGGCACACTGGTTGGGAAACACTGTTCTAGCCTATTCAGCATACACATCATGTTACACCAGTGTTTCCCAACCAGTGTGCCTCCAGCTGTTGCAAAACTACAACTCCTAGCATGCCCAAAGGCTGTCCAGGCATGCTGGGAGTTTTAGTCTTGCAACACCTGGAGGCACCCTGGTTGGGAAACACTGGTGTATGCCCTATAGAGGTGTGGTGAACTACAACCCCCAGGAGACTACAGAGGCAGCATGCTGGTGTTATACCACAGACTGAAGACTCCTGAATGACACATGCTGGGAGTTGTAGTCCCTTTTGTGTGTGTATGCCAGTGTATCCCAACCAGGGCTGATTTATATTAGTGTGCTGTGTATAAGGGGGCCGACCCGGGAAAATAGTAGGATGGGTAAAGGGCGGAACAGACAAACAAACAAAAAAAGGAGCCGCCCCAAACCAGCAAGGCATGTGGCATGCTGGGATTGGTAGTTTTCAGCACAGCAAAAAGACAACAAAGAACGGAAATAGAGTAGGCTAAACAACAAGAATAGAAATGAAACAAAACAAATAGGGTAAGTCAAAAACGGAAAAACACGTTGACCACCGGAGTACCCCTTTAAGGCCAAAATGGGCTTGGTCCTTAAGGGGTTAAGTAATGGACAAACACTTCAGAATATAATTTCAACAAAAAGTCCCCTGAGTCAGCCAGAAAGAAAACGCCATGGGGATTGTTCATTATACGTACCTGTCAGAAGGCTCATAAATTGTGACTGGGCTAAATTCCTCTTGCATCGAAATGCACTTAGATATATATGTATACTATTACAATCAGACAGAATGTTAAAAGTTCAGAAATGTTCTACATTTGGAATTCAGAGCAAGATTTCTGACATAATCTGAAGCATTTCCTCCAAACAGAAAGAGAGAACTATGTCTACACTACTGCCCCTTAGCCCCTAAATATGCAGACTAACTTCTATATTACAGAAACCGTAGGCAGCATGAAAGAAGGACAGGAACACAAAGAAATTTTTAATAAAAATTCAGAGTACTCAGAACCTCTGGACCGGGCAACAGTTTCACCATCCAACAAGACATTGCACACAGCCAAAACAACACAGGAAGAGCTTTAACCCCTTAAGGACTCAGGGTTTTTCCGTTTTTGCACTTTCGTTTTTTCCTCCTTACCTTTAAAAAATCATAACCCTTTCAATTTTCCACCTAAAAATCCATATTATGGCTTATTTTTTGCGTCGCCAATTCTACTTTGCAGTGACAGTCATTTGACCCAAAAATGCACGGCGAAACGGAAAAAAAAATCATTGTGCGACAAAATCGAAAAAAAAACGCCATTTTGTAACTTTTGGGGGCTTCCGTTTCTACGCAGTGCATATTTCGGTAAAAATTACACCTTATCATTATTCTGTAGGTCCATACGGTTAAAATGATACCCTACTTATATAGGTTTGATTTTGTCGCACTTCTGGAAAAAATCATAACTACATGCAGGAAAATTTATACGTTTAAAAATGTCATCTTCTGACCCCTATAACTTTTTTATTTTTCCACGTACGGGGCGGTATGAGGACTCATTTTTTGCGCCGTGATCTGAAGTTTTTATTGGTATGATTTTTGTTTTGATCTGACTTTTTGATCACTTTTTATTAATTTTTTAATGTTATAAAAAGTTACCAAAATACGCTTTTTTGGACTTTGGAATTTTTTTGCGCGTACGCCATTGACCGTACGGCTTAATTAATGATATATTTTTATAGTTCGGACATTTACGCACGCGGCGATACCACATGTTTATTTTTATTTTTTTTTACACTGTTTTATTTTTCTTATGGGAAAAGGGGGGTGATTCAAACTTTTATAAGGGAAGGGGTTAAATGACCTTTATTAACACTTTTTTTTTTACTTTTTTTTGCAGTGTTATAGGTCCCATAGGGACCTATAACACTGCACACACTGATCTTTGATCCTGATCACAGGCGTGTATTAACACGCCTGTGATCAGCATTATCGACGCTTGACTGCTCCTGCCTGGATCTCAGGCACGGAGCAGTCATTCGTCGATCGGACACCGGGGAGGCAGGTAAGAGCCCTCCCGGTGTCCGATCAGCTGTTCGGGACGCCGCGATTTCACCGCGGCGGTCCCGAACAGCCCGACTGAGCAGCCGGGATACTTTCAGTTTCACTTTAGAAGCGGCGGTCAGCTTTGACCGCCGCTTCTAAAGGGTTAATACCGCACATCGCCGCGATCGGCGATGTGTGGTATTAACCGCGGGTCCCGGCCGTTGATTAGCGCCGGGACCCACGCGATATGATGCGGGATCGCGGCGCGATCCCGCTTCATATCGCGGGAGCCGGCGCAGGACGTAAATATACGTCCTGCGTCGTTAAGGGGTACTTCGGTGGAAAACATTATTTTTTTTTTCTTTTAAATCAACTGGTGCCAGAAAGTTAAACAGATTTGTAAATTACTTCTAGGAAAAATATTTTTCCTTCCAGTAGTTAATAGCAGCTGTAAGCTACAGAAGAAATTATTTTCTTTTTTAATTTCTTTTTTGTCTAGTTCAAAGTGCTCTCTGCTGACACCTGATGCCCGTATAAGGAACTGTCCAGAGCAGGAGAAAATCCCCAGAGCAAACCTATGCTGCTCTGGACAGTTCCTGACATGGACAGAGGTGTCAGCAGAGAGCACTGTGGACAAGACAAAAAAGAAATTAAAAAAGCAATGAATTTCCTCTGTAGCATACAGCTACTAATAAGTACTGGAAGGATTAAGATTTTTAAATAGAAGTAATTTACAGATCTGTTTAACTTTCTGGCACCAGTTAATAAAAATAAAAAAAAGTTTTCCACCAGAGAACCCCTTTAAAGGACAACTCTGTGAATATCCTTGAGTTCGCAGCCAGAGCTCTGACTGGAGCTCAATAGAACATCTCTGGAGAAACCTTCCAATGGCTGTCCACTGAGGGTCCCCATCCAACCTGGCAGAGCATGAGAGAATCTGCAGAAAAGAATAGCAGAAAATCCACAAATCCAGGTATACAAACCTTGTGGCATCATCATTCCCCAGTAGACTGGAGGCTGTTATCACTGCTAAAGGTGCTTCAACTAAGTACTAAATAAAGAGTCTTAATACTTATGGCTATGTAATATTTTAGTTTTTCCTTAGCAAAAAATTTGCATTTGGGTTATTGAGTGTAGACTTGATTATTTGTATTTTATTATAGCCGCAACATAATTAAAATGTGAAAAAAAAGTGAAAGGGTCTGAAAACATTCTGAATGTATTGTAGAGCAAGAAACTTGAATAAAACAGTATATTTTAAGTTAACATTTTGATCCTTCATTTTTTTGACAGAAATACCTTTCTCATCAAGTGACTGCATACTTCTAGATATGTCATCACCTTATGACTGGCAAGGGGCAGACCTTGGGGACCCCCATTGATTGTGAGAACGGGACGTAGTGTTGGTATAGCGCTGCGTCCCTTTCACTGTTTTACCCCTGCACATCAGCGCCAGCCACCTGGCTGTGCAGGGAACTACAGCATAGCCCTATACAAGTCAATGGGGCTGCAGCTCTCTGCACACCAGGGTGACCTTGAAGTATAGTCGCAGAGGGTAAAATTAATTCTCAGGATTGGTGGTGGTCCCAGAGGTCGGTCCCTCACTAATCATGAAGTGGTTACATATTCCAGTATTCTTTTATCACTTGATGGGATGGAAAATAACACCTTTAAAGGGAACCTGCCAATTGTTTAATGCTGCTGAGCCATGGGCAGCATGAAACAGAGATGAGGAGGTAAAACAACAAACTATGATCAACTCGGAAACAATAAGGCAACAAGGTGACTAATCAGGGGGGCATTTGCTCCAAGCCCTACCGGTCTTGAGTTACACATGTTTCCATATGTGTTTATATGGAGAGACCTGTCACTCAAGCCTGTGGCACAGAAAGACGCCAGCAGCAACCCACTTATGAAAAAGAGCTTTTACGCCTATGATTTCTGTGAAATGTCCAGGCGTATTAAAGGAAATCATGGCTTGTTGTGGTATTATACCCCATTTCTGTTTTAGTATGAAACAACTGTCATTCGCTTTAACTCCTTAACGACGCAGAATGTATATTTACGTCCTGTGTCGCCTCCCACGATAGGTGAAACACCCGTGTTAACCCTTCAGACGCGGCGATCAAAGTTTATCGCCGCGTCTGAAGTGAAAGTGAAACCTTTCCGGTAGCTCAGTTGTGCTGTTCGGGACCGCCACGGTGAAATCGTGACGTCCCGAACAGCTTGCAGGACGCGAGGAGGATCCCTATCTGCCTCCTCGCTGTCCGATCGCTGAATGACTGCTCCTTGGCTGAGATCCAGGCAGGAGCAGTCGAGCAGCGATAACACTTAGAAATGCTATGCTATTGCGTGCGTAAATATCAGAACTACAAAAAACATATAATTAATTAAACCGCACGATCGATGGTGTACACGTAAAAAAAATTCCAAAGTCCAAAATAGTATATTTTTGGTCACTTTTTATACCATAAAAAAATGAATTAAAAGCAAAATAAAACTCAGATCAAAACAAAAATGGTACCGATAAAAACTTAAGATCACGGCGCAAAATATTAGCCCTCATACATCCCCATATGCAGAAAAAAAAAAAAAGGTACAGGGGTCAGAAGAGAACAATTTTAAACGTATACATTTTCGTGTATGTAGTTATGATATTACCACTTTAAGGGTGTATTCACACGTACAGTATCCTGCGCATATTTGATGCGCAGGATTTGAAGTTGTGTTCAGTCAATTAGTTTACATTGAAATCTGCAGTATAAAATCTGCAGCTTCAAATCCTGGGCATCAAATATGAGCAGAATACTGTATGTGTAAATAGGGCAGAGTCACAAAAGGTGCACCCACAGCTTATTTCACGCTGCCGATGGCAGTCACAAATGGGACAGCAGAGGGAGCTACCGGCTGCGTCCGGGTAGCTCTGTGTGTTCGCTCGTAGTGGCTTTTCCCAAATGGAAGGGTATCATGTTTAATAAGGGCACCCTAAGCTATGTAGCAGAAATTCACATTTTTGGGGGGAGGCCAACAGGTCCTCTTTAACGTTCTTTACTGTTATACATTTAATAGTTGCTATAATGAATATAAAATATAAGGAATACAAACCCTCATTTTATTAAATAAAACTGAAAAATGAAACCCCTTCCATCCAATTGTCAGTCTTCAATGTGAGGAACACTAGTTTCTTTAAATCAATACTTGGAAAGGGCAGAGAACTGACAGACAACTCAATTAATGGTTGTAGTTCTGTCCTGGCAGAGGCAGGGATGCAGGCTGCAGCCATCTAGCATATTTGTTTGGCACATATTTCTTGGCAAAGGGTATTTACAATGAACTAGGTGGAACTATGTCAGATTCAGTGCATTTTCATTGGATGACCTATATAGATTAATACCAAAATGCCTTTCAGAGGAATAAGATTTTCCAAGCAGATTTGGTCATAAAATGTATTTAAAAAAATATATATCCCAAAAATAACAAGGACATAAAACTATCAGCCTCCGCATAGAAGTTTAAGGAAAAGAAGAAACTGGCCATTATGCGTTTAAATAGATGTTACCTCTGTACACTCTGAGCAGCTGAAAATGTGCCAAAAGAAATGACAGTTGACACCTAGGTATGCTGCGTCTAGGTTCCATTATAAGATGTCAATACCAACACATTAGAACCAGATCATGTAAAATATCAATATCTTTATTAAACACATATGCACAAAGTACACATACAGATAAGGAAACAAATAAAATAAAATCAAGGCACTACAATAACAGCCACAGAAGATGGGGGCAGACAAGATGTATGGCACAATTTCATGGAATACAGGGAAATACAGGTGTACAAGAAGATACAAATGTAAATAAGTAATCACTGAATGCAATCCACAGAATAAACAATCAAGTATAAAGAATAAAGGGTGTATCAGTGAAAAACCAAAACATGTCCTAAAATGAAAATAAAGTGGACAGAAATAACAGGAAAAAGAAATGAAAAAGACACCATAAGGTCCTCCTGCCATGCAGCCACACATCTCCCTCCTCCAGGTGTGTAGCTGCACGGCAGGAGGACCTTATGGTGTCTTTTTCGTTTCTTTTTCCTATGTTGCTGCCTGTCAACTGTTGACAAGCTGCTGTGAACAGATCTGTTCTTCTTATTAGAACTCTCGATTCAGACAAAACATTAATGGTATATTCACACTCAACATTTCTGTGCTGAAAGTCAGTTCCATTCACCTGAGTGAGATTGTTTTGGCGGTAATCACACGGACTTCTGCAAGTCTCAGTTAGATGAATGTGACCATCGAAGAAATTTGTGCAACAAATCGGCTGTATGTAAATTCACCCTAAAGAGTTTGGGGGGTATTTATCAATTTTGCCCGGTGATTTTCGTGGACATCCACCAAATTTATCATTTGGTGCAAGTTGTTAGTAATTTTGGCTCAAATGTTGAAATCAGCTGTTCACAGCGCCTTTTACACAGAACTTACCCCCACAGAGGACACGTATTTTACCCTGTAGAGCAGCCATTTCGGAGTCCCTCCTGCAGTATATCAGCAAGAGACGCGAGTTATTTTCTTTTGTGGGGTTTATAGCCACCATGTGAAATGGATTTTATTTTCAACTCGAGGCTAGGACTCCACTGAGATTTTTGCCCTGCGATTTTTATGCCAGAAAAACTGCCACAGTTTTTTCCTGCGTTTTTTCTGGCATTTTTTCTTGCATTTTTACCTTTGTGTGGAATTTGCCTTTGGCTAAGTTTCCACTTGTTTTTTTGTCCTGCATTTTTAGAGATTAAAAAAACGCATGAAAAATCGCCAGTGCAATGTCCTGCATCTTGCATTTTTTGGGGTGTTTTTTCATTTGTGTGGAAATTGCATGTGCTCTCTCCTGTCTGACAGTACTCCTCTGTGCTCTCTCCTATCTGATAGTTCTCTTCTGTGCTCTATCCTGTCTGATAGCACTCCTCTGTGCTCTCTCCTGTCTGATAGTACTCCTCTGTGCTCTCTCCTGACTGATAGCACTCCTCTGTGCTCTCCCCTGTCTGATAGGACTCCTCTATGCTCTCTCCTGTCTGATAGTACTCCTCTGTGCTCTCTCCTGTCTGATAGTACTCCTCTGTGCTCTCTCCTGTCTGATAGGACTCCTTTGTGCTCTCTTCTGCCTGATAGCACTCCTATGTGCTCTCTCCTGTCTGATAGCACTACTCTGTGCTCTCTCCTGTCTGATAGCACTCCTCTGTGCTCTCGCATATCTAATAGTACTCCTCTGTGCTCTCTCCTCTGTGCTCTCTCCTGTCTGATAGGACTCCTCTGTGCTCTCTCCTGTCTGACAGTACTCCTCTGTGCTCTCTCCTGTCTGATTGTACTCCTCTGTGCTCTCTCCTGTCTGTTAGAACTCCTCTATGCTCTCTCCTGTCTAATAGTACTTCTCTGTGCTCTCTCCTGTCTGATAATACTCCTCTGTGCTCTCTCCTGTCCGATAGGACCCCTCTCTGCTCTCTCCTGTCTGATAGGACTCCTCTGTGCTCTCTCCTGTCTGATAGCAGTCCTCTGTGCTCTCTCCTGTCTGATAGCAGTCCTCTGTGCTCTCTCCTGTCTGATAGCAGTCCTCTGTGCTCTCTCCTGTCTGATAGCACTCCTCTGTGCTCTCACCTGTCTGATAGTACTCCTCTGTACTCTATCCTGACTGATAGCACTCCTCTGTACTCTATCCTGACTGATAGCACTCCTCTGTGCTCTCGCCTATCTAATAGTACTCCTCTGTGCTCTCTCCTCTGTGCTCTCTCCTGTCTGATAGGACTCCTCTGTGCTCTCTCCTGTCTGACAGTACTCCTCTGTGGTCTCTCCTGTATGATTGTACTCCTCTGTGCTCTCTCCTGTCTGTAAGAACTCCTCTATGCTCTCTCCTGTCTAATAGTACTCCTCTGTGCTCTCTCCTGTCTGACAGCACTCCTCTGTGCTCTCTCCTGTCTGATAGGACTCATCTGTGCTCTATCCTGTCTGATAGCACTCCTCTGTGCTCTCCCCTGTCTGATAGGACTCCTCTTTGCTCTCTCCTGTCTGATAGTACTCCTCTGTGCTCTCTCCTGTCTAATAGGACTCCTTTGTGCTCTCCTGTCTGATAGCACTCCTCTGTGCTCTCTCCTGTCTGATAGCACGCCTCTGTGCTCTCTCCTGTCTGATAGTACTCCTCTGTGCTCTCGCCTATCTAATAGTACTCCTCTGTGCTCCCTCCTCTGTGCTCTCTCCTGTCTGATAGCACTCCTCTGTGCTCTCTCCTGTCTGATAGCACTCCTCTGTGCTCTCTCTTGTCTGATAGCACTCCTCTGTGCTCTCTCCTGTCTGATAGCACTCCTCTGTGCTCTCCCCTGTCTGATAGGACTCCTCTTTGCTCTCTCCTGTCTGATAGTACTCCTCTGTGCTCTCTCCTGTCTAATAGGACTCATTTGTGCTCTCCTGTCTGATAGCACTCCTCTGTGCTCTCTCCTGTCTGATAGCACGCCTCTGTGCTCTCTCCTGTCTGATAGCACGCCTCTGTGCTCTCGCCTATCTAATAGTACTCCTCTGTGCTCCCTCCTCTGTGCTCTCTCCTGTCTGATAGCACTCCTCTGTGCTCTCTCCTGTCTGATAGCACTCCTCTGTGCTCTCTCTTGTCTGATAGCACTCCTCTGTGTTCTCTCCTGTCTGATAGTACTCCTCTGTGCTCTCTTCTGTCTGATAGTACTCCACTGTGATCTCTTCTGTCTGATAGTACTCCACTGTGCTCTCTCTTGTCTTATGGTGGAGTAATGATGTGGGATATTTTCTTTGCACACTTTAGTCCCCGTAGTTTTTTCCACAGTACCACTACTGTGCATGCATGGGCTTTGTCAATGGGCACTGTCACTTAAATGGGCATTGTCAGATTCAAAAACTTTTTATATGTTGTACATCTTGGCAAAACATTAACCTTTCAAATATACTTCAAAATAAAATGCTATTTCCTTTTATATAGAAATCATGGCTTATAAAATCATGGCTTTGTACAAGATGAAGCACAGGCATGGACAAAGTGCAGTAAGTGAGGATAGGCTAGCACTTCTCTGTGCTCTCTCCTGTCTGATAGTTCTCCTCTATGCTCTCTCCTGTCTGGTAGCACTCCTCTGTGCTCTCTCCTGTCTGATAAGACTCCTCTCTGCTCTCTCCTCTCTGATAATACTACTCTGTGCTCTCTCCTGTCTGATAGTACTCCTCTGTACTCTCTCCTAACTGATAGCACCCCTCTGTGCTCTCTCCTGTCTGATAGGAAGGACTCCTCTGTGCTCTCTCCTGTCTGATAACACTCCTTTGTGCTCTCTCCTGTCCGATAGGACTCCTCTGTGCTCTCTCCTGTCTGATAGGACTCTTCTGTGCTCTCTCCTGTCTGATAGCAGTCCTCTGTGCTCTCTCCTGTCTGATAGTACTCCTCTGTGCTCTATCCTGACTGATAGCACTCCTCTGTGCTCTCCCCTGTCTAATAGGACTCCTCTATGCTCTATCCTGTCTGATAGGACTCCTCTGTGCTCTATCCTGTCTGATAGGACTCCTCAGTGCTCTCTCCTGTCTGATAGCACTCCTCTGTGCTCTCTCCTGTCTGATACTACTCCTCTGTGCTCTCACCTATCTAATAGTACTCCTCTGTGCTCTCTCCTGTCTGATAGGACTCCTCTGTGCTCTCTCCTGTCTGACAGTACTCCTCTGTGCTCTCTCCTGTATGATTGTACTCCTCTGTGCTCTCTCCTGTCTGTTAGAACTCCTCTATGCTCTCTCCTGTCTAATAGTACTCTTCTGTGCTCTCTCCTGTCTGACAGCACTCCTCTGTGCTCTCTCCTTTCTGATAGTTCTCCTCTGTGCTCTCTCCTGTCTGATAGCACTCCTTTGTGCTCTCCCCTGTCTGATAGTACTCGTCTTTGCTCTCTCCTGTCTGATAGTACTCCTCTGTGCTCTCTCCTGTCTGATAGGACTCCTTTGTGCTCTCTCCTGTCTGATAGCACTCCTCTGTGCTCTCTCCTGTCTGATAGCACTCCTCTGTGCTCTCTCCTGTCTGATAGCACTCCGCTGTGCTCTCTCCTGTCTGATAATACTCCTCTGTGCTCTCGCCTATCTAATAGTACTCCTCTGTGCTCTCTCCTGTCTGATAGGACTCCTCTGTGCTCTCTCCTATCTGATACTACTCCTCTGTGCTCTCTCTTGTCTGATAGCACTCCTCTGTGCTCTCTCTTGTCTGATAGTACTCCTCTGTGCTCTCTTCTGTCTGATAGTACTCCAGTGTGCTCTCTTCTGTCTGATAGTACTCCACTGTGCTCTCTCTTGTCTGATGGTGGAGTAATGATGTGGGATATTTTCTTTGCACACTTTAGTCCCCGTAGTTTTTTCCACAGTACCACTACTGTGCATGCATGGGCTTTGTCAATGGGCACAGTCACTTAAATGGGCATTGTCAGATTTAAAAACATTTTATATGTTGTACATCTTGGCAAAACATTAACCTTTCAAATATACTTCAAAAGAAAATGTTATTTCCTTTATATAGAAATCATGGCTTATAAAATCATGGCTTTGTACAAGATGAAGCACAGGCATGGACAAAGTGCAGTAAGTGAGGGTGGGCTAGCACTTCTCTGTGCTCTCTCCTGTCTGATAGTTCTCCTCTATGCTCTCTCCAGTCTGGTAGCACTCCTCTATGCTCTCTCCTGTCTGATAAGACTCCTCTGTGCTCTCACCTGTCTGATAATACTACTCTGTGCTCTCTCCTGTCTGATAGTGCTTCTCTGTACTCTCTCCTGTCTGATAGTACTCCTCTGTGCTCTCTCCTGTCTGATAGGACTCCTCTGTGCTCTCTCCTGTCTGATAGCAGTCCTCTGTGCTCTCTCTCTGTGCTCTCTCCTGTCTGATAGCACTCCTCTGTGCTCTCTCTCCTGTCTGATAGTACTCCTCTGTGCTCTCTCCTGTCTGATAATACTCTTCTGTGCTTTTTCCTGTCCGATAGGACTACTCTGTGCTCTCTCCTGTCCGATAGGACTACTCTGTGCTCTCTCCTGTCTGATAGGACTCCTCTGTGCTCTCTCCTGTCTGATAGCAGTCCTCTGTGCTCTTTCCTGTCTGATAGCACTCCTCTGTGCTCTCTCCTGTCTGATAGTACTCCTCTGTGCTCTATCCTGTCTGATAGGACTCCTCTGTGCTCTCTCCTGTCTGATAGCACTCCTCTGTGCTCTCTCCTGTCTGATAGTACTCCTCTGTGCTCTCGCCTATCTAATAGTACTCCTCTGTGCTCTCTCCTCTGTAGTCTCTCCTGTCTGAAAGGACTCCTCTGTGCTCTCTCCTGTCTGACCGTACTCCTCTGTGCTCTCTTCTGTATGATTGTACTCCTCTGTGCTCTCTCCTGTCTGTTAGAACTCCTCTGTGCTCTCTCCTGTCTGATTGTACTCCTCTGTGCTCTCTCCTGTCTGTTAGAACTCCTCTATGCTCTCTCCTGTCTAATAGTACTCCTGTCTGCTCTCTCCTGTCTAATAGCACTCCTCTGTGCTCTCTCCTGTCTGATAGGACTCCTCTGTGCTCTCCTGTCTGATAGGACTCCTATGTGATTTCTCCTGTCTGATAGTTCTCCTCTGTGCTCTATCCTGTCTGATAGCACTCCTCTGTGCTCTCTCCTGTCTGATAGTACTCCTCTGTGCTCTCATCTGTCTGATAGGACACCTTTGTGCTCTATCCTGTCTGATAGAACTCCTCTGTGCTCTCTCCTGTCTGATAGCACTCCTCTGTGCTCTCTCCTGTCTGATAGCACTCCTCTGTGCTCTCACCTATCTAATAGTACTCCTATGTGCTCTCTCCTCTGTGCTCTCTCCTGTCTGATAGGACTCCTCTGTGCTCTCTCCTGTCTTAGAGTACTCCTCTGTGTGCTCTCTCCTGTCTGATAGTATTCCTCTGTGCTCTGTCCTGTCTGTTAGAACTCCTCTATGCTCTCTCCTGTCTAATAGTACTCCTCTGTGCTCTCTCCTGTCTGATAGGACTCCTCTGTGCTCTCCCGTCTAATAGTTCTCCTCTGTGCTCTATCCTGTCTGATAGTACTCCTCTTTGCTCTCTCCTGTCTGATAGGACTCCTTTGTGCTCTCTCCTGTCTGATAGCACTCCTCTGTGCTCTTTCCTGTCTGATACTACTCCTCTGTGCTCTCTCCTGTCTGATACTACTCCTCTGTGCTCTCTCTCTGTGCTCTCCTCCTCTCTTCAGCTCCTAGTAGAAAGTATGCCACGAAGAATGAAGGTAGTTCTAAAGGCAAAAGGGGGTCCATCCTGGCACTATAGAGGTGTAGCTAATAAAGTGGCCAATAAGTGTATGTATTATTTATCTACCAGTTAAGAAGACTATCTGGATAATGATATACTGTATTTTCAAGATGTCGACTATAGGGGGATGTGTACCTTAAAACATGTTTTCATACATTAGTCAAAAACGTCACAAGATATCCTGTCAACAGGGCTTTGAAGCCTATCAGTTGTACTCTTGGAAATCTCTAAGTGAAACTGACAAAGCCAAAGGGACATGTTGATAAGGCACCTCAGCGGGGGCTGCAGCTAACATATACAATCTAAACAAGTAACAAATAGCCAAGAGCAAATGTAAGTAAATTAACCTCCAGATGTCCATAATTTGACATTTCCTGATCTGCCCGGACACAGGACAATGGAAACGCAACAAGCATTCCATTCTAGCAATCCAGAAACTCATCTGGAAATGGGCATACAAGAATAGAACAGATATTGCACAATTTGGGAAATAAACAATATAATAGTTGCATTTACCATTAACAAGCTATTTTTTTAACCCCTTAGGGACTCTTTTTTGCACATCTGACCACTGTCACTTTATGAATTTATAACTCTGAGATGCTTTTACCTTTTACTCTGATACCAAAAAAGCTTTTTCATGACATATTTTACTTTAACATAGTGGTAAATTTTCCTCGTTACTTGCATCTTTCCTTGGGGAAAAATCAAAAAATTTCATGAAAATTTTGCATTTTTCTAACTTTGAAACTTGGATATCCAAGGAAAATGGATATCCCAAATAAATTATATATTGATTCACAAATACAATATGTCTACTTTATGTTGGCATCAGAAAGTTGACATGTTTTTACTTTTTGAAGACATTGGAGGGCTTCAAGGTATAGCAGCAACTTTAAAAATTTTCCCCAAAAATTCTAAATCTGAATTTTTCAGGGACAAGTGAAGTTTCAAGTGGATTTGAGGGGTCTTTCTGTGAAAAATTCCCCATAAATGACCCTAAAGTATTCAAAATGACATTCAAAAAGTTTGTTAACACTTTAGGTGTTTCAGAGGAATAGCAGCATTTTTTTCATTTCCCCATGCAAATTTAACAAAAATTATTCAAACACCTGTGGGGTGTAAAGGCTAACTATGCCCTTTTTTACGTTCCGTGAGGGGAGTCGTTTCCAAAATGGGGTCACATGTGGGTAAAATCAACCACCCCTGTGCAAATCACCAATTTAAGCCTCAAATGTACATAGTGCGCTCTCACTCCTTAGCCCTGTTGTGCACCCGCAGAGCATTTTACACTCACATAATGGGTATTTCCATATTCAGGAGAAATTGCGTTACAAATCTTTTTTTCCTTTTACCTCTAGTGAAAATGAAAAGTATGGGGCAACACCAGCATGTTAGTGTAAAAAATATTATTTTTAATACAACAACATGCTGGTGTAGACCCCAACTTTACCTTTTCATAAGGGGTAAAAGGAAAAAAACAACATTTGTTAGGCAATTTCTCCCGAGTACGGAAATACCCCATATGTGGCAATAAGCTGTTGCCTTGAAATATGACAGGGCTCCGAAGTGAGAGAGCATCATGCGCATTTGAGGCCTAAATTAGTGATTTGCATAGGGATGGACCAGGATGCAAGCATTACATTTGCCTCCAATACCAAAATTACCCTATGGCAGTGTTTCCCAAACAGGGTGCCTCTAGCTGTTGTAAAACTCCCAACATGCCTGGACAGTCAATACTGGGAGTTGTTGTTTTGCAACAGCTGGAGGCTCCATTTTGGAAACTGTGCCATACCAGACGTTTTTCATTTTTATTTGGGGGGGGGGGACTAACTGTGTAGGGGTATATACATATGTAGTGTTTTACTTTTTATTTTGTGTAGTGTAGTGTTTTTTGGGTACATTAACACAGGCGGGGGTTTACAGTGAGTTTCCCCCTGGAAGTTTGAGCTGCAGCAGAAAATTTGCTGCATCTCAAACTTGCAGCAAGAAACTCACTGTAAACCCCCGCCTGTGTGAATGTATCCTGTACATTCACATGGGGGGGGGGCAAACCTCCAGCTGTTACAAAACTAGAACTCCCAGCATGCCCTTTGGCTGTCCGTGCATGCTGGGGATTGTATTTATGCAACATCTGGAGGCACACTGGTTGCAAAACACTGAGAGTTTGTTACTTAACTCAGTGTTTTGCAACCAGTGTGCCTCCAGCTGTTGCTAAACTACAACTCCCAGCATGTAGGTCTATTAGTGCATGGTGGGAGTTGTAGTTTGCAACAGCTGGAGGCACACTGGTTGCAAAACACTAAGTTAGGTAACAAACTCTGTGTTTCGCAACCAGGGTGCCTTCAGCTATAGCAAAGGGCATGCTGGGACTTGCAGTTATGCAACAGCTGGAGGCACACTACTGCAACTCCCAGCAAGCCCTTTGACTGTCAGTGCATGCTGTGGGCACACTTTTTCATAGAAACTTTAATAACTACAACCCCAAGCATGCACAAACTACCAAAGGGCATGCTGGGAGTTGTAGTTGTGCCTTCTGCTGTTGCATAACAACAACTTCCAGCATGCCCTTTTGTGCATGCTGGGAGTTGTTGCTATTGCTGGGAGACCAACCTTACCTCCTGCTGCTGCCAGATCCTCCTGCCGCCACTGACTCCGCTCCTGGGTCCGATCCCGCCCCCGATGCCGGTGATCGGGGGCCCCAGCTCAGGTACCGACTCCTGGCACCCATTCTTGCCCTCCGGAATAGGGGCGGAGCAGGTGCCGTTAGGGACACCCCCACATCAGGAGTCCTGATTCCGTTACCGGCAAATGAATCAGGACGATCGTGATGTGGCACCAGTGCCACCTCACTCCTGTCGCCAAAGGGTGATAGGTGTCGTCTCGGACGGCACATATCACCCTTTTTTTCCGGGTCACTGGGCCCCCCCAGGCATTGTCACGGGATGCCTGCTGAATGATTTTATCAGGCATCCTGGTCCAGTCCCCCCCCAGCGAGCAGCAGGGACTGGAATTCCCACGGGCGTAGAGGTATGCCCTGGGTCCTTAATGATTGGGGATGCAGGGCGTATGCATCCCCAAGAGGTTAATAAGACAAGTGCATGATAAAGGTTCTAATCCAGTGAGGCATCATCATGGTTGGTCAGGTATGGACAATTTCCTATGATGGCAAGGGCTTGTCCCAATTCATTTTTATGTCAACATGCATGAATATGTCTTCTCACTGTTTACAGTATATCCTTGGTCTCCAACCTTTGGCTCTTTAGTTGTTTTAAAACTACAACCCACAAGCTCAGGCTGTCAGGGCACAAGAGAAGTTGTAGTTTTGTAAAATAAATAAAGTCAATACAATGGTTAGGTCGACCTTCTCAACCATTTTTTGTTTGTCCCATTACATATAAAATAAAAAAGAAGCAACTAGGTTAATTAAGTAGATTTGCAAAAAGTAGAGAACAAATTCAAGAGAGTACGACTGCAGGATCAGACTACACACGATTATTTGTAGTCCGTTAACATGGAGATGCATTGGTATTCATAGGAGCTGTAGACACATGACAGTAGGCGATATTTAAAAAAATTTATTAATTATTAAAGATGCATTTGCAATAGAAAATGGAGGCATGGAGGTGTGCACAGATTAAAAAAGGATTTTCCAGCCAACTTTGATTGATGACCTATCTTCATGATAGGCCATCAATAGCTTATCAGCAGAGTTCAGTTCACTTCAACGTGAGCTAAGCTTCAGTAACTAAGTAACAACCACTACACAATGTATGGGGCCAAGGTTTTTGGCTACATACACTGTGTCTACAGATGAAGCAGCTGTGCTGTGAAACGCGTTGCATTATGGGTGATTAAACATTTTATCCTGCTACCTGGTTGTCGAGCGCCCATGTATCCTGTCCACACTTTGGAGTTCTACTGTTATTTTAGCTATCTCCTGGGAAAAAGCCTTTTTAGGCCTCTTACCTATTACAATGTATATAAGGCACCTTCTGAGAAAAGGCATTTCAGACTGCTTACTTCTAACAATGTATAAATGGCCTCTCCTGAGAAAAGCATCTTTTTAGACTAACTACCTCTTACAAAGTATATATTCAATATAATACGAGGTGTGATGATTTCGAAAATTTTATGTCTAGTCAAACCTAACTATGAATATTGCTTTTTATGTTTTTATGAGACTTTAAAAGTAGGAAGCTGAAAAGGTCATGTCCATTTTATTTCACAACAGAGAAGCTTGAAAGGAAATAACAAATCACTTAATAGATTTGCATTTTTGAATCTTAAATAGGAATTTCACATAATTTTTTTGCTCACATAATGCTATCTCATCCCTAGAATTTTTGCGGGGTCATCTGTTTTATCCCAGCTCGACTGCATTAATACATTTTATGACATAGCTGTCAACTGAGATGTCAGCTCGATCAGCAAACTCTATCTCCCATGATCCCATGCAGTGGCGTTGCGACCCGGGTGCGGGGGGCGCGCACCGGGTGACACCAACCTAATGGGGTGACACCAAGATCACCTGCGCTGTGTGTGTGTTACGCCGAGCGCTCCGGGTCCCCGCTCCTCCCCGGAGCGCTCGCTACACTCTCGCTACTGCAGCGCTCCGGTCAGATCCACTGACCCGGTGCGCTGCGATACCGCCTCCAGCCGGGATGCGATTCGCGATGCGGGTGGCGCCCGCTCGCGATGCGCACCCCGGCTCCCGTACCTGACTCGCTCTCCGTCGGTCCTGTCCCGGCGCGCGCGGCCCCGCTCCCTAGGGCGCGCGCGCGCCGGGTCTCTGCGATTTAAAGGGCCACTGCGCCGCTGATTGGCGCAAGTGGTTCTAATTAGTATGTTCACCTGTGCACTCCCTATCTATACCTCACTTCCCCTGCACTCCCTCGCCGGATCTTGTTGCCATTGTGCCAGTGAAAGCGTTTCCTTGTGTGTTCCTAGCCTGTGTTCCAGACCTCCTGCCGTTGCCCCTGACTACGATCCTTGCTGCCTGCCCCGACCTTCTGCTACGTCCGACCTTGCTTCTGTCTACTCCCTTGTACCGCGCCTATCTTCAGCAGTCAGAGAGGTTGAGCCGTTGCTAGTGGATACGACCTGGTCACTACCGCCGCAGCAAGACCATCCCGCTTTGCGGCGGGCTCTGGTGAAAACCAGTAGTGACTTAGAACCGGTCCACTAGCACGGTCCACGCCAATCCCTCTCTGGCACAGAGGATCCACCTCCTGCCAGCCGGCATCGTGACAGTAGATCCGGCCATGGATCCCGCTGAAGTCCCTCTGCCAGTTGTCGCCGACCTCACCACGGTGGTCGCCCAGCAGTCACAACAGATAGCGCAACAAGGCCACCAGCTGTCTCAACTGACCGTGATGCTACAGCAGCTACTACCACAGCTTCAGCAATCATCTCCTCCGCCAGCTCCTGCACCTCCTCCGCAGCGAGTGGCCGCTTCAGGCCTACGACTATCCTTGCCGGATAAATTTGATGGGGACTCTAAATTTTGCCGTGGCTTTCTTTCTCAATGTTCCCTGCACTTGGAGATGATGTCGGACCAGTTTCCTACTGAAAGGTCTAAGGTGGCTTTCGTAGTCAGCCTTCTATCTGGAAAAGCTCTGTCATGGGCCACACCGCTCTGGGACCGCAATGACCCCGTCACTGCCTCTGTACACTCCTTCTTCTCGGAAATTCGAAGTGTCTTTGAGGAACCTGCCCGAGCCTCTTCTGCTGAGACTGCCCTGTTGAACCTGGTCCAGGGTAATTCTTCCGTTGGCGAGTACGCCGTACAATTCCGTACTCTTGCTTCTGAACTATCCTGGAATAATGAGGCCCTCTGCGCGACCTTTAAAAAAGGCCTATCCAGCAACATTAAAGATGTTCTGGCCGCACGAGAAATCCCTGCTAACCTACATGAACTCATTCATCTAGCCACTCGCATTGACATGCGTTTTTCCGAAAGGCGTCAGGAGCTCCGCCAGGATATGGACTTTGTTCGCACGAGGCGTTTTCTCTCCCCGGCTCCTCTCTCCTCTGGTCCCCTGCAATCCGTTCCTGTGCCTCCCGCCGTGGAGGCTATGCAGGTCGACCGGTCTCGCCTGACACCTCAAGAGAGGACACGACGCCGCATGGAGAATCTCTGCCTGTACTGTGCCGGTACCGAACACTTCCTGAAGGATTGTCCTATCCGTCCTCCCCGCCTGGAAAGACGTACGCTGACTCCGCACAAAGGTGAGACAGTCCTTGATGTCAACTCTGCTTCTCCACGTCTTACTGTGCCTGTGCGGATATCTGCCTCTACCTTCTCCTTCTCTACTATGGCCTTCTTGGATTCCGGATCTGCAGGAAATTTTATTTTGGCCTCTCTCATCAACAGGTTCAACATCCCGGTGACCAGTCTCGCCAGACCCCTCTACATCAATTGTGTTAACAATGAAAGATTGGACTGTACCATACGTTTCCGCACGGAGCCCCTCCTAATGTGCATCGGACCTCATCACGAGAAAATTGAGTTTTTGGTCCTCCCCAATTGCACTTCCGAAATTCTCCTCGGACTACCCTGGCTTCAACACCATTCCCCAACCCTGGATTGGTCCACTGGGGAGATCAAGAGTTGGGGTTCCTCTTGTTTCAAGGACTGCCTTAAACCGGTTCCAGTTCTCCTTGCCGTGACCCTGTGGTTCCCCCTGTAACCGGTCTCCCTAAGGCCTATATGGACTTTGCGGATGTTTTTTGCAAAAAACAAGCTGAGACTCTACCACAGGCCTTATGACTGTCCTATTGACCTCCTCCCGGGCACTACTCCACCCCGGGGCAGAATTTATCCTCTCTCTGCCCCAGAGACTCTTGCTATGTCTGAGTACATCCAGGAAAATTTAAAAAAGGGGTTTATCCGCAAATCCTCCTCTCCTGCCGGAGCCGGATTTTTCTTTGTGTCCAAAAAAGATGGCTCCCTACGTCCTTGCATTGACTACCGCGGTCTTAATAAAATCACGGTAAAGAACCGCTACCCCCTACCTCTCATCTCTGAACTCTTTGATCGCCTCCAAGGTGCCCACATCTTTACCAAACTGGACTTAAGAGGTGCTTATAATCTCATCCGCATCAGAGAGGGGGATGAATGGAAAACGGCATTTAACACTAGAGATGGACACTTTGAGTATCTGGTCATGCCCTTTGGCCTGTGCAACGCCCCTGCCGTCTTCCAAGACTTTGTTAATGAAATTTTTCGTGATCTCTTATATTCCTGTGTTGTTGTGTATCTGGACGATATCCTGATTTTTTCTGCCAACCTAGAAGAACACCGCCAGCATGTCCGCATGGTTCTTCAGAGACTTCGTGACAATCAACTTTATGCCAAAATGGAGAAATGTCTGTTTGAATGTCAATCTCTTCCTTTCCTAGGATACTTGGTCTCTGGCCAGGGACTACAAATGGATCCAGACAAACTCTCTGCCGTCTTAGATTGGCCACGCCCCTCCGGACTCCGTGCTATCCAACGTTTTTTGGGGTTCGCCAATTATTACAGACAATTTATTCCACATTTTTCTACCATTGTGGCTCCTATCGTGGCTTTAACCAAAAAGAATGCCAATCCTAAGTCATGGCCTCCTCAAGCGGAAGACACCTTTAAACAGCTCAAGTCTGCCTTTTCTTCGGCTCCCGTGCTCTCCAGACCTGACCCATCTAAACCCTTCCTATTGGAGGTTGATGCCTCCTCAGTAGGAGCTGGAGCGGTCCTTCTACAAAAAAATTCTTCCGGGCATGCTGTTACTTGTGGTTTTTTTTCTAGGACCTTATCTCCGGCGGAGAGGAACTACTCCATCGGGGATCGAGAGCTACTAGCCATTAAATTAGCACTTGAGGAATGGAGGCATCTGCTGGAGGGATCAAGATTTCCAGTTATTATTTACACCGATCACAAGAACCTCTCCTATCTCCAGTCTGCCCAACGGCTGAATCCTCGCCAGGCCAGGTGGTCTCTGTTCTTTGCCCGATTTAATTTTGAAATTCACTTTCGGCCTGCCGATAAGAACATTAGGGCCGATGCTCTCTCTCGTTCCTCGGATGCCCCGGAAGTAGAGCTCTCTCCGCAACACATCATTCCTCCTGACTGCCTGATCTCCACTTCTCCAGCCTCCATCAGGCAAACTCCTCCAGGGAAGACCTTCGTCTCTCCACGCCAACGCCTCGGAATCCTCAAATGGGGTCACTCCTCCCATCTCGCAGGTCATGCGGGCATCAAGAAATCCGTGCAACTCATCTCTCGTTTCTATTGGTGGCCGACTCTGGAGACGGATGTTGTGGATTTTGTGCGAGCCTGCACTGTCTGTGCCCGGGATAAGACTCCTCGCCAGAAGCCCGCTGGTCTTCTTCATCCTCTACCTGTCCCCGAACAGCCTTGGTCTCTGATTGGTATGGACTTTATTACAGACTTACCCCCATCCCGTGGCAACACTGTTGTTTGGGTGGTCGTTGATCGATTCTCCAAGATGGCACATTTCATCCCTCTTCCTGGTCTTCCTTCAGCGCCTCAGTTGGCAAAACAATTTTTTGTACACATTTTTCGTCTTCACGGGTTGCCCACGCAGATCGTCTCGGACAGAGGCGTCCAATTCGTGTCAAAATTCTGGAGGGCTCTCTGTAAACAACTCAAGATTAAATTAAACTTTTCTTCTGCCTATCATCCTCAATCCAATGGGCAAGTAGAAAGAATTAACCAGGTCCTGGGTGATTATTTACGGCATTTTGTTTCCTCCCGCCAGGATGACTGGGCAGATCTTCTACCATGGGCCGAATTCTCGTATAACTTCAGAGTCTCGGAATCTTCCTCCAAATCCCCATTTTTCGTGGTGTACGGCCGTCACCCTCTTCCCCCCCTCCCTACTCCCTTGCCCTCTGGTTTGCCCGCTGTGGATGAAATATCTCGTGATCTTTCCACCATATGGAAAGAGACCCAAAATTCTCTCTTACAGGCTTCATCACGCATGAAGAAGTTTGCTGATAAGAAAAGAAGAGCTCCCCCCATTTTTTCTCCTGGAGACAAGGTATGGCTCTCCGCTAAATATGTCCGCTTCCGTGTCCCTAGCTACAAATTGGGACCACGCTATCTTGGTCCTTTCAAAATTTTGTGCCAGATTAATCCTGTCTCTTACAAACTTCTTCTTCCTCCTTCTCTTCGTATTCCTAATGCCTTTCACGTTTCTCTTCTTAAACCACTCATCATCAACCGTTTCTCTCCCAAACTTGTTTCTCCCACTCCTGTTTCCGGCTCCTCGGACATCTTCTCCGTAAAGGAGATACTGGCCTCCAAGAAGGTCAGAGGGAAAACTTTTTTTTTGGTCGATTGGGAGGGTTGTGGTCCTGAAGAGAGATCCTGGGAACCTGAGGACAATATCCTAGACAAAAGTCTGCTCCTCAGGTTCTCAGGCTCTAAGAAGAGGGGGAGACCCAAGGGGGGGGGTACTGTTACGCCGAGCGCTCCGGGTCCCCGCTCCTCCCCGGAGCGCTCGCTACACTCTCGCTACTGCAGCGCTCCGGTCAGATCCACTGACCCGGTGCGCTGCGATACCGCCTCCAGCCGGGATGCGATTCGCGATGCGGGTGGCGCCCGCTCGCGATGCGCACCCCGGCTCCCGTACCTGACTCGCTCTCCGTCGGTCCTGTCCCGGCGCGCGCGGCCCCGCTCCCTAGGGCGCGCGCGCCGGGTCTCTGCGATTTAAAGGGCCACTGCGCCGCTGATTGGCGCAAGTGGTTCTAATTAGTATGTTCACCTGTGCACTCCCTATTTATACCTCACTTCCCCTGCACTCCCTCGCCGGATCTTGTTGCCATTGTGCCAGTGAAAGCGTTTCCTTGTGTGTTCCTAGCCTGTGTTCCAGACCTCCTGCCGTTGCCCCTGACTACGATCCTTGCTGCCTGCCCCGACCTTCTGCTACGTCCGACCTTGCTTCTGTCTACTCCCTTGTACCGCGCCTATCTTCAGCAGTCAGAGAGGTTGAGCCGTTGCTAGTGGATACGACCTGGTCACTACCGCCGCAGCAAGACCATCCCGCTTTGCGGCGGGCTCTGGTGAAAACCAGTAGTGACTTAGAACCGGTCCACTAGCACGGTCCACGCCAATCCCTCTCTGGCACAGAGGATCCACCTCCTGCCAGCCGGCATCGTGACAGTGTGCGGTGCGCCCGTCCGTCAGCAACCCCCCCTTCACCAGCACTGCGCCCGGCCTCCGCTCCCACGCCTGCGCCGGCCTGACGTCACACCGCATGGCCGCGCAGGAGGACGTCAGTTACGTCACTCGCAGGGCGCCCGGTGAGAAGGAGTGCTGCGCTGGATGGGTGAGTGTGTGTGTCTGTCTCTCTGTCTGTCTCTATCTATGTTTGTGTGTGTGTGATTGTGTGTGTGTGTGACTGTGTGTATGTGACTGTGTGTGTGTATGTGACTGTGTGTGTGTATGTGACTCTGTGTGTGTGTGACTGTGTGACTCTGTATGTGTGTGTGACTGTGTGTTTGTGTGACTCTCTGAGTGTGTGTGTGACTGTGTGTGTGTGTGTGTGTGTGTGTGTATGTGGTTTTTTTTTGTGTGTGTGGGGGGGGGGGGGGGTTGAACCAGCGATCTAATGTGGGGAGACTTTGACCCATTGTGGGGAACCTGCAAGGGAACCTGCGGCCTAATGTGGGGAAACTACTATCAAATGTGCGGAGTCTATGCTACCTAATGTGGGGAGTCTATGCTACCTAATGTGGGGAATCTGTGCTACCAAATGTGGGGAGTCTATGCTACCTTATGTGGGGAATCTGTGCTACCTAATGTGGGGAAACTGCTACCTAATGTGGGGAATCTGTGCTATCTAATGTGGGGAAATTGCTACCTAATGTGGGGAATCTGTGCTACCTAATGTGGGGATATTGCTACCTAATGTGGAGTAACTGGTACCTACCTAATGTGGGGGAACTGGTACCAAATGTGGGGAATCTATGCTGCCTAATGTGGGGAAAAGATGCTACCTAATGTGGGGAAACTGCTACCTACCTAATGTGGGGAAACTGCTACCTACCTAATGCTCCCCCCCTGGCAGTAGCACCCTCATCATCCACCAGCAACACCCCCCCCCCCCAGCAGCACCTCCATCAGCAGATCCTGATGGTGGATGATGGCGGTGCTCCTGCCAGGAGGATGATCCTGCCGATGGATGATGGGGGTGATACTGCCAGGGGGGATGGCCAGTAGCACCCTCATCATCCTCCAGCAACACCCCCCCAGTAGTAGCACCCCCATCATCCACTAGCAACACCACCAATACCCCCCTCCCGTGGTAATAGCATCAGCTAACGGATGTTGAGGGGTGTAACTGCGGTTGTGGTATTATATTCAGAGGGTGCACTGTATGGCAACGTTATATTCAGAGGTTATATTCAGTTTGTGGTAGTATTATTAGAGATGAGCGAACTTACAGTAAATTCGATTCGTCACGAACTTCTCGGCTCGGCAGTTGATGACTTATCCTGCGTAAATTAGTTCAGCCTTCAGGTGCTCCGGTGGGCTGGAAAAGGTGGATACATTCCTAGGAAAGAGTCTCCTAGGACTGTATCCACCTTTTCCAGCCCACGAGTGCACCTGAAAGCTGAACTAATTTATACAGGAAAAGGTATAAACTGCCGAGCCGAGAAGTTTGTGACGAGTTGAATTTACTGTAGTTCGCTCCTCTCTAAGTATTATATTCAGAGGGCGCAGTGGGTGGTAGTATTATATTCAGAGGGTACAGTATGTGGCGGTATTATATTCAGGGGTACAGTATGTGGCAGATTTATATTCAGGGGTACAGTATGTGGCAGATTTATATTCAGAGGGCGCAGTTTGTGGTAGTATTATATTCAGAGGGCGCAGTGGGTGGTAGTATTATATTCAGAGGGTACAGTATGTGGTAGTATTATATTCAGTGCGTACAGTATGTGGCGGTATTATATTCAGGGGTACAGTATGTGGCAGATTTATATTCAGGGGTACAGTATGTGGCAGATTTATATTCAGAGGGTACAGTATGTGGCAGATTTATGTTCAGAGGGCACAGTGTGTGGTAGTATTATATTCAGAGGGCGCAGTGGGTGGTAGTATTATATTCAGTGGGTACAGTGTGTGGCGGTATTATATTCAGGGGTACAGTATGTGGCAGATTTATATTCAGAGTGTACAGTATGTGTTGGTATTATATTCAGAATGTACAGTGTGTGGTAGTATTATATTTAGTGGGTATGGTGTAGGGAAGGTTTATAATCAAAGAGTATAGTGTATAGTAGTATTATATTTAGAGGATACAGTGTCTGACAGGTTTATAATAATAATTGTTTTCATATAGAGGATGAGAATGCGCTGACATAGTGAGGAGTCATCTGGGCGTCACTTTCTGACGAGAGAGAAGTTTTAGCTGGAACAAGTCCTGGTGGTATGTACCATCTGAATTAGATAAGGAAAGACTATAGAGAAGACGTCACCTGTAGTCACTGATATCATTGTGTATTCTCCTCACTATGTCCTATCAGAGCTGTAGTCACTGATACCATTGTGTATTCTCCTCACTATAGAGAAGACGTCACCTGTAGTCACTGATATCATTGTACATTCTCCTCACTATGTCCTATCAGAGCTGTAGTCGCTTGTCAGTTCTACAGTTAGGTCAGTGAAACTACAACTCCCAGCATAACCTCACCACTACTCAAAGGGGTACTCTACTGGAAAACATTTTTTTTTATCAACTGGTGCTACAAAGTTAACCAGATTTGTAAATTACTTCTATTTAAAAATCTTAATACTTCCAGTACTTATTAGCTGCTGTATAAGCGATTCACAGGAAGTTATTTTCTTTTTTAATTTCTTTTCTGTCTGACAACAGTGCTCTGTGCTGACACCTCTGTCCATGTCAAGAACTGTCCATAGTAGGAGCAAATCCCCATAGCAAACCTATCCTGCTCTGGACAGTTCCTAACATGGACAGAGGTGTCAGCAAATAGCACTGTGGTCAGACTGGAAAAAACTACACAACTTCCTGTGGAGCATACACCAGCTTATAAGTACTGTAAGTATTAATATTTTAAATAGAAGTAATTTAAAAATCTGTTTAACTTTCTGGCACCAGTTGATATAAAAGTAAATGTTTTCCAGTGGAGTATCCCTTTAAGTAATTCTGGGAGCTGTATATTTAAATGGTGAAAACTTCTTTAACACTTTCCCATTCTGTGGCCACTGGTATATCTGATTATTATTCTGGAATTTCTCACAATGGGCTACACCAGTGGTGTCTGTCACAACAGGCTAAAACTTACTGGGGGAGGGGGGAGGTATGGGGGTGACACCATTTTCTACCGCACCGGGTGACACCAACCCTAGCAACGTCACTGATCCCATGCAAATGCCCACTTGGCCAAGCATGTGTTGATAATGGAAAGAGGGGAGGTAAGCTGCTGCTATACTCTTTGGTGCTAACTTATCTCCCCAAAAGACAATAGAGTCATGAAGTTAAAATCAAAAATGTCTAATTCTTCTCTACCTTGACATAACCTCTAGTGGAAGTGTAGATGGCCCTCATCCACAGGTTAAAAGGTCAGCCAGTTCCATCAGTATTGGCAGGTTTGGCACACATATATCTAATGTGTATGGTTAAATGTATACTTGTATGATCCTGGACAATGAGGATTCGTGCAAACTTGTGCCCAAACAGTCCAAAGTTCACCCCATATTAGAGATGCTGGGTCTCACAGCAGTTTATCAGTCAGAATGTGGCAGTCAACTTTCTGGTTAACACTGAAAGAAGAGATCTGATGGCTTACTATGAAGCCCAGTATCACAAATCTAAGCTCCCGGAACGAAGGTGCAGGAGGAGTCATAAGGGACCCAAGCACAGAAGCCTTTGCCGGCAGAGGACTGTAACTTTTAACCTCTAATAAAAATAATACAAGGATACATCACATATTGAAAACACACTTAAAATAGATCTTCTGGAAATTTCCTTTTAAGATTATAGCAACATTTAAAACCACCTGGGACTTGACAAATCTGCAGAACTGCAACTTTGGGCTTGCTGATTCCACTGTAGCAAGAAGTTATCATGGAATCAGTAAGCGCTATCTTCCAACAAAACATTCTGTACTTTCAGAAGACCATCAGTGGTGTAACTCCTGGCTCTGCGGTAAAGACAGAATAGTGATTTGGTCGTTGCAGCTTAACTCACAATAATCAATCATGGCGGGCTGCAAGGGAATAAAGTCAATGCAGTTTGTCTATTGTTCTTCAGAAAATTACCCCTAGGTAGCGTAAATAAAACAGGAACTACATCACTCTTCCTGCAGATCTTTAGTACACTGTGTGCAGGGCATATGATTTGAAAAAAAAAAAAAAAGAGAACATGTTACACGCTAAAGATACAACCTCATCTTTGGTTCTAATTAGACCATTTTCCTTATAAAACATTGGCATGATTGTAAAATATATACAAAGGAATCTCTCCTAAAAGGGATATCATCTGTAGACAAATGTTTTGCAGTTCTTGTTCTTTGTCAGTACAGAGAAGGCTGCTGGTTGGCAAGGTGAGGGACCTCAGATCTGAGGGGTAGTGTGCCTCCTTAAAGGGGTACTCCGGCACTAAGACATCTTATCCCCTATCCAAAGGAGATAAGAGGGGATAAAATGCCTGATCGCGGGGGTCCCGCAGCAGCACCCCATTAGAATCAGTCCCAGGAGCGTGTTTGCTCCGGGTCTGATTACTCGCGATCACGGGGACGGAGCATTGTGACGTCACGGCTCTGCCCCCGTGTGACGACACGCTCCGTCCCCTCAATGCAAGCCTATGAGAGGGGGCGTGAGGCCGGAAGAAGTGCTCATTAGCACGTAACCACCAGTCGTTGCCTCTGAGCCCCCGTCCAAGCCCAGTTGCCTCCAGGATGCCTCCTTTTCAGTAGCGGCGGACTGCAGTGAGTGCAGGATTAATTTCTTTTGTGTTATTTACCTGCTACCGTCTTCTATCCATGCACCACCTTGCCACCCCATTTATCGTTTTTAGTAGCGCCTTTCTCTTATGGAAGCGTCCTCCAGGTGGCTGATTAATTTATCCAGGCACATACTTGAACGGTGCCTCCTATTTTCACTTTTCTACAGTTACGCAGTGTAATAATTAAGAGTGTATATGAATAGACTATATAAATATACTATATAAATACATTTTTCGTTTTATTGCCTTTGAAATATATGGCATTAATATTTGTTATTTATATGAACTATCCCTTTTTATTTATATTAATTTTAGATAGAATACAATTGTATATTAGTTTTTAAATATGTTTATAAACTGTTGACAATCCTGAGTTATATGTACTATCGATAATGACAGTGTTTTTTGCATATATTTATTGGACATCAGATTGGCTGTGTGTACGCAGCCTTGTTTATAAGAAAGGTTAATCCCGGTGTGGTTACACGCTGTACTGAGTCAAAGCAATTAGCATAAGTTGTGCAGTTCTCGTCTTCCAGGAATACCATGAGTGACATAACCTTTTTACTTCTGTGTATTGTGTGTGTATAAGCTTGTGTTTTTTACCATTTGATCATACACCTGATGAAGGGGCTACTCTAGTTCAGAAATGCGTTGTTTTTTTGTGCTTAAATAAACTACTGCTGGATGACTAAGATCTTGTCTTCAATGCCACATCAGGTGCAGCACCACTATAATTTTTTTTTCACTTTCTAATATACTGTATATATTTTTAATTTTTTTATTTTATAACAAGATTACAAAGATTTAACTAGTTGTACAGGTATGACATAAAATGTACAATTAAACTCCCACCCAATCCACCCCAAGGGAACAGAAAACAGAAAAAAAAGGGGGAACCCTTTTCACAATTAAGCCCAAATTTTAGGAAATTCTGTATTTTTCCTTTTAGATTCTGTTGCTAATAACTTTTCATAGTTGCGTACCTTGTTTAACAGAACACCACTACAATTTTGAGCCATATTGCTTCCTTGTTGATTATTGGGATATATGGATATTGGAATAAGGGATCCCTCACTCAGAACTCTGAGTGAGAACTGAAAGATGTAGGAAGAGTAACACGCTCTTGGAGACCCAGCCATTCTATGCCCTGCATTTAAATAATAGATAGCCATTGCAGGGGAGATGCGAGGCCACATGGCTTGAATAAGCTTACCAGCCCTATTTAAAATGGGCTATCAATATGACACAATCTTTTAAGTGTATTTCTTTACTTTAGACATACGACTCTGATTCCGTTTGCACATATTGCTATATATATATTCTCTTATTTATTTTCTTGTATATTTTCTAATGATTATTATAATGCAGTCATTCTTTGTGGTTCCCTTCTACAGAAATAAAGTCATTTTTGGCTATCAATAATAATATTAATGCATATCTATTTATAAATATTTTGTACATATATTCTGTTTAACTTTTTTTCTGTTGAAGGCATCTACAATTGTACTATGTTTTAGAACTACTTGCTGCACAGCCGCATGACAGTATTCGCTATTGATCCAAAGAATGTTTTATAGATATTATTTCTTATATTTCTTAGGACTGTCATGCGTCTGTTTAACAAATTGCATGTTTTCTTTGTTACATTTATAATTGTTTTTATCAATAAATATTATTAATTCATTTTGATATTTTATGTATGTGTTCATATTTGTATATAAGGTAAAAACGCTGTAGCGTTCTTTGTAAACGGAGTCGGGAGAAGAGGTTCAGCAGGAGTTAATCCATCCTTCTCACCTGATGCTGCATCTCGTTATCTCCCACTCCGTATATAAGTATCCTTAGAGTTTAGAGTAATTATTGTATGACTAAGGCCAGCACCTGGCCGAAATACGTATTTGATCTGCATTTGAGCTGGATTCCGTTCTATTTTTTCATTTCTTTACTTTGAAATGTAAAATTGCAACACCGAAGGCCACATGTAACAAATCGGTTTTTACAAGCCATCTTTTATACATCACTTTTTAGCAACAATTTAAATCCAATTTTTTTTATATTTTAGCAGCATACATTGTCATAAGGTAGTGGTGCAGATTGGAAAGAGTGTGGGTGTTCTTGTCAGAAACACTGTATGGCAAAGTAAACTTAAATGAAGATAGGAAGTAGGTTTCTAAGGGAGAATCTGCTGGATTTTTCTCATTCTTAGTCATTTTCAGGAGAGTGCATTGTGCAACTGCCAAAAATTGAATTGTGTAAAAACTGTTTAAAAGTACAGCTACATGTAAGGCTGGGTTCACATATGTCCGGCATAGTTTCCCTCCAGCGTTCACCAAAGGGAAACTGATGCTAGAAATTATTCCCTTCATTTGAAAGGGACAGTTGCCAATCATCGAGCGTCTCAATTTTGACGCCGGATGGTTGGAAACACCATACGGCATAGGACAGGGGGAACGAAGCTTGCTGCCGGATGCCCTACAACGGATGACAACTGATGCACATTGTCATCAGTTATGGTATCAGTTGCGTCGAGATCTAGGCTGAGTTCACATGCCGGACATATGTGAACCTGGCCTACATAAAGTTACATACATCTGTATATGTTTTTATGTATACATATCAGAGATATAAGCTAAATGTGCACACTAACATGATGTGCTTACCTTCTATGTTGGTTAAAATAGCAGGTGAAGGGTTGGAATCCAATTTCCTTGTTCCAAAACCTTTCCCATTGTAGAACATTTTCAGAATTTTTCTGGTTTTCTCGCTCACACGGAGGAATATAGGAACACTGTTGGGATAAAATGTATACATATTTTACTGAAGCAGAAGTGATAGATTCTTTAATGTGATACTATAAATAATATAAATCACAAAACTTTGCATTAAAAAAGAATTAAATAATGTTAAAGAAAACCACACAGATAAAAAAAAAAATTTATACTAAAGAATATAGTAGCATATGAAAAAAAAAATATCTTGGCCATAGTTCACCAGCATCATTAATGGCAGATTGCTCGCTGACATTCCAGAGAAGAGTTTCCCATTCAGCTTGCCTCCAGCTGATGCAAAACTACAACTCCAAGCATACCCTGACAGCCAAAGGCTGCCAAGGCATGCTGGGAGTTGTAGTTTTGCAACAACTGGAGGCACACTTGCTTGGAGACACTGTTCTAGAGTGTGTTCTAGAGAGTATGGTGGGATGTCAGAGTCACTCAAATGTCTGATATTAAAGCCAAAAATAAATTGGACAGGTTGGATATCACCAGTCTAGTTCTATCGCCCTTTCCAGATAAGTGGTGCCAGGGATATCTAGCAGATTCTTACCCTCATTGAGATTAACATGTTAGTACAGCAAGTATCTTTGTTCAACCTAAGTAACTATTTTCAGTTAAGCAGGGCATGTCTGACAATGGCAGACTGGCGGTGGTTAATGCCATTCAGCCAGCTTCAATGAGATTTCTGATGAATCATTTTATAATAGTAAAAGAACAAAAACTCAACTCAAAAAATCACCTAACATTTTAAGCCATTTCTAATAGCATGAGGAGCTGCACTTTCTATACTGTAATATTGTTACCAGGCTGGCATTTCCAGTACAGTATATCCTTATAAAAGAATCCAACAAACTGCTTATTTTTATATGTGTTTCAAGCAACCAGTAAAAAATACTTTAACCCCTTAAGGACTCAGGGTTTTTAAGTTTTTGCACTTTCGTTTTTTCCTGGTTACCTTTTAAAAATCATAACGCTTTTAATTTTTCACCTAAAAATCCATATTATGGCTTATTTTTTGCGTCACCAATTCTACTTTGTAATGACATTAGTCATTTTACCCAAAAATTCACAGCGAAACGGAAAAAAAAATAATTGTGCGACAAAATCGAAGAAAAAAACGCAATTTTGTAACTTTTGGGGGCTACCGTTTCTACGCAGTGCATATTTCGGTAAAAATGACACCTTATCATTATTCTGTAGGTCCATACGGTTAAAATGATACCCTACTTATATAGGTTGGATATTGTCGTACTTCTGGAAAAAATCATAACTACATGCAGGAAAATGTATACGTTTAAAAATGTCATCTTCTGACCCCTATAACTTTTTATTTTTCCACGTACAGGGCGGTATGAGGGCTCATTTTTTGCTACGTGATCTGAAGTTTTTATCGCTATGATTTTTGTTTTGATCGGACCTTTTGATCACTTTTTATTCATTTTTTAATGGTATAAAAAGTGACCAAAAATATGCTTTTTAAACCGCACATTGACCGTGCGGTTTAATTAATGATATATTTTTATAGTTCGGACATTTACGCACGCGGCGATACCACAAATGTTTATTTTTATTTTTTTTATTTACACTGTTATTTTTTTATGGGAAGTGATTCAAACTTGTATTAGGGAAGGGGTTAAATGACCTTTATTAACACTTTTGTTTTACTTTTTTTTTTGCAGTGTTATAGGTCCCATAACACTGCACACACTGATCTCTCATGCTGATCACTGGCGTGTATTAACACGCCTGTGATCAGTGTTATCGGTGCTTGACTGCTCCTGCCTGGATCTCAGGCACGGAGCAGTCATTCGTCGATCGGACACCGAGGAGGCAGACACCGGTGTCCTGTAAGCTGTTCGGGACGCCGCGATTTCACCGCGACGGTCCCGAACAGCCCGACTGAGCAGCCGGGATACTTTCACTTTCACTTCAGACGCGGCGGTCAGCTTTGATCGCCGTGTCTGAAGGGTTAATACAGGGCATACCGCGATCGGTGATGTCCTGTATTAGCCACAGGTCCCGGCCGTTGATAGCTGCCGGGACCGACCCGATTTGACGCGGGGACACCGCGTGACGCCACGGCATATCGCGGGAGCCGGCGGAGGACGTAAATATACGTCCTGCGTCGTTAAGGAGTTAAAGGGGTACTCCGGTGGAAAACTTTTTTTTTCTTTTCTGCTGAATACTACAGAGGAAATCATTTTCTTTTTGGAACACAGAGCTCTCTGCTGACATTATGACCACAGTGCTCTCTGCTGACATCTCTGTCCATTTTACGAACTGTCCAGAGCAGCATATGTTTTCTATGGGGATTTTCTCCTACTCTGGACAGTTCCTAAAATGGACAGAGATGTCAGCAGAGAGCACTGTGGTCATGATGTCAGCAGAGAGCTCTGTGTTCCACAAAGAAAAGCATTTCCACTGTAGTATTCAGCAGCTAATATGTACTGGAAGGATTAAGATTTTTTAAATAGAAGTAATTTACAAATCTGTTTAACCCGATAACGACCATGGACGTCTATACTCGTCCAATGGCCGTTACCGGGGTATGACGCGGGCTCCCGACTCGAGCCCGCATCATACCGGCCAGCCCCCAGCTGATTCCTGTAGCTGGGGGCCGGCGTTAATAGCCGACATGCGGCGATCGCCGTGGCCAGCTATTAACCCTTTAGATCGCCGCTGTCAAAGTTGACAGCGGCGTCTAAAGGTGCCTGTATACAGTCCCTGGTGGTCCAGTGGGGTGGATCGCTCCCCCGCAGCGCGATCGCGGGGGAGCGATCCACTGCTGAGGTAGCCTGAGGGCTTACCTCTCCTCCTGTGTCGGCTCCGGCTCTCTGAATGATAAAGCCTGGCAGGACCAGGCTTTATCAATCGAGCGCAGAGCACACAGATGAATGGGATTGTATGCAATCCCATTCATCTGTATGAGGAATCAAATGATTCCTCCTAAAAGTCCCCTAAGGGGACTAAAAGTGTAAAAAAAAAGTTTAAAAAAAGTTTAAAAACACACACATTAACCCCTTCTTTATTAAAAGTTTAAATCACCCCCCTTTTCCCAAATTCCATATTAAAAATATGTAACCATAATAAAAATAAACATATGTAGTATCGTCGCGTGCGTAAATGTCTGAACTATAAAAATATATCATTAATTAAACTGCACGGTCAATGGCGTACACGCAAAAAAATTCCAAAGTCCAAAATAGCGTATTTTTGGTCACTTTTCATACCATAAAAAAGGAATAAAAAGCGATCAAGAAGTCCAATCAAAATAGAAATGGTACCGATTAAAACTTCAGATCACGGCGCAAAAAATGAGCCCTCAAACCGCCCTGTACGTGGAAAAATAAAAAAGTTATAGGGGTCAGAAAAGGACAATTTTAAATGTATAAATTTTCCTGCATGTAGTTATGATTTTTTCCAGAAGTGCGACAAAATCAAACCTATATAAGTAGGGTATCATTTTAATCGTATGGACCTACAGAATAAAGATAAAGTGTAATTTTTACCGAAAAATGTACTGCCTAGAAACAGAAGCCCCCAAAATTTACAAAATGGTGTTTTTTCTTCAATTTTGTCGCACAATGATTTTTTTTTTCCGTTTCGCCATAAATGTTTGTGTAAAATGACTCATGTCATTTCAAAGTAGAATTGGTGGCGCAAAAAATAAGCCCTCATATGTATTTTTAGGTGCAAAATTGAAAGGGTTATGATTTTTAAAAGGTGAGGAGGAAAAAACGAAAGTGTAAAAACAGAAAAATGCTTGGTCCTTAAGGGGTTAACTTTCTGGCACCAGTTATAAAAAAAAAAAAAAAAAGTTTTCCACCGGAGTACCCCTTTAATATAAATAATTAATTTGCAAGGGAATAAACTTGTTTCAAAACTACAAACCATAAATATTTAAAGAGTACCCGTCACCAAACTAAACTTTTAATATATTGTTCCCTATGTAATTATAAGACACTTTCCTATTTTCTTGCTGTTAAAATCCTCAAACTTTATACGTTTTTAATGTAATGGAAAAAACGCCCACTAGGTAGCTCTGTCCTGTTCTCTGATGCAAATCAGGTAGTGAGTGCGGGGCATGGCGGGGCACAGCTCTTGCAGGCTTCAATAACGTCGCACCTGCAGAGGAGCACCCACTTTCTCCTGCCGGGAGCTCACACAATGTGAGCAAGGTGAAAGGTATGATAAAGAGCTTTTTAAAGCAGGAGGGGTGGAGGGGTGTTAGGAGTTGTTAAGCAGGATACAGATTTGTTATAAGGCCAATTGTCTTCCATAGAACTTCCAGCAAATCCTCCCTTCTTTAGCAGTGCACAAGTCTCAGGCTATGAAGTTGCCAGCAGATTTAAACACGTATCCTGCTGCCGGACAGCCATCAGAGTTGCGCGTTAAATAATAATGTACAATAATGTACTTCATCTCAACTCTATGATATCATTCCGACCACACAGTCACCTTTACCTCAAAAACATTTCTCAAATTCAGTCATTCCACAACTTTAACTCAACTAAACTATTATCGCGTGCCCTTATCATCTCTTGCTTGGATTACAGCAACATCCTCCTCTGTGGCCTTCCACTAAACACTCTTGCTCCATTCTTATCCATCCTCAACTCCCCTACCGGTCTAATCCACCTGTCACCTCGCTTCTCTTCTGCCTCGCCCCTCTGCCAATCCCTACACTGGCTACCCGCTGTTCAACAAATTATTTCCGGAGCTTCAAAGTGTGGTAAGCACTAGGACCAAGCAGACATTGCTGTTCCCATAAATGGTAATGAGCAGATTCCGCCTAAAGAATGGACAAGATCATTCTTTTGGCAGCAGAATTTTAGCGGTGGATTATCCACTGGCTGTCCTGGCATGCTTGAAGTTTTAGTTTTGCAACAGCTGGAGGCATACCGGTTGGCAAACACTGCTCTATAGACTTCTGAACAAGGATAATGTCCTAGGCATTAGACCATAAAGAGTGGCAGCCGTGTTGGTAATTTTCCTTGTCTACAGAATTTTAATTAAAGTAATTTGAAGTCTCATAACTAAAATGTTATGAAACTAAACGTATATGCAATGCTTTACATTCTGCAATGTAAGCTCATTTGCCTCATTTCTCATTAGCTCTAAGTTGAAATACTAAGGCTATGTTCACATAACCTATTTTGAAATTCAATGATACACGTAAATGCAATAAAAAACTCTCATGTTCAACCTTTATTTGTGGCTACCTGGAACATTTTTATGTATGTTTTGGCATGTTCTGCACTTCTCCAGGCACCTATCACTTTTTATGCAAAATGTTGTCTTTGCTTGCAACTATAAAGTATTATAATAACAATAATAATATTTATCTATTGTGGGGGATGATGGCTGTGAGCACCTGGTGATGGACATTAGCCGCAAGCTGTTACCTAGGAGGTAGGGAACCCAGCCATGGAAAAGAAGTGGCTGGCTCTGGACCTTGGACCTTAGGAAGCCCCTCCGAAACGCGTAGTCCTTATGTATTACCACTTTTTATGATATTAATAAAAAGTTTGATACAAGCTACTCCTGACTCCCGTGTCATCACGCCACTGGTGTTAGTGCTCACAGTGCCGAAGTCGGTTTTTGCTGGAAGAACAAAGGAACCCATGGCAGGATTCCCGTCCTCCACATCTGTATCCCTAGATTATCTACCGTCCTCAACGGGACCAACGGCCAGCTGCTTACGACAGACCTGCTAAAAGAACCTGTTAAAAGTGCTTCACAGTGTTGGGCCTGCACTGTGCAACCTGAAAAGGTGAGCAGATTCCCTACCTACAATCCTAAACTCCCGGTAATCCCGGATAATCGGCACTATATAACGCCATCTCTGTCTCCCCCCTTTTTTCTTTCCTTATCCTATGGCTCTGGCCTGGGCACTCAAAAAGTTTTACATATACTTGTATGGGTAGTCCTTCATGGTGCTTACCGACCACAACCCTCTTGTATGGTTTGATCGTGTTTAAGGGGACAATGGCTGACTCCTAAGATGGAGCCTTGACCTGCAACTCTATGACTTCTGGATTCACTACCGATCAGAAAAGCAGAACAGGAACACCAGTGGCCTGTCACTGGATCGTGAGGTATGTAACCAATCCGTTAGAATTTGACAGTCACTTTAGACATGGAGAGAGCACTGTTATGGGCTGCAGGAATCCTTGAGCCATATGAACTATTCAAGCTCCCACCATCCTCCACTGGCGACAGAAGTTTTATAAGGGCAATGGGAATGTCTGTGTTCTATGCAGAGAATGAAACTGGACACTGTGGAAATTGCCGTGCCATTTAACTATGCAGTTCTGCCAAAATAAAGTCAGTCTTCCTTTTTAGTTGGCTTGAACTGGGTATCTGAGTCTCTTTGGGAAGGAAGCCTAGGGAGCAGACGCCCTTCTGGATGTCTGGATCGTAAGGTGCTGGGTCTAAACAGAGTTTCCCAGTCAGGGTATAAGGGGTTTGTTACAACTGTTTACAAGCGCCACAAAACACATAAATATGTGCATCAAAGGGCTACTCTGGCATTTAATAACTTATTTCCTATTCACACATTCTTTATGGGGGCATTGGAGATACACAAGTAATGCACTCATGTATCTCCGATGCTCCCATAGAGAATGCATGGAGCTTGTGTCAGCCCCGTCACTCCATGCAGCTGGGAGATTTGGGGCCCTGTTTTGGACATTGCGGGGAACCCAGAAGTCAGACCACAGCGATCAGACACTTATTCCCTATCCTGTGGATTTAAGTTTTAAAACGTTAGAATATTCCTTTGGTGTGCACTATTCTATACAAACAAAGAATTCAGGGCGTAAAAATGACACATGAACTGTACAGAATTTTACCATTGAATTTAAGGTAATTAAATGGGGGGAAAAAGCAAGAACGTAAAATAGAAGTATTGTAAGAGGTAATGCGGTTGTTTTACGCCCCAAATACTCGAAAGAAGGCATGTTTATCCGCAACCAGCTGTTTCACAAGGGTAAAACTGTGTTGAAATGAATAACAAGTTTCTTTATGGGCATAACTTATAACTTGTTACTATGAAAATAAACTGGACTAGCTGTATTGAGGGGTGAAATACATTAATTCTGTTGACTATCACATTAATAGTCCTTGTAAAAGAAAATAAGTATGCCAATACCATGCAAAAGGAGCTAAAAATATCTACAGCTTTGGGATCCTGAAATAAGAAGCTTACTTACATTAAAAGGTAGAGAAAATGACTTCTTATATGTATCAAACTTGTATGTGAGAATGAAAAAAACCACCATAAAATCCATACAACAGAGTAAGGCTCTGCATTTAGCAGCATTCTCTCCTACTGGTACACATGTCAAATTTATCCATATGCCCCCATTTAACTGACAGTGTCCTTCTGGCCTCCATTGAGCCAGCATACTTCCATATACATCGCTGTACAAAATGTAACAAAACGCATTGGAACGATGCATGCAAATGTGATCTCTTGTCTTACTAAAGATAACAAAATGGCATGAGAATTACATATTTATTGGGGTGATGTTATTCATTACATAGTGATAAACTAACAATATAAGAAAAAAGATCATAACCCAAGATCAGCAGGGATACCGATAATAACTTGTCTACCAACCTAGACCACCAGGGATGTAGATATTAAAGGGAAATTCACAGGCTGTTCACCTGTAGTAAACCTAATACACTGGGTTATAGTGCAGGTGGCCAGGAGTAAAATAAGGTATTACTTACTTAAATTGGTCTCCGCTTTTTTCCAGATATGGCCCCCTTTGCTTAGAATGCTAATGAGGTTTAGTGTGGAATGAAGGCGGATGCCGTCTTGCCAAGCTTTCTGCCTCCATTCTGTATGCTGCGCTATGCCCGCCCATCTATGCACACCCATTATTCTTCATTCTCACGCTGTAATGACTAGGACGTGGGAGTGAAGAATAATGAATATGCAGAAGTTAGGCGGGCACCGCTCAGCATACAAAATGGAGGCAGGGAAGCTCTGCAAGCCGCCTACCGCCTCAACTGCACACTAAACCTTATTAGCAGTCTAGCAATGGGGGCCAAGTTATACATCATTTTACTCCTGTTCACCCACACTATAACCCACATCCAGGGATGTAGATATTAAACTCTCTACTTTCCAAGACTCCAAGGGATGAAGATAACTGTTCTTCTTACTGTTTAATATCTATAACTTCTGTCACTCAGAAGTAGTACAGGGAATGAGAACCATACAAAAAAGCTTAATGATGCAAAAATATTCCATCTACAGAACACAGAACTGATGGCACCTGGGAATACTATACGGACGGAGGACTGCCGCCATCATGATCCATCAATACAGACATCACATGGTTTATGTTTACAGAAGTGGTATTGTCACTTGTCAATAGAACTAAAACAGCCCCTCCCACTTAAAGGGGTACTCCGCCCCTAGACATCTTATCCCCTATCCAAAGGATAGGGGATAAGATGTCAGATCGCCGCGGTCCCGCTGCTGGGGAGCCCCGGGATCCCCGCTGCGGCACTGCGCTATCATTACAGCCCAGAGCGAGTTCGCTCTGCACGTAATGACGGGCAATACAGGGGCCGGAGCATCGTTACATCACGGCCCGCCCCTTTCAATACAAGTCTATGGGAGGGGGCGTGGCGGTCGTCACGCCCCCTGCCATAGACTTGCATTAAGGGGACGGGCTGTGATGTCACGAGGGGCGGAGCCATGACGTCACGCTGCTCAGTCCCTTGTATCGCCCGTCATTACACACAGAGCGAACTCGCTCTGTGCTGTAATGATAGCGGGGTGCTGCAGTGGGGATCCCGGGGCTCCCCAGCAGCGGGACCGCGGCGATCTGACATCTTATCCCCTATCCTTTGGGTAGGGGATAAGATGTCTAGCGGCAGAGTACCCCTTTAAGGAAAGGCCGATTTAGTTCCTATTCAGCCACATCTTTTACTGTCCCTATACAATCTAAGCCAATTAGAAAGAACACACCTTCACCTGTAGCTCCTGTGGCCCCTATTATACGAGATGGGGCCACTCCTGGTGACTATAGGCTTGTCACCCAGCTTTCCACAGACCCTGCTTACAGTCTAGGAGGAAAAAGGGGTGACACATGACATGAAAAATGATTGATTTGTATAATGGTCCAGCCTAAAAAAAAAACATAAGGCAATACACATAGGGGTGTATGAGCTAGTAAACGGTATCTGTGTCTGTTGTAGGCCTGTCTCAAAAAGGTTCTCAACACATAGAAAACTGTAAACTGTAAATGTAAATAAATAAACGGTAGGAAAGACAGCATGAAAGACAAAAGGGAACGGTTTTCTTAAGGCCAAAAAGTGAAGCATACTGAGTAAGGGTTGGTGACCTGCAAATCCTGTCGAATCAATAGGAAGTACTGTAGCAACCAATAGATTTTGTTATCATTCCACACTTTAGCAACAGTGCTTTCTGTCAAGTGTAAATGCACAAACCAGTTTGTTCTTATGGGGGTCAAAACTTAAAGTTAGAAGACAGATAGCAGATTAGGCTAAAGTAGACCAAGTTTCCCGGGGATTATCCAACATAAGGTGACTTTAATAATTAAGTGTCATAAAGGAATGGAGATGCTTACCAAGGATCTGTGCTTGTGTTGGCAATAATTGGCTGTGTCCTGTGTCCCCCATCGCACTGTTGACTACTTCCTATTCCTGTGGCCTCCCTCAGACTACAATCGTCAGGATCCTTTGTTTCAAGTTAGGAGGTGACATAATTCCCTCCCACAACCTGTGGATCTGTGTGATGATGAATGATCGCACATATGTGCCGGTAACATCATCAGGGGGATAGCTTCACACAAAACAGAAAGCAGCCAAGGCCCCTTCAGTATCTGACTTGTGATGTATTGTCTCGGGCCGCACAGCAAGCTGGGAACGGTCTGAGACAACACTAATTTTGTAGGTTGCAAACAATGAGCTTCTGGGGAAAAGAAAGACAAAGAAATTTGATACCAGCCACCAAACACAGGTAAGTGAAGTATATAAGTAACTAGACTTGACTTTGCTGACCCTGTCTTACATTCATAGAACCAAAAATCCCAGAATAACCCATGTAAGAAATAAGTGAGAAATATATTATAGACAGATTAAAGCTCTACAGGGCAGGTTCAGAGTTGGTTTCTAGGGAATAATAACAGTATGGTTAAAAGAGGAGGGAACGATAATACAATAAAGAGAAAGGTAAGGTATTTAATTAGGTGTTAAGTGGCAGCTGGGGAAAGAGACTGGATGAGGTGTAAGGGAATAGGGCCATAAGAAGAGGGAGCCTTCCTATTATTTAGTCAAATGTCAGGACAGTCATAGACAGCTGCATTTTAGACCTAAAAAGGGAGTTGATAGCATCAAAAAGTTGTAAAAGAGTTATTAAATATAAGGGAGGTAAAATAGTCTTGTTTTGTGAGGGAAAGGCCATAGTTTTGTAAAGGAGGGAATCTGCGGAGCTTAGTCATTTTCTCCATGGATGTTTGGCCCAGTTAGAGCACCAAAGAACAAATATATGATGTATGAAAAAAGTCAGCAAACTGAGCAGGGCTGGAAGAAGATGAGATCACATGGATGGTGGCGGATCAGGTCTGGTCCCTGATATGTATTATTTTTACTTGCCCTGTAACTTTTTTACCACACACATATATATATTATCATAGTATATGCCAGTATATGTGATATTTTTGGTCTCTCTTATTACGCATTTTTAGGAGTAAACATTCCCATTCCTTAGCGCCAGTGTTATTTGTGCATTTTTAATGGTGTTTTATGATGATTTTTTGTCGTGTAAATTTAATAGTTTGTTGAGTCTACCTATTTGTGTATAGGATTTGTCACAGTTAGCATTCTGAAGATGTGGACAATGCATCATGGTGAAAGATACAAAAACACACGTCTTGACGAGTTTCGGGTGCATGCTTCCCTTGTCAAATGATGATCTTTTAACAAAGGAAGCATGCTCCATAAAACGCATCAAGTTCTTCTTCTTTGATTGTCATCATTTCGCAATATCTCCCTGTAGGAGTCTAAATACACACAGTTATCTCTTGCATAGTATATAGCCTCTTTTAACCGGAAGAAATTACGACAGCTCTACAACACATTACAAACCCTGTACTAGAAAAACAGATTGCTAAAACCCTAAAATGACAAGAGATTGCTAGGAAAAAGGTTTGCATCGCCTAGACTGCCATATGCTCCATTATGTGACTTTACCAAGGTAAACAGTGACGTTGTTAGCACACAGTGACTAAGAATATGTCTCTAAAGGTCCTTCTAAATCCTTCACCTCCAGTTTTTCCACCAATCTTCCACCAACCATTCTCATTTAGCTAATGGAATAAGTACTATCTCATTTCATAATTTACTCTCTTCTAGAGTGGAGTAAAAGGTTTTTTTATGAGATCTTCCTATCTCTGTCTCTGGATGATGCAATGAACTATAGAGTATAAAAAATAGTGAAAACATTATTTAACAAAAAAAAGGCTATCCGTTTACAATATTCTTCTTTCAGCAGCCATTCACTACACATTCTCAATGACAGACTTTTCTTGCTGAGTGTATTAGCCATAAAAATCACCAAACCAAGGAAGGAAAATAAAGAGATTTTGAATAAGTATTACGTAAGCTGTAAGATGTATTCCAAATCACTAGACGGCAACCCCTATGTAGGGAATAGCTCGAAGAATAGTCCGAACAAGTGTATGAGGTTTTCTGGAATTTAGTAGTGAAGGCACAGAAAAAAAGTCAGACTTGTATCTTCACAGTATGGGAAGTATAGTCTTAAAGGGGCTGTCCAGGAATAGAAACCCAGAGCTACCTCTGTCCCCAGGTTGTGTGTAATATTACAACTTGGCTCCATTCACTTCAGTGGAAATGAACTGCAATACCACACACAACTTGTACTTAACTGGTTATGGTAGTGACAGCAACCCACAACCTTTTTCTCATAGAACATTTTTAACTTTATAACGTCCTACTGCAAGCACCCTCCCAGTTAGGTAATCACCCTCCATAGACCTTGTTAACTACGTGAACAGGCCATGACCTTGGATGCCATGGTTTTCACCTGGGTAAGAGAGTTCAGACAACAGTGTACAAAACTGTAAACATTTGTGAACCTTCTGACAGCTTTGATAAAAAAAAAAAACAGTGCCACATCTGTTGTCAGGTTGTGCGTGGTATAACAACTTGGATTCACTCACTACAATAGAACTGAGCTGTAATACCAAACACAACCTGAGGACAGGTGTAGTGCTGTTTTTGGAAAAATCTGATTTGTGTTTCTAATCTTGGTCAACCTATTTAAAATGTACTGAGTATACCATTAGGAAGGTAGGCCCAACAGTGTTAAGGGAACTCAAACAGACATGATGGCATTAGCCATTTGATTACAACAAGTTGAAATGCGTTTGTTTGCATGCTAATTTATGAAAAAAGTTTTTCCAAAATTGTGCATTTGTTTGAAAATGTGGTGCTGAGAAATTAGTGGTGACTTTAAACTTTGGTATAGGCTTATGAAAGACTTTGGAAAAACTGGATGCAGCAAAGATGACAAACAAAGCAATTCCTATGTAAAGTACAGAAAACCCTTTGAACTGTGTATGTGTGAGAACATAAACATGCTCAAAAATACTTACAGTGATAAAAAGACTTGATGAAATGATTAGATACAGCACAGTGTTCTAAACAGAGGAGTGCCCGAGGAGCAGCAGGGCACAGCAGTGGAAGAAATCTTGCAAGACTGTAAGTAGATCTGATAGATTTTTTGTTTTTCCTCATTATGTAAAACCTAACATGTAACATGTCTATCATCAGCTCTCATTTACCTCTATGCACACAAAAGAGTATTTTTCCCTTTCTTGAAAGAAATGCATAGTGACAACTTAGAAAACTGTGTTGTAAGCGATCTGAACGGCAGGTCATCTGACCAAGTTTGATTGGTTCCTGAGAAACTTTGTACACTTTGGAAAAAGGACCAGTGTGATGTTTCCTCATCAAGGATTACTACATCTTTTACTTCATCTGCAACAGAAGCAGAAAATCTTGCTCCATGATAGCCTATGAGGGCAGTGGTGTGAAGTCAATAGAATACCTGTAACTGGACAGCTGGGTCATAGAGCAACGACAAGCAAGCACCTTATGATGGTTTGTGTAGACAATGTTCAGTGCCCTAGGCTTGGTATGTGATGTCCAATTTTAACTGCAGTACAGAATGGATTATGATCATTTAGTTGTCATTCTGGTTGATTGTTGGTCTCCCAACCACTGGGGAGTGAAGCAGCTTCAAGGAAGACGCCGGCTCAGCATGGCGCAGGACACAGACCAACCTACCTGGTTGGTCTGTGTCCTGCGCCACGCTGAGCCGGCATCTTCCTTGAAGCTGCTTCACTCCTCTATGTATCTTTGGGCCGGAGGGCTGCGGACACCTTGATATTATGTGCTCACCATTGTTGTGTATGTGCTTACACAAGTACACCAGGTGAGCAGCTTACATGCCGTTTTATACACTCCATTGTTCTCTTTTAATACACCACGGAGCGCTGTTTTTCCTTCTTCTCCCAACCACTGGGACACTTAACATTGAACAGTGCAGACATTGTGGCATACGCGCATAGTGATCCTCCAGAGTGATAAACCAAGGCCTCTCAGTTCAAGGATAGGATAAGGCTTCAAGGGAACCCGGCTCAATCGGCGCTGAACGACCACAACAGGTGAACGGTTAAAAGGAATTTATTTGACAAGAATGCAACGCGTTTCCCTGCGAAGCCTTACCCTATACTGCAAACTAGGGATCGACCGATTATCGGTTTGGCCGATATTATCGGGCGATTATCACGATTTTGGGCATTATCGGTATCGGCAATTACCTTGCCGATATGCCGATAATACCCCGCCCCCGCACCGCCCCCACCGAACCGACCAATAGCACAGCCCCCCCCCACCGCCCTGCCGCACCGCATCGCACCCCCCACCGCACCGCCCCGCCCCGGCCCCATTGCTTCCCCCATCCCCGGTTTTATAATTACCTGTTCCCGGGGCCCAGGGTCAACGCTACTTCTGGCTCCTGCTGCGTCCTGCGTTACGCTGTGCGCAATGACGAGTGACGCGACGCGACGTCACCATCAATGCGCACAGTGACAGCTCAGGAGGACGCCACTGGAACCAGATGTAGAGTGGACCTCGGGCCCCGGGAACAGGTAATTATAAAACCGGGGATGGGGGAGGCAATGGGGCCGGGGCGGTGCGGTGGGGGGTGCGATGCGGTGGGGCGGTAGGGGGCGCGGAGTGGTGCGGCAGGGGGAGAGAAGCGGGTGGCGGCGGCGGTCTATGGCACTGCAAAAGCCGCTGCAGTTCATTGATTTAAAGCGCCTGCTTTAAATCAATGATCTGCAGCGGTGGGGGGGGGGGGGGGTAAATAGCCGATAACTTATACCGGAATATCGGTATAAGTTATCAGCTATCGGCCCTAACCTCCACAGATTATCGGTATCGGCCCCAAAAAAACGATATCGGTCAATTCCTACTGCAAACATCTACTGGAGGGCAGCAGTCAACCTACTATTATCTTACGCCTACATCATTGTTGTGTATGAATTTGCACAACCACCCAGGGTGAGCAAGTAATTTGTATAACAATTATTTCACCACGGGTTCTTACATTACTACTCTATGGAGCGCCTGTTTCTCTCATTCTCAGTTCAAGGAGTCTGTCCCCTCAGTTTGTTACAAGTGTTGATAACTGGCTCACTGACGAACAGGAGGTGTTACACAATCATACAATACTGCCTTCATCTGAAAACAGTTTGAAACCTGCAAGAGTTCAGGATTTTTTTTTTATAGTGACATGGAAAAAATATATTTTAACATAAAAAACTTGATATAAACAAAAAGTCATTTTGTGATGACACATTCCCTTTAAGTCAGACACACGTGTGAGCAGTCATGGCAGCAAGAAAGATAAGATCATTTAAAAATGGAGAATGTAATATCCTCATCCAGCAAGCTGACAACGGAGCACAATGCTTCACTTACATCAATGCATTACGGCTTATTGAGCACTTCATCTGATAAAATATATAGTTAAAATTACTATTAAGATCATGAAATATCTTCTCAGAACTGAAAGGATCAATATTAAACATAATGGACTACGTAGAAGATGGCCATGTGTCACCTTTCACCTACGCACAAAAAGATTCCAGCATCCACTTAGAGAGGAATAAAATCACTTCTTTTAATAGGCATTATTAAAATCCATAATAAAGTGCTGAAATAGAATACACCACTCACAGTTCTAGGCCTTACATGGTGCTTGACATTAGCATGAATAGATGTAACATTTGAAGGGTTAAAAAGAAATATTACCACGTTAAAGAAAGTGTCACTTTTTTTTCCAATTTAGAGACAGATACTAAAAAAATTATTTTTTATTTCTAACCTAATATTCCATATTCTGATTGCTGATGTATTTATTTTTTTATTACGGGGGAGTAGTATAACCTAAGCTTATGCTCTTCTATGTTAACAGCAACAGAGAAATAGTTTACAGCAGCTATATGAATCATAGGAAATAACAGTCTGGAGGTAACCTATTGACTTCTATGGGAGATTGTTCTAGACATGCTATGTGAGCTGTACAGAGGTTTGTGCAGGGAGGGGGACAACTCAATCTGTGACCACATTTACAGACATCTCTCAAGTGCCAAGCATTTCCATCTTCTATCATTGTTTGCAATCTCCTTCACCTGCAATGGAAATGCAGGACCCTGTGGTCTCTTATTTACATATGTAACATGGCACACACCTTTCCACAATCCCCCCTGGTTGGATGCGCAGTGGAGACTAACTGCCAATACTTCTTGACCAGACCAGAAGATTGCATGAACATGTGTGACCACCTTAATTCCATAAGGTGGTCATAACAAGCGTAACAGGATATCAAAACAATGGGTTCATGTGGGATGGGAGTAAGTATATGACTCAAATAATACATTAAAAAAATTCTTGTACATTTGAAATACGTTTCAATTTACAATATGCTCCAGTTTAGGCTTGTTTTTCTTAATGGGAAACACCCTTAAAAGATGTTTTCGAGGGCAAAATAATTGTCATCCTATCTATAGAGTAAGCAATCAATTCCAATCAGAATCCCTATCGATCAGTTGAACTGCACAGCCACAGCACACGTAAACTGTTTAGCACAGCTGTGGCCACTGGTTGGGCCTTGTACCCATTAAAGTAAATAAGAGTAACATTGCAGTAACCCGATACTACAATTATACAATGTACGGAGGCAAATTCCAGCTCCATACATTGATTACATCCGGGTGCCATTGCTGTGCCAAACAGGTGATTGTTGGGGGTGTCCAAAGTCACACCTGGCCAATCAGCTATTGATGATCTATCCTGTGGTTAGGATGTCCATAATTTTTTCCCCTGGAAAACACCCTTTATATTGCTTGGACCCTAAGCACAAATTTTTAATCTAAAATGCCTGTGAATGTGCTTTTATCACCTACCTAGTTCTGCAATTAGGGCATCTTGAACTGTTAATAAAGCACATTTTCTGTAGCCACACTGAAATGGTCACTGTCATTTTAACAAATTTGTACATTTGAGAAAAATGCCTCTTTCTCCACTTATCAGCTGTATTTCCTGCTCCCTGCCTTCCTAAACTTACCATTTTCTCTAAAAGACAGCTCAAGTCTGACTGGAAACAGCTCAGCTGACTAGAAGATCAATGTATAGCTGCCCACCTAAATCTGTTAGAGGGGAAAAAGGCAAGAAGGGGAGGAATGAAAGTGGCTTAACACAGCGGTTTATAGTGAGCATTCAATCAAATCCTAGCGGTGAATTCACAGTTTACACTGCTCAGTTTTACTCTCTAATGTCCTTCATGTTGCTGTTTTTGAGGATGTGCTATAGAGATAAAAGGAAAGAAGATCTCCTCTTCTGTGTGTGCAGTGTTTGGAAGTCAAACATAGACGTTAGTTTACACCCAGCAGCTCTACTGCACCATTCACACTACAGAATTTTGGCAGTAGACATTCCACCACAGAAAATCTGGACCCCAGACTACACCCAAAGAATGAACAAGTAATTTTTTTAGGGTGATTGAAAATGCATTGCCATCTATGGAGACAGCACATTTCCGAGCACTGGCTTGTCCTGCTGTTGCCTGCTGCAGATGGAATCTCTGCCTGGAATTACTCTGGGTGTAGATTTCATAGAGTGAATGAACTCTTATTGGTATAAGTGTGCAGCAGAGTCATAATTTTCCTTACATTACTTTTTAGATGTATATGTTTCAGTAATCCTTAGTTTGTCACTTGGGGTCCATGTATACGTAGGGGGAGATTTATCAAAACCTGTCCAGAGGAAAAGTTGCCCAGTTGCCCATAGCAACCAATCAGCTCACTTCTTTCATTTTGCAGAGGCCTTGTTAAAAATGAAAGAAGCGAGCTGATTGGTTGCTATGGGCAACTTAGCAACTTTTCCTCTGGGCAGGTTTTGATAAATCTCCCCCGTAATGTTTTCTTGTCGAGGAGTGAATACACTCCAAACCTTCCATTCTGCAGACAATTCCTCTTACTCTGCACAATCCGCTATTGACTGTAAAGTTTTTAATAAAGTGGTTCTTTTCCACACACAGTGGGCGAGTCAGCTACTTGTAATTAAAAATGAACACAACTTTCATTAAGTCCCAGTTTTCTTCTTGTTTTTGTCTTTTTTGCAGAATCAATGTTCATTTTTTTAACTTCTCCAAATTCTTATTTGTAACATCATGTTGTTGCTGCAGTGTACAGCCAGTACTGCTTATTGAGGGTTTAATGCTATAAACTCAGAATGCAGAACTACAGCATAACACAATTACTAGTGAAGGCTTCAATGACCTTTTTCCAGCTAATCTTATTGATAAGCTGACCACAGAGCAAATCAATGACTTAATTGGGGTGTTCTAAATTATCAATGTGCCCCCATTGCCTTCCTTATTGATAATAAATAAAAATTGCCAATTGAAATCTATTAAAAATGTTGTCATAGCAAAAAGATCTTACCTCCTCCAGGACGTCATATCTTTCTTTTCTTTACAGGCTGTTACCAATAGCAATGTCCTCTTCTAGTTGGGTAACTATGCACCAAAAATCTTCTGCTTCTGCCCATGAAACCCTGTGGCAGTCAGCAGTTGCAGTATTGGCTTGCTGTGGTGCAGGGAGGGTAATTCCCAGGGTTGGGAACAATGCGCATGTACCATCTCACTGCTTAGAGGCAATATGACGAACATAGCAGGGAGAAGTCTGTGCATACTCGACCTCTAAGCTATTGAAATACAAGAGGGTGTTGCTATGGGTAACAGCCTGTAAAGAAAGGCAGCCAATGGAGTCCTGGAGTGGGCAAGATCTTTATTTTAGGACAAAATATTTTATGTCTTCCAGGGGTGTAGAAATTTAATAAAAAAAAACTTTTCTACAGGACTAAAACGGAGCCAAATCTACATGTCCCTCATGACGATCCATTTGTTCAGGCCAATTTTCACTTTTGCACTCTTGTTTTTTTCCTCCTCGCCCTATAATAGCCACAACTAACTACTATAATAATACCTTTTAATTTTTCAATAACATATTTTCTGAAGCAAACAAATATATATATATATATATATATATATAATCAGTGAAGTGAAATTGAAATAGTAAAAGATAATTTAGCAAATTTGGCGGTTTTCTTTTCTACGTCATTCATCTTGTGGTTGAGCTAACATATTATTTCGATACTTTAGGCCGCCTGATTACAGCAATACCAGATTTTTATAGATTCTGTCATGTTTTACAATTTTTTTTTAAATTCTGAACTTTTTGGAATATTTTTAATTGCCATTTTTTTTCTGGGATATTATAAAAATTGCAATTCTGTGGTTTGATATTATTTTTTACATTTACGTCATTTACCGTATGGGATACATAATGTTATATTTTAATAGTTTGTACAATTACGCATGCAGTGATACTAAATGTGTTTATTTTTATTATGTTTACATGTGTTTATATAGGAAAAGGGAGTGATTTGAACTTTTAACATGGAAGCGGTTAATCTGTGTCTTATTTTTTTTAATTTTTTTTTAAAACTATATTAGACTTTTAGGAGAAATCATTAGATTCCTCATACAGATCAATAGAGTTCTATTGAACTCCATTGATCTGTGTGTTCTGCGCTCGATTGATAGAGCCTGTTCCAGCCAAGCTGTTTCAATGACAGAGCCTCGGGACAGCAGGGAACAGAGGTAAACCCTCCGGCTACCTCTATGTGGATCGCCCACTCGGGATCGCTCTACGGGGGGGGGGGCATCCACCCACACTAGCCCACCAGGGAGCATTCACATATCCATTTAGATGCCGCTGTGAGCTTTGACAGTGGCGATCTAAAGGGTTAATAGCCAGCCGCATGCTGGCTATTAGCGGCAACCGTTGGCTACTGAAATCAGCCGGGAGCTGCAGAGTATGGAGCGGGCAGGAGTCCGGAGCCCGCTCCATACAGACTGCTGAGTGCCGCCACGCTTGTCAGGTCCGGCCTTGCTTACCCGAAGCAGGGCTAAGAGCCAGAAAAATTCACCTGCCCGGCGCCCGGAACTGCATGTCCCGGCATCGGGCGATAGAAATTTCATAACCCTGTATTCTAACTGGCAACTTTTTTTTTTTTATAAGGGAGGTAATGAGGGCACATTGATAACTTGGGCCAACCCCTTTATCTATCTTGACAACTGGTACAAAATCTTGCAGACTATTATGTCATACTTATCAGGTTTTAAAAAATCCTACTGGTGCTTCTCATAACACTTTTTAAACACAGCAGGATGTCCAATGTAACAAGCTTTACACTAGTTTCAACCGTGTTCTTTCAATAAAAAACTATTATAATGGTTACACATTTAGGAAACTAAACAACCCCTTCTATAGGCGTGAGCAGAGTACTGCTGCAAAGAGCAGGCCTGAGAGGACTAAATATACATCAAACTCCTACAGCAATTATACAAAACAGAGAAGAACATAAAGATTAATGTATTACTTTCTTTCTTTTTTTTAACAAGTGAGTGGCAGTGCCATCAGCTCACAATGTAAAGTTGATATGACAGCATTTAACGATTGTATTCTGTAAACTTGTCTGGTACTATGACATTACAAAACCAATCAATTTCCTGCTCTGTGAAATTACAGTTCATCATTTTACACCTCATTTACAGCTCAAACAAGCAGAGTACAACTATATCCTTATATTGCTTTATGTCATTCGTCACATCAGTGTCATCATCTTGCCCCTTAACATGTACTGTGAGGTTATGTAGAGATGTACTGTGAGGTCATGTAGAGATGTACTGTGAGGTCATGTAGAGATGTACTGTGAGGTCATGAAGAGATGTACTGTGAGGTCATGTAGAGATGTACTGTGAGGTCATGCAGAGATGTACTGTGAAGTCATGCAGAGATGTACAGTGAGGTCATGCAGAGATGTACTGTGAGGTCATGTAGAGATGTACTGTGAGGTCATGCAGAGATGCACTGTGAGGTCATGCAGAGATGCACTGTGAGGTCATGTAGAGATGTACTGTGAGGCCATGCAGAGATTTACTGTGAGGTCATGTAGAGATGTACTGTGAGGTTATGTAGAGATGTACTGTGAGGTCATGTAGAGATGTACTGTGAGGTCATGTAGAGATGTACTCTGAGGTCATGAAGAGATGTACTGTGAGGTCATGTAGAGATGTACTGTGAGGTCATGTAGAGATGTACTGTGAGGTCATGTAGAGATGTACTGTGAGGTCATGTAGAGATGTACTGTGAGGTCATGTAGAGATGTACTGTGAGGTCATGTAGAGATGTACTGTGAGGTCATGTAGAGATGTACTGTGAGGTCATGCAGAGATGTACTGTGAAGTCATGCAGAGATGTACTGTGAGGTCATGCAGAGATGTACTGTGAGGTCATGCAGAGATGTACTGTTAGGTCATGCAGAGATGTACTGTGAGGTCATGTAGAGATGTACTGTGAGGTCATGCAGAGATGTAATGTGAGGTCATGCAGAGATGTACTGTGAGGTCATGCAGAGATGTACTGTGAGGTCATGCAGAGATGTACTGTGAGGTCATGCAGAGATGTACTGTGAGGTCATGTAGAGATGTACTGTGAGGTCATGTAGAGATGTACTGTGAGGTCATGCAGAGATGTACTGTGAGGTCATGTAGAGATGCACTGTGAGGTCATGCAGAGATGTACTGTGAGGTCATGCAGAGATGTACTGTGAGGTCATGTAGAGATGTACTGTGAGGTCATGTAGAGATGTACTGTGAGGTCATGCAGAGATGTACTGTGAGGTCATGCAGAGATGTACTGTGAGGTCATGTAGAGATGTACTGTTAGGTCATGTAGAGATGTACTGTGAGGTCATGTAGAGATGTACTGTGAGGTCATGTAGAGATGTACTGTGAGGTCATGTAGAGATGTACTGTGAGGTCATGCAGAGATGTACTGTGAAGTCATGCAGAGATGCACTGTGAGGTCATGCAGAGATGTATTGTGAGGTCATGCAGAGATGTACTGTGAGGTCATGCAGAGATGTACTGTGAGGTCATGCAGAGATGTACTGTGAGGTCATGTAGAGATGTACTGTGAGGTCATGTAGAGATGTACTGTGAGGTCATGTAGAGATGTACTGTGAGGTCATGCAGAGATTTACTGTGAGGTCATGTAGAGATGTACTGTGAGGTCATGTAGAGATGTACTGTGAGGTCATGCAGAGATGTACTGTGAGGTCATGTAGAGATGTACTGTGAGGTCATGCAGAGATGTACTGTGAGGTCATGCAGAGATGTACTGTGAGGCCATGCAGAGATTTACTGTGAGGTCATGTAGAGATGTACTGTGAGGTCATGTAGAGATGTACTGTGAGGTCATGTAGAGATGTACTGTGAGGTCATGCAGAGATGTACTGTGAGGTCATGCAGAGATGTACTGTGAGGTCATGTAGAGATGTACTGTGAGGTCATGTAGAGATGTACTGTGAGGTCATGTAGAGATGTACTGTGAGGTCATGTAGAGATGTACTGTGAGGTCATGCAGAGATGTACTGTGAGGTAATGCAGAGATGTACTGTGAGGTAAAGTAGAGATGTACTGTGAGGTAATGTAGAGATGTACTGTGAGGTCATGCAGAGATGTACTGTGAGGTCATGCAGAGATGTACTGTGAGGTCATGTAGAGATGTACTGTGAGGTCATGCAGAGATGTACTGTGAGGTCATGCAGAGATCCTGTTGTCAGGTCATGTAGAGACATCGTGTTGTGAGGACACACAGAAAAGCCTTGTTGTGAGGACGTTCAGAAGTCCTGTTGTGAGGTCAGACATTTTGTGATGTCCCACATAAAAGTCTTGTTGAGAGGTCACGCAGAGAAATCTTGTGATGTAAGAAAAAGACATCTTGTGAGGTCATACAGATGTCTAGTTATGAAGAGATGCGGCTACTTCTCTTTGAGGTCACACACAGACATCTTGCTGCAGGGTCATGCAGGGATGTCTAGTTGCAACTTCATGCAGAGAGGTCTTATTGCAAGGTTTTTGCTATATTGTAGACTATTTGTGTGTACATTTTTCATATTTACTTTGTTTATTGTATATGTTTTATTACAGATGAGAAGCATGTCACCAGGGTTCCACTATGAACAGCCTGCTGCTGGTGGACTAATTCAGGTTACTGACAAAGAAGCCCTGTAAGAGACAAGTGAGATGGAAGGCAAAAATGGTCAGGTTGCCTGCCAAGTTGTTGTGCTGCTAAAAGACAGATGCTGGCTAACTGACTGAAGAGGCAATTCCTGCTTGGTCGCAACTTATAGAGGGACAGCTGCATGCCCCAGAGACAAGAGGCCTGCCAACGGCTGTTACAGAAAAAAGCAGTAAGGCCTGCAGAGGATAGGACTGCAAAAGAGCTGCAGCCATAACAGTTGTGGAAAATGGACAGAGACCAGAGCAGGTTTAGGAAAGCCAATTGCCGTGACTGGAAGTAAAGACTGTAAATGGAACAGATAACTTATTTTTAAGATTGGGCCACAGTGCAAACTGCCACTTTGCCTGAAGCCACATTTGGTAACTAAGCAATGTAACTCATCATAATAGCAGTCAAGCTTTGGAACTTGAGAGCAAAATTACAGTCATGGCCGTAAATGTTGGCACCCCTGCAATTTTTTAAGAAAATGAAGTATTTCTCACAGAAAAGGATTGCAGTAACACGTTCTTCCATACACTTGTGTATTCCCTTTGTGTGTATAAGAACTAAACCAAAAAAGGGAGGGGAAAAAAGCAAATTGAACATAGTGCCACACCAAACTTTCAAAATTGTGGAAGTTCACTTAGTCTATGCATTGTGTGTCTGTGTGTGCCACACTAAGCATGGACAACTGAAAGAGGAGAAGAGGACTTAAGAATCAAATTTGTGGAAAAATGTCAACAATCTAAAGGTTACAAGTCCATCTCCAGAGATCTAGATTTGCCTTTGTCCACAGTGCGCAACATTATCAAGAAGTTTGCAACCCATGGCACTGTAGCTAATCTCCCTGAGTGTGGACAGAAGAGAAAAATTTATGAAAGGTGTCAACGTAGGATAGTACGGATGGTGGATAAGCAGCCCCAAACAAGTTCCAAAGATATTCAAGCTGTCCTGCAGGCTCAGGGAGCATCAGTGTCAGCGCGACCTATCCATCGACATTTAAATGAAATGAAGCGCTATGGCAGGAGACCCAGGAGGTACCCCCTGCTGAAAAAGAGACATAAAAAAGCAAGACTACATTTTGCCAACATGAACTTGAGTAAGCAAAAATCCTTCTGGGAAAACATCTTGTGGACAGATGTGACTAAGATAGAGCTTTTTGGTAAAGCACATCATTCTACTGTTTACCGAAAACGGAATGAGGCCTACAAAGAAAAGAACACAGTGCCTACAGTGAAATATTTTGCTGCCTCTGGCACTGGGTGCCTTGAATGCATCATGAAAGGCATCATGAAATCTGAGGATTACCAATGGATTTTGGGTTGCATTGTACAGGCCAGTGTCAGAAAGCTGGGTTTGCGTCCAAGATCTTGGATCTTCCAGCAGGACAATGATCCCAAACATACTTCAAAAAGCACCCAGAAATGGATGGCAACAAAGTGCTGGAGAGTTCTGAAGTGGCCAGCAATGAGTGCAGATATAAATCCCATTGAACACCTGTGAAGAGATCTTAAAATTGCTGTTGGGAAAAGGCGCCCTTCCAATAAGAGAGACCTGGAGCAGTGTGCAAAGGAAGAGTGGACCAACATTCCGGCTGAGAGGTGTAAGAAGCTTATTGATGGTTATAGGAGGCGACTGATTTCAGTTCTTTTTTCCAAAGGGTGTGCAACCAAATATTAAGTTAAGGGTGCCAATAATTTTGCCCAGCCCATTTTTGGAGTTTGGTGTGACATTATGTCCAATTTGCTTTTTTTCCTCCTTTTTTGGTTTAGTTCCAATACACAGAAAGGAAATAAACATATGTATAGCAAAATGTGTTACTGCAATCCTTTTCTGTGAGAAATACTTCATTTTCTTGAAAGATTTCAGGGGTGCCAACATTTACGGCCATGACTGTACTTTGAGAGTTTTAAAGGGGTACTGTTAAAATGTCAAACAGATTAAATTACTTCTATTTAAAAATCTTAACCCTTCCAGTACTTATCGACTGCTGTATGCTCCACAGGAAGTTCTTTTCTTTTAAATGTCTTTTCTGTCTGACAATTGGTGCTCTCTGCTGACACCTCTGTCTGTCTCAGGAGCTGTCAAGAGCAGGAGCAAATCCCCATATCGAACCTATCCTACTCTTGACAATTCCTGAGACAGACAGAGGTATCAGCAGAGAGCACTAAGGTCAGACAGAAAAGAAATGTAAAAAGAAAAGAACTTCCTGTGGAGCATACAGCAGTTGATAAGTACTGGAAGAGTTACGATTTTTAAATAGAAATAAGTTACACATTTGTTTAACCTTCTGACACCAGTTGATTTAAAAAAAATAGTTTTTCACCGGAGTACCCCTATAAAGCGGTATTCTAACAATATGAAACATTTTCTAACTCTGGGCGCTGTAAAAATAAAAAAAGCAAGCATACTCGCATTCCCTCATCTCCTGCTACTGTTGTTCCAATGGTGCCTGGTCTTCACTGCTTTCTCTGATATGCTGTCTCTACAGGAAATGCCAGCTCAGCCATTCACTGGCTGAGGCAAGTCACCAGTGTAAATACTGTCTGGCTACGAAGCAAAACATCAGAGGACAGGGACCAGGAGCTTTTGGATCAGGGCAGGGGATCAGGGTAGGAGTATGCTTGTTTTTTTTTTATTAGAATTTTTTTTTGTACTGCCGGAATACCCTTTCAGCAAACCTGTGTGTACGTAATTTGCTTTTCACTCTATCCTTTCACTTGTAGGTTGTCCATCCTTAAACCTCTTCATCTTGCAAAGAGATCATACCCTACTCCAATTCAGTCCAGTAACAAGCTTATTAAGAAAAGTCAAATTGTAAGGTCATTGAGGAAAGCTGTAAGGTTATTGAGAGAAATGAGGTTACAAAGCAACCAAAATGTTATCAAATCAAAATACATAATCAAAAATACAAAAATGCACTTTGTCCTAAAATGGGCACTGGCAAATTCAAAAACTTTTTATATGTTGTACATCTTGACAAAACATTAATGACTGCAGCATTATCATAATAATTATGGATGCATATTTATGTTAATTTTACTGCAATGCTTTAAATTAATATGATAAGAGGACATTACTTTCTTCATTGTCTTCATTCTCAATTGAACATATGCTAACATTGGAATCATTCCAAAAAAACTGACGCTGATCCTGACAGGGATGTGGAGTCGGAGTCGAGGAGTCGGACTAAATTTTGGGTACCTGGAGTCAGAGTCTGAGTCGGCAAACAATGCACCGACTCCGACTCCTACTAAATTTAGATTGCAATGAAAAAAAAAAAAAAAAAAGTTTAAATGTCCCAATTCACAAAAAGTTATAATTAATGACTTCTCTACTGTAAGAATAAAGACCAATGCATGCAGTGCCTCACATAACCGAAAAGCATGCTTTTCATGTGCTTCACTATATGGCACGCAACGCACAGTTAGGGGCGGCAATACTTATACTTTCCATAGTGTTGTGTTCTGCTGTTACAGGGAACCCATGGGTAACCTAGCCTCTCACTGATAAGGGATTAAGTAAATACGTTTTTTGAAGGACTAGAGACACTTGTGTAAGTGAAAGGAATGGAGGGTCAATAGTTCAAGACTGAAAGTGTAAGCCATTGGAAAAACTGCTGCCATTCAGCTAAGGTTATCAAAACTTGTAAACTCCGATTGTTAGCTTAAAGGGGTACTCTGCCCCTAGACATCTTATCCCCTATCCAAAGGATAGGGGATAAGATGTCAGATCGCTGGGGTCTCGCTGCTGGGGACCCCCGGGATCGCTGCTGCTCTGCGAGTAATGACGGGCAATACAGGGGCCCAAGCATCGTTACGTCACGGCTCCGCCCCTCGTGACGCCACGGCCCGCCCCCTCAATACAAGCCTGGGGCTTCCATGATAGTGACTAGTGATGAGCGTCATTGGCCATATTCGAATTTGCGATATTTCATGAATAAACGGACGAATATTCTTCCTATATTCACGAATTTCGCATATTCGTTATATTCGTTGTGTATTTGCGTATTCGTTGCATATTCACGTAATTGCAAATGCACGTATTTGCGGAAGAAAACAGTGAACCAACATTACTATCGGTTGCTAGGGATATTGATAACCTCTGACAAGTTTATTTGCATCATTCTCATTGGCCCACAAGCTAAAAGAAGGAATATGCGAATATGCAAAATATTCGCACTCCACAGTCTCACACAGTAACTAGTATTGGAGAATTCTTTAGACCACAAGCTGGAAGCAGGGAGGGATGATCACTGTGATGTGTTCTGTGGGAAAAAAAAAAGGAATATTCGTAATTTCGAATATATAGCAAATATATTCTCAATATACGCGAATTTGCAATATTCGCATAAAAAATTTGAAATGCGAATATTCGCGCCCAACAGTAAGTGACATCACATGCATGCATGTCTATATGAGCTGTCATGCCCCCTCCCATAGACATGAATGGAGGGGGCGTGGCGTGACGTGTCAATCATTCTGTAATGCCGCAGCGCCAGCTCAGAGATCGCGGGGGTCCCAGTGTCCAGACCCCCTGCTATCAGACATGTTATCCCCTATCCTTTGGATACGGGATAACATGTCTAGGGTAGGGGTAGGAGTACCCCTTTAAAGGGGTTCTCCCTTGTTTATACTGTTTTTTGTTATTATGTTTGTGTGTTATGTGTGTATACGGTAAGTATGTTTTTTTTAATGTGGGTTGTGATTATGTATATATGTTTTTTCTTACCTTTTGTGAAGATCCGGAAGCTGGTCCCTTTTTCTTCCAGTAGCTTGCTGTGCACCTCGGCCTCCGCCATGTTGTGTTCGGTAAGTGGGATGTCGGGGGTGTGTTCTTGCTTCAGTCCTTCCTATCTTCTGATGTCCGAGGCAAATCTTTTCTTCCTGTTTCTTCCTTGGCTCAGCGACGAACCTGCGGCCTCTTCCGGCGCATGCGCAGGTAGTTTGTTTGTTTGGTTTACCAATAAAGTTTTTTTGTCTAATTGACAAACTGTCTGCGCATGCGCCAGTACGGAAGTGCTACGCTAACAGCGTAGCGTACCTTAGGTCTACGCTAATAGCATAGCTTTGTGCAAGCGCAGACAGTTTGTCAATTAGACCAAAAAAACTTTATTGTATACAAATAAAATAAAAAAACTACCTGCGCATGCGCTGGAAGAGGCCGCAGATTCGTCGCTGAGCCACAGAAGAAACAGGAAGAAAAGATTTGCCTCAGATGTCAGAAGATAGGAAGGACAGAAGCAAGAACACACCCCCGACATCCCACATACCGAACACAACATGGCGGAGGCCGAGGTACACAGCAAGCCACTGGAAGAAAAAGGGACCAGCTTCCGGATCTTCACAAAAGGTAAGAAAAAACATATATACATAATCACAACCCACATAAAAAAAAACATACTTATACACACATAACACATAAACATAATAACAAAAAACAGTATAAACAAGGGAGAACCCCTTTAAGCAAGTCCCTGCACAGCAAATTAGGCCCCTACATAGACACATTCACATCTCTGTTTTGCTGGACACTTCAGAAGCATTGTTACTATTGTGCTCTATATACCTACATTTATTCAGCAAGTATCAGGAAGCCTAAATGACTAACATATATATCAATGGTTTGTGTTCTATACATAGGGCTCACAACACAGCATACAGTTGCAGTTGTGTATTTCTTGGCCATATGCAGTTAAATACTTCTGAAATGCTGCTGTTAACCAGCGTTGTTTAATACTTGCTAGTTTTACTAATTACACCCTGATTACTAAATAGCAAAAAGTATTAAAAAATGCAGGTTAACAACAGAAGTCAAATGGCAAAGGAACTCCAACACTGCGTGATCAGATCTAAATTACATTGGGTCTGATGGTGAACCCTGCATTTGACCAGCATCAGTAAGCCAATGACATATAGCAGCAAACAGTATGAAAGTGGCACTCACCATGAGATGGCAAAGTTTGTTTTTATTCTTCATAAAAGGTGCATAACGACAGGGGATGGTACAGATGGCAGGGGCATTCAGTCCCAAGTGCTCCTGCCATCTGTATCATCCCCTGCTCTGTCTTATATTATGCACCTTTTATGAAGAATAAAGATGAACTTTGTCATCTCATGGTGAGTGCCACTTTCACACTGTTTGCTGTTAACAGCAGAAGTGTTTACGACATGGCCAACTGCAACACAACCACAAAATAACCGCATGGTGTGATTTTACCCTATGAAACTCCTGTTCCTGACTTTCTCTAAACGTGCTGCTTGGTTCTTATGCTACAGAATAACTGGAAGTAGAGTTTAGGATTCATGCCAAAAAAGGGATAAGTCATCACACTATGTGCTACCTTATTAGATTGCTGGACAGAATAATCCAGAAGACCTGACGAAACTACAAGTGCAAGCTTAGTGACTGCTGCACAGAAATCTGACCAACTAGTATTAGATCAGGCACAGGCCATTTTGATGATAAATGGAGCACTGTCTGATCTATTGATTGTCACCGAAGCACTATAAAGCATGCCATCAGATTTATAAAGTCATTTATAAAGGGAGCCGACAAAGTTTGTAAGCCAGTGTACAAATCCAAAATGATGTACTTTGGTACCAGAGGATGATTTTTATAAATGGAATATTGAGTATTTTCATGTCGTACAATTACATTTTTAGTCATTGTTATTATTATTTTGCTTTCAGCAAGCCTATGTCTATGAATAAGTGACTTTCTAAATCATTCTAAAGTGTTGAGTCAAATTACAGAAATTATTTAGACAATTTTAATCAATACGGAAATGTAACTGCCTTAAAGAAGATTCTAAATATGAGCTACAGAATAAAAAATACAATAATTTAAGCCAAGGCTTGTGAGATCAGAAAAAATCAGCTTTTCTTATTTCAGAAATAGCACCATTCTTGCCCATGCACCACATACACATGGACACTCAGGTCGGCCGAACATTCATGCGTTGTGAATGAAAAAAGGGGAGGTGCCGTTGGAATACAATATACCTGAAATGTCCTGCACATTAGAGAATAATCTGATCACACCAAATCCAGTCGGGTCGGAGAACTTTTATCTAATGTGTATGGGGACCTTAAAGGGGTACTCCGGCGCTAAGACATCTTATCCCCTATCCAAAGGATGGGGACCCCCGTGATCTTCCACGCCGCACCCCGTTAGAATCAGTCCCCGGAGCGTGTTCGCTTCGGGTCTGATTACTGGCGATCACTTGGACAGAGCATAGTGATGTCACGGCTCCACCCCCGTGTGACGTCACGCTCCGCCCCCTCAATGCAAGCCTAATGCATAGACTTGGATTGAGGGGGCGGAGCGTGACGTCACACGGGGCGGAGCCGTGACGTCACTATGCTCCGTCCTCGTGGTCGAGATGGACTCAGCCTGAGGACCTCCAGCGGTTGCGAAAGCCGCTAAAGGTGGGTGCTGCAAGGTAGATCCTGGGGGTCCCCAGCAGCGGGACCCCGGCGATCTGACATCTTATCCCCTATCCTTTGGTTCGGGGATAAGATGTCTAGGGGCGGAATACCCCTTTAAGAGAGACAGTGATAGTTCCCCTTACCCTGCCCACCACAATCTTCTATGTTCACATACTAATACAGGGAAAGCTGTTAGTCAGTAGGTCTGAGCAGGGTAAGCAGGACTCTTGCTGTCTCTCTTAGGAGTCCTGTGAGGATTTACTCTGAACCTACATATGACAGAGCTCAGCTTCTCTACCTCTAATATATGCTTCTCTTAGATAGGGCAGAATGGACGACCTGACATGTTTGATACCTAACATAACTATATTTACCCATCTAGTTATTTATGTTTATATTATATATAGGTTCCATTTCATATTACTAGTTCTAGCCTGTAGGGGAATTATGAACCCCCATCATCCATCAGCCTCTGTACGTGCTTGTGCCCGGAGAGAAGTTTCTTACTGCAGTAACCAGAAAATGCAGAAACATAACAAAGCCAGTGCAGTGCTCCCAATGCGCACTCCGTCTCATGTTTTCTGGGCTGTAATTGCAATGTGCAGACGAGTGTGTCTTTTGTTGGCGTTTTTTTTTTTTTAGTGATAACATTTTGCTGCTTTAATTAGAACTTGTTCGACCATTACTACCTGATTTCACACATGCCCCGGGCAACCATCGAAGAAAGATGGAATTTAATTATAAAGTACAGTGCGTTCTACTCTACGTCAATAACGTCCATAATGGCTGCAAGACTGATTTCTTTAGGTGATGTGTACCGCTGAGAGCAGGTTGACAACAAAGTCCTTTACACTATTCCTTTACATCTCTTATACAGATAGTTGAACTGTCCCCTCAAAGTTTGCCAAGTGGAAGCATGTCACTTAAAGGGGTACTCCGCTGCTCACCGTTTGGAACAAACTGTTCCGAACACTGGAGCCGAGAGCTCGTGACGTCATAGCCCTGCCCCCTCATGATGTCACGCCCCGCCCCCTCAATGCAAGTCTATGGGAGGGGGCGTGGCGGCTGTCACGCCCCCTCCCATAGACTTGCATTGAGGGGGCGGGGCGTGACATCATGAGGGGCTATGATGTCACAAGCTCCCTGCGCCGGCTCCAGCGTTCGGAACAGTTTGTTCCAAATACTGAGCAACGGAGTAGCCCTTTAAGCTAAAGGCCATTTGTGGAGGGTTCCATTTTGGCAATAATTAAGAATGATCATGTGACACATTGCTGGATGCTGGGGGAAAAAAATGTAATCAATACATGTAATTAAAGATTCTGCTGGGGAAAAAAAGTTTATAAAAGCTGAATACTTGACTACCTGGGGATGGGGCTATGAGTCTGTTTTGCAGCTATTTAGTCTTATTTGCATGGTGCTTTGTAATATTTGAACTATTTATAAATAAACAGAGGGCATAGACAAACATAACAAAAGTGATATACACAGTAGGGATGGACCGATTATCGGTTTGGCTGATATTATCGGCTGATATTCACGATTTTGGACGTTTTTGGTATCAGCAATTACCTTGCCGATAATCCCCCGCCCTGCCCCCCACCCACCGCACCCCCCCCCCATCGCACCGGCCAGAGACCGCCGCTGGCCCATTGCCACCCCCATCCCCGGTTTTATAATTACCTGTTCCCGGGGCCCGCGCTACTTCTGGCTCCTGCGTTGTCCTGCGTTATGCTGTGCGCTGTGCAATGACGAGTGACGTCCTCAACGCGACATCACCGTCAGTGTGCACAGTGACAGCTCTGGACGCCGCCGGAGCCAGAAGTAGCGCGGACCCCGGGAACAGGTGATTATAAAACCGGGGATGGGGGAGGCAATGGGGCAGCGGCGGTGGTTGGACTAAGGACCGGCAGGGGAGAGAAGCGGACGGTGGCGGTCTCTGGGCAGAGGATAGGTAGGGGGGGGGGAGCGGTGGTGGAAGGACTCAAGAGGACCCCAGGACAGGCAGGGGGAGAGAAGCGGGTAGCGGCGGCGGTCTCTGGCACCACAAAAGCCACTGCAGTTCATTGATTTAAAGCGCCCGCTTTAAATCATTGATCTGCAGCGGCCTCTGCGGGGCCTGGGGGGGGGGGGGGGTGAGAGAAATAGCTGATTACTTATACCAGAACATCGGCCTTAACCGATTATTATCGGTATCGGCCCTAAAAAATTGATATCGGTTGATCCTTAATACACAGTGTTGGGATAGAACTGCATTATAAAGTATGCCTGGAAAAAATTTACTCTTTAGTTGTTCTTGATTTGTCAAAAGGAATTACTTCAGTAAGAAAACGATGGTATATGTGACACCATTAGCAATGGTGGGAAACTTGTTTCAGCACTGCGGAGAAAAGCAGAGGAAAGATCCTTCTATTTTAATGGTTTTGACAGACTTAGACAATGTCCCCAATGCAAAGGGACATCACTCGGTAGTCAGAAATACATCAAAACACACAGTTTATCGCACTCAGTGCATCCGCAATAACACGGCAACATTACCATTAACCTCTATGGGGAGGGGGGGGGGGCGAAAGTTTCAGCACATATATTACTGTAGGCAGAAAAGCTCTGGAAGAGTATAAAATACAATACATACAAATAGTATTCTTCCATATAAACAGTGACCTAGAAAGACAACGCTGCCTCCAAACAGTTTAGTGTATTTTGTGATGGGCACAGGTGACATAACCCATAAAGCGTAATGCGGTGTGATAAATGAGCGACTCCAGTGTACTGTATAGGAGCACAAAAGTCTTCCGCTCTGATCTGTAAATACATTTTACAGTCCCTTGTTCGGATACTACTAGCAAATCTCATCCCCTAGGCAACAGAGCTTATCTCACAATGGGAACAATTGTATTAACTCCTTCATCAGCCCTGAGTAGTTTACAGTGTACTTTACTCATCTGCACAGTAAAATAACCAGGATTAACCCTTGCTGCCCGTCCCCTCTTGCTAAAATTACACTTTACACCTAACTGTACTAGGTCGACTATAAGCGAACTAGAATCCCCAGCTACCTGCCCTGTGACTTCACTGTAAGTATAATAGTATAGTGTAATACTATGGAATTGGTAAAAGGGAGGTAGTATGAGACGGCACCAGGTAATCTGGCGCACAGGGAAGACATACATCCATTATTTACATGTTACTTAACCTCATCATGTTGGGTATATTGCCAGCAATGCAATCCAGTCAATCCAGAACACTGCAATGCTACAGCGAACTACAAAGGACAATTGAACAGTATGGACATAGGGGGGTATTTATCAAAGGATTTATGTGGTTTTTTTTCACGTAACTTTGGCGCAATACTTTGGCGCAGTGTCTTTTTGCGCCAAAGTTTGGCACATTTTCTCCACTGTCATTTTTACAACTTTCTCAAAATCACACGGTCCTGTGTGTGATTTTAACTTTAGTCAGTAATTCATCATTTGCGCCAATCGATCTTTGGCACAATTTTGGGGGGGGGGGGGGGGGGTTTGGTGCCAAGAAATTTTGCACATGGAAAATACACTTAGCAATGTCAGAAAATGTAAAGGCGTCAAAATACCTTAAAACATTTTTTTTTGTGAAAGCATCGACGCCTCCGGGGCTGCTCAATACTATCCTGCGACATAGTTGTCTCTGAGGGACCTTCACCCTCCGTTGAGCCAGCATTGGACATGGCCACACAGGTTCAGGAAAGGTAAGCACTAAAGTAGTGGTCTCCAACCTGCGGACCTCCAGATGTTGCAAAACTACAACTCCCAGCATGCCCGGACAGCCAACGGCTGTCCGGGCATGCTGGGAATTGTAGTTTTGCAACATCTGGAGGTCCGCAGGTTGAAGACTTCTGCACTAAAGTAACCAAAAAAAAAAAAAAAAACACTCAAGTTGAAAATAAAATCCATTTCACATGGTGGCTATAAACCCCACAAAAGAAAATAACTCACGTCGCTTGCTGATATACTGCAGGAGGGACTCCGAAATGGCTGCTATACAGGGTAAAATACGCGTCCTCTGTGGTGGTAAGTTCTGTGTAAAAGGCGCTGTGAACAGCTGATTTCAACATTTGGGCCAAAATTACTAACAACTTGCACCAAATGATAAATTTGGTGGATGTCCACGAAAACCAAAGTGAAAAAAAAAGGGTAAAAAGAAACTGTCAACAGGCAAAATTGATAAATACCCCCCATAGAGTAGTGGACCATATAGAAGTAGTAGGCTAAGTGCACTGAAGGGAAAATGATATAGGACGAGGGTCTTCTATCAGTACATGACAATGGGAAACGGTTTAACACGGTTGTGCTGGGTGTCACTTTGTGCCATGATACAATAAGGAACAACATGCAATTATATTATCCTATGTATGTACAGTAAGGGACAAGTTTATTCCGTCATTTATATTAGAAAGAAATGGCGGGTTACCATTACAAACATAAGAGCAGCCAACCACCCTGCCTCCTAGCCACAGACATATGGTAACATACTAAGGAGTGGGCCACATGTTATCAAATTGTAGCACGTCGCAGATTAACTCTCATGAAGCGTGAAACATGTCACTGTATTTCAAGAAATATCTAAGAACATAAAAGGACATCAAATTTCAGTCATTGCATAGAATATGGTGAGAGACACAAAATGTACTTTGGAAGCCACTCTTTAACCTATCCAGAAACTACCCAAAATGTTAGGAAATTCTCTACCCGCCAATTCTCTATTGGCTGCCTGGCTCCTAGGATTTGTCCAACCATTTACTTACCAAAGTAACATGGAGCATACAGAGAGGGCAAGGGGCATGGGAGGAAAAGAGAGTGTGGTACGTGAAGGTAAAAGCAGGATGGCAAAGAGAATATAAAGCAAACAGGAGAAATATAGGAAATATAGGAAATATAGGGAGTAGACAGGGGAGTGTAGAGGGAGTTGGAGGGACGTATATACTTGAAAGATGCATATTGGGCATAGAAGGATATAGGACACAGAACGGGCACAATGAGCATGGAAATATAGGGAGTTAAGGAGAGTAATAAAGACGGCATATCAGATCTACAGAGTTGCATGAAAGATGTATAGAGTAAGAGCCATCAAGGTGGGGGATAATATGGAATAGCATAGAAAATATACAGGGTCATTATTACTGAGCAGGAGAGATGTGGGACATATAGTTACAAAAGATGGTACAAAGAGTGGCATGAGAGATATACAGAGTAGGGACAAAGTACATAACATTGAAATGAAGACACATGGAGCAGTACATATGGGACATGCAGCTCATATTGTATACATATATATGGCGTAGGCTATACAGAGTGGCATCATAGTGGACTTATAGAGAACGCAGAAGGCATATAGACTGGCACTGCAACTGTTTAGATGGCTAAGCACATATCAAGAGTAGGGGGGCATGTAAAGAAGAAGAGGGCATACAGGTTGGCACTACAACTATATAGGGGGCTAGGCACAATCTAGAATGGGGGCATGAAGAGACCCCAGGGGCATACAGGTTGGCACTACAACTATATAGGGGGCTAGGCACTATCTAGAATAGGGGCATGTAGAGAAGCAGAGGGCATACAGATTGGCACTGAAACTATATAGGGGACTAGGCATTATCTAGAATGGGAGACATACAGATTGGCACTACAACTATATAGGGGACTAGGCACTATCTAGAATGGGGACATGAAGAGAACACAGGAGGCATACAGACTGGCACTACAGCTATATAGAGGGCTAGGCACTATCTAGAATGGGGACATGAAGAGAACCCAGGGGGCATACAGACTGGCACTACAGCTATATAGAGGGCTAGGCACTATCTAGAATGGGGACATGAAGAGAACCCAGGGGGCATACAGGTTGGCACTACAACTATATAGGGGGCTAGGCACTATCTAGAATGGGGGCATGAAGAGAACCCAGGGGGCATACAGGTTGGCACTACAACTATATAGGGGGCTAGGCACTATCTAGAATGGGGGCATGAAGAGAACCCAGGGGGCATACAGGTTGGCACTACAACTATATAGGGGGTTAGGCACTATCTAGATTGGGGGCATGAAGAGAACCCAGGGGCATACAGGTTGGCACTACAACTATATAGGGGGCTAGGCACTATCTAGAATGGGGGCATGAAGAGAACCCAGGGGCATACAGGTTGGCACTACAACTATATAGGGGACTAGGCACTATCTAGAATGGGGGCATGAAGAGAACCCAGGGGCATACAGGTTGGCACTACAACTATATAGGGGACTAGGCACTATCTAGAATGGGAGGCATACAGGTTGGCACTACAGCTATAATGGGGGCTAGGCACTCTCTAGAATGGGGGCATGAAGAGAACCCAGGGGCATACATGTTGGCACTACAGCTATATAGGGGGCTAGGCACTTTCTAGAATGGGGGCATGTAGAGAACCCAGGGGCATGCATGTTGGCACTACAACTATAGAGGGGGCTAGGCACTATCTAGAATGGGGGCATGAAGAGAACCCAGGGGCATACATGTTGGCACTACAGCTATATAGGGGGCTAGGTACTCTCTAGAATGGGGGCATGTAGAGAACCCAGGGGCATCCAGGTTGGCACTACAGCTGTGTGTGGTGGTCCATGTGGTACCTTGGGGTTACTGATGAGCTGCTGCTCGTCCTCATGGAGCAGAGCCCTGGAGTTGGACTCGGAGTTGTTGACGTAGATCTGCAGGCAGGGGTACAGTGAGGTGCCCTTACAGTCACTCCCGCAGGTGAACGTGCACTCGAACGTCTCCCCGATCTGCTGCACCGACATCACCGTGCAGTTGGCAGTCTTGCCCTGGAGGTCCTGCAGCGCCGGGTTGAGCCAGCAGAAGCCCAGGATGAAGAGCGATACCACCGCGGAGATGATGAGGAATAAGCCCAGGCGGATGCTCTTGTCCTCGGCTTCGGAGTACTCATAAGCCACCCTGAGCTTGGCCATGGCGGTGTGTGGTGCTGCGGGTCAGCAGAGCGCGGCTCCGGGCACACACGGGAGAGGAGCTCCACTCAGGGACATGCCGCCTCTACTGCTCCGCTCACCGGCTAGAAATCAGGCTGCTCCAGTCTCCCGCCGCCCACCCCGACAGAGAGGGAGTTCCCCGACTCCGTGCGAGCCAATAGGGGCACCGGACAGCCACATGTCCCCGGCTGGATCATCCTCCCTGACAGGGTGTCCCCCGTGTGACTGGTCACCTGTCTACAGCTACATACACCCTAGTGTTCTCTGTTATCAGCCCGGACCGGGCTGTCATTTCTAGAGCCCTACTTTGTGATATCTCCATCTCTGACTGACTTCATACCGGGCTGTCATTTCTAGAGCCCTACTTTGTGATATCTCCATCTCTGACTGACTTCATACCGGGCTGTCATTTCTAGAGCCCTACTTTGCCACATCTCCATCTCTGACTGACTTCATACCGGGCTGTCATTTCTAGAGCCCTACTTTATCACATCTCCATCTCTGACTGACTTCATACCGGGCTGTCATTTCTAGAGCCCTACTTTATCACATCTCCATCTCTGACTGACTTCATACCGGGCTGTCATTTCTAGAGCCCTACTTTATCACATCTCCATCTCTGACTGACTTCATACCGGGCTGTCATTTCTAGAGCCCTACTTTGTCACATCTCCATCTCTGACTGACTTCATACCGGGCTGTCATTTCTAGAGCCCTACTTTGTGATATCTCCATCTCTGACTGACTTCATAATGGGCTGTCATTTCCAGAGCCCTACTTTGTGATATCTCCATCTCTGACTGACTTCATACCGGGCTGTCATTTCTAGAGCCCTACTTTATCACATCTCCATCTCTGACTGACTTCATACCGGGCTGTCATTTCTAGAGCCCTACTTTGCCACATCTCCATCTCTGACTGACTTCATAATGGGCTGTCATTTCTAGAGCCCTACTTTGTCACATCTCCATCTCTGACTGACTTCATAATGGGCTGTCATTTCTAGAGCCCTACTTTGTGATATCTCCATCTCTGACTGACTTCATAATGGGCTGTCATTTCCAGAGCCCTACTTTATCACATCTCCATCTCTGACTGACTTCATACCGGGCTGTCATTTCTAGAGCCCTACTTTATCACATCTCCATCTCTGACTGACTTCATACCGGGCTGTCATTTCTAGAGCCCTACTTTGTGATATCTCCATCTCTGACTGACTTCATAATGGGCTGTCATTTCCAGAGCCCTACTTTATCACATCTCCATCTCTGACTGACTTCATACCGGGCTGTCATTTCTAGAGCCCTACTTTATCACATCTCCATCTCTGACTGACTTCATACCGGGCTGTCATTTCTAGAGCCCTACTTTGCCACATCTCCATCTCTGACTGACTTCATACCGGGCTGTCATTTCTAGAGCCCTACTTTATCACATCTCCATCTCTGACTGACTTCATAATGGGCTGTCATTTCTAGAGCCCTACTTTGTGATATCTCCATCTCTGACTGACTTCATAATGGGCTGTCATTTCCAGAGCCCTACATTATCACATCTCCATCTCTGACTGACTTCATACCGGGCTGTCATTTCTAGAGCCCTACTTTGTCACATCTCCATCTCTGACTGACTTCATACCGGGCTGTCATTTCTAGAGCCCTACTTTGTGATATCTCCATCTCTGACTGACTTCATACCGGGCTGTAATTTCTAGAGCCCTACTTTGTGATATCTCCATCTCTGACTGACTTCATAATGGGCTGTCATTTCCAGAGCCCTACTTTATCACATCTCCATCTCTGACTGACTTCATACCGGGCTGTCATTTCTAGAGCCCTACTTTATCACATCTCCATCTCTGACTGACTTCATACCGGGCTGTCATTTCTAGAGCCCTACTTTGCCACATCTCCATCTCTGACTGACTTCATAATGGGCTGTCATTTCTAGAGCCCTACTTTATCACATCTCCATCTCTGACTGACTTCATACCGGGCTGTCATTTCTAGAGCCCTACTTTATCACATCTCCATCTCTGACTGACTTCATACCGGGCTGTCATTTCTAGAGCCCTACTTTGCCACATCTCCATCTCTGACTGACTTCATAATGGGCTGTCATTTCTAGAGCCCTACTTTATCACATCTCCATCTCTGACTGACTTCATAATGGGCTATCATTTCTAGAGCCCTACTTTGTGATATCTCCATCTCTGACTGACTTCATAATGGGCTGTCATTTCCAGAGCCCTACTTTATCACATCTCCATCTCTGACTGACTTCATACCGGGCTGTCATTTCTAGAGCCCTACTTTATCACATCTCCATCTCTGACTGACTTCATACCGGGCTGTCATTTCTAGAGCCCTACTTTGTGATATCTCCATCTCTGACTGACTTCATAATGGGCTGTCATTTCCAGAGCCCTACTTTATCACATCTCCATCTCTGACTGACTTCATACCGGGCTGTCATTTCTAGAGCCCTACTTTATCACATCTCCATCTCTGACTGACTTCATACCGGGCTGTCATTTCTAGAGCCCTACTTTGCCACATCTCCATCTCTGACTGACTTCATAATGGGCTGTCATTTCTAGAGCCCTACTTTATCACATCTCCATCTCTGACTGACTTCATAATGGGCTATCATTTCTAGAGCCCTACTTTGTGATATCTCCATCTCTGACTGACTTCATAATGGGCTGTCATTTCCAGAGCCCTACTTTATCACATCTCCATCTCTGACTGACTTCATACCGGGCTGTCATTTCTAGAGCCCTACTTTATCACATCTCCATCTCTGACTGACTTCATACCGGGCTGTCATTTCTAGAGCCCTACTTTGTGATATCTCCATCTCTGACTGACTTCATAATGGGCTGTCATTTCCAGAGCCCTACTTTATCACATCTCCATCTCTGACTGACTTCATACCGGGCTGTCATTTCTAGAGCCCTACTTTGTCACATCTCCATCTCTGACTGACTTCATACCGGGCTGTCATTTCTAGAGCCCTACTTTGTGATATCTCCATCTCTGACTGACTTCATACCGGGCTGTAATTTCTAGAGCCCTACTTTGTGATATCTCCATCTCTGACTGACTTCATAATGGGCTGTCATTTCCAGAGCCCTACTTTATCACATCTCCATCTCTGACTGACTTCATACCGGGCTGTCATTTCTAGAGCCCTACTTTATCACATCTCCATCTCTGACTGACTTCATACCGGGCTGTCATTTCTAGAGCCCTACTTTGTGATATCTCCATCTCTGACTGACTTCATAATGGGCTGTCATTTCCAGAGCCCTACTTTATCACATCTCCATCTCTGACTGACTTCATACCGGGCTGTCATTTCTAGAGCCCTACTTTATCACATCTCCATCTCTGACTGACTTCATACCGGGCTGTCATTTCTAGAGCCCTACTTTGCCACATCTCCATCTCTGACTGACTTCATAATGGGCTGTCATTTCTAGAGCCCTACTTTATCACATCTCCATCTCTGACTGACTTCATAATGGGCTATCATTTCTAGAGCCCTACTTTGTGATATCTCCATCTCTGACTGACTTCATAATGGGCTGTCATTTCCAGAGCCCTACTTTATCACATCTCCATCTCTGACTGACTTCATACCGGGCTGTCATTTCTAGAGCCCTACTTTATCACATCTCCATCTCTGACTGACTTCATACCGGGCTGTCATTTCTAGAGCCCTACTTTGTGATATCTCCATCTCTGACTGACTTCATAATGGGCTGTCATTTCCAGAGCCCTACTTTATCACATCTCCATCTCTGACTGACTTCATACCGGGCTGTCATTTCTAGAGCCCTACTTTGTCACATCTCCATCTCTGACTGACTTCATACCGGGCTGTCATTTCTAGAGCCCTACTTTGTGATATCTCCATCTCTGACTGACTTCATACCGGGCTGTAATTTCTAGAGCCCTACTTTGTGATATCTCCATCTCTGACTGACTTCATAATGGGCTGTCATTTCCAGAGCCCTACTTTATCACATCTCCATCTCTGACTGACTTCATACCGGGCTGTCATTTCTAGAGCCCTACTTTATCACATCTCCATCTCTGACTGACTTCATACCGGGCTGTCATTTCTAGAGCCCTACTTTGTGATATCTCCATCTCTGACTGACTTCATAATGGGCTGTCATTTCCAGAGCCCTACTTTATCACATCTCCATCTCTGACTGACTTCATACCGGGCTGTCATTTCTAGAGCCCTACTTTATCACATCTCCATCTCTGACTGACTTCATACCGGGCTGTCATTTCTAGAGCCCTACTTTGCCACATCTCCATCTCTGACTGACTTCATAATGGGCTGTCATTTCTAGAGCCCTACTTTATCACATCTCCATCTCTGACTGACTTCATAATGGGCTATCATTTCTAGAGCCCTACTTTGTGATATCTCCATCTCTGACTGACTTCATAATGGGCTGTCATTTCCAGAGCCCTACTTTATCACATCTCCATCTCTGACTGACTTCATACCGGGCTGTCATTTCTAGAGCCCTACTTTATCACATCTCCATCTCTGACTGACTTCATACCGGGCTGTCATTTCTAGAGCCCTACTTTGTCACATCTCCATCTCTGACTGACTTCATACCGGGCTGTCATTTCTAGAGCCCTACTTTGTGATATCTCCATCTCTGACTGACTTCATACCGGGCTGTAATTTCTAGAGCCCTACTTTGTGATATCTCCATCTCTGACTGACTTCATACCGGGCTGTCATTTCTAGAGCCCTACTTTGTGATATCTCCATCTCTGACTGACTTCATAATGGGCTGTCATTTCCAGAGCCCTACTTTATCACATCTCCATCTCTGACTGACTTCATACCGGGCTGTCATTTCTAGAGCCCTACTTTGTCACATCTCCATCTCTGACTGACTTCATACCGGGCTGTCATTTCTAGAGCCCTACTTTGTGATATCTCCATCTCTGACTGACTTCATACCGGGCTGTAATTTCTAGAGCCCTACTTTGTGATATCTCCATTTCTGACTGACTTCATAATGGGCTGTCATTTCCAGAGCCCTACTTTATCACATCTCCATCTCTGACTGACTTCATACCGGGCTGTCATTTCTAGAGCCCTACTTTATCACATCTCCATCTCTGACTGACTTCATACCGGGCTGTCATTTCTAGAGCCCTACTTTGTGATATCTCCATCTCTGACTGACTTCATAATGGGCTGTCATTTCCAGAGCCCTACTTTATCACATCTCCATCTCTGACTGACTTCATACCAGGCTGTCATTTCTAGAGCCCTACTTTATCACATCTCCATCTCTGACTGACTTCATACCGGGCTGTCATTTCTAGAGCCCTACTTTGCCACATCTCCATCTCTGACTGACTTCATAATGGGCTGTCATTTCTAGAGCCCTACTTTATCACATCTCCATCTCTGACTGACTTCATAATGGGCTATCATTTCTAGAGCCCTACTTTGTGATATCTCCATCTCTGACTGACTTCATAATGGGCTGTCATTTCCAGAGCCCTACTTTATCACATCTCCATCTCTGACTGACTTCATACCGGGCTGTCATTTCTAGAGCCCTACTTTGTCACATCTCCATCTCTGACTGACTTCATACCGGGCTGTCATTTCTAGAGCCCTACTTTGTGATATCTCCATCTCTGACTGACTTCATACCGGGCTGTCATTTCTAGAGCCCTACTTTATCACATCTCCATCTCTGACTGACTTCATACCGGGCTGTCATTTCTAGAGCCCTACTTTGTGATATCTCCATCTCTGACTGACTTCATAATGGGCTGTCATTTCCAGAGCCCTACTTTATCACATCTCCATCTCTGACTGACTTCATACCGGGCTGTCATTTCTAGAGCCCTACTTTGTCACATCTCCATCTCTGACTGACTTCATACCGGGCTGTCATTTCTAGAGCCCTACTTTGTGATATCTCCATCTCTGACTGACTTCATACCGGGCTGTCATTTCTAGAGCCCTACTTTGTGATATCTCCATCTCTGACTGACTTCATACCGGGCTGTCATTTCTAGAGCCCTACTTTGTCACATCTCTGGCTTCATACCGGGCTGTCATTTCTAGAGCCCTACTTTGTCACATCTCCATCTCTGACTGACTTCATACCGGGCTGTCATTTCTAGAGCCCTACTTTGTGATATCTCCATCTCTGACTGACTTCATACCGGGCTGTCATTTCTAGAGCCCTACTTTGTGATATCTCCATCTCTGACTGACTTCATACCGGGCTGTCATTTCTAGAGCCCTACTTTGTCACATCTCTGGCTTCATACCGGGCTGTCATTTCTAGAGCCCTACTTTGTCACATCTCCATCTCTGACTGACTTCATACCGGGCTGTCATTTCTAGAGCCCTACTTTATCACATCTCCATCTCTGACTGACTTCATACCGGGCTGTCATTTCTAGAGCCCTACTTTATCACATCTCCATCTCTGACTGACTTCATAATGGGCTGTCATTTCTAGAGCCCTACTTTATCACATCTCCATCTCTGACTGACTTCATACCGGGCTGTCATTTCTAGAGCCCTACTTTGTCACATCTCCATCTCTGACTGACTTCATAATGGGCTGTCATTTCTAGAGCCCTACTTTGTGATATCTCCATCTCTGACTGACTTCATACCGGGCTGTAATTTCTAGAGCCCTACTTTGTGATATCTCCATCTCTGACTGACTTCATACCGGGCTGTCATTTCTAGAGCCCTACTTTATCACATCTCCATCTCTGACTTCATACCGGGCTGTCATTTCTAGAGCCCTACTTTGTGATATCTCCATCTCTGACTGACTTCATACATGGTGGACATAGGGTCGTCACCTTTCTTGCAGAAAAAATACCGGCCATTCTAATTTGCATAATTAATTACATATGCATAACATCACAGGATACACATTTTGTCCTATTCTGACCCCTGTAACTTTTTTAGTTCTCCTCATACAGGCCTGTATGAGGGTCATTTTTTGTTCCCCCGATCTGTAGTTTTTACAGTACCTTTTTTGTTTCCATGTGACTTTTTGATCGCTTTTTTTTTAATTAAATTCGGGAGTTGCAATTAGTTACTAACTACAACTCCCAGCATGCCCTGATACAGCCTGTGGCTCAGCAGCTGCCCCAAACAAAAATTACAACTCCCAGCATGTTGGACTATATAGTAGTATATAGTATAGGTCAGTGTTTCCCAACCAGGGTGCCTCCAGCTGTTGCTAATCTACAACTCCCAGCATGCCCTGATACAGCCTGTGGCTCAGCAGCTGTCCCAAACAAAAACTACAACTCCCAGTATGTTGGACTATGTAGTAGTATATAGTATAGGTAAGTGTTTCCCAACCAGGGGTGCCTCCAGCTGTTTCTAAACTCCAACTCCCATTTTACCCTGAAACAGCCTGTGGCTCAATAGCTGCCCCAAACGAAAACTACAACTCCCAGCATGTTGGACTATATAGCAGTATATAGTATAGGTCAATGTTTCCCAACCAAGGGTGCCTCCAGCTGTTGCAAAACTACAACTCCCAGCATGCCTGGACAGCCGTTGGCTGTCCAGGCATGCGGGAAGTTGTAGTTTTGCAACAGCTGGAGGCGCTCTGGTTGGGAAACACTGGTATAGTATATGGCGCAACATTCCGGGAGCTGGAGGATTGGTTGGATAAATACCGGCCATTTACCAAATATAAAAATACCGGCAAGGTGGCCAAAATGCCCGCTGTGCTGGTAAAATACCGGCAAGGTGACAACCCTAGGTGGACAGTCACTTCATCCTCAGGGCTCAGTGGGGTAGCTAGGGATGTGTCACCCCTCTGCCCCCAAGGTATTTTTGTTCCCAGATAACACTGAGGGAGCTGTCTGAAGGGGCCGCGGCCACATTGAAGGTTTTCACGATTTTCCTACACATGTTGCCTAGTATACACAACATGTGGAAGAATTTGAACATTATAGATTAAGAACACTGTCGTAACTCCTTCTAGGGTGTCTGCTTTTCTGCCGGCAAATACAGAATCTTCCTATGCACATGGGGGGGGGGGGGGGGGACCTGTGTGGCAGAAGAGTGCTGCAGTTGCTCATGGCAACCAATCAGATTGCTTCTTTCATTTTCCCCAGTTTTCTTTAAAAATGAAAGAAGCGCTCTAATTGATTGCTATGGGCAACTGCGGCACTCTTCCTCTGCACAGGTTTTAATAAATCTCCCCCTTGTGTAGAAACTAAGAGAGGGATTTATATTCGTAACAACAGGTTTCCTGCTTGATGTGACATACATAGCAGTGAAGTGCGTCACAGAAAATGACTTTTACAATTCAGGTTAGGGCATGCTATTGTTTTTACCATGTGAAACTAGAGCTCCTGGACCTATGTAATGGTAAGGGTATGCTGGGAGTTGTCCTTTCACCCATCATTGCTAAAGACCTTCCAAGTGACTAGAGCGCTGATGGGATACAGAATACACAAGAATAGTGACCCACAGGTGATGTCTTCTCTGTAAGTTTATTTTTAATGGGGTACTCCGCACCCCTAGACATCTTATCCCCTATCCAAAGGATAGGGGATAAGATGTCAGATCGCGGGGGTCCCGCCGCTGGGGACCCCCGGGATCTCGGCTGCAGCACCTACCTGTACGGCTTCCGGCAACGCTGGAGGCTTCAGATCCCAAGTCTAAGGGAAGGGGCGTGATGGACCTCCCATAGACTTGCATTGAGGGGGCGGGGCGTGATGTCACACGGGGCGGGGTCGTGACATCACGCTTTTCCGCCATTGTGGTCGGGATCCGAAGCCTCCAGCGTTGCCAGAATCCGTACAGGTGGGTGCTGCAGCCGAGATCCCGGGGGACCCCCGCGATCTGACATCTTATCCCCTATCCTTTGGATAGGGGATAAGATGTCTAGGGGTGTGGAGTATCCCTTTAATTTGATCCAGAATCTGAGGACTTGTTTCCCTCCTCTGTAGTTTGATGCCTGGACATCTTTAGTGCTTCTCCTCTGCAGATGCTCATCTTCTACACCAAGACAAGCTCCTCATAGTAGCTCACACAGTTCTTCCTATAAAACAACAGCTGCACACACTACACCACTGAATACAATACTGCCATACACTGTTCTGCTAAATACTCCAACGCACTGTGCTTCTGCATAGAACACTGTCACATGCCATACTCCTGATAATAATTCTACCACACACTGTGCCCCTGAATATAATACTGTTACATATTGTTCCGCTGAATACAATACTACCACACACTGTGCCCCTGAACACAATACTGCTACATATTGTTCCGCTAAATTCAATACTACCACACACTGTTCCCCTGAATATAATACTGCTACATATTTTTCCGCTGAATACAATACTGCCACACACTGTGCCCCTGAACACAATACTACTACACATTGTTCTGCTAAATACAATACTACCACACACTGTGCCCCTAAATATAATACTGCTACATATTTTTCCGCTGAATACAATACTGCCACACACTGTGCCCCTGAACACAATACTACTACACATTGTTCCGCTAAATACAATACTACCACACACTGTGCCCCTGAATATAATACTACCACATATTGTTCCGCTGAATACAATACTACCACACACTGTGCCCCTGAATACAACACTGCTACATATTGTTCCGCTGAATACAATACTACCAAACACTGGGCCCATGAATATAATACTGCTACATATTGTTCCACTGAATACAATACTGCCACACACTGTGCCCTTGAATACAATACTGCCAGACACTGTACCACTGAATACTTCCATATACTGTACTGCTGCTTCTACTACTAGTCCTGCAGAGTCCATGGTTTATGATCTTCCATGCTGTACTGTTGCTACTACTACCATTCCACAGCCACACATCTGCCTTCTCCATCATGTTCCATACTGTACTGCTGCCAGAGGCGGCTCTCCCATTAGTGCTCGCTCCCCGGATAGCCGGCTGATTCCCGGCAGGGAAAAGAATCTCTGCAACGCAAATCCAATCCCCCCGCCAGGAGTCCTCATTGGTCGCACCATTCAACTCATTAGGGCTCCCGGTGGGGCAGAGAATCATTCCCTGATGGCTGGAGAGCGAGCGCAATGCTGCCCGCTTCCCTGCCTAATAAGTGAAGATCGCAGCTGGCCTCAGGAGTGAGATCCGCTGCCATCTGTCCCATCCTGAGAGTTGTAGTACCAGTGCTGTAGCAGCCTTCCGTAGCTGAGGGATGTGCCGGATCCATTCCTGCTGTCCCTCAGTGCTGCGGTGATACTACTACTGCCATCATGGACCAAGTCTGGTCCATGATGATGGTTGTAGTAACACCACAGCACTGAGGGACAGCAGGAATGGCTCCATGATGGGAGTTGTAGCACTAATGCAGAGGGACAACTCCCATCAATCCCAAATATAATTTGCCTGTCTGGAAATGATGGGAGTTGTAGTTTAGCTACAGCTGGAGACTGTCCCCTGTGCTGGTAAAAGTGTTGCTCGTACTACTACTCCCATGATGGGAGTAGCAGTACCAGCACAGAGGGACAGCCACTGGCTGTTGCATAACTACAACTCCCATCATTTCCAGACAGGCAAATTATATCTGTGACTAATGGGAGTTGTAGTTTCAGAACAGCATGCCTCCAGCTGTTGCTAAACTACTACTTCCATTATTTCCAGACAGCCAACGGCTGTCTGGGAATTATGGGGGTTGTAGTTTAGCAACATCTGGAGGCTCCCTTTTTGGAATCACTATTTTTATGGGCGATATCCCCAGGGGAGAGCACCCAAAATGTACTAACCTTTTTTTCATGTTTTTCTTTTATTCTTGTTTCAGATATGTGAATGCTGAGGACTACTTCAGATTCGGTGGACTACATCGATGACCAGTGTTGTTGTTTTTTTATCATTTAATAAAACAAGGGCTTGTTGGGTAGTGTTTTTGGAATAAAAATTTTTGTGTTGTGTTTTTTTTTTCAAATTTACTTTACAGGCTTAGTAGCGGAAGCCGTCTTATAGACAAAATCCATTACTAAGCCGGGCTTAGCATTAGCCCCAAAACCAGCTAGCGCTAACCCCCGATTAATGCCCCAGTACCAACCGCCTCAGGGGTGCCGGGAAGAGCCAGTACCAACAGGCCCAGAGTGTCAAATATGGCGCTTCTGGGCCTAGGCTGTAACAGGCTGGTGTTATTTAGGCTGGGGAGGACCAGTAACAATGCTGCTTGGTTGGTATTTGGGTGATACCGAAAATACGGGGAACCACGCGTTTTTTTTTTCATTAATTGTTTATTGTTTCATTCATTATTTCATTCCCAGCAAAAACAAGCAGCAACAGCCTGACGTTACCAGGGTGGGCGAGGACAATTGTCACTAGGACTCCCCAGCCTAAATAAAGTCATCCTGTTACCGCCTAGGCTCAGGAGCACCATATTTGACATTTCGGGCCTGTTGGTACCGCTCTTCCCGACACCCCTGTGACGGTGGGTACCGGGGTAATAATTAGGGGTTAGCGCTAGCTGGTTTTGGTGCTAATGCTAAGCCAGGCTTAGTAACGGATTCAGTCTATAAGACAGCTTCCACTACTAAGCTTGTAAAGTAAACTTTAAAAAACACAACACGTTTAAAAAAAAAAATATTCCAAAAACACTCCCCCACAAGCCCACCTTAACCATTTTATTAAAAGACTTAAAAAAATGCTGGTTATTGATGGAGTCCATCTAATCCGTAATAGTCCTCCGCATTCACGTATCTGAAAAGAGAAGAAATGAAAAACATGAAAAATGGGTTAGTATAATTTGGGCACTCTCCCCTGGGAAGAAAACCCATAAACCAGCGTCTTCCCAAACAGGGAGCCTCCAGGTGTTGCGAATCTACAACACCCATCATTCCCAGACAGCCTTTGGATTGTGGGGAAAAAAATTATAAAATAAAAAAGGTGAAATAAAACTAAAAATGTGGGGGAAAAATACATATATTACATTACATACAGGACCTCGATATGCGATTGCGATATAATAAACAAATGGTATAATCCCTCCTATTTCATGTCTAATCTCCTCATTTCATATAGCCAACATAAAATGGGGGGGGGGGGGGTTGGAGTACTCCACTGCAGTTAAACTTATCCCCAATCCAAAGGAAAGGGAATACGTTTTAGACCACTAGGACCCCCTGCGATCTCCACACACACACACACACACACACATATATGTATATATACAGACATGATCAAGAGTAGGTATTGAGTAACATAATGCTTTTTTTGTGATAACAGAGGCTGTGAGGATGCCTTTTTCAAACAGCCAGACACCTTTCAAATTGGCATATCTGTCTTAGGATTGGGCAGTTGGAATCCAACATGCCTGTTCCTATTCTTCCTGAAGTTTGCTGTCAGGGAAGAGTCAGGAGGCCAAACACAAAAAATGAAGGGTTCGGCCAACACATCTAAAATGTAAGCTCAGCTATAAACCATTGCCAGATAAGTCTTGCTGTGGCTTACACCACTTTCTCTAGAACGTGGTTGAGCTAATCATTCATGTCTATGGAAGGCGCGGCCATTTGTACCACCGGCCAGAGGGGGTGCAGCCATCAAGGGTGCTGACTGGAGTCTGGGTGGGTGGAGCACACACAGAGCACATATTTGCTTTTAACTATAAGCACATCCATATGCTCTTACAGTCAAAATTTATGCTCAAAATATCAAACTAGAGGCTGAGAGCATCTCTTCCTTCTGTGCCCCAATGTGCACAATTATGTAACTTGTTATGCACCCTGCACTTGAGTGCAGAACAGAGAAAAGAAGTTGGGGAGAGAGAGAGAAAAAGAGAGAAAGATAAAGAGAGAGAGAGAGAGAGAGAGCTGTTGGCTGATCAACAGCTATTGAAGGTGTACGGGCACCCTTAGTTTGACTATTTTTAGGCAATCCCTTATTCCTAGAGAAAACCTGTCATAGGTTCTTTCAGATCAGTTTCTTTTAATTTACGTAATGAATAAGCACGAAACACAGTGTGAAGTTTAGAACCCTTTTTAACCCAGCAAGGGACATCAGTTGTAATGTAGCCATAATGCTGGTATAGGTCACGCAGGTCCTTGTACTGTGAACACGTGTACTGGCAATCAGGAAAGTACTTCCCCAAGGCTGGTAACTAAAGAAGTACCAGAGATCTACAGATAAAAGGATGCGTGCTTTACTTGTGCATACCTACTTACAAGATCTTAGGAGTCAAGACTCATAAACATAGGTAGAAATAAAAATATGTAAGACAGTGTTCTTGCTTATAAAAGACCCTTAGGCTGCTTTCACCTTGGAACATTTACAGGATCAGATTTATTTTTGCTAGAAGATCAAAGAAGTAGCCAAGCAGTAGCTGCTAGGAGCATATCACATGGAATTGTTGTTTGAATTAAAGACCAGGACCCTGTTAAAGTAGGTAGCACTATGTGTTGTATATTGAAGAAACCATTTTATCTTAGAAGGATTCATTTGTGTACTCTCTCTGACTTTCACTTACTGTATATCTCCTGTTCTCTTGAAGATATGTTCACACTACTGAATCTCTGTGCGGAATGCACATGTTAGGTTTGTGCATCGGAATCACATAAGAATAAACATGTTCATTTTTTCAGTGGAATCCAAAAGCAGAGTCCTTTTGTTTAAAGGGAAAGTGACACCACATGTACTGCCCTGCCACTGCCAAAAAATATAGCCATGTTTATTCTGTATGCTACAGTTCGTTGGTGCACTGCACTGGATCGGACAACCGGACCACTCCAGTCTTTTCCTGGAGCCTCACCTGAGCACTAAGCCAAAGCCACCTAAGCAGTGACATAGATGTGGGACTGCCACATGGCTTCACTGTTAAAAGGCGACTCCGGCTTGGTGGTCAGGCAGGGCTAAAGGAGGTGAGGGTAATGGTACAGATGACCTCTGTCAGTGCATCTACAAACTGTTCGCATATAGAATAAGCATGGCTATATTATTATATTTTGTTTAGCAGTGGCAGGGCAGTATATGTGATGACACTTTCCCTTTATTCACCGCTTATTAATAAGCACCGATTCTGCATCATTTATTCTCCATTTACCATAGAGCAGAAAGGGCAAGTCCCAAGAAGAATTAAATGAGAGAAATTTCCCCACTTAATTCCGTACTGTGAACATACCTTTAAATGTGACAGCGCTCCAGCGTGTATGTGTATGGGAAACCCCTGTTTGAGATCCCAGAGTTTTTATGATTTTAGACCACTGCCGGGACCCTTTTAGTAGAAATAATCACTCTCCCAAATTGATTTAAGAGATTGTATCGACAACCCCTATCTATGAGTTATGAGAAAAGAAGCATTTCACTAAGTTTCAGCTGACTAGTGCAGAGTGAAAAAAAAATCTTGGACTGTAAAGCAGCAATAAAATTAAAAGGTAGAATCTGTCTATGATTTGTAAATAATACCCTGACCATTGATATATGGAGATCGACCAAGTAATATCAGATGATTGATGAAGACAGATTATAATGAATTGTGCTGGTTCTTTCAACTTTCTGGTCTAGCAATAAGGCTCCTACACATGCAGTAGTTTCTTGCTTAAACTTTCATCTTAGCACAATAAAATGTATAGTGTCACATATATAAGTATAATTTATCTTAAAGGGGTACTCCGCCTCTAGACATTTTATCCCCTATCCAAAGTATAAGGCAGAAGATGTATGATCACAGAGGTCCCGCCACTAGGGACCATGTGTTTAGTGCATTGGGTTTAATGCCGGATGCTCGTGATGTCACAGCCGTGCCCTGCTCATGACGTCACGGCCATGCCCCATCAATGCAAGTCTATGGATGGAGGCCATCCCGCTCCTCCCATAGACTTGCATTGAAGGGGCATGGCCGTGAAGTCACGAGCCTCCACCCCGCATCTCCAGTCATCCGGCGCGGCCGGATGTCTGGGGTGCCGCAGCAGATATTATGCTGGGGACCTCCACAATCAGACATCTTATCCCCTATGTTTTGGATAGGGAATAACATGTCTAGGGGCAGAGTACCCCTTTAAATGCAAAAACAAGGTAAGTAACACTCCAGAAATAAATGCCACATTGCCTTAGGTCTAGTGCAGGGCCGAAAGGGAAGTTGCACAACTCAATTCAATTCATTCATGCACAGCACCTTCAGGTCTTGTTCCAGGTTTAACATGTAGATATTACTTTATCACATGTATACACTACAGGAGGAATTAACTAAGAGCACCATTTCAATTGCCAGTCTTAACTAAAATCCCAGTGCGTTTGATTTGACATCTTCATTAAGAGGCACATGACTCTTAATAAAACTAGCACTTCAGCTGCTGTGTGAACTATGTACATAGTAATCTACGCTAGCTGTAAGATAGTGTAGATTTCTGTTATATTTCATACTACTTACTGGTATAAACTATACTAATCTGGTTATTTTGACTGGCTGCTGTCCCCAATATTGGTGAAGATGCCCACATATCTAAAAGATACATGGGGCCTGATACAGATATCAGATGATTTTGCCTGGCATGAAGGATACCACCTTGCCTCCATAGACGCAGAGAGTCTGTACACCCGCATCCCACACGATGCTGGTATACAGGCAATCCGGGAGGTACTAAATGGTCAGGATAAGTCGGCTGACTTTATCCAATTTATAGATGAATCATTAGGATTCATCCTGGAAAATAACGTGTTCCATTTGAAGGCACCTAGTACAGACAGAGAGGGTACGGCTATGGGGACCCCGGTCTCCTGCACTTTTGCCAAACTGTTCCTGTCTGTACTGGAGAGTGATCTAGTCATAACCACAAGAAACCCATACATTAAGAACATTAAGCTATTCAAGCGCTTTGTAGATGACATCATAGTGGTATTGAAACAGGACACAGACAGCACTCCGTGGTGTGATAACGTTAAAACAAGAACAGGTGTAGTAAAGGTGGCGCTTACCACATAAAGTTACACTCCACCAAGTGTAACCATGGAACAGAGATTATAATGTAAATGCCTGCAGCCACTCCACATCAAAACTTGACCACAATGTAAAACTTCTTCCAACTTAACGACGGGATTCAGAGGCGCTGGACACAAAGAACTGAAAGGGATCTCAAGTTTAATCGCCCATGATAGAAGCATGGTGAATTTGTTAATTATCTCAATCAAACAAATACTGTAAATATGTTATTCACGTATCAATTTAAGGACGTTTCCCTGGAATTCCTAGATATTGAGATATTTTTTTTTTTTTTTTAAATGGTCAGTTGGAAACAAAAGGTTTCAGGAAAGGGATAGTGAAAAATGCGCTATTACACTGTTCTAGCTCCCACCCAAAAAATACGAAGGACAGTATGCCATAGAGCCAGTTCATCAGACTGAAAATAATTAATTCTAGTAATGAGGGCTATTTACATCAAGCCGATGATTTTAAAAAATGGTTACAGGTTAGAGGTTATCCCGGTGAAGTTATAGAGAAAGCTTTTCAGACAGCAGAGCAGAAAACTAGAAGCGAATTACTGTATAATAATAAAATTAATTAAAAAAAAACTGTAAGAAAGAAAAAATTTTCCTTGTTTTCTGCAGTTCTCCAATAAATGATACCCTGAGTAATATCATCCGTAAAAATTGGTTTATTTTAGAACAGGATTCAGACTTAAAGAAAATAGCAGAAAACAGACCAGTTATCACATTCAAACGCAATAAGACAATAGGAGATTTTATTAAACATACAGTTAGAAAGAGAAGAAAAAACTGATTGGTTGACAGATAGAAGACCTCAAGGAAACTTTAAATGTGGGAACTGTTCTATGTGTGAGTTGAACCTTGGTAAAAGTACATTCAGACTAGGACCCAAAATGGTAGAGGTAAAGCACCTCATCACCTGTAAAACAATATTTGTTGTGTATTGCCTTATATGCCCCCGCGGTTACTATTGTATAGGAAAAATTAAATGCAGGTTATTTGAAAGAATAAGGGAGCATGTCAGGTCTGCTAAAACAGGACAAGGGGCCACTAGATTTATTGCACATCATGTCAAAGAAGTACATGGAGGCGATACGAGAGTGATCAGATTCGCCGGTCTTGAAAGAGTGGAACCTATAAGGAAGAGGAGGGGACAGGCACCGAATGCTGTTGCAAAGAGAAGCTCGCTGCATAGCACAGCTGGATGCAACAGGTGCAATTGGTCTGAATGAGTGTAATACATTTTCAGCTTTTCTGTAGGTTCCGGGTCCAGTCTATTGTTTTTATGTAGTCACTATATACAGTATAATATTCACATATACTTTGTGTTGTTTTTAATTCATTGGTGTATTTACTATGCATAGACTATTTAAGAGGGCTGTACCTGCGATATGATGTCAATTCTGGGCCTGAGGAAATGCCCAGAGGGCGTGAAAAGGCGCCGTTGCTCCCAACACCTACTGCCCTGCCGTAACATCCCTCTGTGTATAGCCATCTGTACTGCTGCTGTGGAATAAAGGAAACAGCATCGTATGTGTGGCAAGTGATCCGCGTCTTTCTTTGAAGCTTCTCCTTTGTATCTATATGCAGTGACTATTTAGCGTGAGCACCAACACGTGTTGGCTGGTAAAAGCACTGACCAGATGACCACTTAGCAAAAGGAATATTCATCCCAATGCAGTGCCAAGGGAACTTTTACACATTTATGGTAAACTACACTAAATTTGCCAGAATTTTGCCTAAATTTGCCAAAAACTGGAGTGTGAACTATAGTGAATTAATATAGAGTTTATGCCTCCATTGCAGTCATAAAAGCTTCCACTCTTCCGGGAATACTTTCTACAAGATTTTGGAGAGTGCTTTAGAAATGTTAGCCAATTCATCCAAGAGAGTATTTGTGATGCCAGACACTGATGTTGGGTGAGAGAGCCAGGATAACAGTACATTTCCTACTTCATCCCAAAGGTGTTGGATAGGGTTGAGGTCAGGGCTCTGTGTGGGTCATTCAAGCTGTTCCACATCAAACTCCCACCAAACATGTATTTATGGAGCTTGCTTTGTGCACTGGGGCACAGTCGTGCTGAAACAGAAAAGGGCCTTCTCCTACCAAAGTTGTAAGCGTGCAATTGTCCAAAATGTCAGGATATGCAGAAGCTTTAAAGATTTTGATGTATTGGAACTAAGGGGCCTAGGCCAACCTCTGAAAAATAACTCCTTAGCATAATCCCTCTTTCCCCAAACTTTACAGAACACATTTCCACTACTCCAGAGCGCCGTAGCAGTGTACTTTACATTGCTCCATCTAAAGCTTGGCATGGTTCTTGGTCATGAAGCTCCCTGTACAGTTTTTGTGCTGATTATAAAGCATGGTACGTTTTGTAACTCTTCGGTTACTGGGTCAGCAGACTGTTAGCAACTTTTATGCTCTTAGCACTAGGCACTCCGTAACTTCACGTGGTCTGCCTTTTGTGGCTTAGTTATTATAGTTCCTGAACACTTCCTTTTTAAATAATACCACTCACATTGATCATGGAAGATCTAGGAGGGGAGAAATTTCACAAACTGTCTTGTTGCACTCATGGCACCCTATTACAAGTCCCACGCTGGTATTCAGTTAACTGGGAAGAATTGCAAATTTTTTCTTATGTGCAATGGTAAATGCAGGATGTTATATATACCTGAATTCAGTGGTGAGTGTTCTATTACTTTTTTATATATTTATGGGGGAAATTGGAAAGGAAACTGCAATTCTGCAACTTTTGTGTTTTTTTATTTTTATGCAATACACTTTAGGGTAAAACTGACAGCAAGGAGGTAAGGTAGAATCCTTCAGTCTCTATTTTAGATCATTGGACCCTGTGATTTTGCTGTAATTTTGACTTTATTTGCCGTAATAGGCATTGATCACAGCACCTAAATGGTTGTTGTTGGTCATCAGCATGATCACCAATGTCTGTTATTGACTTTAAAGTATTATCAGCCGACACTTATTATCTATAAAGAGAGCACAGCTCCTAGGTGCAAAACAGGAAATTGATGAATCGGCTGGACATAGGAAAAACAGACTAAACATTCACAAAATACACCCAAAAATAGCACAACAAGCTTAGTACAGAGCATAAAAAATCTGCATATGTGAATTCTGCAACAAATATTCAACATTTCTGCAGCAAAATCCACAGTGTTTCCGATACAAAAATTGGCATCCTGCTGGTTAATTTTAGTGCAGATATCTATGGATGAGTTAACTTATTTCTCAAAATCTCATTCAGTTTGCTACTACTGGAAATGCTGCATATTTCCTGTTCAGAAACATTGACAGCAAATACACCATGTGTGACCCTACCTTTAAAGCTGAATTATAACTGACCTATTTGTCACATTTACTAGGTAACATGTCTTGCTAAATGTGCCCAATATATTATATAAAGTAATGTAGCTATCTTTATAGATCAAAGGTACAGGCATTATTCATATCCCTTATGTCACATACATTTAGTCACGCAGCCGACCTGTCAAACAGATTTTTTGAAGGGAAGGTAAAAATTTGTGAAAATACATTAATTCTTTATAACATCTAGTTCATGCTATGTGAATTCATAAACAATCTTCTCAGGCAGTAATAGTTCTCCACTTAATGTCACAGCCAATATGGCAAATATGCAATATAAAATATTAGCAGATCATATGCCTTTATGTAATCGCACGATTGTTATAATAGATATTCCAATGCTGATAAACTGGAGAGAAAAGGAGGGTTAACTGTGATGATAGAACTCAGTAATCCAGATGAGAAAGTGAGAGTGGCGCTGATGGCAGACGCCCAGCATTTATCCGATCTATGCCAGCCTCCTTTAGGAAAGAACATGCACAGATTGCCCCTGGATTATCAACTCCCCCCACCCTCCACTTCATCTCTCCATGATCATCTTGATTGCTATTTCTGATTAATTGTACAAAAGAGGGAGGAAATCGCCAAATCCCCCTCAAAGAAACTGCACACATAAGTGCCCTTGTGCTAAAAATACTGGGTGAACACAAATGAAATGCAAGGCACTGCTAATCATTCCCATTCTCCTATTAAGATTGAATTACTAAACATAATATACATTTTGTAGCATTAGCTTCCACCTTCTTCAACGCAATGTCATTGAAAGCTTAAAGCTTTAGCAAATAACATGTGAATTAAATGTCAGCTCTCAAAGTGACACAACTCAGATTACTGGTATTAAATGACAACAAGAACATCTATTTTCTCAAATGATTCTCACCACGCTGTTTTCAGAAAGACATATTGTAAAAATGTTTTCTAACCTTTAGATGTATGTTAATATTATTATGCTTTTTTTTTTTTTTTCTTAATCGCTGAGATTAGTTTTAGGTAGAAGAGGAATTTCTCAATCCTGAGTCATATGACATTCATTAAAGGGGTACTCCACCCCTAGACATCTTATCCCCTATCCAAAGGATAGGGGATAAGATGTCTGATCGCAATATAGCACGCAGCACCCACCTATTACTTCTCCGGAAGCGTTGGAAGGTCTGGCTCCCGACCACGGGAACGGAAGATCGTGACGTCACGACTACGCCCCCCGTGTGACATTACGCCCCGCGTGACGTCACACGGGGGTGGAGTCGTGACGTCACGATCTTCCGTTCCCGTGGTCGGGAGCCAGACCTTCCAGAGCTTCCGGAGCAGTAACAGGTGGGTTCTGCGTGCTATTTTGCGGGGGTCCCCAGCGGCGGGACACCCGCGATCAGACATCTTATCCCCTATCCTTTGCATAGGGGATAAGATGTTTAGGGGTGGAGTACCCCTTTAACAAAGACTAAGGTGGATATAATACTTTCATTGGATCACACAGAAAACTTAAAATCTTATTTGTTCTATTAAGGCTTCTAGTCTTTTTTTTTTTTTTCTTACTGGAACTTCCCTTAATATGAAGCTCAAACTCGGGCTGTAGTTCACATTAAAGAATTCGGATGACAGCCTTTGCATTTATATTTATGTAAGAGGCATCACTAACCAGGCATACTTTTGAGTAATGTATATATTGAAAAAATATATCTATGAAAAATATAATTTCTTCTCATAGGGTTCACATCATCCATTCTGAGATGGCTCAATTTCAGGCTTATAGAGTAATTGTTCTAAATAAGGAAACTCCTACTAACGTAGACCAGTCACACAAAGGACATAGCTGGGGGGGGATAAAGGGGATAACCCTAGGCGCCACCTAGCTGAACGCTAAAATGAAAAAAAAGCAAAAGAAAAGGAAATTACATGTGCACACCCTTAAATAATGAATAAACAAACATTGATATGATTTAGATTTCTCTTCTGCTCATTTACTTTGGATCTTGTTAATAACCTATTATTAAACTATTAACACTTTTGTGTTTTAAAGCATTCCTATTTTGCAGCATTTTTTTTCCACACTTACCTAAAACTTTGCTTTGTACATTGGCAACCCAGCAAAAAAGTTTGCTGATCTATGCCTGCGATGTTTTGCCTGTGAGCTCAATAATTGTAATTGACTGAGCATAGTCTAAATGTGACTATGGTCCATTTCCCAAAATGTATACTTTTGTGCACAGAAACAGTATAAGTTCATAACGAATTGATAAAAAAATAAAAAGAAACAGTATAAGTTCAGGAATAAGACGGGACTTATGGGGGAATTTGTATTCTGCTGTTCTTATAACAGATAAGAAATGTTTACGGCTTGTGTACATGTGACACATTTATCAAAGTGACGCCAATGAACCTGTAATGATTGTCTAATATGTACAGTGAATGCTTTACATGGTTTATGGATAGGTTAACTTCTAAGTATGCCCCTTGGCTGGAGTCAACATGTGCATAAAGTTGTGCACTAAAAAAAAAATCGCTTTTCAAAAATCCTGCTTGAATCCTAAGATATACTTAAGAGAACAGCATTTGTGGGGAGCTTAGAAATGAAAAAAGTCACAAGTTTTTGAGCAACCAAGAGAAATATGCAAAAATGTTACATCATAAATCCCCCACTCTTATTAGACTGTGTTAGCTCTATTACAGTCCATGGGCCCACTAGGAACACATTATTGTATATGCCATATGCCAGCAAACCTTTTGAAGGGTTGCCAACGCATACCAGTGACGTGTGCAAAAAATCATGTTGTGAGGTGCCAATATAAGTGCTAAGACTACAAGATTGCAGCTAAAACCATGGGCATGTATCATGAAAAAACAAGAATCTGTCACTGTATAGCCTTTATATTACCCTTTTTCACATTATCACAGCCCCTTAACCAATCCGAAAGAGCATGTAACATACCTGATCAAACATATACAAAGAGAGAATTAAACCAGATTGCACACTTCATAAGATCGCCTTTGCCCAAAACTATGGTTAGAGTCTTGGTACTCTGCGGTATCCAGGCTGCTAGTTATCCAGGAGTACTCCAAGATAGGGAAGTTTTTACCAACTTTCCCATTCTGCCCATTATAAAAAAAAAAAAAAAACATCTACTTACCTCCTGCGGCTCCCCCGGTGTCTTCATTGTCCTGCTGCAGGCCTGATTCGCTTCTCTTTCTGGTTCCCTGTGGTCTGTACATCACGCTGTGGCTAAGCAAAATTGCTGGCTGCAGCAATATCCCACCTTAGCCAGTGATTGGCTGAGCAACAATGTGAAGTTTTGAGCCCCATTTGAGCTCAAGTTCAAGCTTCTTCCCTATCCTGGAAAACTCCCTTAACTGATTCCATGGGTAACTAATGAAGGACACAAGGCAGAGAAAAACAAGGTTTGAGTAGTTAATATAGTAGGAGAAGTGTTAGAAAAATAGGCCTCCCACCACACTAGGAAGATATTTTACTAACTTGCTAATCTGATATTATAAAGACCATTCTAATGCTTAAAGGGGTACATGGCATTATTTTTTTTTCCAAAATGATGCCCAGGCTGCTGGCATTTAAAAAAAAAAATACTTTACTTAACTCCTTCAGCTCCCTTGGTGCCTTTGGTATTACTGCCCTGGCTCTCACTACGATCCTTTTTCTTGGTGCTAAGAGGGCGACACATCTGACTGACACTCAGCTAATCACTGGCCTCAGTAATGTCTTGTCTCGGCCAGTGATTTGCTAAGCAGCAGTGTGACATATTGAGCCCCAGTCTTCTTCCTGGTGCTGGGGCTTAGTATGCCCCACTGATGCTCAGCTGGCACTCCACGAGGCAAGTCACCTTTGTGGCCAACAATTAGCTGAGTTGCAATCTGGTGCATTAATCCCCGGCACGAGAGGGGCATCACGAGAGCGGCAGGAGGTAAGTAATGTTTTTTTTATAAATGCCAGCGGTCCTGTAGTTTGGCGGTACCTGTTGTAATATTGGGCTTTTCTCTGTGCTGGATAGAAGCAGCTACATGCTATATTTTTTAGTCTGGTACGTCTTGCTATATAGATCCTGGATTGAGACACAAAGTGCACAATTTTGTCATCAGTTGTGTGCAGCTCAGACATAACGATAGGGCTACACAAAATGGCAACCCCATTCATTTGTATTAGCTACATTGCAGCACAGCTCAGGGAGGGAAGAGCAGTAATCTTTGTGTGCATGACCCATTTTACAGCCAAATTCACCATGTGGCCCTAGGCTTATGCTTGAGCTAGACACAACTCATGATTCAGAATCCACCAGAAATGTCGCCCTAATGACCAATTTCACCCTAATTTACCAAGTGGCACAATTTATATTTCACCTCATTGAGCATAATGTTCTGGGAGGCATTTGTATAATGTGCTTCTGGGAAAGCGTTAGAAACAAAGACCCAGATTTATCAACTTGCCCAAAATTAAAATGTGTTTTATTTTTGTCAGAGAGCAAATAAGTGCAGTACAAAGCAATACATACTATAAATTGTATGTAAACACGTGGACTGTAGCTATCATTCAATATATGAATCAATTTGTTGTGCTACAAAAAGTCACAGTGTAGCCAAGGTCTTCTTACCAAATCCTTGTGGTAGAGGAAAAGCAACAATAACACTCACTCTTTTTCATATCCCCGTCCTCATATTTCATCCCACACACTAACTATTCTGTGCACTTGCCTGCAGAACAGTTAAATCATACTTTACCATTACCTTGATTTAACAACAGGATGTTTTACATCTCTGCTGCTGAGAGTAACGTAATCAGGAGATGTACTGGAAGTTCTAGAGACTGGTGCTTTTCATAACCCCATTGGATTTTCAAGAAAATCCTGATGTAATGTAATTTTCATCCTAGGTATACCTCAACTATGAGAGACATAATGAGAAAAAAAAATACATAAAATCACATTGTCTGATTTTTAAAGAATTTATTTGCAAATTATGGTGGAAAATAAGTATTTGGTCAACAACAAAAGTTCATCTCAATATTTTGTTATATACCCTTTGTTGGCAATGACTTCTCAAGGTTTTCACACACCGTTGCTGGTATTTTGGCCCATTCCTCCATGCAGTTCTCTTCTAGAGCAGTGATGTTTTGAGGCTGTCGCTGAGCAACATGGACTTTCAACTCCCTCCAAAAGTTTTCTATGGGGTTGAGATCTGGAGACTGGCTAGGCCCCTACAGGACCTTGAAATGCTTCTTATGAAGCCACTCCTTCCTTGCCCGGGTGGTGTGTTTGGGATCATTGTCATACTGAAAGACCCAGTTTCATCTCCAATGCCTTTGCTGAAGGAAGAAGGTTTTCACTCAAAATCTCACAATACATGGCCCCATTCATTCTTTCCTTTACACAGATCTGTTGTCCTGGTCCCTTAGCAGAAAAACAACCCCAAAGCGTGATGTTTCCACCCCCATGCTTCACAGTAGGTATGGTGTTCTTTGGATGCAACTCAGCATTCTTTCTCCTCCAAACTCAACGAGTTGAGTTTTTTCCAAAAACTTCTTCTTTGGTTTTATCTGACCATATGACATTCTCCCGATACTCTTCTGAATCATCCAAATACCCTCTAGCAAACTTCTGACAGGCCCGAAATGTACTGGCTTAAGCAGGGGGACATGTCTGGCACTGCATGTTTTGAGTCCCTGGCTGCGTAGTGTGTTACTGATGTAGCCTTTGTTATTTTGGTCCCAGTTCTCTGCAGATCATTCACTAGTTCCCCCTGTGTGGTTCTGGGATTTTTTTTCTCACCGTTCTTTTGATCATTTTGACACCATGGTGTGGGATCTTGCATGGAGCCCCAGATCGAGTGAGATTATCAGTGGTCTTGTATGTCTTCCATTTTCTAATAATTGCTCTAACAGTTGATTTCTTCACACCAAGCTGCTTGCCTATTGCCAATTCAGTCTTCCCAGCCTGGTGAAGGTGTACAATTTTGTTTCTGGTGTCCTTAGACAGCTCTTTGGTCTTGGTCATAGTGCAGTTTGGAGAGTGACTGAGATTGTGGACCGGTGTCTTTTATACTGATAAGTTCAAACAGGTTCCATTAATACAGATAACGAGTGGAGGACAGAGGAGACTCTTAAAGAAGAAGTTACAGGTCTGTGAGAGACAGAAATCTTGCTTGTTTGTAGGTGACCAAATACTTATTTTCCACCATAGTTTGCAAATAAATTCTTAAAAAATGTGAGTTTATGGATTTATTTTCTCATTATGTCTCTCATAGTTGAGGTATACCTAAGATGAAAACTACAGGCCTATCTTATCTTTTTAAGTGGGAGAATTTGCACAATTGGTGGCTGACTAAATACTTTTTTGACCCATTGTATACAGTATGTAGTAATACTAATGTACATTTGTGAATATTTATGCTTAACTTGTGCACTAATGCCTGAGTTCTCAATCCGTGGTATGCATACCCCTAGGGGTATGCCACGGGTTGAGCAGGGGTACGCCAAAGCGCTGACAGATACTGGCCATGCATTGGCCAGTATTTGTAAGCGCAGAGCCGCAGCAGCTCACTGTACAGGAGCTGCGTCGTTGCCAGGGAGACGTGTGATCTCCTCTGATGTTGCGCAAAGGTATTGCACATCGCAGAAGGACGTCATATGTCAGTGCGGCCCCGCCGAGCGCTGCATGAAGGAGCAGGCAACAGGCCCACAGGAGGCCCAGTAAAGTAAAAAAAAAGTTAAAAATAAGTATGGGATGGAGGGAGGGTATTAAGATGGGGGGGAAGGGGGGGTATGTATGGGACAGAGCACAAGGCATTAAGATGGAGAGGGAGAGGGATCTTTTTGGAACACAGTGCTTTCTGCTGACATCACGAGCACAGTGCTCTCTTCTGACATCTCTGTCCATTTTAGGAACTGTCCAGAGCAGCATATGTTTGCTATGGGAATTTTCTCCCAAAGTATGGGATGGAGGGAGGATATTAAGATGGGGGGGGAAGGGGTGTATGTATGGGACGGAGCAAAGGCATTAAGATGGAGGGGGAGAGGGATCATGGCGGAGGGGGATGGGGGAAATAAAGCACAATGCATTAGGACTTAATGCAGGGAGAAATAAAGCACAATGCATTAAGATGGATGGGGGAGAGGGATAATGGAAATGGGGACCAGAGGGAGGGGGGATAATGGAAAAGGGGTTCAGAGGGAGGGGGGATAATGGCACAATGAGATTAATATGGAGGGGGGGATGATTAATCCACCCCCCTCCATATTAATCCCCTTATGCCATTAGACACCCCCCCCCCTCCCTCTGATTCCTTTTTGCCTTATCCGAGGGGGGATAATGACACAAGGGGATTAATATGGAGGGGGGGTGATTAATTCCCCCCCCCTCCATATTAATCCCCTTGTGCCATTATACACCCCCCCCCCCCCTCTGATTCCCTTTTGCCTTATCCGATAATAATAGCACAAGGGGATTAAAATGTTGGCACCAGGGGATTAATATGGAGGTGGGGGAGTAATTATTAACCTCTCCCCCCCTCTATCTTAATCCCCTTGTGCTATTATTCCCCCCCTCCCCCTCCATCTTAATCCCCTTGTGCCATTATTCGCCCCCATTTTAATCCCCTTGTGCCATTATTCCCCCATCCATCTTAATCCCTTTGTGCCATTATTCCCCCCTTCATCTATATCCCCTTGTGCCATTATTCCCCCATCCATCTTAATCCCTTTGTGCCATTATTCCCCCTCCATCTGAATCCCCTTGTGCCATTATTCCCCCCTTCATCTTTATCCCCTTGTGCCATTATTCCCCCTCCATCTTAATCCCCTTGTGCCATTATTCCCCCCTTCATCTTTATCCCCTTGTGCCATTATTCCCCCTCCATCTTAATCCCCTTGTGCCATTATTCCCCCTCCATCTTAATCCCTTTGTGCCATTATTCTCCCCTTCATCTTAATCCCCTTGTGCCATTATTCCCCTTCCATTTTAATCCCCTTGTGCCATTATTCCCCCTCCATCTTAATCCCCTTGTGCCATTAGTCCCCCTCCATTTTAATTCCCTTGTGCCATTATTCCCCCTCCATATTAATTTCCTTGTGCCATTATTCCCCCTCCATCTTAATCCCCTTGTGCCATTATTCCCCCTCCATTTTAATTTCCTTGTGCCATTATTCTCCCCTCCATCTTAATCCCCTTGTGCCATTATTCCCCCTCCATCTTTATCCCCTTATGCCATTATTATCCTCTCCCTCTGATCCCCTTTTGCCATATCGGATAATAATGGCACAAGGGGATTAGGATGAAGGCGGAATAATGGCAAAAGGGGATCAGAGGGAGGGGGGAATAATGGCACAAGGGGATTAAGATGGAGGGGAGAATAATGGCACAAGGGGATAAAGATGAAGGGGGGAATAATGGCACAAGGGGATTACATAGTTACATAGTTAGTACGGTCGAAAAAAGACATATGTCCATCAAGTTCAACCAGGGAATTAAGGGGTAGGGGTGTGGCGCGATATTGGGGAAGGGATGAGATTTTATATTTCCTCATAAGCATTAATGTTATTTTGTTCCAGGAATGTATCTAATCCTGTTTTAAAGCTGTAAATTGTTCCAGCTGTGACCAGTTCCTGAGGTAGACCGTTCCATAAATTCACAGTCCTCACGGTAAAGAAGGCGTGTCGCCCCTTGAGACTAAACTTTTTCTTCTCCAGACGGAGGGAGTGCCCCCTCGTCCTTTGGGGGGGTTTAACCTGGAACAGTTTTTCTCCATATTTTTTGTATGGGCCATTAATATACTTATATACGTTTATCATATCCCCCCTTAAACGTCTCTTCTCAAGACTAAACAATTGTAACTCCTTTAATCGCTCCTTATAGCTAAGATGTTCCATGCCCCATATTAGTTTAGTCGCGCGTCTCTGCACCCTTTCCAACTCCGCAGTGTCCCTTTTATGGACAGGTGCCCAAAACTGAACAGCATATTCCAGGTGAGGCCGTACCAATGCTTTATAAAGGGGGAGTATTATGTCCCTGTCCCTTGAGTCCATGCCTCTTTTTATACATGACAATATCCTGCCGGCTTTGGAAGCAGCAGCCTGACATTGCATGCTATTCTGTAGTCTGTGATCTACAAGTACACCCAGATCCTTCTCTACCAGTGACTCTGACAGTTTAATCCCCCCTAAGACATACGACGCATGCAGGTTATTAGTACCCAGATGCATAACTTTACATTTATCCACATTGAACCTCATTTGCCAAGTGGATGCCCAGACACTTAGTCTATCCAAGTCATCTTGTAACTTATGCACATCCTCTATAGACTGTACCGTGCTACAAAGCTTGGTGTCATCTGCAAAGATAGAAACAGAGCTGTTAATACCATCCTCTATATCATTGATAAATAAATTAAACAACAGCGGTCCCAGTTACATATCGCATTAGTAAGAAAGTAAGAACACGCCTTTTGTCCGTGGATACCCCTCACGCGTAATTTCCGCGCGGGGGGTATCCGCGGACATACTTTCAGCCTTTGGGGGTACAGTCGCCAAAAAAGGCTGAGAACCACTGCACTAATGTATTGCTTCAAAAAAAGCTAAAATATAACTGAAAAAGGATAAGGGAAAAGGGTCCAGGTTTTTTTCTTTAAATTCCTTGGACTGCTGCCTATTTTTACAATTTGCCCTGTTACAAGCTGATATATGGTCCTCTCTTATTCCACATTATAACTGACGTTCAATAAGTACGGCCGGCAATGATTGGTCATAAATAATTGTATGATGACAGGAATAAAAGAAGATTAAATTAGTTTTTAATGAGTTACTCTCTAATGTCTTTTCTTATACTATAAATGAGAAGGCAACATATAGTAAAAGAGGTACTCTGGTGGAAAACTTTTTTTTTTTTATCAACTGGTGCCAGATAGTTAAACAGATTTGTAAATTACTTCTATAAAAAAAAAAATCTCAATCCTTCCACTAATTTTTAGTTGCTGAATACTACAGAGGAAATTGTTTTCTTTTTGGAACACAGTGCTTTCTGCTGACATCACGAGCACAGTGCTCTCTGCTGACATCTCTGTCCATTTTAGGAACTGTCCAGAGCAGCATATGTTTTCTATGGGAATTTTCTCCCACTCTGGACAGTTCCTAAAATGGACAAACATATGCTGCTCTGGACAGTTCCTAAAATGGACAGAGATGTCAGCAGAGAGCACTGTGCTCGTGATGTCAGCAGAAAGCACTGTGTTCCAAAAAGAAAAGAATTTCCTCTGTAGTATTCAGCAGCTCATAACTACTGGAAGGATTATGATTTTTTAATAGAAGTAATTTACAAATCTGTTTAACAATCTGGTACCAGTTGATTTTAAAAAGTTTTCAATCGGAGTACCCCTTTAAAAGGGTACTCCTATGAAAATGTATTTTTTAATCAACTGGTGCCAGAAGTTTAACCCCTTAAGGACGCAGCCCATTTTGGCCTTAAGGACGCAGAAAATTTAATTTTTCCGTTTTCAATTTTTCCTCCTCGCCTTCAAAAAATCATAACTCTTTTATATTTTCATCCACAGACTAGTATGAGGGCTTGTTTTTTGCATGACCAGTTGTCCGTTGTAATGCCATCACTCACTTTACCATAAAATGTATCGCGCAACCGCAATTTTGCTAATTTTGGAAGGTTTCGTTTTCACGCCATACAATTTATGGTAAAAGTGACATGTGTTCTTTATTCTTTGGGTCAATACAATTAAAATGATACCCATGATAACATACTTTTCTATTACTGTTGCGCTTAAAAAAAATCACAAACTTTTTAACCAAATCAGTACGTTTAAGATCCCCCTATTTTGAAGACCTATAACTTTTTCATTTTTCCGTACAAGCTGTGGTATGAGGGCTCATTTTTTGCGCCGTGATCTGTAATTTTTATTGATACCATATTTGCTTATATAAAACTTTTAATAAATTTTTTATAAATTTTTGTGTGAATAAAATGTTTAAAAAAAGCAGCTATTTTGGACTTTTTTTTTTTTTTTACGTTCAAGCCGTTCACCGTACGGTATCATTAACATTTTATTTTAATAGTTCAGATATTTACACACGTGGCGATACCAAATATGTCTATAAAACATGTTTTAACACTTTTTCGGGGTGAAATGGGGAAAATGGGGCAATTTACGTTTTTATTGGGGGAGGGGGTTTTTCACTTTTTTTTACTTTATTTTTTTAACTTTTTTTTACTTTTATTTTTACACTTTAATAGTCCCCATAGGGGACTATTTAAAGCAATCATTCGATTGCTAATCCTGTTCAGTGTTATAGGATATAGCACTGATCAGGGTTATCGGTCATCTTCTGCTCTGGTCTGCGGGAAGGCAGATCAGAGCAGAAGACTCCCGGAAGACAGCGAAGGCAGGTGAGGGGACCTCCGGCTGCCGTGCTGGATGATCGGATCGCCACGGCAGCGCTGCGGGCGATCCGATCATCCAGTTAAGTGACCGCGATGCTGCAGATGACGTGATCGGTATTGATCACGGCATCTGAGGGGTTAATGGCGGACATCCGTGGGATCGCGGATGTCCACCATTACCAGCGGGTCCCTGGCTGCGATCAACACCTGCCGCGCATGATCCGGGCATCGCTCCGGTTATGCTTAGGACGTAAATGTACGTCCTGGTGCGTTAAGTACCGCATCACCAGGACATACATTTGCGTCCTTTGCCGTTAAGGGGTTAAACAGATTTGTAAATTACTTCTATTTAAAAATCTTAATCCTTCCAGTACTTATTAGCTGATGTATACTACAGAGGAAGTTCTTTTCTTTTTGAATTTGTCTTACCACAGTGCTCTCTGCTGACACCTCAGTCCATTTTAGGAACTGTCCAGAGCAGGATAAGTTTGCTATGGGAATTTGCTTCTACTCTGAACAGTTCCAAAAATGGACGGAGGTGTCAGCAGAGAGCACTGTGGTATGACAGAAAAGAAATTCAAAAGGAAAATAACTTCTTCTGGAACATACAGCAGCTGTAAGGGTTAAGATTTTACGTATAGAAGTAATTTACAAATCTGTTTAACTTTCTGAGACCAGTTGATTTAAAAACCCCTTTATCTTTTCAGCAATATGTTATTTGTGATTGAACAGAGAGCTTAAATAAAATTAACCTGAATTATTTATTAGCAGAATTGCTAATGGATCTGTGTGCACCTCTAAACTAACAGCGCTCGGTAAAGAAATACAGGTGGTGTTAATGTTATTAAACCCAAATAAGGAAAGAGGGACATGTCAAGGCTACAAAGATGGATACAATTTTGCAAGATAGTTTGTGCTTCTAAAAAAAAGATGGAAACTTTGTCAACATAACTGAAACAAAAAAAAGTATTGTGGGGTTAAGGTGAACAAATAAAAAAAAATCACATTATTTTGACCCTTTAACTTTGAGTATAGTTTTTTCAGTATCATTTTAAAGAGGTACTCCTGTGAAAAACGTATTTTTTTTAACTGTTGCCAGAAAGTTAAACAGATTTGCAAATTACTTCAGTACTTATCAGCTGCTGTATAATATAGAGGAATTTCTTTTCTGTCTGACCACAGTGCTCTCTGCTGACACCTCTGTCCATGTCAGGAACTGTCCAGAGCAGGAGAGGTTTGCTATGAGAAATTGTTCCTACTCTGGACAGTTCCTGACATGGAGGGAGGTGTCAGCAGAGAGCACTGCTGTGAGACAGAAAATAAATTCCTCTGTATTATACAGCATTTGATAAGTAATGGAATGATTAAGATTTTTTTAATAGAAGTAATTTACAAATCTGTTTAACTTTCTGGCACCAGCTAATAAAAAAAAAAAAAAAAAAGTTTTCCACCGGAGTATCCCTTTAACCCCTTAAGGACCCAGCCATTTTACACCTTAGGACCCGGCCATTTTTGAATATCTTACCACTGTCACTTTAAACATTAATAACTCTGGGATGCTTTTACTTATCATTCTGATTCCGAGATAGTTTTTTCGTGACATATTCTACTTTAACATAGTCGTAAAATTTTGTGGTAACTTGCATCCTTTCTTGGTGAAAAATCCCCAAATTTGATGAAAAATTTGAAAATTTAGCATTTTTCTAACTTTGAAGCTCTCTGCTTGTAAGGAAAATAAATATTCCCAAAAAAAATTTTTTATTCACATATACAATATGTCTACTTTATGTTTGCATCATAAAGTTGGCTTGCTTTTAATTTTGGAAGACACCAGAGGGCTTCAAAGTTCAGCAGCAATTTTCCAATTTTTGAAAAAAAATTCAAACTCACTATTTTTCAGGGACCAGTACAGGTTTGAAGTGGATTTGAAGGGTCTTCATCTTAGAAATACCCCACAAATGACCCCATTATAAAAGCTGCACCCCCCAAAGTATTCAAAATGACATTCAGTCAGCATTTTAACCCTTTAGGTGTTTCACAGGGATAGCAGCAAAGTGAAAATTCACAATCTTCATTTTTTACACTCGCATGTTCTTGTAGACACAATTTTTTAATTTTTACAAGGGGTAAAAGGAGAAAATTTATACTTATACTTGTAGCCCAATTTCTCTCGAGTAAGCACATACCTCATATGTCTATGTAAATTGTTCGGCGGGCGCAGTAAAGGGCTCAGAAGGGAAGGAGCGACAAGTGGATTTTGGAGAGTACGTTTTTCTGAAATGGTTTTTGGGGGGCATGTTGCATTTAGGAAGCCCCTATGGTGCCAGAACAGCAAAAAAGCCCCACATGGCATACCATTTTGGAAACTAGACCCCTTGAGGAACGTAAAAAGGAATTAAGTGAGCCTTAATACCCCACAGGTGTTTCACGCCTTTTGCATAAGTAAAAAAAAAAAATTTTTCACTAACATGTGTGTTCCCTCCAAATTTCACATATTTGCAAGGGTAAATAGCAGAAAATACCCCCAAAATTTGTAACCCCATCTCTTCTGAGTATGGAGGTACCCCATAAGTTGACCTGAAGTGCACTACGGGCGAACTACAATGCTCAGAAGAGAAGGAGTCATATTTGGCTTTTTGAGAGCAAATTTTGCTCGGGGGCATGTCGCATTTAGGAAGCCCCTATGGTGCCAGGACAGCAAAAAAAAAACACACATGGCATACCATTTTGGAAACTAGACCCCTTGAGGAATGTAACAAGGAATAAAGTGAGCCTTAATACCCCACAGGGGTTTCAAGACTTTTGCATATGTAAAAAAAAAAAAATGTTTTTACTAAAATGTGTGTTTCCCCCCAAATTTCACATTTTTGAAAGGGTTAATAGCAGAAAATACCCCAAAATTTGTAACCCCATCTCTTCTGAGTATGGAAGTAACCCATAAGTGGACATCAAATGCACTGGAGGAGCGCTACAATGCTCAGAAGAGAAGGAGTCACATTTGCCAACTTTGCAGAAATGGGGGGGACATGTCGCATTATGGAAGCCCCTATGGTGCCAGGACAGCAAAACAAAACCACATGGCATACCATTTTGGAAACTAGACCCCTTGGGAAATGTAACAAGGAATAAAGTAAGCCTTAATACCCCATAGGGGTTTCACGACTTTTGCATATGTAAAAAAAAAAAATTTCACAAAAATGTTGGTTTTCCCAAAAATTTTACATTTTCACAAGGGTTAATAGCAGAGCCCCCCCCCCCCCCCCACAATTTGTAAATACATTTCTTTGAAGTAAGGACATACCTTTTTTTTATGACAGCAGCTCGGCGGGTGCACACCAGGTCTTGTTATAGCGTGAGGTCAGTCAGGGGCCTTGAGCTTCATATGGAGCCAGGATGTGGAAACCCCCCTCAAGGACTCTTAATGGGGGAGCACTGAGCCCTAAAATAGGGGAACACTTGGGGGACAACGGGCCGTAACTGGGGTAGACAGGTGGGGTACAGAGGCCCGTAATATGGGGTACAGTGGGCCAGAAAATTATAAATAATAATAAAACAGGATATGTTCCCAGAATGATGACCCAGAGCATAGCCAAAACTAAAAAAAAATATGCCCCCCCCCAAACCCTATGCTCTGAATCATCATTCTGGGAATGTGATGTGTGTGGCCGTCCCTAACCTGTTGCCTCAAATGCTCACCCGCTCAGGTGGAGAGAGAGCGCTGCGCATTTGAGGCCACATAAAAAGTCGCAGATGATAGTGACTCAGTGACCTATGACCCATTTCTGAAAAAACACCCCCAGAGGTCTTATCAGGTTTTTTTTTTTCCAGGTTTTTTGGGGCAATTTAGTGGTTAATGGGGGGTTAAAATTTAGAATGCACTCTGGACTTGGAACATTGGTCAAATTATGGAAAATTAAAAAGAAAAGGGAAAATTTAGTGCTCCATGGAAGTGTGATACTCCCTGAAGCAGTTTTTTTATGCAGAGGCCCGGATTATCTGGGCAAGTATCACACTGAGTGGAGGTGTCCTTCCGTATTCCCCTTCGGGTGACACACTCTGCATGTTTTCTGAGATCGTCTCGTCCTTACAGTGCGGGGGACCTCACCTGGAAAGTGCTGGCCAGGGACGATCCTGGCGCCTATAACTCCAGACCCTTGGGAAGTCCGGCCTGATCTTTCCCGGTCAGCAAAGATCAGGAACCTTAGGACTTCTTCTTGGTACTGGAGGAATGTCCCTGTGTTGCCAGCGTACTGGGATAGTACAAAAGCATTGTACATGGCAACCTGTACCAAGTAGACCGCAACTTTTTTGTACCATGCCCGTGTTTTCCGCATGGCATTATATGGCTTGAGGACTTGATCTGAGAGATCAACTCCCCCATATACCGATTGTAGTCCAGACTACAATCGGGCTTGAGGACTGGTCCCACGGTACCTCGCACAGGGACAGGGGTGCTGCCATTCCCATGAATAGTGATCAGCATAAGGACATCCCTCTTATCCTTCACCAACAACAGGTTATCATTGGTAAGGGCACGGGACTCACCCTTGGGGATAAGCGTCTGGACCAAATTTAGAGGGAGGCCTCTCTGGTTCTTCCGCACAGTCCCACAATCGGACGTGGATCTGGCGGAAAGAGATTTGAACAGAGGGATGCTGGTATAAAAGTTATCCACGTACACGTGGAAACTCTTATCCAGCAATGGGTGCATAAGGTCCCAAACGAGTTTCCCGCTGACACCCAGAGTGGGGGGGACATTCTGGGGGTTCAATACGAGAATCTCGTCCCTCATATACTCTAAACTTGCAAGTGTACCCGGATGTACTCTTGCTGAGTTTGTAGAGTTTCACGCCATACCGCGCCTGCTTTGAGGGAATATACTGGTGGAAGATGAGTCTCCACTTAAAACTGATGAGAGACATGCCACATTATCTGCATAATGCAGGCATTTCCGAATTGCCTCGAACCGCTTCCGTGTCATCGCCATACTGTAAAGCGGGGTCTGGTATAGGATGTCCCCGATCCAGTAATGAAGAGCACTTGGTTTTTTGACCAGGCCCATATGCAGCGAGAGGCCCCAAAATGTCCTCATTTCCGCTGCATCAATGGCGTGCCATTCATTGGACATGGCCAAAAACGAATCGGGGTGGTGGGCAATGAACTGCTGGGCATACAAGTTCGTTTTCTCCACCATGTGATTGACCAGGCTGTCACTGAAAAAAAAGATTAGTGAAGCCAGCATGGTCAATCGGGATTCCTGAGTCGCCAACAAACTCAGGAATTCGTGGCTGATAACCCTCTGGGGGGCTCCAGACAGGGTCATCGGAAGGGTGCTCCGGTGCACTTGTCTGGGGGCCGGACTCCTATTACGAGCGGACGGACTCCTATTACGAGCGGCATTGCTAATCGTACCAGTGTCGGCTACTGGGTCACTTTCATGGGGGGTGCGTGGCCTCGCCTGGCGGCGTCTCAGCCGCCGTACAGGGGACTCATCATGACTACTAGATGATGAGGAGGACGAGGAAGAACACAAAAAAGTAGGATCTTCCTCGTCCTCACTGGCAGATTCGGAGTCGGAGGCTAAAAAAGCGTAAGCCTCTGCTGCCAAAAATGCCCGGCGAGCCATCGCCTTTTTTCTACAGTGGTGGGGGGAGGGGCGGTGATGGGGGGGTAGTGGGTGTGTGCTTGGGGGGCGGGGAAGTATGTAGTGTGGTGCTTGGTGTACTACTTTATATAACGGTGTGTGATTATCCCTCACACACCGTTATAATGGAGAAAAAAAAAAACGCTGCAGCCAAAAGAGGGGTGGCGCACGCAGCGCCCTGAACCCCTAATAGATCCCTGGTGACACTGATCACAGGACCCTAGGGGCCTATTAGGGGGTCAGGTGGGGGGATTTTTTTGTTTGTTTATACTTTCACTTTTATTTTATACTTTCACTTTTATTTTACACCTACCTTTCCCTGAAAGAACACTGTCCCTGCACTAGGGATGCAATCGCCGTGGATGAGGGGGCTCCGGAGCACAGAGGGGGGGGTCCTGTTCTGGCACCTCTGTCCGCTGACTGAACTCAGCGAGCGGGCAGAGCTGCGTGAGGGGACCGGTAACCCCTCCTCTGCCGCGCTGCTATTGGCGGAAAGATCGCCGGCTAATAGCAGCGTTGCTGGGGCGGTGACAGTATTGTCATGGCTCCCAGCAACGGAAGGTGATTGACAGTGTATCGTATAACCGCTGATCACCTTTGTTTTCCGGGTCATCTGGTCGCAAGTGACTCGAATGACCGGAATCACAGCAGATCGCTCGCGTGAATTTGCGAGCGCTCTGCTGCTATCGCCGACATGTGGGGGTCTCGGGACCCCCTTCGGCGTTTGCATGGCATGCCTGCTGAACGATTTCAGCAGTCATGCCATTCCGATTCTGCCGGGTGCCACGGCAGGGACCGGAATATACCATGATGTACATGTACGTCATGGGTCCTTAAGTTCCAGGGTCCCATGAAGTACATGTACGTCGTGGGTCCTGAAGGGATTAAGGTAGATGTGATATCACTTTCTGTTAAAATATGGAGGCATGTGATGTGACCAAAGATGATCAATTCCAGCACATAGTATAATATTTTGTGCATACTGTTGGCAATACCAAATATGTAAATTTTTTCTTCAAGATTTCAGACTTTATTTACAAAATGGAAGAAGGGGAGTAATTTGTTTTAATCATTTTTATTATTTTTTTTATTGATAAGAAATCCATCTTTTGTACACTTTTTAGGTTACCCTAGGGCACTGTTTTCCAATCAGTGTGTCTCCAGCTGTTGCAAACCCACAACTCCCAGCATGCTCGGACTGCCCTCAGCTGAGACACACTGTTTGACACACTGCCCTAAGGGGCTTTTATAGCCTGTCATTTCATTGCTGACACACCTCCTGTATTATTACTATTAATATAGTAGGCACAGAGGCCTTCAGCAGGGCCGGTGCAAGGATTTCTGCCTACACAAGTGAAGCTCCATTTTGGTACCCCCCCCCCCAAAACTGCAGTCCCCCCTGTGCCCCACCTCCCTTGCATATATGTTTCTTTAAATTATTTCCTATGCAACACCACAGATAACAGTGATAACTCTGAGTACAGATAATGTATAGATGTGACCTGCAGTCCTATGTAACACCACAGATAACAGTGATAACTCTGAGTAAAGATAATGTAGTAGATGTGACCTGCAGTCCTATGTAACTCCACAGATAACACAGTGATAACTCTCTGAGTATTCTCTGAGTACAGATAATGTAGTAGATGTGACCTGCAGTCCTATGTAACACCACAGATAACACAGTGATATCTCTATACTTTCGGTTCGAGGTAAAAATTTCGCCGGGCACCCCTACCGAAGTTGACAAGAAACCAAAAAAAAGGATTGCTATGGGCAAGTGGGCAACTTTTCCTCTGGACAGGTTTTGATAAATCCCCTCCAATATCTATTTATCTGTGGGTATGTAGTTATGTAGCTGACAGTGCTGCATTATGCAGCAACTCACAAATGACGTCTTCTCTAATCAGTGTCGTTCTCTTCTCCTTCTGGTCCAGGCCATCATCACAGTTTCTTCCAGCTACAATTCTTCACCGTTAAACCTGCAAAACAAATCTATTAGGCTCCGCACTTTATCATCATCAGTCTCCAGATTCCCCTTTTAGTGGAGAGGAATACAGGGGCGTATAGGTGTAAAGGGGTGTAGAAAAGTGTACATGGGTGACAGGGGGTGTAGAGATGTGTACATGGGTGACAGAGGGGTGTAGAGAAGTGTACATGGGTGACAGAGGGGTGTAGAGGAGTGTACATGGGTGACAGAGGGGTGTAGAGGAGTGTACATGGGTGACAGAGGGGTGTAGAGGAGTGTACATGGGTGACAGGGGGGTGTAGAGGAGTGTACATGGGTGAAAGAGGAGTTTAGAGGAGTGTACACGGGTGACAGAGGGGTGTACATGGGTGACAGAGGGGTGTAGAGGAGTGTACATGGGTGACAGAGGGGTGTAGAGGAGTGTACATGGGTGACAGAGGGGTGTAGAGGAGTGTACATGGGTGACAGGGGGGTGTAGAGGAGTGTACATGGGTGACAGAGGGGTGTAGAGGAATGTACATGGGTGACAGGGTGGTGTAGAGGAGTGTACATGGGTGACAGAGGGGTGTAGAGGAGTGCACATGGGTGACAGGGGGGTGTAGAGGAGTGTACATGGGTGACAGAGGGGTGTAGAGGAATGTACATGGTGACAGGGTGGTGTAGAGGAGTGTACATGGGTGACAAAGGGATGCAGAGGAGTGCACATGGGTGACAGAGGGGTGTAGAGGAGTGTACATGGGTGACAGGGGGTGTAGAGGAGTATACATGGGTAACAGAGGAGTGTAGAGGAGTGTACATGGGTGACAGGGGGGTGTAGAGGAGTGTACATGGGTGACAGAGGGGTGTAGATGAGTGTACATGGGTGACAGAGGGGTTTAGAGGAGTGTACATGGGTGACAGGGGGGTGTAGAGGAGTGTACATGGGTAACAGGGGTGTAGAGGAGTGTACATGGGTGACAGAGGGGTGTAGAGGAGTGTACACGGATGACAGAGGGGTGTAGAGGACTGCACATGGGTGACAGGGGTGTAGAGGAGTGTACATGGGTGACAGAGGGGTTTAGAGGAGTGTACATGGGTGACAGAGGGGTGTAGAGGAGTGTACATGGGTGACAGAGGGGTGTAGAGGAGTGTACATGGGTGACAGAGGGGTGTAGAGGAGTGTACATGGGTGGTGGAGGGGTGTAGAGGAGTGTACATGGGTGACAGAGGGGTGTAGAGGAGTGTACATGGGTAACAGAGGGGTGTAGAGGAGTGTACATGGGTGACAGAGGGGTGTAGAGGAGTGTACATGGGTAACAGAGGGGTGTAGAGGAGTGCACATGGGTGACAGAGGGGTGTAGAGGAGTGTACATGGGTGGCGGAGGGGTGTAGAGGAGTGTGCATGGGTGAAAGAGGAGTATAGAGGAGTGTACATGGGTGACAGAGGGGTGTAGAGGAGTGTGCATGGGTGAAAGAGGAGTATAGAGGAGTGTACATGGGTGACAGAGGGGTGTAGAGGAGTGTACATGGGTGAAAGAGGAGTTTAGAGGAGTGTACATGGGTGACAGAGGGGTGTACATGGGTGACAGAGGGGTGTAGAGGAGTGTACATGGGTGACAGAGGGGTGTAGAGGAGTGTATATGGGTGAGGGATATGCAGGAAGTGGCGGTACTGAGTACCGCCGCGTTCCGGCCCACTTAAAGCACTGGTCTTAGTTAAAAAAAAAAAAAAAAGTCTTGATTTTTTACGCCCCCCCCCCCCAATGGCCTTCAGCTGCCATTATAAATGATTGGCACACATGATAGATCTGTCACAGACGAGTGCTTCTTATCACTCTACGATGGATATATTACAGTAATCTTATGGGCATTGCTACTGTACCTATACAACCATCAACAGGGGCACATCGGTTATATACAATCCTACTCCTGCAAATGCAGCGCTGTACCCGGCCAGGGGCCTTATACAACCCTGACCTACCTTTACCAAATAACAGACAGCTGGAGACCTGATAGTATGTTCTAATACATGTTTGTACACAGGGGTCAAGTCCTGGAACTCATCCAAGATTTCCACTCAAGGGCTGGTCTTGCAGGATTCCTGATAATGGGAATGGTGTTCCTGCTGTGAAAAAAGTGCAGGAACTCAGTACCCATGCGTTCCTGCAGGACTTGAGCCCTGTTTGTACACATTACTAAGCACAGGTACAAAATACCGGCATCATGATGTATCGTTTGGGGTTAACAAAAATATGATATGTCATAGATTACTTCACACGGGGGATTTTTTTTAGACTGATTCTTGCAATGATGTAGTTTATTGAGATAATGGTCCTGTATGGTCCTGTAGAGCTGAGAATCCTATCACTGTCAAATATGAAATGAATGGTATAAACTGGGGCATTCACTTAGGTCATAAACATGTAATTTTAGCTACACTTAACCTACAGTTACGTCATTTTGCAGAAAGGAGTTGATTTTTAAGTGCTTAGCGACAACTCGACCTACAGTTACATTGCACGGATGGTACAAGCTCAGAAGCTGTTCCTGCACCGTACAATGGGAGCTAGCTGTTATATATAGCTGTTATATATTAGTAGGACTACAAATAAAAAGTCTGAATTGTAGGACAAAATTGTATTTACCCTCTTAATAAGCCATTCAATAGAGCTGGTAAATAAATAAACCTAGACATATACTGTACAAAATACATATTAACATCATTGCGTGACATTTTTTCTGGTGTCTTTAATCTTATTACCCTATGTAAAAAATGCAAAACTTTGAACCAAAACTACCGTATGTATTATTGGAAAAAAATATATATTTTTTAGCAATTCTGATAAATGCTTTGAGAACCTAGTTTTCAAAATGTGGTCTGTGGTCTATTTGGGCACCTCAAGACCTCTGTGAACCTAAAGCACAACTCTTTTTTATATACAGAGATCCCTCAACTTACAATGGCATCAACATACAATAGTTTCAACATACAATGGTCTTTTCTGGGCCATTGTAACTTGAAACCAGACTCAACATACAATGCTATGGAATCTGCAAAACATATCAATGGCTGGAAGAACCGACCAATCAGAATGGACATTTCACTGGTAAAACCCCTGTATTACTGAAGCGTATGCACTGACTGGCTGTCTGGTAGCACCCCCTACAGTACATGGAGGTATTACATGTTCTGTACTACTTTTAACCTTTGCCAGGGTTAGCTGCTCCTTTGGACACCAGGTAAGGGCGGCTCCATTTTACTTTTTTTTAGGACATTGTTTGTTCTGTACAGGACCCAGAAGAAGCTCCTGTCCTCTACATAGACCAGTGTTTCCCAACGAGGATGCCTCCAGCTGTTGCAAAACTACAACACCCAGCATGCCCGGACAGCCTTTGGCTGTCCGGGCATGCTGGGTGTTGTAGTTTTGCAACAGCTGGAGGCACCCTGGTTGGAAAACACTGAAATAGTGATTACAGCTCCCAGCAGATCTTTCTTACTTTTATATGGAAGGATTTGCTTTATCTTTATTAGTTATTTACTTATTTTTCTGTAATCCTCACTTTTTCCTATTTTTGGATGACATGTTGGTGGCTTCAGAACCAATTACCGGGTTTCCATAGAGTTCTGGTCTCAACATACAATGGTTTCAACATACAATGGTCGCCCTGGAACCAATTAATATTGTAACTTGAGGGACTATTGTACATGCCCATATAAGTGCTTGTTTTTTTTTGTTTGTTTTTTAAATTTTTTTTTTTGCAGGATCAATTTTACATTGTAATAACTTCCTTCAATGTGCAATAACATATACTGTACTCAGAAACAGGGGGGAAAAAATTATTTGTAAAGTGAAATGGAAAAAAAAAAAAAGGAGGGGCTCCATTTTACCCTGTACACTAACTATCTGGTCAAACTGACATGTTATGTTGATTCTTTCGGCCAGTACAAATTTTCCATCATGCTTTACTACTAAACTTTTCAGGTTTTTTTCTTTTTTAAGAATATGAATTCTCTGCCTGAGATGGTGGTCATGGGGAACTCTGTAAAAGAGTTCAAAAGGGTCTGGATGCATTTCTGGAGAGTAATAACATTGCTGGTTATGGATAATAGATTTATAGGGACAGAACGTTGATCCAGGGATTTATTCTGATGCCATATTTGGAGTCGGGAAGGAATTTTTACCTCTAGTATGAGGGTTTTTTTGCCTTCCTCTAGATCATCTCAGTAGGGACTCATTAGGGTTATAGGTTGAACTTGATGGACTCTGGTCTTTTTTCAACCTTATTAACGATGAACTATGTAACTATGTAAATTAATATTTTCTGGTCCCTATAAATTTTTGTTTAGCGGTTTAAGGTCTAATTTTTTTGCACCATGATATGTACTTTTTATCCATACTATGGTGGTATTATTCATCATTATTTTATAAAAAAAAAATTCTGGGATGTGAAGTGATCAAAAATCCACAGTTATGGGGAACTCCGGATCATAAAAATTGTTCCCCATACTGCCGGCAGTAAAAAAAATAAAGATGTACATACCTTCCTCCGCTCCCCCAGGGCCTCCGGTAACCGGCTCCGGTCTCCGCCACGATCCTCTTCCTGGTTGCTAGTGGTCGGAGAGTCTTACTGCACCCAGGCAATCACCGGCCGCAGTGAAGTCCCGACTCGGCCGGCGATAGGCTGAGCGGCAGTGTGACGTTTTCGGCCCCGGCAGCAGGTGCCGGTGTAGTGAAGAATTTTTTGTCCTGAAGCGTTCTCACACTGCCGCTCAGCCTATCGCCGGCCGAGTCGGACTTAGCTGCGGCTGGTGATTGGCTGAGTGGAGTATGATTCATCCGACCACCGGCAACCAGGAAGAGGATCACGGCGGAGACCGGAGCCGGTTACAAGAGGCCCCGGGGGAGCGGAGGAAGGTATGTACATCTTTATTTTTTTTACTGCCAGCAGTATGGGGGACAATTTTTATATTCCGGAGTTCTCCTTTAATGTTATATTTTAATTAATAGGAAATTTCCGCTATACCAAATATGTTCAATTTTTTTGTTTACACACATTTTTAATTGAAAAATAGAAAAGGGGGGTGACTTAAAATTTTATTATAGAAGAGGTTATATGGGGTAAAACTAGTGAGTTGTTTGGTGGTTTTTTACACTTTATCAGTCCTCATAGAACAGGGCCAGATTAAGGCTGCCTGGAACACAGAGCACTTCAGTATTATGGGGCCCCCAACACAGTCCCCCCTCCCCTCCCTCTGAGACTTGTTCCCCTCCCACTGAGACTTGTTGCCAGCTAGCAGGGGTGGACTGACAACTCATAGGGCCCCCCATGCACCCACACCCATATAGATGCCCTGCCCACATACAATAAATGCATTTTTCAATTCCTAAAGAAAATATAGCAAAGTAACGCAATTTTGCAAGGTTTTTGGGCGTGTCGGTTCATTTCTACACAATATATTTTACGGTTAAAATTACACATTATGTTCATTCTGTAGGTCCATATGATTACAACAATACCCAATTAATGTAGGTTTTGTTATATTTTACAACTTTTTGTGAGAAAATTAACATGCATAACATTTTCCCAATCTGAACCCTACAAACACTTATTTTTCCGTATACAAGGCTATATGACGGACCATTTTTTGTGTCATGATCGGTAGTTTTTAGCAGTAGTAGTGAGTACAGCTCTGGAGTATAAGACAGGATATAACTCAGGATCAATACAGGATAAGTAATGTAATGTATGTACACAGTGATCCCACCAGCAGAATAGTGAGTACAGCTCTGGAGTATAATACATGATATAACTCAGGATCAGTACAGGATAAGTAATGTAATGTATGTACACAGTGACCTCACCAGCAGAATAGTGAGTACAGCTCTGGAGTATAATACAGGATATAACTCAGGATCAGTACAGGATAAGTAATGTAATGTATATACACAGTGACCTCACCAGCCTCCAGATGTTGCAAAACTAAAACTCCCAGCATGCCTAAACAGCCTTTGACAGGCTTTGGCTATCCAGGCATGCTTTGAGATATAGTTTTGCAACACTTGTATATACTGTATATTAGTGTCTTCCAACTGGGGTGCCTCTAGCATGCTGGGAATTGTAGTTTTGCTAGCTGGAGGCACCCTGGTTAGGAAACACTGCTGTATACAGCGACTTCTCACCAACAGATTGCAGGAAGAACTCACCAAACTACTCTCCTGGCTGCTCCGGGAACTTTAGCACCGCCCCCCAAGTCACATGATCGTGACATCACCACAGGACCTCAAAGCAATCGCCCATTCCAGCATTCAGAAGGTACAAAGCAGGTCCTGATCGGGCAGTCACTGCCATTATGTTCTGTTTGGAGATCCCTGTTTTTTAGTGACTGCCGACCAGGACCTGCAGAGGAAGTGGGGCCCCCTTTCTTTCCTGGCTGTGCGGGTCCGGAGCATGAGCTCCAAAAGCTCCAATGATAATCCGGCCCTGCTTGAATGACCCATCATTAGATGCGTCATACAGATCAATGCAGTACCTATGTACTACATTGATCCATAAAATCTGCACTCCATAGATAGAGCCTGCCACAGACAATCATAGGAGCAGACCAGCACCCACGCCACCACCAACGAACCATAAATCAACTTTGTGTTAAAGTGTTAACAGCAGGTTGTGGCAATTGCTGCAGATTGGCTATAAGCTATGGCCCCCAGCTACGGAAATCTAAGTAGCAGACTCCATACATCTTTAGCGGCACCATGATGGATAAGAACCATCCTGGGTCACCAAGGGATTAAAAATTTCAAAATAAAAGAAAAGTATACTTGTAGCTCTCTGTAAACATTCCCCATGTGGCATAAAAAGGATTAAAAATAAAAAATTAAAATTAGATAACCTCTATGTGAAACAACTAAAGGGTTAACACATTTCAAAACACCAGTTTAAATACTTTAGAGCAGTGCCATTAAAATTGGGCAATATACAGGATTTAGTAATATATAGGCCTCTAAAACTAACTTCACATTTGATTTGGTCACAACACTATGTTTTTGAAATTTCCTTAACAAATTTGTAAAACTGCAATTTATTTATTTTTTAGAATATATAGGTAAATACTTTATTTAGAAAAAAAATAATTAAATACATTAAAAAAAAATCACTAAAACTATGAAGGGAGGCACCTATACAGTTAGTACCTGCCCTGTGTACAGTCTCATCAAATACATACATACCAGGGTTCAAGTCCTGCAGGAATGTGTGGGAAAACTGCTATTAAACATTCATGCCTTTAAACATTCTATTTAAAGAAGGCATGTGGCAAATCGTATGTATTTACTAATTGTCACAGGATTGTTATCCATTTTAGAAATAGAGGATTTTAAAGTTTGTAAACTGAAAAGTTTCCCAAATTTTCTATACATTTCAGATTTACAGAAAACGCAACTTAAAGGAGATCATCTGTACGGGGCCCCGGCAGCCCCCTGTAAGAGGCCCTGGCAGAGCCGGAGCGCTGCCATAGCCATGTATTGAGGGGGCGTGTCAGCCGCCGCTTTGTGTGGTGGTCGACACCCGCTATCTGGCCAGCGAGCCAGGGCCCCTTACAGGAGGTCGCGGGGGCCCCAGCGGTCGGACCCCCCATGATCTGAAACTTATCCCCTATCCTTAGGATAGGGGATACGTTTTTCAGCACTGGACTACCCCTTTAAACACAAAACAAGTTGACGAAAATTTACCAACAAAATTGCTAAAGTGCAATGTGTCATTAAACTATTTTAAATCGGCATGGTTAGATACAATTTTTTTTTAATATATTGTACATCTTGGTAAAACGTTATAAGAATATGTTATTTATTTTTCCCAGAAATCATGACTTCTAACTTCAAGTCTTTGCTGAAACACAGGAATGGACAAAGTCCAGTAAGTGAGGGTGGGCTAGCACTCCCCTGTGCTCTCTCCTGTCTGATAGTACTCCTCTGTGCTCTCTCCTATCTGATAGTACTCCTCTGTGCTCTTTCCTGTCTGATAGTACTCCTCTGTGCTCTCTTCTGTCTGATAGGACTCCTCTGTGCTCTTTCCTGTCTGATAGTACTCCTCTGTGCTCTCTCCTGTCTGATAGGACTCCTCTGTGCTCTCTCCTGTCTGATTGCACTCCCCTGTGCTCTCTCCTGTCTGATAGTACTCCTCTGTGCTCTCTTCTGTCGGATAGGACTCCTCTGTGCTCTCTCCTGTCTGATAGCACTCCTCTGTGCTCTCTCCTGTCTGATAGCACTCCCATGTGCTCTCTCCTGTCTGATAGTACTCCTCTGTGCTCTCTCCTGTCTGATAGTACTCCTCTGTGCTCTCTTCTGTCTGATAGGACTCCTCTGTGTTCTCTCCTGTCTGATAGCACTCCTCTGTGCTCTCTCTTGTCTGATAGCACTCCCCTGTGCTCTCTCCTGTCTGATAGTACTCCTCTGTGCTCTCTTCTGTCTGATAGTACTCCTCTGTGCTCTCTTCTGTCTGATAGTACTCCTCTGTGCTCTCTACTGTCTTATAGCACTCCTCTGTGCTCTCTCCTGTCTTATAGCACTCCTCTGTGCTCTCTCCTGTCTGATAGCGCTCCTCTGTTCTCTCTCCTGTCTGATAGGGCTCCTCTGTGCTCTCTCTCCTGTCTGATAGGGCACCTCTGTGCTCTTTCCTGTATGATAGGGCTCCTCTGTGCTCTCTCCTGTCTGATAGTACTTCACTGTGCTCTCTCCTGTCTGATAGCACCCCCCTGTGCTCTCTCCTGTCTGATAGCACTCCTCTGTGCTCTCTCCTGTCTGATAGTACTCCTCTGTGCTCTCTTCTGTCTGATAGTACTTCGCTGTGCTCTCTCCTGTCTGATAGCACTCCCCTGTGCTCTCTCCTGTCTGATAGCACTCCTCTGTGCTCTCTTCTGTCTGATAGTACTCCTCTGTGCTCTCTCCTGTCTGATAGCACTCCCCTGTGCTTTCTCCTGTCTGATAGTACTCCTCTGTGCTCTCTCCTGTCTGATAGTACTCCTCTGTGCTCTCTTCTGTCTGAGAGGACTCCTTCTGTGCTCTCTCCTGTCTGATAGGACTCCTCTGTGCTCTCTCTTGTTATATCAGACACAGAGGAGTGCTAGCCCACCCTCACTTACTGGACATTGTCCATGCCTGTTCTCAGCTTGGACAAAGCCTTGATGTTAGGTCCTGATTTCTATAAAAACAGAAATACGATTTTCTTATGGAGTATAATAGAAAGGTTAATGTTTTGCCAAGATGTACAATACATAACAAGTTTTTGAATCTGAAAGCGTCCATTTAAATACACTTGGATAAATAACAGCAATCTAAAAAGTTATTGCCACATAAAGTGACACGTCATATTTGAAGAATTGGTCTGTCAGCAAGGGCAAAACAGGCCATGGTACCAAGGGGTTAAACATCCTATTAGTCAACAAAGCTGGCAAATAAACACTGGTAAATGGCTTTAGATGGAGAAAAATGGAGTAAGTGCTTGAAGTAGAATATATGAATTTGTTCTACTTTAGTTTTAGCTGCAACTATGTCAAAGCCTAGGCAATACATCAAGCTGATGACTGAAGTCTTAGTGCTGAGCACAAGCCTAAAGGAGACCACAATAAATGATGGCCTAGATTTCAATGAGAAAATCATTATTTATAGTGCCGTTATGTGCTGTCCTATTGATCATTGTTTTCCTGCATATGACTAAGGGAACGTATATCTTATAGGAGAGTCATACATTCATTTATATTTGTGCATATGGTTTCAAATGTAGCTGATAAAAAAGAGATTTATACATGTCAGGACATTTTTATGAATAATAATTATGGATTGGGAACAGTTTGAAGTCTTAAAATTAACAGAAAAAGCTTTGGAGATTTAGATACTTAGCAGCAAAAAAGAGTGATTCATGGTTGGAGCCCAAAACATGGTGTTTGCCAGCAATGTAAAAAATGTTTACAATCAACTTGACAACATAAGACCATAAATAACCCAATCAGGGAAATGTCACCATCAACCAAACAACAATCCAAAAATACTGGGGTAAATGTCATACAGAGATTAGAATATAACCTTTAGTTGATTGCTATTAAAAATGCAAGTTCAAAGAAAATCATAACCAAGTGAGCAAAATCGGACTAGTGAATAGATATAAAAATATAATTCAGCAACATGTAGCACCATAGAAAAAGGGTAAAATATACGGCTTGGTAGTTCACTGGTTAGTGGGGACCAGGTAATATACACAGTGGCCGGCATTTATCATTGTAGGTGTAAGTGAAGCATTTATCATTGTAGGTGTAAGTGAAGCATTTTCTACACCTTTTTTTTGTGTGCTGGTAATGTGTAGGAGAACCAAATTTATTAAATGGTCGCGGAGCATTTGATAAATTTTGTGCAGGTCACATTTTCTGAAACTTCTCTCTTCACATACACCAAAAAGCTAAGTCAAGTCTGGGCAGGTGTAGTTTAGAGACTTTTCAGTGGCTTTGTGCCTTTTCACAGAAAACCCGTTCATAAAACCCTTCCATATCATGTGTATTGCCAAAATCAGGGGATTGCAACTCAAAATCAGCAGAAATGTGTAAACTAAAAGGCGCAGAAAAGGCGCAGACAAACCCTGCTTGCCCCTTTTATGCGCCTTTTGTAGACACAAAAAACAGCCTAAAGACAATGATAAATGTCAGCCACTGTCCCTAAACTACCTGTAGTGACCCTCTAGGGAACTCAGTGGATAGCCCCTATAGTCTCACCCTAGTTTAAAAAAAAATCTGCCCTAGCTGTTTTATACGTAACTGGTGCACTCGCCCTAAAAAGAGCGACCCCCCTATCTCCGGACCCTAGGCCCTACACTCTAATTCCCTTTGGGCAAGTGCCCCAGTTACGTATCAAACTGCTAGGGCAGATTTTTGTAACTAGGGTGAGACTATAGGGGTTATCCACTGAGTTCTCTAGAGAGTCACTGCATGTAGTTTAGGGACAGTGGGGGAAATTTATCATTAGGTGTCTATTGTAGACACAGATGTACCCCTTTACACTGCTTGTCTAATTTACACTCTTGCTCAAAATTTACAAAAGTTGTGCACGTCCTTAGATAAATCTTGTGCAAATATAGAAATGCCCCCCTCACTCTACCATGCACTCCTTCTCTACCTCACACTTCACAGATCTGTGGCATTTTCCCACAGTACACTGCTCACATAGCTAGAAGTGCCGGAGCAGCAGTGTGTGTCGAACAAAACTCTGTGTACATGTACAAAAGCTGAGTGTGTGATCATGTACATGTAGCAGAAATTAGTGTGCGACAAGTGTATGGAGCAGAGCTGAATGTGTGATTCTGTGTAAGCATGACCACGCACACACTCAACTCTGCTACATACAGTACAACTGATCCCACACTCAGCTCTGCTGCATACACATAATCACACACTCAGCTCTGCTGCATACACACAATCACACACTCAGCTCTGCTGCATACACACAATCACACACTCAGCTCTGCTGAATACACATAATCACACACATATACATAGACCTAACAGCCGTACCTCCTCCCTCCCTGCACATACAGTGGTATTCTTAGGGCTCGTTCACACGGCCGTCTGAATCCGTTAATAAATGCCAGTTCTGCAATCCATTTGATAATTTTTAAATGAGTTGCAAACAGCTGTAAAATAATTCCATTGATTTATTTTTACAATCCTTTATCATCAGTTTGCTTCCTGTTCCGTTTATTTTTTATTTATTTATTTTTTATGGAGAAAAGACGGTGCATGCAGTAGTATTTTTTCTCCTGTCAAAAATAACGGAACAGAAACAGATATTATAAATTTAACATTGGAGTCTATGGAAAACGTGGTTTATACTGTCCGTTTCTGAACTGTTATTACTTCTGAGCATTCTCAGAAGAGGTGACATCAGCAGACTCCTGCAGTGCTGAGGGACTACTACTACTCCCATCATGGAACAGACTCATTTCCATGATGGGGGTAGTAGTTCCCCCAGCTGCCGGCAGCAGGGGAGGCTACATTAGTGTTTGTACTACTACCCCCATCATGGAACATAGTCTGTTCCATGATGGGGGTAGTAGTACAGGGGATAAGGGATTGATCGCATCGGGTCTCACTTATGAGACCCGATGCGATCAGCAGTTATAAAGCAGGGGAGCGGGCGGCATGTTGCGCTCCCCTGCAATGTATATACTACTGTGTAAACTTTCATTTTGAAATCTCCCGCCAGGAGCCCTGAATGCCGGCATCATTCAGGGCTCCCGGTCGGGGTTTTTAAACTACTACTTTGACCCCCAAATGTATGCCCCCCATGCATATTTATAATAATTCATTGGCCCCTGTGTGCTTATAATAATTCATTGGCCCCAGTGTGCTTATCCTTATTGCCCCCCAGTGTCCTTATTTCCCCTCCCGCTGCCTGCTCCTCATCTTCTTGGAGCAGGGTAGCAGCGGGACATGTCGGGAACCGGCTGCAGTGAATGAATGAATGAAGCTGACATGTTCCAAATGTAATTAGAGAAAGAAAACAAAGGTGCGCTCCTAGTGTAGAGGTATTAGGTAAGCAAGTGCCCCCATATGGGTTAAAATCTGCTTAGCGGAAAATGTTGCGCTGCAGACGCAACACAGTGAATTGCATGTAATATCACAATGGAGACTGAGGTCAGCTGGCCGAGGCGTCCTTCTCAAGTGGCTCTGGGTCACTTCAGTGTTGAATAAACATCGATTGGATCGGCATCCGGAAAATAGGACTCTGCCAGGCGCTTCTCCTCAAGGAAGAATGACAGTCAACCACACATAATGGATACAGGAACGGTCACTTTATTGGTGCTTTATTAGTACCAATAAAGTGACGGTTCCAGTACCCATTCTGCATGGTCTGGACTGTCATTCTTCCTTGAGGAGAAGCGCCTGGCAGAGTCCTATTTTCCGGATCCTGATCCAATCGATGTTTATGTTCCAAATGTAGGCTTCATTCATTCACCACCACCGCTGCAGCCGCCCGACATATCCCCGCTGCTTCCCCCCAAATTTGATTGCGGGGTGTAAGGGGTTAAAGCCGGGCATCACCGTGATTGGTGATGTTGGGCATCAGAGATGGGTCCTGGTGGCAGATAGCCGCCAGGACCACCCAGCTATGACCTCAGCTCCTGAGCACGTGTCATAGAAGGGGAGTGGGACGCTGTCGTCCACAAGAGGTTAAAAGTTGAATTGCAGAAGGTAGAAGTGATTCTCACATCTATTGGTAGATGGTGTAGCTTTGTGCTTAAAAAAGAAGTACCTTTGCGTACAAAATAGCGACTTTTGACAAAAGTCGCAAATGATAAATAGGTGACCACTGCATGGTCAAAAAGGTAGGCAAAATGAGTGAAACTGTCTATATCAAAAGACGCATAAAAGTCTCTAAATATGCTGCTTGCGCCAAAACATAGACAAAAAAATGCTCTAAAAGCAATGATAAATCTCCCCCATGGTGTCAAATATAGTATTTATTTGTAGAACCTCTTGACACTTAGCTTAAAAGTTTGTGTGTCTTTACAATAGGGTCATAAAATTTGGAATTTAGAAAAAGTGTCCAATGCAACTCATGCAAGTCAAAAACATTATTGCGAAAGCTCCCCTGAGCTGTCATAGTATGTTAGAGCTTGAATATTTTCCTACCCTGTAACTCGTTATTTAGTGACAATAATTGAAGAGAACATGAGAAAAGGGTTCTTGGTCAATGTCTAACACTGAAACGTTCCAGTTACTGTAATATACAGCCTCTATTGTAAAAAAAAAGAAATAACCTGCACATTTAGCTAGACACTTCCTGCTATAAAAATGCTTCTCTTAAATGATTGCAGATGAAGCCCTTGCGTTGCGGTTGCCATAGTGATGTCAGCACTAGTTATCTAGCCTCTTTAGACTTAGATTTTTTTTTTCTTCAACAGAGATTACATTTGCATCTTTCATGTTTTCCTCCCAACTGCTTGAAATTTGACAGGAAAAGAAATGAGAAAAATTAAGAAATAGAGAGAGCAAGTGTACTCCTTCACAAGCCACATATCACCATATAGTGCTTGTATATACTTATAATTGTACCCAATGTTGTTCCTTGGGTTCCCTAAAAAGTACAGATATGTGTCCAATGTTGGTGGTCACAAATGTCCAGATCATCTCCCTCATACATCCAGAATTCAACATATACTGAGAATCAAAATAACAGCAAATGGGCGGAAGGCACTGTATAATAGAGATGGTGCAAAAGATTTGGTGTGCGCCAACAACAGAAATCACTGAAACACTGTTGTCACCTTTTTGTATCAATGACTGGGTATTTGAAATATTGTTTCCAACTTGTTGGTCCATAGTCAGTACTAGGACTGATTATTGACATAGTTTGATGGTCTTATGGACGTACACAGTGTTTTTAAAGAGCATGATTAAATGTAAAGTTTTAGTGTTTCAGTGATTTTAAATGGGAGGAAGCCATAACAAGTACGGAACAAGAATATCTAGATAGAGGAGCAATCGAAAACTCATGACTTGTGAGATCTACAGTAGATTAATATTTATTTCTGGAACCACCCCTTTAGTCTTTCCTGTGGTAGTAACACCTTTGAGGACCTTGATAGGACCTTATCCTCATACATGGTACTGGAGTTTGGGTCAAAACGGGATCTTAAAGGGGTATTCCAGGAATTTTTTTTTATTTGACTATGTTACAGGGGTTGTAAAGTCAGTGTAGTTCATAATATAGTGTCTGTACCTGTGTGTGACGGATTTCTCACAATTTTTATGTGATTTTCACCCCAATATTTATTTTTAACAGCGTACAAAATGACTTGTATCAAATTTTTCCCAGGTTGCAATGCGGCCGAGACCTGACTCACTAGTCAGCTGATGACAGGGAGCCTGTCTGCTTCAATGGGTGGAGCGATCACTTGGTGGGAGAGAGATCAATCTGCAACTAATGCAACAGCTGTATGCAACCTGATTGAAAACCACAGGTCTTTTGAATGGATGCAGCTCATTTATGTTTGCCCGGTTTTTCTTTCCATATCCTTATTGGGGAGAAAAATCAACAAAAGAGGAAGCTTTTGACTTCATATCCCATCCTCATATATTGTTGTCATATCCCAACCCCATGTCCCGTCCTCATATCTCAACCTCATATCCGTCCACATATCCCAACTTCATATCCCGTCATCATCATATCTCGACCTCATATCCCGACCTCATATACCGTCCTTATATCCCATACTCATAGTCCTTCCTCATATCCGTACCTCATATCCTGTCCTTATGTCCCATCCTCATATCCTGTCCTCAGGTGGGACTGATTTGTGATGAAGATATTGTAAGTTGAAAATAGAAGGGGACGTGGCTTTGTGGGACTCGGCATGATTTGCAAGCCAGACCGATGCACAAAAAGGGTAGATAATAAAAGGGGTGGGGCTTAAAATGTGGACATGTCTTTGTGAGATGGGGTGTGGTTCACCAGGAGATGCAGCGTGGGGCTTGTGTAGTAAGGTACTGGAAGTCCCATATACTTGCATGAGACTTGAAACAAAAACCCATCTTTTATGTAAGGGTTAATTTAAAGGTTACCTCTCATCAAATAAACTTTTGATATATTTTAGATTAATGAATGTTGAATAACTTTCCAATAGCATGTTAATGAAAAATATGCTTCTTTCTATTGTATTTTTCCCGATCAGTCCTGTCAGCAAGCATTTCTGACTCATGCTGGAGTCCTAAACACTCAGAGCTGCCAGCCTGCTTTGTTCACAGCCAAACAGGCTGTGAACAAAGCAGGTTGGCCGCTCTGAGTGTTCTCCTTTGTGAACAAAGCAGACTGGCAGCTCGTAGTGTTTCGAACTCCAGCCTGAGTCTGGAATGCTTGCTGCCAGGACTGGTAGGGAGACCCCTAGTGGTCATTTCTTCAAAGTGGAAAATTAAATAGAAAGAAGCATATTTTTTAATAACATGCAATTGTAAAGTTATTCAGCATACATTAATCTATAATATATCAAAGTTTTTTTGATGAGAGGTACCCTTTAACTATCATATCTTTTTATTTGACATATAAGTAATATGTGTACCAGGTATTATTGAAATATCTCCAGCCGTACTGAAGTTATGTGGGAACATACATTTCCCATTGATTTACATGGGACTTTAAACAAAAACCCCGACCCTCACAAATGGGGGTAGTTAAGTGTTAAATTAACTATCCTATATTTTAAGTGGACATATAAGTAACATGTGACCAAGTATTATACAAAATATCTCCAGCCGTTTGGAAGTTATGCAGTAACATATATTTCCCATAGACTTGCATGGGACTTTAAACAAAAAACCCGACCCTGGCAAATGTGGGTGAGTAAGGGTTAAATCACCTATCCTTTATTTGTTGTTGACATATAAGTAACATGTGTGCCAAGTTTCATGTTAATATCTTTAGCCATTTGGATGTGATGCTGGAACATGCACCCAGTACAGCCCATGTGACCCAGCCTGAGGCTGGATCTCACAGGCTTCCATAGAAGGCAGACAGGAGGTCATGATCTGACCTCCTGCTGCCATAGCAACCAACAGCGACCCGCGATTATATCGCGGCACCGCCGTTGGTGAACAGAGGGAGCGCGCTCCCCCGTCAACACCATAGATGCTGTGATCAGGATTGTTCATGGCATCTATGGTGTTAATGATGCCAGGACTGGCGCGATTGCAGCTCCGGCAGGACTCCAGCTGTGATTGAGTCCCGCCGCTGAGACGTATGCATAAGTTACAGCGAGCGAATGTGTCGGGTGCTGGGACGTATGCATACGTCCTATAGCGGGAAGGGGTTAACTTACCTCCTGCCGCTCCCCCATTACCACCCATATCAGTCCCTCATTCTTTGGCCCAGGTCCTCTCCCACATTCTTGGACCTGACACAATACACTGTGCTGAGCTTATTGCCGAACGTAGCAAGGTCCTGCCTCAGTCGGTGATATGCTGAGTGGCAGAGTAATGTAATAGGCCTGGGACAGTTTTATCACACTGCTGCTCAGCGTTTTACCAGCTGAGGTCGGACATAGCTGCAGCCGGTGATAAGTTCAGTGCAGTGTAATGTGTCTGGCCTCAGAATGTGGTAGAAAACTGGGGCCGAAGGACGAGAGACCAATATCTGCACTATGGTGGAGCGGCGGGAGGCAAGTTAAAGTTTATTATTTTTGCTGTTGCAGCCCAGGCAGAATGGAAAAATTGTAAAAAATGTTATAACTCCATAAAAGACCAGTAGACAGTGGTATATTCTGCTAACTAGGAACTTTGCCTTTAAAATTAATATACCTTTTTCAGACCACATATAGCTCTTGTATTGGACTTAACGTAACTGTCTGCTGAATACATGCCCCTTTGGCCCCTGTTGGCATCACTTGAGGGAGACTTGATGGACGTATGTCTTTTTTCAACCATACTAACTATGTAACTATGTAACTTCAATGGAACAAAGTTGCAATATCAGGCACAGCCTTGGGACAGGTGTGGTGCTGTTTTTGGAAGAAATTAGCTTTTTTTCTTCTGCTGCCCACTACAGCTTAACTCCAGTCACCCGGTGCGGTACGCCCCCCCGTCACTCTCTAGCAACACTACTGGTAATAAAGGGTAAATAAAGAACTTCAGCTATTAACATAAGGGAAAACTTTTCTGCTTTAAAAAATGCTTTTGTAAGCGGGATTCCCGGGTTTTGCTCACGTGCGATTTATTTATCAAGGTTGTGCGACTATTTGATAAATAGGTCACATGTAAGCAAAAGTAAGTTAAAAAAAATTGTCAGATAAAAGTCATATGTTTGAAAATAATGACAAATCTCCTTCTATACGTCTTCACTTTTTGTACTACTAAGATAGAACATGTAAATCAAAGTGCTCACTATTGATCTTTGACCTCCTTTTCTCATGCCATAACCATAGCCATCATATCAAACTGATCCACCGCATCTGTAGATATTGCCGTTCAATAGATAAAAAAGATGCTTTGAAGTCAATCTCCTTGTAGGCTATTCTTCACAACACAATGAAGCATTCACAGTCATTGTATTCAGCCTCCTTCACAGAATGCTCAGAAATCAAAGAACATTTTTATTAAATGAGAACAGAAGCGAAGAATAGCATATAACATCTTATATCATTTATTCTCATGTTTAATATTTCATAATGTCAAGCATTGATTGGTGCTTTTTTGTAGACACTTACAGGTGCATAAGACAAAAACCATCTATAGGAATGGGAACAAACTATTATATATCTTTACTTCAAAAGCAAAGTCCAGACATCGATGACTCCTGTTCTCATGAATATCATTGACCTATTCCATCTCAGAATTATTATTTTTTCTATGCGGCTTTTATGGCGTACTTTTTCTGAATCTAGAACTCTTATTTTAAGCATTAGAAAGATATTAAACGAAACGCTCACTGGACAGGGTACCCTCCTGGTAAATACTGTGGACTCATAGCCATGATTCCTCTGAATTCATTGATTGTTTCTATTTGCCATTCAACACCTTCAGTAAGTAAGTATTTAGACCAGTTCACTTTTTTCACATTTTGTTATGGCCTTGTGTTCAAATACAAAATCTATGCTCTCAAGTACATTCAGCACTCAATATCCCATAATAGGAATGTGAAAGCAGAGTTTTAGGATTTAAAGGGGTTATCCAGGAAAAAAAATTGTTTTTAGATATCAACTGGCTCCAGAAAGTTAAACAGATTTGTAAATGACTTCTATTAAAAAATCTTAATCCTTTCAGTACTTATGAGCTTCTTTTCTGTCTAAGTGCTCTCTGATGACACGTCTCTCGAGAACCGCCCACTTTAGAAGCAAATCCCCATAGCAAACCTCTTCTAAACTGGGCGTTTCCCGAGACAGGTGTCATCAGAGAGCACTTAGACAAAAAAGAACAACCTTAACTTTAGAAGCTTATAAGTACTGAAAGGATTAAGATTTTTTAATAGAAGTAATTTAAAAATCTGTTTAACTTTCTGGAGCCAGTTGATATATAAAAAAAAAGTTTTTTCCTTGATAACCCATTTAATGCAAATGTATTAAAAAGGAAATATTAACACATGGACATAAGTATTCCGTCTGTTTACTATGACATAAAATTTAGCTCTGGCTCCTCCCATTTCTCTTGATAATCTTTGAGATGTTTCTACACCTTCACACCTGGGGTAAATTCAGTTGATTGGACATAATTTGGAAAGAAATACCCCTGCCTATATAAGGTCTCACAGCTGACAGAGCAAAAACTAAGCCATGAGGTGAAGAGAACTGCTTGTAGAGCTCAGAGACAGGATTGTGTGGAGCCACAGATCTGGGAAGGATACAAAAAAAAAATCTGCACAGAAAGAAGATGGTGGCCTCCATAATTTATGTTATTGAGGCGTTTTTCAGCGGCTGGAACAGGGAGACTGGCCAGGGTTGAGGGAAAACGGAATAAAGTACAGAGATATTCTTTAAAAAAACCTGATCCATAGGACTCTGAACCTCAGACTGTGCGGAGGGTTCCCATTACAACAAGACAATGTTGGAGATTCATCAAGATCTTTTTTTTGCTTCCTTTATTTTTCAGAGGCCTTTTCAAAAATGAAAAAAGCAATCTGATTGGTTGTTATGGGCAACTGGTGGACTTTTCCTCTGCACTGAATCTCCCCAATGACCCTAAGAACACAACCAAGACAACACAGGAGTGGCTTAGGGACAACTCTATGAATGTCCTTGAGTGACACACCCAGAGCCCTGACCTGAACTCAATTCAAAATCTCTGGAGAAACATAAAAATGGCTTTCCACCAATGGTCCCCATCCAACCTGCAGATCTGCAGAGGAAAATGGCAGAAAATGCAATATTTGATTTTCTTCTTTAAAGTTAGCATAGATTTCTAACATTCTGTTTTCATTTTAACATTAGGGGATACTGAGTGCAGAATAATGGGAGAAAACTTTTTTTTTTTTTATAGCACAACATAAAAAAATGTGAGAAAAATGAAAGGATCTGAAAACTTTCTGAATATATTGTATGTGTTATCTGTTTAGGATTTTGCTCCTGGTTTTGTGTTCAGTTATTGCAATTAACCCCTTAAGGACGCAGGGTTTTTCCGTTTTTGCATTTTCATTTTTTTCTCATCACCTTCTAAAAATCATAACGCTTTCAATTTTGCACATAAAATTCCATAGGATGGCTTTTTTTTTGCGCCACCAATTCTACTTTGCAGTGACATTAGTCATTTTACCTTTTGCGACAAAATAGAAGAAAAATTTCATTTTGTAACTTTTGGGGGCTTCCGTTTCTACGCAGTGCATTTTTCGGTAAAAATAACACATTATCATTATTCTGTAGGTCCATACGGTTACAATGATCCCCTACTTATATAGGTTTGATATTGTCATACTTTGGAAAAAATCATAACTACATGCAGGAAAATTATATGTTAAAAATTCTCATCTTCTAACCCCTATAACTTTTTTATTTTCCCGCATACGGGCCAATATGAGGACTCATTTTTTGCGCCGTGTTCTGAAGTTTTTATCGGTACCATTTTTGTATTGATTGGACTTTTTGATCACTTTTTATTCATTTTTTCATGAAACAAAAAGTGACCAAAAAGACACTATTTTGGACTTTGGATTTTTTTTTGCGCGTACGGCATTGACCGTGCGATTTAATTAACAATATATTTTTATAGTTAGGACATTTTTTCACGCGGCGATACCACATATGTTTATTTTTATTAACACAGTTTTTTTTTTTATGGGAAAAGGGGGGTGATTCAAACTTTTATTAGGGAAGGGGTTAAATGACCTTTGTTAACTTTTTTTTTTTTTCACTTTTTTTTGCAGTGCTATAGCTATGCTATAGCTCCGATGAATGGAATTAAGAGTCTGTCTCATTCTTACGATTCTGTCAAAAGGGAGGACAACATCTTGGCATCTATGAAGGTCCGAGACCACTTTGGGAAGAAACACTGGATCGAATAGTACAGTAGGGCTGTCCAATAGAGAGTCTGAATGTCACTTCTCTTACTGGCTGAGGATATGGTTTTCCTGTTTTCCAGGATAGTCTTCTTAGACCTGTTTACAACAGTTCATGGCAAGAAAAGGTTAAATGTTTCAGAACCACATCCCTCGATGGATGAAGATTAGAAATTATAGGATTGACACTGTCTTCATAATTCTCTTGAACCATCCATGTCCTACAAGGCTAGAGTCATAGATGACAAAGCTTCAACTTGAACTTTTAGTGTGCTAGATTTTAGGCCTTTTCTTAATCCAACTTGCAGCAAGTCTAAAATCAGGATATAAGGCTTGGCTAGAAATGGAGGTTGTGAATCACACCAGGTTAAGAACACATTTTAAACCTTCAGGTAAATGGCTGATATTTTTGGGGGCTCTTTTTTGAGAGACCTTTACTCAGCAAAAAGGACTTTTCAAGAACCATGCTAACAACTGCATATTCTGAAGATGCAGATGGTAAATAGGACAATTTTTCCTAATAGAATCTGCTCATGAACATTGAGTATGAGGGGACATGGACAATTTTTGGCCAAGGCATCTACCGCCAAAAGGACAGTCTCTGGGATCCAGGGAGAAGGCTGTAGACTTATTTTATTCTGGTTGCAAACAAGTATATGTTTTTGGAACTTGCCATCCATGAGGGATCCAGTCTAAACACGTCTTCCTTCAGGCACCATTCTACTGGGTGTATAGAGGGTTAATGCTAAGAAAGCCTTCTTGTGAGTTTTCTTCCCACAGGAATTCTGTAACAATAGAGGTTTTAGAAGTGTGTTACCATTGCCATGTTGCCATGTCCAGATAAAATGTGGACATAGGAGTTCTGAATTAAGTTATCTGCCCAGGTTAAGTATTTAACTAATTTTAGTTCTCTAAAATTAGACTTTTTTTTTCTGATATGAAGGAAGTGGGTGTCTATTTAAAGCCCCCCAACCTAGGTGACTTGCATTACATCAGCATTTTTGGATGGGGATGCTTATGCACCACTTTTTCTTTAATCTTGTCTTACAACAACCAGTTGAGAGACCTAGGATGAAATCACCAGGATGGAAGCAGTAATGGCCCCTAGTATAGACATTACTTTCCTCAGGCAGAAATACTTTTTTCCCTTGATGTTTGCTGTTTTCAAATCAAAAGTTCTGACCTTTTTTTTCCCCAGGGAAGAAACACATTTGTCTTTGGGAATTCATAAATTCCTTAAAAAGATCTTTAGACTAGAAGGAACTAGACCTAGAACCGTTGCATGACAACTAGATCTTCTGCAGTAGTGGAGGAAAGGACTATCGACAGAAGGACTTCAAAATGTGGAACATTTTTTATTCCCTGATAATGGAAATGGGGGACAATATTTGCCTTCACGTTTGTGAATATTCTTGATGTCTAAGAAATACCAAAAGGGTGAGCTGCTGCAATCATTTTGTCCATGAAGATGGCAAATCTTTTGATGATGAGTGCATAGGGATGTGGTAATAAGCATTCTGCAAGCATATTGCCTTGTTCGGGACTAGTGGATTTGTCTCCAAACATTTGTATTTTATAAATTTGTGCAGGGGTTTTTGATTATGCTCTGTCAAGTCTCTTAATAGTTCACCAGTCTCCCCCCCCCCCCCCCCCCCCAACCAAAGAACCATTATGGTTTATCCTGATTATCTGATCTCCATTTATAGAAGATGTTCTCCCCATTTTCTCCCTTGGTGTACCTTCAGCAACTACTCTTTCCTTTGCCGCTATAGCATTTCTCACCTCTTTGTTAAGCAATTTTTTTTTTCTTAAAAGGGCTTTCCTTTTAAAAAGGGACTTTTTATCTGATGATTTTTCCAAAATTTTGTTCAGGGCAGATTTTTTTTTTTTTAAATTTCCCCTCAAAGGGGTTTCCGCATTTGGAAATTTGTGTCCCCTGGCCAGTTCTTTGGCAAAAGGGCTCTTCTAGCTGGATTTGTCATCACCACCATCTTTGCCTGCCATTATTATTGATTTGGCACAGGAATACGGTGTCTTGTTTTAGTGAGGCAGGATTTGTTCACAGGAAGTCTTTCCCTTGACATGATCCTCCAAGCTGGTTTACCCACACAAACATGAATCCTGCTACACAAGTAGAAGCAAAGCTGCACTTTAGGGAAGAATAAAGTCTTCCAGGACCATTTCAACAGAGTCATGAGACATAAAATTGCAAGTTGGCTTTGTCGTTACTTTTGCATTAATATTCCAGGTGACCTGCCATGTCTGGAAGTCATTCTCACTTAATGGAAGTCTTCTCCTCTTAATCTCCTCATTAATGTTCCATTTCTTTTCTGTGTGCCTTCTACTCTACCAAAATAGGAAAATATACACACATAAAAACATGTGATTGTCGCACACCTATGGGGGAAAAAAAAGGGTCTTAAACATATATCGTATGATTTTAGATAAACCATAACTAGTGCCCAAAACTCTGGCTACCTACAATAATTATATAACCAAACAATTGGTAAATAAAATAGGTTTATTATGTAAATTTTCTCACTGATGTATGTGCGGAGGTCTCTATTATAGACTCCAAATCTATACAATATGCCCAGAAAAAATTAGCTATTTTACACACGAGTACAAAATACATATCAATCTTTATTGTTGCACAACTGCAAAACAAATAATAAAATACATTGAAAAGACAGGGAGGAATACAGAACAAAATGGCGGCAGCCTATATAATTGTATAGCAGCAATATGTGCAAAAAATGCTATTTTTCGCAGCAGTACAGCTATGATATAAGTGTATGACTATAAACTATGCAGTGCATTTATCAGATAGCTAGCAAAGATAGCAAGACGTAAAGTGAAAATGCAAACTATAGTCTTAAATATACTGCTGCCAATATGGGCCCATATGAATATAAAACAGTACTATGGATACCAACCACAAAAGCTTAGAGAGTCAGGAAGTCCCAGGATTCCCAGAGACATAGCACCCCCTTTTGAAGTAGGACAAGGAGGGGAGGCAGAAGGCGGCGGAAGAGCAACAAGACAGAGTGTGAAAAGGAAAACAGTAACGTGGAGGGACAGTGCGACGAAAGGAGCTATGTAGTCAACCTCTCTGACACACCTTTGGACAGTGATTGCACCTCCCTACTCAGTAGAGAATTAAACTTCTGTATATCAGAAGAATTCGATTTTGCCACTTTTGAAATCGATCTTTACAAAGGCATAAGGAAAATGAACCTTTGCAAATTTTTCAATAAAAATTGTCCCCCCATGGGGCAGCCCAGTATGGGACAAATACCTGCCATCCTGGGTTGTCAAGGATTCAGTGCACATTTCGCAGGTAGTCCGGAAGAAACCAAGGATCTCGAGCTGTTAATGAGCATCGGCGACAGCGAACCTATGGATCAGCAACCAATGGATGCTGTGGTACCCGCCTTCAGAGGTGGAAAAAAGTCTTCTTTTAACCCTCCAGTACAGACCGGCAGCAGCCTAGATCAATTTATGATGGCTGTCACAAATGATCTTAAGGCACTGGTGTACCCCAAACCAATGTCTAATCTTACTGCCAAAGAGAAACAAGCCTTGGATTGGCTGAAAAGCCGCACTGACCTGATAATAAAGAAAGCCGACAAAGGCAATAACGTTGTCGTCATGTCCAAGGACAATTATCTTAAAGAAGGCCTTAGACAATTGGGCGATGAAGTGAAACAAGACCCTATTCTAAAGGTCATGTCCACACTACAGACTTTCCTCAGGAAGCAGGTGGAAAGAGGAACTCTGTCTAAGAAATCGGCAGAGAAACTGCTACCCGTGAACCCAGCCAAACCACAATGGTACCACCTGCCCAAGATCCACAAATCTATGATGGACCCCCCAGGGAGGCCCATCGTAGCGGGCATCGGCTGGGCCACGGAATTCCTCTCCCAGTATATAGACTGGTTGCTACAACCCCTGCTGGGGGATATACCGTCTTACATTAAGGACACTAATGACCTTTTAGAGTCACTGCAGGACGTGGTCCTGAAAGAAGCAGACTGTATAGCCTCTATAGACGTTGAGCCTCTATATACTAGGATACCACTAGACATAGGCGTCCTGGCCATCAAGGAATTCTTATTGGCAGCCAATAAGCAATCGGACTACTGTACCTTTGTTACTGAAGCCTTGGATCTCATCCTCAAAAATAACTATTTCCAGTTTAACGGGCAATGGTTCAGACAACATCATGGCACAGCGATGGGCACTCCAGTGTCATGTACATTTGCTAATCTCTATCTGGCATTCCTGGAGGCAAAAATGATATATACCTCCACAAACCCGTTTATAAGCCGGATAGTCTTCTATAAGAGATTTGTGGACGACATCCTAGTGATATGGAGAGGCATTGAACCTGATTTCATGGATTTCATCCAATATCTAAAGGAGAAAAATGCTCTCAATATGCAGTTTACATCAGTGTTCAGCACTTCAGAAGTCGCATTTTGGATGTCATAATAACTATTAGAGAGAGACAGCTCTGCACCCTTACTATACCTACACCACGACTCATTACATCCATCACATACGAAGGAAGCCATCCCCTTCAGTCAATTCCTAAGACTGAAGAAAATAAACAGCAAAGTATCGGACTTTGAACAACAGTCAGACGACCTAAAACAACACCTGATATCAAGGGGGTACCCAGTACACACTGTCAATTATGCCCTCCAAAAAATTGAAGCATATTCCAGAGAAGATCTTATCTTCAAAAAGAGAAACAAAAGAAGGAAAGAAGAAAACGAAAAACCGTTTCACCTTCTCATTTAAATACAGTAACTTAGCCCCAGAAATTCAGAAATCCATCTCCAGACACTGGCATCTTATCGAGGATGACCCCGCACTACATGAAGTAGCCACAAGGAAGCCACTGGTTACCTATAGGAGAAGTACCACTATAAAAAAAAAATTAGTCAGAAGCAAGTTCAGTGCAGAACCTAGCGAGCCCAGAAAGAAAACTTGGCTCGATTTACCTACGCTAAAAGGTAACCACAGATGTGGCAGATGCTCGTTCTGTCAACACATGTTCACAGGCAGAAATGTCAAAATCGGTGGCTTAGACATATGTGTCAATGACTTGATCACGTGCAGGACACCGTACGTCGTATACTGTGCCCCTGCGGACAGTTCTATAAGACCACTGTTCATGAGTATAGGTGAACACCTGCGACTCGCAGGACAAGGACTGGGGGTTCCCAGACTGGCACAACACATCAGCGATGTACACAGTGGATCTACAACCTGCCTGCGTTTTTTCGGAATAGAGACTATCAAAGACACCATCCCTGGCCAAGACAAGCACACGTCACTACTACAAAGAGAAGCAAGGATCATATCCAGGAGCGGAGCTACCGGCCCCATCGGTTTAAATGAAAGAAATAAGTTTAATGCATTTATCTAATTTGATGTCTTTTTCCTTTCAGCCCCCCTTTTTACATATTTTTCTGTGTCTATTCCACTCCTTAGACGTGTACCTTTAGTTCCCAGTTGTACCTTAAGGACTTCTATGTCCTCCCGACAACTATACAGGTATACATATCTAGACATCGGTCCAGCTCCTTGTATCTGCGCATGCACCCAGGCTCCCCAGCCAGCTGTTGCGCCAGGAGCTTTGTTGTTTTTACCTGTTGCCATGACTCCAGATTCGTCAGCTGTCTGCCCCCCTGCGGTGACCGTGTCTACTTACACGGCGCCGCATGCAGCGGTGGAGATAGGCGTGACCAAGCGGTGTGTTTGACCATGAAACGGAGCTGTGATTTTCCGTTCCCCCTGTGTGATGTACTGCACTTTTGTCCTCCAATAAATCTCTCCACGTTTGCTGACATCTAAGGGTGAGTGCGTCTCTATTATTTCTCTGCATTATTCATGTTAGACTTTTTCTCTGAAGACTGCACCCTCTGTATCAGCTCCATACGGATGCCCACATTGCATCTGCTCCTAGCGACCCCATATGTATATGCTCTGGTGCCAAGAGGTTGTTTCCTTTCACATTCTAGGAAGTCCCAGGATTCCGCCACCCCCGGACAAAGGTCTTAGGACTGAAACACATGTTGGGGTGGTGGCATCCTGGGACTTCCTGACTCTCTGAGCTTGTGTGATTGGTATCCATAGTACTTTGTTTTATATTCATATGGGCCCATATAGGCAGCAGTATATTTAAGACTATAGATCTTCTTGCTATCTTTGCTAGCTATCTGATATATGCACTGCATAGTTTATAGTCACACACATCATAGCTGTGCTGCTGCTAAAAATTTAATTTTTTGCACATATTGCTGCTATACAATTATATACTATGATTTAGCCCATCCCCCCTTCTCTATATATGTTCCACTTGGTCTAATACTTTATATATCTTAGTCCCAGGCTGTCGCCATTTTGTTGTGTATTCCTCCCTGTCTTTTTAATTTATTTTATTATATGTTTTGCAGTTGTGCAACAATAGAGATTGATATATATTTTGTACGCATATGTATGTAAAATAGCTCAATTTTTCTGGGGAAAATGTAGATTATCATGCATTGGGAAAACTAACTTCATAGTTCTCAACCCTGCAAAATATTCATCCTGGAAGTATATTCGATGCACATGGGGTTCCATGGGAGTCCATATGTTCTAAAGAGAAAAAAATACTGTAATTTCTTCTTTCACTTAAACTGATTCATCCAAACTACAAGCTATAGAGTCAGAAATATGATCCAACTATGATTTAGAATTGAGAGATTTTTTTTATTTAAGAACAAACTGTTCTATTGCAGTAGAGGCATCAAAGGACAACAAAGAATCTCATGTTTCATCATTTGATTTTGAGAAGAAAGAACTATCCTCCCTAATAATGTTAGAACAAGCACCACTGATAGCCTCTTCTCATAAAAGACAAATCTTAGCATTACACACATTTCTTGCTTTCTTGGATTCTTTGTTTCTATATCTGGAAAGAATGTTTGTTCTCCTGAAAGAGAATGAACACTAATATATACATATACACACATATATATATATATATATATATATATATATACACATACATACACACACACTCATATACATACATACACATACAATACAAACACACACACTCATATATACATACATACACATATATACATACATATACACACATATACATATACACACACACACACACATATATACACACACACACATACACACATACATATATATATATATATATATATATATATATACACACACACATACATATACACATACATACAGTACAGACCAAAAGTTTGGACACACCTTCTCATTCAGAGTTTTCTTTATTTTCATGACTATGAAAATTGTAGATTCACACTGAAGGCATCAAAACTATGAATTAACACATGTGGAATTATAGACATAACAAAAAAAGTGTGAAACAACTTAAAATTTGTCATTCTAGGTGGAAAGTATCCCCAAGTGCAGTCATAAAAACCATCAAGAGCTACAAAGAAACTGGCTCACATGCGGACCACCCCAGGAAAGGAATACCAAGAGTCATAAGTTCAGAGGATAAGTTCATCCGAGTCACCAGACTCAGAAATCACATGTTAACAGCAGCTCAGATTAGAGACCAGGTCAATGTCACACAGAGTTCTAGCAGCAGACACATCTCTAGAACAACTGTTAAGAGGAGACTGTGTGAATCAGGCCTTCATGGTAGAATATCTGCTAGGAAACCACTGCTAAGGACAGGGAACAAGCAGAAGAGACTTGTTTGGGCTAAAGAACACAAGGAATGGACATTAGACCAGTGGAAATCTGTGCTTTGGTCTGAGGAGTCCAAATTTGAGATCTTTGGTTCCAACCACCGTGTCTTTGTGCAACGCAGAAAAGGTGAACGGATGGACACTACATGCCTGGTTCACACCATGAAGCATGGAGGAGGAGGTGTGAGGGTGCTTTGCTGGTGACACGGTTGGGGATTTACTCAAAATTGAAGGCATACTAAACCTGCATGGCTACTACAGCATCTTGCAGCGGCATGCTATTCCATCCGGTTTGCGTTTAGTTGGACCATCATTTATTTTTCAACAGGACAATGACCCCAAACACAACTCCAAGCTGTGTAAGGGCTATTTGACCAAGGAGAGTGATGGGGTGCTGTGCCAGATGACCTGCCCTCCACAGTCACCAGACCTGAACCCAATGAAGGCAAAAGGGCCAACAAGTGCTAAGCATCTCTGTGAACTCCTTCAAGACTGTTGGAAGACCATTTCAGGTGACTACCTCTTGAAGCTCATCAAGAGAATACCAAGAGTGTGCAAAGCAATAATCAAAGCAAAAGGTGGCTACTTTGAAGAACCTAGAATACGACATATTTTCAGTTGTTTCACACTTTTTTGTTAGGTCTATAATTCCACGTGTTAATTCATAGTTTTAATGCCTTCGGTGTGAATCAACAATTTTCACAGTCATGAAAATAAAGAAAACTCTTTGAATGAGAAGGTGTGTCCAAACTTTTGGTCTGTACTGTACATACACACACACACATATATATATATATATATATATATATATATTTATACACACACATACTAGCGTTGCCCGGTTATTCCTTCCTAATCTTTGTTGTGGAAGAAAATCAACAGAGGACGCTTTTGACTTCATATCCCAACCCCATATCCTGCCCTCCTATCCCGACCCGAAATATGTGTACCAGGTATTGAAATATCTCCAGCCATATGGTAAGTTATGTGGGAACATACATTTCCCATTGATTTGCATGGGACAAAAAACCCAACCCACACAGCATCACGTCCAAAACAAAAAAAAACAACATGTTCCAGCATCACGTCTAAACGGCTAAAGATATTAACATGAAACTTGGCAGACGTTACTTATGTCAGCAACAAACATAGGATAGGTAATTTAACCCTTACTCACCCTTATTTGCCAGGGGCGAGGATTATGTTTCCCATGCAAGTCAACGGGAAATATATGTTACAGCATAACTTCCAAACGGCTGGAGATATTTCGATAATACTTGGTCACATGATACTTATATGTCCACTTAAAATATAGGTTAATTTAACCCTTAACTACCCCCATTTGTGAGGGTTGGGTTTTTTGTTTCAAGTCCCATGCAAATCAATGGGAAATGTTCCCACATAACTTCCGTACGGCTGGAGATATTTCAATACCTGGTACACATATTACGGGTCGGGATAGGAGGTCGAGATATGAGGACGGGATATGAGCATGGGATATGAGGTCGAGATATGATGACGGGATAGGAGGTTGGGATATGACAACAATATATGAGGACTGGATATGAAGTCAAAAGCTTCCTCCTTTGTTTATTTTCCTCCCCAACAAGGATTAGGAGGGAAAAACCGGGCAAAGCCGGGTATTTAGCTAGTATATATGTGTGTGTATATTATATATATCTATATCCCGCTCCTCCTATCCCGACCCATAATATGTGTACCAGGTATTGAAATATCTCCAGCCGTACGGAAGTTATGTGGGAACATTTCCCATTGATTTGCATGGGACTTGAAACAAAAAACCCAACCCTCACAAATGGGGGTAGTTAAGGGTTAAATTAACTATCCTATATTTTAAGTGGACATATAAGTATCATGTGACTAAGTATTATCAAAATATCTCCAGCCATTTGGAAGTTATGCAGTAACATACATTTCCCATTGGACTTGTATGGGGCTTTAAACATAAACCCCGCCCTTGGCAAATGGGTGTGAGTAAGGGTTAAATTACCTATTCTATGTTTGTTGCTGACATATAAGTAACATGTGTGCCAAGTTTCATGTTATTATCTTTAGCCGTTTGGACGTGATGCTGGAACATACACACATACATACACACACACACACAGTTATATATATATATATATATATATATATATATACATATACACACACACACACACTAGCTGAGTACCCGGCGTTGCCCGGTTTTTCCTTCCTAATCCTGGTAGGGGAGGAAAATAAACAAAGGAGGAAGCTTTTGACTTCATATGCAGTCCTCATATATTGTTGTCATATCCCAAGTCCACATCCCGACCTCCTATCTCGACCTCCTGTCCCGTCCTCCAATCTCGAGCTCCTATCCCGACCTCCTATCTCAACCTCCTATCCCGTCCTCCTTTGTCGACCTCCTATCTCGACATCCTATCCCGTCCTCCTTTCTCGACCTCCTATCTCAACCTCCTATCCACACCTCCTATCCCGACCTCCCATCCCGTCCTCATATATCGACCGGTAATATGTGTCCCAGGTATTGAAATAGCTCCAGCCATACGGAAATTATGTGGGAACATACATTTCCCATTGATTTGCATGGGACATTAAACAAAAACCCCGACACTCACAAATGGGGGGTAGTTAAGGGTTAAATTAACTATCCTATATTTTAAGTGGACCTATAAGTAACATGTGACCACGTATTATCGAAATATCTCCAGCCGTTTGGAAGTTATGCAGTAACATATTTCCCATTGACTTGCATGGGACTTTAAACATAAGCCCCGCCCCTGTCAAATGGGGGTGAGTAAGGGTTAAATCACCTATCCTATGTTTGTTGTTGACATGTAAGTAACATGTGTGCCAAGTTTCATGTTAATATCTTTAGCCGTTTGAAAGTTTTTGTGGAACATAAACACACACACACACATATATATATATATTACACACACATGGAATATGCAAAGCAGCTTCACAGGTAGCATTCCCTAGACATCAGCTTTAGCTCCAGCCTAGAATAATGCCCAGTGAAGTGCTAATGGCCTTTGAATTTCCACACACCAGAAATGTATAATGTAATATCTCTACAAGGAGAGTACTGTATTCATTGGGTTATACCACGCACTGGCCTACAACACGCACCCTCATTTTACAAAAAAAATTAGTTTTTTTACCCAAATATCCTTGGTAAAATGAGGGTGCGTGTGTGTGCAGAAGCCCCCAGGAAAGGCAGGGGGAGAGAGGCCATCGCTGCCTGCTTCTCTCCCCTGCCTTTCCTGGGGGGTCTAGAGCCCTGCTGCTGCTGCCGCCGCTTCTCTCCCCCTGGCTGTCGGCGCCGCTGCCCCATTGCCTCCCCCATCCCTGGTTTTATAATTACCTGTTGCCGGGGTCGGGTCCGCGCTGCTTCTGGCTCCGGTGTCGCGTCTCCTGCGTCATTGCTATGCACTGCGAGGCACAGTGACTTCTTCAATGCGACGTCACTCGTCATTGCGCAGCTCAGCGCATAGTAACGACGCAGGAGACGAGACACCAGAACCAGAAGCAAAGGAGCAGTGGCGCCGATAGCCAGGGGGAGAGATGCGGCGTCAGAAGGGCTCTAGACCCCAGGAAAGGCAGGGGGTAGAGAAGCGGGCAGCGACGGCCTCTTTCCCCCTGCCTTTCCTGGGGGGCCTCTGCGGGGTCAGAAAAACCGGGGATGGGGGAGGCAATGGGGCAGCGGCTCCGGCAGTCTCTGGACCCCAGGATAGGCAGGGGCAGAGAATCGGGCAGTGACGGCAGGTCTCTGGACCTGCAAAAGCCAGTGCAGTTAATTGATTCAAAGCGCCCGCTTTAAATAATTGAACTGCAGCGGCTTATCGGCGTATAACACGCAGATAGACTTTAGGCAAAAAAAATTTGCCTAAAAAATGCGTGTTATACGCCGATAAATACGGTACTTACCTATAGGTCATAGGTCAAGGTATTGACTCCTGTGGTGCCATTGTGGATGTGAGCAGAAAACTTTACTTAAAAAGGGGTACTCCACTAGAAAATATTTTATTTAAAATCAATGGTGCCAGAAAGTTACAGATTTGTAAATTACTTCTATTAAAAAAAAAATCTTACTCCTTCCAGTACTTATCAGTAGCTGTTATGATCCACAGGAAGTTCTTTTCTTTTTGAATTTCCTTTCTGTCTGACCCCAGGGCTCTCTGCTGACACCTCTGTCCATTATAGGAACTGTCCAGAGCAGGATAGGTTTTTTGTAGGATTTGTTCCTACTCAGGACAGTTCCTAAAATGGACAGACAGCAGAGCGCACTGTGGTCAGACAGAAAGGAAATTCAAAAAGAAAAGAACTTCCTGTGGATCATAGCAGCTGGTAAGTACTGGAAGGATTAAGATTTTTTAATAGAAGTAATTTACAAATCTGTTTAACCTCTTAAGGACGCAGGACATACCTATACGCCCTGCGCCCCGGTATATAACGCGGGGTCAATACTGGGACGGTCCCGGTGGCTAGTGATAGCTGGGCTAATAGCGTTCGGCACCGATCGTTATGCCGCGCGCTATTAACACTTTAGACGTGGCGATCAAAGTTGATCGCCACGTCTACAATGAAAGTGAAAGCTTCCCGGCAGCTCAGTCGGGCTGATCGGGAACATCCCGATAAAATCGCGATGTCCCGATCAGCTAGGATGCAAGCGGAGGTCGCCGACCCCTGCCTTCGTCGCGTCCAATCGGCGACTGATTGCTCCAAGCCTGATTCAGGCTTGAGCAATCGGCCGCTTATAACACTGATCAATGCAAAGCTATGGCTTTGCAGGGATCAGAGTAAAAGATCAGTATGTGCAGTGTTATAGCTCCCTGTGGGGGGGAAAAAAAAGTGAAAAAAAGAAAAAAAAAAGTTAATAAAGGTCATTTAACCCCTCCCCTAATAAAAGTTTCAATCACCCCCCTTTTCCCATTTAAAAAAAAAAAAAACCCAAAAAAACGAAATAAAAATGTGGTATCGCCACATGCGTAAATGTCCGTATTATAAAATTATATAATTAAACCGCATGGTCAATGGCGTACGAGCAAAATAGCGTATTTTTGGTCAATTTTTAATATCATGAAAAAATGAATAAAAAGCGATCAAAAAGTCTGATCAATACAAAAAGGATATTTTTATGCTTACCGTAAAATCTCTCTCGAAGGATCCATTGGGGGACACAGACCATGGGTATATTCTGCTGTCTCTAGGAGGCTTGACACTATGGCAACAAGAAAAGTTGGCTCCTCTCACCAGGGTACACCCGCCCACAGGCACACGAGCCAATCAGTTTTAGTCCCAGAGCAATAGGAGAAGACCGACAGGTCAAGAGAAAAACCAAGAACTGTCCGAGCAACCAGAAGAAAAGATAACTGAACGCACCCTCGGACAGATAAGTGAAATAGGAACACCAGAAAAAGGGTGGGAGCTGTGTCCCCCAATGGATCCTTAGAGAAAAGGAGATTTTTATGCTTACCGTAAAATCTTTCTCAATCGGCTCCATTGGGGGACACAGACCATGGGACATACCAAAGCCGTCCCTTAGGTGGGCAAGGAAATCAGTCAGGTGGACAGCTGGACCACCGCTGCTTGCAACACCTTACGGTCCAGACTAGCATCAGCTGATACAAAGGTTTGAATCTGGTAGAACCTTGCGAAAGTGTGCAAAGAAGCCCATGTGGCCGCTTTACAGATCTGCGAGGCCGAAGCCTTGTTGCGGAGGGCCCAGGATGACCCTTCAGGAAGGGTGGAATGAGCAAAAACACTGAAGGGTGGGATCTTCCCCTTGCAGCGGTAAGCTTCCAAAATAGCAGATCGGATCCACCGAGAAATGGTGGCCTTAGAAACAAGTTGTCCTTTACAACGACCTTCCGGAAGAACAAAAAAGGAGTCACACTGCTGTAAGGAAGAAGTGACAGATATAGGTCCGAACAGCCCTCACCACATCAAGTTTGTGGAGCAAACGCCCCCTGGGATGAGAAGGGGCCGGACAAAAAGGATGGCAGGACAATGTTTTCATTGAGATGAAAGGCCGAAACCACCTTAGGTAAGAAGGACCGACCAGGACGGAAAACAACTTTGTCCTGGTTGGAAGGGAGAACGGCAGGAGAGAGCTGCCAGCTATGACACCCTCCTAATAGAGGTAATAGCAATAAGGAACGCCACCTTCCAGGCAAAGAGGAATGTCCCTGAGAGGTTCAAAAGGAGCGCCTTGCAGGGCACCTAAGACCAAGTTTAAGTCCCAAGGAGGAGAACGAGACCGATAAGGAGGGGCAGCGTGTGCCACTCCCTGAAGAAGGTCTGGATATGAGAATTGGATGCCAGAGGACGTTGAAAATGAATGGAAAGGGCCGAAACTTGACCCTTAAGGGAGCTGAGAGCCAACTCTTGTTCCAGCCCCGACTGCAAAAAGGAAAGGAGTCGGGGAAAGGAAAACCACGACCAGAGAAAAAGGCTGAGTTTCACACGAACGAAAATAAGACCGCCAGGTACGGTGGTAAATCTTCGCAGAGGAGGGCTTGCGAGCCCTTAGCATGGTGCGAACCACTTGGGAAGAGAAGCCGCAGGCCCTTAGAACCGCGGTCTCAACCGCCATGCTGTCAAAAGCAGAGATGGTAAATTGGGGTGGGACAGGGGACCTTGAGATAGGAGGTCTGGACGAGAGGGAAGGCGCAGCGGTACGTCGTGAGTTTCCTCAGGACCCTAGGAATGAGAGGAAGGGGAGGAAACAGATAAGGTAGGGCGAAGCCTGACCAAGAGAACCCTGGGCATCCACGGCCAGAGTCAAGGGGTCCCAGGTCTTGACACAAAAAGAGGAACTTTTTGGTTGTAGCGGGACACGCAGAGGTCCACGGCTGGAGTGCCCCAGAGGTTGCAGATCTCTGCAAACACCTCCGGATGCAAGGACCACTCGCCTGGGTCGGCTGAGAAAGTCCACTTCCTAGTTGAGTACGCCCGGAATGAGAGTCGCTGAGATGGCCGGAACCCCTGAGTTCCACCCAAAGGAGTTTCCCAATCAAGCAAGTAAAGATAGAATTGCTCTAGTTCCAATATGTTGATGGGGAGAAGGGCTTCTCGGGGGGACCAAAGGCCCTTGACCATCCGGTCCTTGAAAGCACCTCCCCAGCCCGACAGACTGGCATCAGTCATGACGACCTGCCAGTGGATGGGCAGGAAGGAATTCCCCTGAAGAAGCAGGGGGGAATGCAGCCACCATAGAAGGGACTGACGAGACTGTCGAGATAGAACGATCTCGCGGTCGAGAGACCATGGAGACCTGTCCCACCGGGAGAGAATCGCCAGTTGAACAGGTCGTTAATGAAACTGGGCAAATGGCACGGCCTCCATGGCCACCACCAACCGACCCAGGACTTCCATGCAAAAGCGAATGGAAACTGGTGCAGGGTGCCGAATTAATCGGACTCCTAACAAGAGAGTCAGCCGATTGTCCGGCGGGAGTCTAAAGCGGGCAGAGGCCGTGTCGAACTGGAGCCTCAGGAAAACTAGTGACTGGGTAGAAAAGAGGTTGGCCTTGTCTTGATTGACCATCCAACCGAAGCGAGACAAGACCTGGGAGGTTGAAACTAAGACTCTCCAGATTCTGGGCCCTGGTTGGAGCTCTGATCAGGAGGTCGTTCAAGTAAGGAATCACTGAGACACCTTTTGTCTGTAAAAGGGCCATCACAGGCACCAGGACCTTGGTAAGGAACCGCGGAGCAGTGGCCAGACCGACGGGGAGAGCCACAAATTGAAAATGGCCATCCGGAACTGACCAGGAAATATTGGAATGTGGAGGTCGGCATCCTTGATGTCCCCTGAGGAAAGAAACTTCCCTTGACTCCATTCGGAAATGGAGGAGTAGAAGATGCTGGTTGAGATGCTCGAGATCCAAGACTGGGCGAACAGAGATGCCTTTCTTGGGGACCATCTTCTATACCAAAATGGCAAAGAACTGTTTAAATAAGCCTAAGGTACCTTCTAAAGGTTACATTCATTATGCAATTCAGGTTCCATTAGCAAGACCCGAACAGCTGTAGAGAGCATTATATTCATAAAATACAGACACACTGAAGATTCAGTAAAAATCAATATACACAGTTGGTCCATACATAAAGGTATTCAGATGATATCATCTATGTTAATATGAAAAAGTAGTGTAATAAGAGTCTTAGTAAACCGTATGACTAGTGCGCTTATACGGCCGGAAGATGCGCTGTCTGTAACAGAGTGATTGAGTGGCAGCGCTATACATGCCGTAGCGTGGTTAGCGGGAGGCGAAGTCAGCAACTGGTAAGATGTTTGTGGCAGAGTAAGTGAATAACAGCACTATACGCTACGTTTTCATATCCTATTAATATAGATGATATCATCTGAATACCTTTATCTATGTATAAACAAACTGTGTATATTGATTATTACTGAATCTTCAGTGTGTCTGTTTTAATTTTATGAATATAATGCTCACTACAGCTGTTCGGGTGTTGGTAATGGAACCTGAATAGCATAATGAACTTAACCTTTAGAAAGTACGTTAGGCTTATTTAAACCGAGTTCTTTGCCATTCTTGTATACACTTTGCCTGATGAAGTGCCCTTTACGGGCAAGTAATGCGTTGCTGTGTTAAACTTTTTGAAGTGTATCCCTGCATTACGGATGTTTCTCCCTGGATGAAAAGGGACTGGAGTGCGCCCCGAATTGCCTTTGCTAGAGAGGGGGACCGGGGGATCCGGGAAAGAAAAAAGCGATCCCTTGGAAGGTAGTCAAATTCGATCCTGTTTCCGTCGGCTACCACATCCCTGACCCAAGAATCCTGAATGTGCGTGGTCCAGGCATCACGGAAGAGTAAGAGACGACCACCCACCCGAGAAGTGTCTGCGGGTGGGGGCAACCCTTCAGGCCTAGCTAGGTTTGCGGGTGCCCGATGTGGCCGCAAAACCGCCGGAACGGTTACCAGAGGACTTTCGACGGGTAGTGCTGCGAGCCTTATTCTGAGGTAATAAGGAACTCTTTCCGCCCGTCACCTCTGAGATTATCTCAACTAGGCGCTTACCAAAAAGCCAAGAACCAGTCAAGGGAAGTTCAGTCACAGACTTCTTGGAGGTGGTGTCCACATCCCAGGCTTTAAGCCACATGGAGCGACGGAGGGCTACCAAGTTGCCTGTGGCAAAGCAGCACAGCGGGCTGACTGCATGGAAGCAGAACACAGAAAATCTCCAGCTTTGGAGCATTGGAGAGCTAGGTCAGATAAATCCTCTGGAGGGGATCCTGAAAGAATACCCTGGCGGAGTTGGGAAGACCATACTGAAAGGGCTTTTGACACCCAGGCAGAAGCAAAAGCAGGAAGAAAGGAGGAACATGCTGCCTCAAAGGCAAATTTTGTCTAAGTCTCCACCTTCTTGTCCGCTGGATCCTTGAAGGCTGCCGCATCAGCCAATGGCAGGGTAGTTGCCTTAGAAAGGCGGGAGACCGGTGGATCCACAGTTGGAGAGGAGGTCCACTGAGCAATGAGGTCCTTGGCGAAAGGATATTGAGCTTGAACCTTCTTCGTTTCCTGAAACTACTTGTCAGGATGCCTCCAGGTGGACTCCAGCAAGGCTTCAACAGCATGAGAGCTGAAAATCCTGGGTGCCGGTCGGGCACGGTGTAAGGAAACTTCTGGAGCTACGTCTGAAGTTCCTGGGTCCTCTAGGTGGAAGGTGTCTCTTATGGCCAAAACCAATGAGTCCACCGTGTCTGACACATCTGTGCGGTCCTCTGAGTCAGAAACAGAATCCTCATCTACAAGTTCTCCAGGTGAGTGGGAACGAGTGGAGGCAGCCCTGGAAGAGGGAGATACTGACCTGGTACGCGGTTCTGGGAAGTCAGAGTGGCGACCAGGGGAGAGTCCTCTAGGGGAGTGACTCTTGCGGCAAACTGGAGCAGAGGGGCGATGCCTGTGAGGGGAGCGTCTGTGTCGCAGGAAATGAAGGAATGTCTGTGTCTCAGGAAATGAGTTGGATGATTTTTTACTGAGAGTAGTGGATGCATGGAATAGCCTTCCTGCAGAAGTGGTCGCTGCAAATACAGTGAAGGAGTTTAAACATGCATGGGATAAGCATAAGGCTATCCTTCATATAAGGGGCCAGGGACCATTCATAGCATTCAGATTATTGGGCAGACTAGATGGGCCAAATGGTTTTGATCTGCCGACACATTCTATGTTTCTATGTTACCCCTATTACGCTTGCGAGAGCAATTAGTATAGGGAGAGTGGGTCTCTGAGGGTCGGCGTAAGGAGGGCCTCTCCAAGGCTGCCACCACAGAACGGGAGACCTGAGCCAAGTCAGAAATAGACTGGGAGAGGGAAGATATCCAAACTGGAGGCATAGTGGAACCCACAGGATGGAGGAGCATCCTATACAGAAATAACAGGGAGAGCAGTGGTGCAGGCGGAACAAGTGGGTTCAGCAGAACCAGACATTTTTGTATTACAGCCCTTGCAGGTATAATAGGTGACCAGGGTCCCAGTTAACTGCTTAGAGGGAGGAAAAGTTCTGTGCTCAGACATCGTAAAATGAAACTGTCTTACCCGGTGTCTGTGTCCCCAACAGGGCAGCTGCTGTGAGGAGAACTTCAGTGCAGCCAAGAGAGGCAGAGGGGAGGGGCTGAGAATGTATGGCCAATGAACAGAGCAGCTGCTGTGAGGAGAACTTCAGTGCAGCTGAGAGAGGGAGAGAGAGGGGGGGAGGGGCAGGAGAAAGCAGGACCAGTGGAAAAGAGAGGGTCGGATGATAGAGAACTGTGTCCCGGGCGCAAGATGCGGCCGGGCCTGAAGCCGGCACTCACATGGAGTATGAGAGGTGCGGCTGCTGAGGGAAGGGAGCTGTTTAAAAATGCTGGCGTCTGCTCAGACAGGCGATGAATACAGTCCTACACCACTAATAATGTCCCCCAATCCCCAGGGTTAGAGAGACCAAGATAATAAGTAACCAACCTGAAAACAGAAAAGAAAAGGGAGATAAAAATCTAAATGTACCTAATCTAAAAAACAAAAAAAAAAGTGTGACCTGGTCTGGGGAGAAGCCAGACCAGCGTCTACCTCCTTAAGACACTAAGCTAAAACGGATTGGCTCAGGTGCCTGTGGGCGGGTGTACCCTGCTGGGAGGAGCAGACTTTTCTTGTTGCCATAGTGTCAAGCCTCCTGGAGACCGCAGCATATACCCATGGTCTGTGTCCCCCAATGGAGCAGATAGAGAAAATGGTACCACTAAAAACTTCAGATCACTGCGCAAAAAATGAGTCCTCATACCGCCCTGTACGCGTAAAAATTAAAAAGTTATAGGGGTCAGAAGATGACAATTTTAAACGTAAACATTTTCCTGCATGTAGTTATGATTTTTTCCAGAAGTACAACAAAAACAAACATATATAAGTGGGGTTTCATTTTAATAGTATGGACCTACAGAATAAGGAAAAGGTGTAATTTTTACCGAAAAAATGCACTACGTAGAAACGGAAGCCTCCAAAAGTTACAAAATTGCGTTTTTTCTTCAATTTTGTCACACAATTTTTTTTTCCATTTTGCCGTGGATTTTTGGATAAAATGACAATGTCACTGCAAAGTAGAATTGGTGGCGCAAAAAATAAGCCATCATATGGAATTTTAGGTGAAAAATTTAAAGCGTTATGATTTCTAGAAAGTGATTAGGAAAAAATGAAGATGCAAAAATGGAAAAACCCTGTGTCCTTAAGGGGTTAACTTTCTGGCACCAGTTGATTAAAAAAGAAAAAAAAAAAAAAGTTTTCCAGTGAAGTACCCCTTAAACCTTCTCTCCCCTGGCATGCTGCACTTCCTTTTGTATTCACACAAGGCCCTTCCTGCTCAGCCAATCAGGGACTGCAGTGGTGTCAACCTCAGCCACTGATTGGATGAGCAGGAAGATCCTTGAGTAGCAAACAAACAAGGAAGTGCAGCACAACAAGAGACAAACACAGAGATTGTAGGCACGGTGGGGTGGGGGACTGTCTTAAGGGGGTAAGCATAGTTTTTTTTTTTTTTTTCCTAGTTAACCCCACCCTTAGCATAGTAAAAACAAAACTCTACGGAAAACCTCCTTAAAACTAAAAAACTATTATGAATTAATGGTAAGGTGAAATTTAACAATGGCTGTCAACCTTAAACAGTAGACATTAGGAAAGATGTTTATATTCGATGTCCTTTATCTGTTTTTGAATACGTAAATTATCTTTCGGATACTACTGAAATTCTCTACATTCATGGTGCCAAATGAAGAACTTGTATGGCTACTTAAGAGGCAGATATATATATATATATTTTTATACATTGCATTCAAATCCTCAGTGCTTACCTACCGCCTCCACTTATAATACACTGGAGGTGTCATTCATTTAGGTTTTATAGTGAATTCTTATGACAGCACAAAAGACTTCACAATCTCAAATCAAAGTCAACACTGCAGTGAGGAGAGCTTTTCTACTTTATTACAAAGAGAAGAAGCCTTTATGTGGTCAGAAAATACAAGATTGATCTTTTTTTTTTTTTCTTCCTATGAAACGCTGCTGTTCAAACAGCCAGAGTGAATTGTCTCAGTTCACTTCTTTAAGTCCCATCACGTTCACTTGGGTATGGATGTCCTTGGCTGCTGAAAATCTGGCCCTTTAGTGCACAGGGCGACAATGGAGTCCCCTGACCAGCAGTTCCAGAATGTCCCATTTTCATATATTGCATCCATGCACACCTCCTAAAAATGAGGTACAGCAGGGCAAACATTTCCAAAATAGGTGTCATATATATAATATATACACATTCGTACATACATACCTTTATTCATGTGATGTCCAAAAATTTAAAAAAAATGTACACATTTATTACAAAATCGTAACAAAGACTGGACAGTGTTTTGCTCATTCTGGAAAGATGAAGCTCAGTAATACACAACTCTGGAAATTGTCCAAAGGTTGCGGCAATATCTTTCTCCTTTAGAGTGAATTATTGGCTTTGTCTTCCCATTCCCTGCCACAGGGGCCCGCAGATCCTTGCACTGCAGGGAGATGCATACTCCTCTAGCTGGGAAGGGGCAGAACATGGCAGAAAATTGCCCATCAAGAACAGAAGGGGAGTAAAATGAAGGAAGTTGACCTTGCCCATCTTTCCAAATGAAATACGAGAAGGATCTTCACATAAAAATGCACAAACATGTGTTTCTTTTATTACCAAATAGTGCTACAATGAACAATGCAAACTTTGCTGTCTAATTTTGTGTTTGTCTCTCAATCTCACTCTCTTTTTTTGTACAATTTGAAAACTGAGTGGTAAACTGTCAGTATTCTGTTCTTATGTGTGTGTCTGTATACAGAGCTATGTCTGTCTGCTGGCATAAAATGAAACAAAACAAAGAGGGAAAAAAAAAAATCAGACCCTGCTCAAACTAAAGAAACAAATGACAATTCTAGTTGTTGGGCAGCACATAATTAGTAAGGCAGGACCTCAAGTGATGATCCCTTTGCATGAGACAATTGCCAGATCCTCAAGGAATTAAAACCAGGATGCCTGAGCCACATCAGTTCTGCAGTTATGTTGAGTATTGTGCTGAGACAGCCATACCCCATGAACAGGGAAGTCTTTAGAAGGCTTGCTGAGCAGGATTGTAATTGAACGTGGATGGCAGATGAGGCCTTTCTTCTAGTTTGTCATATTCCAAATGGAACTCCTATCAGGAGAGAAAATAAAGAAAATCAAAATGCGGTTTTATTAAGCTACTCCTGAAGACACAAGGGTTAGCAGCACCTATGTTTAGAATGACACATTGGGCCCGGGTGCTTCTGGGGTGACTGTTATGCTGCAGCTCAGGAAGACTATCACATCAGGGGACTGAGGCAGGACACTGGGGGCACCGCAGGGAAACTGGTGGTAAGCAGGTGTTTAGATTTTTTTCCCTCCCACACAATGGCCATAGTTAGAAGGGGGGGAAAAAAAAAAAAAACGCCAGACAAGAGTTCTTCTTTAAAGGTTTAAAGGGAACCTGTCACTAGATTTTACCATACAGAACACAGCAATGCTTTATATGTGATAACATGATCTTCCTTACCATCCCCCAAACATGTTTCTGCTGGCAGGGATGGTAAGGATATGATGTTTGAAAGTGTCCCCCACCAGCCCCATAAGTATTCCCCAGCGCAGGGAACTATACATACCTAGTCCCGCTGCTCTGTCTCTAATCACGCCCTTTTCACTTCACTGCTGCCTAAGCATATGAAGCAGAGCGATGATGCGGACCGTGCCCGGGCTGTGAATCACACTGATGGGGGCGTGATTTTAGCCAGAGACGCCGGGACTAGGTGAGTATAGCTCCCCAACCGGGGCACTACACACTGGGCCAGCGGTGGACACTTTTAAACATCAAATCCTTATCTCTATCAGCAGGAACGTATCCCAGGGATGGTGAAGAAGATTTTACCATACATAACGTGTTGCCACATGTTATGTATGGTAAATGATGACAATTTTATCCTTTAATTAGATGCAAAGAACAAATATAAAAGAGGTACTGGCTGCAGGACCAAATTTCAAAGGCTGTTTGTATCCCTGTAACCATGGTTACATACGAGTCTGCACAGGTCGTGATGTCACGGTCAAGCCCCTTGTGATGTCACACCGCGCCCCCTCAATGCAAATCTATGGGAGTGGCCCTGACGTCATGACCCATGTCACCGGCACCTAGCTTTCTAGTCGAACTCTGGGAGCTGCGGGACCCCCACGATCAGATATCTTATCCCCTTATCCTTTGGATAGGATATAAGATGGCTAGGGGCGGAGCACCCCTTTAAGATATAGGGATATTAGAGTAGGTGTTGAGGCTCCCCTTCTATAAAGGGAGAACCAGCTCTCTTTAACCCCTTAAGAACCAAGCCCCTTTTGACCTTAAGGACCAGGCCAATTTTATTTTTGCATTTTCGTTTTTTCCTCCTCGCCTTCTAAAATCCATAACTCTTATATTTTCATCTACATATAAGGGCTTGTTTTTTTTGCGTGACCAATTGTACTTTGTAATGAAACCTCTCATTTTACCATTAAATGTTCGGCGAACCAAAAAAAATATTTTTTTAGGGAGGAAATTTTTATGAAAACCACAATTTTGCACATTTTGGAGGGTTTTGTTCTCACATTGTACAATTTACGGTAAAAATGACATTTCATCTGCCATGATTTTCAGTCTGTGTCAAAAATCGGACATGCTCAGAAAAGGACCAGATCATAGTCACTAGCAGATTATGATCGGGTCCGCAGCCCCATAATAGTTAATGGCTCTGTATCTGTCAGTACCTGTCCCTGCACAGATACGATTTTAGGCGATTTGAGCTTCTGAAATCGTATCTGTGCAGCGGACACTTAAATCGTGATATGAAGCCAGCCTTACATTACACAAATGGAAATGAATGTTGTAATGTGGCTTTAGCGGGAACCTTTTCCAGACATATCATTCAACCGCACTGACTGCAATGAATTTACTTAAGCAAATTGTTCAAATGGAAGAGGTCTAAATATTTATGCCATTAATTTCTTTCTTTAGACCGTTACTCAATGTAAAATTAAAGTAAAATGCTCCCCTTATTAAATGATTTCATTCCTATTCCATGAATCAGGCTTCTCCATAATTAAGCTGATTTCATTTCTACAACTAATTGCGGAAGGCGTACCAGGGTAATTCTCAGTTAAAGCATTTAGCTATTTACCGCATAGTGACTGCTCTATGTACAATTCATATGCTAAACTCTGTTACAAACATGACCTCAATTCTTTCAGAGCAAGGAAGTAAAGAAAGCATGCAAAGCTGCCATGTCAATACACCATAGTAATATCACATCTGGGTTCACGTGCAGTTTAAGTGTGTAGCAGAATTAACATGATTATAGCAGCTATTTAAGCTAGTTGGATGAAGACAACCTGACTGGACTGTTTTACCATTTAGGGTAGGGTCACACTGAGCAGATACGCAGCGTATTTAACGCTGCGAGAAATCTGCCGGGCAAAAGGAAATATGCTGTGCATGTGCTAGGAACAGATAGACAGGGCTTTCCCCACTACAGCCTAGGTCCTGAACCTTACTGCAAACACAGGGCTGCGGCAGGGAAAGCCCTGTCTGTCTGCTCCTTTCTCGCAACGTCAAATACACTTTGTATTTGCACAGTGTGACCCTACCCTAAAGGGAACCTATGCCTAGCCTACTAAACCTCATCTCTAGAAAGGTCACATAAAAGCAAGATTAAGCATAACAAGGGTGCTGTTCAAAGCAATCGGATAGTTCTGACACTGTACACTTCACTGTTCAGATCTAAAATATACATATCTATTTTCCCTTAAAAACCCTATGCCCAAGTTTGTACATTTACCCCATATCAAACATATCAATTTATTTCACTCATATACAGAACCTTTGCGACTTTCCTCCAGTTAAGACAGTCAAAGAAATAATATGTTCCCCTCTCATAGGTGTTGGTTTTCATAGTTGGTTCCATTCCAGGTGCCCTGGTTATCCATACCCGCTCTTCTTTGTGGTATCTCCAGTCTCTGTTGAAACTAAAAAGTAAAGCGATATAAGACAACTGCCCTATATATAAAATATTTAACAAGGAGATCAACTATTATATACGCTGATGAGTCATAGCACTAAACCACTTACAGGTGAAGTCAATGGTGAGGCTGAGCTATGAGCTTAAAAAGGGTATTCCAGCCCCTAAAATTGTTTCCCCTATCCACAGGATGGAGATAAATATCTGATCACTAAAACAGGGACCTGACTCTCCCAGCTGAAAGATGTGGGTCAGCACATGCTCAATTCATTGTACATGGGACCCCCCAGATACCCAAGCACTGTAATCCAGTATCTCTGCGCTCCCACAGACAATGAATGAAGTGCCAAACCGGCTCTTCCTTTCGGAGGGGAGAGACAAGTCCCTGTTTTAGAAAGTGCAGGGATCCAGAGGTCCACACCCTCACAATCAAACATTTATGTCCTATCCTGTGGATAGGGGATATGTTTTTAGGGACAGGAATAATCCTTTAATTCTTGACTTAATATGAGGCTTAGTGACCATACTTAAAACTGCAAGCTTTCAGGGTTATTGTAGAGTATAGCTAGCATAATGCATATAGAATAGTATGATGATAGAATAAAGGCTTGGTGTACTGCTGCTTCTTCACTGACATGAGAATTCCTTATGAGAGGAAGGACAATTAGAAAAGCTTCTCAAACTGCAGCAAGTGCCCCCATGTTTAGGAGAGTAGATAATCTGCATACAAAATTAACCAATCTCGCACAAAATTGTAATTCCCTATCCGATCAAGGCCAATGGCCCAACAAATGTTCAAATATGGATATACTTATGCAATCTAAAATCACTTATCCGACGAGCTTCCCACTAATATTTACAATCACGGTTCATCAGGCATGTGAAATGTAGGACAAAATGTAAAAAAAAAAAAATTTGAATGAGTGAGAGGCTCATAGATGGCTCAAAAAGTTTTTTTTTAAATTAAATATTGGAGGCTCTCATTTTCCCCAAAGGTTAAGCAACCAAGTACAGAAAGAGCCGTGGCACTGTTCTGGAAATCGCAGGGGGTCCAAGTAGTCTGACCCGCCGCAATCAACACTTCTTTACTATCCTGTAGATATCTTTAAAAAGGTTAGAGTACAACGCAACAGTATTTCAAATGGCAGGGGCCTCTTTCAGGATGCTGCCAAACCACCCAGCAAAACATTGTTCAGAAACGATTAGAGGTTTAAAAAAATAAAAATAAAAGTACTCATGAGATGTACAGAAAAAGAAGAAAAAAGTCTGGTCAACTTAGAGCATCTGCTGCTCATGTGTTGGTGCCAGATGTAACGGGACACCTTCAGAGGTCTTGTAGAGTCAAAGGGTTAGAGCTGCTATTTAAAAATATTGGTATTGATAGACTGAACTGTCATTAATTGAAGTATCCAAATTTAAATGACGCTCCGAAGAAGCACTACAACGCACGAAATGTCTGTTATCAGTCCTCTACATTGGCGTATGCAGTGCCTGTATGCTCTAATGAAGAAATACATTTCTATGAAGATACTTTGGGGAGTACCTTTGCTTTCACAATCATTACATTTTGTGCTTTATTGAAAACTGAGGACCACAAACCTTTCAGTCCTGATGGTTGATGTAAAAATCACACCGTGCCATCGCCTGCCTCCCGTTTGTAGGGTCAGAGCTGTACTGGCCGCATGGGGGCTTACAATTATGGTGAAAGTTTTGGTCTTTATGACACATTCCTGATGAGACTTTTTTTTTCAGAGGGCGAGTGTAAAACAAAAAACTATCCTGTGCAAGCTAATATGGCTAAGAACGGTATACTTCAGGCAGTTGGGTGTCTTCTGAAGCAGAGCTTAGTAGTGCAAAAAATAAATGGGCAGACTGCTCGGCCAAGTGTTGCTGCCCGTTCATTTGAGAGATCTGTGGGAGTCTTAACAATGGGACCCCAACCCATCCAAATTCTGACATGTCACTGTTTTTTGGAAAGTGACAGCCTTTAAATTGACAGCAGAATGGTAGAATTCAGAAAGCTGAGCTTACATGAGAAAGAAAGTATACAGTTGTAGTTGTACATCAGGATTTAAAAAAATAAATAAATAAATAAAAAAATAAAAGTATACATACAGCTCTACTGCTGCTAAAAGCTGTAATACATCCCCGCCGTTCATGTAATAAAGATAGAAGAGTAGATCTTCTCCATATCGGCCAAGTTTTATTGCAGCCAGCTACATAAAAAAAGAAAAAACCATTGAAGGGAAAATTTTACATATAGTATCTATACAGAAAATTGATATTTAAACTACATTTATAATGTAACCAACATTTATGCATTTACTCCTCTGTTTGAATTCATTTATTTTTTTTTTTTAAAGGTTTCATTTGTGTTTTTTAAGACATAACATAGCAAAATAAAGAAACCAGAACAATACATATCTGATAGGAGTTTTAATTGATAGTTTGTTACTAAAGATTGATGTTATCTGAATTGTAAAGTGCTTCATAATATGTCGGTGCCATATAAACAGCAACTACATAGATTTTCTAACAACAGACTATGGGTACATTCACACATATATGCTGCTGCTTATTTTCTCATTGAGTGACAGGGGATAATCTGCATGTGTGAACCTATAAATCATTTTTGCATTAACCTAAGACAATTGATAACCACAGAAACCATTTTCTATAACGCAGCCCCAGACACTCACCTTATCTCTAATGTGAATATTCGTTAAGTATTCAGATGGAACATGGAAATCTAAAAGGACAGGCAGGAAGAGATAGTAAACTTAGCAGTTAACTTAAGTTCTTACAACATTTTCAAGCCAGTAAAGCATCGTATTCACTTTATAGAATAAAAAACAACTCATGAGTCTTGAGAAGAACAAGTAAATAAATGGATATTTCAGATTTAAAACCATAAAAATAGCTTACCAATGTCTTGTGGTCGACAGGGCGAGGATGCCCACGGCGATGCAAATTTTGGATAAAGGTTCCTGTGGTTGAAACATATATACTATAAGTGCGAAACTCTTATCTGTGTAATATATGTCACATTATGACATTGTTGAGCACATGACTCCAAACAAACTTTGACGCTTAATTAAAAACACAACATTAAATTCTTATTAACCCCTATAGACGCAGGGCGTAAATTTACACCTTGGCTGTCTGGTAGTTAGCGCACCAGGGCATATATTTACACCCTGCAGCATGTCTGATCTATGAAACGAGTGCAGGAGCTGCAGTTGTTTCATAGACCGTAGATAGTAGTAGCAGTCGGGAACACGATCGGTGATAACGCTGAGATGCAGTTAGGCTGTTTTTACACCCCCTGGAGGACATGTATCATTATTTGTGTATGGTAGAAGCAGTTTACCCTTTTTCCCGAACTCTAAATTATGCGCAGAAGCGCTAAATTTATCAATCAAGCGCAATGAGCTTCATAAATTGCAGGTAAATATAGTAATCTCCTCAATCCACTCTTTGGAAAATAGAATCGATGATTTAGAGCATCTTGCTACGTTAAGTCCAAGATGGCTTAGATTTGCGCGAAAAAAACAGGTCTTGCGGCAAAATTTTTGGTGTAAAAAAAAAAAGTACGCAGTTAATAAATCCATGTGTACTATAGATGTCACTCCAAGGTACCCTGATTCAGCCACATCTGGAGGACATGCTCTACCAAAACGTGCACAAAAAAAATGCGCAAAAAAGGGCTTGCGCAAATTTTTGCGCAAAAAAATACACACAAAACAGGGGTAAAATCTTTGATACATGTCCCCCCCTGTGTATGCCCGCACAGAGAATCCCGGCGCTAGTACCGTTCGGGAATGTGTGGCCTGCTAGACTGCAATGCATTCCATGTGGAGTCCACAGAAAGACTAGACATGTCTTTTCTTTCTGCAGACACTGGAATTTGAATTTCCGAAGAAGTTCCAGTATGTGAACAGTGCAGCAATATTTCTTTAAAATGAATGGGACTCTGTGCGGAATTCCAATGCGGATATATGCACGGAAATTCTGCAGTGTTAACATAGCCTTATAAATACAGATCAGTGCATCTAAAGTATATGTGGGTGGGGTGGACACAAAAACAACCCCAACTCTACAACTACTCTGAACATAAAAACATTTTATAATTAGAATTCTTAGAAATCATCATGGTCCTCTGACAATAAGTTAATCACAGGGGTCCTGCCGATGGGAACTCCAATGATCAGTTATAATCGGTTAAAGAATATAAGTGATCACATTTCCTGCAGCTCCACGACATAGGTAATCCAGTATTACACAGTGCCTATGTTAATCAATGGGTTGTCTATGTAATGCATGGACATGCTGGAGTCTTTTAAAGGGGTACTCCGGTGAAAACCTTTTTTCTTTTAAATCAACTGGTGGCAGAAAGTTAAACATAAAAATTACTTCTATCAAAAAATCTTAATCCTTCCAGTACTTATTAGCTGCTGAATGCTACAGAGGAAATTCCTTTCTTTTTGGAACACTGATGACATCACGAACACAGTGCTCTCTGCTGACATCTCTGTCCATTTTAGCAACCATGCATAGCAGATGTATGCTAAGGGCAGCATGGTGGCTTAGTGGTTAGCACTGCTGCCTTGCAAATCTCACTAAGGACAAGAATAAATAAAGCGTTATTATAATAACGTCCGCAGAGAGAACTCTGGTTGTGATGTCATCAGAGAGCATTCCAAAAAGAAAAGAATTTCCTCTGTAGTATTCAGCAGCTAATAAGTACAGGAAGGATTAAGTAATTTACAAATATGTTTAACTTTCTGCCACCAGTTGATTTAAAAGAAAAAAGGTTTTCACCGGAGTACCCCTTTAAGTAAAGGATAATCGTTGGAGTCACTATATATCTACAATAATAGACAGGGATTTCCCTGCAAAAAGTTACTCAATCATATTTATACTCTCTTACAGAAAATGTGAACAGTTGATGTCAAACGCAGAAAACCCCTTTAATATATATGAATTATTTATACCTTGGTTTTAATCATTTTTTTAAATTATATCCAGTTGATATATATCCAAGTGCTACTTTCCATTTCTCAGAACATGCACATAAAAGATCTAACAACACTAACTTTGCTACAGGGGAATATTTTTTCACAATAAATGTCTTCTGAATTCTTAAAAGCAGATCTAATTAAGACGAAATGCCTGTGAGCGCTCTTACTATGACACACAACCTAGCTTCTGCTATTTAAAAAGTAGATTTTTATGCTTACCGTAAAATCTCTTTCTCTGAGGATCCATTGGGGGACACAGAGACTGTGGGTATATCTTGCTGTCACTAGGTGGCTGACACTAGGCAACAAAAAAAGCTGGCCCCTCCCAGCAGGATATACCCCGCCTACAGGGTTTGAGCTATTAGTGTAGTCCCAAAGCAGTAGGAGAGGACTGACCGGGAAAGAAAGAAAAAACAGTAACTGTCCGAAATCCACAGACAAAAATTAACTGAACCAACCCTTGGACAGGCAACCGAGCCAAGGACAACAGAACAAATTGTTGGGTGCTGTGTCCCCCAATGGATCCTCCGAGAAAAAGATTTTACGGTAAGCATAAAAATCTACTTTTCTCGTTCGGCTCCACTGGGGGACACAGAGATCGTGGGATGTATCAAAGCAGTTCCGGGGTGAAAAAAACCTTAAGTAACTCAGGTGGAAGGCTGGGCCACAGCCGTCTGCAACACCTTGCGACCCAAACCAGCATCAAAGGTGAGCACCTGGTAAAATTTTGTAAACATGTGCAAGGACGAACAGGTGGCCTTACAGATTTGTAAGGCTGAAGCCTTGTTGCGGAGAGCCCAGGAGGCCTCCGCAACAAGGCTTTGGCCTTACAAATCTGTCCTGGTGTAAAACCAGGTAGGGGGAACGGCAGAAGAGACCCGCCAGCTTCGAAACTCTCCTAATGGAGGTGACCGCAGTGAGGAAGGCCACCTTCCAGGAAAGGATACGAAGAGAAATGTCCCGGAGAGGTTGGAAGGGAGTACCCAGCGAGGCACTGAGAACCAGATTCAGGCCCCATGGGGGAGTAGGGGATCTGTATGGTGGAGTCGCATGAGCAACACCCTGCAGAAAGGTGCGGATGTGAGGATTGGATGCTGGAAGAGAATGGAGAGAGCCGACACCTGACCCTTAAGGGAACTGAGAGCCAAGCGTTCCAGCCCAGACTGTAAAAAGGAAAGGCGGCGTGGGAGTGTTAACACAACTGGGGATAAGGAGTGAGATTCACAGGATTTCCAAGTACTGTGATAAATCTTCGCAGAGGAAGGCTTGTGCGCCTTGATCATTGTGCGGATCCCTTGGGGAGAGAACCCCCAGCCCTCAGCACCACGGTCTCAACCGCCACACCATCAAACATAGCCACAGTAAATTGGGGTGGCAGAGGAGACCCTAAGAGCAGGTCAGGACGACCTGGGAGGCGCAGTGGTACATCGTCCACTAGTGGAACCACGTCGGCATACCACGCTCACATGGGCCAGTCCGGAGCCATGAGAATGGCGGGTACGCCCCCCGTTTTGAGCTTTCTCAGAAACCTGGGAAGGAGAGGAAGAGAATGGAAGAAATAGGGGTGGTGGATGACAAAGTGCGACCAGGGGATCACTAGGGCATCTACGGCTAGGGCCAGAGGATCTCGGAACTTCGCGATGAAGCAAGGAACTTTCTGGTTGTGGTGGGACGCAAAGAGGTCCACATCCTGAGTGCCCCAGAGGTTGCAGATCTCCTCAAACACCGCTTGATGAAGAGACCACTCTCTGGGGTCGGCCGAGGGGCGACTGAGGAAGTCTGCCTCCCAATTTTCCATTCCCAGAATGTGAATCGCTGAGATCGGGGGAACTCGAGTTCCGCCCAGAGAAGCATCCTGGAGACCTCAGCCATTGCTGCGAGTGCCGTCCTGGCAACTGATATAAGCCACAACCATGGAGTTGTCCAACTGGACATGAACAGGACGGTCCTGGAGAGGGTGCTCCTAATATAGGAGGAGGCAAAGGTAAATTGTCCGAAGTTCCAGGATGTTGATGGGGAGGAGAGCTTCCTGGGAGGACCAACGTCACTGGACTGTCCGAATCGCGACCCGAAAAGCTGACTCGCCCGACCCGAGTCAAAAGACCGGAAGGTTCCTGTGGGAACCGGTACGGCAATAAGGAGGTCTTACCTCTAGTAGCCTCAGAGATAATCTCATCCAGGCGTTTCCCAAAAAGTCAAGTCCCAGAGAAAGGAAGCTCAGTGAGAGATTTCTTGGAAGCAGCATCAGTGTCCCAGACCTTGAGCCACATGGAGCGACGAATCGCCACCAGGTTACCTGTGGCAAAAGCTGTACAACGGGCAGACTGAAGAAGCAGGGCAAAAATTGTCTCCAGCATTGGAGAGTTGAATTGCAAGATCCGCCAAATCTTCTTAAGGGGCCCCGGACAAAATACCCTGGCGCAGCTGGGAAGCCCAGCCTGAAAGGGCTTTGGACACTCAAGCAGAAGCAAAGGCAGGAAGCAAAGATGAACCTGGTGTTTCAAAGGCGAATTTGGCCAGATTTTCATTCCTCTAGTCCTCAACCCCTTAAGGACCCAGCCATTTTACACCTTAGGACTAGGCCATTTTTTGAACATCTGACCACTGTCACTTTAAACATTAATAACTCTGGGATGCTTTTAGTTATTCTGATTCTGAGATTTTTTCGTGATATATTCTACTTTATTTTGGTGGTAAATTTTCGGCGTTACTTGCATCCTTTTTTGGTGAAAAATCCCAAAATTTCATGAAAAGTTTGAAAATGTAGCATTTTTCTAACTTTGAAGCTCTCTACTTGTAAGGAAAATGGATATCGCCAATAAATTCTATTTTTATTCACAAATCCAATATGTCCACTTTATATTGGCATCATAAAATGGACATATTTTTGCTTTTTGAAAAATTAGAGGGCTCCAAATTAGAGCAGCAATTTTCAAAAATGTCATGAAAATTGCTAAATCTGAAGGGACAGTTGTTACAGAACTACAACTCCCAGCATGCCTGGGAAGTCTAGGCATGCTGAGAGTTGTAGTTTGGCAACATCTGGAGGGCTACCGTTTGGGCACCACTGTAACAGTGGTCTTCAAACTGTGACCCTCCAGATGTTGCAAAACTACAACTCCCAGCATGCCCAGACAGCCTTTGGCTGACTGGGCATGCTGGGAGTTGCAGTTTGGCCTTCCTAGTGGTTGCCACAGTAAAGATCACTTTAATTTCACTTTCAATTCCCCCCCCCCCCGCCCCCTACCTGAGCAAGGATCCAGCAGTCTCCAGCGACTAGGGTACCTGGCCTCCATCTTCTTCCCACGATCCCCTCGACATCCAGGGGTGGCCAGAACGGCAACCCACTGTCCTGCTCTGCAATTGGTCAGAATCAATTCTGACTAATGGCAGGGGATAGGAGGAGATCGCAGCATTGCGACTTCACTCCTACCCTGCAAGATGATCAGGGCTGTCAATGACAGCTCCGATCATCACAATTATCTGGGTGATCGGGTCACCAGAGACCCGATCAGCCCGGAATAGGAGAAAATCGCATGTCTGTATTGACATGCGATTTTCTGCGATCGCCGACATGAGGGGGTCCCGGATTTCAGCAGGCATGCTGTTCCGATCTCCGCCCGGTGAGCGTCAGAGACTGGGAAACGCCATGACGTACTCATACGTCATGGGTCCTTAAAGCCCAGGGTGCGGAGACGTACGCATACGTCATGGGTCGTTAAGGGGTTAAAGGATGCTGCATCTGCCAAGGGTAGAGTGGTCGATTTTGACAGACTGGAAAGCGGAGGATCCCCAGTCGGTGGAGATGTTCATTTCGCAATAAGGTCCTGGGCAAAGGGAAACTGCGCCTGAACCCTTAGTCCCTTGGTAACGTTTGTCTGGATGCTTCCATGCTGTTTCCAGTAAGGTGTCAAATTCAGCATGAGAGCTGAAATCTTTAGTAGAGCGGCGGGAGCAATGAAAGGTAACTTCTGTAGCTGGGTCTGAAGTTCAGGGGTCCTCTACGTGGAAGGTGTCCATGATGTCAGAAACCAAGTTGTCTACCATGTCGGCAGAACCTGACACCTCATCTTCCAGCTCCCAGGAGAGTGGGAGCGGGTGGAGGCAGACTTAGATGAAGGCGAAACGGACCTGGCATGCAGACCTGGAGACCAAGGGAAGAGGAGCGAGACCTATGAGGAGAACGCCTGTCCCAAGCTCCAGATTCCGGAGAGGATCCAGAGGAGAACACCCTAGGGCGCTTGTGAGATCGGCCAAAATAAGGATCAGGGGAGGGTGAGCGAGCCTCTCTGGTTGTCTGTCGTAAGGAAGACCTCTCCAATACAGTCTCCATAGAACAGGAAACCTGTGACAGGTCGGAAATCGACAGAGAGGGAGGAAACGCATTCTGGGGGGGGGAGCAGGGCCCTTATGTTCCAGCGATGTGATGAATAACCAGGAGCATCGGGGCACGCAGTGGTGCAGCCAGGACAGATGGGTTCAGCAGAACCACAAGGCATTTTAGTTTTGCAACCCACATAAGCGTAATAAGTGACCAGGGCCGCACTAACCTTTCTGGCAGGGGTCGGTCGGGCCTTGGTTCGGAAATAGGTGTAACAAAAAAGGAAGACAGCAAAAAAGAAAGTGGAGCAGTCTCACCCGGTGTCTGTGTCCCTCAGATGGAGAGAGATGGAGAGAGATAGAGGGGAGGGGGGCTAAACCTAAAGAGCAGCAGCAGGCAGGGCAGGCACTAGACTGGCCCCCATTGGACAGAAATGACCCCCTGCTGAAAACCCATAGAACAGGAAAGAAAGGGGCCAGATCACCGCCGAAATGTCGGGCAGCGGGGAATGGGCGGAGAAAATTGCCGCAGCATCAATTAATACCTCCTACACTCCGGACACTTTACCTGGAGTGTGTCTGGAGAAGAGAAAAGGCTGCCAGCCATGTGCATGCAGCGTGGCAGACAGAAGATAAACTCCCGGCCGCCTTCAAAGTAGGGCTTTAAAAACGCCCCAGTGAAAACAACATTAACCACTGTCCTAAGCACCATTGCTTCTGTCCCCTGTTTTCAGAATGGCCGAGCAGGAACTGCCCCTAGAAAGAATAAAAAGGAGTGGGCCCAAAACAGAGGGGGTACAGAGGTTTAGAATCCTGACTAAAAGATAGATTCCTAAGAAAAAGAGGGGGGAAGGAGAAGGAAATACTTGCCTTGTCCTGGGAAACTTACCTACTGGAGTCTTCCGCCAGCTATTATACGCCTGCATCATGCCGGGCTGAGACCGCAAGACGAGCAGGGTAGACAGGGGGACCTGGACCCAAAGGTGCAGCCCCAGGCACTGACCACTGGCGAGAAGGAATTGGCAGTGCATAACTCTATGCCTGTGCCCCTTCTTCACAAATGGGGGAAAAGTGAGCGCTGTGCTCCTGAGCCCCCACCTGAAAAAAAGAGAAATAAAAGGGAGAAAAAAAAAATATTTATACACACCTAAACTAAAAAATAAGAAAATAAAAGACCAGGTCTGGAGAGTTCCAGACCTGTGTCTGCCTCCTACAGACACTAAGCTAAAACTGATTAGCTCAGAGTCTGTAGACGGGGTATATCCTGCTGGGAGGGGTCGACTTCTTTTGTTGCCTAGTGTCAGCAGCACATACCCATGGTCTGTGTGTCCCCCAATGGAGCCGAAGGAGAAAAAACAGATAAAATACTCACTCAGGAGAGTTGAGATTGAGGCCTAGTGTTGTCAAGTCACTTCCTAATGCGAGATGTACCATCCCTGGATCTGTTTCAGCTGCCCTGATGAATGTTAACAACCCAATCATACCAAACTGGTCTGTCACCATGCCTTGAGGAATGTTGGTAACTCGGCCTGGATAAAAGACAAAACAGAAAGACAAGCGATTAAAAGTTAGGAAATGATAACCCTAGAACATGAGGAGCTTCAGCTGCACACCATGCTGAATTTACACTTTATGGGGGAGATTTAGTAAAACCTGTCCAGAAGAAAAGTTTTACATTATCCGTTTTAACCCGTCATAGCCCGTTATTAATAATGGACGTTATTTTGTGACGGGAGGAGGCAACGGAAGAAATCGTGCATGCACGATTTCTTCTGTTCTTTCTCCCGTCACAAAATAACGTCCATTATTAATAACGGCTATGACTAATGGAATTTTGTATAAGGCCATTTAACGTCCGTTTAAATAGTTTTGTTATCGGGTCATTGTAACGGATCTTTATAATGGATGAATTTATAGTGTGAAAGGAGCTTAAGGGAAAACCACTGTTCTGCTATTTGAAATAATTCTCAAATTAATCTGTCACTTTTTGCGTTTTTCCTAGAACTGACAGATCCTCTTTAAGGGTGCGTTCATACGTGCATATTTTGCAGCAGATATTCTGCAGATTTTGCTGGCCATTATAACCCCTTTAGGACCAGGGGTTTTTCCGTTTTTGCACTTTCATTTTTCCTCCTTACCTTTAAAAAATCATAACTCTAAATTTTTCACCTAAAAATCAATAATTTTTTGCTCCACCAATTCTACTTTGTAATGACATCAGTAATTTTTCCCAAAAATCTATGAAGAAACGGGAAAAAAATATCACTGTGCGACAAAATTGAAGAAAAAAAAAAACACAATTTTGTAACTTTTGGAGGATTCCGTTTCTACACTGTACATTTTTCGGTAAAAATGACACCTTCTCTTTATTTTGTAGGTCCATACGATTAAAATGATACCCTACTTATACAGGTTTGATTTTGTCGTACTTCTGGAAAAAATCATAACTACATGCAGGAAGATTTATATGTTTAAAATGGTCATTTTCTGACCCCTATAACTCTTTATTTTTCCACGTATGGAGCGGTATGTGGGCAATTTTTTTGCGCCGTGACCTTAAGTTTTTAGCGATACCATTTTTGTATTGATCCGACTTTTTATTAATTTTTTCATGATATAAAAAGTGACCAAACATACGCTATTTTTGACTTAGGATTTTTTTTTGTGTACACGCCATTGACCGTGCGGTTTAACCATATATTTTTATAATAATTCGGACATTTCCGCACGCGGCAATACCACATGTTTATTTACACTGTTTCTCTTTTTTTTTTAAATGGGTAAAGGGGGTGATTCAAACTTTATTTAACCCCATCCCTAATAAATCTTTATTCACTTTTTCTTGCAGCGTTATAGCTCCCAGATCTCATAGGAAACCATTGATTGATGATTCTGATTGACTGCTCATGCCTGGATCTCATGCAAGGTAGGGGGACTCTCCTTGTGTCCTACAGCTGTTCAGGATGCCGCTGTACAGTCCTGAACAGCACACTGAGCTAGCCGGGGGCAGTTTAGTTTCACTTTAGACGCGGCGATCAACTTTGGATGTCGCATCTTAAGGGTTAATAGTGCGCGGCGGGACCCCTGACTAATAGCGCGCGGCACTGATCGCGGTTCTGCGCGCTATTAACCAGGTCGTTATAGAAAGGGAGCAGACTCAGGGCGTACAGGTACGCCATGTGTCATTAAGAGGTTAAAGCGCACCTGTCATCGTGCAAAAAAAAAAAAAAAAAAAAAAAAAAAAAAAAAAAAAAAAAAGGGATATGTTACTCAGTGCCTAATCCTGATCATGTCCTTATTTTTATGTGCCTAGGACCTGTATGTCCCTAACAAAAATGTAGTCTGCAGATCACTGCACAGGAGTTTTTATGCGTACATTTTCTATCTGTTCCTAGGAAAGCTGGATGCTAATCAACATAGCTGTCACTATGTGTCATTTAGCTTTCACAGACTCCTGAATGGCTCATCAGCTTCTTTGAACAGCCATAGCTTTCTCTGACTCCTGAATGACAAAGAGTTGTAGTTTTGCAACAGCTGGAGCTGAAGTGTTTGTAAAGCACTGTGTTAGAGCAGTGTTGCCTTTAGCTGTTGCAAAACTACAACTCCCAGCATGCCTACACATCCTTTGTCTGTAGTTTTACAAGAGCTGGAGGCACACAGCTGGAGAATACGCAGCTCTAAAACATAGTTTTACAAAGATTGTACCCCCAGCTGGTGCAAAACTACAACTTCCATCATGGTAGTTGTAGTTTAGGATCAGCTGAAGGCTGTAGTGGTGCAATGGTGATCTCCTATACTGGATACCAACACACTTTATGGCCGGTATCCAGTATGCTGCAAAATACAGAGTAGTCTGTCTGCATAAAGACAGACGACCCCTAGTGGCGGCTATTTTCATTTAACTTTTTTTTTTGTAAAATTGACTTTTTTCTTTAAATAAATGTATCTTTAAAAAAGTAATCTTATCAGTAGTACTACAAATTATAAAAAGTTTTTCATAATGACAGTTCTTCTTAAATCCCTTAAGGACTCAGCTCATTTTCACCTTAAGGACGCAGTCCTTTTTTACAAATCTGACCACTGTCCCTTTATATATTAATAACTCTGGGATGCTTTTACCTTTCATTCTGATTCTGAGACTGTTTTTTCGTGACATTCTACTTTAACATAGTGGTAAATTGTCATTGTTACTTGCATCCTTTCTTGGTGAAAAATCCCAAAATGTCATGAAAATTTTGAAAATGTTAGCATTTTTCTAACTTTTAAAACTTCTGCTTGTAAGGAAAATGGATATTCCAAATAAATTACCGTATATACTCGAGTATAAGCCGAGTTTTTCAGCACGATTTTTCGTGCTGAAAACACCCCCCTCGGCTTATACTCGAGTGAACTCCCCCACCCGCAGTGGTCTTCAACCTGCGGACCTCCAGAGGTTTCAAAAATACAACTCCCAGCAAGCCCGGGCAGCCATCGGCTGTCCGGGCTTGCTGGGAGTTGTAGTTTTGAAACCTCCGGAGGTCCGCAGGTTGAAGACCACTGCGGCCTTCGACATCATCCAGCCTCCTCTCACCCCCCTTTAGTTCTGTACAGTACTCACCTCCGCTCGGCGCTGGTCCGGTCCTGCAGGGCTGTCCGGAGAGGAGGTGGTCCGGTGGGATAGTGGTTCCGGGCTGCTATCTTCACCGGGGAGGCCTCTTCTAAGCGCTTCGGGCCCGGCCTCAGAATAGTCACGTTGCCTTGACAACGACGCAGAGGTGCGTTCATTGCCAACGTACTTCTGCGTCATTGTCAAGGCAACGCCTCTATTCCGGGCCCGAAGCGCGGAGATGAGGCCTCCCCGGTGAAGATAGCAGCCCGGAACCACTATCCCACCGGACCACCTCCTCTCCGGACAGTCCTGCAGGACCGGACCAGCGCCGAGCGGAGGTGAGTACTCAGAACTAAAGGGGGGTGAGAGGGGGCTGGATGATGTCGAAGGCCGCAGTGGTCTTCAACCTGCGGACCTCCGGAGGTTTCAAAACTACAACTCCCAGCAAGATGGCTGCCCGGGCTTGCTGGGAGTTGTAGTTTTGAAACCTCTGGAGGCCCGCAGGTTGAAGACCACTGAGGGCGAATGATGAGAAGAGGATGATGAAGGGGGGTGTGTGGGATGATGAAGGGGGGTGTGTGGGATGATGAAGGGGGGGTGTGTGGGATGATGAAGGGGGGGTGTGTGGGATGATTACAAGGGGATGATGAAGGGGGGATGATGAAGGGGGGATGTGTGGGATGATGACAAGGGGATGATGTAGGGGGGATGTGTGGGATGATGACAAGGGGATGATGAAGGGGGGGATGTGTGGGATGATGACAAGGGGATGATGATGAGGATGTTAATGACGGGTCTGGATGATGACGGGGGTCTGGATGATGACAGGGGGGGGGATGATGTATTTCCCACCCTAGGCTTATACTCGAGTCAATAACTTTTCCTGGGATTTTGGGTTGAAATCAGGGGTCTCGGCTTATACTCGGGTCGGCTTATACTCGAGTACGGTATATATTGATTCACAAATACAATATGTCTACTTTATGTTTGCATCATAAAGTTGACATGTTTTCACTTTTTGATGACCTTAGAGGGCTAGAAATACTCCATAAATTACCCCATTATAAAAACTGCACCCCTCTTTAAAATGTCATTCAGAAAGTTTGTTAACCCTTTAGGTGTTTCACAGAAATAACAGCTGAAGGAAAAAATTTGAAATCTTCATTGTTTACACTCACACGTTCTTGTGGAGCTATTTTTAATTTTTTTTACAAGGGGTCAAAAGTGAAATCCCCCGTAAATTTCTAACCCCATTTCTATCGATTAAGAAAATACCTCATGTGGATGTAAAGTGCTCTGTGGGTGCACTAGAGGGCTCAGAAGGGAAGGAGCGCCAATGGGATTTTGGAAAGTGAATTTTGCTGAAATGGTTTTTGGGGGGCATGTTGCATTTAGGAAGCCCGTATGTTGTTTGACAATTGTTTGACAATTTTTCGGTAAAGTTGGATGTGTAAATGGAAAAAAACTTTTTTTTTTCACTAAAATGTTGGCTTTTTACAAGGGGTAATAGGAGAAAACGCTCTCCAAAATTTGTAACCCCATTCCTTCTGAGTGTGGAAATACCCCTCAGAAGAGAAGGAGTCACATTTGGCTTTTGGAAAACAAATTTAACTGAAATGTTTTTTTGGGGCATGTCGCATTTAGGAAGCCACTATGATGTTAGAACAGCAAAAAAAAATTAAATAAATAACCCACATGGCACAATATTTTGCAAACTACACCCCTCAAGGAACATAAGGGGTCCAGTGAGCCTTAACACCCCACAGATGTTTGATGACTTTTCGTTAAAGTCGCATGTGTAAATGAAGCATGGAAATACCCCATATGTGGATGTAAAGTGCTCTGCGTGCGCACTACAATGCACAGAATTTAATAAGTGGTGCAGTGAGCATTTACACCCCACTGGCGTTTGACAGATCTTTGGAGCAGTGGGCTGTGCAAATGAAAAATTTAATTTTTTATTTTCACGGACCACTGTTCCAAAAATCGGTCAGACACTTGTGGGGCATAAATGCTCATTGTACCACTTATTACATTGCGTGAAGGGTGTAGTTTCCAAAATGTGTTCTAGCACATGGGGGCTTTGTAAACACATGTGGCCTTCAATTCCAGACAAATTCTCTCTCCAAAAGCCGAATGGCTCTCCTTCTCTTCTGAGCATTGTAGTGCGCCCACAGAGCACTTCACATCCACATATGGGGTATGTTCTTACTCAGAAGAAATGGGTTACACATTTTGGGGGGCTTTTTTACCCCCTATTTTCCCTTATGAAAATGAAAAATGTAGGGTAACACCAGAATTTTTGTGAAGAAAATTTTTTTTCTTCATTTTCCCATCCAACTTTAACGAAAATTCTTCAAACACCTGTGGGGAGGGGGTTGAGGCTCATTATACCCCTTGTTACGTTCCGTGAGGGGTGTAGTTTCCAAAATGAGGTTACACGTGGGTATTTATTTTTTTGCGTTTATATCAGAACCGCTGTAAAATCAGCCACCCCTGTGCAAATCACCAATTTAGGCCTCAAATATGCATAGTGCGCTCTCACTCCTGAGCCATGTTGTGCGCACGCAGAGCATTTTACGTCCACATAAGGGGTATTTCCGTATTCAGGAGAAATTGCGTTACAAATTTTGGGGGTCTTTTATTTCCTTTTACCTCTTGTGAAAATGAAAGGTATGGGGCAGCAACAGCTTGTTAGTGTAAACGTTTACATTTTTTTACACTAACATGCTGGTGTGGACCCCAACTTTTCCTTTTCATATGGGGGTAAAAGGAGAAAAAGCCCTCAGAAATTGCTCCAGAGTACGGAACTACCCCATATGTTGCCCTAAGCTGTTTCCATGAAATATTACAGGCCTGAAGTGAGAGAACGCCATGCGCATATGAGGCATAAATTAGGGATTTGCATATGGGTGGATTCGGATGCAAGCGTTACAATTGGCTCCACTATCAAAAATATTCTACGCCAGTGATTCCGAAACAGGGTCCCTGCATTCTGTTGCTAAACTCCCAGCATGCCTAGACAGTCAATGGCTGTCCGGAAATGCTGGGAATCGTTGTTTTGCAAAAAGGAGATTTTTTTATCCTTACCATAAAATCTCTTTCTCGAAGGATCCATTGGGGGACGCAGACTCTGGGTATATGCTGCTGTCTTTAGGAGGTTGAAACTATGGGAACCAAAAAGTCGGCTTCTCCCAGCAGGATATACCCGCCTCCAGGCGGGTAAGGAGGGGACACATGTGCCACCCCTTGGAGGAAGGACCGGACATGAGAATTGGAAGCCAGAGGACGCTGAAAAAGAATAGAAAGGGCCGAAACCTGACCCTTAATGGAACTTAGAGCCAGCCCTAGTTCCAACCCTGACTGTAAAAAGGAAAGGAGACGGGGCACTGAAAAGGTAACTGGAGAAAAAGATTGAGCTTCGCACAACGAAAGTAAGACCGCCAGGTAAGGTGGTAAATTTTCGCAGAGGAGGGCTTGCGAGCCCTAAGCATAGTGCGAATTACCTGGGAAGAGAAGCCACGGGCCCTTAGAACCGCGGTCTCAACCGCCACGCCGTCAAATACAGCGACTGTAAATTGGGGTGGCAAAGGGGACCCTGTGACAGTAGGTCTGGATGAAGAGGAAGGCGAAACGGAACGTAGTCCAGAAGCCAGACCACGTCGGCGTACCATGCCCTTCAAGGCCAGTCTGGAGCCACCAGAATGGCGGGGACTCCTTCCGCCTTGAGCTTCCTCAGAACCCTGGGAAGGAGAGGGAGAGGAGGGAACAGGTAGGGCAGGACAAAGATCGACCACGGAATTACTAAGGCATCCGAGGCTATAGCCAGGGGGTCCCTGGACTTTGACACAAACTTCAGAACTTTATTTATATAGCGCCTACAGATTCCGCAGCGCTTACAATTATGGGGTACAAACAAAGACAAGTATCAGACATAAAATTACACAACTATTCAAACAAGAGGTGTGGGGATATGTTGAGGATATGTTGAGGCCAATTAGAGAATGTTATAGGCCTGTCTGAAGAGATGTGCTTTTAGGCCACGTTTGAAACTATGGATGTTGTTGTTGAGTCTGAGGGATTGAGGGATAGCATTCAGTTCCAGAATGTTTATGGAAAGAAAGGCTTCTTGGGGAGGCCAGAGGCCCTGAACCGTCTGATCCCTGAAAACACCCGCCCAGCCCGACAGGCTGGCGTCCGTTGTGAGCACCTGCCAGTGAAGGGGGAGGAACGAACGTCCCTGAAGAAGAAGAGGGGAGCGGAGCCACCAGCGCAAAGACCGCCGAGTCCGGAGCGGGCGAACAATCTTGCGAGAGAGAGAGAAAGAAAAAGAAAGAGAAAGAGAAAGAGAGAGAAAGAGACAAAGAGAGAAAGAAACAAAGAGAGAAAGAGACAAAGAGAGAAATAGACAAAGAGAGAAATAGACAAAGAGAGAAATAGACAGAGAGAAAGAGAGAGAGAGAGAGGATCTGTCCCATCGTGCAAGAATCGCCAGCTGAAGAGGACGGTAATGAAACTGGGCAAAGGGTACGGCCTCCATGGCTGCCACCATCTGACCCAGGACTTTCATGCAAGTACGGATGGAGATCGGGGATGGTGTGCGGAGGGAGCGGACTCCCGACAAGAGGGCCAGACATTTGTCCGGCGGAAGGCGAATCAGAGCCGAGGCAGAGTCGAACTGAAGCCCCAAGAAGACCAGAGACTGGGTGGGGGAAGAGAACTGACTTGTCTCGGTTGACCATCCACCCGAAGCGACAAAAGGTCTGAAGAGTGAGGCTCACATTCTCCAGAGCCTGGGGTCTGGTGGGGGCTTTGATGAGAAGGTCGTCCAAGTAGGGTATCACTGAGACCCCTCTTGACCATAACAGAGCTACCACAGGCGCCAGAATCTTGGTAAAGACTTGTGGCGCTGTGACCAGACCGAAGGGGAGAGCCACAAATTGATAATGACCTTCCGGAACCGCAAAGCGGAGGTACCGCTGGTGTCCGGGAAAAATTGGAACGTGGAGGTAGGCATCCTTGATGTCCACCGTGGAAAGAAACTCCCCTTGATCCATAGATGCCACCATCGAACGGAGAGATTTCATTCGGAAATGGCGGATAAGAAGATGGTGGTTGAGACGTTTGAGATCCAGGATTGGCCGCACAGAACCGTTTTTCTTGGGAACCACGAAAAGATTGGAATAAAAACCCCAAAAGCGTTCCCTTGAAGGAACTGGGACGATGACACCCTGGACGAGAAGGGACTGAAGAGCCTCCCGAAATCCCCTCGCAAGCGAGGGAGATCGGGGAGCATGGGACTGGAAAAAACGATCCCTCGGAAGGGAGGCAAATTCTATCCGGTATCCGTTGGACACCACGTCCCTGACCCAGGAGTCCTGAATGTGCGTGGTCCAAACTTCTCGAAAAAGCAAGAGACAACCTCTCACCCGAGAAAAAGCTGCGGGTCCCTTCATGCAGAAGTGGGTTTGCGGTTGCCCGCTTTGGCCGCAAAACGGTCGGGACAGTTGGTGTCAGACTTCCACGAGGGACGGGCCTTGAAAAAGGGAACCTTCTTGTCCCGTGGAGGTGCCTGGTTGGACCCTTTAGAGGGGCCAGATGTCCGAAAGGACCGAAAGAAAGAAGACTTCCTACGGAAAGAAGTGCTAGATTTGTTTTGAGGTAATAAAGAGCTCTTGCCCCCTGTCGCCTCAGAGATAATCTCATCCAGGCGCTTGCCAAAAAGACGGGAACCAGTAAAAGGAATCTCGGTGAGAGACTTCTTAGATGTAGCGTCCACATTCCAAGTTTTAAGCCAAATGGAACGATGGAGGGCCACTAGATTACCGGTGGCATAGGCAGCGCAGTGAGCTGAGTGCAAGGAAGCAGAACACAGGAAATCTCCAGCTTTGGAACATTGGAGGGCCAGAGCAGACAGTTCTTCCTGGGGAGAACCTGAAAGAATGTCCTGATGGAGTTGGGACTGCCAAACCGAGAGGGCTTTAGACACCCAGGTGGAGGCGAAGGCAGGGAAGAACCCGCTGCTTCAAAGGCATACTTTGCTAACAACTCAACCTTTTTGTCTGCAGGATCCTTCAAGGCCGCTGCATTCGCCAGCGGCAAAGTAGTAGCTTTAGAGAGGCTGGAAACGGGTGGATCCACCAACGGAGAAGAAGTCACTTTGGAAACAAGGTCCTTGGCGAAAGGATATTGCGCATGGACTTTTTTCAGTCCCTGAAACTTCTTCTCAGGGTGCTTCCAGGCAGATTCTAGAATGGCCTCAAATTCAGCGTGAGAGCTGAACACTTTGGGTGCCAGTCGGGCACGATGAAAGGATACTTCTGGAGCTGCGTCCGAAGTTCCTGGGTCCTCTAGGTTAAAGGTGTCTCTTATGGCCATAACCAATGAGTTCACCACGTCCACTGAGTCCGAACGGTCCTCCGAATCGGATGCCGAATCGGAACCCTCGGCCGGCTAGCTCTCCAGGAGAGTGCGAATGAGTGGAGGCGGCCCTGGAAGAGGGAGACTCCGACCTGGTACGTGGTTCAGGAGAGCCAGAGCGGCGACCACGGGAACGTCCTCTAGAAGAGTGACGCCTGAAGAAGTGGTCGGGCGAGACCTGCGAGAGGAACGCCCGTGCCTACCAGTAGACTCCTGGGAAGAGTCAGAGGAGACCCCCCTATTACGCTTATGCGAAGCGTAGGGAGAAGGGGAACGGGACCTTCTAGAGGGCCGGTGAAGGGTAGACCTCTCCAAGGCAGTCACCACAGAACAGGAGACCTGTGCCAAGTCGGATATAGACTGGGAGAGGGAGGAAACCCAGGCTGGAGGGGCAGCCGAACCCACCAGGTCTGAAGGGGCACCAGGGTTAGAAATAGCAGTCTGGGGGAACAGTGGAGCAGGCAGAACAAGTGGGTTCAGCAGAACCTGACATTTTTGCAGAGCAGCTTTTACAAGCGTAATGGGTAATATTCCCGGAATCTGCTTAGAGGGAGGAACAGTTCTGGGCATGGACATAGTCAAAAAATGAACAGTCTCACCCAGAGTCTGTGTCCCAAGGCAGGTGTTGTGAGGAGAACTCTGCACAGTGCTGAGGGAGAGAGAAAAGACACCGGCCAATAAGAGGAAGAGGCAGGGTCAGGGCAAGGAGCTCTGTGATTGGCCCCTGCACGGCCCCAACGCGCGCACAGCGCTGATTGGTGGCCTTTTTCGCACTGCTGAGGCGCTTATGCTGCTAGGTGGGCGGAGCTAACGTCCGCCGGTCCGTTGAAGATATACAGCGGGACTCCTCTGTAATGGCGCCCGCTCCGAACCCCAAGCGCACACGCCGCTCGTAGCGAGTCCTGTGCGCCCGGGAACAGAGCGGGCGAAGTTCCGTCGGCAGCCGCGGCTGCCGAAAGTGAAAGTAAAAAAGGCACAAGCCGCCCGCAGGGAGAAGCCTGCGGCATGTACAGTAAAACACATGCTTCTAATAAAGTGCCCGTACAGACAAACACTGCCCCATAGCTCCACTGCCCCCCATATAATAAAAAATACTCCCCCTGCAGGGAATAAGCCAGTCTTAGCTTCTGTAGGATAGGGCCAAAAAACAAAGGGTCTCCAGCTGTTGCAAGACCTAGGGAGAAAAAGATACTCACCTATGCTGAAGAACTTACCTAACGAAGTCTTCAGACTGTAGTCTTCAGTCAGCATTTTCACCTGCGGCAAGCCAAGCTCATAGCGAGGCAAACAGGGAGGTAGGGGGACCCGACCGTTGCGAGAGGGGGTTAACAGTACATCCAAGATGCCTGCCACCTCTCGCAATGGGGAAACTGAACATTGCGTTCCTGAGTCCCCACCTGAAAACAGAAATAAAAAGGAATAAAGAACTAGCACATTCCCTAAACCTAATAAAATAAAAAATATGAGACTTGGTCTGGAGAAAACCAGACCATGTCCACGTCCTTAAGACACTAAGCAAAAACTGAATTGCTCAGTGGCCTGGAGGCGGGTATATCCTGCTGGGAGGAGCCGACTTTTTGGTTACCATAGTGTCAACCTCCTAGAGACAGCAGCATATACCCAGAGTCTGTGTCCCCAGAGTCTGTGTCCCCCAATGGAGCCGATAGAGAAAGCTGGAGGCTCCGTTTAGGAAACACTGCTTTCCTGTGTTAATGTAATGTAGTGTTTTTAGAGTACATTCACACGGGCGGGGGTTACTATAGAGTTTCCCGCTAGGAGTTTGAGCTGCGGTGGAAAATTTGCCACAGTTAAAACTTGAAACAGTAAACCCACCCATGTGAATGTAACCTGCACATATTTGGGGGGGGGGGGGGGGGGGGGCAAACATCCAGCTGTTGCCAAACTATAACTTTTGCAACAGCTGGAGGCACACTGGTTGGAAAGCCTTGAGTTAGGTTCTGGTACCTAACTAAGTATTTTCCAACCAGTGTGCCTCCAGCTGTTGCAAAACTACAACTCCCAGCATGTATTTATCGCCGAAGGGCATGCTGGGAGTTGTAGTTATGCAACAGCTAGAGGCACGCAACTACAACTCCCAGCATGCTGAGACAGCCTTTTGCTGTTCGTGCATGCTGGGAGTTGTAGTTTTGCAAGATTTTGAGGGTTTAGAGACCACCCAACGCACAGTGATCTCCAAACTGTACCCCTCTCTAAATCTTGCAAAACTACAAATCCCAGCATGCCCAAACAGCTGTCTGTGCATGTTGGGAGTTGTAATTTTGCAACATCTGGAGGGCTACAGTTTAGAGACCACTGCATAGTGGTCTCCAAACTGTCGCCCTGCAGATGTTGCTAGGCAACTACTCACCACCTGCAGCAGGATCGCAAGCTGGAGGATCGTCGCCCAGTAAGGGACCTCCACCGCCGCTCACATCATGGTTCCCCCGCTCGGCCCGAACTATAGTGGGTGGGCAGAGTGGAGAAACAGAATTTTAACCCCCCTGCCCCCGATCTGCTATTGGTCGGTCGCTTCTGACCGACCAATAGCAGGGATAGGAGGGGTGGCACCCCTGCCACCCCACTCCTATCCCTTCAGGAGAATTGGGGGTGTCTTGGACACCCCTGATCCCCCTTGTTTTCCAGGTCACCGGAGACCAGTATGAGCCGGAATCGCCGCAAATTGCCGGTCTGAGGACCCACCTCGGCGATGTGCTGGGATGCCTGCTAAACGATTCAAGCAGGCATCCCGGTCCAGTCCCTGACCAGCTAGCAGAGGAGACTGAAATTCCCACGGGCGTACCTCTACGCCCTGCATCCTTAAGAGGTTAGCAAAACCTGGTACAGCAGATCTGCAGCAAAAAATACACACGTGTTAACGTACCCTGTATATTGAAGTTATACATGCAATGACATGTTAAGGCAACAAAAAAAATATATGAAATAAGAGCTCACCATCAGGTAAGACCTGGATCCCTTTTTTCTGCTGGTTATTATTTTGTGTTGTGGAACTTTTGTCTCCTGGAAATTTGGGTCCATCCGTACTTGAGGCAGTCTTTCCTGGTGTATTTAAATTCTGCCCATAAAAATAAACAATGCAACACAATATTATAATAAGCTTTAACCCCTTAAGGACCACAGGTTTTTTCATTTTTGCACTTTCATTTTTTCCTCCTCACCTTCTAAAAATCATAACGCTTTAAATTTTCCACCTACAGACCCATAATTTTACTTTGTAATGACATCAATAAGGTTACCACAAAATCTATGGCGAAATCAGAAAAAAAAATATTTATGGGGCTAAATTGGAAAAAAACAGGCGTTTTGTAAATTTTGGGGGCTTTCATTTCTACGCAGCACACTTTTTGGTAAAGTCACACCTTATCTTTATTCTGTAGGTCCATACGATTAAAATGATACCCTACTTATATAGGTTTGATTTTGTTTTACTTCTGTAACAAAAATTATAACTTTATGCACGAAAATTTGTAGGTTTAAAATTTCCTCTTCTGACCCATGTAACTTTTTTTTCCCGCATACGGGGATGTATGAGGTCTCATTTATTGCGCCGTGGTCTGCAGTTTTTATTGGTACCATTTTGTTTTGATGGGACTTTGATTGTTTTCTATCAATTTTTTAGAGTATACAAAGTGACCAAAAATACGCAATTTTGGACTTTGGTATCTTTTTTACGTATACGCAATTGACAGTGCGGTTTAATTAACGTTATATTTTTATAGTTCGGACATTTACGGACGCGGTGATACCACATGTTTATTTTTATTATGTTTTTATATTTTTATATGGAATTTCGGTAAAGGGGATGTTTTAAATTTAATAAGGAAGGGGTTACTGTGTGTTTTTTTTTTACTTTTATTACATTTTTTTTTTACACTTTATTAGTCCTCTTAGGGGACTTTTAGGAGGAATCATTAGGTTCCTCATACAGATCAATGTACACTGCTCAAAAAAAAAAAATTACACTTCTGTGAAATCCCACTGTCCACTCAGGAAGCAACACTGATTGACAATCAATTTCACATGCTGTTGTGCAAATAGAACAGACAACAGGTGGAAATTATAGGCAATTAGCAAGACACCTTAATAAAGGAGTGGTTCTGCAGGTGGTGACCACAGACCACTTCTCAGTTCCTATGCTTCCTGGCTGATGTTTTGGTCACTTTTGAATGCTGGTGGTGCTTTCACTCCAGTGGTAGCATGAGACTAAATCTACAACTCACACAAGTGGCTCAGGTAGTGCAGCTCATCCAGGATGGCACATCAATGCGAGCTGTGGCAGGAAGGTTTTCTGTGTCTGTCAGCGTAGTGTACAGAGCATGGAGGTGCTACCAGGAGACAGGCCAGTACATCAGGAGACGTGGATGAGGCCGTAGGAGGGCAACAGCCCAGCAGCAGGACCGCTACCTCCACCTTTGTGCAAGGAGGAGCAGGAGCAGTACTGTCAGAGCCCTGCAAAATGACCTCCAGCAGGCTACAAATGTGCATGTGTCCACTCAAACGGTCAGAAAGAGACTCCATGAGGGTGGTATGAGGGCCCAACATCCACAGGTGGGAGTTTTGCTTACAGCCCAACACCATGCAGGACATTTGGCATTTGCCAGAGAACCCCAAGATTGGCAAATTCGCCACTGTGCTCTTCACAGATGAAAGCAGAACCTGCTGAGCACATGTGACAGAGTCTGGAGACGCCGTGGAGAATGTTCTGCTGCCTGCAACATCCTCCAGCATGACCGGTTTGGCTGTGGGTCAGTAATGGTGTGGGGTGGCATTTCTTTGGGGGGCCGCACAGCCCTCCATGTGCTTCCCAGAGGTAGCCTGACTGCCATTAGGTACCAACATGAGATCCTCAGACCCCTTGTGAGACCATATGCTGGTGCGGTTGGCCCTGGGTTCCTCCTAATGCAAGACAATGCTAGACCAAGATGTGGCTGGAGTGTGTCAGAAGTTTCCCAGACCTGAATCCAGTTGAGCACATCTGGGACATCATGTCTCGTTCCATACACCAACGCCACATTGCACCACAGACTGTCCAGGAGTTGGCGGATGCTTTAGTCAAGGTCAACTCATCAGGAGCATGCCCAGACGTTGTAGGGAGCTTATACGGGCACGTGGAGGCCACACACACTACTGAGACTCATTTTGACTTGTTTTAAGGACATTACATCAAAGTTGGATCAGCCTGAAGTGTGGTTTTCCACTTTGATTTTGAGTGTGACTCCATATCCAGACCTCCATGGGTTGAAATTTGATTGATTGTGTGCTTTTGTTGTCAGCACATTCAACTATGTAAAGAAGAAAGTATTTCATACGATTAGTTCATTTATTCAGATCTAGGATGTGTTATCTTAGTGTTCCCTTTATTTTTTTTGAGCAGTATACTTCCATAGAACTACATTGATCTGTGTGCTCTGCACTCGATTGATAAAGCCTGGTCCAGCAGGGCTTTATCATTCTCGGAGCCATGGACGGCGGAGGAAGAGAGGTAAGCCCTCCCAGCTACCTCAGCAGTACAGGGACTACTAAACATGTGCTCCAAATGAGATAGGGCAGCACAAACTTAGTGCCAGAGTCTCTTTAAATGTACACGTTACCCGATTTTAATAGATAATACACTTCAATAGGATTCTAAGATTTCAATAAAATATCAGCAATTGTTAAAAAGTCAAATCCTAGGCAAACAACAAAAATGCATTGCTACGTACAGATTTATTGTCATCATTGCTCGATGTTGGATCCTTATAACTGGAGCCTGGTAATGCAGGAAAGTCCTCGTTGTGTATTGAGAAGTCCTGAGACTGCTCACTTGCTGGTTTTGTCACCATACCGACTGTGGAGACAAGAACACACATTTAAATTGGTGAAATAATAATACTAATATAGTAATAACAACAACAATAAATATATATTATGACTTTTTCTTATAATTATGCTGTCATCTTCAGAACAGGTAACATGCAGAGGCAGCAGAGGATTCAGTTTTCAGTTTAAGATACAGAATACTGACTTAATATTGTCTTGAATCAAATAGAGAGATGCAGGAAAGTAACGTAACTTACTGCCCAGCATATGGCTAACATACTTCTACAGATAAAAGTGAGCATACTTCTACAGTATCCTATTAACAATCGCCAGTTTCAATGCTTTGCTCCTTTAATCATAAAGCTCATTTTAACAAGACCAACCACTCACCCAAAAGTTATAATTTTACAGGCTTTTTAGAGACAAAATCTTACAGCATTCCTTGCTGGCTCAATGACTACACAGGGGTTGCTCTAGTAGTCTGCATTCTGATAAATTGCCACATTCACAGGAGTAACAGTTACACAATCTGATACTGGAAAAAAACAATCCAAGACATCATAAGTCTGCTGTCATGCACTGCAGTTTTTGATCCAAAGCCAAAAATGGATTAAAAAAGGAATGGGAAATGCGGGAAAAATGACAAATTCTTATCCCTCCTGCCTAAACTCCAGCCTAAAAGCTTAGCCAAGCCAATGAAGAGATGTCTAATTACAGGACTGTTAACTGTTTCCAGTGATAACTAGCAAAATTGTGAAAACTGCTCTTGATTAAGACAGAAGTAATAATATATTTACAAAAAAGATGTTTTTTTTTAATTATTTCTGTCAGCTGTAAAAATGTGCTAAAAAAATGGACATATGCAATACATTCCCTATACACTGCTAAGGAGAGATGCACGACTCACACAAGCCAAGTAGGGAGCAGTCACGACCCGTATAAATGCCTAGTTACCTGGGTCCCGGTGGCATTTTAAAAATAGGATTACTCTGATATGCCCGAGTGTTTCAGAATAATTGACAATGTCCTGCAATCGCGATGTCAGCATCAGTTTAGTTTTATGCTACTCAAACCGCACAAACACATATTATACAGCATTAAAGAAGAAATGTGGGGAAAAAAAATGTATTCTCTATACACTGGATAAGGGACAAGTGTCTGATCGCAGGGGGTCCAACTGCTGAAACCTGTAATTTCCCATACAGGTCCCCGACTCTGCTCCTCTAATGTGCGTGTCGTACCCAGTAAGGAAGCTGGTCGAAGCACACCCCCTCCATTGATCTCTATGGGAGAGGCGGAGAAACAACGTTCGTGTGCTTCTGCCTCTCCCGTAGAGAAGAATGGAGGGGGTGTGTTTCCACCAGCTTCCGTGCTGGGTGTGACATGTTATTACAACAGCAGAGCAGAGGCCTTGTATGGGAGATCGCGGGGGACCCCCCCACGCTCAGACACTTATCCCCTATTCTGTGAATAGGGGATAAGTTTCTTTCCGCTGCATATCTCCTTTAATGAGTACACACTGGGGTGAGACAGAACACTACCTAGAAGCAGCAGCCTGTCTGTGCCTTGAGCTCTCTTAAACAGTAACCTCATGCTTAGGGAAACTAACATTCCTGCTTCCCTCTGCATCATGTGTAACTTGGTGAAAAAAACAAACAAAAGAACAAAAGGGAGTTTTAGCAAACCAGTATATTAAAAAGTATAAGGTTTATTGATATACATTAAAAACCACATACCGTATATACTCGAGTATAAGCCGACCCGAGTATAAGCAGAGGCCCCTAATTTCACCCCAAAAACCCAGGAAAAGTTATTGACTCGAGTATAAGCCTAGGGTGGGAAATACATAATCCCCCCTGTCATCATCCAAACCCCCGTCATCATCATCACCGGTCATCATCCCCCTTCATCATTACCCTGTCATCATCCCCCCCTTCATCATTACCCTGTCATCATCCCCTTCATCATCATTACCGTCGTCATCCCCCCCCTTCATTATTACCCTGTCATCATCCCCCCCCTTCCTCATCATTACCCTGTCATCATCCCCCCCTTCATCATTACCCTGTCATCATCCCCCCCTTCATCATTACCCCGTCATCATCCCCCCCTTCATCATTACCCCGTCATCATCCCCCCTTCATCATTACCCCGTCATCATCCCCCCCTTCATCATTACCCCGTCATCATCCCCCCCTTCATCATTACCCCGTCATCATCCCCCCCTTCATCATTACCCCGTCATCAACCCCCCCCTTCATCATTACCCCGTCATCATCCCCCCGTCATCATCCCCCCTTCATCATTACCCCGTCATCATCCCCCCTTCATCATTACCCCGTCATCATCCCCCCTTCATCATTACCGTCATCATCCCCCCCTTCATCATTACCCTGTCATCAACCCCCCCCCCCCCTTCATCATTACCCTGTCATCAACCCCCCCCCTTCATCATTACCCTGTCATCAACCCCCCCTTCATCATTACCCTGTCATCATCCCCCCCCCTTCATCATTACCCTGTCATCATCCCCCCCCTTCATCATTACCCTGTCATCATCCCCCCCCTTCATCATTACCCTGTCATCATCCCCCCCTTCATCATTACCCTGTCATCATCATTACCCTGTCATCACCCCCCACCACCCACTTCATCATCATCGCTTGTCAATGTCTGATTTAACAGTGGTCTTCAACCTGCGGACCTCCAGATGTTCCAAAACTACAACTCCCAGCATGCCCGGACAGCCATCGGCTGTCCGGGCATGCTGGGAGATGTAGTTTTGAAACAACTGGATGTCATCTGGTCATCATCCAGCCCCCCATCCCCTCCTTTAGTTTTGTACTCACCTCCGCTCGGCGGGACGTTTGGGTGAGCTGGACCGGGCCATCTGTGCTGCAGGACCGTCCGGTGGGGAGGGATAGTCGTTCCGGGCTGTCCATCTTCACCAGGGGGGGCCTCTTCTCCGCGCTTCGGGCCCGGCCCCGGTATAATGACGTTGCCTTGACGAAGTCCCTGTGCGTTGTCGTCAAGGCAACGTCATTATTCCGGGCCCGAAGCGCGGAGAAGAGGCCCCCACGGTGAAGATGGACAGCCCGGAACGACTATCTCTCCCCACCGGATGGTCCTGCAGCACAGATGGCCCGGTCAAGCTCACCCGAACTTCCCGCCGAGCGGAGGGGAGTACAAAACTAAAGGGGGGATGGGGGGCTGGATGATGACGAAGGCCCGGGCAGTGGTCTTCAACCTGCGGACCTCCAGAGGTTTCAAAACTACAGCTCCCAGCATGCCCGGACAGCCGATGGATGTCCGGGCATGCTGGGAGATGTAGTTTTGAAACTTCTGGAGGTCCGCAGGTTGAAGAGCACTGAGGGCGGAGAGTTCACTCGAGTATAAGCCAAGGGGGGTGTTTTCAGCACGAAAAATCTTGCTGAAATACTCTGCTTATACTCGGGTATATACGGTATATGTAAAGAGGAAACAAACATCAAAAAAGCGGCTTCAACGGATATGATAAAAGAGATCTTAGTATAGCAAATGGAGAGGTAGGTATATTATATATATATATATATATATATATATATATATATATATATATATATATATATATATATATATATATATATTAGAGAAATTGACACTTTTATAGCTAAAAGCCCTTGTAAACAGTAAATACTGTCCAAAGTTGCATACAATATAAAGTGCTATATGCTGTATGTCATAAGGGTACAAAAGACCATGCAAATACAAGATAGGGGTTGCAAAAAGCAAGATACCTACACACTACACAAGTGGTATGAATCCGGGATGATGCCACTCCAACGCGCGTTTTGGCACGTGACCTTCGTCCGGGAGTGGATGTGTAACTTCATATGTGTAAATCATGTGTAACATATGGGCACTGTCAGCTACAAAAACTTATGTTGTACATCTTGCCAAAACATTAACCTTTCTAATATACTTCATAAGAAAATGTTATTTCCTTTTTATAGAAATCATGGCTTATAAAATCATGGCTGTGTCCAAGCTGGAGCACAGACATGGAAAAAATCCAGTAAGTGAGGGTGGACTAGCACTCCTCTGTGCTCTCTCCCCTGTTTGATAGGATTCCTCTGTGTTCTCTCCTGTCTGATTGATAGCACTCCTCTGTGCTCTCTCCTGTCTGATAGGACTCCTCTTTGCCGTCTCCTGTCTGATAGGGCTCCTCTGTGCTCTCTCCTGTGTGATAAGACTCCTCTGTGCTCTCTCTCCTGTCTGATATGACTCCTCTGTGCTCTCTCTCCTGTCTGATATGACTCCTCTGTGCTCTCTCTCCTGTCTGATATGACTCCTCTGTGCTCTCTCTCCTGTCTGATATGACTCCTCTGTGCTCTCTTTCCTGTCTTATATGACTCCTCTGTGCTCTCTCTCCTGTCTGATCTGACTCCTTTGTGCTCTCTCTCCTGTCTGATATGACTCCTCTGTGCTCTCTCTCCTGTCTGATATGACTCCTCTGTGCTCTCTTTCCTGTCTTATATGACTCCTCTGTGCTCTCTTTCCTGTCTGATATGACTCCTCTGTGCTCTCTCCTGTCTGATATGACTCCTCTGTGCTCTCTCCTGTCTGATAGCACTCCTCTGTACTCTCTCCTGTCCAAATCGACAGATAACTGCTAGCCCACCCTCACTATGCTTCAGCTTGGACAAAGCCATGATTTTATAAGCCATGAATTCTATAAAAAAAAATGAAATAACATTTTCTTATGAAGTATATTAGAGAGGTTAATATTTTGCCAAGATAAACAACATATAAAAAAAAAGTTCTTGAATCTGGCAGAGCCCATTTAAATCTACTTAGTAATCAGTTGTGTGGAGGCTGAATTCTGAAAGGCTGTTTATAGTTAGGGGTACAGTATAACTCCACCTTGAAAGCATCTTTTTTCTAGTAATAATGCAAGTGAACTGAAAATGAACAGGTATTCCCTTACCATAAGGAGCCCTTCCCGCTAAAGGGTTTATTAACGGAGTAGGGTTACCACTTCCTTCCCTTCGATTTCTATCAGCTAGTGCAGGGAAATCTGAAAGGTCCAAACCGGTCACATTTTCACTTCCGTCTGAAATACAGAAAAAAAAAGGTACAAAAAAAGTCTACCAAAAGCAATGTGCAAGAACAAACACAGGCTTGTAAATGGAATCCCAACTAGTACATATATCTTTACCCTTACAGCTTTACTCCAGTCCCCACAATGTTTATAACGGTTTTATAATGGGACAGATGTATTACTTCCTGTCTGATTTGCCCATAACAACCAATCAGAGCTCAGCTTTCATTTTAGCAGAGCAATTTGAGAAACGAGAGCGGAACTGTAATTGATTGCTGAGTATTAAGTTACCTAAAACTGCATGGTTTATAAAATGTTAATAAAAACAGTGTTAATAAATAATAAAAGTGGCATTCTTAAATTAACAAGAGCATGCATGAAGGCCAACAACATTTTAACATGCAGAGAATTAAACATCTATGTATAAAAGTTTTCTGGACATGTAAAAAAAAGTTTTTTTGGATAGAAAAACTTTATTCTTTGCTGCTGTTAGGTTAGAAGGCTGTCGGGTTTGCAAAAAAAGTAAGCAATGATGCATTCATCTCTGCCATCTAGTGGCTCCTCTCTTGCTATACATCTCATTGGAATTGACAAAGTATAAAGGCTGTATTACACCTACTGAGCAGGTCCAGATAAACTACTGCTGGATCATTCATCCCATCCTTTCCTTTAATTATTCATTAACCGCACATCCCATATTGCACAGGTAGTTGTGCACTGACAAATGCCTAGGCCGCAGAAATCCCTTGTTCAACTAACAACTGTACGATTTAAGCTAAGAAGCGCTTCTGTCCTCTTATTTTAACTAAATTCTTGTACCTAAGCAGTAGGGCTTTAAAGTCAGAATTATGGATATATTTAAATTGCTATGGATTATGGAGACACTGATTTTAAAATTAAAGACTGAACCTTAATTTAAATATTTCTTCCTTTCCATATCTCACACTCATAAGTCTATTTGATATAATAGATACTCACACATCCCCTGAAACAGACTACTCAATACCCACAATTATTCATGCCACTAGAAGGAAATTGGGACTTTTTTCAGGCTAGGGCATTCTAAACAGAAGCCTGCCTAGCTTATCTCTTGAATGTATAGTTGACTGTGTGATAAAGACAGGCAGAGAGGACAAATAGACAGGGATTGTCATGTTGAGATGTTTGTGTGTTTACACAATCACGTTTTTAGCAATTTAGAGTTATAACAACTTGTCAAAATTATTATGCAAACACCAAACCTGTGATGTAAATAAGGCCCCATTCTCATTTGTTTGGAGGGAAATTGATACTAGAACCGGTCCCATTATTCCAACAAGAACGTTTAAGGCATCCAGCAGGTTAGTGGTCCAGATACCAGATAAGAGAATTTTCCTATCTAGCACTGAAATTTCTGCAGTAGTAAATTGTCAAAGCCTGATGACAACTGATGCATTTTTTAATCAGTTGTGGTTAGAGATGAGCGAATCGAAGTTGGCGAACCAGAATTCGTTACGAATTTCATGAAAAATTCGATTCGCAACGAATATCGCCGCGATTCTATCGCACAAATTGCTTCATTAAACTCCATTTTACAGCGTTCCAGGCTATTGGAGACCTAAGATGGCGGATCCACATGGGAGTATATGGGGCAGGGAATTATGGGAGGGCGGGAAACAGCGACGGGAATGAAGGTAGGCGGGCTGACCCTGAAGCACCTATCAGTGTTCACTGACCCCTGTGATGTCACAGCCCCTATATAATCGGCAGCCATCTTGCCTCTCTTCATTTCATCTATGCACTCAGATGGAGAGGACGGGACTGCGTGAGTGTGAATAGCTCATACCACAGCGTTACACTGCAACTGCTAGTCACATCAGCATTAGGGAAAGACAGGAGTGCAGAGTGCTGTGCTGTTACTCTGAGAAGGATCATTGATAGCTAAACCTCCTATTCACGTTATTGAGCATTGCAGCAGAGAGGGGCAGATAGCTGTCAGCTGCCTCATACAGATCTCCAAGCTGCCTGAACTTTCTGAAGCATCTTATCTCCTCATTTTTCAGCTCAATTGAGTTTTTTTTTTTTGCTCCAATCTTCTGCTGCTCAGAATTGTGTGAGTGCAATTTAGGGTTTAATCCCTGGATTTTTTTTGTGGTGCTGCACTGTTGGGTCCTGCTGCTGTTCAGAAATAAGTCATATTAGTGTGGACTTTAGTGTCTTTTTACCATTTTTCACCTGTTACTCTGTCTCTGTGCCAAATTCAGAGTTATACCACACGTTATACACCTACCGGTGTATTAAGAAAAAAAAGGTTTTCCTGCGTACAAACACGCTTAACAGTGCGCCGCTCATCATTGCAAAGGGCATATATACAACAAAGCAGTGTACTATTTACTACCTGTTATTCTCTCTCTGTGCTAAATTCAGTGCTATTCCACACATTAGTATACACTTGCTGGTGTATTTAAAAAAAAAAAAAGTGTGTTTTCTGCGTAGAAATACGCATACGAGTGCGCTCATCATTGCAAAGGGCATACATACAACAAAGGAGTGTACTATTTAGTAACTGTTATTCTGTCTAGGGCCTATATACTTTTAAAGGACAGCCATAAGTAATCACCTGCTGCTGTTCTATACTCTCATAAACGCACTAAGTATGTCAGGCAGGGAAGTGCCAGGACGTGCACAGAGAAGGGGCAGAGGCCTACATACGTCAGGCAGAGTTGGCAGCAGACTTGGGGCGAGTGGCAGCAGGAGTCGCAGCAATAGGCCTGAGCTCCCATTAACACCCAGTGGTCGTGTCGTCGACCCATCTCTCCTCGTCAATTGGTTTGCACACTCATCCCCATTATCACAAGCGACATCTGACAACCCCAGTCAAGAGTCGGTGGGTTCCTCAGACACAACCCTCAGTTGGCATGGCCCGGGAGCAGTCCCCGTAATCCCATTGCCTTTGTTCTATGCTGTTCCCTCTCCCAAAGAAGTATCTCATGCTTTGGGTTCAGCTCCACTAGTTACTGAGGACGATCCAATAGAGGACAGTCAGCAGCTAATGGGCAGCAAAGAATGTGAGGAGACATGCGTTGCTATCTCCGCAAGGCGGGCAAGTAGTGATGCGGAGAGTGACGTGGGAGGCTGTATTTCAATTGTTCAGGGTCCTGAGGCAGACACTGTTGTGGAACACGAGGAGGACATCAGTGACATGCACACATCTTCTGATGATTATGAAGCCGATCGCAATTGGGAGCCGGGTGCAGAAGCCGGGGCTTCATCATCATCAGGAGAAGAGATTTGCCTATGAGGCAGCAAGGCGGACATGGAGCAGGACCTGAACCAGCAGGTGGTGGCTTACCTCGACATGACCCTGCCAACAACCGTTGAAGATCCGCTGGACTTTTGGGCAGCCAAACTCGATTTATGGCCGCAACTAGCGGAGTTTGCTCTGGAAAAAGCTGTCCTGCCCAGCCAGTAGTGTGCCATCAGAGCGGGTGTTTAGTGCTGCCGGGGCCATAGTCACCCCAAGGCGAACTGGTCTGTCCACTAAAAATGTGGAGACACTGACGTTTGTCAAGATGAATCAGGGATGGATCAGCCAGGATTTCCAGCCACCAATGACAGATGGGTCAGAGTAGATTGACCATGCTCCTACAACAAAATTTTCTCTATTGTGGTTGGTTATGAAACCCTCTGGGGCAGACCTGGGCATTGTACGGCCCGCTTGCCACATACGGCCCTTTGATTGGCTCTGACCGGTGCATTGCCGTGGAATGAGATTTGCCATAGAATGAGATGGTCCGCCTCCATCACATCCTATTGGCTCTCTCTTGTCACGTGACATATTTAAAGGTCACGCATCGATGCGCACAGCAGTGTCAGTTTGGCTATCACAGGGAGAGGATCTCCTCACCCTGTGATAGCTGAAGCTGTACGGAGCTCTCATGGCCTCTGTGGCCCGACAGAAGTTCACACATGTACGCAGCTCATACGGCTGCCTCATATACATTTACTGTTGATCCACAGCGCTATCGGGATCCCTATGCCCGATGGCGCTGTCATCAGGATCCCCACGCCTGCAGCTCTACAACCCGTCCCCCGCAGCTCTACTCCCCGTCCCCCGCAGCTCTACTCCCCGTCCCCCGCAGCTCTACTCCCCGTCCCCCGCAGCTCTACTCCCCGTCCCCCGCAGCTCTACTCCCCGTCCCCCGCAGCTCTACTCCCCGTCCCCCGCAGCTCTACTCCCCGTCCCCCGCAGCTCTACTCCCCGTCCCCCGCAGCTCTACTCCCCGTCCCCCGCAGCTCTACTCCCCGTCCCCCGCAGCTCTACTCCCCGTCCCCCGCAGCTCTACTCCCCGTCCCCCGCAGCTCTACTCCCCGTCCCCCGCAGCTCTACTCCCCGTCCCCCGCAGCTCTACTCCCCGTCCCCCGCAGCTCTACTCCCCGTCCCCCGCAGCTCTACTCCCCGTCCCCCGCAGCTCTACTCCCCGTCCCCCGCAGCTCTACTCCCCGTCCCCCGCAGCTCTACTCCCCGTCCCCCGCAGCTCTACTCCCCGTCCCCCGCAGCTCTACTCCCCGTCCCCCGCAGCTCTACTCCCCGTCCCCCGCAGCTCTTCTCCCCGTCCCCCGCAGCTCTACTCCCCGTCCCCCGCAGCTCTACTCCCCGTCCCCCGCAGCTCTACTCCCCGTCCCCCGCAGCTCTACTCCCCGTCCCCCGCAGCTCTACTCCCCGTCCCCCGCAGCTCTATTCCCCGTCCCCCGCAGCTCTACTCCCCGTCCCACGCAGCTCTACTCCCCGTCCTACGCAGCTCTACTCCCCGTCCCCTGTGAACGCTCAGGGAGCGATCCACAGCGCTATGGGGATTCCTACGCCCGATGGCGCTGTCATCAGTGTGCGTCCCCGCGAGCGCCCCATGCCCGCAGCTGTACTCCCCGTCCCTCCGTAGCTGTACTCCCCGTCCCGTTAACGCTCAGGGAGCGGGGAACAGAAAGTAGAGCATCGGGCGCAGGTAAAGTAGTACTGCGCATGCGCAGCACTACGCGAATAACTTAACCTGCGCCCGATGCTCTACTTTCTGTTCCCCGCTCCCTGAGCGTTAACGGGACGGGGAGTAGAGCTGCGGGGGGCGGAGGACGGGGAGTGGAGCTGCGGGCGTGGGGCGCTCGCGGGAAGGCACACAGATGACAGCGCCATCGGGCATCGGGATCCCGATAGGGCTGTGGATCAACAGTAAATGTATATGAGGCAGCCGTATGAGCTGCGTACATGTGTGAACTTCTGTCGGGCCACAGAGGCCATGAGAGCTCCGTACAGCTTCAGCTATCACAGGATGAGGAGATCCTCTCCCTGTGATAGCCAAACTGACACTGCTGTGCGCATCGATGCGTGACGTTTAAATATGTCACGTGACAAGAGAGAGCCAATAGGATGTGATGGAGGCGGACCATCTCATTCTATGGCAAATCTCATTCCACGGCAATGCACCGGCCCACGCTGATTGGGGGACAACTATGCTGCTTAATCTGGGGGACATCTATGCTGCCTAATCTGGGGGACATCTATGCTGCCTAATCTGGGGGACATCTATGCTGCCTAATCTGGGGGACAACTATGCTCCTAATCTGGGGGACAAGTATGCTCCTAATCTGGGGGACAAGTATGCTCCTAATCTGGTGGACATCTATGCTGCCTACTCTGGGGGACAAGTATGCTCCTAATCTGAGGGACATCTATGCTGCCTAATCTGGGGGACATATGCGCTTACACACATTTAATAATTTTTTTAACCAAATTTCAAACATTGTGTGGTTTATAATTTTTGAGAAGAATGTCTTTTGGTGGTCCACCATCCTGCATTAGAGAGTCTTCTGAACTGCTGTATATGCGCTTGTTTTTAAAAAACAGGTATTTTGTCAGACAATTTCAATAACATTTTGAGTTTTTTTTTTTGGGTGGATTGTGAAGCCCGGGTGTGTACTCGTGCATCAGCCAACTCCCGGCTGTGTCTTTCAGGCAATCTATGGGTTCCTGATGCCGCAGAGGAGGGGCCTGGGTCTGGAAATTTCTAATTTTTGAATAGCGGGTGCTACCTATGAGAAATCTTTTCAAAAATGTCATATATTGTGTTTTTTTGGGGGGGAATTGTGAAGCCCTGGTGTGTACTCTTGCATCAGCTAACTCCAGGCTGTGTCATGCAGGCAATATATGGGTTAATAATGCCGCAGGGGTGGGGCCTGGTTCTGGAAATTTCTAATTTTTGGATAGCGGGTGCTACCAATGAGAAATCTTTGACAAAAATTTCTCATTGTGTTTTTGGAGGGGGGATTGTGAAGCCCTGGTGTGTACTGGTGCATCAGCCAACTCCAGGCTGTGTCCTTCAGGCAATATATGGGTTACTGATGCCGCAGGGGTGGGGCGTGGGTCTGTTAATTTCAAAATTTTGGATAGCGGGTGCTACCAATGAGAAATCTTTGTCAAAAATTTCATATATTGTGTTTTGGGGGGGGATTGTGAAGCCCTGGTGTGTAGTGTACTAGTGCATCAGCCAACTCCACGCTGTGCCATTCAGCCACTAAATGGTCTCCTCTTGCTGCCAACATGTCCACGCTATGTCATTCAGTCACTATATAGTCTCCTGACACTGATACCACCACCAGGCTCTGTCATTGTGCTGCTGTGCGGCAGTGATTCTAAGAGCTATGCCGGTAATCTGCATGTTATTCTGAATAACAGTATTATTTCACTACCCCAGCACACTCCATATGGTGTTCTATACCCCTATAGAGGCTGTATGTAGGCTAGAAATAGCCTTTTTTAATATAGATTCGCCACGAACAAATTCTGAAAATTCGGCGAATCGGCCGAATCGAATTTTTGAAAAGTTTGCTTATCTCTAGTTGTGGTAATTTTCTGTATATGATGGAACGGATATATGTAAATACATTGGGGAGTTACTTTTTGCAACAAGGGTTACAGGACTTCAAAAAAACAGAAAATTGTTTGCTCACCTGTTCCATTAAAAATATTACTCGATAATGAATTGTTCAAACCAAACGCCTGATTTCTGTTCATTCCAAACCCAGACATGCTGTATAATCAAAGATGACAACATCAGTTTAGAAAAAAAAAATTAAAAAAAGAGACTAAGATGTGAAATACAATACAAAGGAAAACAATTATAGCTATAAGTATTAAAGTCTTCTGCATCTTTTTCAAACAGTATGGGGTGAGACCTATTAAAATTGATCTAATAACTACCACTGAATAACTAACCCCTAAACATCCTCCGTTTCATCAGGGTGTGGGCATAAAACAGTGCACTGTACTCTGCTTTCTCCGACAGGTATTACACACAGACAGTAATCCAATATTTATACATGTGTTTCAAATGCTACAATTTAGAACGGTAAACCAAAGTAAGTAAGGATTAAAGCGGTATTATAGTGGTGCAACATTTTTTATTTATTTGGCTTGTGATATAAAAATAAGGAAGAAGCCATAACCGCCTTCCTAAACCCCCCAGCTTCCAGTCTCCCCCTGCTTTCAGCTGCACGATGGTTCCTGTGAGGTGTTGTCCCTGCTCAGCCAATCACTATCCACAGCGGTGACAAGCATGAGCCAGTAATTGGCTGTGCGGGGACAACGCATCACAGGAACCTTTTTTTACAGCACCTAAAGCCCAACATAAAAAAAAATTGTGCTGTTAAAATGCCAATAAATTTTCCCATCGAATATAAAAGAATATTTCACCCACCATACTGCTCATGGCAGCTAACCTTCTGATCCTTTTACACAGAAGGTCTAATGACCCAGCATCTTGGAAGTATTAGCTTGACAAAGTACATTAAATCAAGGAGGGAGAAAATTAATTACAATTAAATTCCTAACCCTTTGGGAATCTGAGGATTTTTTTCAGACCTCCCACCCCTTCTTGACAGATCTGATTGAAAGAACCAAGTCATTGTTTGGCACTACAGACCTTGCATATTACTACACTTTACAATAGACCAATGTTTTCAAGATTATCTCTTTTTTGAACATTTGTTGTGATGCTCTGCTTCCACTGTTTATACTTTCTTTAACTTTATCACCTGTTCCTGCTACCATGTTTGCTCTGTGACACACACACACTATCTTATTTGTTATATTTTTGGCATCTCTTTAAATTCTCCTTAAAGGGGTTGTCTGGTGAAAAATAACTTCTCACCTATCCAAGAATAGGGGATAAGTTATAGATCACTGGGACCCCCTGCAATCTCCTGCACGGGGTCCTGGCAGTCAGCTGGAAGGGGGTGTGGCGACCCTCGCACAGAGAGCTGGCCGACACGTGCCTCCATGTACCCCACGGAGATACATGGAGGGGGTGTGCTGGTCGCGGCCTCCTGCGGGGGTCGGACATCAGCTTCCAGCAAACGGCCGGGGCCCCGTGCAGGAGATTGAGGGGGGTCCCAGCGCTCAGACCTCCCTCGATCTATAACTTATCCCCTAGGAGGAGTTCTATGTATTGTTCTCAATAAAAACAGATTTGAGAGGATTTTTTTTTTTTTTTAAAGACATTTATGGCATGTCCACCTCTGATAAATAAAGGTGCAACAAAGAAGAAGAGAAGAATAATCGGCAACTCACCGCGGCCAGCTGAGTATATCTTCTTTTATTGATTCATACTCACAAACATCTCATTTGGGAAGAGGGTAGTGGGGGGACACAGGATGGCGACCAAGCTCCGTTTCGCACGATGTTCATGGCCGGAGGAAGCACGAACATCGTGCGAAACGGAGCTTGGTCGCCATCCTGTGTCCCCCCACTACCCTCTTCCCAAATGAGATGTTTGTGAGTATGAATCAATAAAAGAAGATATACTCAGCTGGCCGCAGTGAGTTGCCGATTATTCTTCTCTTCTTCTTTGTTGCGATTCCATGCACTATTGCTAGTCAGAGCACCACCCCCAGCAAACTATAGTCCTGGTCTGCCGTGTCATCATCGTTCTGCACCTGAAGGGATAGTAGTGCCGCGCTGTCTGTCTATGAACTGTGATAAATAAAGGTGACTTACCTGTTCACAGTAAAAGGTTGCCGGGATGATGGTTGCTTTGGCATACATATTATGCTGGGCGAGCTTCTGTTTGGACTACCTAAACCTGAACTGCTCATGTTATTTGACCTGCTGGGAATTCCAATGCTCTGACCAACTTGGGAGTGGTTCATCATATTCCTGGGATTCATCGGCAAGATACCCCTAAAACACATCATTAAAGTAAAATCTTGTCATGTAAACTTTGACAATATGACTAGTCTAAGAGATATACTTGGCCCAATACACAAACCCCTTTATATACAGTAGTGCTACTGATCCCAAATCTGAGGTCAAAGCAAAGTGAAAACACAAAACAAGTAAACACTGCAGAATGAAAAGCTTTCCCAACTACCTGCTTGGCGATGGAGGCGTATGAAGTGACATTGTTGGTACCCCTGTTGTCGGCGTTACATGGTTTGGTAATTGAGTGCCTTGTGATAAGCTGCGGTTTAACTGAGGAGTATTGTTGCTCATCCCCCTCATTGGAAGGCCTAGTGCACCTACAGAAAATACAATTTCACATAAGCACAAGGAAGCAGGTACATACATCAGGATTTATTACTGTACACATTTAATAGCTTGTTGTGTTACGGCTACATATTCCATCTTTCTGTTAGATCATTAAATGCATAACTCTTAAAATTGAGTCAGTTAAAATAAATGCTCCAGTATATAGATATTGGGAAAGATTGATCAAAACTTGTGCAGAGGTACAGTGGAGCAGTTGCCCATAGCAATCAATCAGATTCCAGCTATTTTTTTAGAGTTCATTTTAAAAATTAAAGCTGGAATTTCATTGGTTGCTATGGGCAACTTCTCCACTGTACCTCTGCACAGGTTTTGAAAAATCTTTTATATTGCCTTTACATATTTGTTATGGTGCCCTCTGCTATTTTTTTATTTTTATTATTTATTATTTTTTTTGTTCACACAGCGTAAAATGTGCAGAATGTCTGTCCAGAAAACACAGGCCGACATTACGCATAAATAATCCAGGGGGCACTAGGACAGATCAGAAATGTGCCATCTAACTGATGGCAATGCATTTCTGAGCGGAATACGCAGAAAGAACATACACACAGGGGCGGACATATCACTTGTTCAGCCGGTTCGGTTGCACAGGGGCCCAGCGTGTTAGGGGGCCCATTTAGTGGCCCAGGTCACAGCCTGGGCTTCACAGTCTGGGCCCCTGCAGGGCCCCCTGCCAGTACTTCATACTAAATGTTGCAGCAACAGGTCCCGGACCTGCCGCTGACAGCAGTAATTTACCTTTAAACCGGCCGGGCGAGACGGACAGGCAGGGCCGCCATCAGGGGGGTACAACCGGTACCCCAGTAAGGGGCCCAGACCCTCAGGGAGGCCCGACTGGCCCCAACACTCTTCTTGCGAGTCAGTGAGTGACTGTCACTCACTGACGGCTGGGGGGGGGGGAGGCATCACTATACACTGACTGACTACACATCCTTTTTTTCTTATGTTCCAGCCCTGCCCTGTCTGTGGCCCAGACTGGCCAGCGGGGGCTGGAGCAAAAGGGAGCACCGTCCGGAGGGCGGCACTCTGTCGCTTTAAAATGGCAGGGGCTGCAGTTGGTATGAGACATGCCTGTGCGCGGCTCTCAGTTACCAGCAGGGCCTGCTAGTAGCAGCTGGCCAGTGACGTCGGCTCACGTGTCCCTCCTCTTCCTGCCCAGTTCCTGCAATAGAGGAGCGGAGCAGCCTGCTACACTGCACACAGGTACTTACTTGTGTGTGTGCATATATGGGGGCAGTGCATGTGTGTATGGGGGAAGTGTGTGTGTGTGTGTGTGTGTATGATGGCTGTGTGTGTATAAAGGGGCAGTGTGTGTGTATATAGCAGCTGTGTATGTGTATATAGCAGCTGTGTATGTGTATATAGAAGGTGTGTATGTTTATATAGAAGCTGTGTATGTGTATGATGGCCATGTGTGTATACAGGGGCAGTGTGTGTATATAGAGGCAGTGTATTTATTTATGATGGCCTTGTGTGTGTATATACAGTGGCAGTGTATGTGTATAGTGGCTGTATATGTGTGTATGATGGCAGTGTGTGTCTATATAGTGGCAGTGTATATGCATATAGAAGCTGTGTATGTGTATGATGGCCATGCGTGTATAAAGGGGCAGTGGGTGTATATAGCAGCTGTGTATGTGTGTATGATGGCTGTGTATATATTTATGATGGCTGTGTGTGTATATACAGTGGCAGTGTATGTGCATATAGAAGCTGTGTATGATGGCCATGTGTGTATATAGGGGTAGTGTGTGTGTATGTGTTATGGCCGCCATCATCGTCGTGTCATATGCACGCTAAGCCACATATTTATGACTGTAAATACGGTCACATCAATACCTGATGACAGGACAGCTGGAAACATATAGAGTCTAAAAAGAAAAAGGAAAGCCTGAACGGATCAATAAGGAAGTAAAATCAGGATAACAGCTTTTGTTTCACATTAATGCAGAGGATTGATTGTTTAAATCATGTGACTTATCTTAGAATGTGGGCATTGTGTAACTAATAGTACCTGCAGATATGAAGATGTCCTAAGAACAGTTATGTTGTATGCACTGTATGGATTAAATGCCATTCATTTGATAGCACGCAGTAAGAGACTGAGAATGTGGTCTGCCAGAGAGAGGATTTATACATTGATGTTTTGGAGTGTGCTAAAACTCTCAATAATATACTAATAATGAGTGTGACTACAAAATTAACACTACTAATTCTGAATACATGCAAATACATAAAATAACTGACAAGGATTCTTGCGATGGACATGGAACACATGATTGTATATAAGACTAACACATTGATGTTGAAAATTGGATGTTCACTCAGGCAAGTGTGCATATATGGTCTGTGTGAACAGGCGGCTAGTATTAATATGGCTACTAAGATGGTGGCCGGAAATAGATGCAGATATGTATAAATACAGTTCTAGTCACTTTCTTTTTTGATATATGGTTTTTAGAAGAAGTATTAAAAGTGAGGTTTTAAAGTCTCAGATTATGTATTCAGTGCCATAGACAGTAATGGCCGTAAATGTTGGCACCCCTGAAATTTTTCAAGAAAATGAAGTATTTCTCACAGAAAAGGATTGCAGTAACACATGTTTTCCTATACACATGTTTATTCCCTTTGTGAGTATTGGAACTAAACCAAAAAAGGGAGGGAAAAAAAGCTAATTGGACATAATGTCACACCAAACTTCAAAAATGGGCTGGACAAAATTATTGCCACCCTTAACTTAATATTTGGTTGCACACCCTCTGGAAAAAATAACTGAAATCAGTCGCTTCCTATAACCATTAATAAGCTTCTTACACCTCTCAGCCAGAGTGTTGGACCACTCTTCCTTTGCAAACTGCTCCAGGTCTCTTATTGGAAGGCACCTTTTCCCAACAGTAATTATAAGATCTCTCCACAGGTGTTCAATGGGATTTAGATCTGGACTCATTACTGGCCACTTCAGAACTCTCCAGCGCTTTGTTGCCATCCATTTCTGGGGGCTTTTTGATGTATGTTGGGGGTCATTGTCCTGCTGGAAAACCCAAGATCTCGGACGCAAACCCAGCTTTCTGACACTGGGCTGTACAGTGTGACCCAAAATCCGTTGGTAATCCTCAGATTTCATGATGTCTTGTACACATTCAAGGCCCCCAGTGCCAGAGGCAGCAAAACAACCCCAGAACATCATTGACCTCCACCATATTTCACTGTAGGTACTGTGTTCTTTTCTTTGTGGGCCTCAATCTGTTTTCGGTAAACAGTAGAATGATGTGCTTTACCAAAAAGCTCTATCTTGGTCTCATCTGTCCACAAGACGTTTTCCCAGAAGGATTTTGGCTTACTCAAATTCATTTTGGCAAAATGTAGTCTTGCTTTTTTATGTCTCTGTGTAAGCAGTGGGGTCCTCCTGGGTCCCCTCCATAGCGTTTCATTTCATTTAAATGTCGACTGATAGTTCGCGCTGACTCTGATGCTCCCTGAGCCTGCCGGACAGCTTGAATATCTTTGGAACTTGTTTGGGGCTGCTTATCCACCATCTGGACTATGCTGCGTTTACACCTTTAATTAATTTTTCTCTTCCATCCATGCCCAGGGAGATTATCTACAGTGCCATGGGTTGCAAAGTTCTTGATAATGTTGCACACTGTGGACAAAGGTGGTGGTTGTCAGCTGTGTAATAATGATGAGGTGCTTAAGGTATATGTGGTGATGAGGAGACTGAGGATGGAGTGCGTGGGGTGTATGGGGGTGATGAGGAGACTGAGGATGGGGTGTATGGGGTGATGAGGAGACTGAGGATGGGGTGCATGTGGTGTGTGGGGTGATTCAGTGGTTGGTACAGTATTTGGCAGTATTTCATGGAGTACAGTGGTGGGCAGTATTATATTCAGGGGTACAGTAATTGGCAGTATTATATTCAGGGGTACAGTGGTTGGCAGTATTATATTCAGGGGTACAGTGGTTGGCAGTATTATATTCAGGGGTACAGTAATTGGCAGTATTATATTCAGGGGTACAGTGGTTGGCAGTATTCTATTCAGGGGGTACAGTATTTGGCAAGGTTATAATGATTATTGTCATCATACAGAGGATGAGGATCTACTGACAAATTACGGAACAAATGATGTCCAGGTGTCAGACTCTGCAGAGAAGATGGAAGAAATCCTGGTGTCTGAACCAGATGAAGAAGAAAAGTAAAGACAACAGAGAAGACGTCACTAAGGTCAGTGATATCATTGTGTATTTTCCTAACTGCCCCATCAGAGCTGTAGTCAGTGATATCATTGTGTAGTCTAATTACTGTCCCATCAGCTGTAGTCACTTCAGTCATGATGGGAGTTGCAGCTTTCCAACATCTGGGGAGGCACTTGAACCAAGGTGATTGGTGGGGGTCCCATGAGTCAGCCCCCCACCATAAAAATGGGCTGTTTATTTTAAAATGCCTGGGCCTATTTTTGGTCCCAGTCTGGCCCTGCCTGTAGGTCACTTCTATCATTAAGGAGCCAAGGAACTAGGGGGTGCCAAGGGGTGTCGTGCTAAGTCCAGGGGTGTGAGTGTAAAGGGGAGCACTGCCCTCTGCCTCCCAGCTAGATACGGGTCAGGCTGACCAGAGGGAGTACTCACCGGGCTTGGGCTGCACACTGAGAGGGACAGGGGCCACCCGGAGCCCACCTCAGGAGCCGTTCCATCCACCTGTGGTGGACAAGGCAAGTGGCGACACTACACGCGCGGGGTAAGTGGAGGCACTCCGGTGGCGTCTAGGTACATGAGGGTGCTGGGGGGGCGCCCAGGCACATTCTTTGCACAGGGGCCCTCTGCTGTCTGTCCGCCCCTGCATACACAATAATTCTTTCTGCGGATGCCGGAATTTCCGTGGAAGAAACATCTGCCGCAGAAATTTCACCATGTGCACAGTGCAGCAGAATCACACTGAAATCAATGGGACTCTGCTGCAGCATAATGTCCGCATGGAATATTCGGAATTCTGCATTGACATTCCGCTGTGTGAACATACCCTCAAAATGTCCACCCAAGATGCTCAGTCCCAACGCCTAGTATATGGACGGCTGAGTGATGTTTGTTATGGTGCAGGCGGCCATAATCAGTACATCAGAAGTGGCTTTACCTTCCCAGCACTGAACACTTCAGGTAGACTGAAGGAATCGAAAGGAACAGAAGAAGCAAAATCCAGACAAAAAAAAAAAAAGGATCGTTTTTGTTTAATACAATTGTTATATCAGTAACAAGTATATTAGTTTTAAGTTGTAGGATAACCCTTTATTATGAACTTACTTTGTTGTCCGTATAAACTAGCCCCAAACTGGGACAGCTGACCCGATGCAGATGGTGATGGAGATGCCAGCATCTATTGATAAATTTAAAGTATTTATAAAAATAAAAAAAGACAGGAATAATTGGGTAAATTAGTGACAATCATTACTGACATTTGTGCCTTAGTTTACCATAATTCCATTTATATCTACAGTCACTGACAATTTACCCAGGCCTTGACAAGGGAGAGTCAGAACTACCCTTTACTGAGTAATTTCTCATATATTTCTGTTTTAACAGGAAAATCCAAGATTAGAAAATCTTCCAAAAACATCACCATACCTGTCCTCAGGTAAGCAGCTATGTTTTTCTAAATCAGGATAACCCTTTTAAAGGGCTACTTCGGGGAACTGAACTTATCAGACACAGGATAGGCGATAACTAGCTGATTGCTGAGGGTTCTACCACTGGAGCCCCCCATTATCTGCTGTACTGAGCTTGTCCTACTTACCCATTTTAAGCATGCTCCAGCCCCCAACCGTGGCGTGACAGTGTGACGGCAGGCTTAACCAATCAACAACTGCAGCCATGTCCTGCCTGAGTCGGTGATTGGTTAAGTAGGCCGTCACTTACTCAAGTTCGGGAAGGTGGGGACCGTAGCGGGTAAGTAGGAGTAGTAGATTGTGGTGGAGCCCAGCAATCAGACACTTGTCCTCTATCCTGTGGATAGGGGTAAAGTGTCTGATAAATTCAGTTATCCAAAGTAGCCCTTTAACTAGAATAAAGCATAAAATCCAATTTCCATTCACATTTAAAGAGTTCACAGACACAGATACTGCAGTGGTTAATGCTCACATGTATTGCTTGAATACCTTACAATAAAGCCTTCACCATCATTTTTATCTTTTCTATGATCTTTATAGGTTTTTTTTTATTCCACTCGTCTGACATTATAATAAAAATAAAAAAAAAAAAAGTGTCAAGAAAGAAATGTCAGCTCCTAAAGGCTTCAGAGAATGGCAAAAACTTAATCCAGCTGAAATACAAAGGCTTAGAGGAACCTACAAATTTGTGTATTGTACCATAACTCCATAGTTAGATTTTTAAGCTGTGACTAAGGAATAGAACTACATGAACTGTGAATAGAATGTAAAAACTGGGGTAAGAAAAAAAAAATAAAAGAAGAGGAGTGACTTACATCTTTCTCCGACCGATGCGGAAACATCGAGGACTGGCTATAATACATATTCTCATCATGGTAGTCACTTTCGACCCCTTCTACAAACTTCTTTCTTGAAGCACCAAACATGCTGTATGTCACCTAAAAAATATAGAACAAAATGGATAAAATGATTATAGGATGACTATATCCCTGCACTGTAAGGCTGGGTTCAAATCAATGTTGGGAGTTCAGCAGAGACAAAAAAAATAAAAATAAAAAAGCTGCAAGGACCTCAAAGTCAATAAATCCCATTGGTGTTACTTGTGCAACGGACTGTCCAGGTCCATTGTTTAGCACTAGAACTGACTCTGCAATGAAGCTTCCTCAAACGGAGCTTAACCTAATTTAAAACCAACCCCACTGATTTTATGGGTAGGCTCTCTTCACCAACAATGGGAATGGTTTGAAAACTTTTGGTTCCCCTCTTTTTTTCTAAATTAATTTATTTCTATGTGATTATGGTTCCCTGTTATCAGTATGTCAAACTGGAGAGAAATGCATTAAAGCGTGCATGTAAGCAACAGGTAAGCCAGAAAAATCCCTGATCTCACATTTGCAAAAAACAGTTTTTTTTTAAAGTAAAAACAGTTCATCTGTCAAAGCTTTCAAACATGGGTTTAGTGGCCATATAATAAGTCAACATGCAGAACTGGTAAAAGCTGAATGGAAATAGGAGACAATGAGAATTTTATCACTCATATTTAAAGGGGTACTCCGGTGAAAACCTTTTTTCTTTCAAATCAACTGGCTCCAGAAAGTTAAACAGATTTGTAAATTACTTCTATTAAAAAATCTTAATCCTTCCTGTACTTATTAGCTGCTGAATACTACAGAGGAAATTATTTTCTTTTTGGAATGCTCTCTGATGACATCATGAGCACAGTGCTCTCTGCTGACATAATAATAATAATAATAAATCTTTATTTATTTATTGATGTCCTTAGTGGGATTTGAACCCAAGGCCCCAGGCAAGGCAGCAGTGCTAACCACTAAGCTCCCATGCTGCCCTTAGCATACATCTGCTATGCACGGTTGCTAAAATGGACAGAGATGTCAGCAGAGAGCACTGTGCTCGTGATGTCATCAGTGTTCCAAAAAGAAAGGAATTTCCTCTGTAGCATTCAGCAGCTAATAAGTACTGGAAGGATTAAGATTTTTTAATAGAAGTAATTTACAAATATGTTTAACTTTCTGCCACCAGTTGATTTAAAAGAAAAAAGGTTTTCACCGGAGTACCCTTTTAACCCCTTAAGGACTCAGCCCATTTTGGCCTTAAGGACTCAGACAATTTAATTTTTACGTTTTCATTTTTTCCTCCTCGCCTTCTAAAAATCATAACTCTTATATTTTCATCCACAGACTAGTATGAGGGCTTGTTTTTGGCGCGACCAGTTGTCCTTTGTAATGACATCACTCATTATATCATGAAATGTATGGCGCAACCAAAAAACACTATTTTTGTGGGGAAATTAAAACGAAAAACGCAATTTTGCTAATTTTGGAAGGTTTCGTTTTCACGCCGTACAATTTATGGTAAAAATGACGTGTGTTCTTTATTCTGAGGGTCAATACGATTAAAATGATACCCATTATTATATACTTTTATATTATTGTTGCGCTTAAAAAAAATCACAAACTTTTTAACCAAATTAGTACGTTTATAATCCCTTTATTTTGATGACCTCTAACTTTTTTATTTTTCCGTATAAGCGGCGGTATGGGGGCTAATTTTTTGCGCCATGATCTGTACTTTTTTTTTATACCACATTTGCATATAAAAAACTTTTAATATATTTTTTATAATTTTTTTTTAAAATAAAATGTATTAAAAAAGTAGGAATTTTGAACTTTTTTTTTATTTTTTTTTGTTCACGCCGTTCACCGTACGGGATCATTAACATTTTATTTTAATAGTTCGGATATTTACGCACGCGGCGATACCAAATAGGTCTATAAAAAATGTTTTTTTTACGCTTTTTGGGGGTAAAATAGGAAAAAAAGGACGTTTTACTTTTTTATTGGGGGAGGGGATTTTTCACTTTTTTTTTACTTTTACTTTTTTTTACATTTTTTTTTACACTTGAATAGTCCCCATAGGGGACTATTCATAGCAATACCATGATTGCTAATACTGATCTGTTCTATGTATAGGACATAGAACAGATCAGTATTATCGGTCATCTTCTGCTCTGGTCTGCTCGATCACAGACCAGAGCAGGAGACGCCGGGAGCCGCACGGAGGAAGGTGAGGGGACCTCCGTGCGGCGTTATGAATGATCGGATCCCCGCAGCAGCGCTGCGGGCGATCCGATCGTTCATTTAAATCGCGAACTGCCGCAGATGCCGGGATCTGTATTGATCCCGGCACCTGAGGGGTTAATGGCGGACGCCCGCGAGATCGCGGGCGACGGCCATTGCCGGCGGGTCCCTGGCTGCGATCAGCAGCCGGGATCAGCCGCGCATGACACGGGCATCGCTCCGATGCCCGCGGTTATGCTTAGGACGTAAATGTACGTCCTGGTGCGTTAAGTACCACCTCACCAGGACGTACATTTACGTCCTGCGTCCTTAAGGGGTTAAAACCCAAAAGCTGTGCATCCTTAAAACCAAACAGCAGATGACGTGGCACACGCGGGCCCCAGAAGCAGCCAGTATCCAGTGCTTAAAGGGGTATTCCAGGCCAAAACTTTTTTTATATATATCAACTGGCTCTGGATAGTTAAACAGATTTGTAAATCTTAATCCTTCCAATAGTTATTAGCTTCTGAAGTTGAGTTGTTGTATTCTGTCTAACTGCTCTCTGATGACTCACATCCCGGGAGCTGTGCAGTTCCTATGGGGATATTTTGCCATCATGCACAGCTCCCGGGACGTGACATCATCAATGAGCAGTTAGACAGAAAACTTCAGAAGCTGATATCTATTGAAAGGATTAAGATTTTTTAATAGAAGTCATTTACAAATCTGTTTAACTTTCCGGAGCCAGTTGATATATAAAAAAGTTTTTGCCTGGAATACCCCTTTAATGATTCTGCAGACAGTCACATCCCAGCATGAAAGCGTGCTAGAATTCAAGACTCAATCGAATAACCTTCATGTTCTTGAAAGGGAGTTTTCTGGGAAGAAACACTGAAGGCCTACATTTAGAGTATGTTCACACAAAGTGCAAGAAAATCCACAAGGTGTAATCATCATCGAGTTTCCCTACATAAGATCTGCACATAATGCTGTGGATTTGACACTAAGCATTTCATTGGGGATTTTAAGCCATGACCAATGATGGAAAGAAAGTGAATATTAAAACTAGTGTTCACATACTGCAGATTATAGCTATAGATTTCCTGAAGTAGAATCCACAGCATTTCCACTATGAAGAGACGTTACTAAGCCGGTCCTAAATTAACACAGACTGTGTACAATCGCACTGAACATAAATTGTTGGCAGTTTTGCATGTGGGGCTACTCCCCCTTTGTTTGCGGACCACCCTTCACTGTAACAAGCCCTGCAAACCTGGTAACCGCAACACAGATAGGCTAAATGTAGAATTTTTGTGCAAACCATAGCATTTGCAACTTCTGTCTAACATGCACCAGGCAGAGACCAAAATTAGATTCCCTCTGTGTGTGAGCATAACCCTAACCATAAAAACCTGAAACAAAGCACAGTGGCTCATCCATACACAAGACTGTGCCTGGTACTGCAAGGCCGCCCAATGTACGGGCACATTAAGAAAAGCCAATTTACTCTACATTGTACTGATTTTGATGCACTTTTGGACTAGGATAAGCCCCTGGCTTGCCTAAAGAGAAATGGGTACAATAGATTTAAGGCCCCTTTCACACTGCCTTTGCTCCCTGTCAAGAATGGCCGTGAAAGTCTTTTTTCTTTTCTTTCTTTTTTTATGACTTTAACGGGCGTTCTCATAACGGGGCACAACAGGTCGCGACAGCTCCGATTTACTATTACGGGGGCCATTGGGCGCCCTTTTTTTTTTTTTTTTTTTTTTGACGGGATATAGCGGAAGAAAAAAGGTGGCTCAAGCAGTATTTTCTCACCCGCTATTCTCCCAGACTCCCCCAATGACCGTCACACTACAGTGTCCAAACTGCAGTGTGAAAGTAGCCTAAGTATCACAACGATTGTGCAATAATTCAACCAAAAGTTGACAAAACCTGCCCAGGGAAACCATAGTGCAGCTTTTATTTTTCCCAGATGACTGAAGTGCTGAAATTAGCCTTAGTAAAATAGGAAAGAATATTTAGTAAAATGGTATAAACAAAAAAGTATTACTAAAGACAGCCTTGACCTTCAAATATGCATAAATGTGTCCCACTCATCCAGGCAAAGATCTCAACAGTTGTCAGGAAAGAAATGGAAAGGACACCCAAGTTACTTGTCCCACCACCCCAAGGAAAACTCCAATTTAATTTAGCAGTAAATTTGTCAGATGCCATCAGAACAGAAATGTATATTAAGTGGCTACCTAAGAGTTCTACTCCAAATGTACAGTTATAAATCGTCTCTACGGCAGTAACTCAATAAGACAATATTTGACAAACTGACAGGCTAGTCAAACGCACTGAACCCAAAATACTAGGGTGTTTAATCTCCCATTGCTATAGCGCTTCTCTGCGCAATGGAAGTGGGGAGCGGTCCCGCCGTGCTTCCCTGCTTCCACAATGTGCATTGCTATGCCCATACCTGAAAGGAATATGGTCATTTCTTCACTCTCACATCACTAGGACGTAAGAGCCTGCTATCACCTGCTACGAGTGCAGAGCCCTCACGTGTCTGAAGGCTCTTTTGTTCTAGTGACTTGACAGTGAAGAAATGACCATATTCATTACAGGAGCTTTATTTAATGTAGCTGACAGCTAAAATAAAATTCTGCACTTATGTAAAAAATAATATATTTACTATGGGGAAAAAAAAGTTAAGGCTTTAATGAATAGGCCATTCATACATCCACAGTAGAAAAGTTCATGTGCTTTATGGTTTTGTCAGAGGCAAGTAAGAATAAGCACTGGTGAGTCTAGTGTACAGACACCGCCAATCGCCAGAACAAAGGGGTTCTAGTGTTCTTTCCAGCCCCATTCTTACACACCTTTCCATACGCAGATTGTAAACCTAACCTCTATGACACAAAAAACAGATGTGGTCTTGGTACAGATCTATGGCCAGTGGATAAAGATTAGCCATATTGTGTAACAGGAGTTTTAGGTAGTCAGATAACCTCCTACAGAAGCCTGTTTTTCTCCCCTTCCTTCATGCTTTATACGACACTCCGCTTCTACAGACTCAAACCAAAGCCCTGCACAAGATGACCAGAAATCTATGTAATGTATCTTTTCCATTACAACAGACACAGAATGATTTTAAGCTACAACGAAAAGAAATTTGAATCGTGTGTGTGTGTGTCCCAGTGGTCAGATCCCAGGCAATCATACAAGAACATCAAATCCTAGCAAAATGACCTCACCTCATGAGATGGGAACATACCTGTATGAATATAAACTGTAATGCCTCATGCAGCTTTACAAAAATCCACATACTACGACAAAAACTATAATAATATGGAACTAACCAGGAACCTCTGTAAAAAGGTAAAATCTGCTTAAAGTATTAATCGCTTTGCCCTTCACAACAGTATTAATTTGATGAGCGTGACCCATATCCTACATCTCAGTTAGAACCACTTGCCAACAGCTGACACAAGGTTACATTAGAATGAACCACGGACATTCCCTCCGCCAAGGAGAAATAGAGGCCATGCATGAAAATGCAGACTTACCAAAATGGTGAAACTATAGATAAGAAAAACAACAAAGAATGCACTGAAGGGAAAACACAATATTATGAACCATCTAGCCAAAGAGGAAAAGAGCCGATCTCTGCAGGTAGCTCTGTGCACTAGTGGGTTTAATGACAGTCCTCTTGCATGAAATATCCTCATAAGCTCTGGATTAACTATAGGGGGTCAGGGTGGTCGTAATTGCAACTGGACCCAAGAACCCCTTGCCACATCAGACGAGGATCTAGCTGAGGCTACCACCACCTGCTGCCAGTTTAGGGAACTGGCAAGTGGTTCTTCGCAGTCCAGGAATTCAACTGTATCTGTGTCTTTAAGATGCTGATAGGATTGAATAACCGAACACTGGGAGTAGCAAGAAACCCTGCGCTCCTTTCCCACCAGTGCTTCCTATATGATGCAGACACTATGATTATTGCTACCTGCATTGGTATGATCTGGCCTGATTGAAAGAGGCCAGAGCAGTGTGGAAGCTGAGTAAGGAGAGTATTCTCAGGGGAACAGAGGCACAGATCATTAGGACAGTGGCACAATTAGGAGGGCATTGGCAAAAATTAATCATTGGGCACAGTAGCATCATTCACCTGTCAGTCTCTGGATGTAAATGTGTATTCTGCATCTGATGAGAGCTGTAGTCCCTTGTAGAGATGGAAAGGCCTGGAAAAAAAAAATGAAAAAATTGGGAAAAAACAAATTACGTTCAGGTAATTGTGTTTCGTAGAGCCCATGATAGCACCCTTGTAGAGCGTTCTCTTCCTTCCCTCTGGACAGGAAACCATTAACCAAATTTGCATAAAAAGGAAAAGAAGCACCTGAGTTTCTTTCCCAAAATTATAATACTTCATTAGTTTTTTATGCCTATATGTCATGGGCTCCACGAATAACAATTACTGGTCAGTAATTTATATTTTCCGTTTTGCCCTATGACAGCACCCTTGCATAGTAGGCTAGAATAGACAATATTTAGTAGGGGTGTAAGGAAAAAAAATAGAGTCACTCAATTATCGCGATACGGTATCGATTCAAAATATTTTGAAATCGATCCTTTTAGGGATGTGGAATTCTTATCTCCCGACGCCCGGGACATGCAGTTACGGGCACGTGAATTTTTACGGCTCGTGCAAGCAGGGCCGGACCTGACAAGCGCGGCGGAGCTCTGGGTGTTTGGAGCGGGCTCCCGACTCGTGCCTGCCCCGTACTCTGCGGCCCCCGCTAATATCCAGCATGCGGCGCTCAGCAGTCTGTATGGAGCGAGTTCCGGACTCCTGCCTGCTCCATACTCTGCAGCCCCCAGCTGATTTCAGTAGCCAGGGGCCGCCGCTAATAGCCAGCATGCAGCGATCGCCGTGGCTGGCTATTAACCCTTTAAATCGCCACTATCAAAGCTGACAGTGGTGTCTAAAGGGATCTGTGAATTCTCCCTGGTGGGCTAGTGGGGTGGATCACCCACCTGCTGCGCGATCTCGGGTGGGCGATCCACTGTGGATGTAGCCGGAGGGCTTACCTCTGCTTCCTGCTGTCCCGTGGCTCTGTCATTGATAGAGCCTGGGTTGACTAGGCTCTATCAATGAATCGCAGATCAATGGAGTTCAATAGAACTCTATTCATCTGTCTGAGGAATCTAATGGTTCCTCCTAAAAGTCTAATAAAGTGTATAAAAAAAAAGTTTTATTAAAAGTGTAAAAGACATTGTTTTTGAGACAGAATCGGGATATATCGCAATATATTGTCTTGTAAACAGAATAGGGATATATCGTATTGCCATACGTGTATCGCGATATGTATCGTATCGCCAAATTCTTGCCGATTCATACCTCTAATATTTACTGCCTGTAGGACTTTCCAGTCAAAAGACAAAAATTAAGACAATAGTGGTCAAAGAAGGTATGGGACGAACACCAGGAAGCTGCTCTACATATCTGATCTAAATAAGCTAATGCCCTCTCGGCCCAGAAACTGAACGGGTAGAATAGACTCCAAAGCCTAAAGGGACTGGCATACCTGATCAGCTATAAGCAAACTTAGGGTACGTTCCAACCTGGCGTATACACAGCTGCATATCCCTGGCCCACCATACACATAGGTCTTTCCGGCGGCAGCCCTATGTGTGTAGTGAGTTTTGGAGGCGGAGCCGCGCGTCACAGAAAAGCCTTGTGTGTATGGTGCTGCTGCTGCTGCATATTTTGTGCAGCATGAAATACGCTGCATATACGCCGGGTGGCTCCAGAAAGTTAAACAGATTTGTAAATTTCTACTATTAAAAAATCTTAATCCTTCCAGTACTTATCAGCTGCTGTATAGTATAGAGGAAGTTGTATAGTTATTTTCAGTCTGACCACAGGGCTCTCTGCTGTCACCTCTGTCCATGTCAGGAACTGTCCAGATTGTAAGTTGGGTAGGCTTCAACAGAAACAGACGGCTCAACGTGGCGCTGACGAGACCCAGGTACACACAGCAAGAATGAATAAAACACAGCTTTAATACCAATATGCAACGGGTTTCGATGCGCATGCGCAGCATATTCAAGCATGAAAAAAGGCAAGATGCATACTTCTATATGTAGGAGTTTACTCTTTTACTACCAATACAAAACAGGTTAACTCATTATTACCCAGCAAAAAGTTACCATAGAAATACATCAAATCCATACAAATAATCCTATATAACAACTACGGCACTTCTACATAACATGAATACATATATGTGAAAAATAAAGTCACAGTATAATAAAACCCCATTATAAAAAACATAATACAATTTTTATGCTATGCGTACAGGATAAAAAAAAACGACATACATGTTGTGCAAATAAAATTTTCTATTGTCTCATTAAGACCCTGCGGCACCAACGTGAAAAGTTTGAATATTCAAAGAGACTTGCGGTTTCTAAGTCGCTGATAACGATTTGAAGCATCTTCTGGTATAGTTTCTAATATGATCAATCACAAAGATTTAATATTATTGTTGTGTACTGTAGAGAAATGTTTTGATACACTATGTAACAAAAAAATTAGTTTTAATATTGGATCTGTGTTTACACAAATGTGAATGCACCGATTGTATCGCGCGTTGAACGTATTGTAAGTGACAGCTACAAGATCACATAGATCGCAAATTGAGTTGAGTGTCACAACTAACAGAATGGACATGAGAAAATGTTTTGTTTGGTATGATTCAAATGTAGTGGTCCGGTTACCAATCATAGCGCAACACAAACAAGTGAACAAGTCACTGAAGCTTGCTGGGGAGGAACGCTTCCGCCCTCACTTCACGCTGGACAGAGGAGCGCAGCGGAGCTTGCAGCTGCTGGCCGGCTGGGAGAAGGTGAGATCTTCTTACACACAGCTCTGTCACCTGTCTCCAGCCGGCCATGTCCGCCGCTGCTGTGGGCACATCACTCTCTCCCGTCTGTCTGATTGACAGGCAGGGAGCAGCGCTGTACTGGTCACGTGTCTCAGCTGCAGTCTGAGATTTCGGACTCTGGCACTACACACACAGGGCTGCCCAGCATGAGTCCGAAATCTATAACAGGCTAGCGGCTAAGACACTTAGGGAGACCCCTAGTGGTGGTTATTACAAAATGTATTTTAACATGAAAATACACATTTTTTTTTTTAATAGAATACATTTAGGAATTTGTTAGGAAAGTGTTAATGACCAACATATTAAAAAAAAAAAAAATCATGAAAATTAAAGACAAACTATTCTTAATTTGGACAGGGACTGAAATACAGGCCAGAGATTTTGTTGAAACCCTTAATTCCAATACTTGGGGGTCTTTAGTTTAGTCTACATTTTTCCACTGAGGATATACAATTTTTGGATCTGGAAATTTTGAAATCAGTCTGGACATATTTCCACTAGAACACTCTTTAAATCGGTGGACTATGGTAGCGCTCATTACCCTAATTGGCTGAAGAGCGTTTCCTATGGTCAGTATTTAAGAATGAGAAAAAATTGTACTTCAGATTCAGACTTTGCTGTGCAAGCAGCTGTTCTAAGGGAACGTTTTTCAGCCAAGGGGTATGCTGATAGTTTACTGATGAAGGCCTTTCATAAAGTAAAAAATGTAAACAATCTGACCTTATTAATCCTAAAAATAAAAATAAGTGAGAAAATGGAAACAAATTGAAATGAAAGTAAATTTAACCCCATAAGGTCCCAGCCAATTTTCACTGTAGGACCCGGCCATTTTTTGCACATCTGACCACTGTCACTTCAAGCATTAATAACTCTGGGATACTTTTACCTTTCATTCTGATTCAGAGATTGTTTTTTTGTGACATATTCTACTTTATGTTAGTGGTAAAATTTTGTCGATACTTGCATCATTTCTTGGTGAAAAATTCCAAAGTTTGATGAAAAAAATTACAATTTAGTATTATTTATTTTTATTTTTTTACTTTGAAGCTCTCTGCTTACAAGGAAAATGAATATTCCAAATAAATGATATATTGATTTACATATACAATATGTCTACTTTATGTTTGAATCATAAAGTTACCGTATAAACTCAAGTATAAGCAGAGTTTTTCAGCACGATTTTTCGTGCTGAAAACACCCCCCCTCGGCTTATACTCGAGTGAACTCTCCACCCGCAGTGGACTTCAACCTGCGGACCTCCAGAGGTTTCAAAACTACAACTCCCAGCAAGCCCGGGCAGCCATCGGCTGTCCGGGCTTGCTGGGAGTTGTAGTTTTGAAACCTCTGGAGGTCCGCAGGTTGAAGACCACTGCGGCCTTCGACATCATCCAGTCCCCTCTCACCCCCTTTAGTTCTGTACAGTACTCGCCTCCGCTCGGCGCTTGTCCGGTGCTGCAGGACTGTCCGGTGAGGAGGTCGTCCGGTGGGATAGTGGTTCCGGGCTGCCATCTTCACCGGGGAGGCCTCTTCAATGCGCTTCGGGCCCGGCCCGTTCATTACCAACGTCCTTCTGCGTCATCGTCAAGGCAACGCCTCTATTCTAGGCCCGAAGCGCGGAGAAGAGGCGCCCCCGGTGAAGTTAGCAGCCCGGAACCACTATCCCACCGGACAGTCCTGCAGCACCGGACCAGCTCCGAGCGGAGGGGAGTACAGAACTAAAGGGGGTGAGAGGGGGCTGGATGATGTCAAAGGCCGCAGTGGTCTTCAACCTGCGGACCTCCAGAGGTTTCAAAACTACAACTCCCAGCAAGCCCGGACAGCCGATGGCTGCCCGGGCTTGCTGGGAGTTGTAGTTTTGAAACCTCTGGAGGTCCGCAGGTTGAAGACCACTGAGGGCGGATAGTTGACAAGGGGATGATGACAAGGGGATGATGACAAGGGGATGATGACAAGGGGATGATGACAAGGGGATGATGACAAGGGGATGATGACAAGGGGATGATGACAAGGGGATGATGACAAGGGGATGATGACAAGGGGATGATGACAAGGGGATGATGACAAGGGGATGATGAAGGGGGGGTGTGGGATGATGACAAGGGGATGATGAAGGGGGGGTAGGGATGATGGCAAGGGGATGATGACAAGGGCATGATGAAGGGAGGGTGTGGGATTATGACAAGGGGATGACGACAAGGGGATGATGACAGGGTGATGATGATGAGGGTCTGGATGATGACAGGGTGATAATGATGAGGATGTTAATGACGGGGGTCTGGATGATGACAGGGGGGGGGGGGGATGATGTATTTCCCACCCTAGGCTTATACTCGAGTCAATAACTTTTCCTGGGATTTTGGGGTGAAATTAGGGGCCTCGGCTTATATTCGGGCCGGCTTATACGGTAACATGTTTTTACTTTTGGAAGACACCAGAGGGCTTCAAAGTATAGCAGCAATTTTCACATTTTTCACAAAATTTTTCAAAATCAAAATTTTTCATGGACCAGTTCTGTTTTGAAGTGGATTTGAAGGGCCTTCATATTAGAAATACCCCATAAATGACCCCATTATAAAAACTGCACCCCTCAAAGTATTCAAAATGACATTCAAAAGGTTTGTTACCCCTTTAGGTGTTTCACAGGAGTAGCAGCAAACTAAAGGAGAAAATTCAAATCTTAATTTTTTACACTGGAGTGTTCTTGTAGACCCAGTTATTGAATTTTTACAAGGGGTAAAAGGAGAGAAATCTTCCTAAAATGTGTAACCCAATTTCTCTCAAGTAAGGAAATGCCTCATATGTGTATGTCAAGTGTTCGGCAGGCGCAGTAGAGGGCTCAGAAGGGAAGGAGCGACAGTGGGATTTTGGAGAGTGAGTTTTTCCGAAATTGTTTTTGGGGGGCATGTCACATTTAGGAAGCCCCTATGGTGCCAGAAGAGCAAAAAAAAAAAAAAACACCCCACATGGCATACTATTTTGGAAACTACACCCCTCAAGGCACGTAACAAGGGGTCCAGTGAGCCTTAACACCCCACAGGTGTTTCATTGGATGTGTGAATGATTTGTTTTTCCAATAAAATGCTGGTTTTCCCTCAAATAACATTTTTTTCCAAGGGATAATAGGACAAAATGCCCCCTAAAATTTGTAACCCCATCTCCCTGAGTATGGAAATACCCCATGTGTGGACGTCAAGTGCTCTGCTGGCGCACAACAATGCTCAGAAGAGAAGGAGTCACATTTGGCTTTGAAAAGCGAATTTTGCTAAAATGGTTTTTGGAGGGAAAAAAAATAAAAAATTAAACACACATGGCATACTATTTTGGAAACTGCACCCCTCAAGGAACGCAAAAAGGGGTACAGTGAGCCTTAAAACCTCACAAGTGTTTGACGACTTTTTGTTAAAGTCGGATGTGTAAATGAAAAAAAAAATTTGGATTTTCCCCAAATTTTACATTTTTACGAGGGGTAATAGGAGAAAATGACCCCCAAAATTTGTAACCCCATTTCTTCTGAGTATGGAAATACCCAATGTGTGGATGTCAAGTGCTCTGCTGGTGCACTACAATGCTCAGAAGAGGAGGAGTGCCATTGAGCTTTTGGAGACAGAATTTGGTTGGAATAGAAGTCAGGGGCCATGTGCGTTTACAAAGCCCCCGGTGGTGCCAGAACAATGGACCCCCCTCCCACCACATGCGACCCAATTTTGGAAACTACACCCCTCACAATTTAATAAGGGGTGCATTGAGTATTTACACTCCACTGGTATTTGACAGATCTTTGGAACAGTAGGCTGTGCAAATGAAAAATTAAATTTTTAATTTTCACGGACCACTGTTCCAAAAATCTGTCAGACACCTGTGGGGCGTAAATGCCCACTGTACCCCTTATTACATTACATGAGGGGTGTAGTTTCCAAAATGGGGTCACATGTGGGGGGGGGGTCCATTGTTCTGGCACTATGGGGGCTTTGTAAACACACGTGGGGGATTGTTATGTTCTGTGAGGGGTGTTTTTTCCAAATTGGGGTCACATGTGGGTATTTCTTTTTTTGTGTTTATGTCAGAACCGCTGTAAAATCAGCCACCCCTGTGCAAATCACCAATTTAGGCCTCAAATGTACATAGTGCACTCTCACTCCTGAGCCTTGTTGTGCACCCGCACAGCATTTTACGCTCACATATTTCCGTACTCTTTTGGGTGGTCTTTTTTTCTTTTTAACACTTGTGAAAATAAAAAGTATGGGGCAACACCAGCATGTTCGTGTAAACATTTTAAATTTTTTTTTACACTAACAGGCTGATGTAGCCCCCAACTTTTCCTTTTCATAAGGTGTAAAAGGGGAGAAATTGCACTACAAATTTTTTTTTCTTTTGAGTACGGAAATACCCCATATGTGGCCCTAAAAACTGTTTCCTTGAAATACGACAGGGCTCCGAAGTGAGAGAGCGCCATGCGCATTTGAGGACTAAATTAGGGATTGCATAGGGGTGGACATAAGGGTATTCTATGCCAGTGAATCCCAAACAGGGTGCCTCCAGCTGTTGCTAAACTCCCAGCATGCCTGGACAGTCAGTGGCTGTCTGGAAAAGCTGGGAGTTATTGTTTTGCAACAGCTGGAGGCTCCATTTTGAAAACACTGCCGTACAATACGTTTTTCATTTTTATTGAGGGGGGACAGTGTAAGGGGGTGTATATGTAGTGTTTTACCCTTTATTATGTGTTAGTGTAGTGTAGTGTTTTTAGGGTATGTTCGCACTGGCAGAGGTTTACAGTGAGCTTCCCGGTAGAAATTTGCGCCTCAGCGAAAAATTTGCTGCAGCTCATACTTGAAGTAGTACATTCACATGGGGGGACAAACCTCCAGCTGTTTCAAAACTACAACTCTTAGCATGTACTGACAGACCGTGCATGCCAGGAGTTGTAGTTTTTGTAGGTTGTTTCCTAACTCAGTATTTTCCAACCAGTGTGCCTATAGCTGTTGCAAAACTACAACTCCCAGCATGTACTGATGCTGGGAGATGTAGTTATGCAACAGCTGGAGGTACGCAACTACAACTCCCAGCATGCAGAGACAGCTGTTTGCTGTTTGGGAATGCTGGGATTTGCAGTTTTGCAACATCTGGAGGGCTACAGTGTGAGACCACTGCACAGTGATCTCCAAACTGTGGACCTCCAGATGTTGCAGAACTACAAATCCCAGCATACCCAGACAGCAAACGGCTGTCTCGGCATGCTTGGAGTTGTAGTTTTGCAAGATCAGTATAGAGATCACTGTGCAGTGGTCTCTAAACTGTAGACCTCCAGCTGTTGCAAAACTGAAAATCCCAGCATGCCCCAAAAGCTGTCAGGGCATGCTGGGAGTTGTAGTTTTGCACATCTGGAGGGCTACAGTGTAGAGACCACTGTATAGGGGTCTCAAACTGTAGCCCTCCAGATGTTGCTAGGCAACTCACCGGCTTCCGTAGGATCCAGGGAGCCAGTCGCACGACATGCCGCCCGCGCCGATCACCGCAGCCGATCGTGTCCCACAGCCTCCACCGATGGGTAAGTGGACTTCGGCGCCCGCTCCCCTTTGGTTTCCCCATCCTGCCCCGCCTATTGTGGGTAAGCCGAACAGGGAAAACGAAAGTTAAACCCCCCCCCCCCCCCCCGATCTGCTATTGGTCGTCGCTTTTGACGCCCAATAGCAGGGATAGGAGGGGTGGCACCCCTGCCACCTCACTCCTATCCCTTCAGGGGGATCGTAGGTGTCTTGGACAACCGCGATCCCCCTTATATTCCGGGTCACCATAGCCCCTTTTGACCCGGAATAAGCGCAAATCGCAAGTGTGAATTCACTTGCGATTTGCGTCGACATGGGGGGGTCTGATGAACCCCCATTTGCGCGGGTTGCCTGCTGATCGATATCAGCAGTCACCCCGGTCCAATCCACGCCCGGCGGGGACGTACATGTACGTCCTGGGTCCTTAAGACCTAGGGTGTCAGGACGTACCTGTATGCCCGGGGTCCTTAACAGGTTAAATAAAACTTTATAACAAATTATAATTGTGAGGCAAATGAAATTAAAATTATTCTTAAACAGAATTGGCACATTATTCGCAGCGACCCCATATTAAGAGAAATTGTACCTAACACCCTGGGGTGACGTTTAGATGATCTAGAAATCTACAGAATTTGTTGGCCCCTAATAGATAAAAAAAATATATAATATTCCCAAGGTAGAGCATATGGATTCACCTTTAGTCTCGGTAGTGAAGGGATGCTCCACTTGCAATAGAATTTGTTGTTTGTGTTGCGTTATGATTGGTAACCGGACCACTACATTTTAATTGTACCAAACAAATAAAACATTTTCTCATGTCCATTCTGTTCGTTTTGACACAATTTGTGATCTATATGCTATCTTGTAGCTGCCGCTTACAATACGTTGGACGCACGATAGAATCGGTGCGTTCACATTTGTGTAAACACAGATCCAATATTAAAAATAATTTTTTGTTACATAGTGTCAAGATATTTCTCTACGGTAGCAGAGCAACAGACGATCCTGCTATACTATTGTGTGTTTACCATTGTTGTGTATGACATTACACAACCTTTCAGGGTGAGCAGCTTTTATGCATTTCCCCAATACTTTATTTTTTAAATGTGAATTACACTATGGAGCGCTCTCACCTTCGTTTTTAGGAACTGTCCAGAGCAGGAGAGGTTTGCTATAGGAATTTGCTGCTACTCTGGACAGTTCCTGACATGGAGAGGTGTCAGCAGAGAGTACTGTAGTCAGACTCAAAAGAGCAACAAAGAAAACAACTTCCTCTGTAGTATACAGCAGCTGATAAGTACTGGAAGGATTAAGATAATTTAATGGAAGCGATTTACAAATCTGTTTAAACTTTCTGGAACAAGTTGATTTGAAAAAAAAAAAAAAAAAAAAAACAGGACATAAATGTACGTCTGGTGTGGTGGTACTTGAGGCACCAGGACGTACATTTACGTCCTGTTCATGACTACGAACATCGGAGCGATACTCTGGTCATGCGCGGTAGGGTCCCAGCTTTTGATAGCAGCCAGGGACCCGCTGGTAATGGCCGTCATCCATGATCGAGCAGATGTCCGCCACTAACCCCTTAGATTCTGTGATCAATAAAGATCACGGCATCTACGGGAGTGCAGTCACTAAAATGGATAATCAGATCGCCATAATGGCCGACGGAGGTCCCCTCATCTGCGGTAGGCCCAGCGTCTTCTACTCTGGTCTGAGATTGAGCAGTATTAGCAATCAAATGATTGCTATAGATAGTCCCCTATGGGGACTATTAAAGGACATCTGTACTGCATGAATTTTACATATTTCTGTGCCCGGGCTGCAAAAATAAACTAACTAAACTTTAACTCACATTCCCTCGCTGCTCCTGTATCTGCCTCACGGTCCTCTGCTGCGAATGCTCTTGCCGCTTTCCTGGGGATAGGAACGTCACAGAGCCGTCAGCGTCTCACTGGCCGCAGCGATGTCCCGCCTTGGCCGGTGATAGGCTGAGCAAACTGTCATGTAAGGAGCCTGCCAGAGTTCCTTAGCCCTGGTCCTTAGCCCTGCTTCAGGCAAGCAGGGCCGGAACTGAAAGCCCCCGACAAGCATGGCGGCGCTCACAGGGGTGTATGGAGGGGAGGGCGATCCACTATTGAGGTAGCCGGAGGGCTTACCTCTGTTCCTTGGTGTCGTCTGTCATTGATAGAGTCTGACTGGACTAGGCTCTATCAATAGATTGCAGAGCACACAGATCAATGGAGTTCAATAGAACTGCATTAATCTGTATGAGGAATCTAATAATTCCTCCTAAAAGTCCCCTAAGGGGACTAAAAGTGTTAAAAAAAAACAAAAAAAAAAACAAAAAACAATTTAATAAGATTAAAGGACACATTTGCCCATTTCATATTAACAACCCCCTCTTCCTATATAAAAAAAAACATGTAAACATAATAAAAATATATATATTTGGTATTGCCGCACGCGTAATTGTATGGACTATTAAAATAAAGCATTATATATACACACCATACTGTAAATTACGTAAATGTAAAATACTACACACCAGAATTGCAATTTTCTATAATATTCCAGAACAAAGTAAAAAGCGATTAAAGTGTCAGATCAATACCAAAATGTTAACCATACAAAAAAAGACAATGGCGCACAAAATGAGACTTCATACAACCCGGTATACGGAAAAAAAAAAAATTTCAAAAAGTTACAGTGGTCAGAAAATGGCAATAAAAAAAAATTCTAAAAAGTTCAGAATTTTTTTTACATTTGTAAAATGTGACATAAACTAAACAAATCTGGTACTGCTGTATCAAAATAACATGTTAGCTCAACCACAAGGTAAATTGCATGAAAAAGAAAACCACCAAATTCGCAAAATTCGCTTTTTTTATTTTAATTTCACTTCACCAATAATTTATTTTTGCTTTGTAGCATATGTTATGGAAAAATAAAAGGAGTCATCACAAAATACAATTGGTTCTGCAAAACACAAGCCCTTATACGAGTCTGTAGATGGAAAAATAAAAGAGTTATTATGGCTATTATAGGGCGAAGAAGAAAAAACAAGAAAGTGTAAAAATGAAAATTGGCCCGGACAAGTGGATCGTCATGAGGGACAAGTAGCTCTGTTTTAGTCCCTTGGGCAAGTAGTTTTTTTTCCACACCCCTGCACTTTCCCACAATCCCCCACAGTGGAGACTAACAAGCAATATGCAGGTTAACTGAGCATGCCTGGTGACAGTCTCAGTGGATGCCCTAACATGGTCGTAACAAAAGGCAACAGGGCAAAACAAAGAAGGAACATGGTGGATTTGTTAGTATCTCTCTCAAACAGTACATTTTCATAAATGCCTGTACAATGGAAATATATTTAAGTTCACATAATGCACCAGTTTAGATCTCTTTATCTTTAGTAGTAAAACCCCCTTAAAAGGGGTATTCTGGCTCTATACATCTTATCCCCTATCCAAAAGGATAGGGGATAAGATGTATGATGGCAGAGGTTCCACCACTAGGGACCCCCATGATCTCTGTGCAGCCCCCAGCATTCTGTGCCAGGTTCTGCCTCTGAGATAGGGACGTCATGTCACTCCATGTCCCCTCCATTCATGTCTATGGAAGAAAGCATGGCTGCAGTCACACCCCCATCCCATAGACATGAATTGAGGAGGCGTGGAATGACATCACTAGGGGGCGTGGCCGTGATATCACGTCCCCGTCTAAGAGGCAGCGCCCGGCACAGAATGCCCGGGGCTGCACAGAGATCGCGGGCGTCCACAGCAGCAGGACCCCTGCGATCATACATCTTATCCTGTATCCTTCGGATAGAGGATAAGATGTATGAAGCCGGAGTACCCCTTTAAACATATCAGTCTCATACACAAAGCTCTCATCTCATTTCTGTCTACCACTCTACCAGGTTCTGTGTTGTGCCAATGATCCAAGCCTGTCTTTCAAAATCCAAACCGCCTACTATCATTGCCAAGAATTTTCCCTCACCCTATACCAGTCTTCTGGGATTCAATAACCCAGACAATCAGATTAATTCCCAACATCCACAATTTTGGAGACTTGTTAAATCTTCCGGTGAAACTGCCCAGAGAAGTGCCCCTTCAGCGGGAACCCTTGTGACCCTTGCACACTACATAATATCCATGTACTGTAGGCTCTGCCAGAATGAATCAGCAATGACCGTTTGGACCCGTGCAGTCCCCAATGGTGACAATATAGTTATGCAGGAATTTTTAAGGTTTCTAAGGAGTCTGGAATTTTAGTGTGCACAGGGCAACAGAATCCCACTGAAGACAATGGAAGGCTAAGGCACCAGAATCTCCACTTGGAAATTCCATAGTGTGCAAGGACCCTGAGATTTTCCACTGCTGAAATGTCTGCCATGGAGAATATACTCTGTTACAAGCCCAATTCAAAATAAAGGGCCGGCCATCTACATTTTAACAAGTCATCTGCCACTGGGATATACCCTTAAAGGAGAACTCCAGAATATAAAAATTGTCCTCCATACTGCTGGCAGAAAAAAAATAAAAAATAAGTACATACCTTCCTTCGCTCCCCCGGTAACCGGTTCCGGCCTCCGCTGCGATCCTCTTCCTGGTTGCTGGTGGTCGGCGAGTCATACTGCACTCAGCCAATCACCGGCCACAGTGCAGTATGACTCGTCGACCACCGGCAACAAGGAAGAGGATCGCGGCGGTATGGAGGACAATTTTTATATTCTGGAGTTCTCCTTTAAAGGGGGTACTCCGGTGGAAAACTTTTTTTTTAAATCAACTGATTCCAGAAAGTTAAACAGATTTGTAAGTTACTTCTATTAAAAAATATCTTAATCCTTTTAGTACTTATTAGCTGCTGAATACTACAGAGGAAATTATTTTCTTTTTGGAACACAGTGCTCTCTGCTGACATGACCACAGTGCTCTCTGCTGAAACCTCTGTCCATTTTAAGAACTGTCGAGAGTATATGAGAAAATCCCCACAGAAAACATATGCTGCTCTGGACAGTTCCTAAAATGGACAGAGATGTCAGCAGAGAGCACTGTGCTCGTGATATCAGCAGAGGGATCTGTGTTCCAAAAAGAAAATCAAATAATCCTTCCAGTACTTATTAGCTGCTGAATACTACAGAGGAAATTAAGATGTTTTAATGGAAGTAATTTACAAATCTGTTTAACTTTCTGGCACCAGTTGACTTAAAAAAAGTTTATTAAAAGTGTGGCTATTAACAGAACATAACTCAAGTTATGGTACTATACTCTACGTGACCATTTAGTTTAGAACTAGTTTGATGATGTAGGAATCCTGCACCAAATGTAATGATGTCTGCATCGCCACTTTATTTGGGATATTCATGTAGCTGAAACAACCAAGGGCTTAAGTCTCAACATGCGGCAGTCTACCATAGGGAAATGGGTACAGTCATGAATGAGGTTACAAGTTCTTACAAGGCCTGTGGTAAAATACAATTCCATTCACAGAACACAGGCCGACGTAAACGGCCTACGCGCAGCATATAACCACCACAGACGGTACTGTCAAAGTTGTCATTGGTGGTGCGATCTGCACCACCAATGACAACTTTGACAGTGCCGTCTGTGGTGGTTATATGCTGCGCGTAGGCCTCAGTACGATCAAGGGAAAGCCATGCATTTTCACTGCAGCCTGAGGCCTCTGTAGCCAGGACTTGCTGAAAAGCCTGCCTATGCAGGCTTTACCAATAGAGCAAAGATCTAGTACAAAGGTACTGCATTGATCTTTATAAGCAATTTCATGATTGCTAATACAAGTCCCTTAGGGAGATAAAAAAAATGTATACATAGAATATTAATATATATAAATAAATACCGTATATACTCGAGTATAAGCCGACCCGAATATAAGCCGAGGCCCCCAATTTCACCCCAAAATCCCAGGAAAAGTTATTGACTCGAGTATAAGCCTAGGGTGGGAAATACATCATTTCCCCCCCCCCATGTCATCATCCAGACCCCGGTCATTAACACCCTCATCATCATCCCCCTTCATCATCACCGCCTGTCATCATCCCACACACCCCCTTCATCATCCCCTTGTCATCATCCCCACCCCCCTTCATCATCACCACATGTCATCATCATCACCGCTTGTCAATGTCTGATACAGTGGTCTTCAACTTGCGGACCTCCAGATGTTTCAAAACCACAACTCCCAGCAAGCCCGGGCAGCCATCGGCTGTCCGGGCTTGCTGGGAGTTGTAGTTTTGAAACCTCTGGAGGTCCGCAGGTTGAAGACCACTGTATCAGACATTGACATCATCCAGCCCCCTCTCACCCCCTTTAGTTCTGTACTCCCCTCCGCGGGACGTTAGGGTGCGCTGGTCCGGTGCTGCAGGACTGTCCAATGGGGAGGTCGTCCAGTGGGATAGTGGTTCCGGGCTGCCATCTTCACCGGGGAGGCCTCTTCTCCGCGCTTCGAGCCCTGAATAGAGGCGTTGCCTTGACGATGACGCAGAGGGATGTTGGTAATGAACGTACCTCTGCGTCGTCGTCAAGGCAACGTGACTATTCTGGGGCCGGGCCTGAAGCGCGGAGAAGAGGGCCCCCCCCGGTGAAGATGGCAGCCCGGAACCACTATCCCACCGGACGACCTCCCCACCGGACAGTCCTGCAGCACCGGACCAGCGCCGAGCGGAGGTGAGTACAGAACTAAAGGGGGTGAGAGGGGGCTGGATGATGTCGAAGGCCGCAGTGGTCTTCAACCTGCGGACCTCCAGAGGTTTCAAAACTACAACTTCCAGCAAGCCCGGATAGCCGATGGCTGCCCGGGCTTGCTGGGAGTTGTAGTTTTGAAACCTCTGGAGGTCCGCAGGTTGAAGACCACTGAGGGTGGAGAGTACACTCGAGTATAAGCTGAGGGGGGGTGTTTTCAGCACGAAAAATCGTGCTGAAAAACTCGGCTTATACTCGAGTATATACGGGGGTGTGTATATATATATATATATATATATATATATATATATATATATATATTTTTTTTTTTTTTTTTTTTTTTTTTTAATATACCCCTCCCATAATAAAAAAAAAATTAATTTATCACACCCATTTTCCAATAAAAAAATATAACAAAATAATAACAAAATAACACATTTGGTATCCCCATGTACAGGATTGTCCTATCAATTGAATTATAACACTACTGACCACGCACAGCGTAAATGTGGCTTTTTGGTCACGTCACAAAAAAATATAAAGTTATCAAAAAGTCAAATCTACGCCAAATCTGTATACATAAAAAAAAAAAACTACAGATCATGGTGCAAAAAAAAAAAAAAAAAGCAGCCCCAACAAAGCTCCATAGGTGGAAAAAATTAAGTTATAAGCGTCAAAACAGGGAAATTTTAAGCATACTATTTTTTTTTTTTTTTTTTTAGAGTAAACTCATTTTAAAAGTAGTAAATCATTAAGAAAAAAACTATACACTGGGTATCACTGTAATTGTACTGACCTGAAGAATCAATATACCATGTCAGTTTGACATCATCATTACATGTGAATGGACTTCTCCAGCATTGGTACCGCAGAAAGTTCAAGTAATACTCAGCATGGACGCCCATAAAACTGGAGCTTGAAAACACCAGTTATCATAAACATACCATGGCACAGGAAGGTAAATGTATCCGGTGGCGAGTGTAGAAAGCGAACATGAAAGATGCCTTTTATTTAAGCAAAACCATTCAGGAGCTCAGTCTTTTAGTGCTGTGTTTATTCAAGGACGTGGGTGAACTGCCCCTGCCAAATACTACAAAGAAATACTGGCGACTACACACGTTTGTCATACATACAGGCCTGAAACCAAAGCAGACTGCGGCAGACGACTAAGACTAGAATTACTGTACTAAGTAAGTACTGCTCTACAATGGTCCCCTAATAGGATCTCTTCAAATGCTTGCTGCAAAAAAAAAAAAAATAATAATAATCACAGATTTAGTTTACAATGGCTATGTAGATTTAGTACATCTGCTGCAGAATTATGGGTTTGGCATCATATTTGAAGAGCATCTGTAGCTAGCTGAAAATGTATCAATGGTTTTACCAGAAAACTGGTATAAAAAAAAATAATAATAAAGTTACACATTTGTACAACAAAATACTTAATAAGCAATTGCTCACATGTGTGTAAATTGTTCAAAAACTACCCAAAAAACACTGATAAATTCCCCCTCCCCTATCTTTAAGGCCCCCCTTACAATTTCAGAGATTTCTCCTTTGGCTTTAGCCCCAAAATAGCCAACTGGGTGGTTGCTATCCTGGCATACAGGGGGGGCATATTTCCTACATTCCCTTCATTCGGGAAACCCCACCGGATGACAGACATACAGCTCCATATAGAGAGGAAAAAAAAAGTAGTAAAAATAATAAATAATTAAATAAAAACATAAAACTGGGCATTAGCGTAATCAAATGGACCTACAGAATAAAGATAATGGTCCCCATTTAGTAAGCTGGTACTAGGGCTGGACTTATTCCTAAATTGCGTATATTGTTCTTAACATTTTGTTCCTCTGTGTCCTTCAAAGAATAGGGGATAAGATGACCGATTGCAGGGGTCCCGCAGCTGGGACCCCCGTAATCTCTGTACAGCACACGACGTTCGTTTGGAACACTGGGTGAGGGCAGCGGGGGTCGTGACGTCATGGCCACGCACAACAGCAGTGTGAAAGAAGCCTAACAGGGACAGGAAAAAAAGCTAAATTCTGCCGAGTTGGTGCTCCTAAAGACACTTCTGGTTCTGCTACAGAAGTTTAGTTCAGTAGTCAGCCAAATCACTTCACCTGCAGTATCTAGTTCTAGTCAATTGTTATTCTAGTCAATACTCTTCCTTTAGACTAGAGAGAAAAGAGGGAAAAAAATGTATCTATTTTGCAGCCATATACTATCTGCCTATGGTCCAATAAGCCCTATAAGTCTGCAGTCCTCTTTACAGTACAGTGAGCAGGGAAGTATATATCCTGAATAAGGAGGATATATACTTTAGGATTACTGCACTGGAGACATATAGGCCCACATTTATCAAACTGTGTGAGAGAAAAAGTGGAGGGATTTCCCACAGCAGCCAATCACAGCTCAACTTTCACTTTACCAGAGTTTGTTTGCTGAGCTATGATTGGCTGCTGTGGAAAATCTCTCCACTTTTTCGCTCACACAGTTTCAAGTCTGGGCCATGGAGCGTATCTATTGCACATTCAGTCACCTTTGGTAAAGTACTACTACTACTATCCTCCTCCTGATTTCTGTATGAAATACATTAAATATGTGAAGACATATAGCGCTTATTCAACTTATGTGAAAGAACTTAGGCTAGTAGATAGATAGATAGTATATGTAAAATAAGGGAGTAGAGTGTGGTGTGATGACTCTCCTCCATCATTATCTCACATCTGTTCTAACTCACTCTTATGTATAGTCACAATGGCTGATCCTGTAGTCCCTTATGACAGCAGCAGTGATTGGTCGTGCAGCCTTTCCTATGGCATTGAGCAGCTCGTATTCCATGCATCTGGGGTTAGTACAGCGGAGGCATTCGGCTTCCGTTGTGCGTCAGAGGCCTGTTGTGGTTTTGGCCTGCTTCTGCCATGGCCTCCTGCCAGAGCCATAGTTGCGGACTGTTACTGAGGATCGCGATCAACTAATCACAGACCGATAATTAGATAATGGAAATCATTGACAACAATTTGCAGTATCCATTATTATTTCTTTTATAAAGTCTACAGCAATTTCTCACTACTACCTAAAAGCAACTGGCACTAAGCAGTCTATGTTCACAGTATTGATGCCATGTTATTAACAAGCACCTTAAAAAGGTACAGCACCGAGGGGGAAGATCAAAACCTGTCCAGAGGAAACGTTGCCGAGTTGCCCATAGCAACCAGATTGCTTTTTTTCCCACTTTTTGAAAATGCCTTTGAAAAATGAGCGATCTGATTGGTTGCCATGAGCAACTCAGCAACGTTTCCTCTGCAAAGGTTTTGATGGATCTCCCCTGAAGTGTTTACTACAGCTGACACTGTTCACAATTAAAACCCTTGGGCACTGTGGCCAATAGAAACAGACTGCATCATCAAGTGTTAGACACGATGAGAGAACTCCATCCCCTCACTGGAGCCTCCACCAGCACAGTAATGCAGTGTATTATAGAAGGGTCGCCAACCACAAGCATATACTGCACAAGTTGTACGAATACAAAATATTGCTCTTATTGATACAGATCTGGAATAAACTTCCACGGTTTATGTAAAGTTGCAGAGCTGGGATTGGAGGGGATCCCAGAGGTTGAATTTGAATTGTTTTAGGCTTTTCTGTCCATATGCTCTCCTATAGGAAGAAAAAAAAAGCCCAAAAGAAGCATGCATGAGAACTCAATGGAGCATTTTATGTAAGTCGCTATGCACCTCAGGCGCAAACAGCGGGACGAGAACTTTACACCCTGTGTGGCTGTAACATAGGATTCACACCTATGATTTCGGACAGTAGTCAAGCCTTATTTTGATATTCTTCAGCCTGAATCATTCCATTACAGTCTCTCTCTCTGTGCTGGTTACACCCCTGGTTTGGGCTAAAAATACTGAGCAAAATCAGCTCCAAACAGAGACCAAATGACCTAAATCCTATCTGTGAGCACAGCCTTTGCCCTTTATTAAGAAAGTATTATTTCCACTTAGAATAGAATATGTATTTGCATTGCCTCTGGATTTCCTGCTTACACGCCGGCATGTTTGCTACCGACGCTTAAGAAACGGCGCACGTATAACAAGTATATCTAATAGTAAGTGTAATTACGTCTGTCATATCAATTATTAATTCAGCCATTTTCATCTCAAAAGAGGCAAAGAATTAAGGCCATAAATTGCAGGTACAGCAGACATGTTCTTTTCAGGGCCGCACTGCAAATATTGGTTATCAATAATTAAGGTCTGTGTTTGCTGGAGTGAATGGGGGCTGGGTGCAGAGTAAACACTCGGCGACTGTCTGCTCAATACAGAATACACCCTATGGGCTATGGTGCTCTCACTAGACCATCTACCAGATTTACAATATAAAAAGCCAAGGCCCACCCAACCACAGTCCCCATTAGTGTGTATGCTCAGCTTAAACCCCCTTAATGACAGGCTTTTTTTTTTTTTATCTGACACGTGTCTCTCTAACCCCTTGAGGACCAAGCCCATTTTGGGCTTAAAGGGGTAATCCGGTGAAAACCTTTTTTCTTTTAAATCAACTGGTGCCAGAAAGTTAAACATATTTGCAAATTACTTCTATGAAAAAAATCGTAATACTTCCAGTACTTATTAGCTGCTGAATGCTTCAGAGGAAATTCCTTTCTTTTTGGAACACTGATGACATCACGAGCACAGTGCTCTCTGCTGACATCTCTGTCCATTTTAGCAACCGTGCATAGCAGATGTATGCTAAGGGCAGCATGGTGACTCAGTGGTTAGCACTGCTGCCTTGCAGTGCTGGGGACTTGGGTTCAAATCCCACTAAGGACAACAATAAAGAGTTATTATTATTATTATTATTATTATGACGTCAGCAAAGAGCACTGTGCTCGTGATGTCATCAGAGAGAATTCCAAAAAGAAAAGAATTTCCTCTGTAGTATTAAGCAGCTAATAAGTACAGGAAGGATTAAAAATTTGCAATAGAAGTCATTTACAAATCTTTTTATCTTTCTGGCACCAGTTGATTTAAAAGAAAAAAAGGTTTTCACCGGAGTACCCCTTTAAGGACAGGCCAATCTGAGTTTTCATCTTTCGTTTTTTTTCTCCTCCCCTTCTTAAAATCATAGGCACTGTAGGTCCATACAGTAACAGGGATACCCAATTATTGTAGGTTTTATTTTAAATTTTACCACTTAAAAATTATAACTACATGCACCAAAATTGGTATGTTTAAAATAGTCATCTTCTGACCCCTATAACCTTTTTTTCCCCACATACGGGGCTAAATGAGGTTTCATTTTCTGTTTCTAAATTCTGTTATATTTATTCTGTGGGTCGGTAGGGCTATGGCAATACCCAATTTACACAGCTTTTTGGGATAATGTTCCTTTTCACAGCAAAACACTCTTGCCATGTTCTGACAGCAATAACTTATACATTTTTCTTCCGACCACATTATGTGAGGGCTAATTTTGTGTGGGGCGAGCTAATTTTTTTATTGGTATCAGTTTAAAACAATTCTCCCAATATTGGTTTTTCTTTTTTTTTTTATGGTGTTTACTGCACGGGATAAATAATTTTTTTTGTTTTATAGTACAACTCGTTACAAATGTGGCAATAAACTTATGTACAGGTTTTTTGTTTTTTTTTTTAGAATAATTTAGAGCTTTATTTATTTTATTTTCATTAAATAAACCAAAGATTTGAATGGAGGCACGATTCAAACTTGCCTAAAATACCAGCACCGCATATCACATAAGTTCGATAGAGTCCATAATCCGTAATATATATCCAAATGAATGGTGGTGCACGGAAGCAATAAGGTAGATATAAAACATTGGTAATAAAAAAGGAAATCCTGAACTCTCCATAGCAATATGATACGGTATGGGATGTCTTATCCGAAGATGGCACGGGGAGCTCACAGGCTATAAACGGTAGTGTCGTGCAACAGCTGCACTTCTTCCAGCCGGAGTACTAGCCCACCCTCACTTACTGTACTTTGCCCATGCCTGTGCTTCAGCTTGGACAAAGCCATCATTTCTATAAAAAGGAAATAACATTTTCTTATGAAGTATATTAGAAAGGTTAATGTTTTTCCAAGAGGAAATAGTGTGGATTATCAGCTGTGGAAAAACCATAGCAATTCCACTATATGTGTGAACCACAGTATATTGGTCTGTATTTGGGCCTCTTCATTTTAAACCAGGAGAGGATCCAGGACACTGAAAAATCTGAAAAGCTTTCCAATATTGCTTTTCTCTGTGTCAATTCCACTCTTGGTGTTAACTAAAAAATAAAATAATGACTAAAATAAGCTCCAAGATGCGGACCAAATATTGAGTAAAAAGCTACGTGTGAACCCAGCCCAGTTTAAGCATGCTACATGATGTTTCTGTAATGCTTAACAGCCCTTTCACATCTTATCTAGAAATACTACTAGGAAATCCCCAAATAGGGACCTATGCAATGCAGTAGTGCCCATCTCCTCTAAGTGTCCAACATCTGGTCCAACTTATCAGGTAAAAAAATGTAACTTTTCATTGTACTGATGAATAAATACACTTAAAGAAAAAGGTGCACAAAAACACACCCCAAAAAATATAGTGTATGCACATAGGGGAACACTCAGTCACCAATGGAGCACCAGGCCCAAGGAGTAGATAGAGTATATATATCTGGTTACAGGTAAGTAGAGGTGGAATGATGTTTAACTAAGAATGATTCTGGATGATATTATGGTACAGTGCTACAGGGAAGTCAGGATGTAGTAGAAGGAGCAAGGGGATTGTGCCCTCTAACTCTAATGCTCCCAAACGTCTCTCTTAACAGGGTGGCCTCAACCACGGTGCCGTTCCCTGGCCTGTCAGTAAGTGAGGGAGGAAAAAAAAAAAAAAGATAAGATAGTGTGAACAGGGAGTCCCGTGCTTCAAAGGCTAAGAGTGGCCCAAATATATTAGCCATAAACAAACTAAATTTACACCACCATACAGTGTTCACCAGAATAAAACCAAATCGATGCCTAGAAAAGGCATCCAAGATATGATACATTAATACAATTCTGCCAGTTCCAACACGTTTTTCCTGTCCAATGCAATCAAGTTCTTCAGGGAACCACTTGATTAGCAAAATACTGGTGCGGTTTAAATTTTGTTTGTTTTGGGCTAAGATATTTTGGGCACTCTTGGCCTTCGGAGCAAAGGACACACAGTTCAAAACATCACACTATTTTTATTTTCTCCCTTATTTACTGAAAACCCAGTGAACAGCATAATGGTTGAGGCCACCCTGTTCAGGAGGTGGGTCCTTCAAATGGCAAGGACAGAAGTGGGGGGAGGATTAAAGTTAGAGTGCACAATCCCATTGCTCCTACTACTACATCCTGACTCCCCTATAGCACTGTACCCTAATATATCATCCGGTATTCTTAAAATGTTGAAACACCGTTCCCCCCCCTACTTACCTGTTACCAGATATACTCTTATCTATTCTTGGGCCCAGTGCTGCATTGGCAACTGAGTGTTCCCCTGTGTGTGTACCCTATCTTTTTGGGTGAGTTTTTGTGTACCCTTTTCTTTCTTTTTTTTTTTATATTAAAGCGTACCCGTCAGATCCAACAAAAATATGTATATTTTTATATGCCTCTCAGTACCTAATCCTGACCATGTACATAAAATTTTTATGTGTTTAGCACCTTTATTTTTTTTATTACACTTTTAATTTAGCTCACTAGTCTGAATTCGGCGATCTGATCATCCAGCATGGCAGACTGATATCCCCTCACCTGCCTCCACAAGCTTCCCAGAGTCTTCTGCTCTGATCGGCCTTCCCGCAGACCAGAACAGAAGATGACCGATAGCACTGAACAATATTAGCAATCGAATGATTGCTATAAATAGTCCCCTATGGGGACTATTAACCCCTTAAGGACTCAGCCCATTTTGGCCTTAAGGACTCAGACTTTAAAATTTTTACGTTTTCATTTTTTCCTCCTCGCCTTCTAAAAATCATAACTTTTATATTTTCATCCACAGACTAGTATGGGGGCTTGTTTTTTGCGCGACCAGTTGTCCTTTGTAATGACATAACTCATTATATCATAAAATGTATGGCGCAACCAAAAAACACTATTTTTGTGGGGAAATTAAAACGAAAAACGCAATTTTGCTAATTTTGGAAGGTTTCGTTTTCACGCCGTACAATTTATGGTAAAAATGACATGTGTTCTTTATTCTGAGGGTCAATACGATTAAAATGATACCCATTATTATTACATACTTTTCTATTATTGTTGCGCTTAAAAAAAATCACAAACTTTTTAACCAAATTAGTACGTTTATAATCCCTTTATTTTGATGACCTCTAACTTTTTTATTTTTCCATATAAGCGGCGGTATGGGGGCTCATTTTTTGCGCCATGATCTGTACTTTTTTTTTATACCACATTTGCATATAAAAAACTTTTAATACATTTTTTATCATTTTTTAAAAAATAAAAAGTAGCAATTTTGGACTTTTTTTTTTCGTTCACGCCGTTCACCGTACGGGATCATTAACATTTTATTTTAATAGTTCGGACATTTACGCACGCGGCGATACCAAATATGTCTATAAAATAAATTTTTTACACTTTTTGGGGGTAAAATAGGAAAAAACGGACGTTTTACATTTTTATTGGGGAATGGGATTTTTTTTACTTTTACTTTGACATTTTTTAACATTTTTTTTTTTACACTTGAATAGTCCCCATAGGGGACTATTCATAGCAATACCATGAATACTAATACTGATTGCTAATACTGAACTATGTATAGGACATAGAACAGATCAGTGTTATCGGCGATCTTCTGCTCTGGTCTGCTCGATCTCAGACCAGAGAAGGAGACGCCGGGAGCCGGACAGAGGAAGGTGAGGGGACCTCCGTGCGGCGTTCTGAATGATCGGATCCCTGCAGCAGCGCTGAGAATGATCCGATCATTCATTGAAATCGCGCACTGCCGCAGATGCCGGGATCTGTATTGATCCCGGCACCTGAGGGGTTAATGGCGGACGCCCGCGAGATCGCGGGCGTCGGCCATTGCCGGCGGGTCCCTGGCTGCGATCAGCAGCTGGGATCAGCCACGCATGACACGGGCATCGCTCCGATGCCCGCAGTTATGCACGGGACGTAAATGTACGTCCTGGTGCGTTAAGTACCACCTCACCAGGACGTACATTTACGTCCTGCGTCCTTAAGGGGTTAAAGTGTAAAAATAAAAGTAAAAAAAAATTGAAAAACACCCTCCCCCAATAAAAACGTAATTTGCCCCATTTTCTCTATTTCACCTCCAAAAAGTGTTAAAAAATTATTTTATATACATATTTGGTATCGCCGCGTGCGTAAATATCTGAACTGTTAAAATAAAATGTGGTGAACAGCGTGAATGTGAAGAAAAAAAAAAAAAAGTCCAAAATAGCTGCTTTTTTTTTATAACATTTTACTCCAAAAAAATTTATAAAAAATGGATTAAAAGTTTTATATAAAGCCAATATAGTATCAATAAAAAGTACAGATCACGGCGCAAAAAAATTTGCCCTCATACCGCCGCTTATACGGAAAAATGAAAAAGTTATAGGTCTTCAAAATAGGAGGATTTTAAACATACTAATTTGGTTAAAAAGTTTGCGTTTTTTTTTTTTACGCGCAACAGTAATAGAAAAGTATGTTATCATGGGTATCATTTTAATCGTATTGACCCAAAAAGAATAAAGAACACATGCCATTTCTACCGTACTGCGTGAAAACAAAACCTTCCAAAATTAGGAAAATTGAGGTTCTTTTTAATTTCCCCAAACAAATAGAATTTTTTTGGTTGCGCCATACATTTTATGGTAAAGTGAGTGATGGCATTACAACGGACAACTGGTCGCGCAAAAAACAAACCCTCATAATAGTCTGTGGATGAAAATATAAAAGTTATGATTTTTTGAAGGAGAGGGAAAAAAAACAAAAAAATGAGCCCTCATACCGCCCCATACATGGAAAAATAAAAAAGTTATAGGGGTCAGAAGATGACAATTTTAAACGTATTAATTTTCCTGCATGTAGTTATGATTTTTTCCTGGTGTCATTTTTACCGAAAAGTGTACTACATAGAAACGGAAGCCCCCAAAAGTTACAAAACTGCGTTTTTTTTTTTTCAATTTTGTCGCAATGATTTTTTTTCCCGCTTCACCGTAGATTTTTGGGCAAAATGACTGACGTCATTACAAAGTAGAATTGGTGGCGCAAAAAATAAGCCATCATATGGATTTTTAGGTGCAAATTTGAAAGAGTTATGATTTTTTAAAGGCAAGGAGCAAAACACGAAAATGCAAAAATGGAAAAAACCCCGGTCCTTAAGGGGTTAAGGACCAGGCCAATTTTATTTTTGAGTTTTCGTTTTTTCCTCCTCGCCTTCTTAAATCCATAACTCTTTTATATTTCCATCTACAAACCCATATAAGGGCTTGTTTTTTGCGTGACCAATTGTACTATGTAATGAAACCTCATTTTACAAAAAAAAAATTTACCGCGAACCCAAAAAACTAATTTTTAGGGAGGAAATTGAAATGAAAAACACAATTTGGCATATTTTGGAGGATTTCGTTTTCACGCTGTACAATTTACGGTAAAAATGACACGTGTTCTTTATTCTGTGGGTCAATATGAGTAAAATGATACCCATGGCTAGATACTTTTTTTTTTAAGCTGTACAAAAATATAAATCTAAAACTTTTTGTACAAAATCAGTAATCTAAAATCACCCTATTTTGACCACCTATATCTTAAATTTTTCCATATATAGGGCGGTATGAGGGCTCATTTTTTGCGCCGTCATCTGAACTTTTTATTGATACCACATTTGCATATATACAACTTTTAGATAATTTTTTATAAATTTTTGGGGGAATAAAATGTGACAAAAAAGCAGCATTTTTGGATTTTCTTTATTTTTTACGTATACGCTGTTCACCGTACGGTATCATTAACATTATATTTTGATAATTCGGACATTTACGCACGCGGCGATACCAAATATGATTTTTTTTTTTTTAAAGTTACGCTTTTTGGGGGTAAAATGGGAAAAACTAACAATTTTCATTTTTATTGGGGGAGGGGCTTTTTCACTTTTTATTTTTACATTTAACCTCTTAAGGACTTAGGGCATACCTGTACGCCCTGAGCCAGGTCCCGATGTGAAAAACGGGGGTCACGCCGTGACCACGCATCACACCGGGTCGGTACCGTCTGCTAACAATAGCCAGGACCCTGGGATAACAGCGCGCGGCGCAACGATCGGTGCCGCGCGCTGTTAACCCTTCAGTCATTTAACCCCTTCCCTAATAAAAGTTTGAATCACCCCTATTTTCCTATAAAAAAAAAAAAATTAAATTAGCCCTCATACCGGCCAGTACGGGGAAAAATAAAAAAGTTACAGGGGTCAGAAGATGACTATTTTAAACGTATAAATTTTCCTGCATGTAGTTATGATTTTTTTCAGAAGTGCGACAAAATCAAACCTATATAAGTAGTAGGGGTGTGAATCGCTAAGAATTTGGCGATACAATTCGAATCGCGATACCAGTGTGGCGATTCGATATATCCCGATACATCGCGATACAGTCTAGGTGACGATACATTACGATATATCCCGATACATCGCCCACCAGGGAGCATTCATAAATCCCAATAGACGCAGCTTTGACAGCAGCGATCTAGTAGTCCAACGTGCACTTTTCTCATTTTATCCCGTCTGGGCTGCAAAATAAAAGAAAACAAAACTTTCTCTTACCTGCCAACGAGCCCCCGGAGCTCCGGTACACTCCGGTAAAGGTGTTCGGTCCCCGGGCTGTATTCTTCTTACTTCCTGTTAGCCCGGCACGTCACACAGAGCTTCAGCCTATCACCGGCTGCAGCGATGTCCCGCCTCGGCCGGTGATAGGCTGAAGCTCCGTGTGACGTGCCGGGCTAACAGGAAGTAAGAAGAATACAGCCCGGGGACCGAACACCTTTACCGGAGTGTACAGGAGCTCAGGGGGCTCAGTGGCAGGTAAGAGAAAGTGCGTTTTCTTTTATTTTGCAGCTCAGACGGGATAAACTAGAAAAGTGCGTGCCGGACTACTCCTTTAATAGCATGCTGGCTATTAGCGGCGGCCCCCGGCTACTGAGAACAGCCGGGGGCTGCAGAGTATGGAGCGGGCACGAGTCCGGAGCCCGCTCCATACAGACTGCAGAGCACCGCATGCTGTATATTAGCGGCGGTGATGCATCAGCGGCCCCCGGCTACTGAAATCAGCCGGGGGTCGCTGAGTACGGAGCGGGCACGGGTCAGAGCCCGCTCCATACACCCAAAGCGCCGCCGCGTCAGATCCGGCCTGCCCGGCTCCACAAATGTGGAACTTGTATCTCCTGATGCCCGGGACATGCTGTTCCGGGCGTCAGGAGATACAAATTCCACATCCCTAAAAGAATCGATTCAAAAATATTTTGAATCGATTCAGTATCGCCAAATGAAAAATCGCGATAATCGCGCAAATCGATTTTTTCTTACATCCTAATAAGTAGGGTATCATTTTAACCGTATAGACCTACAGAATAAAGAGAAGGTGTCATTTTGACCAAAAAATGCACTGCGTAGAAACGGAAGCCCCCAAAAGTTACAAAATGAATGTTTTTCTTCAAATTTGTCGCACAATGATTTTGTTTTCCGTTTCGCCGTGGATTTTTTTTATTAAAATGACTAGTGTCACTGCAAAGTAGAATTGGTAGCGAAAAAATAAGCCATCCTATGGATTTTTAGGTGCAAAACTGAAAGAGTTATGATTTTTAGAAGGTGATGAGGAAAAAATGAAAATGCAAACACGGAAAAACGCTTAAGGGGTTGAATTTTTTTTTTTACCACTTTCTATGTCCCCATAGGGGACTATCTATAGCAATCATTTGATTGATAATACTGTTCAGTGCTATGCATAGGACATAGCACTGATCAGTATTATCGGGGATCTCCTGCTCTGGTCTGCTCGATCTCAGACCAGAGCAGGAGACGCCGGGAGACGGAAGGAGGCAGGTGAGGGGACCGCTGTCCCCAAATTACAGATGATCGGATCACCGCGGCAGCGCTGCGGGCGATTCGCTCACCTATTTTAATGTGCGCATTGCCGGGCGGATCCCCGGCTGCTAATAGCAGCCGGAACCTGCCATGTATGAAACGAGCACCACTCCAATGCTCTCAGACATACACCGGATGTAAATGTACGTCCTGGTGCGCAAAGTCCTGCCAATCCAGAACGTACATTTACGTCCGTGGCCGTTAAGGGGTTAAAAAAAGTTCAGAATTTTTTTAAGTTAGTACAACATGATGGAAACTATACAAATCTGGTATTGCTGTAATCAGGCGGGCCTAAAGTATCAAAACATGTTATCTCAACCACAAGCTAAATGGGGTAAAAAAGATAAACACTAAATTTGCAAAATTACGGTATCTTACCATTTCAATTTCACTTCAAAATTTTTTTTGTTGTTTCGGAGCATATGTTATGGAAAAATTTAACGGTATATCATTATAGTAGTTATTTATGGCTATTATAGGGCGAGGAGGGAAAACGAGAGTGTAAAAGCGAAAATTGGCATGGACAAGTGGATCGTCATGTCGGACAATTTTGCTCCGTTTTAGTCCCGTGGACACGCAGTTTTTAAAAAATAAAATTTCCACACCCCTGCATTGGGGCATAGTACTGGAAAGAGGAAAGTCTGTTCACTGTGCCAACTGGAGCATAGTCTGGGGAGCTTAGCTTGCACTATACAGCTGATGCCCTCCTGCAAAGGCTGGGATAGTAGAAAAACTATTTTGGTATAGTATTTCTGCCTGACTTTCATAATAAAGTTATACGTTTAAAATTGTCATTTTCTGACCCCTATAACTTTATTTTTCCATGTACAGGGCAGTATGAGGGCTCATTTTTTGCACCTTGATCTGAAGTTTTTAGCAGTACCATTTTTGATCGGACTTTATCACTTATTTTCATGATCTAACGTGCGGTTTAACAATATATATGTATAATTTCCGCATGCGGCGATACCACATGTTAATTTTTATTTACAGTTTTTTTTTCTTTTTTATGGGAGAAGGAGGGTGATTCAAACTTTTATTAGGGAAGGGGTTAAATGATCTTTATTCACTTTTTTTCCACTTTTTTTTTTGTGTTATAGCTCCCATAGGGGGCTATAACACTGCTCATTGATCAATGATTCTGCCGCTTGACTACTCATGCCTGGATCTCAGGCACTGAGCAGTCATTCAGCAATTGGACAAGGAGGAAGGTAGGGGACCCTCCTGCTGTCCTGTAAGCTGTTTGGGATACCGCGATTTCATTGCAGCGATCCCAAACAGCCCCCTGTAGCGTGCAGCACCGCGATCAGTGTCCTGGACGGGATAAGCAGAAGTTGGCAAAACAGTCACTATTAGACTACACAATCCAATGAGCTGATTGGGCTCGGCTACACTACGCTATACAGTGATATATCAGTGGGTACCATTATATTATTGTATTGGAATTAATCAGGCTTTTTACTTAATTTTTTTTTTAGGATATGATTTATTTTTATTTATTTTTATTTTTTTTAACGTTAACGCCATTGACCATACAGGATATATAATGTTATATCTAAATACATAGACAATTACGCAAGTGACAATACCAAATACGTTTATTTTTATTATGTTTATACGTTTTTTATATGGAAAAGTGGGTGATGTGAACTTTTAATATGGAAGGGGTTAATGTGTGTTTAAAAAAAAAAAAAAAAAATTATGAAAAAAAATTTTGGTTAACACTTTCAGTCCCCTTAGGGGACTTTAAGAAGGAATCAGATTCCTCAAACAGATCAATGCAGTTCTATTGAACTCCATTGATCTGTGCTCCAGGCAGGCTCAAACAAGTACAGATCCACTGCAGCCTTGGATGAAGAGTTAAGCTTTCCAGCTACCATCCAGATCCACTACAGTGGATCACCCCCCACTAGACCAGCAGGGATGGTTAAAAGGTACCTTTAGACGCCACTGTCAGAATTGACATCGGCGATCTAATGAGTTAACAGCTGCCTGCCACGATTGCCACATGCCGGCTATTAGTGGCGGCCCCCAGCTACTGAAATTAGCTGGGGGCTGACGGGTATAGAGTGGGCACGAGTAAGGAGCCCACTCCATCCTAAGCACTGGCGTATTAAAATCAGAGGGAGAAGGAAGTCTGGCCCTGCTTGCCCGAAGCAGGGCTTAATGCATAAAAGAAGTCACCTGCTTTGCGCCCGGAACTGCATATCCCGGGCATGGGGCAATAGAATTTCCACACCCCTGTATATGATTATATACACGTTCTCCTAGTGTGCCAACATATATTCCAAACGCAGGCCACTTATCAAGTAGGAACCTTGCCATAACAAGCTATTGACCTGTCAATCCTTTCAGCAGAAACAAGTAAAATCCCATGACCTCAATGGCTTTTTGTATTTCTGTTTGAAACTCTGCGTAAAATAAAGGCCAATTCCACTTCATTTCAGCATATAACAGAAAGTGGATTTCTGCTATAGAACGTCAGCAAAGGAACTTCTCTCAGTGTGAAAATACACTAAGAGCGTCTATATGGCACAGCATTGACTGTAGGACGGTGAGCTGCAATATATTGGATATACTGTATAATATCTGGTGTTATGCTTCCATAGCTTTTATACAGATCAAATAAGTGATATCAGCCCATGACTACTGAATGTTTGCCTAGGCTTATACCTCATGGCCATATTATGGCTTACACAATGCCTCCATAGAGCCTAACAGCAACTCTCAGTGCACACATGTGCAGAGGAAAAGTGGGGCAGTTGCCCATAGCAATATGAGCCCTATCACTTTTAAAAAGGCCTCTGAAAAATGAAAGGAGAAATCTGATAACGGCCAATATTTCCTTTGCACAGGTTTAAATCTCCCCTTCTATGGCTCCACTATTGTCATTGTACAAACTCCTGCACATAGCAGACAGGCCTTACCCGTGCTAACTTCTAAGGGTACGATCACAAAGAATTTCTGAGCGGCATTCCATCCAGAAATTACACTTGGAAATGCCAAAGCAGCAGCCTCCCATTGATTTTGATATGTATCTGCGTGCTCCATCCAGTCACACTGGAAATTGGGGACATCCGCACGGCCTGCACTGTTGTGAATGGTGGCAGCAATTTGCCTCATTGACAAATAGGACTTTCCTACAGGATTCCGGCGGATGGTTGAAAATCCCTGCCAGAAGTCGTGTCAAGGAAGTTCCAGCATGTGAACCGAGCAATACAAAAGCACTACAATCAGAAATCTGCACAGAATTTGCACACGGACTTCTGTAGTGTGAACAGGGCCTAAGGATCTTCTAAAGCTACTGTGACACTCCCTAGAGTCTAAAACATTAACCAATCCTTAGGATTTTTATTTATTTATTTATTTTTTCTCAAGTGCAGTCAGGAATCCTTCAAATCTGTTAGACAACACTCCTTGCCATAGCGGTCATAGAAACAATGACAGTCATGTAAACAGATCCGTACCTCCAGTTAATGTGCAAATGTTTGTGTATTTAGGAATTTTAAATAAACACAAATGACAACGCAACAGGACCGAGTAATCGAAAGAAAAAGTGGAGCAGTCGGCCCCGGCAACCAATCTGGTCACTTCTTTCTGAACAATAACCGCTCAACCATTCTTTTGCATCAATTCTGAAACGGCCACAATGTTGATCTACATGTGACAGATGGCATCCTTTACCCCAAAAACATCAATAAGGGCTTTTTTCACATTGCTGCCACGTTCCGCTAAATGAAGCTCCTTCACCGAATCCATCGGAAGGACAGTAGTTGAGCGGAGGGGGGGGGGGGGGGGGAAGTAGAAGCTGCGTGGCTTGGAGCATAATAGCTGTGTGAACCTGGCCAAGGAGGAAAGATTAAAAAAAACAAAATAAAAAATTTAAAGATTTTTGCAACCTCCCCTGGAAAAAGTGACAAAACACATAGCATCTCTGCTGGGGTGGGTATATAGGTGTTGTATAGAAATTACAAAAATATTTGTTACGGTATGTCATTTTTTTCATATGAACACAGGAATATAGAAGTGTATACACATACTACATCACTATAGGTTGATGGTCTGGACATGCCTATAGATTAGTGTTCCACAACCAGTGATTCTCCAGTAGTTGTAAACTACCACTCCTATCATTCCCTGAAAGCAAAGAATGGGGACAATGGGGAGGTAGCTTATGTTCAGCTCGTAATGTGTGTGTGTGTGGGGGGGGGGGGGGTACACATTTGGATTGATGTTAATACAATACAGTCAATGCTGTAAATGTTGGCACCCCTGAAATTTTTCTAAAAAATGAAGTATTTCTCACAGAAAAGGATTGCAGTAACACATGTTTTGCTATACATATGTTTATTACCTTTTTGTGTATTGGAACTAAACCAGAAAAGGGAGGAAAAAAAGCAAATTGGACATAATGTCACACCAAACTCCAAAAATGGGCTGGACAAAATTATTGGCACCCTTAACTTTATATATGGTTGCACACCTTTTGGAAAAAAACTGAAATCAGTCGCTTCCTATAACAATCAATAAGCTTCTTACACCTCTCAGCCGGAATGTTGAACGGCTCTTCCTTTGCAAACTGCTCCAGGTCTCTCTTATTGGAAGGGCGCCTTTTCCCAACAGCAATTTTAAGATCTCTCCACAGGTGTTCAATGGGATTTAGATCTGGACTCATTGCTGGCCACTTCAGAACTCTCCAGCGCTTTGTTGCCATCCATTTCTGGGTGCTTTTTGACGTATGTTTGGGGTCATTGTTTTGCTGGAAAACCCAAGATCTCTGACGCAAACCCAGCTTTCTGACACGGGGCTGTACAGTGCGACCCAAAATCCGTTGGTAATCCTCAGATTTCATGATGCCTTTCACACATTCAAGGCACCCAGTGCCAGAGACAGCAAAACAACCCCAAAACATCAATGAGCCTCCACAATATTTCACTGTAGGTACTGTGTTCTTTTCTTTGTAGGCCTCATTCCATTTTCAGTAAACAGTAGAATGATGTGCTTTACCAAAAAGCTCTATCTTGGTCTCATCTGTCCACAAGACGTTTTCCCAGAAGGATTTTGGCTTACTCAAGTTCATTTTGGCAAAATGTTGTCCTGCTTTTTTATGTCTCTGTGTCAGCAGTGGGGTCCTCCTGTGTCTGCCATAGCGTTTCATTTAATTTAAATGTTGACGGTTAGTTCGCGCTGACACTGATGCTCCCTGAGCAGAACGGATTGAATATCTTTGGAACTTGTTTGGGGCTGCTTATCCACCATCTGGACTATCCTGTGTTGACACCTTTCATCAATTTTTCCCTTCCCTCCATGCCCAGGGAGATTAGCTACAGTGCCATGGATTGCAAACTTCTTGATATTGTTGCACACTGTGGACAAAGGCAAATCTAGATCTCTGGAGATGGACTTGTAACCTTGAGATTGTTGATATTTTTCCACAATTTTGGTTCTCAAGTCCTCAGACAGTTCTCTTCCTTTCTGTTGTCCATGCTTAGTGTGGCACACACAGTGCAAAGACTAAGTGAACTTCTCTCCTTTTTATCTGGTTTCAGGTTTAACACCTGTTACTTGCCCCAGGTGAGTTTAAAGGAGCATCACATGCTTGAAACAATCTTATGTTTCCACAATTTTGAAAGGGCGCCAATAAATTTTGTCCAGCCCATTTTTGGAGTTTGATGTGACATTATATCCAATTTGCTTTTTTCCTCCCATTTTTGGTTTAGTTCCAATACACACAAAGGGAATAAACATGTGTATAGCAAAGCATGTGCTACTGCAATCCTTTTCTGTGAGAAATACTTCATTTTCTAGAAAAATTTCAGGGGTGCCAACATTTAGGACCATGACTAAGTAGATGGAGCTACCATAATATTGTTTATCTTGTCATAACCTGACACACAGTAGGTACCCACCATAATCTACTCCATCCTCCCTTTAGAAACCACAGTAAGATCTCAGTGATACTCAGTCCTTTATAAAGAATTGGACTACAAGGTAGCACAAAAGAAAATATGGTGTTGTTGCCCATAGCAGCCACTTTCCTTAATATGTCTAAAGTCTCTTTCTTTGCTATAGGCAACAGTGCCATTTAGCGTGTACAAATTCACTCCACAAGCTCCAATATGTCAAATACAGGAGGCATAAAATTATAGAAACGTATGAACAACTACACAGGATCAAGGCCTAGAAAGGATAATGAGTAGGAAAACTATTACCACCACACAGTGAAAGTATCCGGCGGAACATTATCCCATGTCATGTGCCCAATTATCAGCAAATATTACCCAGTGTATAAGGCTCAGTGATCAGCAAATATTACCCAGTGTATAAGGCTCAGTGATCAGCAAATATTACCCAGTATAACAGGCTCAGTGATCAGCAATTACAACCCAGTATAATAGGCTCAGTGATCAGCAAATATTACCCAGTGTATAAGGCTTAGTGATCAGCAAATATTACCCAGTGTATAAGGCTTAGTGATCAGCAAATATTACCCAGTGTAATAAGCTCAGTGATCAGCAAATATTACCCAGTATAACAGGCTCAGTGATCAGCAATTACAACCCAGTATAATAGGCTCAGTGATCAGCAAATATTACCCAGTGTATAAGGCTTAGTGATCAGCAAATATTACCCAGTGTAATAAGCTCAGTGATCAGCAAATATTACCCAGTGTATAAGGCTTAGTGATCAGCAAATATTACCCAGTGTAATAAGCTCAGTGATCAGCAAATATTACCCAGTGTAATAAGCTCAGTGATCAGCAAATATTACCCAGTGTATAAGGCTTAGTGATCAGCAAATATTACCCAGTGTAATAAGCTCAGTGATCAGCAAATATTACCCAGTGTATAAGGCTTAGTGATCAGCAAATATTACCTAGTGTAATAAGCTCTGTGATCAGCAAATATTACCCAGTGTATAAGGCTTAGTGATCAGCAAATATTACCCAGTGTAATAAGCTCAGTGATCAGCAAATATTACCCAGTGTAATAAGCTCAGTGATCAGCAAATATTACCCAGTGTATAAGGCTTAGTGATCAGCAAATATTACCCAGTGTATAAGGCTCAGTGATCAGCAAATATTACCCAGTGTAATAAGCTCAGTGATCAGCAAATATTACCCAGTGTAATAAGCTCAGTGATCAGCAAATATTACCCAGTGTATAAGGCTTAGTGATCAGCAAATATTACCCAGTGTATAAGGCTTAGTGATCAGCAAATATTACCCAGTGTAATAAGCTCAGTGATCAGCAAATATTACCCAGTGTATAAGGCTCAGTGATCAGCAAATATTTCCCACTGTATAACGCTCAGTGATCAGCAAATATTTCCCACTGTATAACGCTCAGTGATCAGCAAATATTTCCCAATATAATAGGCTCAGTGATCAGCAAATATTACCCAGTGTATAAGGCTCAGTGATCAGCAAATATTACCCAGTGTATAAGGCTCAGTGATCAGCAAATATTACCCAGTGTATAAGGCTCAGTGATCAGCAAATATTACCCAGTGTATAAGGCTCAGTGATCAGCAAATATTACCCAGTGTAATAGATTCAGTGATCAGCAAATATTACCCAGTGTAATAGATTCAGTGATCAGCAAATATTACCCAGTGTAATAGATTCAGTGATCAGCAAATATTACCCAGTGTAATAGATTCAGTGATCAGCAAATATTACCCAGTGTAATACACATCATTTTGACAGGTTTAAATTCTTGTTCATAAGCTGAAAACTCCCTGTGTAATAGGGGCGTTTGGCCAATGAATGATGGTAGTTAAGGGCTACGAAAGTGATTGCTTGTAGGATCCTACCTGCACAATCACCAAGCCATGTAAATGCTATGGGATCAGTGCTTGTATTGTGGCAGTGGGCAACCAATATAAAAGGGCCTTAAAACTTAACTGATCCAGATCGCTGCAGTCTTAGGATAGGACAGTGGTATCAAACTGTGGCCCTCCAGATGTTGCAAAAACTCAACTCCCAGCTTGCCTGGATAGACACTGGCTGCAGCCAACAGCTGTCCGGGAATTCTGGGAGTTGAGGTTTTTCAACATCTGGAGGGCCACAGTTTGAGACCACTGGGCTTTGAACAGAGACCCTGCAGCCAGAGTGTAATCGCAGTTACACTTTGAATGTTGATGTATTGCAGTCACTGAAGACTAATAAATGAAAGCAATGGAATGGTTGCTATGGGCGACCACATTTATATTTTTTATTGTAGAATTTAACTCATTCAGATAAATGATGTATATAAAGAAATCTTATCTACTTGTCACAGTCACAAATTGAAAACATACATAAGTTTATACATAACAGCAATGGTCATCTATATAAAACCCGGGGATTACTTGGGATTTTGCCAACAGCAACCAAGCAGATTCCAGCTGTCACTGTGGGCTGGAAGACAAAGGCCAGATCTGGTCGCTATTGGGGGCAGGAGGTCCATGGAGAATGCAACAGAGGTGTATATGATCTGCACAGTGCACGTATGATCGTACAGAGGTGTATATATGACCATTCACAGTAAACGTATGATCATACAGAGGTGTATATATGACCATTCACAGTACACATTTGATCATACAGAGGTGTATATATGACCATTCACAGTACACGTATGATCGTACAGAGGTGTATATATGACCATTCACAGTACACGTATGATCGTACAGAGGTGTATATATGACCATTCACAGTACACGTATGATCGTACAGAGGTGTATATATGACCATTCACAGTACACGTATGATCGTACAGAGGTGTATATATGACCATTCACAGTACACGTATGATCGTACAGAGGTGTATATATGACCATTCACAGTACACGTATGATCGTACAGAGGTGTATATATGACCATTCACAGTACACGTATGATCGTACAGAGGTGTATATATGACCATTCACAGTACACATATGATCGTACAGAGGTGTATATATGACCATTCACAGTACACGTATGATCGTACAGAGGTGTATATATGACCATTCACAGTAAACGTATGATCATACAGAGGTGTATATATGACCATTCACAGTACACGTTTGATCATACAGAGGTGTATATATGACCATTCACAGTACACGTATGATCGTACAGAGGTGTATATATGACCATTCACAGTACATGTATGATCATACAGAGGTGTATATATGACCATTCACAGTACATGTATGATCATACAGAGGTGTATATATGACCATTCACAGTACATGTATGATCATACAGAGGTGTATATATGAACATTCACAGTACATGGTCATGCACAGTACATATACGATCGTGCAGGAGGTGTATATGATCTGCACAGTGCACGTATGGTCATGCAAAGGTGTATATATGACCATTCACAGTAAACGTATGATCGTACAGAGGTGTATATATGACCATTCACAGTAGACGTATTATCATACAGAGGTGTACATGATCATGCACAGTACATAAACAATTGTGCAGGTGTATGTATGATCACAGTACACATATGATCGTACAGAGGTGTACATTTTCATGCACAGTACACGTGAGATTGTGCAGAGGTGTATATATGATTGTGCAGAGGTGTATGTATGATTGCGCAGAGGTGTATGTATGATTGTGCAGAGGTGTATGTATGATTGTGCACAGTACATGTATGATCGTGTATGTATGATTGTGCACAGTACATGTATGATCGTGTATGTATGATTGAGCACAGTACATGTATGATCGTGTATGTATGATTGTGCACAGTACATGTATGATCGTGTATGTATGATTGTGCACAGTACATGTATGATCGTGTATGTATGATTGTGCACAGTACATGTATGATCGTGTATGTATGATTGTGCACAGTACATGTATGATCGTGTATGTATGATTGTGCACAGTACATGTATGATCGTGTATGTATGATTGAGCACAGTACATGTATGATCGTGTATGTATGATTGAGCACAGTACATGTATGATCGTGTATGTATGATTGTGCACAGTACATGTATGATCGTGTATGTATGATTGTGCACAGTACATGTATGATCGTGTATGTATGATTGAGCACAGTACATGTATGATCGTGTATGTATGATTGTGCACAGTACATGTATGATCGTGTATGTATGATTGTGCACAGTACATGTATGATCGTGTATGTATGATTGTGCACAGTACATGTATGATCGTGTATGTATGATTGTGCACAGTACATGTATGATCGTGTATGTATGATTGTGCACAGTACATGTATGATCGTGTATGTATGATTGAGCACAGTACATGTATGATCGTGTATGTATGATTGAGCACAGTACATGTATGATCGTGTATGTATGATTGTGCACAGTACATGTATGATCGTGTATGTATGATTGTGCACAGTACATGTATGATCGTGTATGTATGATTGTGCACAGTACATGTATGATCGTGTATGTATGATTGAGCACAGTACATGTATGATCGTGTATGTATGATTGTGCACAGTACATGTATGATCGTGTATGTATGATTGTGCACAGTACATGTATGATCGTGTATGTATGATTGTGCACAGTACATGTATGACCCAGGTCCATATATGACCCAGAAGAAAGTGACAGTTGGCGCTATAACTGTCACGGTCAGATAGTGGCCTCCAGAGGGGACAAGCGGCTCTGTGACAGTCCCATCACCGGATCCATCAGCTAGGCCCGGCCTCAGCCTGCGGGCTCCAGTAGCGCTCTGCCGGCAGCTCCCAGCCCCATCACCGCAGGCCCTGTTCCAGCATGAACCCCTGTGCCCCCCACCGCATCGCCGCGACGTCCAACCGCCTCCTCCTCCTGTAACTATCTCCATTCCCGGCCACTTCCAGACAAAAGCCGCCGCCACAGCGGCCGCCAGGGCCTCTCTTCTTCGGCGGCTCCCCGCGCTCCCGGCCGCCGCACTCCGGCTCTTCCTCCCGGCCTTCCCTGACACAGCTCGGAGCCCGGCCACGGAGGAGGAAGACCCCGAGTGGGGCCCAGACAAATAAGAAACACTCACCGCATGAATTTTCTTGTCTCGCAGAACCAAGATGGCTGTGTTTCCAACCCGGAGGATGCTGGGTGGGTGACCTTTCCCCTTTGACCCTCCGCCGTGACCCGCTCTCCTTCTCCTCCCTCCCTAACAACGGCAGCAGGTAACCAGGAAGCGGCCCGGGCCTAGATGGGGGGGATCGGCCTGCTGGTGCGGGGACTGCGCCTGCTCTCCGGTGCTCAGTAGCCCCCTCCTTCCTGTGCGTGCGCGGCGGGCGGGGGGAGGAGGAGGAAGCGGCCGTTTTGGCGGCTTCATTCACATCCCAGGCCAGAGAGGAGGAAGCTGCGCTGTACAGCGTCACTGTCTATGTCTGCGCTAATCTCTATAAGGGGGGCTGGCACACACTGTATTACCGGGACGACTCTGACACGACCACCTCCATGAGAAGACCAATACTTCTGTGACAGTTTTTATTGTACATTCTTTGAGGAGACCACCTTCCTAGAAGACACTTTTTGGTGGTCTCAGAGGGGTTTCCCCATATTACCGTACAGGTGGCAGGCTCTCCTCACACTCTCCATACTGGGGGAGATTTATCACAACCTGCCCAGAGGAAAAGTTGCTCATATTAACCAATCAGATCGCTTCTTTCATTTTTCAGATGCCTTTTCAAAATTGAAAGAAGCGATCTGATTGGTTGCTATGGGCAACTCAGGAACCTTTACTCTGGACAGGTTATGATAAATCTCCCCCATTGTTATTGTCTGTATTATGGAATATGAATAGTGTGCAGCTCTGTGCGCCACAGTCATTTTCCTAAATTATTCATTTCAATTTGGCAACTATACCCTAGAACAGGCGCCACTCTACCTGCCGTATCAATAGGGGATGAAGCCTCCTGCTCTGTATTCAGTATAAGACCCGGCATAATGTAGGATTGTGTACTAAATGGGGAAATACTGGGGACAACTGTCATGGAAAATGAGTCAAAAGTAAATCGACAGTAAATTTAGCTGCAGTGACCAGTGTCAGGCAGCTGCTGCCATGGGGTGCATCAATAGGGGCATAGATGCCCATGACAAGGAAATAATTCTACCGCTGTACAAATCACTGGTTAGACCACACATGGAATACTGTGTACAGTACTGGGCACCAGTGTACAAGAAAGATATAGTGGAGCTGGAGAGGGTCCAAAGACGGGCAACCAGAGTAATACGGGGAATGGGAGGACTACAGTACCCAGAAAGATTATCAGAATTGGGGTTATTTAGTTTAGAAAAAAGGCGGCTATGGGGAGACCTAATAACTATGTATAAATGTATCAGGGGGCAGTACAGAGATCTCTCCCATGATCTATTTATACCCAGGACTGTATCTATAACACAACAGCATCATCTACATCTAGAGCAGTGATTTTTAACCTTATTTTGCACAAGTACCCCTTGGCAGCCCATGTCCAAAAATAAAAACGTTACTGTGTCATTTACATAACTTTTTGACATGTCCAGACATGGCAAAAGTTTAGATCACACTGTGTCTCAGTCCCGAGATCCGCTGTGATCATGAGTTATATAGCCAGGTTAGGCTGGGTCCACACTACGTTTTGTCCCATACGGGAGCGCATACAGCAGGAGGGAGCTAAAACCTCGCGCTCCCGTATGTGACCGTATGCGCTCCCGTATGTCATTCACTTCAATGAGCCGACCGGAGTGAAACGTTCGGTCCGGTCGGCTCATTTTTGCGCCGTATGCGCTTTTACAACCGGACCTAAAACCGTGGTCAACCACGGTTTTAGGTCCGGTTGTAAAAGCGCATACGGCGCAAAAATGAGCCGACCGGACCGAACGTTTCACTCCGGTCGGCTCATTGAAGTGAATGACATACGGGAGCGCGAGGTTTTAGCTCCCTCCTGCCGTATGCGCTCCCGTATGGGACAAAACGTAGTGTGGACCCAGCCTTATATAGTAATGCACTTCATTCCCAGGCTGCCCCCAAAATCCGACTGATGTGCTCCATAGACTATAAGTGCCATAGGCCATGTTCACACGGCGGAATGTTTTCAATGGGATTCTTTTACATCGTGCACGCGGCGGAATTTCAGCTTCCACGACAAAAACATTTGCCTTAGGAAATTCCAAATCCAGCCTCTGTAGAAAGAATTGACATATCAATTCTTTCTGCGGAGTCCGCTCTGAAATAAATTATCTACGGATATGGCACATTTCCGAAAGGTTGCAGCGATGGCGTGTTCTTAGGGTACGCACTGTTTTTGGAATGTCAGTTGGAAGTTTTCTGTGTGGACATTCTGCAAATATTTCACTGTGTGAACATGGCCTTAGTCAGATATTGTGGCATGCCAGGGAGTGAAGCGCACTTCTTCACACTTCACCCAGCTATAACTCGCCCGACTGAGACCTGGTGAGATTTACACTTTTGACATGTCTGGACAACATATGAAAAGTTTATGTACAGCGGGTGAAATAAATATTGAACATGTCACCATTTTTCTCGCAAAGTATATTTCCAAAGGTGCTGCTGACATGAAGTTTTTACCAGATGTTAGGAACAACCCAAGTAATCCATACGAACAAAGAAACCAAAGCATATAAGATCAGAAAATAAGTTATGTGTAAGGCTAAGTTTCCACTTGTTTTTTTTTTTTTTTTATTGAAAAAACGCTGTGGCCAGATGTTAGCTGTAAATCAATGAAGAAACGCAAAATAGTTTTTCAACTTTGCGTTTTTCAGTTTGGCATTTTTAAAAATCCTTTTGGCGTTTTTTCACTTTTTTTTTTGCGTTTTTCAGCTCCTTGGCGGTTTTGCTAAGTCGCAGCATGTTAAGCCTATGGCATTATTTTCCCTGAAATAGTGGTGTTTTTCTCCCATAGAAGTCTATAAGAGTATAAAAAAAAACGACAAGAAAAACGCCACGTGGTTTGTAACTTTGGCGTTTTTGCAGGCGTTCTTTATTATTTTTTGGACTTTAGTAATCCAGAAAAGTGATTTTTAATAAAATTTCTTGGGTACCATTAAAAAAAAATTATAAAAAGATACAGTAGTGATGGCAAAAATAGTATTTAACGAAATTGATATTTTTTTTTATAACAAAATATTTAGTCATTTTAAAACAGGGATCAATTTATGCGGGCGGGCAGGGCACTAAAAAGGTAGCTGACAATAATAAAAATGTAGTGTGTTTGTTTTTCACTTTTCTTTATTTTTTACATTTTTTAGGTAGTACTACTACTCCCAGCATGAAACACACTGTTCCATGATGGGAGTAGTAGTACCTGTACTTCTGGCACCCGTTGCGATCCTTCTGTATAATGTATAGATGCGGCTGGCCGCTCTTCTATGGTCCCCTGCACTACCGTATATGTGCACATATTCCTATTTCCCGCAGAGAGCTGTGATTGGCCAGATGGTTCCAGCCACTCACAACTCTGGGAAATATGAATAGGTGTATATATATATATATACGTCAGTGCAGGGGACCATAGAAGAGCGGCTGCCTGCATCCATACATTATACAGGAGGATCGCAGTGGGTGTCAGGAGTGATACCCACTGTGATCTTTCCTTAACTGCAGGTACTACTGCTTCCAACATGAAGCACACTCTGCTCCATGCTGGGAGCTGTAGTACCTGAATTAATAGACAGATCACAACAGGTGTCAGAAGTTACACTCGCTGCGATCTGTCTATTAATGCGGGTACTACAGCTCCCAGCAGAATGTGCTCCATAATGGGAGTATTAGTACCTTTTCACCGAAAACAAGTTCTAACTTAGTGTACCATTAAGAAGTCACCGAAGAAAACACTAATACATAACTTTTATTAGATATAATCTAAAAATGGGGAAAATGTGCCCCAAGACCATCAAAACAAAGCAATAGAAAAAATACACACTGTATCAAAAATATGAAGTGACAAATATGACCTCGATGCAGGTTCAAGTCAGTTCATACAAAAACTGTGATAAGTAAAATATTAAATCCCTATCAACATCACACTCGGTTAGAAATTGAAATATCCACAACGCCTAGATAAAGGAGGGGGTATAGGTGGGGGTAGAAAAGGGGAAGGACCTAGGGAGACAATAGGCCGATTGTGGTGGTTGGCCACTACCTGTCATAACCCTGATACCCCCTGTTCTATACCTAACCCTAGGCGGAGTAGACGCTCCGGAACCTAGTCTATTCTGTCACCTAATCGCCCTGATATAAGACAATAGGGGAAGGTGCTAACTGTCTCACTGGGGAGCCCTGTGTAGCTAAAAGGACAGGGATGGATGGCCCTACCTTTTGTATAGTAGATATTCACATTTAATGTGAGACTTCACCCTAGGGTGAAAGGAATAATAGACAGTCTATCAGATTGATGTTAGACTTAATATAGTATAGATGGTACTGCTTCACACCAAATTATCTGTGTCTCTTATATATACAAATATATCTCTATAGTCGAGACATACTCAATATACTGTATATGCAGTGGCCCGCAGGGCCTAGTTGATGGCAACACAATTGGACCAGTTGTAGTACCCCCGGAGGATACATATAAACCACAGCTTATTCACTACAATCCGTCCACAGAATGAATAATAAATGCGCCATGCGCATTTGTGGACTAAATTAGGGGTTGCATAGGGGTGGACATAGGGGTATTCTACGCCAGTGATTCAAACAGGGTGCCTCCTGCTGTTGCTAAACCTCAAGCATGCCTGGACAGTCAGTGGCTGTCCGGAAATGCTGGGAGTTGTTTTGCAACAGCTGGATGCTCTGTTTTGGAAACCCTGCCGTACGATACGTTTTCATTTTTATTGGGGGAGGAGACCGTGTAAGGGGGTGTATATGTAGTGTTTTACCCTTTATTTTGTGTTAGTGTAGTGTTTATAGGATACATTCGCACTGGCAGAGGTTTATGGTGAGTTTCCCGCTAGGAGTTTGCGCTGCGGCTGAAAATTTGCCGCAGCTCACACTTGAAGCAGGAAACTCACTGTAAACACACCCGTGTGAATGTACCCTGGGGGGGGGGGGGGGGCAAACCTCCAGCTGCTGCAAAACTACAACTCCCAGCATGCACTGACAGACCGAACATGCTGATAGTTGTACTTTTAGCAACAGCTGGAGGCACACTGGTTGGAAAACCTACAGTTAGGTTCTGTTACCTAATTCAGTATTTTCCAACCAGTATGCCTCCAGCTGTTGCAAAACTACAACTCCCAGCATGTACTGATTGCCGAAGGGTATGCTGGGAGATGTAGTTATGACACAGCTGGAGGTACGCAACTACAACTCCCAGCGTGCCGAGACAACTGTTTGGGCAAGCTGGAAGTTGTAGTTTTGCAAGATCTGAAGGGCCACAGTTTAGAAACCACTGCACAGTGATCTCCAAACTGTGGCCCTCCAGATGTTGCAAAACTACAAATCCCAGCATGCCCAGACAGCAAACTGCTGTGTGTGCATGCTGGGAGTTGTAGTTTTGCAAGATCTGGAGGGCTACAGTTTAGAGACTACTGTATAGTGGTCTCAGACTCTAGCCCTCCAGATGTTGCTAGGCAACTCACCGGCTTCCGCAGGATCCAGGGAGCCGCATCGTCGCCCGCTGCCGCCGCCAATGGGTAAGTAGACCTTCGGCACCGGTCCCTGTCGGTTTCCGAACGTTAACCCCCCCCCTGCCCCCGATCTGCTATTGGTCGTCGCTTCTGAAGGACCAATAGCAGGGATAGGAGGGGTGGAACCCCTGCCACTTCACTCCTATCCCTTCAGGGGGATCGTGGGTGTCTTGGACAACCCTGTTCCCCCTTATTTTCCGGGTCAATGATTTCAGCAGACATCCCGTTCCGATCACCGCCAAGTGAGCTGCAGTGATCGGAAATGTGGAGGGCGTACAGGTACGCCCCCTGTCCTTAAGTGACAGGATGCGAGGGTGTATCCATACACCCTCTGTCCCCAACAAGTTAAGTTCAATGTTTTGTTAATCTGAATTGTATGTGATGGATCAGAACACAATGGTCTAAATTGGTGAAGTGAAATGAGAAAAATATATAAATAAAACTATTGTTTTGAAATAGAAAACAGAAAAATTGCATGTGCGTATGTATTCACCCCCTTTGTTAGGAAGCCCATAAAAAGCTCTGGTAAAACAAAGTCCCATAATTAGTGAAATGATGTCCACCTGTGTGCAATCTAAGTGTCACATGATCTGGCATTACATATACACATCTTTTTTTAAATGCCCCAGAGGCTGCAACACCTAAGCAAGAGGCATCAGTAACCAAACACTGCCATGAAGACCAAGGAACTCTCCAAACAAGTAAGGGACAATGTTGTTGAAAAGTACAAGTCAGGGTTAGATTATAAAAAAATATCCAAATCTTTGATGATCCCCAGGAACACCATGAAATCTATCATCACAAAAATAGATCCGGTTATTGATACTATGTCCTATGGCCACCGCAATATTACCACCAAAAAAGAGGCCACAAGGTAACCATGAATGAAAGAATCAATATAACAACTTTATTAAACATGTATAAAATTGACATACAGCATTAAAAACTCATAAAGGCAAAGCCAGTATCAAGAAAGAAAAGATGAGGGGTATACTCCAGAGTATCCAGGGCAGGTAGCAGGGACACAAACATTGAATATATGGGAGCCTAAGTATGATTCAATTAAGGGTGGCTGCATACAACAAGCATGGATATATACATATAAAGGCACTAATAAACACCATGTATAGATAGCATAATGAAAAAGCATAGGTATAGGAAACAAGTTGTGCACCCTGTATGGAGATACCTAACCTCAGCCCCAAACACACGTTTTCACCCATTTGCTTCGTCAGGGGGTGTGTATACAGACACTAGTGGGGAGGGTGTACATATATCACACAGCATCCAATCACACACTTCACAGCTAAGATGGACGTCCCAATCAACCAATCATACCTCAGCCTGACCCCAGTTATCCTGAATCGCGGGAATTAGGTAAAAGTTGCGTCACATATGCACACGCTGAGCGACGTCACCAAGAGGTTTACCCACTGACCGGAGTGTGCAGTAACAGGTAGTATCGCGGGATATCACAGAGTAAGTGACTGCCCCCTCAGTAACATGACACGTCTAAGCACGTCATCAAGATACGTCATGATGGGGCAGGTCTTGCGCTAGAAGAATCACAGGGTGAATCAGGACACATGCGCATCAAGGCAGGAGGACCGGTGATGGTCATGTGAGCAGGGGAAATCGTGATAGAGCTCCATCATGGAAGAAGCAAAACTGAATAGAGGATTAACCCATACATGGCAAGAGTAAAGAGAAAGGTACAATCATGCACAAAGATAATAATAAATGAGTGCTTAGTTAAGATAAGTATGTAGACCATAAGTGAAGTGATACAACAGTGCAAAACAGGAACATGATCAAGTGAAGAGGTGTGATCGTGACACTCACCAACATGAAAAAGAGATGAAACGCATAAAGACCATAACTGCTTATAAACCTCTGAAAAAAATGATAAGTAAATGAAAAAAAAAAAATATTGAGTAATATTGTCACTGGCTGTGTGATTAACGAGTGTATAAGGATGAAAAAAGAATTGAATGTGAGTAAAAAGTGAATGTTGATAAAGTCATGTATGATAATGTGGTATCTAGATATAAATATATTGTGTATGGTATATACGCTAGAACTATTAACCCAACCTGTAAAGGTGTAAATACTGTATAAAATTAAGCAAAAGAGTATCTAAGCGCCAACCAATGAAGTGAATAAGAATTTTGTAATGCATATGTGTGGACAGTGTATAGACCCAAAACTATCCCCTGAGGGGGGGGGGGGGGGGATGTTGCAAAGTGCATGTGATGATGTGCAATGTATATGCAACCAACATATTCACATAAAAATTAGTAAAATTTATAAAATTGTGATAACACATGTGTGTATAAATAGAAGTATAAAAAATCAAAATATAAAAGATCCATAAAGGCTCAGGGACAGCTGACATAGTATAAAGACATTGATTATCTATAGGAGGAGGGTTTATTCTACAAGGTGCACAATCTGCTGTAACAGGGTAAGTATACCTACTGGGATGTAGGGCAATAATAGAAAGAGGAGAGGAGGGAGGGAATGGAGATGGACGTCAATATTATTGAAGCTGGATGCCTGTGGAGAAAGATAGGTGTGACGGAAGGAGAAGTCACTTTTGGCGGAGTCAGTCCGTCACAATAGGAAAAGAAGAAAAACATAAAATTAAAATCATCAAATAAAAACAAGTTAAAACCCTAGTCCCATCAGGAGGTAAATTGCCAGACCAGCACTTTGTCAACGCATACAGTAAGTACTCAAATAACCATTCCGGGAAGATTGAGGGTGGAATTACAAAAATGGCGCAAAGTTGTTGTACTCGTAGAGGCCAAGTGGATGAAGGGTTCTAAGACGGAAGATCCATCTAGTCTCCAACTGTGCTAACCGTGTCTTCTATTCACTAATCCCCATAAACACTCTGTCAATCCCTCTTACCTTGAATCCACTTGGAATACAATCATGGTACTGTCTGTAGTGTTTCGGGATGGTTGTGAGTTGGGATGGATCTTCAGTATCTTTCACAGCCAGAATTCCTAGTACATGTTCCCTTGTCCTTTTGAGTTCCCTGGTGGTCATCCCTATATATATGAAACCACATGGGCAGGTAGCATAATAGATAACACCACTTGTGTCACATGAAATCGTGTGGGTAATCTTGAATGTACGGGTCCCACTTGAATTTGTGAAAGCAAGTTCTGAACTCACATTCGGGCATGCAACGCATTTACCACATGAGCGACATCCACATCTCTGCCTCCCTGATCCAAAGATGCCCGTGTTTTTAGGACCCGTATAGTAACTACGTACCAGGGTATCTCATAGATTGGATGCTCTTTGAAATGTAATGGAGGGTTTCTCAGGTAGGTAAGATGCTTAGGGTGGGATTCATAGGTAAGATGATCCAATGTTTCCGTAATATGTCATGTTCTTGTGGAACCTGGGCATGAAAAGAAGAAATTAATCTCACCTGATTGTCTCTTGTTGTTCTTGGCTTAGGTTGGAGTAATACCTCACATTTTGTATGTTTAGTGTGTGATACCCTTGATCAAATTCTGTGGGTGGGAAGACTGGGCATGAAGTAATTCATTTGTTGCAGTAGGTTTTCTGTATAAATCCGTCTGTACATACCCTTGTTCATCAGTATAGAATGAAATGTCAAGAAAGTCCATCCTATCCCTTCCTGCCTTATAGGTCAATTTAATGTTTAGGTGATTGTTGTTAAGATGATGTATGAATTGCTGGAGTTCATCCATCGAGCCTTTCCAAATGAAGAGAATGTCGTCTATAAACCTAGACCACAGCTGGACCCTGTTAACAAGAGGAAGGTGGTCAAAAACGGGGCCAAAAACAGATTTGCATATGCGGGCGCACATGGAGCACCCATTGCAGTACTTTGTGTCTGCAAATACAATTTTTTTTTGAACAACAAGAAAGAGTGCAAACCTTAATAGATCTAGTATGAGCTCACCTCGTTTCTCATCCAGTTCAGACATCATCAAGAAATGTTATACGGCGGCCAATCCATCATTATGACGTATAGAGGTGTAGAGGGATTCAACATCGCATGTCACTAGTAGCATATCGTCCTCCAGTTGGATATTTTCCATCTTGCGCAAAGCATCAGTGGTGTCTTTAACCCCTTCAGGACCAAGCCCATTTTGGCCTTAAGGACCAGAGCGTTTTTTGCACATCTGACCACTGTCACTTTAAACATTAATAACTCTGGAATGCTTTTAGTTATCATTCTGATTCTGAGATTGTTTTTTCGTGACATATTCTACTTTAACATGGTGGTAAATTTTTGTGGTAACTTGCATCCTTTCCTTGTGAAAAATCCTAAAATTTGATGAAAAATTTGAAAATTTTGCATTTTTCTAACTTTGAAGCTCTCTGCTTGTAAGGAAAATGTATATTACAAATAAAAAAAATTTTTATTCACATATACAATATGTCTACTTTATGTCTGCATCATAAAAGTGACGAGTTTTTACTTTTGGAAGACACCAGAGGGCTTCAAAGTTCAGCAGCAATTTTCCAATTTTTCACAAAATTTTCAAACTCACTATTTTTCAGGGACCAGTTCAGGTTTGAAGTGGATTTGAAGGGTCTTCTTATTAGAAATACCCCACAAAAGACCCCATTATAAAAACTGCACCCCCCAAAGTATTCAAAATGACATTCAGTCATCATTTTAACCCTTTAGGTGTTTCACAGGAATAGAAGCAAAGTGAAGGAGAAAATTCACAATCTTCATTTTTTACACTCGCATGTTCTTGTAGACCCAATTTTTAAATTTTTACAAGGGGTAAAAGGAGAAAATGTATACTTATATTTGTAGCCCAATTTCTCTCGAGTAAGCACATACCTCATATGTCTATGTAAAGTGTTCGGCGGGCGCAGTAGAGGGCTCAGAAGGGAAAGAGCGATAAGGGGATTTTGGAGAGTACGTTTTTCTGAAATGGTTTTTGGGGGCATGTTGCATTTAGGAAGCCCCTATGGTGCCAGAACAGCAAAAAATCCTCACATGGCATACCATTTTGGAAACTAGACCCCTTGAGGTACGTAACAAGGAATAAAGTGAGCCTTAATACCCCACAGGTGTTTCACGACTTTTGCATATGTAAAAAAAAAAAAAATGTTTTCACTAAAATGTGTGTTTCCCCCCAAATTTCAAATTTTTCCAAGGGTCAATAGCAGGAAATACCCCCCAATATTTGTAACCCCTTCTCTTCTGAGTATGGAGGTACCCCATAAGTTGACCTGAAGTGCACTATGGGTGAACTACAATGCTCAGAAGAGAAGGAGTCATATTTGGCTTTTTGAGAGCAAATTTTGCTCGGGGGGCATGTCGCATTTAGGAAGCCCCTATGGTGCCAGAACAGCAAAAAATACCCACATGGCATACCATTTTGGAAACTAGACCCCTTGAGGAATGTAATAAGGAATAAAGTGAGCCTTATTACCCCACAGGTGTTTCATGACTTTTGCATATCTAAAAAAAAAAAAAAAAAATTTCCACTAAAATGTGTTTCCCCCCTAATTTCACCTTTTTGCAAGGGTTAATAGCAGAAAATACCCCCCAAAATTTGTAACCCCATCTCTTCTGAGTATGGAGGTACCCCATAAGTTGACCTGAAGTGCACTATGGGCGAACTACAATGCTCAGAAGAGAAGGAGTCATATTTGGCTTTTTGAGAGCAAATTTTGCTCGGGGGGCATGTCGCATTTAGGAAGCCCCTAAGGTGCCAGAACAGCAAAAAAAAACACACATGGCATACCATTTTGGAAACTAGACCCCTTGAGGAACGTAACAAGGGGTACAGTGAGCATTTGCCCCCCACTGGTGTCTGACAGATCTTTGGAACAGTGGGCTGTACAAGTTTTCATTTTCATGGACCACTGTTCCAAAGATCCGTCAGACACCTGTGGGGGGTAAATTCTCACTGCACCCCTCATTACATTCCATGAGGGGTGTCGTTTCCGAAATGGGGTCACATGTGGGGTTTTGTTTTTTTTGCGTTTGTCAAAACCGCTGTAACAATCAGCCACCCCTGTGCAAATCACCTCAAATGTACATGGTGCGCTCTCCCTTCTGGGCCTTGTTGTGCGCCCCCAGAGCACTTTGCGCTCACATATGGGGTATCTCTGTAGTCGGGAGAAATTGCGTTACAAATTTTGGGGGGCTTTTTTCCCTTTTACCTCTTGTGAAAATGTAAAGTATAGGGCAACATCAGCATGTTAGTGTAAAAAATAAAAAAATTTTACACTAACATTCTGGTGTAGACCCCAACATTTCCTTTTCATGAAGGGTTAAAGAAGAAAAAGCCCCCCAAACCTTGTAACGCAATTTCTCCCGAGTACAGCGATACCCCATATGTCGCCCTAAACTGTTGCCCTGAAATACGACAGGGCTCCAAAGTGAGAGCGCCATGTGCATTTGAGGCCTAAATTAGGGATTTGCATAGGGGTGGACATAGGGGTATTCTACGCCAGTGATTCCCAAACAGGGTGCCTCCAGCTGTTGCAAAACTCCCAGCATGCCTGGACAGTCAACGGCTGTCCGACAATACTGGGAGTTGTTGTTTTTCAACAGCTGGAGGCTCTGCTTTGGAAACAGTGGTGTACCGGACGTTCTTATTGGGGGAGGGGGGCTGTGTAAGGGTATGTGTATATGTAGTGTTTTTAACTTTTTATTTTATTTTGTGTTAGTGTAGTGTAGTGTTTTTAGGGTACAGTCACATGGGCGGGGGATTACAGCGAGTTTCCCAGCGCAAAATTTGCTGCATCTCAAGATGCGAGAAACCCACTGTAAAAGCCTCGCCCATGTGAATGTACCCTGTACATTCACGGGGGTGGCGTGGCGGGGGGGGCTTGCATCAGCTGTTGCAAAACCACAACTCCCAGCATGCATGGTCTGTTAGTGCATGCTGGGAGTTATAGTTTTGCAACAGCTGGAGGCACACAGGTTAGGAAACACTGAGTTAGAAACAGACAATGTTTCCCAACCAGTGTGTCTCCAGTTGTTGCAAAACTACAACTCCCAGCATGCCCAGACAGCTGAAGGGCATGCTGGGAGTTGTAGTTCGGCAACATCTGAAGGGCCAGATGTTGCTGAACTAAAACTCCCAGCATGCCTGGACAGTCAGTGCATACTGGGAGTTGTAGTTTTGCAACAGCTGGAAGAGCACAGATTGGAGACCATTATACAATGGTCTCCAAACTGAGGCCATCCAGATGTTGCAAAACTACAACTCCCAGCATGCATGGTCTTTTAGTGCATGCTGGGAGTTATAGTTTTGCAACAGCTGGAGGCACACAGGTTAGGAAACACTGAGTTAGAAACAATGTTTCCCAACCAGTGTGTCTCCAGCTGTTGCAAAACTACAACTCCCAGCATGCCCAGACAGCTGAAGGGCATGCTGGGAGTTGTAGTTCGGCAACATCTGAAGGGCCAGATGTTGCTGAACTAAAACTCCCAGCATGCCTGGACAGTCAGTGCATGCTGGGAGTTGTAGTTTTGCAACAGCTGGAAGAGCACAGATTGGAGACCATTATACAATGGTCTCCAAACTGAGGCCATCCAGATGTTGCAAAACTACAACTCCCAGCATGCCCAGACAGCCAAAGGCTGTCTAGGCATGCTGGGAGTTGTAGTTTTCAGACTCCTAGAAGCAGCAGTGAAGATCTTCACTGCTGCCTCTGAGGACCACATACTTACCCGTCGCTGCTCGTCCACGTGGCCGGTCCCGCGCTGCTCCTCGGTCCCGCCGCTGGATCAGGTAAGTCCGCCGGTCCCCACGTGTTCCCCCCGAATGCCGCAGGTCCCCGCGAGCCCCTGCAGCCTTCGTCCCCCGTTCTGCCCGACTTCCAGGGGCGGGCAGTGCGGGGGATCTGAACTTTCACCCCAGATCACTGTGATTGGTCCACAGGGACCAATCACAGTGATCGCTGACCAGGACCATCAATTGATGGTCCTGGGGGTGAAGCAGAAGTTGTCCCCTGCTGGAAACAGCGGGACTTCTGCCAGTTAACCCGTGCGATGCTGCGCATCGCCGGGTTAACTGCATGTCATTTATAAACGCCGGGATGCGCGAACGCACTGCACAACCCGGCGTTTATATATGACATTCTGCGGGAAGGGGTTAAAGTATGATGGCAACGTTTCCACAATAGGTCTTAAATTATGGTCGATAAATTAGCTCGCATAAACTGTTGCGGCCTGACACTATTGGCCTACCTGGAGGGATGCTTACTTGTTTATGCACCTTTGGAAGAAGATACAGTTTAGCGATGATTGGTTTGTCCCGGATTAGGCTTCTCTTTTGTTTGGGTGTGATGGTACCTGTTTCCTCGGCTCCTGAAAGAATAATTAATAGTTCCCCCTTAAATTAATTTAATGGATTAAAGGTAAGTTTTCTGTAACGTGTGATATCTCTTAGTTGTCTAAAGGCCTCTTTTTCATACATCTCAATTGGCCATAGAACTATGTTGCCCCCTTTATCCGAGGGTTTAACCCCTTAAAGACGCAGGACGTATATTTACGTCCTGCGCCGACTCCCGCGATATGAAGCGGGGTCGTGCTGTGACCCCGCATCACATCGCGTCGGTCCCGGCGCTCATCAACGGCCGGGACCCGCGGCTAATACCACACATTGCCGATTGCGGCAATGTGCGGTATTAACCCTTTAGAAGCGGCGGTCAAAGCGAAAGTATCCCGGCTAGTCAGTCAGGCTGTTCGGGACCGCCGCAGTGAAATTGCGGCGTCCCGAACAGCTTACAGGATACCGGGAGGGCCCTTACCTGCCTCCTCGGTGTCCGATCGACGAATTACTGCTCCGTGCCTGAGATCCAGGCAGGAGCAGTCAAACGCCGATAACACTGATCACAGGCGTGTTAATATACGCCAGTGATCTGTGTAAGAGATCAGTGTGTGCAGTGTTATAGGTCCCTATGGGACCTATAACACTGCAAAAAAAAGTTAAAAAAAAAAGTGTGAATAAAGGTCATTTAACCCCTTCCCTAATAAAAGTTTGAATCACCCCCCTTTTTCCATAAAAAGAATAAAACAGTGTAAATAAAAATAAACATATGTGGTATCGCCGCGTGCGTAAATGTCCAAACTATAAAAATTATATTGTTAATTAAGCCGCACGGACAATGGCGTACACGTAAAAAAATTCCAAAGTCCAAAAAAGCGTATTTTGGTCACTTTTTATACCATTAAAAAATGAATAAAAAGTGATCAAAATGTCCGATCAAAACAAAAATCATACCAATAAAAACTTCAGATCACGGTGCAAAAAATGAGCCCTCATATCACCCTGTATGTGGAAAAATAAAAAAGTAATAGGGGTCAGAAGATGACATTTTTAAATGTATAAATTTTCCTGCATGTAATGATTTTTTCCAGAAGTACGACAAAATCTAACCTATATAAGTAGGGTATCATTTTAACCGTATGGACCTATAGAATAATAATAAGGTGTAATTTTTACCGAAATATGCACTGCGTAGAAACCGAAGCCCCCAAAATTTACAAAATGGCGTTTTTCCTTCGATTTTGTCGCACAATGATTTTTTTTTCCGTTTCGCCATGAATTTTTGGGTAAAATGACTAATGTCACTGGAAAGTAGAATTGGTGACGCAAAAAAATAAGCCATAATATGGATTTTTAGGTGGAAAATTTAAAGGCTTATTATTTTTAAAAGGTAAGGAGGAAAAAATGAAAGTGCAAAAATGGAAAAACCCTGAGTCCTTAAGGGGTTAAAGTGGAATAGTGTTCCACAACTCCAGTGTCTGCCAGATCTTTCTGGAGGGATTGTGCAGTCAAACGTGGGTTTTGAATTGTTTTTCTCACAATCCTGCGAGCTGTTCTGTCTGATATTTTTCTTGGTCTTCCAGATCTTGCTTTAACTTCCACTGATCCTGATGACTGCAATTTCTTAATTACATTCCGAACAGAGGATATTGACATCTGAAAACATTTTGCTATCTTCTTATAGCCTTCTACAGCTTTGTGAGCGTCAACTATTTTCACTTTCAGATTTCTAGACAACTGCTTAGAAGAACCCATGGTGCTGATTGTTGGGGAATGGTCAGATGAGTCTGGGCATTTAAGACTTTTGAGATTGACATCACCTGGTCTTCCCAGATGATGATTGAGAACAATCCATGACACTGGCAGGTCTCAGCTATGCAAAGGGGGAAGTGCATGCTATAAATTCTTGTAACACTCACGTTTCTGAAGACAGGAACTCCGGTGTATGTGGATCTGCTGGACCTGTGTGGCAGATTACTCGGACCGTACCAGGGAGTGGATTCTAAGGTGCCACTGGTTTTCACCAGAGCCCGCCACAAAGCGGGATGGGCTTGCAGCTGCAGGTGACATCCCGGGACGCTATCCCTGGCACGGCTCAACCACACAGGCAATTGAGGAGATGCGAGACACAGGAGGGATGAGGCAAATCGTAGTCTGGATAGCAGAAGTTCAGGGCAGGTGGCACAGTAGCGTAGTCAGGACGTAGCAGGAGTTCAGTAGGCAGGCGGCAGAGGAGCAGGGTGAAGTCACAAAAACAGGAGATCTGGTACACGGCAAGGCAATACAATGGAACGCTTTCTCTAGGGCACAAGGCAACAAAGATCCGGCAGAGAACTGAGGAGGGTGGAGGAATTTATAAACAAGCCACAGGTGGATTACACTAATGAGCATACTGGCCCTTTAAATCTTAAAGGGGTACTCCGCCCCTAGACATCTTATCCCCTATCCATAGAATAGGGGATAAGATGTCAGATCACTGCGATCCCGCTGCTGGGGAGCCCCTGGATCCTCGCTGTCACAGCACAGAGCGAATTCGCTCTGCACGTAATGACGGGCAATACAGGGGCCAGAGCATTGTTACGTCACGGCTCCGCCCCTCGGGATGTCACGGCCCGCCCCTTTCAATACAAGTCTATGGGAGGGGGCGTGGCGGTCATCACGCCCCCTCCCATAAACTTGCATTAAGGGGACGAGGGGCGGAGCCATAATGTCACGCTGCTCCGTCCCCTATATTACCCGTCATTACGCACAGAGTGAACTCGCTCTGTGCTGTAATGATAGCGGGGTGCCACAGCGGGGATCCCGGGGCTCCCCAGCAGCGGGACCGCGGCGATCTGACATCTTATCCCCTATCCTTTGGATAGGGGATAAGATGTCTAGGGGCGGAGTACCCATTTAAAGCTCCGGTGCGCGCATGCCCTGAGGGACAGGGACCCGCACGCTGGAGCAGAGAGGCGGAGGCAGAGAAGGGGAAACACCCGGAGAGTGACGGACTGGGGCTCGCATGCGGGCGTGTCCCGTGATGCGAGTCCCAGCCCCGTCGGCAGCCGAAGGTAAGGGGACCATGCGATCACAGCCAGCGTGTGTGGCCGGAGCGCATAGCGTTACAGAGAAAATTTCTGAGTAGGTCACGATCTCTCCTCAGGACCGTAACCCTCCCAGTCGACCAAAAAAAATTGTTTACCTCTCACAGTTTTTGCAGCAAGAATCTGTTTAACTTTGTAGACGTCAGATGAGCCGGAGACAGGTGTTGGGACAGGATTCTTCTGAGAGAACTGGTTTACGACAAGAGGCTTGAGGAGAGAGACGTGGAAGGAATTGGGAATACGTAATGTAGCATGTAGACGGAGTTTGTAAGAGACAGGATTGATCTTTTGTAGAATCTGGAAGGGACCAAGGTAGCGGGGACCGAGCTTGTAACAGGGGATCTTGAAGCGGATGTATTTGGATGAAAGCCACACCATGTCACCAGGAGAGAAGGACGGAGGAGGTCTTCTACCTTTATCTGCTTGTGCTTTCATGCGTGAAGAAGCCTGGGACAACGACTTTCGGGTCTGTTGCCAGATGGTGGAGAAGTCACGGACCAGCTCATCAACAGCAGGCACACCGGAGGAGACTGAAAGGGGAAAAAGAGAACGGAGATTGTGTTCGTAGACAACAAAAAAGGGAGACGATTAATAATCCTTAAGATTATATGAGAATTCAGCCCAGGGGGGAAGGTTGACCCAATCAAAATGCCAAAGATAAGTCTCAAGGATTTGATTAACCCTCTCCACCTGATCGTTGGACTGAGGGTGGTAGGCCTAGGAGAAGTCCAGATTGATGTCCAGACGGTAACAAATGGCTTGCCAGAACTTAGAGACCACCACGACCCAGATGACAGTGTTATTATGAGAAGGTGGCATATCGGTGATGAAATCCATGGTGATATGGGACCAGGGAGTCTCTGGAATGGGTAAAGGCTGTAAGAGTCCTGCAGGTCTTTGTCGAGGAGTTTTATCAGGGGCACATGTTACACAGGACCGAACAAAATCAGAAACATCACATTCAAGATGGGGCCAACCGTAGTGCCGGGAAATAAGAAGTAGGGTCTTGCGTATTCCAGGATGTCCTGCTGTCAATGAAGAATGACCCCATTTCAGGACCTTGCCTCTCAATCTGGCGGGCACAAAGGATTTTCCCGGAGGAACTTGCTGAATCTCGGCAGGAGCAGCAGAAATCAAACGGTCAGGAGGAATAATATGCCTAGGCGTGGAATCCAAACCAATGACGTCAGAGGACCTTAAGAGAGCATCAGCCCTGATGTTCTTGTCTGATGGACGTAAGTGAATGAAGAAGTTGAACCTGGAAAAGAACAGTGATCATCTTGTCTGGCGGGGGTTCAAACGCTGAGCAGACTGAAGGTATAGAAGATTCTTATGATCGGAGTAGATGCTGACCGGATGAGAAGAACCTTCCAATAAATGTCGCCATTCTTCCAAAGCTAGCTTGATAGCAAGAAGTTCACGATCTCCAATGGAGTAATTCCTTTCAGCAGGAGAGTAAGTCTTGGAGAAGAACCCACAAGTTACACTCTTGCCCTTGGCGTTTTTCTGAGTGAGAACGGCACCCGCTCCAATAGATGAGGCATCAACCTCCAAAGCAAAGGGCCTCTCTGGATCAGGTCTTGTAAGCACCCGAGCAGAGGCAAACACAGACTTTAAATGGGAAAAGGCCTCTTCAGCCTCTTGAGGCCAAGATTTAGGATTAGATGCCTTTTTAGTGAAAGCCACAATAGGAGCAACCAAGGATGAAAAAATGGGAATTATGACTTATATTTCTGTTTTCTTGAATCATCACATCAGCACCTCACATGAGTTTGCCCCCATTGATCCTAAAGGAACAGGAAGCACAAAGAGGTTAAAAAGCCCCTCCCCAGACAACCCCTCAGCGTTTTCAAATTAATTAAGAAACCTACATGCATAATAAACATACGTACACAACTTAGGGAGGGATTAAAGGGTGCTGATGGGATGATTCAAGAAAACAGGATTGTCGGTAGGTCCTAATTCCCATTTTTCACCTCATCATCACATCAGCACCACACATGAGACATACCAGATAAATAATGTCAAGGGAGGGACCACAGCTTGCAGCACTTTCTGTCCAAAGGCCAAATCTTGAGACGAGGCTACATTCAATTTATAGTGTTTAAAGAAGGTGTGAGGTGTAGACCAAGTTGCCACCCTGCAAATCTGTTCTAAAGAGGCAGAAGGCTTTTCATCCCAGAAGACCGACATTGCTCTTGTTGAGTGGGCTTTTAGATGCTCCGGAACTTGATTTCCAGATCTTCTGTAAGCTTCAGAGATAGCTGACTTGACCCATCTAGCAATAGAGGCTTTAGAAGCTTTCTTCCCCTTGTTAGGGCCTTGAAACTGAATAAAACTTCCTCCAATCCTTTGATTGCTCTAGATAAAGAAGGATTGTCCTTCTCACGTCCAGGAAATGGAATAATTCTTCTTTCTTGTTTTTTGGAGAGTTACAGAAGGTGGGAAGGATGATGTCTTGAGACCTACGAAAATCTGTCACTACTTTTGTTAGGAAAGCCGGATTTAGTTTTCGAATAATCCTGTCTTTAAGGACAGTTAGGTAAGGTTCTTCAATGGATAATGCCTGAATTTCACTCACCCTTCTTGTGGTTGTAATGGCTGTCAAGAAAACTGCTTTCCAGGTAAGACACTTTATTGAAGAATCAGAAAGTGGTTCAAAAGGTTCCTTTGTGAGACCAGTAAGGACTAGATTTAGATCCCAAGGTGGTGATATATTTGATATTTTGGGTTTCAATCTGGCCACAGCCCTAAAGAATCTTCTAATCCACTTGTGGTCAGCAATATTTGAGTAAAAAAAACAACAACCCGAAGCTGATGCCTGTACTTTTAAAGTACTAGTAGATAACCCTTTGTCCAGACCGTCTTGAAGAAAATTAAGTATATGAGGGATATTAGGATTCAAGGGATCCGGAGTACAGGAACCACACCAGGAGACAAATTTTTTCCATTGTTTCCAGTAAATTGCCGAAGTTGTAGGTTTTTTATTTTTCAAAAGAGTATCAATAACTCTGAGAGAGACCCTTTTGATTTAAAATCGACTGCTCAAGAGCCAAGCTGTTAACTGCAGACTCAACAGGTCTTTGAAGAACAGCGGACCCTGCATTAGAAGATCTTCTGTTATGGGAAGAGGATACGGATGATCTATGGACAGATGTTGAAGTAGGGTTCACCATCCCCTCTTGGGCCACCTTGGGGCTATGAATATAACCTTGGATTTCTCCATACGAATCTTCTGCAGAGTCCTGCTGATCAGAGGGAACGGAGGAAATGCATAGATTGTTTTGAAGTCCCATCTTTGCTGTAGAGCATCTATCCCATCTGGGAGATCACCTGGAAAAAGGGAAAAGAATTTGTCTACCTTCCGATTTTTCTGAGTGGTGAAAAGGTCTACTTCGGGTATTCCCCACTTCGAGACTAGCTCCTGGAAAACTCGAGGATTGAGTTCCCATTCCCCGGATTGATTTGGTGGCGACTTAAATAATCCGCCTGAATATTTTCGCTTCCTTTGAGATGTATAGCAGAGATTGACAATATCTTGTCCTCTGCCCCCAAAAATGTTTGGGGTGTCAATACTTGAAGGAGGCTGTGTCTTGTTCCTCCTTGATGGTTCAGCAAAGCTACTACAGTCGCATTGTCGGTATAAATCTTCACATGATGATTCAGCGTGAGGTGTTTTGAGGCTTTCAAAGCCTTGAATACTGCTTTTAGTTCCCGGAAATTTGAAGAGCAAAGACGGGTTTCCTCTGACCATGTGCCCTGGAGAAAGAGATCTTGAACATGTGCTCCCCAGCCTTTTTTGCTGGTGTCTGTTGTGATTGTCACTGAAGGAAGGGGTATCCAGGATACACCCCTCTTTAAATTTCGACTTTCCATCCACCATTTGAGTGATTTCTTGACAGTCAGAGGAATTACCATCTTCTTTTCCAGGGAATTCTGGGAACGGTCCCAAACCTTGAGGATTTGTTTTTGAAGACATCTGGAATGACTTTGGCTCCAAGGAACTGCTGGACTGCAAGAGGTCATGGAACCTAACAGGGACATTGCTTTCCGGATGGTAGTCAGGTTGGCTTGATAAAAAGCTTAAATTTTTTTGAATTAGCTCCAGGACTTTTTCGTTTGGCAGGAAAGTAATTTGCTTGTTTGAGTCCTACATCCTCACTAAAAAAAAAACTTTTGTCTTGCAGGAACAAGATTTGACTTTTAGAAGTTTATTATCCAACCAAAATCCTGGAGAGAGAGGATTGTTAGATTGACATGTTGAACCAAAAGTTCTTTGGACTGAGCAATGACTAGAAGATCATCCAGTTACGCAATAATTAGGATTCCCTTCAATCTCACAGACGCTACTACTTCTATCATCACTTTTGTGAAAACCCTCGGAGCAGAGGATATCCCAAACGGTAGTGCCTTGAATTGAAAGTGGAAGGTCAACTGGTTTTGAATTGCAGCAAATCTCAGAATTTTTTGATGAGCCGGAAAAATGGGTATGTGGAAATATGCGTCCCTTAGATCTATTGTTGCCATCCAGACATTCTGGGGTATTAAGGGAACCGCTGTTTTGAGTGTCTCCATCTTGAAGCATTTGTAAAATATATAATGGTTCAGATGTTTTAGATTTATTATGGTTCTGAAGGAACCGTTTGGTTTGGGAACAAGAAAAAGGCGAGAATAGTGGCCCTGTTCTTGTTCCTCCCGAGGAACAGGAATTATTGCTCCTAGAGCTAACAGTTCCTGGAGCCCTTGAAACAACTGATTGTTTAAACAAGTGGAACTGAGATTTGTCATGCAGAATTTTTGAGGTGGAGGGGAAACAAACTCTATTCTGAACCTGTTCTTGATAGAATTCAAAATGAACTGGTTCTTTGTTATACTCTCCCACTGATGATAAAATAGAGTTAGTCTTCCCCCACCAGAGACAAGTCACTGTTTTTTGTCTGGATTGTTAGGGTTGAGCAAGAAGTCTCGCCCTTTACCTCCTTTAGGGTAACTCCATCTGCCCGACTTCCCTTTGCCATTGTATTCTCTCTGCTTGTTCTTAAAGGGCCGAAAATTCCTCTTCGGTTTTACACCTTTTTCTTCAGGGAACTTTTTCTTGTTGTCTGCTGCTTGCTGAAGGATGTTATCTAACACAGATCCAAAAACCAGTTTATCTTCAAAGGGAATAGAACATAATTTAGTTTTTGAAACAGAGAGTCCCCTTGCCAATTCTTGAGCCACAAGGCTCTTCTGGCTGAGTTAGATAATGCTGCTGACTTAGCCGCCGTCCTTACGGATTCTGCTGAAACATCTACCAAAAAAGCAGTGGCAAGTTTTAGCATAGGAATGGAAGAAAGCAATTGATCTCTAGGTGTTTTATTTTTAATATGGCTTTAGAGTTGACCTAGCCATAAAAATAAAGATCTTGCAACACTTGTGGCTGCAATGTTGGGATTTAATAAGGCGGATGAGGCATCCCAGTTTTTTCTCAGAATCCCCTCCATTTTCCTATCTAAAGGTTCCTTCAATTGTGAAGAATCCTCAAAGGGCAGAGACGTCTTTTTCACTACTTTAGCCACTTGTATATCTATTTTAGGAGCTTTACTGCATAAGTCTGTATCTTCACTATAAAATGGGAACCTCGCTCTGAATTCCTTAGCGATCGTGAGTTTTTTTTTATCAGGATCCTTCCATTCATCTAAGATCAGGCTTTTAAGGTTCTCAAGAATAGTGAACATATTCTGTTTTCTAGGTTTTAAACCTGCAAACATTTCATCTTGCACAGAAAGGGTAACCTGAGGATCTTCTATGTTCATGGTACTTATTACTGCCTTTAAGAGAGTATCAGTATCTTCTGCAGAAAAATGGTATATTTTATTAGCTTTTGGAAGTAGAAGGAAGATCTTCTTCTGAATCCAAGTTAGAAGAAAGAATATTTATTTCAGATTCTGAATCTGAATCCACAAGGAAGGATGGCTTAGATTTTTTAGCAGGAGGAGGATCATGAGAAGATGGCGTAGGCAGAACAGCTGCAACAGAGGCCTGGACCTGTTGTTTAATTATTGATCTTAATTTGTCCATAAAGGATGGAGTCTCCTGCTGAACAATCTTGTCCGTACAAGAATTACATAAAGCTTTTAGATGCCATTCAGGTAACCTCTCATTGCAAATAGCACATTTCCTAGGCTTGGCCTTAGAAGGTTTTTTCAGGGTCTCCTTGTCTCCCTAAGAAGAGGAGAGAAGGAAACCCATTAATAAATGAAAAAAAAACAAGTATAAATAAGTGAACCCCAAAGGGCCAGATACTCACTGGGCTTATGTACTTCCCCAGCTCCACAGACTCAGAGTGGTTAGAAGCAGCCTTCATTCTGACAAGTAGACAATGAAAGGAAGGAGGTCTTACCTTAAATAGCCCAGCTGTAATTTGAATTTGGCACCCATTCTGGGCTTTCGGCATACAATACCACCTTCCGCAGCGAATTTTCAAATTTCCCGCTTCCGGAGAGGCGGAACTTCTGGTCCCCGGCTATCTCAGCACTCCGCGCGCAACGTGACGTCACGCGCTGGCGCCAGAACCGCCCAGGACCCGGAAGAAGGACCAGGGGGAACACACGCGTGCACCCGAGATCCTGCCTGTATTCTCCCCGCCGCATAAACTCACGGAGTGCCACGGCGGGGAACACGAGGGTCCAGGAGGCAGGCCTACAACAGGCGTGCGACCTGGAGCGGCATACCGAAGGGGAGACACAGAGGACACTGACCTCCGCCGCCTGGATTGGCCCACTTTGATCCTGTTACCAGCCCTAGGACCAAGAGGTAAAAGGAACAGGAAACACTTAGGGGTTGTCTGGGGAGGGGCTTTTTAACCTCTTTGTGCTTCCTGTTCCTTTAGGATCAATGGGGGCAATCTCATGTGTGGTGCTGATGAGGTGAAAATGTGGGATAAACTGACGATAATAGTTAGCGATTCCCAGAAAGCGTTGAATAGCACGTAGGCCCGATGGACGAGGCCAATCCAATACTGCAAACAACTTATCTGGATCCATCTGCAGGCCCTGATGAGAGACAATGTAGCCAAGAAACGGAAGACTAGATTTCTCGAACAGACATTTCTCCAGTTTGGCGTAGAGATGATTCTTCCGAAGTCGCTGAAGAACCAGACAAATATGAGTACGATGCTCCTCTAGGTTGGAAGAGAAGATCAGGATGTCATCTAGGTATATGACAACACAGGTGTAGAGAAGATCACAGAAGATATCATTGATGAACTCCTAGAAAATGACTGGAGCATTGCAGAGACCAAAAGGCATTACAAGATACTCAAAATGTCCGTTACGAATATTGAAGGCCGTTTTCCATTCATCTCCCTTGCGGATATGAATGAGGTTATACACACCGCGTAAGTCCAACTTGGAGAAGACCTTTGCACCACATAGACGGTCAAAATGTTCTCAGATAAGAGGTAGAGGGTAACGGTTCTTGATCATGATTTTGTTAAGTCCCCTGTAGTCAATGCATAGATGGAGTGAGCCATCCTTCTTCCCTACAAAGAAGAAACCTGCTCCGGCAGGAGAAGAGGACTTACAGATAAATGCCTTTTGGAGATTCTCCTGGATATACTAAGCCATGGCTTTGGTCTCAGGAACTGAAAGAGGGTATATCCTCCCACAAGGAGTGGTACCAGGCAGAAGATCAATAGGGCAGTCATAAGGATGATGTGGAGGCAGAGATTCAGCCTGTTTCTTGCAGAAAACATCCGAGAAATCTTGGTAAGGTGGCGACAGGCCAGGTAAAGGAGGAAGACGAGGAACAACTTTACGCAGAACAGGTTAGAGGCAAAAATGTTGACAGGATTGTCCCCAGCGAATTATTTCTCCAGTTCTCCAATCCAGTTGCGGGGAATGGCGTTGCAGCCAAGGAAGACCAAGAAGAGTCTCAGAAGTACAGTGTGGTAGAACATAGAATTCATTCTTTTCTTTATGCGATACTCCCACTTGCATGACGAGAGATTCAGTACGAAAGTGAACCTTACAGTCCAGATTTTGTCCATTAACAGAGGAGATGAACAAGGGCTTGGCAAGCAGAGTAAGGGAAAGATGATATTTGTGGACTAAAGATGCATCAATAAAGTCACCTGCTGATCTGGAATCCAAAAATGCTGTAGCGCTGAAGGAAGACTTGGCTGAAGCGAAGACTTGTACAGGAATAGTTAAGCGTGGAGAGGTAGTGTTCACACCCAGGGACGCCTCTCCCACGTACCCTAGGTGCGGGCGAACTGTACATTCCTTGAGAAAGTGCTCTGGGCCAGCACAGTAAAAACACAAATTCTCATTACGTTGTTGTGACCTCTCTTGTTGCGTAAGACGAGAACGATCATCTTGTATAACCTCTTCGGCAAGAGGCGCAAGAGACAGAAGAGGTGGACGTTGGAACACAGGTGTCAGGCGGGCAGATTCCCTCTCAAAGCGCAATTCCTCCTGTCTTTCGGCAAAACGCACAGTAATGCGTGTGGCCAAGTGGATAAGTTCAGTCAAAGAAGATGGAGGATCTCGTGCTGCAAGGGCATCTTTAATCCTGCTTGACATTCCCTTTTTGAATGTGGCACACAAGGCCTCTTCATTCTAGGCAAGTTCAGAGGCTAGAATGCGGAATTGAACCGCGTAGTCACCAGTAGTAGAATTCCCTTGACAGAGGTTCAGCAACACCGTCTCAGCTGAAGAGGCACATGCGGGTTCCTCAAAGACACTGCGAAATTCTGCCAAGAATGCCAACAAATTGGAGGATACTGGATCACCATGGTCCCAAAAGGGTGTAGCCCAAGCCAGGGCTTTTCCGGAAAGTAGACTAATGACAAAGGCCACCTTACTACGTTCCGTCGGAAACAGTTCAGACATGAGCTCCAAATGCATGGAGCACTGTTTAACAAAGCCTCTGCAAGACTTGGAATCCCCATCTTACCTGGAAGGTAAAGGCAGGTGCAGCTGGGAGCCAGGAGACACTGCAGGAGCTGGAGGTGGGAGTGGGCCAGATTGTGGTACCTGCTGCTGTTGCAAGGCCAAAAGCTGTTGCATCATGGCTGAAAGTTGAGAAAATTGCTGCGCCTGTCAGGCTAACTGCTGCGACTGACGTATCACAATGGAGGAAAGATCTGCAACTTCAGGATGGGGGACCTCAGCGGGATCCATGGCCGGATCTTACTGTAACACTCACGTTTCTGAAGACAGGAACTCCGGTGTATGTAGATCTGCTGGACCTATGTGGCAGATGACTCGGACCGTACCAGGGAGCGGAGTCTTAGGTGCCACTGGTTTTCACCAGAGCCCACCGCAAAGCGGGATGGCCTTGCAGCTGCAGGCGACACCCAGGTCGCTACCCCTGGCACGGCTCGACCACACAGGCGGCTGAGGAGATGCGAGGCACAGGAGGGATGAGGAAACTCGTAGTCTGGATAGCAGAAGGTCAGGGCAGGTGGCACAGTAGCGTAGTCAGGATGTAGCAGGAGTTCAGTAGGCAGGTGGCAGAGGAGCAAGGTCAAGTCACAAAAGCAGGAGATCTGGTACACAGCAAGGAAATACAATGGAACGCTTTCTCTAGGGCACAAGACAACAAAGATCCGGCAGAGAACTGAGGAGGGTGGAGGAATTTATAAACAACCCACAAGTGGATTACACTAATGAGCGTACTGGCCCTTTAAATCTTAAAGCTCCGGTGAGCGCACACCCTAAGGGATGGGGACATGCGTGCCGGAGCAGAGAGGCAGAGGCAGGAGAAATACCTGGAAAGTGACTGACTGGGGCTCGCATGATGCGAGTCCCAGCCCCTTCGGCAGCCGAAGGTAAGGGGAGCATGCGCTCACGGCCAGCATGTGTGGCCAGAGCGCATAGCGTAACAATTCTGCAGGGTGCCCAAACTTTTGCAGACGCCATTTTTTTGTTTTGTTATTTTGAAAGTGTAAATGATGGAAATAAAATCTAACTTTTGTTGACATATTATAGGAATGTCTAATCTGTAATTTGATGCCTTTTGGGGATTTTTCCATCTTTCCTTGGCTTCTTAATGCACATTAATACAAATTTTTACCTGGGGTGCCCAAACTTTTGATCCCCACTGTAGGTTCTGTTAAGACGTCTCCTCTTAGTAGGGCCTCTATATTGGTCCTGTGTATTATGTTGATTACGTCTGCCGATGGAGCCAGATGTATTAGATAAAGTCTCGTATGTAGAATCCAAGGATGTCTGAGATGAAACCAAAGTACTCCCAGGTCTGGGATCCTCACGATTAAACTTCCATCTATATACTCTCTGGTTCTGAAAATCTGCCATGTCCCGTTGGAATTTTTTGCTTCTGATCTTGAATTTGTTTCTCCCAGATGAGGTATGCTGCATCCTTTTCCTTCTGAAAAGACTAATTTTCTGCTGATGATAAAAGTTTTTGTAATTTTTTACCCACAGTCTCTATTTTAGTTGATATTGATGTCAGAGGATGTGCATTATGGTCTAGAATCAACTGTATAAAATCCATCGAGCTCTTATGACAAATCTCCTCCCATCTCATCATCCTTACCGTATGAAGGAAAGGTTTGCATTCTTAGACCACGGGGGATGAATCCATTGCTTTTGTACTGTTCCAATGAGGCTCTGTTTCACCATATCTTCGTACGGCGATGAAGTAGATTCTTTAGTGTCAATTTTAAGCCTCTTGTTGACTCCTGGTCCGTCCATCCGTTCGAGATACCGCATTGCCAAATACATTTTCGGCCTGGGTTTTCCAGGTCGATTCCCTAGCCATGAAATCCAGTGTGATGGGAGACAATACACTGTAATGAAAAAGGAAAATAATCACAAAAATAGATCAGGCTATAGATACTATGTCCTATGGCCACCGCAATATTACCACTAAAAAGAGGCCACAAGGTAACCATGAATGAAGGAATCAATGTAAAAACTTTATTAACCCCTTAACGAACACGGACGTAAATGTACGTCCTGGTTTGGCGGTACTTCGCGCACCAGGACATACATTTACGTCCTGTGCATGACCGCGAGCATCGGAGCGGTGCTCGCGTCATACACGACAGGTTCCGGCTGCTATCAGCAGCTGGGGTCCCGCCGGTAATGGCCGACATCCGCGATCGCGTGGATGTCCACCATAAACCCCTCAGATGCCGTGATCAATACAGGGATATTTTTGGGCAAAACCTGTACCAATCTCCGCATGATTTGAGGCTAGGATGGAGGTTCACCTTCCAGCAGGACAATGACCTCAAACACACTGCTAAAGCAACATTTGAGGGGTTTAAGGGGAAACATGTAAATATGTGGGAATGGCCTAGTCAAAGCCCAGATCTCAATCCAATTGAAATCTGTGGTCAGACTTATAGATTGCTGTTCACAAGCGCCAACCATTCAACTTGAAGGAGCCGGAGCAGTTTTGCAAGGAAGAGTGGGCAAAAATCCCAGTGGTAACATGTGGCAAGCTCATAGAGACTTATCCAAACCGATTTGTAGCTGTGATTGCTGCAAAAGGTGGCTTTACAAAGTATTGACTTTAGAGGGGTGAATAGTTACGCACATTGACTTTTTCTGTTATTTTGTCCTAAAAAAATCTTCAAAATCCTCAAACAATTCATGGTATGTCCAGGCTGTGAGGCACCAAAATACGAAAAGTCAAAGGGGTGAATACTTTTGCAAGGCACTGTGCTTCATTAAAACATTTCATTTCTAAAGATGTAAAAAACAGGTGTAAAGTATGGCCACTAGAGGTCTCTGTCTTTTTAATTTTGCAAACGAACTTAGAAAATTCTGCCTTTTTGGTCCTTTTTTTTTTTAAGTCCAAATTCTCTGAGGGGAGGGGGGAGAGAGGTGTTGTTATCTCCATGCTGTGCCTCAGAGCAAAAACAAGATTCAGACAGCCTGCAGTCTTTTAGAGGAGAAGCATTCACATTCACAGTTACAAACAATACAAGGTGATAAACTATTATTTGTGGTCTGTGCTCATGAGCGTAGCCTACCTACCTGCTAACACCTTATACCAGACTAGACAATCTATAACCTCTAGGCAGTCTGAGTTATGCCATGTACTGCCGCGTAAAAGTACACCTGTAATTAGAGGGCAAAAACTTCAGTATCAGTACAAAACGCTTTATTATCATATTACATAATAATCACATAGCCACTGACTGAAAGGCGTGACACCTCTCTGGCTTATGGTTAGGGATATAACTCGTGCAAGTATTAGATATCCAGCGACCCAACTTCTTGATGATGTGAGCTGGTACCCCATGGAGAGATGCTGACGCCCCGGCGCCTATGCGTGCCGAGAGGCCGGATATACCTGATGGATCACTACCCAATGCCTTAACCAAGCTGCGCATATGTCTAACGAATTGTCATAGTGAGAGCAGCCCCTCTAAATATCAACAGCGGTACTATTCACACCATGGTGCGACGTTGATGTCGCTGCCCCGAGATGTGAAAGTGATCGAATACAGCGGATGGATCATTACCTACGGATGTAATGAGGATACGTACATGTCTGACCAATTGACGTAGTAGTGAGTGCTGTCCTCTTAACCAACCATGGCTGACCCTCGTTGGATCCTAAACATACGGAAAACACAAAGCTTGCAACACTCGAACAGGGCACCACTTGAGGGATGTAGGGAAAATGCCGTATGATGACATCCTGGCAAGGAAATAGTGAAGAGTGGCAAAATCCAATGAAAACAAATAGAATGAAATGGTATGTGGGACATCCTCTAGGTATCTATAGTGAGAAATTACTACATATTCCAGACTGTGGTTTCCACTCTCTGCGTGTTAGACGCTCTTCGTGACCTGTAGACGTGACAGGTCTCCACAAACAAACCATATGCCCAACCCCCTGTGCCAAATAACATGTATACACAAAAAACCGAACATGACGCCAACCAAAAGACCGTGTCAGGTTGAAACTGAACCGACCTGTGAATGTCACAAGCAATGAAACCACTTATGCAGCAAACATAACCACGAGACTCAACCAATACAAAACTACTATCATCGCCAACTTGAACAGACGAAAACCTCGACAGAAACCAAACTATATCCCTGTATGCACAACCTGAAAGCTTAATAAACATCTGAAAACGTGTAATGACATTGTCGCCAACCCGAAGCCGTGTCAGGTTGTAAATAAACCGACCTGTAGACGTGACAGGTCTGGCCAAAAGCAAAAGACTATAGCCAAATATATACTTGATAGTATTATCGTAACCCTGATTGACCTATAGACGTGAGGATTCTCAACTGAACCATAAGGCTATCTTCCTGTAGCACAACCTGTCTGCTAAATAAACCCCAACGTAAATGAGGACCTTGTCGCCAACCTGAAGCCATGTCAGGTTGTTTCCGGACCGAACTGTAGACGTGACAGGTGTAGTCGAAATTAAAGCCTCCACCAATATGAATAACAAGTAGTGTCGACAACAACCTGAAGCTGAGACAGGTCGAATCATGAATTGACGTGTAGACGTGACACGTAATCACAGAAACCAAGCTATATACTCGTATGCCAGACTCCAATACTAATAAACATGTCGTCCCACCGGATTATCTGTGCACAGATTAACTTGATGCCAACAAAACCTGCGCTGCATCAAAGACATAAGTGTATGGTCTGAATACAAACATATGCACAGTAGAAAGGCATGAACATATGTACCGAATGGCCATAGACGTATACCAAGTGCGAACACTGTAAACGTATGCCTAGCATGACTCCATGACACGTATACCGAACATGACGACATTAACGTGGGCCTATCATAACCATCCAAACCATGCGCATCACGAATACCATGAACGCATGCCCAAAACAAACACCATGACCGTGTATACCGACCCAACTATATAGGCGTATGCACGGAACAAACTATGAGCGGATGCAGCGAACAGACTATGGACATATGGCTAGAATGAACTGCATGAGTGAGCGTATGCACTGGACCAACTAAAGGAGCATGCACAGAACTGTGCATATCCCCAGTACGAACTGTATGATTATATGGCACACTGAAACGTGCTTCTTCCAAAAATTATACCTACGTAGTCTGACCCACTGTACCACATCTATAAAACCTGACATGAAATGAGACGCAAAGTTTCATGCCCACGTCACACCAGTGCACCCTGCCAGCGAATTGGCCCGGGACAACTGACTGTATGCCCCGGCCAGCTATATAAACGTATGCATATAAATATCTGATCAAATGAGCCCTTAACCAGAACTATATGTGAGCGTGATCATAAACCGAATGATGCTAGTATATAGACGTGTGCACTGAATAACGTATGAACGTATGGCAAGAACTAACTATATGAGCGAAAGCATCGAAAAACAATGCGAGTGTGCGGGCCTGTGGGCAAAACAAACTGTTCGTGTAAAAGCACAAACAAAACTGACAGAGCCGACTATGGGAGCATGTACCCAAGAGAAACTACGACTGTATGTACAGACCTCACAATATATGCGTATGGCCAGAACAGACTAAAAAAAGCGTATGCACAGAACGAACTATGGCGCAGATCGGAACAAAGTGTATGGGTGAATATGCAGAACAACTATAAGACTGTACAGCCTGAAAAACTATGTAATGGTGTGGCCTGAATAACTAAATGAGTGTATGACTGGAACGACTAACATGCGTGTGAGACTAGAACCAACTAAATGAGTACATGCACAGCAAAAATATGTGCGTATGACAAAACAAACAAAAACTGTATACCTGGAACCAATAATATAAGCATACATGCAGAACAGACTACGTGAGTGTAAGCATGAACTATATGAGTGCATGCACCGAGCAACTAAATAAGTAGGTGCACAACAAACGGTATGTGCGTAAGCACAGACCAACTATAAGCTAATAAGGATAGCACGGGAAAAACTATGTGAGCTTAAAGCAAGAGCAACTAAGCCTGCCTGCATGGAACCAATCGCATGGGCATATCCAAAGAACAGACTAAGTGGGTGTATTCACCAGACTGTGAGCATGTGCACCTGCCTATATTAGCGTATTCCAAAACAAACTGTATGCACATGTGCGCAGGAATAATGAAGTGAGCGTGCTGAGAACAACTAGGTGCCCGTATGCACCGAATGACTCTATAACCGTATCAAAAGAACAACTATATGCATGTGTATAAACGAGCAGAGAACAACACTATGCTCAAATGTACAGAACAAACTATATGAGCGTATGCACCTAACAACTAAGTGAACGTATACACAGAATAAATTATATGTGCTTATGCCAAGCACGAACTATATGAGCATATGTCCAGAACCACCGTGAAGATATACATAAACTGACCATACGCACGTGTGCACAACAGAACTGTATGTATGGAACAAACTATATGGGCGAATGCACAGAACCAACTATATGCACACACGTGTGTGTGTGTGTGTGTGTGTGTTTTCTTTTTCTTTTTTTTCAAACTATAAGGTGACTGACAAATTGAGTGTTTGCACCGAACCCACTGGATGAACATCTGCACAGGACAACTACATGAGTGTATGCACTGAAACACTGAGTGTGCAGACTGAACGAACTCTATGGGCCTCATTTACTAAGAGTTTCGGGTTTTTACTAGTGGGAAAAGTTGTTTCAGACATGTAGGATTCCTCTCTATTCACTATTGGGAAAAGTCGGGAAAATTTTCTGACCAGCTTTTTCTAGGTCGATATTTCCAGCCATTTAACCACAGGATTTTCTGTGAATTCCATAGTAAATCGGTCGAGTTGTGTAACCACGCCCCTTTTGTGACAGACCATGCCCCTTTTTCGGGTTTGTCAGATTTTTCAGGCGCACACTGTCACACTGGCGCACACTGGCGCAGACATGTCTCAAACAAAATAACCAGGCAAAAACTGGTCGGTTTCAGCTTAGTAAATGAGGCCCAATGTGTGCAAACACTAACTAATTATGTGATCGTATGCACGGAACAAACTATGTGCGCATACGCATGGAACTTACTATCTGAGAAAATGCAACGAAACAAACTATAAGAGCGAAACCCAGAACATACTGTATTCGCGTATGCCTAGAACAAACTACATGTGCATACGTACAGAACAAACTATGCGCATTAGTTTGGAAACTATAGTGTAACCAAACTATGAGTGACTGTACCAAACAAACTTAATGAACCTATACTCAGGACAACTATCTGTGCCAAACAAGTGCATGCGCATTTGCCCAGAACAAACTATATGATCGTCTGTACCGGACAAACCTTGGTCACGCCTGTGGTAACCGTGACCACGTATCTATGCACAAAACAACGTGTGTACAATATATATGCTCCGAGCGTGTGCACAGCATGAATGCTACCAGCGTATTTACAGTATAAATGCCCCGAGCGTATGCACGGTAAGAATGCCACGAGCGTACGTACAGTATAACCGCTACAAGCGTACGTACAGTATTATTGATACAAGCATATGTACCGTGTGACTGCCCCAAGCGTACGTATAGTATGATTGCTACGAGTGTACGTGCAGTATAATTTCTTCGGGCGTATGTACAGTATGACAGCTCCGGGCGTATGTATAGTATGAATGCTCCGGGCGTGTGTCCAGTATAACAGCTCCGGGCGTCTGTCCAGTATAACAGCTACGGGCGTCTGTCCAGTATAACAGCTACGGGCGTCTTTCCAGTATAACAGCTATGGGCATCTGTCCAGTATAACAGCTACGGGCGTCTGTCCAGTATAACACCTACGGGCGTCTGTCCAGTATAACAGCTACAGACGTCTGTTCAGTATAACAGCTACGGGCGTCTGTCCAGTATAATAGCTACGGGCGTCTGTACATTAAAAAGCTACGGGTGTATGTACAGTATGAATGCTACGGGCGTATGTACAGTAAAAAGCTACGGGCGTATGTACAATAAAAAGCACGGGTGTATGTACGGTATAAAAGCCACGGGTGTATGTACGGTATAAACGCTACGGCAAGGAGGGCCGTGTCGTGACCCCAGTCTAAACAAAGAGCATATACACCGAATATGATATTTTTTTCTTCCAGTAACAGGGAGGGTGGGCGGGTCTCAAATATGATCACACAGGAGACAGCAAAAAAGAGAGAGGGGGGGCTGTGATGCTGGTGCCGAGGACCGAGCGTAAGGGAAGTAACCAGCCTATGAACCCCCCCACCCCATGGAATCGTGGGGGCGCGAGGTCTCACAGGAGAAAACCCCAGAATAACAAGCAGCGTGAACCCCTGATAGACCCACTGCGGGAGTGGGCCCCCCACGTGTGCGGGCAAACCCCGCAAAATACATGCGTGCTGCTTGCAGGAGCCGGGAGGACCAGCCACATACTCACGCTGGAGACACCGCTTCCAGTATCGACTTCCTGTCAACTGACTGTTGACGTCACGTGAAGAACCCGCAGGTTCTTATAGTAAATCCCCGCCCCTCCCACAAACTCAGGCTAAATGCTTTAGCCTTCTTACTTATATGCAAAATGGTTTCTCTTTGGTCATTTTACGAACTTATTTCTTGTGTATTTACACCCTATAGGTTCCACGTGGCTGCTTTAGGGTTATAGAAAGCATGCACTTTGGTTACAAATCTGTGTAAATGGAAAAATCTTTTTTTACAGGTTTTTCTTCTGTCTTTGTACCATATAGTTTCACATGGCTGCATTAGAGTTATATAGAGCAATGTTTATGCAGACCTCATGACAGGGGAGAGGGAAGGAGAGGAGCTCTTCATACTCCAGGGGAAACACCCCCAGCTTCTGAGAGAAAGACTGATCACAGATATACATAGATCAAAAGATCAATTAAAGCATGCATATTATTATGCATACAGGTCTTAGGGCACATTACTACTACTATTTCTTACTAATGACAGTAATGTAAAGAAAGCTTCAACATGCTTTTTATTCATCAATGGAGTCTTGTGTAGTGAAGGGGCATACAAGCCATGGGGGGGCATTACTTATTGTTTTCTTTGAGGCAACAGTACCTGCTAATTCCAGGTCTTTTTGTAGTTTTCCACAAGTGTCCTTAGCTCTTTGATGATTCTTCTGATTATTCTTTTCACTCCTCTGTCAGAAATCCTGCGAGGAGCACCTGGTCGCGGGAAATTTATGGTGAGAAGATTGTCTTTCCACTTCTGTATTATGGCCCCAACAGTGCTCACTGGAACACTCAGAAGCTCAGAAATGCATCTGTAACCAACACCATTGTTATGTTTTGCAAAAATTTGGTTGTTAAGGTCTTAAGACATCTCTTATACCTATCATGAGATGTGACTTGTGTGACACATTTGCAATGTGATCTTTTTGTAGACCATCATTTGGTACTGAACCAGTAATTCGAACTGACAAGGGACTGGATGGCTTTTTAATTGCTGATAGATTTCAGATGTTGTCTTGGCTTTCCACGCCTTTTTGCACTTCTCTTTTTTCATGCGTTCTGTACTGTACCCTGTACTATTCCATATTATTACACATAACTTATTTTTAAGCTAATTTCTTTTGGTTTGTTGTATGTTTGGATTACTTGGATTACTACCACCATCTGGTGAAGATTAAATGCCAATAGCACCTTCAATACTTATTTCACCTGTGAATGACAGTAATGCTTTAAGAGGTATTCTAAAAATAAGAGTGCACATGATCAACCACAACCTGAACAAACTTAACCCCTTAAAGGGGTACTCTGGTGGAAAACTTTTTTTTTTTCTAAATCAACTAGTGCCAGAAATTTTAACAGATTTGTGAATTACTTCTATTAAAAAATCTTAATCCTTCCAGTACTTATTAGCTGCTGAATACTACAGAGGGAATTATTTTCTTTTTGGAACACAGTGCTCTCTGCTGACATCATGACCAAAGTGCTCTCTGCTGACATCTCTGTCCATTTTAGGAGCTGTCCAGAGCAGCATATGTTTTCTATGGGGATTTTCTCCTACTCTGGACAGTTATTAAAATGGACAGAGGTGTCAGCAGAGAGCACTGTGGTCATAATGTCAGCACAGAGCTCTGTGTTCCAATTTTTTCCTCATCACCTTCTAAAAATCATAACGCTTTAAATTTTACACCTAAAATTCCATATTATGGCTTATTTTTTTGCGCCACCAATTCTACTTTGCAGTGACATTAGTCATTTTACCAAAATATCCACGGCGAAGCGGGAAAAAAATCTATGTGCGACAAAATTGAATGCCATTTTGTACATTTTGGGGGCTTCCGTTTCTACGCAGTACATTTTTCGGTAAAAATGACATGTTATCTTTATTCTATTGGCCCATATGGTTAAAATGATACCCTACTTATATAGGTTTGATTTTGTATTACTTCAAAAAAAAAAAATCATATCTACATGCAGGAAAATGTATACGTTTAAAATTGTCATTTTCTGAGCCCTATAACTTTTTTATTTTTCAGCGTATGGGGCGATATGGGAGCTTATTTTTTGCACCGTGATCTGAAGTTTTTTTATCAATACCATTGTTATATTGTTCATACTTTTTGATCGTTTTTTATTCATTTTTTCATACTATAAAAAGTGACCAAAAATGCGCTATTTTGGACTTTGGAATTTTTTTGCGTGTACGCCATTGACCGCGCGGTTTAACTAACAATATATCTTTATAGTCCGGACATTTCCGCAAAGACACTTGGCAAAGATCAGTGTAATCGACGGTCAATTGCTCAAGCCTGGATTTCAGGCTTGGAGCAATCAATCGCCGATCCAAAGCAACGGAGGCAGGTGAGGAGGCCTCCGATCGTGTTCTAGCTAATCGAGACATCGCAATTTCGCCGCAATGGTACCGATCAGCCCGACTGAGCTGCCGGGAAGCTTTTACTTTCATTTTAGACGCGGCGATCAACTTTGAACGCACAGGTATGCCCTGCGTCCTTAAAAGGTTAAAGGGGTACTCCGGTGGAAAATAAATGTTTACAAATCAACTGGTGCCAGAAAGTTCTACAAATTTGTAAGTTACAGTACTTTTATTTAAAAATCTTAATCTTTCCAGTACTTATCAGCTGCTTTATACTACAGAGAAAGTGGAGTTGTTCTTTTCTGTCTGCTCACAGTGCTCTCTGCTGACACCTCTGTCCATGTCAGGAACTGTCCAGAGTAGAAGCAAATCTCTATAGTAAACATCTCCTACTCTGGATAGTTCATGACACGGACAGAGGGGGCAGAAGAGAGCACTGTGGTCATACTGGAAAGAACTACACAACTTTCTCTGTAGTATACAGCAGCTGATAAGTACTGGAAGGATTAAGATTTTTATATAGAAATAATTTACAAATCCGGCACCAGTTGTTTTTAAAACATTTGTACCCCTTTAACCCCTTCAGGACCAAGCCCATTTTGGCCTTAAGGACCAGAGCATTTTTTGCACATCTGACCACTGTCACTTTAAACATTAATAACTCTGGAATGCTTTTAGTTATCATTCTTATTCCGAGATTGTTTTTTCGTGACATATTCTACTTTAACGTAGTGGTAACATTTTTTGGTAACTTGCATCCTTTCCTTGTGAAAAATTCTAAAATTTGATGAAAAATTTGAAAATTTTGCATTTTTCTAACTTTGAAGCTCTCTGCTTGTAAGGAAAATGTATATTACAAATAAAAAAAAAATTTATTCACATATACAATATGTCTACTTTATGTTTGCATCATAAAAGTGACGAGTTTTTACTTTTGGAAGACACCAGAGGGCTTCAAAGTTCAGCAGCAATTTTCCAATTTTTCACAAAATTTTCAAACTCACTATTTTTCAGGGACCAGTTCAGGTTTGAAGTGGATTTGAAGGGTCTTCTTATTAGAAATACCCCACAAAAGACCCCATTATAAAAACTGCACCCCCCAAAGTATTCAAAATGACATTCAGTCATCATTTTAACCCTTTAGGTGTTTCACAGGAATAGAAGCAAAGTGAAGGAGAAAATTCACAATCTTCATTTTTTACACTCGCATGTTCTTGTAGACCCAATTTTTAAATTTTTACAAGGGGTAAAAGGAGAAAATGTATACTTCTATTTGTAGCCTGATTTCTCTCGAGTAAGCACATACCTCATATGTCTATGTTAAGTGTTTGGCGGGCGCAGTAGAGGGCTCAGAAGGGAAAGAGCGATAAGGGGATTTTGGAGAGTACGTTTTTCTGAAATGGTTTTTGGGGGGCATGTTGCATTTAGGAAGCCCCTATGGTGCCAGAACAGCAAAAAACCCTCACATGGCATACCATTTTGGAAACTAGACCCCTTGAGGAACATAACAAGGAATAAAGTGAGCCTTAATACCCCACAGGTGTTTCACGACTTTTGCATATGTAAAAAAAAATATATTTTTTTTCACTAAAATGTGTGTTTCCCCCCAAATTTCACATTTTTCCAAGGGTTAATAGCAGGAAATACCCCCCAATATTTGTAACCCCTTCTCTTCTGAGTATGGAGGTACCCCATAAGTTGACCTGAAGTGCACTATGGGCGAACTACAATGCTCAGAAGAGAAGGAGTCATATTTGGCTTTTTGAGAGCAAATTTTGCTCGGGGGGCATGTCGCATTTAGGAAGCCCCTATGGTGCCAGAACAGCAAAAAATACCCACATGGCATACCATTTTGGAAACTAGACCCCTTGAGGAATGTAATAAGGAATAAAGTGAGCCTTATTACCCCACAGGTGTTTCACGACTTTTGCATATGTAAAAAAAAAAAAAAAAAAAAATTCCACTAAAATGTGTGTTTCCCCCCTAATTTCACCTTTTTGCAAGGGTTAATAGCAGAAAATACCCCCCAAAATTTGTAACCCCATCTCTTCTGAGTATGGAGGTACCCCATAAGTTGACCTGAAGTGCACTATGGGCGAACTACAATGCTCAGAAGAGAAGGAGTCATATTTGGCTTTTTGAGAGCAAATTTTGCTCGGGGAGCATGTCGCATTTAGGAAGCCCCTAAGGTGTCAGAACAGCAAAAAAAACCACACATGGCATACCATTTTGGAAACTAGACCCCTTGAGGAACGTAACAAGTGGTACAGTGAGCATTTGCCCCCCACTGGTGTCTGACAGATCTTTGGAACAGTGGGCTGTACAAGTTTTCATTTTCATGGACCACTGTTCCAAAGATCCGTCAGACACCTGTGGGGGGTAAATTCTCACTGCACCCCTCATTACATTCCGTGAGGGGTGTCGTTTCCGAAATGGGGTCACATGTGGGGTTTTTTTTTTTTTTGCGTTTGTCAAAACCGCTGTAACAATCAGCCACCCCTGTGCAAATCACCTCAAATGTACATGGTGCGCTCTCCCTTCTGGGCCTTGTTGTGCGCCCCCAGAGCACTTTGCGCTCACATATGGGGTATCTCTGTAGTCGGGAGAAATTGCGTTACAAATTTTGGGGGGCTTTTTTCCCTTTTACCTCTTGTGAAAATGTAAAGTATAGGGCAACATCAGCATGTTAGTGTAAAAAATAAAAAAATTTTACACTAACATTCTGGTGTAGACCCCAACATTTCCTTTTCATGAAGGGTTAAAGAAGAAAATACCCCCCAAACCTTGTAACACAATTTCTCCCGAGTACGGCGATACCCCATATGTGACCCTAAACTGTTGCCCTGAAATACGACAGGGCTCCAAAGTGAGAGCGCCATGTGCATTTGAGGCCTAAATTAGGGATTTGCATAGGGGTGGACATAGGGGTATTCTACGCCAGTGATTCCCAAACAGGGTGCCTCCAGCTGTTGCAAAACTCCCAGCATGCCTGGACAGTCAACGGCTGTCCGACAATACTGGGAGTTGTTGTTTTTCAACAGCTGGAGGCTCTGCTTTGGAAACAGTGGTGTACCGGATGTTCTTATTGGGGGAGGGGGGCTGTTTAGGGGTATGTGTATATGTAGTGTTTTTAACTTTTTATTTTATTTTGTGTTAGTGTAGTGTAGTGTTTTTAGGGTACAGTCACATGGGCGGGGGGTTACAGCGAGTTTCCCAGCGCAAAATTTGCTGCATCTCAAGATGCGAGAAACCCACTGTAAAAGCCTCGCCCATGTGAATGTACCCTGTACATTCACGGGGGTGGCGGGGCGGGGGGGCTTGCATCAGCTGTTGCAAAACCACAACTCCCAGCATGCATGGTCTGTTAGTGCATGCTGGGAGTCATAGTTTTGCAACAGCTGGAGGCACACAGGTTAGGAAACACTGAGTTAGAAACAGACAATGTTTCCCAACCAGTGTGTCTCCAGTTGTTGCAAAACTACAACTCCCAGCATGCCCAGACAGCTGAAGGGCATGCTGGGAGTTGTAGTTCGGCAACATCTGAAGGGCCAGATGTTGCTGAACTAAAACTCCCAGCATGCCTGGACAGTCAGTGCATACTGGGAGTTGTAGTTTTGCAACAGCTGGAAGAGCACAGATTGGAGACCATTATACAATGGTCTCCAAACTGGGGCCCTCCAGATGTTGCAAAACTACAACTCCCAGCATGCATGGTCTTTTAGTGCATGCTGGGAGTTATAGTTTTGCAACAGCTGGAGGCACACAGGTTAGGAAACACTGAGTTAGAAACAATGTTTCCCAACCAGTGTGTCTCCAGCTGTTGCAAAACTACAACTCCCAGCATGCCCAGACAGCTGAAGGGCATGCTGGGAGTTGTAGTTCGGCAACATCTGAAGGGCCAGATGTTGCTTAACTAAAACTCCCAGCATGCCTGGACAGTCAGTGCATGCTGGGAGTTGTAGTTTTGCAACAGCTGGAAGAGCACAGATTGGAGACCATTATACAATGGTCTCCAAACTGAGGCCATCCAGATGTTGCAAAACTACAACTCCCAGCATGCCCAGACAGCCAAAGGCTGTCTAGGCATGCTGGGAGTTGTAGTTTTTAGACTCCTAGAAGCAGCAGTGAAGATCTTCACTGCTGCCTCTGAGGACCACATACTTACCCGTCGCTGCTCGTCCACGTGGCCGGTCCCGCGCTGCTCCTCGGTCCCGCCGCTGGATCAGGTAAGTCCGCCGGTCCCCTCGTGTCCCCCCCCCCTATCCTGCAGGTCCCCGCGAGCCCCTGCAGCGCTTCGTCCCCCGTTCTGCCCGACTTCCAGGGGCGGGCAGTGCGGGGGATCTGAACTTTCACCCCAGATCACTGTGATTGGTCCACAGGGACCAATCACAGTGATCGCTGACCAGGACCATCAATTGATGGTCCTGGGGGTGAAGCAGAAGTTGTCCCCTGCTGGAAACAGCGGGACTTCTGCCAGTTAACCCGTGCGATGCTGCGCATCGCCGGGTTAACTGCATGTCATTTATAAACGCCGGGATGCGCGAACGCACTGCACAACCCGGCGTTTATATATGACATTCTGCGGGAAGGGGTTAAGTTACCATGAAACAGGAGAACAAATCTGAGTGTATTCCAAATGGGATCGATTCAGAACAGCTCATCAGATCCATGTGGCTTTTATAGAGTGAGGAAGAACAGCATGTTAATCATGTGTGGTGAGCTTGAGAGGTAATGGTGTCTAGGGTGTTGCGGAGTGGTATTATAGGGTTTAGGATTAACCCTTAATCGTTGTGACGCTAGGGTGCGGGTTCCTCAATGCAATAGTCCTACCGCTACCCGTCCCACAAACGATAGGGAGGAATTAAGGAATGTCCACAGCAGAAGTTGAAGTAAACCAGGAATAACTTTACTGCAGATTTGATGCAACTGCAGATAACAGACAGTCTTTTGTAGGAGGACTGTGGTACAGGCTCCTCACAGGTTTGCTGGGACTTTTGAGTTGAATGAGCTTGGATTTAGCTAGCCACTGTGCTACCGAATTTAGGGGAAATTTGGGTTCAGTAGTCACACAGGATTTGTAGGTTTTGAGCTGGAGTAACTCACGTTTTGTGGCTGCTGAAGAATAGGCTTCAGGCCTAGCTTGAATTGCAGAATAGTGCCGAGATATGCTTTCTTTCATATCCAGAAGATAAGAGAGATATTACTGCTTTTGAGTTCAGCAGGAAGAGAACAAATCTAGTGGCAGCAGCCCCTTATATATTAAGGGAGCAGGTAAAAAGCTCATTGGTTCTGCAAACCTGTCAGTCCTGACCTAAGGAACTATGGGTATGTCACATGACCCAAAGGTCCTTAAACCAAAGTATAACACAATTTATTTAAAGGCACATGGCCCAAAGGTCCTGTACATGAATACAATATAGTAAAATATAAAAAATATATACATTTATAGACATTATTAAGAGGCGACTAGGGGTTAGCCCTCCAGGAGAGCACTACCAGCATGGAGGGACTCTGGCTAAGGGGACACCGACAGAGGGACAGGACCAAGTCCTGTACCGGGACACCACACATGACTGTCAAACACTATCTTGTAGTCAGATATGCAATGTGTTGCAGCCCTGTTGGTTAGGGCCATTACTAAAAAGTATAAACTATTGTGGGCTAAAAAGCACAGAAGCTTGACTACTGGTCAGTGTAAGAAGGCTGTATTCATAAAAATAAAAAATAAATCAACCTTTGAGGTGTGTAGGTCAAAAAGGGTTAGTTTTTACATCATATGACAGGTGAGTGTCTCATGCAAGCCAAGTGCAACCACAACACCTTGGTGTGTCATGCCATCTCTTCTGGCATCCAAATTATTGGCTGAGGTCTTTCATTGCTCCTAAATAATGACCTAAAACATAAAGCTTCTGAAGACCAAAGTCCTGATTGGAATCTAGTTGGGTTTATTCTCACTGGTGTGTTCAAGACTAAAACCCAAATCACCTTTGGGAGTTGCTATAAGAGAAGTATGCTGCAGATCAGATTCCAAACTTTAGAAAAAATGCTCTGTGTTTGCTAATGGTGAATACTTTGATGAGAATTATTATCAGCATCCACTAGATAAAGTGCACAGCACAACACACTTTTGGGTCCAAGTACGAACACATATACATTCAGAAATGTATACTTTTGTTGACTATGTTCGGACCATTAAAGTCTATAGGCTCCATGCCTTTCCCTGCTTAGATACATTTGTATCCCATTTTGACAAGATGCTGACAATAACATGTCTCAGAAGGCATATTTGTATTGCGAACTCGGCCTTAGAGGTGGGTGGCAACATGGAACATGATGGTAAAGTACTTGACAGGACCTGATAACTGACTCCTAGTGAAAAATAACTTCATTAAGCATTTCACTGTCACCTTGATTTCCATCCACCCCTTAAATAGGCACTGTCAGATACAAAAACTTTTTATATGTTGTAAAGCATGCAAAACCAATAGGGTTTGAAATTTCTTTCATTAGAACATTTTTAGTATTTCATACTGAAAGAGCCAGTCAAACAACTGCCCCCCTGCCTGCTTGGACACATACTAGTCCTGCTGTGTCCATGCGTCATCACCTATGTCATGGACACACTTCCTTGATTGACAGCTGTGAGTGCAGGGCTCACAGCTGGAGAAAAAATCCTCCCCCTGTCAGCTTGTGTCCCGCTACTGTCAGTGAGGACAAGCTGGGAGTTGTAGTTTTGCTAATGCTAGGGGAGATGTGAGCAGACAGAATACTGAGAGAGGGGGCGGAGACCTGCACAGTGAGGCCACGCCCCCTCCCTTTGAGAGGAATTCAGACTAGTGAGCTAAATTAAAAGTGTAATAAAAAAATAAATAAAGATGCTAGACACATAAAAATTTGATGTACATGGTCAGGATTAGGTACTGAGTGATATATTAAAAAAAATGTGGATTTGTTGGATCTGACGAGTACGCTTTAAATGCACTGACTGAGAATGAAAGCAGCTGCAAACATGGTAGTTACAGAGATGGCAGCTACAGGCTTCAATATTTCTGTGGGGGTCTGGTACTAAGAGGGAATTGTAAAGTAGCTCAGAGGTAACTAGACTCTGTTAGAAATAGGTTCATTGTGATACTGCACTGCACCTGATCATCTTTTTTGAGTTCTTAGACACATTACTTAGCTACGTGAAATATATATGTATTTATGCATTTATTTTTTATTTTTTGCAGTGTGTCTGGCCTACCTGCCAGTAACAATTTCTAAACAATCATAAACAGAGTACATTATACTAAATGTCTTTTTTGATGTCTATTTATAAAAACACAACTTGGTCTTGGAAAAGCTAAACCAACTAAACAGTGTCCAAAATAAGCACAAAGACATTACTGCATAATAAATTCAGTTGTTTTAATATGAAGTGGCATATATCTTTGAGCAAAGAAATCCTTTCCTATGACTGTCAAGCTAAATAATACAAAGCCAGACCATTACTGTCAGTGACATTAAATAGGGCTTGTAATGTAATGGTGCAATCTGTGGTTGAGCAAGATGCTTGACAAGAACATATAGGATGTGAAAGTATAACAGCTGCTAAATACAGAGGCTGTGAACTCTCCATGGTTACAGGAATAATGAAACTTTTTCATTCTATCAGAATTTTCAGTACAGAGGTATATTTGCATAGTATATAACATGGCACCTGATAGCTACTGAAATGTGCAGCACTAGGTAGATGATTTGTTAGGGTATGTTCACACTACGTAATTCCCACAGAATTCCGTGAGCAGAATTACGCGAGCGGAATTACGTGCTGTGAACATAAACATCAATGGTATTGGGTTTCCATGAGACCTGTTCACACTGAACAATTTCAGCGGCAAAATTGTTCAGCACAAAGAAAGAACATGTTCATTCTTTGCGCAGTAATCTGCAAGCACTGCATAGCTATCAATGGTGACACACAGTGTCGCATGGTCCTACCGCCGAAGTATTTCGGCAGAGGCTGATAGAATGGAATCTCTGCTTGCGGAATTCTTTGAGCGGAAATTCTGTTTAAAATCCGTAATGTGAACATACCCTTAACACTGTTGTTTGAGGAAAACCGATACTCTGTGTTATGGCTAGGGGCAGTGTATAACACAGGGAGTCTATCCTAGATTTATAGTCCTACCTCCCAAGAGCTATAGGGGAAGATTTATTAAAACCTGTGCAGAGGAAAAGTCGACCAGTTGCCCATAGTAACCAAGCAGATCGCTTCTTTCATTTTTGAAAAGGCAACTGCCCCACTTTTCCTCTGCACAGGTTTTGATATATCTCCTTAAAGGGGTACTCCCACCCTAGACATCTTTTCCCTTATCCAAAGGATAGGAGATAAGATGTCTGACCGCGGGGGTCTTGCTGCTGGGGACCCCCGCAATGTTGCATGCGGCACCCACCTGTTTCTTGTCCGGAAGCGCTGGAGGGTCTCGGTGCGGCCACGGGAACGGAAGTCCGTAACGTCAGGACTCCGCCCCCGTGTGACGGCCGTCACGCCCCCTCCCATAGACTTGCATTGAGGGGACGGGGCGTGACGGCACACGGGGGCGGAGTCCTGACATCACGGACTTCCGTTACAGTGGTCGCGACCGAGACCCTCCAGCGCTTCCAGACAAGAAAAAGGTGGGTGCCGCATGCAACATTGCGGGGGTCCCCGCGGTCAGACCCCTTTAATAATGTTTTTATTTTTCCATCAACATAGCCATATGAGGACTTGATTTTTGGAGGACAAGTTGTATTTTTAAATGGCACCATTTCATTCCATGTTAACTTTGTTTTGCCGTTTAGTACTATTATGGAGATGCCAAATATAGGGTTACTTCTCCACAACTTTATCCCTGACCTGTTTGGTGAGCTCCATAGAAAGTATGAGGGTAGGGTCACACGTGCCGTATTTAGCTGTGTATTTGCTGCTGAATATTTTTCTACCCATTAAAGTATATGGGTAGTAAAATCAGCTGCAGAAAATACGCAGAAAAATATGGCACATGTGACCCTACCCTTACTGTACAAACAGCGACATGAAGACTAACAAACTCTGTTGCCCTCACAGAACATGTGTATTTGTACTGAGATTAAATTGCAGACAGGTGGACCTTATTTACTAGTTATGTGACAATGTACCGTATATATATATATGTATATACTTTGTCATCATCCAGGCCCCCCCTTCCCACCTTTAGTTTTCTACTCACCTCCTCTCGGTAGGAAGGAAGGGTGAGCTGGTCTGGGCCATCTATTCTGCAGGGACCGTCCGGTGGGGAGGGTTAGTCGTTCCGGGCTGTCCATCTTCACCGGGGGGGCCCTCTTCTTCGCTCCGCCCCGGACTAGTGACGTTGCCTTGATGACGACGTACAGGGACGTTCATGCGCAGGGACGAACATGCGTTGTCGTCAAGGCAACCCTGTGTGTCGTCGTCAAGGCAACGTCACTAGTCCGGGGCCGGGCTTGGAGCGGAGAAGAGAGCCCCCCTGGTGAAGATGGACAGCCCGTAAAGTCTAACCCTCCCCACCGGACGGTCCCTGCAGCATAGATGGTTTGAACCAGCTCACCCTTCCTTCCCGCCGAGGGGAGGTGAGTAGAAAACTAAAGGGGGGGGAGGGGGGTCTGGATGATGACGAAGGCCGCAGTGGTCTTCAACCTGCGGACCTCATGATGTTTCAAAACTACAACTCCCAGCATGCCCGGAAAGCCGATGGCTGTTCTTGCATGCTGGGAGTTGTAGTTTTGCAACATCTGGAGGTCCGCAGGTTGAAGACCACTGAGAAGGGATTGACAGGCGGAGAGTTCACTTGAGTATAAGCCGAGGGGGGTGTTTTCAGCACGAAAAATTGTGCTGAAAAACTTGGCTTATACTCCAGTATATACAGTAAACGTAAAAGAAAAGAAAAAAGAAACAAAGTCATAAATTGTGGATTTTTGGTCACTTCATATACCAGAAAAACATGAATAAAGAGATTATAAAGTCCCATCAAAACAAATATGGTACCAATAAAAACAGATCTCAGCACAAATAATTATACATCTCCCATAGATCCCCGTATACAAAAAATAAGTTATAAAAGTCAGAAGAGGACTTTGAAGCATACTATGTATTTATTTTTTACTAAAACTGATCATTTTTTTAAATTAGTAAAATAAAACAACATCTATATAAATTGGGTATCATTGTAATCGTTTGGACATACAAAATAAATATAACTTGATCAATTTATCGTAAAGTGCACTGCGTAGAACCTATACCCCCTAAAATTGCACATGTATTTTAAAAGCTGATGAGGAAAAAATTAAAATGCAAAAACTGAAAAATCGATGCATCATTAACCCCTACAGGACCCATGACGTAACGTTACGTCATGACACCCTGGGTCTTAAGGACCCATGATGTACATGAGTGACTATACAGTGGTCTCTAAACTGTAGCACTCCAGATGTTGCAAAACTACAACTCCCAGCATGCCCAGACAGCTGTTTGGATATGCTGGGATTTGTAATTTTGCAACAGCTGGAGGGCTACAGTTTGAGACCACTATACAGTGGTCTCTAAACTGTAGCCCTCCAGATCTTGTAAAACTACAACTCCTAGCATGCCCACACAGCTATTTGCTCTCTGGGCATGCTGGGATTTGTAGTTTTGCAACATCTGGAGGGCCACAGTTTGGAGATCACTGTGCAGTGGTCTCTAAACTGTAGCTCTCCAGATGTTGCAAAACTGCAAATCCCAGCATGCCCAGACAGCAAACAGCTGTCTCGGCATGCTGGGAGTTGTAGTTGAGTACCTCCAGCTGTTGCATAACAACATCCCCCAGCATGCCCTTCGGCGATCAGTACATGCTGGGAGTTGTAGTTTTGCAACAGCTGGAGGCACACTGGTTGAAAAATACTGAGTTAGGTAACAGAACCTAACTGAAGGTTTTCCAACCAGTGTGCTTCCAGCTGTTGCGAAAGTACAACTCCCAGCATGCACGGTCTGTCAGTACATGCTGGGAGTTGTAGTTTTGAAACAGCTGAAGGTTTCCGCCCCATGTGAATGTGCAGGTTACATTCACACTGGCGGGTTTGCAGTAAGTTTTGGAGTTTAAGCGGCAGCAAATTTTTCGCCGCAGCGCAAACTCCTAGCGGGAAACTCACCGTAACCCGCCAGTGTGAATGTACCCTAAAAACACTACACTAACACATAATAAAGGGTAAAACACTACATATACACCCCCTTACACTGTCCCCCCAATAAAAATGAAAAACTTATTGTACGGCAGTGTTTCAAAACCGGAGCCTCCAGCTGTTGCAAAACAACAGCTCCCAGCATATCCGGACAGCCACTGACTGTCCAGGCATGCTGGGAGTTTAGCAACAGCTGGAGGCACCCTTTTTGAGAATCACTGGCGTAGAATACCCCTATGTCTACCCCTATGCAATCCCTAATTTAGTCCTCAAATGCGCATGGCTCTCTCTCACTTCAGAGCCCTGTCGTTTAGGGCTACATATGGGGTATTTCCGTACTCGGGAGAAATTGCACTACAAATTTTGGGGGGCTTTTTCTCCTTTTACCCCTTATGAAAAGGAAAAGTTGGGGGCTACACCAGCCTGTTAGTGTAAAAAATAAAACATTTTACACTAACATGCTGGTGCCCTATACTTTTTATTTTCACAAGCGATAATAGGTAAAAAAGACCCCCAAAATTTGTAACACAATTTCTCTTGAGTACGGAAATACCCCATATGTGTGCGTAAAATGGTCTGCGAGCGCACAACAAGGCTCAGGAGTGAGAGTGCACTATGTACATTTGATTTACACAGGGGTGGCTGATTTTACAGCAGTTCTGACATAAACACAAAAAAATAAATACCCACATGTGACCCCATTTTGGAAACTACACCCCTCACAGAACGTAACAAGGGACATAATGAGCCTTAACACCCCACAGGTGTTTGACGAATTTTCGGTAAAGTTTGATGGAAAAAAAATAATAATTTTCACTAAAATGCTGGTGTTACCCTAAATTTTTCATTTTCACGACGGAAAATGGGAAAAAATCCTCCCAAAATTAGTAACCCCATTTCTCCTGAGTAAAAACATACCCCATATGTGGGTGTAACGTGCTCTGTGGGTGCACTACAATGCTCAGAAGAGAGGGAGCACCATTGGGCTTTTGAAGAGAAAATTTGTCCGGAATTGAAGGCCACGTGTGTTTACAAAGCCCCATAGTGCCAGAAGAATGGACCCCCCCCCACATGTGACCCCTTTTTGGAAACTACACCCCTCATGTAATGTAATAAGGGGTACAGTGAGCATTTACACCCCACAGGTGTCTGGCAGATTTTTGGAACAGTGGTCCGTGAAAATGAAAAATGTGATTTTTCATTTGCACAGCCCACTGTTCCAAAGATCTGTCAAACGCCAGTGGGGTGTAAATACTCACTGCACCCCTTATTAAATTCTGTGAGGGGTGTAGCTTCCAAAATGGGGTCACATGTGCGGGGGCCCACTTTTCTGGCACCACGGGGGGCTTTGTAAACGCACATGACTTCCATTCCAAACAAATTCGCTATCCAAAAGCTCAATGGCGCTCCTTCTCTTCTAAACATTGTAGTTCGCCTGCAGAGCACTTGACGTCCACACATGGGGTATTTCCATACTCAGAAGAAATGGGGTTACAAATTCTGGGGGTCATTTTCTCTTATTACCCCTTGTAAAAATTAAAAATTTGGGGAAAAACAGCATTTTAGTGAAAATATATATTTTTTTCATTTACACATCCAACTTTAACAAAAAGTCGTTAAACACCTATGAGGTGTTAAGGCTCACTATTCCCCTTGTTACGTTTGATGGGTGTAGTTTCCAAAATAGTGTGCCATGTGTTTTTTTTGCCACGTGTTTTTTTTTTTTTTTTTTTTGCTGTGCTGGCACCATAGGGGCTTCCTAAATGGGACATGCCCACCAAAAACCATTTCAGCAAAATTCGCTTTCATAAAGCCAAATGTGACTCCTTCTCTTTTGAGCATTGTAGTTCGCCCGCAGAGCATTTTTAAATCCTAACATGGGGTATATCCATACTCAGAAGAGATGGGGTTACAAATTTTGGGGGCATTTTCTCCCACTCCCTTTTGTAAAAATGGTTAAAAAAAAGTGAACTTTTTTTTTTTTTTTCATTTACACATCCGACTTTAACAGAAAGTCGTCAAACACCTGTCGGATGTTAAGGCTCACTGTACCCCTTGTTACATGCCTTGAGGGGTGTAGTTTCCAAAATGGTATGCCATGTGGGGGGTTTCCTGCTGTTTTGGCAGGGGGCTTCCTAAATGCGACATTCCCCCCCAAAACCATTTCACTAAAATTCACTCGCCAAAATCCCATTGTCGCTCCTTCCCTTCTGAGCCCTCTACTGCGCTCGCCGAACACTTGACATACACATATGAGGTATTTCCTTACTCGAGAGGAATTGGGTTACAAATTTTGTGGGGCTTTTTCAAAAACTGGGTCTACAAGAACATGTCAGTGTAAAAAATCCTTCAATTTGCTGCTATTCCTGTGAAACACCTAAAGGGTTAACAAACCTTTTAAATGTCATTTTGAATTCTTTGAGGGGTGAAGTTTTTATAATGGGTCATTCATGGGGTATTTCTAATAAGAAGGCCCTTCAAATCCACTTCAAAACTGAACTGGTCCCTGAAAAATGTAGATTTTGGAAATTTTGGGAAAAAATTGGAAAATTGCTGCTATATTTAGAAGCCCTCTGATGTTTTCCAAAAGTAAAAACATGTCAACCTTATGATGCAAACATAAAGTAGACATATTGTATATGTGAATCAATATATGATTTTTTTTTGAATATCCATTTTCCTTATAAGCAGAGAGGTTCAAAGTTAAAAAAAATGCAATATTTTCAGTTTTTTCATCAAATTTTGGAATTTTTACCAAGAAATGATGCAAGTATCGACAAAATTTTGCCACTAATATAATGTAGAATATGTCACGAAAAAACGTTCTCGAAATCAGAATCAAAGGTAAAAGCATCCCAGAGTTATTAATGCTTAAAGTGACAGTGGTCAGATGTGCAAAAAATGGCCGGGTCCTACAGTGAAAATTGGCCTGGTCCTTAAGAGGTTAAGGGGTTAACAGAGACCTCCTCATGTATAGCTGTGTCCTGAAGGAGAATATTACTCCTGTGATATTACTTGCTAGGTAAGCTAGGTGATAGATTGTCACCTAGCTTTTCCATGCTCCTAAATGGTATATGTGTTTATAATAGCTATACTAATGTGGAATGTACCTCTTTGGAAGAGAATCCTTGGGTCTCTTGATAATTGATTAGAACTCAACCTCTGGGCCTAAGCCCCTGGTCATTGCCACTATTGCCTCTTGAGAAAGCCACAGGTGCAGCGAAACATGTAGATGCGGCAATAGAGTTTGCATTTTAAAGCGATACCAATATGATCCCTCTCTCTAGTGGCCACTGCAGGGCCAAGTGAATTATTTTTGGAGATTGCTCTCCTGTTAACAGTTGTACTCACATTGGATCATCTGGTTATCATTTTTATCCATTTGTTGTTGGGATAACATTTTATAATATTAACCCCTTAGGGACTCAGCCTATTTTCACCTTAAAGACTCAGCCCTTTTTTGCAATTCTGACCACTGTCACTTTATGCATTAATAACTCTGAGAAGCTTTTACCGATTATTCTGATTCTGAGATTGTTTTTTCATGACATATCCTACTTTAACATAGCGGTAAATTTTTGTCATTACTTGCATCCTTTCTTGGTGAAAAATCACAAAATTTCATGAAAATTTTGCATTTTTCTAACTTTGAAACTCTCTGCTTGTAAGGAAAATGGATATTCCAAATACATTTTATATTGATTCACAAATACAATATGTCTACTTTATGTTGGAATCATAAAATTGACCTATTTTTACTTTTTAAAACATTAGAGGGCTTCAAAGTTTAGCAGCAATTTTCAAAATTTTCATGACAATTTCAAAATCTGAATTTTTCAGGGACCAGTTAAGTTTGAACTGGATTTGAGGGGCCTTTCTGTGAGAAATACCCCATAAATGATCCCATTATAGAAACTACACCCCTCAAAGTTTTCAAAATGACATTCAAAAAGTGCGTTAACCCTTTAAGTTTTTAAAAGAATTGCAGCAAAGTGGAGGAGAAAAATCAAAATCTGCGTTTTTTACACTAACATGTTCTTGTAGCCCCATTTTTTTCATTTTTAAAAGTGGTAAAAGGAGAAAAAGACCCCCAAAATTTGTAGCCCAATTTCTCTTGAGCACGTAAATACCTCATATGTTGACATAAAATGCTCTGCGGGCTCATAACATGTTTTGCTGTCATGGTTTTTGGGGGGTCGTGGTGCATTTAGCAAGCCCCAATGGTGCCAGAACAGCAAAAAAAAAACACATGGCATACCATTTTGGAAACTTCACCCCTCAAGGAACGTAACAAGGGGTATAGTGAACCTTAACACCACACAGGTGTTTGACGACTTTGCGTTGAAGTTGGACGTAAAAATGGAAAATTTGATTTTTAACACTAAAATGAGGGTGTTACCTCAAATTTTTCTTTTTTGCAAGGGATAATAGGAGAAAATGGACCCCAAAATTTGAAGCCCAATTTCTCCAGATTAAGAAAATGCCCCATATGTGGACGTTAAGTGCTCTGCTGGCACACTACAGTGCTCAGACGAGAAGGAGCAAAATTTGGCATTTTGTAATTGAATTTTGCTGAAATGTTTTTTGGGGGGCATTTTGCATTTAGAAAGTCCCCAGGGTGCCAGAACAGCAAAAAAAAAACACACTATTTGGGAAACTACACCCCTCAAGGAACGTGACAAGGGGTACAGTGAGCCTTAACACCTCACAGTGGAACAGTGGACCCCCCCCACATGTGACCCCATTTTGGAAACTACACCCCTCACAGAATGTAATAAGGGGTGCAGTGAGCATTTACACCCCACTGGCGTTTGACAGATCTTTGAAACAGTGGGCTGTGCAAATGAAAAATTACATTTTTCATTTTCACGGACCACTGTTTAAAAAATCTGTCAGACACCAGTTGGGTGTAAATGCTCACTGCACCCCTTATTACATTCTGTTAGGGGTGTAGTTTCCAAAATGGGGTCACATGTGGGGGGGTTCCACTGTTCTGGCACCATGGGGGCTTTGTAAATGCACATGGCCTTCAATTCCGGACACATTCTCTCTCCGAAAGCCCAATGGCGCTCCTTCTCTTCTGAGCATTGTAGTCCGCCCGCAGAGCACTTTACGTCCACACATGGGGTATCAATATACTCAGAAGAAATGGTGTTACACATTTTGGGGGGCTTTTTTTCCTATTACCCCTTGTGAAAATGAAAAATTTGGGATAAAATCAGCATTTTAGTGAAGAAAATAAAAATTTTCATTTTCATGTCCAACTTTGACGAATTTTTGTTAAACACCTGTGGGGTGTTAAGGCTCACTATACCCCTTGTTACATTCTGTGAGGGGTGTAGTTTACAAAATGGGGTCACATGTGGGTATTAATTTTTTTGCGTTTATGTCAGAACCGCTGTACATAATCAGCCACCCCTGTGCAAATCACCAAATTAGGCCTCAAATGTACATAGTGCGCTCTCACTCCTGAGCCTTGTTATGTGCCCGCAGAGAACTTTACGCCCACATATGGGGTATTTCCGTACTCAGGAGAAATTGGGTTACAAATTTTGGGGGTCTTTGTTTCCTTTTCCTTCTTGTGAAAATTAAAAGCATGGGCCAACACCAGAATGTAAGTGTATTTTTTTTTTTTTTACACTGACAGGCTGGTGTAGACCCCAACTTTACCTTTTCATAAGGGGTAAAAGGAGAAAAAGCCCCCCAAAATTTGTTGGGTAATTTTTCCTGAGTACGGAAATACCCCATATATGGCCCTAAACTGTTGCCTTGAAATATGACAGGGCTCCGAAGTTAGAGAGCGTCCCTGCGCATTTGAGGCCTAAATTAGATATTTGCATAGGGACAGACCCGGATTCAAGAATTAGACTTGCCTCAGATACTAAAATGACCCTTCGGCAGTGTTTCCCAAACAGGGTGCCTCCAGCTGTTGCAAAACTCCCAGCATGCCTGGACAGCCAATGGCTGTCAGGCAATACTGTGAGTTGTTGTTTTGCAACAGTTGGAGGCTCCGTTTTAGAAACCGTGCCGTACCAAGGTTTCTCATTTTTATTGGGGGGGGGGGGGGTAACTGTGTTGGGGTAAGTGTATATGTAGTGTTTTACCCTTTACTTTGTGTAAGTGTAGTGTAGTGTTTTTAGGGTACATTCAGACTGCCAGGGGATTACTGCGAGCTTCCCGCTGGGAGTTTGAGCTGCAGCGGTAAATTTCCTGCATCTCTAACTTGCAGCGAGAGACTAACTGTAAACCCCCGCCTGTGTGAATGTACCCTGTACATTCACATGGGGGTAGGGGGGGGAACCTCCAGCTGTTGAGAAACTACAGCTCCCAGCATGCCCTTTGGCTGTCCGTGCATGCTGAGGGTTGTGGTTATGCAACAGCTGGAGGTACACTAGTTGTAAAACACTGAGTTAGGAAACAGCTGTTGCAAAACTACAACTCCCAGCATGCATGGTCTGTAAGTGCATGCTGGGAGTTATAGTTTTGCAACAGCTGGAGGCACACTGGTTGGGAAACACTGAGTTAGGAAACAGACAATGTTTCCAACCAGTGTGCCTCTAGTTGTTAAAAACTACAGCTCCCAGTATGCCCAGACTGCCGACGGGCATGCTAGAAGTTGTAGTTTTGCAACATCTGGAAGAGCACAGTTTGGAGACCACTATACAGTGGTGCCCAAACGGTAGCGCTTCAGATGTTGCAAAACTACTTCTCTCAGCATGCCCAGACTGCCCAGGCATGCTGGGAGTTGTAGTTCTGTAACATCTGTCCCTTCAGATGTTGCAGAACTACAACTCCCAGCATGCATGGCCAGTCTCAGCATGCTGGGAGTTGTAGTTTTGCAACATCTGGAGGTCTATAGCTTAGAGACCACTATATAGTGGTCTCCAAACTGTGTCCTTCCAGATGTTGCAAAACTACAACTCTCAGCATGCTGAGACTGTCCAGGCATGCTGGGAGTTGTAGTTCTGCAACATCTAAAGGGACAGATTTTACAGAACTACAACTCCCAGCATGCCTGGGCAGTCTGGGCATGCTGAGAGTAGTAGTTTTGCAACATCTGGAAGGGCCCAGTTTGGAGACCACTTTATAGTGGTCTCTAAGCTATAGACCTCCAGATGTTGCAAAACTACAACTCCCAGCATGCCCAAAGGCTGTCTGGGCATGCTGGGAGTTTTAGTTTTGAAACTCCTAGAAGCTGCAGTGAAGATCAAGGCGATCTTCACTGCAGCATCTGACACCGCAGCCGCACCACTTGCCTGCTGCGGTCCTGGTCCCCGCGTGACTGCCGCTGGTCCCCAGGTAACGGCTGCCGGTCCCCGCTGCATCAACGGCCCCCGCACCTCGCCGCCATCTTCCCCGACATCCAGGGGAAGGCAGAGCCGGGGGGGGGGGAATTCCCCCCGCCCCTGCCCTGCGATTCGCCGATCAGTCCTCTGTTCGTCCAATCGCAGGGGATAGGAGGAGGTGGCACCCTGCCACCTCGCTCCTATCCCTTAGGATGATCGGGGCTCCGATCATCACTATTTTCCGGGCGATCGGGTCATCAGAGACCCAATCAGCCCGGAATTGCGCAAATCGCCGATCTGAATTGAATGATTTCAGCAGGCATCCTGGTCCGGTCCTCGTCCGATGAGCGGCGAGGACCGGAAAGGTTCAGGGTGTACAGGTACGCCCTGAGTCCTTAAGGATCGGGGATGCAGGGCATATGCATACGCCTTGCGTCCCCAAGAGGTTAAGTAAAAGTTACGTTTTAGGGATAGTTTCATAAGGGGTTTTATACTCCGGGCTTAGGCCCAGGGGTTGAGTTCTAATTGGTCCCTTACTGCCCTAGGGTAGTTTGTTTGTGTTCATACTGATAATTGATCACGGGTAGGCAAGTTGTCGGACAGGCAGGTGGCCTAAGCGGGTGCTAGGTGGCCTATGCTGATGCACGGCCTAGTTGCAGCTGCAGCTCCAACTCCGTCCACCACTACATGAATCCAGCCCTGACCACAGCTCACTGATTTAAAGTGGGCACAGCGCCAGTTCTTGTCCAGCTGCTCGGGCCGTGGCCACTCTAAATCAGTGACCAGTGGAGGCTGCTACCTCCAGCCCCTGCCCGAAAAATTACCGGCCTTTGTGTTGCCGGTATTTTTAATATAACATTACCATGGCCAAAATACTGGCTGTGCCGGTGAAATTCCATCTAGGTGGCAACCCTAGATATTACTATAGGAGAAACCTGCAACGTATGGAACAATTCCCTGCACCACTAGGGAGATTTATCAAAACCTGTGCAGAGGAAAAGTTGCCCATTTGCCCATAGCAACCAATCAGATTGCTTCAGAGGCCTTTGTTAAAATGAAAGAACCTATCTGATTGGTCACTAAGGGCATCCAGGCAGCTTTTCCTCAGTACAGGTTTTGATAAATCTCACCTCAAAAGTCTTTACTGCATGTACAGTATGACTAAGTGTCCTAACATGGCCAAATATACCTGTAACTCCAAACCTGTGCCCACGTACAGAGGTGGAACTTGTAGCTTCTGGACCCCCAGTGCAAAGTCTGTGACAGGGCCCCATGTCTACCATGTGCCATTTCAAATACTGCAATGTGTGCAATGTGTAACAAGGACCCCCAAACCCATCCTTTGCCATTCATAACACTTCATGGACCCCCTCAGGCATCAGGGCCCTTGTGTGACTGTTACCTCTGCATCACTATAGCTAGGGTTCCAAGCATGCAATTAAAAGTGGTACTCCACTGCCCCATCGTTCTGAACATTTTGTTCAGAATGCTGGGTGCAGGCTGCGGGGGTCATGACATAATGGCCACGCCCCTTGTGACGTTATGCCAAGTCCCCTCAATGCTAGTCTCTGGGAGGGGGCTTGGCATGCACCACGCCCCTCCATAGACTTGCATTGAGGGGGCGTGGCATGTTGTGACATCACGAGGGGCATGGCCATGATGTCACAACCCCAGCAGCTTGCACCCAGTCTTCAGAACAAAATGTTTGAACGCCGGGGCAGTGGAGTACCCTTTTAATGTGACTGCAAAAAGATAACCGCATACGTTTTTTTCTACTTTACTTTACTTTACTATATACTAGGGAGAAGGAAAAAACCTCTGAAGGTTACATCAGGGCATTCGGGTCACACATCGCTCATCATCCACACTTTGTAACAAATTCTAATAGAAGAAGTGACTCAGACAAGGTAAATAAATGTAATTAATGAAGTTTATTATTATATTTTATATGTATTTTTAATGTGTTGTAACCTCCCATCACTCACGAAGAGCGTACAGCAGCACTCAGGACAGGAAAAAACCCCATAGGGGAGGAATCCTGTAGGGAATCCATGGCTGCTGTATGGCCCTTCCTCCGGGCATACTAAGGGAGGATTACATAGTCCATCAAGTTCAACCTATATCCCTAATAAGTCCCTATTGAGTTGAGTTGATCCAGAGGAAGGCAAAAAACCCTCATACTAGAGGTAAAAATTCCTTCCTGACTCCAAATATGGCAGTCAGAATAAATCCCTGGATCAACGTTCTGTCCCTATAAATCTAGTATACATAACTAGCAATGTTATTATTCTCCAATAATGCATCCAGACCCTTTTGAACCCTTTTACAGAGTTCGCCATGACCACCTCCTCTGGGAGAGAATTCCACAGTCTCACTGCTCTTACAGTAAAGAACCCCGTCTGTGGTTGTGTAGAAACCTTCTTTCCTCTAAACGTAGAGGATGCCCCCTTGTTATAGATACAGTCCTGGGTATAAACAGATCATGGGAGAGATCTCTGCAATGTCCCCTGATATATTTATATATAGTTTTTAGGTCACCCCTAAGCCTTCTTTTTTCTAAACTAAATAAACCCAATTCCGATAATCTTTCTGGGTACTGTAGTCCTCCCATTCCCCGTATTACCCTGGTTGCCCGTCTTTGAACCCTCTCCAGCTCCACTATATCTTTCTTTTACACTGGTGCCCATTACTGTACACAGTATTCTATGTGTGGTCTGACTTGTGATTTGTACAGCGGTAGAATTATTTCCATGTCATGGGCATCTATGCCCCTATTACGCTATAACATGACTGCAAATGTGTATGTAGTGATAGTGTGTAGGGAATGAATGTGTATGTAGTGATAGTGTGTGGGGGATGAATGTGTATGTAGTGATAGTGTGTAGGGGATGAATGTGTATGTAGTGATAGTGTGTGGGGGATGAATGTGTATGTAGTGATAGTGTGTAGGGGATGAATGTGTATGTAGTGATAGTGTGTGGGGGATGAATGTGTATGTAGTGATAGTGTGTAGGGGATGAATGTGTATGTAGTGATAGTGTGTGGGGGATGAATGTGTATGTAGTGATAGTGTGTAGGGAATGAATGTGTATGTAGTGATAGTGTGTGGGGGATGAATGTGTATGTAGTGATAGTGTGTGGGGGATGAATGTGTATGTAGTGATAGTGTGTGGGGGATGAATGTGTATGTAGTGATAGTGTGTATGTAGTGATAGTGTGTAGGGGATGAATGTGTATGTAGTGATAGTGTGTAGGGGATGAATGTGTATGTAGTGATAGTGTGTAGGGAATGAATGTGTATGTAGTGATAGTGTGTAGGGAATGAATGTGTATGTAGTGATAGTGTGTAGGGGATGAATGTGTATGTAGTGATAGTGTGTGGGGAATGAATGTGTATGTAGTGATAGTGTGTGGGGGATGAATGTGTATGTAGTGATAGTGTGTGGGGGATGAATGTGTATGTAGTGATAGTGTGTAGGGAATGAATGTGAATGTAGTGATAGTGTGTGGGGGATGAATGTGTATGTAGTGATAGTGTGTAGGGAATGAATGTGAATGTAGTGATAGTGTGTAGGGAATTAATGTGTATGTAGTGATAGTGTGTAGGGAATGAATGTGTATGTAGTGATAGTGTGTAGGGAATGAATGTGTATGTAGTGATAGTGTGTGGGGGATGAATGTGTATGTAGTGATAGTGTGTAGGGAATGAATGTGAATGTAGTGATAGTGTGTGGGGGATGAATGTGTATGTAGTGGCATGTAAGCAGAATATTTCACGCTGTGCAAGATCTGCAGCAGCAGTGGGAGATACGCTGCGTATCCCTCGCTCAACATACACACAAAGCTTTCGTGTCGCACACATAGGTGCAGTGAGTTTTGGAGGTGGGGCCCCGCCTCCAAAACTCACTGGGCACATAGGGCTGCCGCCGGAAAGCCTTGTGTGTATGGTGAGCGAGGGATACGCAGCGTATTTCCCGCTGCTTCTGCGGACTTTGCGCAGCGTGAAATACGCTACGTATACGCCAAGTGGGTACGCCATCTGGGGCGGCTTGGTCTTCATCCGTTCTGTTCTTCTTTCTTCGTCCTTCTTCGCTTGGTGTTCTCTTCCCCGGCACAAGGCTGCAGATCGGTGATACAGATGGAGCAGGCGGGAGGGATCCACCATGGGCCTCTTGGGATGTATTCTGCAGGATCCCTCCGGTACCAGCGTATGGCCCAGCCGTGATGTTCCTTCCGCTCTCTCTTCCATGCCCAGTACTCGGGGTCTTGTGCCATGATCTAGAATTAAATACAATATAAATTGTTATAATAAACAGACTTTCATTCCTAGTGTATAGTTTTTATTTTATGTCACTGACCCGATCACAGGTGTCCCTGGTCACCCAAGCGTGGAAACTCATCCGGAGGAGCAGCAGGTTCCGCAGGTGTAGCATCCAGGTCTTCATCGCCGTCCACATCGGTCCGAGGGCCCAGGGGTAGATCTCGCGTCGGAACATCTCATCCTCTTCAAACTGATTGGCAAGAAACCTAAAAGGAAGAAAAAATAAATAAATAAAAATTATACAACATTTCACAAGAGGAAGAGGAGAAGAACCATTGGTAGTAATATTACAATATAGAGTGCCTGGTACATATATATATATATATATATATATATATATATATTTATATTAATGTGTGTATATATATATATATATATGTATTTATATAGATGTGTGTATATATATATATATATATATATATATATATATATATATATATATATTGTGGGAAGTGTCAGGGATCGCCCTTTGCTGAGGGAAAGGGACACGTGTCTGTCTTTATCCAAATCAGGCAAACAGCAGCAAGTTCATGCAATCTGACTCTTGGTCAGGTTTATTAGAAAGGTTGCAAGCCAAATAAAAATAACAATACAGGAACAAAAGAAAAACCTTGCCTGTCCGGCACTAACTATACAAGTGATGACCCTCACTACCAGCTGGAGAGCTTCTCTCTGCCAGCTAACAAAAATACTTTCAGCAACCTTACTCACATGAGTCTCTCCACAGACAGGCGTTCTGTGTCCTCAGCCAGAGAGAGAGATCTGACCTCCTGGCTTCTCTTTTATATCCACCCTCTCATTCACCTTAATCAATCACCTGGCAGGTGAGAGGCTCTGGAGTTACCTCACATAGGAAAGGAACCTGGGAGAAATATACCTGCTTTCCACAACCAAACCTGCATGAGTGTCACAATATATATATATTTATGGTCAGGGCCTTTCAGTGCGTATGGAACGTACGCCTACCTGACCTAAAATACCATGATATAACTATAACACTACTTCCTATCCTGTAACAAGAATACCAGACATAACCTACCTTACCTAATCTGCGGCAGAGGTGTTCCCGGGCCGCCATCGGGGGTACACCTTAAGGGGGCATACCCTGAAAGAGGCTGAAGGAAGACCTGAAAAAAGAGGGAGGGCTGATGGGTGGGACAGCTTGACGTCCAACGTGCCCCTGAGCCTGCACGCACTGGTATTTATACCACCCAGGCCCCTCCCATAAACCCAGGTTGTCATTCAACCTTTAACTTATGGTCAGGGCCTTTCAGTGCGTATGGAACGTACGCCCACCTAACATACCATGATATAACTTTCACACTACTTCCTACCTGTAACAAGAATACCAGACATAAACTACCTTACCTAATCTGCGGCAGAGGTGTGCCCGGGCCGCCGTCGGCGGTACACCTTAAGGGGGCAAAAACAGCGTGCATAGGGAAGTAGTATATAATATGCCCTTAAGTGATACCAGAGCCTGAGCTGTCGACCCAGCCTTCAGGCCATGTTCCCAACCCCCTCAGCGAGTATCCAATGGTACTGCGGACATCCCTATAATGACACCTACTTAACCAAAAGCCATAGCTACCATCTAGACACCACGTGCATATTCGCCACCTGAACTTGCTGAATGGACTGACCAAACATTTCCCTATCCTACTGTACCTCATGACCCACTCTCAGTAAACCTAGTATGCAGTTTCCAGGATTATGGGCCAAACCTGACAAACTGTAGGGAACCCTAGAAAGAAACCCAAGTGTCATGAGATACAGAACATTACAGACGTATACTGCTAATACAACAAACTATTCCCTAAATCAACGACCATAACTATGGGAGAAAACAACTAACTGAACCATGTTACCATGTGTGAATATGTCACCTGTAAATGATCACTTTAATGCCAGTATGGCAGTCATATCCTGCAAACGTGTCAGAACATACGACTATGCAGTGCATCCCACCTGAGAACGTGACAGGCATGACGGGTATACAGCTGCCTATGTGTAGTGACGTTATTGCTCTGAAGACGTGTCAGCAACAATAACCAAGTAGTATATCCCACCTGAGAACGTGTCAGGCATGTCAGGTATATACTCCTCTATGTGTCCTGCTGCTATTGCTCAGGAAAACGTGTCCGAAACAATAGCCCAAACGATGTATTCCCCTGCAGACGTGGCAGGCAGTCTGAGAATATCCATAACCTGTATACATAACATAATCCAAAATGGTTGATGATGCGCCTATGTGCATGACGCGTATGACCATCACGTGTAAGATTCGTGCACTGTGAATAACTTGAAAATAAGCACTATGCCTAGCACGTAGTGTCAAACCCGCCACCATGACGTAAGCGTGTGACTACCGTATGCAAAGTAAGATAGCTTGAAGTAAAACCTATAACGGTATAGTAACGTAACCTGACCTATTCATAAACGTAGAATTAGTACTAAGGTAACCTGCTTAAAATAACATACATGTATGGAGACATTTACTGGGTACCCGAAATAAATGGGCAGATAAGCATCGCGTCATGCAAGTAATAACGTATACGTAGAATGCTCGAACTTACGTAGCGCATGTGCCGTAGTCTATTTTTGACAATAAGCGAAATGACGTAGGTATGCGTACCCATATTATGGCAACAGGACTCAGTTCACCTGTAAATTATTACTTTAATACCGGTATGGCAGTGGTGTCCTGCAAACGTGTCAGAACATACGATTATGCAGTGCATCCCACCTGAGAACGTGACAAGCATAACAGGTATACAGCTGCCTATGTGTAGTGATGTTATTGCTCTGAAAACGTGTCAGCAACAATAACCAAGCAGTATATCCCACCTGAGAACGTGTCAGGCATATCAGGTATATACTCCTATGTGTCCTGCTGCTATTGCTCAGGAAAACTTGTCCGAAACAATAGCCCAAATGATGTGTTCCCCTGCAGACGTGGCAGGCAGGCTCAGAACATCCACGACCTGTAAACGTGACATGATCCAAAATGGTTGATAATGCGACTCAGTGACACATGTCTAAACACAATTACCATAGACACCTATGCTTACCACAGTGTGAAAACATGATCCAGTCATACTATAGCCCGATAAGCGTGTAATACCGTATGGAAGCCTACGGGTGTGTGTAAGCTATATGGAATTTGATCGCATTATCACGTGGAACACCACGTGTTATGCCGCATAGACACATAAGAGTATAATGACGTGTGGAAACCTGAGCAGATACCACGCGTGGAACACAAGCGTGTTGTACCATATTGGGAACAATAGTATGACATGCCACATGGAAATATGAATGAAATATTGTAAGGAAACATCAACGTTTTGACCCATTTGGAAACTTAAGTGTGACACCATCATGAACATAATCGTGTTATCCTGTATGGAAACTGAGCGTGTAAACTGAATGGAACATACAATTATGTATACTGTTAATTCCCAGCATACCCACCGAATAGTAAAACACCAGCGTGCACCCCTTATGTCAACCACAGGCGGGCACACCGTACAGAAAATACAGGAATCCCCGCCGTACAGTAGACACCAGTGCGCGCACCCACAACAACCACCGGCATGCACACTGCATGGTAACCAGCAGCGTGCATACAGTATGGAAAATGCGATCGTGTACACTGTACGGAAATGCCATCGTGTATACCATACGGAAAATGCAATCATGCATACCGTACGGAAAATGCAATCATATACCGCACGGAGAACACAATCGTGCCCACCGTACAGCAGATACAATCACGTATACTCTGTGGAAAATGCAATCGTGTATACTGTACAGACAATACCATCGCGCATACCACACGGAAAAAACGATCGTGTATACTGTACAGAAAAGCAAGCGTGTATACTGTACTGGAAATACTAGCGTGTATACTGTATGAAAATATAAGCGTGCATACTGTACTGGAAATACAAGCATGTACACTGTACTGGAAATACGAGCATGTACACTGTACTGAAAGAGTAAGCATTTATGCTGTACGAAAATACGATGGTGTGTACCGTATGCAACACCGGCGTAAATATTGTATGAAAAAACACAAGCGTGTATATCGCAAGAAACCCAAGCGTGTAATTTATGGAAAATGCAAGCGTGCCTATCATGCGGAAAATACCAGCGTGTAAACTATGTGAAAAAATTACGAGCGCGTATACTGTGAGAATATACAGTCGCATATTTTGTATGCAAATACAATCACATTCTATATAAAACACAAGCATGTATACTGTATGCAAATACAAGTATATATACTGTATACAAGATAAGCGTGCATTCTACCTGGATGATACAAGCGCCTACACTTGTAGGAAAACACAGCGTATATACTGTATGGAAATCCAAGCGTGTTCTTGAAAAAACAAGCGTGTCAAACTGTATAAAAATACGAGCGTGTCCTACTGTATGAAAATCAAGCGTGTTCTATTGTATGAAAATACAAGCATGCTATACTGTGAGGACAATACGTGCGTGTATACTGTATGGACAATACAAGGATGTATACTGTATGGAAAATACAAGCGTGTATACTGTATGGGAAATACAAGCGTGGATACTGTGAGGACAATACGTGCGTGTATACTGTATGGGAAATACAAGCGTGTATACTGTATGGAAAATACAAGCGTGTATACTGTATGGGAAATACAAGCATGTATACTGTCTGGACAATACAAGCGTGTATATTGTATGGAAAATACAAGCGTGTATACTGTATGGGAAATACAAGCGTGTATACTGTATGGACAATACAAGCGTGTATACTGTATGGAAAATACAAGCGTGTATACTGTATGGGAAATACAAGCGTGTATACTGAATGGACAATACAAGCATGTATACTGTATGGAAAATACAAGCGTGTATACTGTATGGGAAATACAAGCGTGTATACTGTATGGACAATACAAGCGTGTATACTGTATGGAAAATACAAGCGTGTATACTGTATGGGAAATACAAGCGTGTGTACTGTATGGAAAATACAAGCGTGTATACTGTATGGGAAATACAAGCGTGTATACTGTATGGACAATACAAGCGTGTATACTGTATGGGAAATACAAGCGTGTATACTGTATGGACAATACAAGCGTGTATACTGTATGGGAAATACAAGCGTGTATACTGTATGGACAATACAAGCGTGTATACTGTATGGACAATACAAGCGTGTATACTGTATGGAAAATACAAGCGTGTATACTGTATGGGAAATACAAGCGTGTGTACTGTATGGAAAATACAAGCGTGTATACTGTATGGGAAATACAAGCGTGTATACTGTATGGGAAATACCAACGTATTCTACTGTATGGAGATGCAAGCTTGTAATGCTGTATGAATATACAAGCGAGTTCTACTGTATGAAAATACAAGTGTTCTACAGAATGGAACATACCAGCGTGTGATACTGTGTGGTAAATACTGGCGTGTATACTGCATGGTAAATACCAGCGTGAATATTGTCTAATAAAAGCCAGTGTGTATTCTGTATGGTAAATGCAAGCGTGTATGGTAAATGCAAGCGTGTATACTGAATGGTAAACACTAGTATGCGTACCACATGGTGAAACCAGCGCGTATACTGCATAGGAACACCAGCGTATACACTGTATGGTAAGAACCAGCGTGCATACTGTATGGCGGATACAAGCGTGTGTATTATAAAAGGGCACCGACGTGCATACTGTACGGCAAACACAAGCGTGCACACCGCACAGCAAACACAAGCGCACACACCGCACAGCAAACACGAGCGCGCACATCGTACCGTAAATACAAGCGTGCACACCGCCAGGAAAACACAAGCGTGCACACTGCACAGTAAATACAAGCGTGTACACCGTATGGTTAATACAAACATGTATACTGTATGGTAAATAGAAAAGTGAATACCGTATGGAAAATGCAAGTGTGTATACTATATGGTAAATGCAAGTGTGTATGCTGTCTGATAAATGCAAGTGTGTGTATACTGTATGGTAAATGCAAGTGTGTACCGTATGGAAAATACAAGTGTATACTGAAAGAAAATATATGCGTGTATACTGTATGGTAACATGTAGTGACTGCACGGTATGAAAGCTATGAGTGACTGCACGGTGTGAACGCTATGAGAGACCGGACAGCATGAACGCTGGCTGACCGCCAGGCATGAATGCCGAGTGACTGTATGAAATGAAATTTCTATGAGCGACTGTGCGTTATAAATGTTATGAGTGACTGTACGGCACAACGTTGTGAGCGGCTGCGTGACATAGCCGCTACGTGAACCGTCAGCCACCACAAAACGTGGTCCATGGTGACCCTGAGTCTGGCAGAGAAACCTGGGGTGTGAGAACTGGAGGAGGGGAATTGTACTGGAGACTCCCCCCTTGGCATACCCGCGGCCCGGTGGCCGCGGGGAGCCGAGCCCTTAGATGATATAGGGCTGCCGCCAGTCCCCCTTCTGGGAGGCCGGTGTGTTATCCCGGCCACCCGATTGTTTACAAGTTTTAGCTCCGCCCCCCGCACACCACCTGGCTCGGCGGCGCCGCCCCCGGCAACCGGGGAGGATGCCGATCCCGCCGCCCGGAACATATATATATATATATATATATATATATATATATGTGTATTTATATAGATGTGTATATATGCAATAACATTAATATAAACTCACAGCGCTGGAAAGAAGTAGGTGTTATATTCCTCCGTACGCAGGTTGGCTCTTCGGAAGTAGATGAGGACCATGGCCAGGAGATACTAGAGGGATGAGAAGAGTTAGAGGCTGGTAATACATTTCTTATCTAAATACATTCTATTATACAGTACCTGTATGTCTCCAGTATATCCCTGTATTTACTACTATCTGTACAACATCTATTCTTTCCCTTTATATACTACCTTGTCCGCGATCTTATAGCAGCTGTCCCTGCCTAGAAATAGCTGGATGTGTCCTTCGTCTACAAAAATAACAGAAATATCATTATTTTTATCTATTCAATCAATATCTTCTATACTATCTATAACAATTCTACATATAAATACATGTGTGTATACAGTCACTGACACATTATACACTATATTCCATACTATACATTGTACAGAAGCACCAGAGCAGGAGAGAGAAGGTTCTGTAGAGGGAACAGTATCTTTCCTGAAGAACATGGACCTCAGTATTAGGGCTATGATAATACTAATCTTTATTTACGATGTATATGTCTGTTTCATAGGGCCAAGATGGGGGGGTTGGCTGAGTAGGCACCTGCCTAGGGAACCACCATCTCCCTAGCCTTGCAGGGTGGCAGAACTGCTGGAGATTTCTAGAATTTTGGGTCTAGGGCACTTTCCCTGGTTGCAGGTTGGGAGAGGTGCAGGACCTCTGCCCACTGTCTCCGGCTCAGACACACACAGGGTAACATCACTCTGTGTGCACCAAGGGACGTCCATGTTGATATGCAGTAAAGAGAACGTAAACATGTATATATTTTTTTTTTTATTATATATGTATTTAATTTATTAAAAATTTTGGGTGACAGGGACATGTCTAAAATTGGGGCAACTATCTACCTCCTGGAGGGCACCTGTCTATACTGTGGGAAAAATGCCTACGTTTGGGAGAAACCTATCTGCACTGGGATCAACTACCTGCCTCCTGGAGGGTACCTGTCTACACTGGGAACAGCTATCTACCTCTGGGGGGGGGGGGGATCTATCTACACTGGAGACAACTACCTGCCTCCTGGAGGGCAGCTGTCTACACTGGGAACAGCTATCTACCTCTAGGGGGGAATCTATCTACACTGGAGACAACTACCTGCCTCCTGGAGGGCACCTGTCTACACTGGGAACAGCTATCTACCTCTGGGGGGGGGGGGGGGGGGATTTATCTACACTGGAGGCAACTATCTGCCTCCTGGAGGACATCTGTCTACACTGGGAACAGCTATCTACACTGGAGGCAACTTTCTACCTCCTGGAGGGCACCTGTCTACACTATGGGGCAACTGTGTACTAGTATTGAGAGCTAATATTCGAAATGCAAGCTTTTACCACGGATATCAGCACTTTGCGATTTTGCGAATATTTAGAATATAGTGATATATTTGTAATGTCAAATATTCGTTTTTTTATGCAAATGTATGTGAATATTTATGCAAATATTGCAAATATTTATGCAAATATCGGCACACTGGAGATATAATATGCAAATTTCATTACAAATTTTCGCATGAAAAAAACGAAAGAACGAACATAGTGAAATATTGTAAATTTGAATATGTCCCCTGCCGCTCATTACTACTGTCTACCTCTGGCGGAAACCTATCTACACTGGAAACTACTATCTACCTCCTGGAGGGCACCTGTCTACAATGGGAACCGCTATCTACCCCTTGGCAGAATCTATCTACACTGTGGGCAACTATCTACCTCCTGGGGGGGGGGGATAAGAACACTTTATTTTATCATGTGATAAAATATTATACTTTTTGTCACTGAAAGAAAAATGTATTGTTACCCAGGAGTCTGTAAAAAGCGGCCCGTTCCTCCGGCTGTAGGATGGCGTCATCAGTGGTCTCCCTCCGGTTGTCGTCTGTCTGCTCTCTCTTCTTCTTGGGCTCGCCGTCAGTCTCCTCCTCCTTTGGCTGGTCCTCCGGCTCCTCCTGGGTGGCAGATGCTGAACTGTGATAGAAGAGATAACATCTATAGTATTGGGCCTCATGCACCCGACCAAATAATGGGCCATCCCGGTTATAAGGAGCCATAATATGACACCATGGAAGTCTATGAGACCATACGGTACAACATTATATTTAGTGTTGAGCGGCATAGGCCATATTCGAATTCGCGAATATTCGCGAATATATGGACGAATATCCGTCATATATTCGCGAATATTCGCATATTCGTTATCTCCGTTTTATTTTCGCATATGCGAAAATTCGCGTATGCGAAAATTAACATATGTGAAAATTTACATATAGAAAATTGGCATACGCGAAAATTCGCATACACGAAAATTAGCATGTGCTAATTTTCGCATATGCGAATTTTTGCACGGCAGTCTCACACAGTAGTATTACAGCCTTCTTTACACCACACAAGCTGGAAGCAGAGAGGGATGATCACTGTGATGTGTATTGTGAAGAAAAAAAAAAAAAAAAAAAACGAATATTCGTAATTACGAATATATAGCGCTATATTCACGAAATTCGCGAATTCGCGAATATGCGATATTCGCGAATAATATTCGAATTGCGAATATTCGCGAGCAACACTAATTATATTCTCGTTACATCAAGCCACGCCCCCTCCATTCATGTCTAGGGGAGGGGGCGTGGCAGAATGCCATGTGTCTGCACAGATTAGCGGAGTACCCCTTTAAGAGTCCCTAGTCTTGCCCACCATATTTTCAGTGCTATCATAAGGCAATGCGGGTCTCCCGTGCAGGGATCAGTTTGATAGTCGGGCTCCTGCTGGAGCTACTAGGAGCAGAGGAACCTCTTCTAGTAGATTAACCCTTCATATACTTCAGTCAAATCATGACAGCTGCATGTGAGGAGTTTCCACACTGATCGCTTGTAGGGCTCTTAAAAATAAAATGTAAATAAAAAAAAACATCAACTCTTCTGAAAACAACATAAAAAAATGTAAAAAACATATTGAGTATCGCCACATCCATAATGACCCAAATAATAAAATAATTGAATTATTCATGCTGCACGTTGAGCGCTGTAAAAAAATTTAAAAAAAACAAAAAGAAAAAATGCCACATCCCCTCCATGCATGTCTATGGGAGCCGTCACACCCCCTCCCATAGACATCCATGGAGGGGGCGTGACGTCACTAGGGGGCATGGCGTGACATCACGACCACTGCCGCCAGAACTTGGCATTTGTTCAGAACACGGAGTACTGCGCGGAGGTCAGGGGTGTCCCAGCGATAGGGGATAGGGTGCCCATAGCAATCAATCAGCTTGTTTCTTTCATTTTTTACAAGGCCTCTGCAAAGTGAAAGAAGCGATCTGATTGGTTGCTGTGGGAAACTGGGAAACTTTTCCTCTGGACAGGTTTTGATAAATCTCCACCAAGATGCCTAGCGGTGGAGTACCCGTTTAAGTATTGCCGCATGCAGAAATGTCCAAACTATTAAAGTACAATGGTAACAAAACTGCCCGGTTAATGGCGTGGAAAAAAAATACCAGAATTACTGCATTTTGGTCACTGAAAAAAATGTATAAAAAGCGATCTAAAAGGCCTAAAAATAGTGGCATTATCAAAATAAAAATAGTGGCATTATCACATATAACACTGGGTGTCAGAAATCACAATTACCATTGAAGAGGCAGTTATCATATTTATTAAAGAGATTTTCCAGTGGTTTTCTGGGACATTTACATTTATGGTCTATCCACTACCGTCAAATCTTAGTTCCATTAAATTGAATGGGGGCTGTGCTGCAGTGTCCTGGCACCAGCATTTCACAATGACCCGAAATCTCTTCTCTATCTCCCGTCATTGGAGGAGATTTATCCAAACCTGTGCAGAGGAAGAGTGGTGCAGTTGCCCATAGCAACCAATCAGATTGCTTCTTTCATTTTTAAAAAGAAGCAATCTGATAGGTTGCTGTAGGCAACTGCCCTACTTTTCCTCTACACAGGTTTGGATAAATCTCCTCCAATGACGGGAGATAGAGAAGAGATTTCGGGTCATTTCCAGGTTTGGATACATCTCCTCCATTGTTTATATGTGAAAACCATCATGGGGGGAGATTTATCAAGACCTGTCCAGACAAAAAGTTGCTGTGTTGCCCATAGCAACCAATCAGATCGATTCTTTCATTTCTGAAAAGGCCTTTGCAAAATGAAAGAAGCAATCTGATTGGTTGCTATGGGCAACTCAGCAACTTTTTGTCTGGACAGGTTTTGAAAAATCTCCCCCCATGGCTCTGCCAAACAGCTGTAGGGCAGGGGTGAGGTGCCTGGTGTTGGTCCACCGCCAACAACACATTAATAGCCAGTCCTGAGGATGGACCATGAATGGAAAAGTCCCAGAAAACTTCTTAATCTAAATTCCTCTGGTGGTATGATACATATAGCTGCCGACTATAATAACATTGGGGGCAGTTATCACATATAACATTAGGGGGGCAGTTATCACATATAATATTAGGGGGGCAGTCATCACATATAACATTAGGGGGGCAGTCATCAAATATAACATTAGGGGGGCAGTTATCACATATAATATTAGGGGGGCAGTCATCACATATAACATTAGGGGGGCAGTTATCACATATAACATTAGAGGGCAGTTATCACATATAACATTAGGCGGGCAGTTATCACATATAACATTAGGGGGGCAGTTATCACATATAATATTAGGGGGGCAGTCATCACATATAACATTAGGGGGGCAGTCATCAAATATAACATTAGGGGGGCAGTTATCACATATAATATTAGGGGGGCAGTCATCACATATAACATTAGGGGGGCAGTTATCACATATAACATTAGGGGGGCAGTTATCACATATAATATTAGGGGGGCAGTCATCACATAATATTAGAGGGCAGTTATCACATATAACATTAGGGGGCAGTTATCACATATAACATTAGGGGGCAGTTATCACATATAACATTAGGGGCAGTTATCACATATAACATTAGGGGGGCAGTTATCACATATAACATTAGGGGGGCAGTTATCACATATAACATTAGAGGGCAGTTATCACATATAACATTAGGGGGGCAGTTATCACATATAACATTAGGGGGGCAGTTATCACATATAACATTAGGGGGGCAGTCATCACATATAACATTAGGGGGGCAGTTATCACATATAACATTAGGGGGGCAGTTATCACATATAACATTAGGGGGGCAGTCATCACATATAACATTAGGGGGGCAGTTATCACATATAACATTAGAGGGCAGTTATCACATATAACATTAGGGGGGCAGTTATCACATATAACATTAGGGGGGCAGTTATCACATATAATATTAGGGGGGCAGTCATCACATATAACATTAGGGGGGCAGTTATCACATATAACATTAGGGGGGCAGTTATCACATATAATATTAGAGGGCAGTTATCACATATAACATTAGGGGGCAGTTATCACATATAACATTAGGGGGCAGTTATCACATATAACATTAGGGGCAGTTATCACATATAACATTAGGGGGGCAGTTATCACATATAACATTAGGGGGGCAGTTATCACATATAACATTAGGGGGGCAGTTATCACATATAACATTAGAGGGCAGTTATCACATATAACATTAGGGGGGCAGTTATCACATATAACATTAGGGGGGCAGTTATCACATATAATATTAGGGGGGCAGTCATCACATATAACATTAGGGGGGCAGTTATCACATATAACATTAGGGGGGCAGTTATCACATATAATATTAGGGGGCAGTCATCACATATAACATTAGGGGGGCAGTCATCACATATAACATTAGGGGGGCAGTCATCACATAATATTAGAGGGCAGTTATCACATATAACATTAGGGGGCAGTTATCACATATAACATTAGGGGGGCAGTTATCACATATAACATTAGGGGGGCAGTTATCACATATAACATTAGGGGGGCAGTCATCACATATAACATTAGGGGGCAGTTATCACATATAACATTGGGGGGCAGTTATAACATATAGCATTTGGCGGGCAGTTATAACATATAGCATTTGGCGGGCAGTCATCACATATAACATTAGGGGGGCAGTTATCACATATAACATTGGGGGGCAGTTATAACATATAACATTAGGGGGGCAGTTATCACATATAACATTAGGGGGGCAGTTATCACATATAACATTAGGGGGGCAGTTATCACATATAACATTAGGTGGGGCAGTCATCACATATAACATTGGGGGGCAGTTATAACATATGACATTAGGGGGGCAGTTATCACATATAACATTAGGGCGGTATTCATCACATATAGCATTAGGACGGTAGTCATCACATATAACATTTGGGGGCAGTTATCACATATAACATTAGGGGGGCAGTTATCACATATAACATTAGGGGGGCAGTTATAACATATAACATTAGGGGGGCAGTTATCACATATAACATTAGGGGGGCAGTCATCACATATAACATTAGGGGGCAGTTATAACATATAACATTAGGGGGGCAGTTATCACATATAACATTAGGGGGGCAGTTATCACATATAACATTAGGTGGGGCAGTCATCACATATAACATTGGGGGGCAGTTATAACATATAACATTAGGGGGGCAGTTATCACATATAACATTAGGGCGGTATTCATCACATATAACATTAGGGCGGTAGTCATCACATATAACATTTGGGGGGCAGTTATCACATATAACATTGGGGGGCAGTTATAACATATAACATTAGGGGGGCAGTTATCACATATAACATTAGGGGGGCAATTATCACATATAACATTAGGGGGGCAGTTATCACATATAACATTGGGGGACAGTTATCACATATAACATTAGGGGGGCAGTTATCACATATAACATTAGGGGGGCAGTTATCACATATAACATTAGGGGGGCAGTTATCACATATAATATTAGGGGGGCAGTCATCACATATAACATTAGGGGGGCAGTTATCACATATAACATTAGGGGGGCAGTTATCACATATAATATTAGGGGGGCAGTCATCACATATAACATTAGGGGGGCAGTCATCACATATAACATTAGGGGGGCAGTCATCACATAATATTAGAGGGCAGTTATCACATATAACATTAGGGGGCAGTTATCACATATAACATTAGGGGGGCAGTTATCACATATAACATTAGGGGGGCAGTTATCACATATAACATTAGGGGGGCAGTTATCACATATAACATTAGGGGGGCAGTCATCACATATAACATTAGGGGGGCAGTTATCACATATAACATTGGGGGGCAGTTATAACATATAACATTTGGCGGGCAGTTATCACATATAACATTAGGGGCCCAGTCATCACATATAACATTAGGGGGGCAGTTATCACATATAATATTGGGGGGCAGTTATAACATATAACATTAGGGGGCAGTTATCACATATAACATTAGGGGGGCAGTTATCACATATAACATTAGGGGGGCAGTTATCACATATAACATTAGGTGGGGCAGTCATCACATATAACATTGGGGGGCAGTTATAACATATGACATTAGGGGGGCAGTTATCACATATAACATTAGGGCGGTATTCATCACATATAGCGTTAGGGCGGTAGTCATCACATATAACATTTGGGGGCAGTTATCACATATAACATTAGGGGGGCAGTTATCACATATAACATTAGGGGGGCAGTTATCACATATAACATTAGGGGGGCAGTTATAACATATAACATTAGGGGGGCAGTTATCACATATAACATTAGGGGGGCAGTTATCACATATAACATTAGGGGGGCAGTTATAACATATAACATTAGGGGGGCAGTTATCACATATAACATTAGGGGGGCAGTCATCACATATAACATTAGGGGGCAGTTATAACATATAACATTAGGGGGGCAGTTATCACATATAACATTAGGGGGCAGTTATCACATATAATATTAGGGGGGCAGTCATCACATATAACATTAGGGGGGCAGTTATCACATATAATATTAGAGGGCAGTTATCACATATAACATTAGGGGGCAGTTATCACATATAACATTAGGGGGGCAGTTATCACATATAACATTAGGGGGGCAGTTATCACATATAACATTAGGGGGGCAGTCATCACATATAACATTAGGGGGGCAGTTATCACATATAACATTGGGGGGCAGTTATAACATATAACATTAGGGGGGCAGTTATCACATAAAACATTAGGGGGGCAGTTATCACATATAACATTAGGTGGGGCAGTCATCACATATAACATTGGGGGGCAGTTATAACATATAACATTAGGGGGGCAGTTATCACATATAACATTAGGGCGGTATTCATCACATATAACATTAGGTGGGGCAGTTATCACATATAACATTGGGGGGCAGTTATAACATATAACATTAGGGGGGCAGTTATCACATATAACATTAGGGGGGCAATTATCAAATATAACATTAGGGGGGCAGTTATCACATATAACATTAGGGGGGCAGTCATCACATATAACATTAGGGGGGCAGTCATCACATATAACATTAGGGGAGCAGTTATCACATATAACATTAGGGGGCAGTTATCACATATAACATTAGGGGGGCAGTTATCACATATAACATTGGGGGGGGCAGTTATCACATATAATATTAGAGGGCAGTTATCACATATAATATTGGGGGGGCAGTTGTCACATACAACATTAGGGGGCAGTTGTCACATATAACATTAGGGGGGCAGTTATCACATACAACATTAGGGGGCAGTTATCACATACAACATTAGGGGGGCAGTTATCACATATAACATTAGGGGGGCAGTTATCATATATAACATTAGGGGGGCAGTTATCACATATAACATTAGGGGGGCAGTTATCACATATAACATTAGGGGGGCAGTTATCACATATAACATTAGGGGGGCAGTCATCACATATAACATTAGGGGGCAGTTATCACATATAACATTGGGGGGCAGTTATAACATATAACATTAGGGGGGCAGTTATCACATATAACATTAGGGGGGCAGTCATCACATATAACATTAGGGGGGCAGTTATCACATATAACATTGGGGGGCAGTTATAACATATAACATTAGGGGGCAGTTATCACATATAACATTAGGGGGGCAGTTATCACATATAACATTGGGGGGCAGTTATAACATATAACATTAGGGGGGCAGTTATAACATATAACATTAGGGGGGCAGTTATCACATATAACATTAGGGGGGCAGTCATCACATATAACATTAGGGGGGGCAGTTATCACATAAAACATTAGGGGGGCAGTTATCACATAAAACATTAGGGGGGCCGTTATCACATATAACATTAGGGGGGCCGTTATCACATATAACATTAGGGGGGCAGTTATCACATAACATTAGGGGGGCAGTTATCACATATAACATTAGGGGGGCAGTCATCACATATAACATTAGGGGGGCAGTTATCACATATAATATTAGAGGGCAGTAATCACATATAACATTAGGGGGGCAGTTATCACATATAACATTAGGGGGCAGTTATCACATATAACATTAGGGGGGCAGTTATCACATATAACATTAGGGGGGCAGTTATCACTTATAACATTAGGGGGCAGTCATCACATATAACAATAGGGGGCAGTCATCACATATAACATTAGGGCGGCAGTTATCACATAACATTGGGGGGCAGTTATCACATATAACATTAGGGGGGCAGTCATCACATATAACATTAGGGGCGCAGTCATCACATAGAACATTAGGGGCAGTTATCACATAAAACATTAGGTGGGGCAGTCATCACATATAACATTGGGGGGCAGTTATAACATATAACATTAGGGGGGCAGTTATCACATATAACATTAGGGCGGTATTCATCACATATAACATTAGGGCGGTAGTCATCACATATAACATTTGGGGGGCAGTTATCACATATAACATTGGGGGCAGTTATAACATATAACATTAGGGGCAGTTATCACATATAACATTAGGGGGGCAGTTATCACATATAACATTAGGGGGGGCAGTTATCACATATAACATTAGGGGGGCAGTCATCACATATAACATTAGGGGGGCAGTCATCACATATAACATTAGGGGAGCAGTTATCACATATAACATTAGGGGGGCAGTTATCACATATAACATTAGGGGGGCAGTTATCACATATAACATTGGGGGGGCAGTTATCACATATAATATTAGAGGGCAGTTATCACATATAATATTGGGGGGGCAGTTGTCACAAACAACATTAGGGGGCAGTTGTCACATATAACATTAGGGGGGCAGTTATCACATACAACATTAGGGGGCAGTTATCACATACAACATTAGGGGGCAGTTATCACATACAACATTAGGGGGGCAGTTATCACATATAACATTAGGGGGGCAGTTATCATATATAACATTAGGGGGGCAGTTATCACATATAACATTAGGGGGGCAGTTATCACATATAACATTAGGGGGGCAGTTATCACATATAACATTAGGGGGGCAGTCATCACATATAACATTAGGGGGCAGTTATCACATACAACATTGGGGGGCAGTTATAACATATAACATTTGGGGGGCAGTTATCACATATAACATTAGGGGGGCAGTCATCACATATAACATTAGGGGGGCAGTTATCACATATAACATTGGGGGGCAGTTATAACATATAACATTAGGGGGCAGTTATCACATATAACATTAGGGGGGCAGTTATCACATATAACATTGGGGGGCAGTTATAACATATAACATTAGGGGGGCAGTTATAACATATAACATTAGGGGGGCAGTTATCACATATAATATTAGGGGGGCAGTCATCACATATAACATTAGGGGGGGCAGTTATCACATAAAACATTAGGGGGGCAGTTATCACATAAAACATTAGGGGGGCCGTTATCACATATAACATTAGGGGGGCCGTTATCACATATAACATTAGGGGGGCAGTTATCACATATAACATTAGGGGGGCAGTTATCACATATAACATTAGGGGGGCAGTCATCACATATAACATTAGGGGGGCAGTCATCACATATAACATTAGGGGAGCAGTTATCACATATAACATTGGGGGGGCAGTTATCACATATAATATTAGAGGGCAGTTATCACATATAATATTGGGGGGGCAGTTGTCACAAACAACATTAGGGGGCAGTTGTCACATATAACATTAGGGGGGCAGTTATCACATACAACATTAGGGGGCAGTTATCACATACAACATTAGGGGGCAGTTATCACATATAACATTAGGGGGGCAGTTATCATATATAACATTAGGGGGGCAGTTATCACATATAACATTAGGGGGGCAGTTATCACATATAACATTAGGGGGGCAGTTATCACATATAACATTAGGGGGGCAGTCATCACATATAACATTGGGGGGCAGTTATAACATATAACATTAGGGGGGCAGTTATAACATATAACATTAGGGGGGCAGTTAACACATATAACATTAGGGGGGCAGTCATCACATATAACATTAGGGGGGCAGTTATCACATATAACATTGGGGGGCAGTTATAACATATAACATTAGGGGCAGTTATCACATATAACATTAGGGGGGCAGTTATCACATATAACATTGGGGGGCAGTTATAACATATAACATTAGGGGGGCAGTTATAACATATAACATTAGTGGGGCAGTTATCACATATAATATTAGGGGGGGCAGTCATCACATATAACATTAGGGGGGGCAGTTATCACATAAAACATTAGGGGGGCAGTTATCACATAAAACATTAGGGGGGCAGTTATCACATAAAACATTAGGGGGGCCGTTATCACATATAACATTAGGGGGCAGTTATCACATATAACATTAGGGGGGCAGTTATCACATATAACATTAGGGGGGCAGTTATCACATATAACATTAGGGGGCAGTCATCACATATAACAATAGGGGGCAGTCATCACATATAACATTAGGGCGGCAGTTATCACATAACATTGGGGGGCAGTTATCACATATAACATTAGGGGGGCAGTCATCACATATAACATTAGGGGCGCAGTCATCACATATAACATTAGGGGGCAGTTATCACATAAAACATTAGGGGGGCAGTTATCACATATAACATTAGGGGGGCAGTCATCACATATAACATTAGGGGGGCAGTTATTACATATAACATTAGGGGGGCAGTTATCACATATAACATTAGGGGGGCAGTTATCACACATAACATTAGGGGGGCAATTATCACATATAACATTAGGGGGGCAGTCATCACATATAACATTAGGGGGGCAGTCATCACATATAACATTAGGGGGCAGTTATCACATAAAACATTAGGGGGGCAGTTATCACATATAACATTAGGGGGGCAGTCATCACATATAACATTAGGGGGGGCAGTTATCACATAAAACATTGGGGGGGCAGTTATCACATAAAACATTAGGGGGGCCGTTATCACATATAACATTAGGGGGGCAGTTATCACATATAACATTAGGGGGGCAGTCATCACATATTACATTAGGGGGGCAGTCATGACATATAACATTAGGGGGCAGTTATCACATAAAACATTAGGCGGGCAGTTATCACATAAAACATTAGGGGGGCAGTTATCACATGTAACATTGGGGGGCAGTTATCACATATAACATTGGGGGCAGTTATCACATATAACATTAGGGGGGCAGTCATCACATATAACATTAGGGGGGCAGTCATCACATATAACATTAGGGGGCAGTTATCACATATAACATTAGGGGAGCAGTTATCACATATAACATTAGGGGGGCAGTTATCACATATAACATTAGGGGGCAGTCATCACATATAACAATAGGGGGCAGTCATCTCATATAACATTAGGGCGGCAGTTATCACATAACATTGGGGGGCAGTTATCACATATAACATTAGGGGGGCAGTCATCACATATAACATTAGGGGCGCAGTCATCACATAGAACATTAGGGGGCAGTTATCACATAAAACATTAGGGGGGGCAGTTATCACATAAAACATTAGGGGGGCAGTTATCACATATAACATTAGGGGGGCAGTTATCACATATAACATTGGGGGGCAGTTATAACATATAACATTAGGGGGCAGTTATCACATATAACATTAGGGGGGCAGTCATCACATATAACATTAGGGGGCAGTTATCACATATAACATTAGGGGGGCAGTTATCACATATAACATTAGGGGGCAATAATCACATATAACATTAGGGGGGCAGTTATCACATATAACATTAGGGGGGCAGTCATCACATATAACATTAGGGGGGCAGTTATCACATAAAACATTAGGGGGGCAGTTATCACATAAAACATTAGGGGGGCCGTTATCACATATAACATTAGGGGGGCAGTTATCACATATAACATTAGGGGGGCAGTTATCACATATAACATTAGGGGGGCAGTTATCACATATAACATTAGGGGGGCAGTTATCACACATAACATTAGGGGGGCAATTATCACATATAACATTAGGGGGGCAGTCATCACATATAACATTAGGGGGGCAGTCATCACATATAACATTAGGGGGCAGTTATCACATAAAACATTAGGGGGGCAGTTATCACATATAACATTAGGGGGGCAGTCATCACAAAGAACATTAGGGGGGCAGTTATCACATAAAACATTGGGGGGGCAGTTATCACATAAAACATTAGGGGGGCCGTTATCACATATAACATTAGGGGGGCAGTTATTACATATAACATTAGGGGGGCAGTTATCACATATAACATTAGGGGGGCAGTTATCACACATAACATTAGGGGGGCAATTATCACATATAACATTAGGGGGGCAGTCATCACATATAACATTAGGGGGGCAGTCATCACATATAACATTAGGGGGCAGTTATCACATAAAACATTAGGGGGGCAGTTATCACATATAACATTAGGGGGGCAGTCATCACATATAACATTAGGGGGGCAGTTATCACATAAAACATTGGGGGGGCAGTTATCACATAAAACATTAGGGGGGCCGTTATCACATATAACATTAGGGGGGCAGTTATCACATATAACATTAGGGGGGCAGTCATCACATATTACATTAGGGGGGCAGTCATGACATATAACATTAGGGGGCAGTTATCACATAAAACATTAGGCGGGCAGTTATCACATAAAACATTAGGGCGGCAGTTATCACATATAACATTAGGGGGGCAGTTATCACATATAACATTAGGGGGGAAGTCATCACATATAACATTAGGGGGGCAGTCATCACATATAAAATTAGGGGGCAGTTATCACATATAACATTAGGGGGGCAGTTATCACATATAACATTAGGGGGGCAGTTATCACATATAACATTAGGGGGCAGTCATCACATATAACATTAGGGGGCAGTCATCACATATAACAATAGGGGGCAGTCATCTCATATGACATTAGGGCGGCAGTTATCACATAACATTGGGGGGCAGTTATCACATATAACATTAGGGGGGCAGTCATCACATATAACATTAGGGGCGCAGTCATCACATAGAACATTAGGGGGGGCAGTTATCACATAAAACATTAGGGGGGCAGTTATCACATATAACATTAGCGGGGCAGTTATCACATATAACATTGGGGGGCAGTTATAACATATAACATTAGGGGGCAGTTATAACATATAACATTAGGGGGCAGTTATCACATATAACATTAGGGGGGCAGTCATCACATATAACATTATGGGGCAGTTATCACATATAACATTAGGGGGGCAGTTATCACATAACATTAGGGGGCAATAATCACATATAACATTAGGGGGGCAGTTATCACATATAACATTAGGGGGGCAGTCATCACATATAACATTAGGGGGGCAGTTATCACATAAAACATTAGGGGGGCAGTTATCACATAAAACATTAGGGGGGCCGTTATCACATATAACATTAGGGGGGCAGTTATCACATATAACATTAGGGGGGCAGTCATCACATATAACATTAGGGGGGCAGTTATCACATATAATATTAGAGGGCAGTTATCACATATAACGTTAGGGGGGCAGTTATCACATATAACATTAGGGGGGCAGTCATCACATATAACAATAAGGGGCAGTCATCACATATAACATTAGGGGGGCAGTTATCACATATAACATTGGGGGACAGTTATAACATATAACATTAGGGGGGCAGTTATCACACATAACATTAGGGGGGCAATTATCACATATAACATTAGGGGGGCAGTCATCACATATAACATTAGGGGGGCAGTCATCACATATAACATTAGGGGGGCAGTTATCACATATAACATTAGGGGGGCAGTTATCACACATAACATTAGGGGGGCAATTATCACATATAACATTAGGGGGGCAGTCATCACATATAACATTAGGGGGGCAGTCATCACATATAACATTAGGGGGGCAGTCATGACATATAACATTAGGGGGCAGTTATCACATAAAACATTAGGCGGGCAGTTATCACATAAAACATTAGGGGGGCAGTTATCACATATAACATTGGGGGGCAGTTATCACATATAACATTGGGGGCAGTTATCACATATAACATTAGGGGGGCAGTCATCACATATAACATTAGGGGGGCAGTCATCACATATAACATTAGGGGGCAGTTATCACATATAACATTAGGGGAGCAGTTATCACATATAACATTAGGGGGGCAGTTATCACATATAACATTAGGGGGCAGTCATCACATATAACAATAGGGGGCAGTCATCTCATATAACATTAGGGCGGCAGTTATCACATATAACATTAGGGGCAGTTATCACATATAACATTAGGGGGGCAGTTATCACATATAACATTAGGGGGGCAGTTATCACATATAACATTAGGGGGGCAGTTATCACATATAACATTAGAGGGCAGTTATCACATATAACATTAGGGGGGCAGTTATCACATATAACATTAGGGGGGCAGTTATCACATATAATATTAGGGGGGCAGTCATCACATATAACATTAGGGGGGCAGTTATCACATATAACATTAGGGGGGCAGTTATCACATATAATATTAGGGGGCAGTCATCACATATAACATTAGGGGGGCAGTCATCACATATAACATTAGGGGGGCAGTCATCACATAATATTAGAGGGCAGTTATCACATATAACATTAGGGGGCAGTTATCACATATAACATTAGGGGGGCAGTTATCACATATAACATTAGGGGGGCAGTTATCACATATAACATTAGGGGGGCAGTCATCACATATAACATTAGGGGGCAGTTATCACATATAACATTGGGGGGCAGTTATAACATATAGCATTTGGCGGGCAGTTATAACATATAGCATTTGGCGGGCAGTCATCACATATAACATTAGGGGGGCAGTTATCACATATAACATTGGGGGGCAGTTATAACATATAACATTAGGGGGGCAGTTATCACATATAACATTAGGGGGGCAGTTATCACATATAACATTAGGGGGGCAGTTATCACATATAACATTAGGTGGGGCAGTCATCACATATAACATTGGGGGGCAGTTATAACATATGACATTAGGGGGGCAGTTATCACATATAACATTAGGGCGGTATTCATCACATATAGCATTAGGACGGTAGTCATCACATATAACATTTGGGGGCAGTTATCACATATAACATTAGGGGGGCAGTTATCACATATAACATTAGGGGGGCAGTTATAACATATAACATTAGGGGGGCAGTTATCACATATAACATTAGGGGGGCAGTCATCACATATAACATTAGGGGGCAGTTATAACATATAACATTAGGGGGGCAGTTATCACATATAACATTAGGGGGGCAGTTATCACATATAACATTAGGTGGGGCAGTCATCACATATAACATTGGGGGGCAGTTATAACATATAACATTAGGGGGGCAGTTATCACATATAACATTAGGGCGGTATTCATCACATATAACATTAGGGCGGTAGTCATCACATATAACATTTGGGGGGCAGTTATCACATATAACATTGGGGGGCAGTTATAACATATAACATTAGGGGGGCAGTTATCACATATAACATTAGGGGGGCAATTATCACATATAACATTAGGGGGGCAGTTATCACATATAACATTGGGGGACAGTTATCACATATAACATTAGGGGGGCAGTTATCACATATAACATTAGGGGGGCAGTTATCACATATAACATTAGGGGGGCAGTTATCACATATAATATTAGGGGGGCAGTCATCACATATAACATTAGGGGGGCAGTTATCACATATAACATTAGGGGGGCAGTTATCACATATAATATTAGGGGGGCAGTCATCACATATAACATTAGGGGGGCAGTCATCACATATAACATTAGGGGGGCAGTCATCACATAATATTAGAGGGCAGTTATCACATATAACATTAGGGGGCAGTTATCACATATAACATTAGGGGGGCAGTTATCACATATAACATTAGGGGGGCAGTTATCACATATAACATTAGGGGGGCAGTTATCACATATAACATTAGGGGGGCAGTCATCACATATAACATTAGGGGGGCAGTTATCACATATAACATTGGGGGGCAGTTATAACATATAACATTTGGCGGGCAGTTATCACATATAACATTAGGGGCCCAGTCATCACATATAACATTAGGGGGGCAGTTATCACATATAATATTGGGGGGCAGTTATAACATATAACATTAGGGGGCAGTTATCACATATAACATTAGGGGGGCAGTTATCACATATAACATTAGGGGGGCAGTTATCACATATAACATTAGGTGGGGCAGTCATCACATATAACATTGGGGGGCAGTTATAACATATGACATTAGGGGGGCAGTTATCACATATAACATTAGGGCGGTATTCATCACATATAGCGTTAGGGCGGTAGTCATCACATATAACATTTGGGGGCAGTTATCACATATAACATTAGGGGGGCAGTTATCACATATAACATTAGGGGGGCAGTTATCACATATAACATTAGGGGGGCAGTTATAACATATAACATTAGGGGGGCAGTTATCACATATAACATTAGGGGGGCAGTCATCACATATAACATTAGGGGGCAGTTATAACATATAACATTAGGGGGGCAGTTATCACATATAACATTAGGGGGCAGTTATCACATATAACATTAGGGGGGCAGTCATCACATATAACATTAGGGGGGCAGTTATCACATATAATATTAGAGGGCAGTTATCACATATAACATTAGGGGGCAGTTATCACATATAACATTAGGGGGGCAGTTATCACATATAACATTAGGGGGGCAGTTATCACATATAACATTAGGGGGGCAGTCATCACATATAACATTAGGGGGGCAGTTATCACATATAACATTGGGGGGCAGTTATAACATATAACATTAGGGGGGCAGTTATCACATAAAACATTAGGGGGGCAGTTATCACATATAACATTAGGTGGGGCAGTCATCACATATAACATTGGGGGGCAGTTATAACATATAACATTAGGGGGGCAGTTATCACATATAACATTAGGGCGGTATTCATCACATATAACATTAGGTGGGGCAGTTATCACATATAACATTGGGGGGTAGTTATAACATATAACATTAGGGGGGCAGTTATCACATATAACATTAGGGGGGCAATTATCACATATAACATTAGGGGGGCAGTTATCACATATAACATTAGGGGGGCAGTCATCACATATAACATTAGGGGGGCAGTCATCACATATAACATTAGGGGAGCAGTTATCACATATAACATTAGGGGGCAGTTATCACATATAACATTAGGGGGGCAGTTATCACATATAACATTGGGGGGGGCAGTTATCACATATAATATTAGAGGGCAGTTATCACATATAATATTGGGGGGGCAGTTGTCACATACAACATTAGGGGGCAGTTGTCACATATAACATTAGGGGGGCAGTTATCACATACAACATTAGGGGGCAGTTATCACATACAACATTAGGGGGGCAGTTATCACATATAACATTAGGGGGGCAGTTATCATATATAACATTAGGGGGGCAGTTATCACATATAACATTAGGGGGGCAGTTATCACATATAACATTAGGGGGGCAGTTATCACATATAACATTAGGGGGGCAGTCATCACATATAACATTAGGGGGCAGTTATCACATATAACATTGGGGGGCAGTTATAACATATAACATTAGGGGGGCAGTTATCACATATAACATTAGGGGGGCAGTCATCACATATAACATTAGGGGGGCAGTTATCACATATAACATTGGGGGGCAGTTATAACATATAACATTAGGGGGCAGTTATCACATATAACATTAGGGGGGCAGTTATCACATATAACATTGGGGGGCAGTTATAACATATAACATTAGGGGGGCAGTTATAACATATAACATTAGGGGGGCAGTTATCACATATAACATTAGGGGGGCAGTCATCACATATAACATTAGGGGGGGCAGTTATCACATAAAACATTAGGGGGGCAGTTATCACATAAAACATTAGGGGGGCCGTTATCACATATAACATTAGGGGGGCCGTTATCACATATAACATTAGGGGGGCAGTTATCACATAACATTAGGGGGGCAGTTATCACATATAACATTAGGGGGGCAGTCATCACATATAACATTAGGGGGGCAGTTATCACATATAATATTAGAGGGCAGTAATCACATATAACATTAGGGGGGCAGTTATCACATATAACATTAGGGGGCAGTTATCACATATAACATTAGGGGGGCAGTTATCACATATAACATTAGGGGGGCAGTTATCACTTATAACATTAGGGGGCAGTCATCACATATAACAATAGGGGGCAGTCATCACATATAACATTAGGGCGGCAGTTATCACATAACATTGGGGGGCAGTTATCACATATAACATTAGGGGGGCAGTCATCACATATAACATTAGGGGCGCAGTCATCACATAGAACATTAGGGGGCAGTTATCACATAAAACATTAGGTGGGGCAGTCATCACATATAACATTGGGGGGCAGTTATAACATATAACATTAGGGGGGCAGTTATCACATATAACATTAGGGCGGTATTCATCACATATAACATTAGGGCGGTAGTCATCACATATAACATTTGGGGGGCAGTTATCACATATAACATTGGGGGCAGTTATAACATATAACATTAGGGGCAGTTATCACATATAACATTAGGGGGGCAGTTATCACATATAACATTAGGGGAGCAGTTATCACATATAACATTAGGGGGGCAGTTATCACATATAACATTAGGGGGGCAGTTATCACATATAACATTGGGGGGGCAGTTATCACATATAATATTAGAGGGCAGTTATCACATATAATATTGGGGGGGCAGTTGTCACAAACAACATTAGGGGGCAGTTGTCACATATAACATTAGGGGGGCAGTTATCACATACAACATTAGGGGGCAGTTATCACATACAACATTAGGGGGGCAGTTATCACATATAACATTAGGGGGGCAGTTATCATATATAACATTAGGGGGGCAGTTATCACATATAACATTAGGGGGGCAGTTATCACATATAACATTAGGGGGGCAGTTATCACATATAACATTAGGGGGGCAGTCATCACATATAACATTAGGGGGCAGTTATCACATACAACATTGGGGGGCAGTTATAACATATAACATTTGGGGGGCAGTTATCACATATAACATTAGGGGGGCAGTCATCACATATAACATTAGGGGGGCAGTTATCACATATAACATTGGGGGGCAGTTATAACATATAACATTAGGGGGCAGTTATCACATATAACATTAGGGGGGCAGTTATCACATATAACATTGGGGGGCAGTTATAACATATAACATTAGGGGGGCAGTTATAACATATAACATTAGGGGGGCAGTTATCACATATAATATTAGGGGGGCAGTCATCACATATAACATTAGGGGGGGCAGTTATCACATAAAACATTAGGGGGGCAGTTATCACATAAAACATTAGGGGGGCCGTTATCACATATAACATTAGGGGGGCCGTTATCACATATAACATTAGGGGGGCAGTTATCACATATAACATTAGGGGGGCAGTTATCACATATAACATTAGGGGGGCAGTCATCACATATAACATTAGGGGGGCAGTCATCACATATAACATTAGGGGAGCAGTTATCACATATAACATTAGGGGGGCAGTTATCACATATAACATTAGGGGGGCAGTTATCACATATAACATTGGGGGGGCAGTTATCACATATAATATTAGAGGGCAGTTATCACATATAATATTGGGGGGGCAGTTGTCACAAACAACATTAGGGGGCAGTTGTCACATATAACATTAGGGGGGCAGTTATCACATACAACATTAGGGGGCAGTTATCACATACAACATTAGGGGGCAGTTATCACATATAACATTAGGGGGGCAGTTATCATATATAACATTAGGGGGGCAGTTATCACATATAACATTAGGGGGGCAGTTATCACATATAACATTAGGGGGGCAGTTATCACATATAACATTAGGGGGGCAGTCATCACATATAACATTGGGGGGCAGTTATAACATATAACATTAGGGGGGCAGTTATAACATATAACATTAGGGGGGCAGTTAACACATATAACATTAGGGGGGCAGTCATCACATATAACATTAGGGGGGCAGTTATCACATATAACATTGGGGGGCAGTTATAACATATAACATTAGGGGGCAGTTATCACATATAACATTAGGGGGGCAGTTATCACATATAACATTGGGGGGCAGTTATAACATATAACATTAGGGGGGCAGTTATAACATATAACATTAGTGGGGCAGTTATCACATATAATATTGGGGGGGCAGTCATCACATATAACATTAGGGTGGGCAGTTATCACATAAAACATTAGGGGGGCAGTTATCACATAAAACATTAGGGGGGCAGTTATCACATAAAACATTAGGGGGGCCGTTATCACATATAACATTAGGGGGCAGTTATCACATATAACATTAGGGGGGCAGTTATCACATATAACATTAGGGGGGCAGTTATCACATATAACATTAGGGGGCAGTCATCACATATAACAATAGGGGGCAGTCATCACATATAACATTAGGGCGGCAGTTATCACATAACATTGGGGGGCAGTTATCACATATAACATTAGGGGGGCAGTCATCACATATAACATTAGGGGCGCAGTCATCACATATAACATTAGGGGGCAGTTATCACATAAAACATTAGGGGGGCAGTTATCACATATAACATTAGGGGGGCAGTCATCACATATAACATTAGGGGGGCAGTTATTACATATAACATTAGGGGGGCAGTTATCACATATAACATTAGGGGGGCAGTTATCACACATAACATTAGGGGGGCAATTATCACATATAACATTAGGGGGGCAGTCATCACATATAACATTAGGGGGGCAGTCATCACATATAACATTAGGGGGCAGTTATCACATAAAACATTAGGGGGGCAGTTATCACATATAACATTAGGGGGGCAGTCATCACATATAACATTAGGGGGGCAGTTATCACATAAAACATTGGGGGGGCAGTTATCACATAAAACATTAGGGGGGCCGTTATCACATATAACATTAGGGGGGCAGTTATCACATATAACATTAGGGGGGCAGTCATCACATATTACATTAGGGGGGCAGTCATGACATATAACATTAGGGGGCAGTTATCACATAAAACATTAGGCGGGCAGTTATCACATAAAACATTAGGGGGGCAGTTATCACATGTAACATTGGGGGGCAGTTATCACATATAACATTGGGGGCAGTTATCACATATAACATTAGGGGGGCAGTCATCACATATAACATTAGGGGGGCAGTCATCACATATAACATTAGGGGGCAGTTATCACATATAACATTAGGGGAGCAGTTATCACATATAACATTAGGGGGGCAGTTATCACATATAACATTAGGGGGCAGTCATCACATATAACAATAGGGGGCAGTCATCTCATATAACATTAGGGCGGCAGTTATCACATAACATTGGGGGGCAGTTATCACATATAACATTAGGGGGGCAGTCATCACATATAACATTAGGGGCGCAGTCATCACATAGAACATTAGGGGGCAGTTATCACATAAAACATTAGGGGGGGCAGTTATCACATAAAACATTAGGGGGGCAGTTATCACATATAACATTAGGGGGGCAGTTATCACATATAACATTGGGGGGCAGTTATAACATATAACATTAGGGGGCAGTTATCACATATAACATTAGGGGGGCAGTCATCACATATAACATTAGGGGGCAGTTATCACATATAACATTAGGGGGGCAGTTATCACATATAACATTAGGGGGCAATAATCACATATAACATTAGGGGGGCAGTTATCACATATAACATTAGGGGGGCAGTCATCACATATAACATTAGGGGGGCAGTTATCACATAAAACATTAGGGGGGCAGTTATCACATAAAACATTAGGGGGGCCGTTATCACATATAACATTAGGGGGGCAGTTATCACATATAACATTAGGGGGGCAGTTATCACATATAACATTAGGGGGGCAGTTATCACATATAACATTAGGGGGGCAGTTATCACACATAACATTAGGGGGGCAATTATCACATATAACATTAGGGGGGCAGTCATCACATATAACATTAGGGGGGCAGTCATCACATATAACATTAGGGGGCAGTTATCACATAAAACATTAGGGGGGCAGTTATCACATATAACATTAGGGGGGCAGTCATCACAAAGAACATTAGGGGGGCAGTTATCACATAAAACATTGGGGGGGCAGTTATCACATAAAACATTAGGGGGGCCGTTATCACATATAACATTAGGGGGGCAGTTATTACATATAACATTAGGGGGGCAGTTATCACATATAACATTAGGGGGGCAGTTATCACACATAACATTAGGGGGGCAATTATCACATATAACATTAGGGGGGCAGTCATCACATATAACATTAGGGGGGCAGTCATCACATATAACATTAGGGGGCAGTTATCACATAAAACATTAGGGGGGCAGTTATCACATATAACATTAGGGGGGCAGTCATCACAAAGAACATTAGGGGGGCAGTTATCACATAAAACATTGGGGGGGCAGTTATCACATAAAACATTAGGGGGGCCGTTATCACATATAACATTAGGGGGGCAGTTATTACATATAACATTAGGGGGGCAGTTATCACATATAACATTAGGGGGGCAGTTATCACACATAACATTAGGGGGGCAATTATCACATATAACATTAGGGGGGCAGTCATCACATATAACATTAGGGGGGCAGTCATCACATATAACATTAGGGGGCAGTTATCACATAAAACATTAGGGGGGCAGTTATCACATATAACATTAGGGGGGCAGTCATCACATATAACATTAGGGGGGCAGTTATCACATAAAACATTGGGGGGGCAGTTATCACATAAAACATTAGGGGGGCCGTTATCACATATAACATTAGGGGGGCAGTTATCACATATAACATTAGGGGGGCAGTCATCACATATTACATTAGGGGGGCAGTCATGACATATAACATTAGGGGGCAGTTATCACATAAAACATTAGGCGGGCAGTTATCACATAAAACATTAGGGCGGCAGTTATCACATATAACATTAGGGGGGCAGTTATCACATATAACATTAGGGGGGAAGTCATCACATATAACATTAGGGGGGCAGTCATCACATATAAAATTAGGGGGCAGTTATCACATATAACATTAGGGGGGCAGTTATCACATATAACATTAGGGGGGCAGTTATCACATATAACATTAGGGGGCAGTCATCACATATAACATTAGGGGGCAGTCATCACATATAACAATAGGGGGCAGTCATCTCATATGACATTAGGGCGGCAGTTATCACATAACATTGGGGGGCAGTTATCACATATAACATTAGGGGGGCAGTCATCACATATAACATTAGGGGCGCAGTCATCACATAGAACATTAGGAGGGGCAGTTATCACATAAAACATTAGGGGGGCAGTTATCACATATAACATTAGCGGGGCAGTTATCACATATAACATTGGGGGGCAGTTATAACATATAACATTAGGGGGCAGTTATAACATATAACATTAGGGGGCAGTTATCACATATAACATTAGGGGGGCAGTCATCACATATAACATTATGGGGCAGTTATCACATATAACATTAGGGGGGCAGTTATCACATAACATTAGGGGGCAATAATCACATATAACATTAGGGGGGCAGTTATCACATATAACATTAGGGGGGCAGTCATCACATATAACATTAGGGGGGCAGTTATCACATAAAACATTAGGGGGGCAGTTATCACATAAAACATTAGGGGGGCCGTTATCACATATAACATTAGGGGGGCAGTTATCACATATAACATTAGGGGGGCAGTCATCACATATAACATTAGGGGGGCAGTTATCACATATAATATTAGAGGGCAGTTATCACATATAACGTTAGGGGGGCAGTTATCACATATAACATTAGGGGGGCAGTCATCACATATAACAATAAGGGGCAGTCATCACATATAACATTAGGGGGGCAGTTATCACATATAACATTGGGGGACAGTTATAACATATAACATTAGGGGGGCAGTTATCACACATAACATTAGGGGGGCAATTATCACATATAACATTAGGGGGGCAGTCATCACATATAACATTAGGGGGGCAGTCATCACATATAACATTAGGGGGGCAGTTATCACATATAACATTAGGGGGGCAGTTATCACACATAACATTAGGGGGGCAATTATCACATATAACATTAGGGGGGCAGTCATCACATATAACATTAGGGGGGCAGTCATCACATATAACATTAGGGGGGCAGTCATGACATATAACATTAGGGGGCAGTTATCACATAAAACATTAGGCGGGCAGTTATCACATAAAACATTAGGGGGGCAGTTATCACATATAACATTGGGGGGCAGTTATCACATATAACATTGGGGGCAGTTATCACATATAACATTAGGGGGGCAGTCATCACATATAACATTAGGGGGGCAGTCATCACATATAACATTAGGGGGCAGTTATCACATATAACATTAGGGGAGCAGTTATCACATATAACATTAGGGGGGCAGTTATCACATATAACATTAGGGGGCAGTCATCACATATAACAATAGGGGGCAGTCATCTCATATAACATTAGGGCGGCAGTTATCACATATAACATTAGGGGCAGTTATCACATATAACATTAGGGGGGCAGTTATCACATATAACATTAGGGGGGCAGTTATCACATATAACATTAGGGGGGCAGTTATCACATATAACATTAGAGGGCAGTTATCACATATAACATTAGGGGGGCAGTTATCACATATAACATTAGGGGGGCAGTTATCACATATAATATTAGGGGGGCAGTCATCACATATAACATTAGGGGGGCAGTTATCACATATAACATTAGGGGGGCAGTTATCACATATAATATTAGGGGGCAGTCATCACATATAACATTAGGGGGGCAGTCATCACATATAACATTAGGGGGGCAGTCATCACATAATATTAGAGGGCAGTTATCACATATAACATTAGGGGGCAGTTATCACATATAACATTAGGGGGGCAGTTATCACATATAACATTAGGGGGGCAGTTATCACATATAACATTAGGGGGGCAGTCATCACATATAACATTAGGGGGCAGTTATCACATATAACATTGGGGGGCAGTTATAACATATAGCATTTGGCGGGCAGTTATAACATATAGCATTTGGCGGGCAGTCATCACATATAACATTAGGGGGGCAGTTATCACATATAACATTGGGGGGCAGTTATAACATATAACATTAGGGGGGCAGTTATCACATATAACATTAGGGGGGCAGTTATCACATATAACATTAGGGGGGCAGTTATCACATATAACATTAGGTGGGGCAGTCATCACATATAACATTGGGGGGCAGTTATAACATATGACATTAGGGGGGCAGTTATCACATATAACATTAGGGCGGTATTCATCACATATAGCATTAGGACGGTAGTCATCACATATAACATTTGGGGGCAGTTATCACATATAACATTAGGGGGGCAGTTATCACATATAACATTAGGGGGGCAGTTATAACATATAACATTAGGGGGGCAGTTATCACATATAACATTAGGGGGGCAGTCATCACATATAACATTAGGGGGCAGTTATAACATATAACATTAGGGGGGCAGTTATCACATATAACATTAGGGGGGCAGTTATCACATATAACATTAGGTGGGGCAGTCATCACATATAACATTGGGGGGCAGTTATAACATATAACATTAGGGGGGCAGTTATCACATATAACATTAGGGCGGTATTCATCACATATAACATTAGGGCGGTAGTCATCACATATAACATTTGGGGGGCAGTTATCACATATAACATTGGGGGGCAGTTATAACATATAACATTAGGGGGGCAGTTATCACATATAACATTAGGGGGGCAATTATCACATATAACATTAGGGGGGCAGTTATCACATATAACATTGGGGGACAGTTATCACATATAACATTAGGGGGGCAGTTATCACATAAAACATTAGGGGGGCAGTCATCACATATAACATTAGGGGCGCAGTCATCACATATAACATTAGGGGGCAGTTATCACATAAAACATTAGGGGGGCAGTTATCACATATAACATTAGGGGGGCAGTCATCACATATAACATTAGGGGCGCAGTCATCACATATAACATTAGGGGGCAGTTATCACATAAAACATTAGGGGGGCAGTTATCACATATAACATTAGGGGGGCAGTCATCACATATAACATTAGGGGGGCAGTTATTACATATAACATTAGGGGGGCAGTTATCACATATAACATTAGGGGGGCAGTTATCACACATAACATTAGGGGGGCAATTATCACATATAACATTAGGGGGGCAGTCATCACATATAACATTAGGGGGGCAGTCATCACATATAACATTAGGGGGCAGTTATCACATAAAACATTAGGGGGGCAGTTATCACATATAACATTAGGGGGGCAGTCATCACATATAACATTAGGGGGGCAGTTATCACATAAAACATTGGGGGGGCAGTTATCACATAAAACATTAGGGGGGCCGTTATCACATATAACATTAGGGGGGCAGTTATCACATATAACATTAGGGGGGCAGTCATCACATATTACATTAGGGGGGCAGTCATGACATATAACATTAGGGGGCAGTTATCACATAAAACATTAGGCGGGCAGTTATCACATAAAACATTAGGGGGGCAGTTATCACATGTAACATTGGGGGGCAGTTATCACATATAACATTGGGGGCAGTTATCACATATAACATTAGGGGGGCAGTCATCACATATAACATTAGGGGGGCAGTCATCACATATAACATTAGGGGGCAGTTATCACATATAACATTAGGGGAGCAGTTATCACATATAACATTAGGGGGGCAGTTATCACATATAACATTAGGGGGCAGTCATCACATATAACAATAGGGGGCAGTCATCTCATATAACATTAGGGCGGCAGTTATCACATAACATTGGGGGGCAGTTATCACATATAACATTAGGGGGGCAGTCATCACATATAACATTAGGGGCGCAGTCATCACATAGAACATTAGGGGGCAGTTATCACATAAAACATTAGGGGGGGCAGTTATCACATAAAACATTAGGGGGGCAGTTATCACATATAACATTAGGGGGGCAGTTATCACATATAACATTGGGGGGCAGTTATAACATATAACATTAGGGGGCAGTTATCACATATAACATTAGGGGGGCAGTCATCACATATAACATTAGGGGGCAGTTATCACATATAACATTAGGGGGGCAGTTATCACATATAACATTAGGGGGCAATAATCACATATAACATTAGGGGGGCAGTTATCACATATAACATTAGGGGGGCAGTCATCACATATAACATTAGGGGGGCAGTTATCACATAAAACATTAGGGGGGCAGTTATCACATAAAACATTAGGGGGGCCGTTATCACATATAACATTAGGGGGGCAGTTATCACATATAACATTAGGGGGGCAGTTATCACATATAACATTAGGGGGGCAGTTATCACATATAACATTAGGGGGGCAGTTATCACACATAACATTAGGGGGGCAATTATCACATATAACATTAGGGGGGCAGTCATCACATATAACATTAGGGGGGCAGTCATCACATATAACATTAGGGGGCAGTTATCACATAAAACATTAGGGGGGCAGTTATCACATATAACATTAGGGGGGCAGTCATCACAAAGAACATTAGGGGGGCAGTTATCACATAAAACATTGGGGGGGCAGTTATCACATAAAACATTAGGGGGGCCGTTATCACATATAACATTAGGGGGGCAGTTATTACATATAACATTAGGGGGGCAGTTATCACATATAACATTAGGGGGGCAGTTATCACACATAACATTAGGGGGGCAATTATCACATATAACATTAGGGGGGCAGTCATCACATATAACATTAGGGGGGCAGTCATCACATATAACATTAGGGGGCAGTTATCACATAAAACATTAGGGGGGCAGTTATCACATATAACATTAGGGGGGCAGTCATCACATATAACATTAGGGGGGCAGTTATCACATAAAACATTGGGGGGGCAGTTATCACATAAAACATTAGGGGGGCCGTTATCACATATAACATTAGGGGGGCAGTTATCACATATAACATTAGGGGGGCAGTCATCACATATTACATTAGGGGGGCAGTCATGACATATAACATTAGGGGGCAGTTATCACATAAAACATTAGGCGGGCAGTTATCACATAAAACATTAGGGCGGCAGTTATCACATATAACATTAGGGGGGCAGTTATCACATATAACATTAGGGGGGAAGTCATCACATATAACATTAGGGGGGCAGTCATCACATATAAAATTAGGGGGCAGTTATCACATATAACATTAGGGGGGCAGTTATCACATATAACATTAGGGGGGCAGTTATCACATATAACATTAGGGGGCAGTCATCACATATAACATTAGGGGGCAGTCATCACATATAACAATAGGGGGCAGTCATCTCATATGACATTAGGGCGGCAGTTATCACATAACATTGGGGGGCAGTTATCACATATAACATTAGGGGGGCAGTCATCACATATAACATTAGGGGCGCAGTCATCACATAGAACATTAGGGGGGGCAGTTATCACATAAAACATTAGGGGGGCAGTTATCACATATAACATTAGCGGGGCAGTTATCACATATAACATTGGGGGGCAGTTATAACATATAACATTAGGGGGCAGTTATAACATATAACATTAGGGGGCAGTTATCACATATAACATTAGGGGGGCAGTCATCACATATAACATTATGGGGCAGTTATCACATATAACATTAGGGGGGCAGTTATCACATAACATTAGGGGGCAATAATCACATATAACATTAGGGGGGCAGTTATCACATATAACATTAGGGGGGCAGTCATCACATATAACATTAGGGGGGCAGTTATCACATAAAACATTAGGGGGGCAGTTATCACATAAAACATTAGGGGGGCCGTTATCACATATAACATTAGGGGGGCAGTTATCACATATAACATTAGGGGGGCAGTCATCACATATAACATTAGGGGGGCAGTTATCACATATAATATTAGAGGGCAGTTATCACATATAACGTTAGGGGGGCAGTTATCACATATAACATTAGGGGGGCAGTCATCACATATAACAATAAGGGGCAGTCATCACATATAACATTAGGGGGGCAGTTATCACATATAACATTGGGGGACAGTTATAACATATAACATTAGGGGGGCAGTTATCACACATAACATTAGGGGGGCAATTATCACATATAACATTAGGGGGGCAGTCATCACATATAACATTAGGGGGGCAGTCATCACATATAACATTAGGGGGGCAGTTATCACATATAACATTAGGGGGGCAGTTATCACACATAACATTAGGGGGGCAATTATCACATATAACATTAGGGGGGCAGTCATCACATATAACATTAGGGGGGCAGTCATCACATATAACATTAGGGGGGCAGTCATCACATATAACATTAGGGGGGCAGTCATGACATATAACATTAGGGGGCAGTTATCACATAAAACATTAGGCGGGCAGTTATCACATAAAACATTAGGGGGGCAGTTATCACATATAACATTGGGGGGCAGTTATCACATATAACATTGGGGGCAGTTATCACATATAACATTAGGGGGGCAGTCATCACATATAACATTAGGGGGGCAGTCATCACATATAACATTAGGGGGCAGTTATCACATATAACATTAGGGGAGCAGTTATCACATATAACATTAGGGGGGCAGTTATCACATATAACATTAGGGGGCAGTCATCACATATAACAATAGGGGGCAGTCATCTCATATAACATTAGGGCGGCAGTTATCACATAACATTGGGGGGCAGTTATCACATATAACATTAGGGGGGCAGTCATCACATATAACATTAGGGGCGCAGTCATCACATAGAACATTAGGGGGCAGTTATCACATAAAACATTAGGGGGGGCAGTTATCACATAAAACATTAGGGGGGCAGTTATCACATATAACATTAGGGGGGCAGTTATCACATATAACATTGGGGGGCAGTTATAACATATAACATTAGGGGGCAGTTATCACATATAACATTAGGGGGGCAGTCATCACATATAACATTAGGGGGCAGTTATCACATATAACATTAGGGGGGCAGTTATCACATATAACATTAGGGGGCAATAATCACATATAACATTAGGGGGGCAGTTATCACATATAACATTAGGGGGGCAGTCATCACATATAACATTAGGGGGGCAGTTATCACATAAAACATTAGGGGGGCCGTTATCACATAAAACATTAGGCGGGCAGTTATCACATAAAACATTAGGGCGGCAGTTATCACATATAACATTAGGGGGGCAGTTATCACATATAACATTAGGGGGGAAGTCATCACATATAACATTAGGGGGGCAGTCATCACATATAAAATTAGGGGGCAGTTATCACATATAACATTAGGGGGGCAGTTATCACATATAACATTAGGGGGGCAGTTATCACATATAACATTAGGGGGCAGTCATCACATATAACATTAGGGGGCAGTCATCACATATAACAATAGGGGGCAGTCATCTCATATGACATTAGGGCGGCAGTTATCACATAACATTGGGGGGCAGTTATCACATATAACATTAGGGGGGCAGTCATCACATATAACATTAGGGGCGCAGTCATCACATAGAACATTAGGGGGGGCAGTTATCACATAAAACATTAGGGGGGCAGTTATCACATATAACATTAGCGGGGCAGTTATCACATATAACATTGGGGGGCAGTTATAACATATAACATTAGGGGGCAGTTATAACATATAACATTAGGGGGCAGTTATCACATATAACATTAGGGGGGCAGTCATCACATATAACATTATGGGGCAGTTATCACATATAACATTAGGGGGGCAGTTATCACATAACATTAGGGGGCAATAATCACATATAACATTAGGGGGGCAGTTATCACATATAACATTAGGGGGGCAGTCATCACATATAACATTAGGGGGGCAGTTATCACATAAAACATTAGGGGGCAGTTATCACATAAAACATTAGGGGGGCCGTTATCACATATAACATTAGGGGGGCAGTTATCACATATAACATTAGGGGGGCAGTCATCACATATAACATTAGGGGGGCAGTTATCACATATAATATTAGAGGGCAGTTATCACATATAACGTTAGGGGGGCAGTTATCACATATAACATTAGGGGGGCAGTCATCACATATAACAATAAGGGGCAGTCATCACATATAACATTAGGGGGGCAGTTATCACATATAACATTGGGGGACAGTTATAACATATAACATTAGGGGGGCAGTTATCACACATAACATTAGGGGGGCAATTATCACATATAACATTAGGGGGGCAGTCATCACATATAACATTAGGGGGGCAGTCATCACATATAACATTAGGGGGGCAGTTATCACATATAACATTAGGGGGGCAGTTATCACACATAACATTAGGGGGGCAATTATCACATATAACATTAGGGGGGCAGTCATCACATATAACATTAGGGGGGCAGTCATCACATATAACATTAGGGGGGCAGTCATGACATATAACATTAGGGGGCAGTTATCACATAAAACATTAGGCGGGCAGTTATCACATAAAACATTAGGGGGGCAGTTATCACATATAACATTGGGGGGCAGTTATCACATATAACATTGGGGGCAGTTATCACATATAACATTAGGGGGGCAGTCATCACATATAACATTAGGGGGGCAGTCATCACATATAACATTAGGGGGCAGTTATCACATATAACATTAGGGGAGCAGTTATCACATATAACATTAGGGGGGCAGTTATCACATATAACATTAGGGGGCAGTCATCACATATAACAATAGGGGGCAGTCATCTCATATAACATTAGGGCGGCAGTTATCACATAACATTGGGGGGCAGTTATCACATATAACATTAGGGGGGCAGTCATCACATATAACATTAGGGGCGCAGTCATCACATAGAACATTAGGGGGCAGTTATCACATAAAACATTAGGGGGGGCAGTTATCACATAAAACATTAGGGGGGCAGTTATCACATATAACATTAGGGGGGCAGTTATCACATATAACATTGGGGGGCAGTTATAACATATAACATTAGGGGGCAGTTATCACATATAACATTAGGGGGGCAGTCATCACATATAACATTAGGGGGCAGTTATCACATATAACATTAGGGGGGCAGTTATCACATATAACATTAGGGGGCAATAATCACATATAACATTAGGGGGGCAGTTATCACATATAACATTAGGGGGGCAGTCATCACATATAACATTAGGGGGGCAGTTATCACATAAAACATTAGGGGGGCCGTTATCACATAAAACATTAGGGGGGCCGTTATCACATATAACATTAGGGGGGCAGTTATCACATATAACATTAGGGGGGCAGTTATCACATATAACATTAGGGGGGCAGTTATCACATATAACATTAGGGGGGCAGTTATCACACATAACATTAGGGGGGCAATTATCACATATAACATTAGGGGGGCAGTCATCACATATAACATTAGGGGGGCAGTCATCACATATAACATTAGGGGGCAGTTATCACATAAAACATTAGGGGGGCAGTTATCACATATAACATTAGGGGGGCAGTCATCACATATAACATTAGGGGGGCAGTTATCACATAAAACATTAGGGGGGGCAGTTATCACATAAAACATTAGGGGGGCCGTTATCACATATAACATTAGGGGGGCAGTTATTACATATAACATTAGGGGGGCAGTTATCACATATAACATTAGGGGGGCAGTTATCACACATAACATTAGGGGGGCAATTATCACATATAACATTAGGGGGGCAGTCATCACATATAACATTAGGGGGGCAGTCATCACATATAACATTAGGGGGCAGTTATCACATAAAACATTAGGGGGGCAGTTATCACATATAACATTAGGGGGGCAGTCATCACATATAACATTAGGGGGGCAGTTATCACATAAAACATTGGGGGGGCAGTTATCACATAAAACATTAGGGGGGCCGTTATCACATATAACATTAGGGGGGCAGTTATCACATATAACATTAGGGGGGCAGTCATCACATATTACATTAGGGGGGCAGTCATGACATATAACATTAGGGGGCAGTTATCACATAAAACATTAGGCGGGCAGTTATCACATAAAACATTAGGGCGGCAGTTATCACATATAACATTAGGGGGGCAGTTATCACATATAACATTAGGGGGGAAGTCATCACATATAACATTAGGGGGGCAGTCATCACATATAAAATTAGGGGGCAGTTATCACATATAACATTAGGGGGGCAGTTATCACATATAACATTAGGGGGGCAGTTATCACATATAACATTAGGGGGCAGTCATCACATATAACATTAGGGGGCAGTCATCACATATAACAATAGGGGGCAGTCATCTCATATAACATTAGGGCGGCAGTTATCACATAACATTGGGGGGCAGTTATCACATATAACATTAGGGGGGCAGTCATCACATATAACATTAGGGGCGCAGTCATCACATAGAACATTAGGGGGGGCAGTTATCACATAAAACATTAGGGGGGCAGTTATCACATATAACATTAGGGGGGCAGTTATCACATATAACATTGGGGGGCAGTTATAACATATAACATTAGGGGGCAGTTATAACATATAACATTAGGGGGCAGTTATCACATATAACATTAGGGGGCAGTTATCACATATAACATTAGGGGGGCAGTCATCACATATAACATTAGGGGGCAGTTATCACATATAACATTAGGGGGGCAGTTATCACATAACATTAGGGGGCAATAATCACATATAACATTAGGGGGGCAGTTATCACACATAACATTAGGGGGGCAGTCATCACATATAACATTAGGGGGGCAGTTATCACATAAAACATTAGGGGGGCAGTTATCACATAAAACATTAGGGGGGCCGTTATCACATATAACATTAGGGGGGCAGTTATCACATATAACATTAGGGGGCAGTCATCACATATAACATTAGGGGGGCAGTTATCACATATAATATTAGAGGGCAGTTATCACATATAACGTTAGGGGGGCAGTTATCACATATAACATTAGGGGGGCAGTCATCACATATAACAATAAGGGGCAGTCATCACATATAACATTAGGGGGGCAGTTATCACATATAACATTGGGGGACAGTTATAACATATAACATTAGGGGGGCAGTTATCACACATAACATTAGGGGGGCAATTATCACATATAACATTAGGGGGGCAGTCATCACATATAACATTAGGGGGGCAGTCATCACATATAACATTAGGGGGGCAGTTATCACATATAACATTAGGGGGGCAGTTATCACACATAACATTAGGGGGGCAATTATCACATATAACATTAGGGGGGCAGTCATCACATATAACATTAGGGGGGCAGTCATCACATATAACATTAGGGGGCAGTTATCACATAAAACATTAGGGGGGCAGTTATCACATATAACATTAGGGGGGCAGTCATCACATATAACATTAGGGGGGCAGTTATCACATAAAACATTGGGGGGGCAGTTATCACATAAAACATTAGGGGGGCCGTTATCACATATAACATTAGGGGGGCAGTTATCACATATAACATTAGGGGGGCAGTTATCGCATATAACATTAGGGGGGCAGTTATCACACATAACATTAGGGGGGCAATTATCACATATAACATTAGGGGGGCAGTCATCACATATAACATTAGGGGGGCAGTCATCACATATAACATTAGGGGGCAGTTATCACATAAAACATTAGGGGGGCAGTTATCACATATAACATTAGGGGGGCAGTCATCACATATAACATTAGGGGGGCAGTTATCACATAAAACATTGGGGGGGCAGTTATCACATAAAACATTAGGGGGGCCGTTATCACATATAACATTAGGGGGGCAGTTATCACATATAACATTAGGGGGGCAGTCATCACATATTACATTAGGGGGGCAGTCATGACATATAACATTAGGGGGCAGTTATCACATAAAACATTAGGCGGGCAGTTATCACATAAAACATTAGGGGGGCAGTTATCACATATAACATTAGGGGGGCAGTTATCACATATAACATTAGGGGGGAAGTCATCACATATAACATTAGGGGAGCAGTTATCACATATAACATTAGGGGGCAGTTATCACATATAACATTAGGGGGGCAGTTATCACATAAAACATTAGGGAGGCAGTTATCACATATAACATTAGGGGGGCAGTTATCACATATAACATTGGGGGGCAGTTATAACATATAACATTAGGGGGCAGTTATCACATATAACATTGGGGGCAGTTATCACATATAACATTAGGGGGGCAGTTATCACATATAACATTAGGGGGGCAGTTATCACATAAAACATTAGGGGGGCCGTTATCACATATAACATTAGGGGGGCAGTTATCACATATAACATTAGGGGGGCAGTCATCACATATAACATTAGGGGGCAGTTATCACATAAAACATTAGGCGGGCAGTTATCACATAAAACATTAGGGGGGCAGTTATCACATATAACATTAGGGGGGCAGTTATCACATATAACATTAGGGGGGCAGTCATCACATATAACATTAGGGGAGCAGTTATCACATATAACATTAGGGGGCAGTTATCACATATAACATTAGGGGGGAAGTTATCACATATAACATTGGGGGGGCAGTTATCACATATAATATTGGGGGGGCAGTGGTCACATACAACATTAGGGGGGCAGTTATCACATATAACATTAGGGGGCAGTTATCACATACAACATTAGGGGGGCAGTTATCACATACAACATTAGGGGGGCAGTTATCACATACAACATTAGGGGGGCAGTTATCACATATAACATTAGGGGGGCAGTTATCACATATAACATTAGGGGGCAGTTATCACATACAACATTAGGGGGGCAGTTATCACATACAACATTAGGGGGGCAGTTATCACATACAACATTAGGGGGGCAGTTATCACATATAACATTAGGGGGGCAGTTATCACATATAACATTAGGGGGGCAGTTATCACATATAATATTAGGGGGGCAGTTATCACATATAACATTAGGGGGGCAGTTATCACATACAGCATTAGGGGCAATTAGCATATACACTGGTAGCAGTTATACATGGAGGCTCAGTAGTGTGGTTGCACTGCACATGACAGTTTATGGGACATGCTCAGTACAAACGTTAGAAAGGGAAAAAAAAACATCATAGACAGTACTGGGGGAGATTTATCAAAATGTTTGGCTGAGAATAGTGTTGCAGTTGCCCATAGCAACCAATCAGATTGCTTTAAAAAAAATGTTTTAAAGGCCTCTGAAAAAGGGAGAAAGCTGATTGGTTGCTATGGCAACTGGTTAACATTTTCTCTACATTTTTGCTAAATCTTCCCTTAGTGGATGGCAGAAAAACAACTCTTAGTTTTTGAAGACTGTCTGTGAATGTACCCCTATAAAATGGTGTAGTGATGTGTCCTCTATACTTACCACTCCTCCTCATACAGGGCTGTCAGTTCTCTCTTCCTCTTCCTCATGGTGTCGCCTCTTCTTTTCTTCTCTTCCTTGCCGCCTCCTCCTCCTCGCCTCTCCTCCTCCTCGCCTCTCCTTCTCTCCTCCGCCACCTCCTCCTCTCCTCCGCCTCGCCTCCTCCTCGCCTCTCCTCCTCTCCTCTGCCGCCTCCTCCTCTCCTCCGCCTCCTACTCGTCTCCTCCTCCTCGCCTCTCCTCAAAATCTGTAGAAATTGATGGGGGTCGCTGTCCAAAAAAAAGTCACTTCTCGCTGAGAAATAAGGAGCCGGTCTCAACTCTAGAAGAGCAATCGCAGACTGGCACCAACTGTCATTTTCTGTTGCTGTTTGTTTGCAAAACCCTGCGATCCTATTGGTCGATGGGTCTGGCTATTGGATGACAGTTGGAAATTTAAAGAGACAGTACACTCTAATAATATGATAGTGCAGTACAATATGTTACATGAGCTTGCGCTATGATTACATCGTCCCAATGAACTGACGTTTGAAAAACAGCAACATTGGAAGCCAAAGTTAAAAAAGACATAAAAACCTCAACATAAAAGTCATGATAGAAATTTGATTTGTGATATGTTGTCCTGAGCATTCACTGTATCTGTTATAAAGGACACGAGATGAATGAGATTCATTATTTCATAGTAAAATAAACTAGAAGTAGCAAATCTATATAGTTTTACCCATTCCCGCTATAGGTCATATGGGGATGTCCTGGGAAGGAGTAACCAGCATCGGATCTGGATTGTGATGACATCCCACTCCATACCATGGGGGGAATCTTCAGCCTTGGGCCAGATAATATCCCTATTACGCCTATGAACCCTTTAGATCCTGAAATCAAAGTTGACCGTGGGACCTAAAACCGTTCACAGGATTGAACTTTGTTAGCGATCCAGTGATTGCATGTTATAGTCCTCTATTGGAACAAAAAAAAGTATAAAAAAATAATTAAAAAAATTAAATTATAAATGTGAATAAGCCCCTCCCCTAATAAAAGTGTGAATCAGAATCAGGGCAGAGGGCCGGCAGGCGGATATGATGTCGAGTCGCGAGATCGGAACCTGGATCTGACATCAGATCATATTATGTGGGAAAAAGAAATGTGTCAATTTCTAAAATCTCTAGGAAAGGGCACTTACCTTTCTTGAGAAGGGCCTGGGAAGCTTCAACTGCTTCCTTCAAACCTAATGTGGAGGCCTCATGGGTATCTAGGTTCATGTTACTATGGATTGATCAATTGTCCATGGACATACAGAATAAAGTTCTCCATGAACAGTTGTTATCCTCTAGACCTTTGATTAAAAAAAATATGTGGCTTTCTTGACAGACGCTTCCTCAGATTCCTTGAGGCTTTCTGCCAGGTTGGCTGCATTATCAAATTCTGCCTGCAGAGCCCTATGGCTAAAAAGTTGACCCGATGATGTAACTTCTAAAAATAAACTGTGTGCCCTTCCATGTGAGGGAAATTTACTTTCTGGTCCGGTCTTATTTGAAATTTTGGAGAAGGCAGGAGACAAAAAGAAGAGGTTCCCCACCCTACCGCCCTTTAAACAAAATTCACCCTATTTTCCAAATAAAAAATTCAGAGGTCAGGGCCGTAAAACGGGAGAATTCTCTATGGTGTTTTCCCAAGGGTTCAAAAAGTTATCTCTTCAATCAATCCAAAAAAACAGGTCAGCAGTGATGTTTTGGATCGAGTCGGCGGCAGATTGAGAATTTTTTTTACTCATTGTGAACAAATTTCTATTTGTTCCTAGGTGTTAAATACCCTAAAATTGGGTTAACCTTCAAATTTCTCAGTCTCCCCCTGACTCGTCTAAAAATGACAGTGAGTCATTCATGTCATCTAGGGCAGCTAGCTCTAGAAAAAGAAGTTCTCTCCTTAAAGGGGTACTCTGGCCCTAAGACATCTTATCCCCTATCCAAAGGATAGGGGATAAGATGCCTGATCGCGGGGGTTCCATTGCTGGGGACCCCCACAATCTTTCATGCAGCACCCCGCTATCATCAGCCTCAGGAGCAAACATTGCTCCGGGTCTGACGAATCACAATCACAGAGCTGGAGTATCGTGATAAAAGGAAAAATTAAAATAAAAAACTCCAATAGAAGGCGCTATCCCATATAAGTCCAAAGTGACTACTGTATTAACATAACCGTACTTTATTAGGTTAAAAGACAGTCAGTCAATACATCCATAGCAAAACGCGTTTCGGGTATAATATTACCCATTTTCAATTGCAGATGTGAAGTATAGACAGTACATAGCTTCTATATATATATATAAAAAAAAAAAAAAAAACGCCAAAGGCAAGAGAAAGCAGGCGGCGTGGTAAACCCGATATGTTCCGTAAAGGCCGTTACATTGTGCAAAAAGGAAGAACACAGTATATCTTCACAGTAATATAGAAATAAAATGGTAACTGTACACATTAATTAATAAAATATACAATTGGTGACAAACTTTATATAAGTAAAATACAACGTTACATAAGTAGCACCGGATGTAATTGGGCAGAAGTTCTTCCGGACCATCAGAAGGAGAAATATTTCTTTAAAATCTTAATTATGTTTAGAGATGCAGTGCAATAGTTAGGATAAAACTATAGAGAGAGGCAGTGAAACTCCTTTTAAAGAGAAAACGCAGATTGAAAAATATAGTCTAAGTCCACACATCTCCTTGGACTATATATTTCAATCTGCGTTTTCTCTTTAAAAGGATACCCGATATGAGTTTTGCTATGGATGTATTGACTGACTGTCTTTTAACCTAAAAAAAGTACGGTTATGTTTTTTTCATTAAAATTTTTCCTTTTATACGTATATTACTGGAAACCGCTGCCACGGCTCCCGGTCAAAGCTCCTACGGCCTGCAATCCCAGGAATACCCCTAATATAGGGGTGATATGCTTATTTGTCTCGACCTACCAGGTGAGAGTCCCTGATTCAGAAGCCCACCATTTATTCATTGTATCCACAGGATTACACAAGGCGCTGCCCTCCATTCTCTTTTTTATCTCTCTCTCTACAGAGTATCGTGATGTCATGGCTCCCACGATACTCCAGCCAGGTGATCGTGATTCATCAGACCAGGAGCGATGTTCGCACTGGAGGCTGATGATAGCGGGGTGCTGCATGAAGGATTGCAGGGGTCCCCCAGTGGCGGGACCCCCACGATCAAGCATCTTATCCCCTATCCTTTGGATAGGGGATAAGATGTCTTAGGGCTGGAGTACCCCTTTAATAGAAAAATAGGTCTGCTCACAAGGGACTGTTTCATGGTTTCAATAGACCTGAAAGACGTGTACCTACATGTACCTATCCATCCGGACTATCAAAAATACATAAGACTGGCTATTTACCTAGACTCAAATCTGGTGCACCTTCAGTTCAGGGCTCTGCCCTTCGGCATCTCAATAGCACCAAGAGTGTTCATGAAAATGTCAGACATATTGGGCTAAGTCCAACATGTGAGACTCCATTTTGCCTCCGACAAGCCATCTTTATATGAAGTGTAAACTGCTTCATTCAAAGATTAGCTTTAAAATACATTAAATGGAGTTATTTGAAATATACTGACATCTATTATAGCATGTTCCAATTCTACAATAACAAAAGGCCGATAATGAGAAAGTTCCAAAACAATCTAAAGGTTACAGGAAGATCTCACTGTAAATGAGACCAGGTGGCCACTATCATCTAACAAAGCCAAAATATATGACTGTTGTTGACATACTGGTAGAAGTCACACATATTAAATCTGTGTGGTCACTGGTAATTTTCCCGTAGATTGGTACTGCATAGCGCCATCTGCAGGGGTCTTCCTCTGTCCTGGGGAGACCATTTATTCCCATTGGTTAAGAAGTTTGTACCACGGGGTCTACTTGATTGACAGCAAGAGATCATAAAAGCTTTGGGACAGGAAGTAATGGCGGTTGATGGGAACAGAGGACACCAGAAGATGTCATGAGGTAGTAAGCCGTCTCCACCCGCCCCAGGAGACCATCCCAGGTGCTGCTGTATGTCCTGGAAAGATACCCGGTAACAATATTATAGTTACGGATTTTGTCTTTCCCCCTTTTCTTTGTTTCTATATACAATAGCTAAAGTCCTCGACAAGTGCAAGAGCCCCAGACTCGATCACAGTCCATAGTCCATATATACTTATATAGGTTTGATTTTGTCGTACTTCTGGAAAAAATCATAACTACATGCAGGAAAATTTATACGTTTAAAAATGTCATCTTCTGACCCCTATAACTTTTTTATTTTTCCACGTACAGGGCGGTATGAGGACTCATTTTTTGCGCCATGATCTGAAGTTTTTATCAGTATGATTTTTGTTTTGATCGTACTTTTTGATCACTTTTTATTCATTTTTTAATGAATGACCGCCGCTTCTAAAGGGTTAATAACGCACATTGCCGCGATCGGCGATTTGTGGTATTAGCCGTGGGTCCCGGCCATTGATGAGCGCCGGGACCGACGCGATGTGATGCGGGGTCGCAGCGTGACCCTGCTTCATATCGCTGGAGCCGGCGCAGGACGTAAATATATATGTGTCATATTAATAATGATTCATATATGTATAATCTCTTTATATATTCATTTTGTTTATAAATCATAACCAATAAATCTGCATAGTTAATAATACCTGTGTGTTATTTCATGATATTGCAAAACATACTGCCATAGCGTAAATTAATGAGCTTTTAAAATATTCTGAGTAAATAGTCAGGCCCAGAGATATGAATTGCATTATAGATATTTAAGCAGTTTATAAGATCACAGGTCATGCTGTCACATTGACGTAATGACCACCTGCCATAGCGGGATAGACACAACATTCATATGGGGGTCATCCTGTGGGGGGGGGGGGGACTAATCCTATATTCAGGGATTAGCCCACAGGGATGATTTTCACATAAATAGTGGTCTCACCATGCATAATCTCCCACAAATTTAACAAGTTCCACTCGTGGGTCACTATCATGTATGATCAATAAAAATGACATATATGGTAGGTCCTACCGAGATCAGATAATACTGACATTATTTGGTAGGTCCCACCGTAGATCAGATCAATAATACTTACAAAAAAATGTTCAGAAATGGCGGCTCATATAAGGGAAGGAAGGGGTACCTTTGTCCCTTACTTGGAAGATTTCCTTTTAATAGGACAAACAGAGGAAGAAGTAAAAAAAACTTTTTAGTTCATACCTTATCTATTCTAAAAAAGATTAGGATGGATCGTAAATTGGACAAAGTCATCCCCAGTACCAGCAAAGAAAAAACTTTTCTTCTGAGTTTTCTTAGGACTCAGAGGTACTAAAGACCTATTTGCCGCATGAAAAAAATGTAAAAATCCAAAATGTAGTAAAAGAAGTGCTCCTCCTCCACTCTGTGTCATTAAGAAAAGGTATGTCCTTCCTAGGACTTTTTACAGCAGCAATTCAAGCAGTTCCTTGGGCTCACTTTCATGCAAGGTCTCTACAATTAAATCTGTTGGCCTGCTGGGACGGTTTTGTTCAGAATCCAGACAGGAAAATTTGTCTGTCTCCAGAGATTCTAGAATCCTTGCTGTGGTGGCTAAGAGAAGAACATTTTCAAAACGGTCTAGACTGAATTCCAGTAGATCCCAAGACTCTCACCACAGATGCCAGACCCTGGGGCTGAGGGGCTTACATAGAAAATCTAAACCTTCAAGGCCCATGCAATATCTTGGAAAAACCTTTTTCCTCAAACGGAAGAGAACTCTTGGCAGTACACCATAGTTTAATTCAATCACAAAATCTAAACAGTATCTGTACTAAACAGACAGGGTACCACAAAGAGCGAGGCCTTAACGAATATCTGCTGTCAAATATTTTCCTTTGCAGAATCAAATCTCCTTTCTTTATCTGCATTTAAAAGGTTCCTTAACCCGATAACGACCACGGAGGAGTATAGACGTCCAGGTTGGCGGCCGTTCCGGCACCTGGACGTCTATACTCGTCCATGCTTCTCCTGGGTGCTGCCCAGTGCACCCATGAGATTGCGGCAGGGACTCGGCTGTAACACACAGCCGGGACCCTGCTGCACTGCCGGGACTGAAGTAAACTTCTTTGCTGGCAGTTTAACCCTTACAGCCGCGGTCGGAAGTGACCGCGGGCTGTAAGTGTTATGACAGAGGGAGCTCCCTTTGTCACCCCTGCAGCAGCCCACAGCGCGATCGTGGGGTGCTGTGTGTGATCTCCGGCGGGTGGGGACCTGCCGCACTGCCGGGACCGAAGTAAACTTCTGTCCCGGCAGTTTAACCCTTACAGCCACGGTCGGAAGCGACCACGAGCTGTAAGGAGTTTTGACAGAGGGAGGGTGCTCCCTCTGTCTCTCTCCTGTAGCACCCCGCAAGGATCGCGGGGTGCTGCTGGTTACCTGGGAAGCCCGGGGGTCTTTACAAGGACCCTCAGGTCTGCCCCGGTTATTGCCTGTCGGGACGTGCCAGAGGCAAAACTAGCAGGCAGATCTGCCATGCTTTGGAATACTAAGTATTCCAAAGCATTAAAAAAAAGTGAAAAAAAATATAATATAAATAAAAGTATAAAAAAAAAGTGTAAAAATAAAGTGTAAAAAAATAAAATAAAAATACATTTATTAAATAAATATAATGAAAAATAAAAATGTATAATGTGTAGGATCACACGCCGCACATCCACAGCATATTACATGCTGCGGATGCCCGCCAACAGTCACAATAATGAGCTCCCTGCTGCGGCTGGGTAGCTTTGTGTGTCCACTCATAGCGGCGGATTTCCCGCCAGCAGTCATGAGCGGACACACTGAGCTACCCAGCCACAGCAGTGATCTCGCCCTTGTGACTGCTGGGGGGCATCCACAGTGTGAAATATTCTGCGGATGCGCTCTATGTGACTCTACACTGAGTCCCGTTCATACTGCGTTTCCGCAGTGTTAGAGGTATCCGTCAGCATCACGTCAAAAAGAGTGATTTTGACGTATACTGTAGCATCTCCATTTATTTCTGAATGAGACTGCTACAGTATACATTGGCATCCCTTTTGTGACATGACAACGGACACCTATACTGCAGAAATACAGTATGAATGGGGACTATTGATACAATGATGCCCTGAAAGCTAAAGGGGGCTCCTCTCCTTCTTGGTCCTACCAAGCGGTCAGGCAACCAGATATGGCCTAAGTAGGGGTACTGCCCAGCCCGGGACGTACACAGTGATAAAATATGGGTGCATTTCCTCCATTTCAAAAGCGACTTACCAAAATGATGTCCCACAAATTTGTGGAAAAAAAAGCTAATTGCTATTTTTTCCACTGACTTTGAAATAATTTTAGCCACACAATAAGGGCTCAACGTACTCACTTTTGCTCTAGGTGAATATTTTAGGGGGTGTAGTTTTGAAAATGGGGTCACATCTGGGTGTGTGGTATTGTTCTGACAGCTAGAATGCTTTACAAGATGAAGTGCGGCCTATAATTTGTATAATGATATCCTGAAAGCCAAATGGTGCTCCTCTCCATTTGGGTCCCACCATGTGGCCATGCAACCAAATATGGTCTAAGCGGGGGTATTACCGAACACTGGACGAACAGCGTAATAAAATATGGGGTGCATTTTCTACTTTTCAGATGCAATGTACAAAAAATATGTCCCACAAATGATGCATTTGTGGGGGGAAAAGAAAATTGAAAATTTTCCGCTGACTTTGTATCCATTCCAGCCACACAAAAAGGACTCAAAGTACTCACTTTTGATCTAGATGAATACTTTAGGGGGTGTAGTTTCCAAAATGTGGGTTCTGAATGGTTCTGGCAGCTGAAACCCTTTGCAGGCATGAGGTGCGGCCTATAATCCATTCCGCCTAAAATGATGCCCTGAAAGCCAAATGACACTACTCTCCTTCTGGGTCCTACCATGCGACCAAGGCACCAAATATGGCCTAAGTGGGGGTATTTCCAAACACGGGCCGAGTAGCTTAATAAAATATAGGGTGCATTTCTTGCAATATCAGAAGCGATGTACAAAAAATATGCCCCACAAATGATGCATTTGTGAAAAAATGCTAATTTCGCATTTTTAACACTGATTTTGTAATAATTCCTGCCCAAAAATATGGTGTTAAAATACTAACTGTACCCCTTATTGAATACCTTGAGGGGTCTAGTTTTTAAAATGGGGTAATTGGGGGGGGGGGTGTTCCTATGTTCTACCACCTTCAAATTTCTGCAAACCTTGCAGAGCACATAAAAAAAGATGTACTTTTAAAATTTTCTAAATTTTCAAGTTAAATTGTTAGGCTTCTAACTAATTTAAAATGTTAATTAAAAACAAAAAAAATGCTGTCAAAATAAAGTAGACATCTGAAAGTATAAGTTTCATATACTATTTGGTCAGTAAGTATAAATATATGCAACCTATTAGTGTTAAAATAGCAAAAATCTTATTTTTTTTTTTAAATCATGTTTTTTGCATTGTAAAAAAAAAAACTACAAATAATATCGGCTTACTTTTACTATGTACATGCAGGACAACTTGTGACAAAAAAACTATGTCAGAATTATCATGATTGGCAAAACTTTACCAGAGTTATTCTCTAATAAAGACAGACATCCCCGATTTGGTCTTTCAGGGGCGTACAGTTTTTTTTGTATTGGTCCTTAAGGGGTTAAATACTAGAGCAGATTTTCTAAGCCATCACGAACTACTTCAGGGGGAGTGGAGTCTGGATCCTCAGATTTTCAAGAAAATTTGCCGTCTCTGGGAGACTCCACAGATAGACCTTTTTGCAACAAAGGAACATCGACAGGTACAGAAATGTTGTTCCCTGAATCCAGCAGAGAACCCCTGGGCTGTGGACGCTCTGACCTAAACCTGGGATTGGGACCTAGCATACACCTTTCCCCCTCTCCAACTAATTCCGAGGGTTATAAAAAAAGATCTGAATGGACAGAGCTCGAGTGATTTTGATAGCCCCGTTCTGGTCTTGGAGGGCTTGGTTTTCCTCACTAAGGGAACGGTCGGTCTTCCAGATTCCAAGAATCTTCTAATGCAGTGCCCAGTCTTCCATCCATCTGTAAAGAATCTCCATCTGATGGCATGGCCTTTGAGAGGATGATTCTTAAAAGTAAGGGAGTCTCTGCTTCGGTTATCTCTACCTTACTGGCCAGTAGAAAGCTATGTGCTTACAAAATTTACTTCAGGATCTGGAAAGTTTTTCTATCTTTTCTTAATGAACCATTCTTTGCTTAATCCACTCCGGATATTCCGAAAATATTAGATTTCCTTAAAGCAGGTTTTAAAATTAGCCACCTTAAAAGTCCAGGTCTCAGCATTAGGTGCCCGGTATAACGCCAAAATAGCAGATCATCCCTGGGTAATCAAATTTCTTAGAGTCCCAGTTTGGAATTTATCTTTGGTCCTGAAGACTTTCTTATCTCAGTCCTTTGAACCAATTGATACTATTCCTCTTAAAAATCTTGTCCTAAAAACAGTTCTGTTAGTGGCAATAACTTCAGTAAGGAGGGTAGGGGATTTATCTAGCGTAGCGCTGTATACTAAAAAATAGTATAATTTTCTTCCCAGATCCTGCTTACTTACCTAAGGTAGTCTCTTCCTTCCACGCTTCTCAAAATATTGTACTGCTCTCTTTTTGTAACAACCCCTCTAATGACAAAGAAAAGGCTTTTCATTCACTAGATGTTAGAAGGTATGTCCTGCAGTACTTAGAACTAAAGACTTCAGATAATCCCCTGCTTTATTTATTCAGTTTACAGGTAAAAACAAGGGATCTAAAGCTAGCAGTAACATGTTAGCTAGGTGGATCAGACAGGCTATAGCCTTAGCTTATACAGCTTTGGGCCTTGATCCTCCAGTCGGACTGAGGGTCCATTCTACTAGATCCATAGCCTCCTCTTGGGCTGAAAGACATGGAGCTTCTCTAGATCAAAAATGCAAAGCTGCTTCTTGGTCTTCTCTACATACTTTTTTTCGTCACTACAGGGTAGATGTGGGTAGCTCTTCTTCTCTTGCCTTTGGTTGTAAAGTCTTACAATCCGTCATGCTACCCTAGGTTGTATCTCTGATATTCTCTCAGGTGGTGCTGTCGTGGCGATGGGGAAAGCCGGTAATTACTCACCGGTAATAATATTTCCCGAGCCATGACAGCACCAGGGTATTCCCACCCTTTATTCTATAGTGTTATTTTCTCTCACTGGGTTTGGGTTCACAAGCTTGGTGAAATTCTCTCCTTTTGTATATTTTTTCATGTAAATACTAACTTAAGAAGGCTCTTCTGGTCTCGGAAATACACTGAGGCTGGAGAGGAGGGTTCTTTTTATTCTCAGGTTTCCTGTCCCTATGGGCAGAGTCCCTCTCTCAGGTGGTGCTGTCATGGCTCGGGGAAACAACATTACCGGTTGTCCTTTCTTTATATGTCCTATTCCTTTTGAATACATTTCTGGCTTTGGCTCAGAAACTGCAGTGGCAGTATTCCAAAAACTGCCAGAAAAAAAACCAAGTGGAAACTTAACCTTAAAGGTATCTAGAAGTCAGGCGAGTGCCTTCCATCTTCTATTTTTATTTAGCTCTTGCAACTGGTTGAAAATATTTTTTTCTTTTCCCTTCCCACAAAAGAAACCCCTAAGATTTATGGCAAACTCAGCTCTGCTCCTGATTCCTATAAGCCCAAGTGTTTGCTGAGTTGGGAAGCTAAATTGGGAACCATCAAGAATGACCAGGCACTTTTTTATTTCTCAACACTCCCATGGGTTCTTGACGTGTGTAAAAATCCAGGGGAGCTCCTATAAACTATGGTCCAGATGGTATTGCACCCTAGCTTTTTTGTTTAATAAGTCACTGATAAGCATCAACCTACGTTGGAGATGTCACTCCCATAGAGGCAGTCTTTCGCATATATGGTGGTTCTGTCCACTTATCAGTAGCTTTTAGTCTGCTATCTCTGCTAAAATCAAGCATAATACTGGCAGAGGTTTGGACGGTTTTACTCTTACTTCTCGCTTTATTCCCACCTGCTGACGACAGCCAAGCTATTTGATTTAGGGTAGCATACTACCCAAGCTCCCACTTTTATCCAATGAATTGATAGAGTCAACCACTTATATAGGACAGAAGAAATTGTGAGCTGGCAATCAGCCTCACAGGTTGAATTCCAGAAATTGTGGGACCCGTGGAAAGCATTCCGATCTTACTAATCTGCATATGTTAGTTGCCTTTTTAGTTTTCTGGCCTGACTAGGTTTGGATGCCAACTGCCAGCATTACATTCCTTTGCCCAAATCTAAGTGGTTGGGCTGCAGGGTCTTTATAGATGCCATTTAGAAATATCCTGAAATTCCTCATAGTTTCCATTTTGTCCAGCTCTAACTAGTCTTATTTGATGATGTCAAAGGATTTTTGTGCATCTAAGGCCAGACGTGAGGCAGAAAAAGGGCCATCTCAGTCACCTTATTAGTTTTGATGGTATTTAGGTTGTCAATGGGTTGTCTTGACAGCTGGAGGCCAAATGAAGACTTTAAGGCCTGTCATGATTGTTCTGCTATTACATACTGCCAGAAACTAAATGGCAATACACTGCAATACATTGGCAGTACAATGCACTTTACATGTGATAGAGAAAACCCATGTAAAAATGTGGAAAAACAAATGTAAAGTTCGTAGTATAAGAAAAGGCATGATGAAACTGCTGTCAGACATCTATAACGACTTATCCCCCTGAGATAAGGTGTATCAATCATGGTGAAATCTAGCTGTGATGGATCTATTTTAACACATCAAAGTACTGTAGATGGTTACTGGATCCCATTTACCTCCAGGGAATCAATCAGGTTTCTTGGCTCAGCCAATTGACCCATTCTATCTGCTAAAAACAATGCAGGAATGCAATTAGAAGAAAGAGTTTTTTTGTAGGTGACTCACAGATCAGTGGTGATAAAGAAGCTGAATGTCAAAAACAATGTATAGCTGATGCCAACTGATCACAAAAAAGATATTATTGTCAACATTTCAGTTAATATTTATTTAAAAGAGAACAGAAAAGGGCATTTGCATATGTAAAGGCTTATTGTGTAAATAACTTTCCTATTATTTTGCATTTATGATGTAATTCAGCTTTGTCATAGATCAGTTAGTGTCTTGTCTTCATACAAATTAGGAAGGTGCGAGTGATGTGTATAGGCCTACGTGTAGACTTATAGTACAATAGGAATAACACTTGGGTCATAAAAACATATTTTTATTGGTATACAATTAAAATATAGGCATACATGAATTAAACGATATCAGGGTATACAAAATGATATAGTATTTTACAAACACAGCTGATCCTAGATTCAGTTAACTAACTGGTTTGTAAAAACCTCCACAGGGTATTCGGTGAGTATAGAATTAGTAAGCACTTTTATATACTCTGTACAGTGATTACATACATTGCTAGTCACAGATCAAGCAACAAAAATCCAACGCGTTTCGTTGTGGCGCCTTTCAAAGCGGCACAACTCAGGGACAAGTGCAGAGGAGGCAGGAGTAGGATAAATAGATTCTCCTGTCACTTATCTCACTGAATAAATAATTAGTCGTGATGTGACGTAAGGAGGTGTAGATAATTGACTGGTATGCTCAGATGAAAAGGACCCAGGTAGGTTTTGTTTTACATGTAGGTGGTGGTCCAGATGAGTGTTTTACCACTCGTAGGTAGGTAGATGTTAGGTATATATAGTCCTGTAGGTAAGTAGATAGCAAGAAGGGCTGCAGCACACCAACATGAACGGTGAAAGAACAAGGTGTTTATTCCATCACAACAAATGTGACGTTTCGGTCGCCCAATGCGGCCATTTTCAAGCATCAAGATGCTTGAAAATGGCCGCATTAAACGACCAAAATGTCGCATTTGTTGTGATGGAATAAGCACCTTGTTCTTTCACCGTTCATCTTGGTGTGCTGCAGCCTTCCTTGCTATCTAGTTATCCGGTGCCTGGGACCCAGCCACATTACTGCGTGCACCCACTGCAACTTCTTCTAAGGCGTGCTGCCCTATGTCTGCTGTCTAGTCCTGTAGGTAGATAGAGACAATACATGTAGATGGGTGTATGGCCGGGTGAGGATTCATTCTTATGGATAGCTCCCAGATACCTACCTCTGAATGAAGGGTTCAGAGCGACAGGTATACGTGTACATAACATCAATAGCTTGATAGAGAATGATATAGACGAGCCTAACAGATGTATTTAAATTAGTTCATCCATATTAATCATGCAGAGTGAAGGTAGATATGGAGGATTAAGTATATTTACCTTTACATCAGGGTATTAAAGATAAACACCACAGATATGAGGATCCTACCAAGGACTTAGGGCAATACCTACAGGCAGAATGATAATGTGCGTTTGCATAAAATGGAGGCAGCAGAATCATGTATGTAGATATATATGATGAAAGAGGTGCCTACCAGGTGGCGTCCAAGTGAGGATATTGGAGCCTTAGGAATGCCGGGTCGCCTGCTTACAATGTGAGGTATGTGTTACCAAGAGGTATATTAGAAACAACCAATATAGTGGGATGGTATAAGCAAGGATAAAGAGATTGTTACACTTACAGTTTCGTGGATCGATGACCAGGACCTGCAGTGGCGAGATGGCACGGCATCTGCATAACGCCGGCCTCTATGTGTTATATAACCCTGGCGCTCGTGTCCAGGGTGTGCGGGGAACGGAAGTTACGTCACTTCCTCCCTTTGCTGTCTAGTGTTAGAGCGCATGCGTGGGTCAGCTGGGTACGGCTTGTGCTTCATACTGGAGTGCAAACAAAGGGGCGTATCTGAATGACAGGCATTCTGGCGGTATCTGTCTATTGTGCTGCTGATTAATAACAGTTGGTGAACAAGTTCTGGGATGAGGACTAAGGCGGGTGACTAAATCCCTGATGAAACAAAAATAGATGATAATTTACAAATATGGAATTAGGCGGGTGACTGTATCGCTGATGTATAGGAAGTGGAAATATATATGACAAATCACAGATATTAATTTTTAGGTAGAGGCGGGTGGCTAATTCCCTGATGTCTAGGGTACAGAATTTTATATGATTAATCACAGATATGGATTTATTTAGGACCAGGATAAAGTATTCATCTTTTATTTTGCAGAGGCCTTGTTAAAAATGAAAGAAGCGAGCTGATTGGTTGCTATGGGCAACTGGGCAACTTTTCTTCTGGACAGGTTTTGATAAATCTCCCCCTAAGAGAGAATACAGTGGATTTTTGGAGTGGGGGGGGGGGGGTCTCTTCTTGGGAAACCAACGGTTTTTGTTGGTTTGTGAAGCAGAATTATAGTGCTCAATCCCAGTGCCAAATTTTTTCATATCGTTTGCTAGAAACCCTTCAGTTTGTATTCTGAAACCAACAAAGTGGGTATGTCAATGGTTTGGGGCCCCAATCCATAATATTTATTAACTTTAACCAAAATTTTCACCTGGGAAATATAGGAATTACCTGAACAGAATAATAAATGTGGTTGAAACAATCCAGTTTTATAGATCCAGTTTTCCCACTGATGTATTTCTTAGCTGCTATAAGGCCAAGTGTCAACCAGCCAGCTTATTGTAATCTCTAGTCATCAATGTTAGAGATGTTATATTTATGACATATTTCACCAAAATAGTTGTAAAAAAATATATTTGACCAATAGCATATGATACATATTTTTTCCATGATTCCCTTTTGTATTTTCTAGGTTCAGGAATCTTGACACTGCGCACCACAATGCCTGGGATGTTATAAAGGTTTCAAGTCCAATATATTGGGGATTCAGTTGTGTCCATGAAACAAAACTCTTAAGTATGTGTAAACATGTAGGTTACTGGAATGCCTAAATAGGCCAGTGTCATATGACCTTGCTCCTGCATGTGTGACATCCCGTACAGTGAACATATGGTTATTTACACTGCCAGGAAATTGCACATTTTTTATCTTCACTGTCCCTTAATACACCCCCACCCCCTTTGTCTCAGGAGTGATCCTGTGTTCTATGCTGGGCAGCAGCTAGTGCGCAATAGAATAGTTGTTTCTGGTAGCAGAACTGTGCAAACCGTGAAGACAGTGAGTAATTACCGCGCTGTCTTACACCGTATAATAAAAGGGGATGGGCAGGTATAAATGAAGTGTGATTTTCCCACAGCAACCAATCACAGCTCAGGTTTCACTTTACCAGAGCTTGTTAGCTGAGCTGTGATTGGTTGCTATGGGAAAATCACTCAATTTTTTTTCCTCCCACAGTTTATAAATCTGGGCCATTGTGTGTGAGACCTGGCTGGGGTCATAGAAACTGTAGTTCTTTACAGGGTAATTCTGTCCTCATCGAGCCCTGGCAGCATAAAAACTAATGTTTTATGCAGAATTGGGAAAGATAATGAGCAGTCACACACATATAGGTTCTTTTCTATATTATTTATTAACTCGGAAAACCCCTTTAACCCTTTTGTTTATGTCGTGTTCTTATGCTATGGTTACCAAGAAGTTCAACCATGGATTTGAAGGATAATGTGAAGATAAAACTTAGATTTTTTCCAGGGGTTGGCATGTAAAACTACACACAATTTCACTCCAATGAAGTTCAATATAACTTATCTATGGTTCTTCGTTGTGGATTCTGCATCAATAATAATCATGCTGATGATTAGATAAACTGTGCAGTGTAGTCATTATTCCATGTGAATATTTTCTGGATCACGTGAAAGGGCCATGAAGTACTCTAATCACATGTATCGCAGGTGGAATAGAATCTGATAGAATCCATGATGTGTGAAAATGGCCTTGAAGGGGTACTCTGGCCCTAATACATCTTATCCCCTATCCAAAGGATAGGGGATAAGGTGTATGATTGCGGGGGTCCCGTGTCATTCCGCACCCACCTTTGTGAGCTCTCCATAGTGCTGGAGGCTCCGAGTGTGAAGTGTGATGACCACGGGGCTGGAGTATCGTGATGTCACGATCCCGCCCCCATGTGACATCATGCCCTGCCCTCTCAATTTGAATAGGGAAGAAGATGTATTAGGGCCGGAGTACCCCTTTAATACAGTTCTTTATGGTTTTGTAGATTTAAATGGGATGAAAATTACAAAATTACAAATGCCCATTAACCCCATCAGGAATCAGCTATTTTGGCCATTGGAGATACAGCAATCATTTAGTTTTTTTCATTACTGGAGCCACAGTTTATTTTTTTTTTTTCATTTCTTTAATGAAGGTACATGAGAGTTTTATTTAGTAATTTACATGATAAAATAAGGTGTAAGCTTTTTTTTTGTTTTTTTACATTTCATTAATCTTTTATTTTCAAATTTTATTTTATTTACACTATAAACCTTGACCATACAATTGTTTGATCATTGGTATATATTAAGCTTTTTTTAAGCTTTTTTCTGCAGCCTCCCCTTCAAATAAAGGATACCTCCGGTATATACAAATTATCCCCTATACTAAGGATAGGGGATAAGTGTTAAATCTCGGGGGGGGGGGGGGGCAGTCTCTGACAGCTGGGGCCCCCGCGATCTCCCGAACGGAGCCCTGACACCGTGCATGATACGAGAGTTTTCGACCACAGCACAAAGCTGCAGCCAACACGCCCCCTCCATGCTTCTGGCGGTGGTCGAAAATGCTCCTTCCATGCAGGGAGATCGCGGGGGGCCCCAGCGGTTGGACCCCCACGATAGGGGATAGGGGATAATTTGTACAACGCTCAAAAAAATAAAGGGAACACTTAAACAACACAATGTAACTCCAATCACAGTTCTGTGAAATCACACTGTCCACTCAGGAAGCAACAGTGATTGACAATTTCACATGCTGTTGTGAATATGGAACAGACAACAGGTGGAAATTATAGGCAATTAGCAAGATACCCCCATAAAGGAGTGGTTCTGCAGGTGGTGACCACAGACCACTTCTCAGTTCCTATGCTTCCTGGCTGATGTTTTGGTCACTTTTGAATGCTGGCGGTGCTTTCACTCTAGTGGTAGCATGAGACGGAGTCTACAACCCATACAAGTGGCTCAGGTTGTACAGCTCATACAGGATAGCACATCAATGGGAGCTGTGGCAAGAAGGTTTCCTGTGTCCGTCAGTGTAGTGTCCAGAGCATGGAGGCGCTGCCAGAAGACAGCCCAGTACATCAGGAGACGTGGAGGAGGCCGTAGGAGGGCAACAACCCAGCAGCCTCTGCCTTTGTGCAAAGAGGAGCAGGAGAAGTACTGCCAGAGCCCTGCAAAATGACCTCCAGCAGGCCACAAATGTGCATGTGTCCACTCAAATGGTCAGAAACAGACTCCATGAGGGTGGTATGAGGGCCCAACGTCCACAGGTGGGGGTTGTGCTTGCAGCCCAACACCATGCAGGATGTTTGGCATTTGCCAGAGAACACAAAGATTGGCAAATTTGCCACTGGTGCCCTGTGCTCTTCACAGATGAAAGCAGGTTCACACTGAGCACATGTGTCTGGAGACGCCATGGAGAACATTCTGCTGCCTGCAACATCCTCCAGGATGACCGGTTTGGCGGTGGGTCAGTAATGGTGTGGGGTGGAATTTCTTTTGGGGGCCGCACAGCCCTCCATGTGCTTGCCAGAGGTAGCCTGACTGCCATTAGGTACCGAAGTGAGATCTTCAGACCCCTTGTGACACCATATGCTGTTGTGGTTGGCCATGGGTTCCTCCTAATGCAAGACAAAGCTAGACCTAGATGTGGCTGGAGTGTGTCAGCAGTTCCTGCAAGAGGAAGGCATTGATGCTATGGACTGGCCTGTCCATTCCTCAGACCTGAATCCAATTGAGCACATCTGGGACATCATGTCTTGCTCCATCCACTAACGCCACATTGCACCACAGACTGTCCAGGAGTTGGCGGATGCTTTAGTCCAGGTCTGGGAATACATCCCTCAGGAGACCATCTGCCACCTCATTAGGAGCATGCCCAGGCATTGTAGGGAGGTCATACAGGCACGTGGAGGCCACACAAACTACTGAGCCTCATTTTGACTTGTTTTAAGGACATTACATCAAAGTTGGATCAGCCTGTAGTGTGGTTTTCCACTTTGATTTTGAGTGTGACTCCATATCCAGACCTCCATGGATTGATAAATTTGATTTCCATTGATAATGTTTGAGTGATTTTGTTGTCAGAACATTCAACTATGTAAAGACGAAAGTATTTCATATGATTAGTTCATTCATTCAGATCTAGGATGTGTTATCTTTATTATTTTTTTGAGCAGTGTACATCTCGGAGGTATCCTTTAAGATTAAGAGCCCACCCCAATTCAAATTTACAGCGAGAAACACACTGAGTTCACTATCAAATCTGCCCATGTGTACGAGCCCTTACAGACATTTGTTAAATTATGAGTGGTGCCCTTTCTTGTTTACTTGCCCTGCCCTCCAAAATGTCTGTGCACGTCCCTGTTAAGCTGCACTACTTCTGTATTGCAGTGTATTATGCCGGCAGCATAATGCAGGCAGTTGTGGCAAATCTATATATATAATGATCTATTTAGGCTAGGAATACTGTGACTGTGACTGTGAATACACTGTGACTTTTTGTAAAAATTGATTTAACTATTGAGTGACAACTGAAATCCACAAGATTACCTGCAACTCAATGTATTGGTTTATACCAATAGCTCCAGAGTTAAAATTAGTTTGTAGCTTTACAAAAAGTCACAGTGTTTCCCTAGACTAAGAGGGCAAGGTTTATGTCTGAACAATAATCACTTTGTACATAGACCATTAGGAAGGATCAGGCTGCATCTTTGTCTCAAATATCAATTTAACACATTTTCTTTTAGGAATCTTTCTGACACAAAACATTTACATTTAAATATTCTAAAAATAGTGAATTATTTTGGAGTATTTGTTTATTCCAGTTATCACTTTCTCTTCTTCATTTGTGGTCTGTTACCTAGGGGCAGACAGTAGATCCGCAGTGGAATATTTCTAAAATAACTTGACACCCAGGGCCTAGGAGAAAACAAAAACATAGCCTTGAAGCCCACAATACGTAACTCTAATATACATTTTGTAACTCTACTGTATAATGAAAATGTCTTTCATGTGCATATTAACTGCAGAGTAAGGAAACATCTGAGGTAATGTACCTGTCCGCGCTGCTAGTAGCTGTCAATCAATTCAGTGAAGGCACTTTAGGAGGGACAGGGTCATTACTATGCAGTGAAGGGGCCAAACTTGCTGGACAGGCACAGGAAGGCACTAAGCACTGAAAGGGGTTGGCGTTTCACATGCGCTGCTTTCCTCTTCCTGCTTTCTTAAGAGGCCATGCTGCTTAACAAATCAGGCAGGGAAGCTGGCCGTGTGTTCCACTTCTAAAATCTGTGCTATAATTGTTTTAGCTACAGTTTATGTAATCCCTTTAGCGTAAATTGTGATGAATCCGGCAATGCCTCTTTTTATGCCCATTTTTAACCAAGCTGTGCAAGATTGGTAAGTGGGTTGTAATGTTCAAAACGTAAAATAAATGATGTGCCAAACAGTGGCTCACACACAAATTTAGCACCTATTTACAGTCTGTGCCTACTATAGACAATGACTGGGAAACTGTCAGCAGGGTCACTGGTACTAATCTGAATATATACAGGTGGAGAGTGCAGGTGGCACTGGCTATTTCTTTTATATGAATTCTAATTTCTGTACATGATTATGGGGGAAGCCATCACTGTCGATCCCTCCTTACACTTGTACACTCAGTTGAGAGACGTAAGCCACTGCCAGACTCCTCTCTGACAACAACAGGATTAGGTGGTTGAAATGCTACATTACCAACCGCGTTTTACTCAAATATCATCTGACATGGAGAGTCAGGAGGTCCCCATTCACATTAGTCAGTCCTCCACTCCCACCAAACTCAGCAGCCAGGTTGGGTGTATGTGTGTTCCTCTAGTGGTCAGACTGAAAACTGCATAATTTAAGAATTAAAGGACAACTGCAGCGGCATTACACTTATCCCCTATCCACAGGATAGGGGATAAGTGTTTGATCGCGGGGGGTCCGACCGCTGGGACCCCCCATTTCCCTAACGGGGCGCCGCCATAAGCGCTCATGGTGAGGTAGCGTCGACCTAGAGGTCGACGGTGACACCCCGTCTCCTCCCCTACCCGATACAGTTCTATGGGGGATGCGGGGAGGCACGAATGGAGGAGGCGTGCCGGCCGCAACGTCATGCTGCGGCTGGCACGCCCCCTGCACAGGACAGCCGCGGCCCCGTACAGGAGATCACCGGGGTCCCAGCGTTCCGACCCCCCGCGATCAAACACTTATCCCCTATCTTGAGGATAGGGGATAAGTGTTTGTAATGCTGCCAATGTCCTTTAAGAGCACATTGTTGTCTGATTTTATCAACCCTTCAAAAGGTCAAACTTGTGGATATGTGTGTTTTCTCAGCACGTACCTGTTATAGATATACTGTCTGCCATATTCAGTATACCAAATATATCCTTTATACTAAATTATATAGTTACCACTGTATAATTCAATGTTTTTATATTCTATGTTTTATTTCATCAGTGTTCACTCATCACTTACTTGCTTAGACATTGGTTGATAGTTAATAAATGCAGATTCCTCCATCTTTCTCTATTTTGTTCTTGCTGAAGGTATTCTTGTTCCAACTCTTTTATCTCCTTCTCCTTTCTCTGTTCTTCAAAGATAGCAAGCTTCATAGAATAGAGACATGTCAGGAAGATAAATTATACGTATCTGTACATTTATTGGATAACAGGCATAGGCCATTTCTATTGTTCTCTGGTACTGAACTGGTGTTCCTGGTAATAAGCCATTGTCAGTAGATATCTCCATTGCAAGTAGATGTTAAAAAAATCTCTCTGGGGAGATTTATTAAACCTTGTGCAAAAGAACAATGGAGTAGTTCTTAAATAAACCCTCCCCCCCCCCCCCCCCCAATGTGCTCTTTTCATATCTGCCTAAAATTACAATTCTTGGGGATCAGTTTTGGGCCATAATCTTTTTAATGTATTTAATAATGTCCTTGTAGAGGGATTGTATAGTAAAGTATCAATCTTTGCAGATGAAACTCAGCTCTGCAAAGTGGTTAACACATTAGAGGACAGTGTACTGTTACAAATTAATCTGGATAGGTTGGAGATTTGGGCTTAGAAGTGGCAGATGAGGTTCAACACTGATAAATGTAACGTTATGCATATAGGGAGGAAAAATCCGGGCTGGCATTATGTATTAAATGGGAGCACACTTGGGACGACTGACATGAATAAGGATTTAGGAGTTTTAGTCAACAGTAAGGCATGCAGACAGCTGCTGCAGAGGCAAATAAAATCATGGGATGCATCAAAAGGGTCATGGAGGCCCACGACAAGGAAATAATTCTATCACTATGCAAATCACTAGTCAGACCACAGATAGGATATTGTGTACAGTACTGGGCACCAGCGTACAGAAAAGATATAGTGGAGCTGATGAGGGTTCAAAGATGGGCAACCAGGGTAATAAGATAAGATCCGTTATAAACGTCCGTTACAAAATTCCATTCAAGTCTATGGGATTTTTAGATTATCCGTTATGACCCGTTATAGCCCGTCATGAATAACGGACATTATTTGTGACGGAAGAAAAAAACGGCACATGCACTAATTTTTCTTCCGTCACAAGAAACGGGTAAATTAATTATTTTGAACACTGAAGTCTATGGCAAACGGATGAGCCTTTATGTCATCCGTTTGCACCTGGTTTATAATATCCGTTATTCCTTCTGAGCATGCTTAGAAGAGATGACATCAGCAGACTCCTGCAGTGCTGAGGGACTACTACTACTCCCATCATGGAACAGACTTGTTTCCATGATGGGAGTAGTAATTCTCTGGCTGTGGGAGTCTGCAGACAGCTGGGGAGGCTACATTAGTGTTTGTACTACTAACCCCATCATGGGACAGACTCTGTTCCATGATGGGGGTTGTAGTACAGGGGCTAAGAGATTGATCGTATCGGGTTTCACTTCTGAGACCCAATGCGATCAGAAGTTATTAAGCAGGGGATCGGGCGGCATGGTCCGCAACCCTGCGATGTATTTTAACTTTCATTTTTACTGAGGAGCCATTCAGGGCTCTCTGCTGGGTTTTTAAAATGAACATTGTGAGTGGCAGTGGGGGCCATATGTATATTAAAAGCGCTGTGGGGGGCAAGATATATAGCGCTGCAGGGGGGGCAGACATATAGCCTATATATCTAGCCCCCCCAGCGCATTTATAATATGCCCCTGCAGCGTATTAATAAACATATGACCCCACCAGTGCATTTATATATATACCCCCGCCAGTGCATTTACATATACCCCCCGCAGCGCATTAATAAACATATGACCCCCCGCTGGCGCATATATATATATATATATATATATATATACCCCGCAGCGCATTTGTCAAAATATGCCACCGCAGCGCTATGAATGAAAATCATTTCTATCAGCAGCGCATAGTGCCAGCAGCCTGCCAGCCGATGATGTTGATAGAAATACTTTTCATACATAGTGCTGTGGCGGCATATGAATTTAGAAGCGCTGTGGGGTGCAGATAATGCTATATGTCTTCCCCCCAGCACATCTATATACATATCGCTATGAATGAAAGGTATATCTATTAGCAGAGCATAGTGCCAGCAGCCATCTTCTACACCAGCCCAAACAGGGTTCTTTACTGTAAGAGCAGTGAGACTGTGGAACTCTCTGCCAGAGGAAGTGGTCAAGGTGACCTAAAAAAAAGTTAAAAAGTGTCCTGCATACATTTCTGGAGAGTAAAAACATTACAGTTTATACTAGATTCTGCAGGTGGCATGTTGATCAAGGGATTTATTCCAGTTTCCAGACTTGGAGTCGTGAAGGTATTTGTACTAAAATGAGGAAAATTAGCTTCTACCTAATGTTTTCTACCTAAGTCAATACTTACCACTAGACTGACCACTAGAGGGTCATATGCTGATCTGGATGGGTGTATGTCTTTTTACAGCCTTTACAAACTACTAAACTATATACAAAGTCTGTAGTACTGAAAAATCCTATGATTTGTTACTTTGTTATTGCAGATCAGGTATACGGTTGTCATTATGAATTTGTGTAGATCCAATAACTATTCTCATCAGTTTTGTGTCTGGACAGTCGCAAGACTAAGAATTGATAAAAACTGCTTAAAGATGATGACCTTTTAATACATGGAAACAAAAAAACGTATATAAACAGTGGAAAAGCACCATTACAGAACCACATCTAGGATTTAGGGATCCAGCAGCTGTCAGGAGAACTTCAAAACCGCATTCTCTCATATCGCTGCCGGATCCATGCTGTACGCCATTGATTTCAGTGAGCTACCTGGAGTCAGGAAGTGTCTTTGTTTGGCTCATTTTCAGACCATATCAGTTTTATTAACCAGACTGAAAATCACAACAGACCACGGTCTCTATCCAGGCGTCTCATTCAAGTCAATAGGGTACAGCATGGATCCAGCAGCGATATGGCAGGAGGTGATTTAGAAATTTGCCTGTTAAATTATCTATATGGATGCACCCTTGCCAAGAGACTCTGTGTAAATTATGAGACGAATGCACAAGAGCTAAGCCTCTTTTAAGCGCAAATGCAATATCAGGGTACATAAAGAGCTTAGGGGGCTAACAGAGGGATTTATGTTATCAATGCAAAGAGTTCTTCCAAATATTCATCTTCTCAAAAGAAATGACTGTAATAACCAGCCATTGCCACATGCTCACTGAAGGAAGTTGATCTGCTGTGCTTCTCAATATGATGGGGGGGGGGGGGGAATTGATAAATGTTGTGTGGTTAAACAGTTTTTCCACCTTTTTTGTGTTGTGGTAATGTTTACATGCACCAAATGTATTAAATGGTTGCATGACATGTGATGAATATGGTGCTAGTACACATTTTTATTTTAATAACACCACTTTATATGATCCCTCTGCTGCAACAAATTTTTCAACTTTCTAACCCACTGCAACAAAATGTGCAACTTTTCACCGATAGCCAGACGTGATAAATATGTGACTACTGCAGAAAATCAACTCTATTGTGACATACACAAGCATGAGAAAAAAGTCTACTTGAAAAGTCTCAAAAATGGAACCAACAAATTTGGAGAAAAATATAGTCTACACGCAAAGATAAATTCCCCCCAATCGCCGGCATTTATCATTGTAGGTGTAAGTGAAGCATTTATCATTGTAGGTGTAAGTGAAGCATTTATCATTGTAGGTGTAAGTGAAGCATTTATCATTGTAGGTGTAAGTGAAGCATTTATCATTGTAGGTGTAAGTGAAGCATTTATCATTGTAGGTGTAAGTGAAGCATTTATCATTGTAGGTGTAAGTGAAGCATTTATCATTGTAGGTGTAAGTGAAGCATTTATCATTGTAGGTGTAAGTGAAGCATTTATCATTGTAGGTGTAAGTGAAGCATTTGTCTACATCTTTTTTTGTGTGCTGGTAATGTGTAGGAGCACCACATTTATTAAATGGTCACAGAGCATTTGATAGATTTTGTGCAGGTACACATTTTCTGAAATTTCTCTTCTCACCTACACCAAAAACCTAAGTCTGGGCTGGTGTAGTTTTAGAGACTTTTCAGTGGCTTTGCGCCTTTTTTGCACCTTTTCACAAAAAGGCGCAGTTCATAAAACCCTTCCATATCATGTGTATTGCCAAAATCAGTGAATTGCAACTCAAAATCAGCAGAAATATGTAAACCAAAAGGCGTAAAAAAGGCGCAAATAAACCCTTTTGTGCCTTTTGTAGACACAAAAAAACAGTCTAAATACAATGATAAATATTGGCCAATATCTTTCTGTGTAAAAAAAAGGGCATTTCATGCAGGGAAATGCATAATGTTGCCAGAGTTCCTTATCCAAGGAGCCAAAGAGACAAACCTCTATGCTCAATGGTGCAGGAACACCAAGCAAGGAGAAGAGATAGGACATCACGGACATAGGTCTGAATAAGAGGAACATGCCCAAATCAAGCATTGAATCTGTGTTAGGTGTTCTACACCCAAGACACACAGAGGAAGGTAATTTTAGCGCACAATTTTGATATAGAGTAAAGTAATAGGTGGTGTAAATATAGACTTGGTAGTAAAAAGATGCTCTTTATTTATCAAAAAGCATCAGCCACTGTGATAAGTTTGGTGCATTTGAAATCATTTCTTTTCTACTTAGTTTTCATATTCCCTTCATGAGGCATTCAGCCAAAAGAGGATTAGCATGGAGTAAGTGACTACAACTAACCTTTTTTGTTATTATAGCAATTCAAATACAGCCAAAACATTTTTTTTTTAATTAAAGGGGTATTCCAGGCAAAACCTTTTTTTTATATATATCAACTGGCTCTGGAAAGTTAAACAGATTTGTAAATTACTTCTATTAAAAAATCTTAATCCTTCCAATAGTTATTAGCTTCTGAAGTTTTCTGTCTAACTGCTCAATGATAATGTCACGTCCCGGGAGCTGTGCATGATGGGAGAATATCCCCATAGGAACTGCACAGCTCCAGGGACGTGAGTCATCAGAGAGCAGTTAGACAGAAAACAACAACTCAACTTCAGAAGCTAATAACTATTGGAAGGATTAAGATTTTTTAATAGAAGTAATTTACAAATCTGTTTAACTTTCCGGAGCCAGTTGATATATTAAAAAAAGTTTTGGCCTGGAATACCCCTTTAAGATAAAATACATCACATATGACTATAGACATGTCTATCGATTAAGAGACTCCTGTTCTTTCTGTTACATGCAATTTTGTATTTAGACCGTAGGTTACTGATGAGAGTGCTCCTTGTACAAATCTCCATGAGACTGCCTGACACCCACGTAAGTATTCTTGAGAGACCACTGTATGTTGAACATTTCAGAATTACTTCCCACTATGAAATTATAGGATGCAGCGTGTCCCTATGGGTCCATTAACCAGGTTATACTTACCTCTTCTAAATAACTAAATGATCCTGCAATGTCTTTAGTCTGTATTAACTTATTTGATGCTTTGATGTTTTCTGACCTAGAAAAAAATAGAGCAGGTAAATAATGACAAGAAATTACCAAGAAAAAAAGAGCAATGTTCTGCCATATTACCTTATCGTGATTTCCAACTACTTTGTTTGACACAGAGACAGCAGTATTGTCAGCATAGCTCTTTCCATAACAACTCCTATAGTATATATTGGGGACGGACATACGCACACTGAACTGTATGGACGTCTGTTCTCAGGATAGTTTAGGGTCCCAGAGGTGCAATGGAAATATCCCTTTAACATTTCCTTTTCTGATGTAATGTTTATACCAGCGGTCAGAGCTGGGACCCATAAACCTGTATTTAAAAGTGAATCTGTCAGCTCAGACATGGGCTAACAGATAATGGTGCAGTAACACAAACGTTACCTTTTCTTAAGCTGAAATGCAGCTTCAGCAGCTCAGCTCCGCCTTCTTGACACTTAAAAAAATTGTGCTTAACACAATACACTGGTTATAGTGCGGGTGAACAGGAGTAAGAAGAAGTATCACTTACCAAAATTGGTCCAGCTGTTTAGAATACAACCAGAGGTCCTCCAAATACCAGCAGAGTAATGGAAGCGCTGAGACCAGGATAAAAGTAAGGATTCTTTATTCCCACAATGCAACGCGTTTCGCGAAACGAATCCTTACTTTCATCCTGGTCTCAGCGCTTCCATTACTCTGCTGGTATTTGGAGGACCTCTGGATTTATTGTGATTGTTTGGTGCGGAGAAGCTGCAGAGACCTTCCTCATTTTATCTATACGCTCATATCCATGGTTGTACTTGGACAGGAGCTGAACCTCATCTGGTAAGCGCAATTCACATTGTTGCGTTTGTCCCGCTAACCCTAAGATCTCACACTACGGAGCGCATCCCTCTCTTTTTTACATTTGTACAGCTGTTTAGAAGACATAGCCCACACATTGCTATAATGCTACATTTCTTTAGTTCGCAATGGAGGCGGGGAGCATGCGTGCCAAGCTTCCTTCCCTAGCTCCATTCTCTATGCCGCTCTATACCCGCCCATCATATGCGCATTCTTTTTCTTCACTCTCCCATCCTTACAGTTGCTAGTAAGCCATAAATAGTACAATGAATACTACAGAGGTATAGAAGCTGTATGATGGTACGGTAGGTTAACTAAACATGTCTTCAGGAAAGAAAATGTGTAAATAAATCATCTTATCCAATTCAGTATAGTGTTCAGGGCCCCTTTTGTCACTGCCATCCAGAAAACACATTTTGATAAATAATGTATGGATCTCTGTCACAGTCGAGATGATACAATAATAATACAATTACTTTGGCCTTGTTGGTGCAGACTTTTTTTCCTTTATCTCTCTCATGTCTTGGTGCAGATTGCTTGAATTGCTGTACGGTTTATTCCTCTGGTCCTGTGAGCGACAGCACTAGAAAACAAAGTAGATGTAAAAGTCAGGCAGCTGTGGGAACACATCAGTAAACATACTTCCCTGCAAAGAAAGTGCATGTAGAAGCATTTGCCTAGCATATACTATATTAAAGGGGAACTCCGGTGGAAACAAGTGGAAAACTGGTTCCAGAAAGGTAAACAGATTTGTAAATTACTTCTATTTCAAAATCGTAATCCTTCCAGTACATATCAGCTGCTGCATACTACAGAGAAATTGGTGAAGTTCTTTCCAGTCTGACCACAGTGCTCTCTGCTGACACCTCTGTCCTTGTCAGGAACTGTCCAGAGTACAAGAAAATCCCTATAGCAAACCTCTCCTGCTCTGGACAGTTCCTGACACGGACAGAGGTGTCAGCAGAGAGCACTGTGGTCAGACTGGAAAGAACTTCACCAATTTCTCCGTAGTATATCTGTAGTATACAGCGCTGATAAGTACTGGAAGGATTAAGATTTAAAAAAAAGTCATTTACAAATCTGTTTAACTTTCTGGCACCAGTTGATTTAAAAACATTTTTTTTTCCCACTGGAGTTCCCCTTTCATTTTTAAAAGATAAATAGTAACAATAGTAACACATTGCATTTTTAATGTTTTTGCCTTGATTTTCTTAAAATTGCTGCTAAAATTGTGCTGGCATAATTGTGCCAACATATATATTTTTTTACTGTGATTTTGGAAAATCACTGCAAAAACAGCCCAAATGTAGGAAAAATTTGAAACATTTAGTAAGGATTAAACATGCAAATGCAGCCTAAAGACTTCGTATTGTTACTATAGGTGAAATCACTTTCGCCTCATGGCAATATTTCTCTAAAAGCTAAACTTTGAATAAGAAAAGGCATTATAATGTGAACTGGCCCCAGCCCACTTATTGTAAGTCTAATTTACCTGGGTAAACACCCCTGAGGAAGTCACCATAGAGTGACAGAACGCGTTGGGTCCGGCTGTCCTGTCCTGCTATACCTTATCCAGCTTCTCCTCCATCTGTGGTTTGCTACCCTCTAATATTTATGGTTTGTTATTCATTATCTTATGTATTTGGGTATTATTGCACTCTTGTCTTATGTTAGCACTGTGCACTTTGGAGTAGCAGCTCTGTTGTATTTACCATTTCTGCAGGACAGGACTTGGGGGTAGGGGGGTTCATGGCCCCTTCCCCATGTTGTGCTTTTGCCAGCTTATGAGCGATTTTAATTGATTTTAGATGTCCTTTGTTGACCTTAATGGTATGTCTGTATATACAATTTTTCTACAGTAAATATTATTTGATTATTGAATTTAGTTTGGGTGGGCACTTTTTGCAGTGATCCTTTCTCTTTATTATGTATATGATATGTATTTTCTGCCAGTAGCACCCCAATTAGTACATTGGATAGGTTGAGCCCCCCCCTGGCTCTCTCTTGTGCCAATTTACCTGGGTGAGCTTAAGCAACAGCAGTTTAATGGGATGACCAGGTGCAATGATCAAACACAACACCCAGTCTCTCGGAGGAGCCAGAGGATTCATGGGAAATGTAGGAAGCATAAGCAAAAAATTTCAGTGATCTAGTCACCTCCAACATGGAGCAAGACTATACCTAATATCTATTCTACCTGAGTGTCTCAAATTCATCAAGACTGTCCAGAGTACCAGAACTCGTCCTGCTGTGTGGACTCCTCTCATCCAATCCTGCTTCAGAACGGTACCATAAACTAGACACTCTTTAGGACTCCAGAGACTGTAATAATGATATCTCTTCTGTTTAAGATGGGGCAATAATATGCCAGATCTATGCAGTTTAGTGCAAACTGCTCTGGTTTCTTGGCTAATTCAGGCAAAGCAGATAAAACCCATGTACTTTACCTGTTCTTGCCATGAGGGTGCTCTTACACGTTCAAATTTTGTTTAGGCTTTTCTTTGGATTTTTATTTTATTTTTATCAGTTCTGAAGCCAGTTTTTTTTAAGCCAAAACCAGGTGTGTATTTTTGGGAAAAAATATAAAAGACTAAGATACTACTCTGACATACTATTTATGCTCTTTATTGTTAATCCATTCCTGGTTTTAGCTTAAAACTGCATCGTAAAACCTGAACATGCAAGACCATCCTGAATCCACAGCAATTTTTGATAACCGGCTCATGATTTTTCTATGCAGACGTTTTCTAAACTTGAACATGTAAGAGCACCCTCATGGTAAGAACAGGTAAAGCACATGGGTTTTATCTGCTTTGCCTGAATTTGCCAAGAAACCAGAGCAGTTTGCACTAAACTGCATAGATCTGGCATATTATTGTCCCATGGAAATATCATTATTACAGTCTCTGGAGTCCTAACGAGTGTCTAGTATATGGTACCTTTCTGAAGAAGGATTGGATGAGAGGAGTCCACACAGCAGGACGCCTTTATACACTGCTGGCTTGCATCTGCAATGTGCGAACTCAACCTTAGAGGGGATTTAATACGCCAGCAGATGGCAGTGCACTTCAGTGTTGGGGTCACCTGCAGAGGAAAAGTCATGCAGATGGAGATTGGAGGCCCAATGTGGTGAGCTGGGAATTGCATGTATTTGGGGCATTTGGCTGGTAAAATTGACATGGTCTATTTATTTGCACCACTTAGGAGGCATTGATAAGGAAATTCATAAAGTAGCTAGTGGTACTACAGTATTTACGTCTGATCAAACATCGTGTACACTGGAGAAGGGATTTGACACACTCGTATAATTGTATAAGATCTTTGGATTAATGTTTAAATTAAAGACAAGTGCAATATGAAAAAAAAAAAACTTTTTTTTTTTAAATATGCACTGTAGTTCAGGGTCACTTTGCACTATTCAATAGTGCAGGTGACCTGTGACATTTATGTCATTTTTTTCTTTTATTAAAAAATGCATCATTTTAATAAACAAGATATGCATTACAGTAGGGGTCTCCCCTCCAGGCCAACATGACATCAACTGCTCATCGCTAAGGGTATTCTGTCTCTTGCAACCACTTGCTGAGACAGAATACTGCAAGTAAGGTAACAGGCCCTGCTGCATTAGAGGACACTCCTGCTCTGCTTTTAGTGACAGAGCTAGTGAGTAGTGAGTGGCTGTCAGTTTAGTAAGTCTTGCCAATTATCAGAAATAGCACTCAGACAACACAGCCAGGGACAAGCCTCCTTTCCATAAAGGTAAAAGCCTGTCATTTGTGCATCAGTGGCTTTGAGGATGAAGGTGGGGGAAAGCCGGGAGTTGCAGTGGCAGGATTTATCAATGGCTCTGTGGTGGTAGTTGTGGGAAAGGTGACTACTACCTCTCCTCAGCACCAGTCTTTCCCTTTTATATTTCATATAAAAGACTAGCATAACATACAGGAGGGACCAAAGAGTGAGGCTCCTGAGGATTGGAAGCAGTGCTCCCAATATCTCCTGCTTGTGGGCATGTGTAGGAATGTAAGTTCCCTCTAAATTGCAAGCAAGTGTACTTACATATACATACCCACCATGCAGGAGAAGACTGAAAAAAGCAATGAAGAGCAAATGGAGCCTCTGCAAGTGGCAACACAGGAATACGTCTAGAATATGACAACCAGCAAGTCCTTTTGTTTTGGATTGCGTATGTGACAGGTACACTTTAAATGATCATTTCATCTATTGAAGAGAGGGGAAAAAAAGACACAACTTGCCCTGCATTAAAAATTGGGGCATTCCAAACTTAAAGCGTACCTGTCAGATCCAACAAAAAATACATCGCTCAGTACCTAATCCTTACCATGTACATCAAATTGTTATGTGTCTAGCACCTTTATTTATTTTTTATTACACTTTTAATTTAGCTCACTAGTCTGAATTCCTCTCAAAGGGTGGGGGCGTGGCCTCACTGTGCAGGTCTCCGCCTCCTCCCTCAGTATGCTGTCTGCTCACATCTCCCCTTGCATTAGGAAAACTACAACTCCCAGCTTGTCCTCACTGACAGTAGCGGGACACAAGCTGACAGTGGGAGGATTTTTCCTCCATTGTGAGCCCTGCGCTCACAGTTGTCAATCAGGGAAGTGTGTCCATGACATAGGTGATGACGCATGGACACAGCAGGACTAGTATGTGTCCAAGCAGGCAGGGGGCAGTTGTTTGACTGGCTTTTTCAGTATGAAATACTGAAAATTTATTTTCTAATGAAAGCAAATGCAAAACCTATTGGTTTTGTATGTTTTACAACATATCAAAAGTTTTTGTATCTGACAGTGCCCATTTAATGACCATTTTGTTCCATTTTAGTTGCTAGTACTAGAACCAAATGCTTTCCATAATTGGACATCTCTCTTTTTTTTTTACTTCTTTGTAAAATTGATTAAAAGGGGTTGTTGGGTGAAAGATCATGACCGTTATCTTCAAAAAAACTGTGCAACATCTGTCCATAGGTTGAGTATGGTTATAAAAGGTTGTTTTTTATATGATGGTCAAATATTGCTATAAGCTCAACAGAATTTAATAAATAAAATGAGGCTCAACTGCAGTTACAGATGAGTAGTTATTCCATGATGAAATGGGGAGCCTTTTATATATTATCCACTAATGTATGCCCATCTTGTTTATTGACAACCAAAAGGGTTATGAGCACAGAGCACCTTCCACAGTTCATGGTCCCAGCTTGATGCACCATGCCCTATTATTTTATAGTAACTATGGGTGGGGTGACATGCTTCAACAACTGCCAGCTAATGAGCCATTCACAAGAGCCATATACTGCAACATATGCATGATCTGCAACCGCAGATTGCATACCTCTTTGCACACCACTACGGACATGTGACATTGCAGTAAGCTATCATTTCTATGTTTGTCTTCTGAGAAATAGATTTTGTGCATTTTTGGACTTTTTACCCTTGTGTATTCCTGATACTATAATTAGCTAACATTGCTGCATTTTATGTTTCCTACTCCTTACCCCCTGAGGAATCCATAAATGTGGAAGAAACGTATAGGGTTATTACTGTAGGAAGTTTCATAGACAAAACAAAGGATAGATTGGGCAGGGATCGCCCTTTTCTTCCAAGGCAAGCAGGGGTAGCTTTTCTACACTTTGCGGATTACCAGGGCAAGTCACAGTATCCCTATTATGAGACACGGACCACCGCAAACCTTTATCTGACATGGAACTAGAACATTTACAACAGTTCACCACTCATATTGAAAAAGAACTCCTGGATTGGGTGAGATCTTATAATCTAATATATTGCTTTTACCTAATTATTCTGGTTATCTTGGGGTCTGGTGTTGAGGGCTTTTACAGTAAATGTATTTATGTTCACCTGTCCAGTTGTGGTTTTTTAGCCCTTGGTGCATACTTAATTACTTGTTGTGGTGGCTATTATATTAATTGCAGTGAATGTTATATTCAACATAAACCACCCTGTGATTTTTTTTTGTTTTATATTGCTGTAGGTGAACAATATTTGTTAATTTAAGATGTGTAGATTCATACATTATGTGCAGTCTACATTAGGAGTATTTCCCAGTTAATACCTCTAATGGTCGCTACTGTATAGCTATACAGTGTCATTCATCATTCATAGGTTCCCTTGTTAAAAAAAACTATAACATGTGGCAAACACATTTAATGTACACAACAAGTACAGTGTGAATCTACCCTTACTAGTCCACTTTAAAAAGATCACTGACACACATTTAGGAACTGCATCTTTTGAGGAATATTAGTCTTTTAGCCAATTGCTATATTTGTCTATGTTGTTAGCGTATAGCCTATTTGTTTTTATGTCACTGGGGTTGGGAGACAGGTGACTCCTCACTTGACTTTATTATGTTTGAAAAATACCTAAAATTTATTACATTTGGAAAAGTTGCAAAATAAAGAGTAAATCACTTTTGTTAACAAGTAAATTATAATGACAAAGACAACAGTACAATGAAAAAAACACTAAATATTATGCAAGGAATAGACAATGGATCCGAGTCTCCATTAGTAAAGTCTAAATAAAATCTTCTTGCATATGGGAAATGGCTAATTATTTGTAACATTCCTGACAACAAAAGACAAGGCAAACTGGATGAAAATAAACCTTTTACTACAACCTCTCTACCCGCAAGTCAGAAGGATGAAATATTTGTTAATTAGGTGCCTGTAAACCCCAATCCATGCACCCCAAGTAAAGCCCCCTATAAACTCTACACACCCCTAAAAGCAACCACTGTTACCTGCTAGTCATCTGCTGTCTAGACGCTGAGAGGATCTAATGTCCTACAAAAAAATAACATGTAACCATGCTGCGCAACCCCTCCTTTGCACAGTTCAGGGAAGATGATACTAAACCATAGTTTCTGAAAAGAGGCTGTTAAAAGACTGTTGGTGAGCTGTCTGGCCCTATTCCAATGTCACAGGATGGACAATAGTCTATCTACAGTTTCTCACATAAGTGAGAACACCCCTCACATTTTTGTAAATATTTTATTATATCTTTTCACGTGACAACACTGAAGAAATGACACTCTGCTACACTGGTCACTGGAAGTTTAACATGGCACCTCATGATAGAGAACTCTCTGAGTAACTGAAAAAAAAAGAATTGTTGTTTTACATGAAAATGGCCAATGCTCTGAAACTGAGCTGCAGCATGGTTGGCAAGACCATACAGCAGTTTCACAGGACAGGTACCACTCAGGCCTTCAATGGTCGACCAAAGAAGTTGAGTACACGTTCTCAGCATCATATCCAGGAGGTTTTCTTTAGGAAATAGACATATGCATACTGTCAGCATTGCTGTAGAGATTGATGGAATGGGGGGTCAGCCATATACTGCACACTGCTTAAATTTGGTCTGCATGGCTGTCCTCCCAGAAGGAGCCCTCTTCTAAAGATGATGCAAAAAAAAAATAAAAAAATACAGCAAACAGGTTGCTAAAGGCAAGCAGACGAAGGACAAAGAACATGGATAACTATAACCATGTTGTCACGATTCGGCTGGCAGGAGGTGGATCCTCTGTGCCAGAGAGGGATTGGCGTGGACCGTGCTAGTGGACCGGTTCTAAGTTACTACTGGTATTCACCAGAGCCCGCCGCAAAGCGGGATGGTCTTGCAGCGGCGGTAGTAACCAGGTCGTATCCACTAGCAACGGCTCAACCTCTCTGACTGCTGAAGATAGGCGCGGTACAAGGGAGTAGACAAGAGCAGGGTCGGACGTAGCAGAAGGTCGGGGCAGGCAGCAAGGATCGTAGTCAGGGGCAACGGCAGGAGGTCTGGAACACAGGCTAGGAACATACAAGGAAACGCTTTCACTGGCACAATGGCAACAAGATCCGGCGAGGGAGTGCAGGGGAAGTGAGGTATACATAGGGAGTGCACAGGTGAACACACTAATTAGACCAACTGCGCCAATCAGTGGCGCAGTGGCCCTTTAAATCGCAGAGACCCGGCGCGCGCGCGCCCTAGGGAGCGGGGCCGCGCGCGCCGGGACAGGACCGACGGAGAGCGAGTCAGGTACGGGAGCCGGGGTGCGCATCGCGAGCGGGCGCCACCCGCATCGCGAATCGCATCCCGGCTGGGGGCGGTATCGCAGCGCACCCGGTCAGTAGATCTGACCGGGGCGCTGCAGTAGCGAGGATGTTGCGAGCGCTCCGGGGAGGAGCGGGGACCCGCAGCGCTCGGCGTAACAGTACCCCCCCCCTTGGGTCTCCCCCTCTTCTTGGAGCCTGAGAACCTGAGGACCAGACTTTTGTCTAGGATGTTGTCCTCAGGTTCCCAGGATCTCTCTTCAGGACCACAGCCCTCCCAATCAACCCAAAAATTTTTTTTCCCTCTGACCGTCTTGGAGGCCAGTATCTCCTTCACGGAGAAGATGTCAGAAGAACCGGAAACAGGAGTGGGAGAAACAAGTTTGGGAGAGAAACGGTTGATGATGAGTGATTTAAGGAGAGAGACATGAAAGGCATTGGGAATACGAAGAGAAGGAGGAAGAAGAAGTTTGTAAGAGACAGGATTAATTTGGCACAAGATTTTGAAAGGACCCAGATAGCGTGGTCCCAGTTTGTAACTGGGGACACGGAAGCGGACATATTTAGCGGAGAGCCATACCTTGTCTCCGGGAGCAAAAATGGGGGAAGCTCTTCTTTTCTTATCGGCAAACTTTTTCATGCGAGATGAAGCCTGTAAAAGAGAATTTTGGGTCTCTTTCCATATGGTGGAAAGATCACGAGTCACTTCATCCACAGCGGGCAAACCAGAGGGCAAGGGAGTAGGGAGGGGGGGAAGAGGGTGATGGCCGTACACCACGAAAAATGGGGATTTAGCAGAAGATTCAGAGACTCTGAAGTTGTACGAGAATTCGGCCCATGGTAGAAGATCTGCCCAGTCATCCTGGCGGGAGGAAACAAAATGCCGTAAATAGTCACCCAGGACCTGGTTAATTCTTTCTACTTGCCCATTGGATTGAGGATGATAAGCAGAAGAAAAGTTTAATTTAATCTTGAGTTGTTTACAGAGAGCCCTCCAGAATTTTGACACGAATTGGACGCCTCTATCCGAGACGATCTGCGTGGGCAAACCGTGAAGACGAAAAATGTGTACAAAAAATTGTTTTGCCAACTGAGGCGCTGAAGGAAGACCAGGAAGAGGAATAAAATGTGCCATCTTGGAAAATCGATCAACGACCACCCAAACAACAGTGTTGCCACGGGATGGGGGTAAGTCTGTAATAAAGTCCATACCAATCAGAGACCAAGGCTGTTCGGGGACAGGCAGAGGATGAAGGAGACCAGCAGGCTTCTGGCGAGGAGTCTTATCCCGGGCACAGACAGTACAGGCCCGCACAAAATCAACAACATCCGTCTCCAGAGTCGGCCACCAATAGAAACGAGAGATGAGTTGCAAGGACTTTTTGATGCCCGCATGGCCTGCGAGGTGGGAGGAGTGACCCCATTTGAGAATCCCGAGACGTTGGCGTGGAGAAACGAAGGTCTTCCCTGGAGGAGTTTGCCTGATGGAGACTGGAGAAGTGGAGATCAGACAGTCAGGAGGAATGATGTGTTGCGGAGAGACCTCTACTTCCGAGGCATCCGAGGAACGAGAGAGAGCATCGGCCCTAATGTTCTTGTCGGCAGGGCGAAAATGAATTTCAAAGTTAAAACGGGCAAAGAACAACGACCACCTGGCCTGGCGGGGATTCAGCCGTTGGGCAGACTGGAGATAGGAGAGATTCTTGTGATCGGTGTAAATGATAACTGGAAATTTTGATCCCTCCAGCAGATGCCTCCATTCCTCAAGTGCCAATTTAATGGCCAGTAGTTCTCGATCCCCGATGGAGTAGTTCCTCTCCGCCGGAGAGAAGGTCCTAGAAAAAAAACCACAAGTAACAGCATGCCCGGAAGAATTTTTTTTGTAGAAGGACCGCTCCAGCTCCCACTGAGGAGGCATCAACCTCCAATAGGAAGGGTTTAGATGGGTCAGGTCTGGAGAGCACGGGAGCAGAAGAAAAGGCAGACTTGAGCCGTTTAAATGCGTCTTCCGCTTGGGGAGACCAGGACTTAGGATTGGCATTCTTCTTGGTTAAAGCCACGATAGGAGCCACAATAGTGGAAAAATGTGGAATAATTTGTCTGTAATAATTGGCGAACCCCAAAAAACGTTGGATGGCACGGAATCCGGAGGGGCATGGCCAATCTAAGACGGCAGAGAGTTTATCTGGGTCCATTTGTAGTCCCTGGCCAGAGACCAAGTATCCTAGGAAAGGAAGAGATTGACATTCAAACAGACATTTCTCCATTTTGGCATAAAGTTGATTGTCTCGAAGTCTCTGAAGAACCATGCGGACATGCTGGCGATGTTCTTCTAAGTTGGCAGAAAAAATCAGAATATCGTCCAGATACACAACAACACAGGAATATAAGAGATCACGAAAAATTTCATTAACAAAGTCTTGGAAGACGGCAGGGGCGTTGCACAGGCCAAAGGGCATGACTAGATACTCAAAGTGTCCATCTCTGGTGTTAAATGCAATTTTCCATTCGTCCCCCTCCCTGATGCGGATGAGATTATAAGCACCTCTTAAGTCCAGTTTGGTAAAGATGTGGGCACCTAGAAGGCGATCAAAGAGTTCTGAGATAAGAGGTAGGGGGTAGCGGTTCTTTACCGTGATTTTATTAAGTCCGCGGTAATCAATGCAAGGACAGAGGGAGCCATCTTTTTTGGACACAAAGAAAAATCCAGCTCTGGCAGGAGAGGAGGATTTGCGGATAAACCCCTTTTTTAAATTTTCCTGGATGTATTCAGACATAGCAAGAGTCTCTGGGGCGGACAGAGGATAAATTCTGCCCCGGGGTGGAGTAGTGCCCGGGAGGAGGTCAATAGGACAGTCATAAGGCCTGTGAGGAGGTAAAGTCTCAGCTTGTTTTTTGCAAAATACGTCAGCATAGTCCATATAAGCCTTAGGGAGACCGGTTACAGGGGGACCCACAGGGTCACGGCAGGGAGTACTGGGAACCGGTTTAAGGCAGTCCTTGAAACAAGAAGTACCCCAGCTCTTGATCTCTCCTGTGGACCAATCAAGGGTTGGGGAATGGCGTTGAAGCCACGGTAGTCCAAGGAGAATTTCGGAAGTGCAATTGGAGAGGACCAAAAACTCAATTTTTTCGTGATGGGGTCCGATGCACATTAGGAGGGGCTCCGTGCGGTAACGCACGGTACAGTCCAATCTTTCATTGTTAACACAATTGATGTAGAGGGGTCTGGCGAGACTGGTCACCGGGATGTTGAACCTGTTGATGAGAGAGGCCAAAATAAAATTTCCTGCAGATCCGGAATCCAAGAAGGCCATAGTAGAGAACGAGAAGGTAGAGGCAGATATCCGCACAGGCACAGTAAGGCGTGGAGAAGCAGAGTTGACATCAAGAACTGTCTCACCTTTGTGCGGAGTCAGCGTACGTCTTTCCAGGCGGGGAGGACGGATAGGACAATCCTTCAGGAAGTGTTCGGTATCGGCACAGTACAGGCAAAGATTCTCCATGCGGCGTCGTGTCCTCTCTTGAGGTGTCAAGCGAGACCGGTCAACTTGCATAGCCTCCACGGCGGGAGGCACAGGAACGGATTGCAGAGGACCAGAGGAGAGAGGAGCCGGGGAGAAAAAACGCCTCGTGCGAACAAAGTCCATATCCTGGCGGAGCTCCTGACGCCTTTCGAAAAAACGCATGTCAATGCGAGTGGCTAGATGAATGAGTTCATGCAGGTTAGCAGGAATTTCTCGTGCGGCCAGAACATCTTTAATGTTGCTGGATAGGCCTTTTTTAAAGGTCGTGCAGAGGGCCTCATTATTCCAGGATAATTCGGAAGCAAGAGTATGGAATTGGATGGCGTACTCGCCAACGGAAGAATTACCCTGGACCAGGTTCAGCAGGGCAGTCTCAGCAGAAGAGGCTCGGGCAGGTTCCTCAAAGACACTTCGAATTTCCGAGAAGAAGGAGTGTACAGAGGCAGTGACGGGGTCATTGCGGTCCCAGAGCGGTGTGGCCCATGACAGAGCTTTCCCAGACAGAAGGCTGACTACGAAAGCCACCTTAGACCTTTCAGTAGGAAACTGGTCCGACATCATCTCCAAGTGCAGGGAACATTGCGAAAGAAAGCCACGGCAAAACTTAGAGTCCCCATCAAATTTATCCGGCAAGGATAGTCGTAGGCCGGAAGCGGCCACTCGCTGCGGAGGAGGTGCAGGAGCTGGCGGAGGAGATGATTGCTGAAGCTGTGGTAGTAGCTGCTGTAGCATCACGGTCAGTTGAGACAGCTGGTGGCCTTGTTGCGCTATCTGTTGCGACTGCTGGGCGACCACCGTGGTGAGGTCGGCGACAACTGGCAGTGGAACTTCAGCGGGATCCATGGCCGGATCTACTGTCACGATTCGGCTGGCAGGAGGTGGATCCTCTGTGCCAGAGAGGGATTGGCGTGGACCGTGCTAGTGGACCGGTTCTAAGTTACTACTGGTATTCACCAGAGCCCGCCGCAAAGCGGGATGGTCTTGCAGCGGCGGTAGTAACCAGGTCGTATCCACTAGCAACGGCTCAACCTCTCTGACTGCTGAAGATAGGCGCGGTACAAGGGAGTAGACAAGAGTAGGGTCGGACGTAGCAGAAGGTCGGGGCAGGCAGCAACGGCAGGAGGTCTGGAACACAGGCTAGGAACATACAAGGAAACGCTTTCACTGGCACAATGGCAACAAGATCCGGCGAGGGAGTGCAGGGGAAGTGAGGTATACATAGGGAGTGCACAGGTGAACACACTAATTAGACCAACTGCGCCAATCAGTGGCGCAGTGGCCCTTTAAATCGCAGAGACCCGGCGCGCGCGCGCCCTAGGGAGCGGGGCCGCGCGCGCCGGGACAGGACCGACGGAGAGCGAGTCAGGTACGGGAGCCGGGGTGCGCATCGCGAGCGGGCGCCACCCGCATCGCGAATCGCATCCCGGCTGGGGGCGGTATCGCAGCGCACCCGGTCAGTAGATCTGACCGGGGCGCTGCAGTAGCGAGGATGTTGCGAGCGCTCCGGGGAGGAGCGGGGACCCGGAGCGCTCGGCGTGACACATGTCCTGTGGTCTGATGAGACCAATATAAACTTATTTGGTCCTGATGGTGTCAAGTGCGCATGGCGGCAACCAGGTGAGGAGTACATAGATAAGTGTGTCTTGCCTACATTCAAGCATGGTAGTCCGAGTGTCATGGTCTTGGGAGCTATAGTTCAATGAGGGAACCATAAATACCAACATGTACTATGACATACTGAAGCAGAGCATGATCCCCTCCATTCAGAGACTGGGCCGCAGGGCAGTACTCCAACATGATAACCCCAAACACACCTTCAAGATGATCACTGCTAAAGAAGCTAAGGGTAAAGGTGATGGACTGGCCAAGCATGTCTCCAGACCAAAAACCCTATTGAGCATTTGTGGGATTGTACAAAGACTCTTAACATCCAACAGCTCTGAAATGTCATCATGGAGGAGTGGAAGAGGACTCCAGTGGCAACCTGTGAAGCTCTGGTGAACCAAATGCTGAAGAGGCTTAAGGCAGGGCTGGAAAATAATGATGTCACCACAAAATATTGACAATTTAGGCCTAATTTGGCCAGGTTTAGACATTAATGGCTGTGTGAGTTAATTTGAGGGTACTCAACTTTTAACATTGTTATACAGGCTATGTCCTCAGTACTTTACATTGTCGCAGAGAGTCATTTCTTCAGCATTGTCACAAAAATATGTAATAAAATATTTACACAAATTTAAGGGGTGTAGTCACTTATGTGAGATAGTGTATATGTATGTATCTGAGGTATGACTGTTTGAAAATGAAAAAAAAATGTGTGTTTCTGACAGTAGCTATTAAAGAGGACCTATGGCCCACCCCCAAATAATTTCCAACACCATTTTAGTTTCTGAGATATGAGGAAATATATTTTGACTGACAATTCAGGGAATTAATCAGATGGACGTGAACTTAATTTTAATAATGGGAATGAATATCAGGTAATGGGGTGATTATAAAGTTAAGGGGTGAAGATACCTGACATTGAGGGGCATGTATGGCTAATACAAACTCCCATATTGTGTAATCCCAGCCACCACCTTATATTCACTTACTATTAGAATTAAGTTCATGCCCATATGACTTATACTCACGTATTTCAGGAATGGAAGGGCGTATCAGGAAACTGTGAAAAAGTGTGTGTGATCAGGGCATCCTAGGCTATTTAATGATAATGATAATGCAATATCATTTTTGAGGGAGTTGGTCACAGGTCCTCTTTAAAGTGTCCCTTTAAAGTTTTTGTTGTATATAGTGCGGATAACAATTGTTTGCCCCACTGTACATTTATTGTCTAATAACTTTGAATTTTAGTGGATTTAACTAACTATGATGACAAAGATACATCCAAATTCCCTTCACTCAGCACTCAATCTGGCTGATTGCTGGGGACAGGCTCCATAGATTTATAATGAAGTCCATCTACTGCAATCAGATAGACTGAGTGCTAAGCCAGGGAGTGAAACGCGCTGCTACCTGGCTGTGTCTAACATTAGGTGAGGATCTCAGCACTAAGACCTAAACTGATCAAAAGTTTTGACATGTTATAGAGAGGGGTTGTTCCATCTGTTAGTCACAATTGAAAGTGTACCTGTTATGTAAAAAATAAAAAACTTTTGATATTTCACAATGACATGCAATAAGTTTTGATCAGTCAGAATCTCAGTGCTGAGACCACTATGATCATCAGAACAAATGAGAAGCAGCAGCAGCACGGTTTACTCCCCTCTTCATCACAATCTCTATTAAGCTTCACTAGATGGCCCCATAGGCTTCTAATGTGGTTGTCAAGTGAAGCCAGATAGAGATCTCTATTGGCTACAGGGTGCTGCCTTATTCCACTGATGATCAGCACCGGAACCCCGACCAATAAAATGTTTTGACATGTCAAAAGTTTTTAAAAATAACAGTAATGCTTTAAGAGATCAGACCACAAACCTTACTTCGCTGAAGCAACATAAAAGAAGAGTTGATCAAAATTCCTGCAAAACATTGTCAGAGACTGACAACGTTTTACAGAAAATAATTACTTCAAGTTAAAGGGGTTCTTAAAGGGGATCTACAAGCTATTGATTCATGGGGTGTATTTAGTTTTTCACACATGGCATTTCCATTTTGGCTTCATTTTTGTTGAATAACGAATGACATGGTGGAATTTGTTGTATGTTGTTGTTCATCTGAGGTTGAATTTAACTAATTTTAGGACCTTTTAAAGGGTACCTCTCATCAAAAAAAAACTTTGGATATATTATAGATTAATGTATGCAGAATAACTTTACAAATGTATGTTATTAAAAAATATGCTTCTTTCTATTTAATTTTCCACTTTGAAGAAATGACCACTGGGGGTCTCCCTACCAGTCCTGGCAGCAAGCATTTCAGACTCATGCTGGAGTCCTAAACACTACGAGCTGCCAGTCTGCTTTGTTCACAAAGGAGAACACTCAGAGCTGCCAGCCTGCTTTGTTCACAGCCTGTTTGGCTGTGAACAAAGCAGGCTGGCAGCTCTGAGTGTTTAGGACTACAGCATGAGTCAGAAATGCTTGCTAACAGGACTGATCGGGAAAAATACAATAGAAAGAAGAAAATTTTTCATTAACATGCTATTGGAAAGTTATTCAACATTCATTAATCTTAAATATATCAAACGTTTATTTGATGAGAGGTACCCTTTAAAGACTAGATGTTTTTTTTTTTCGTTATGTCCTGATACATCAAACGATAGAATTCTTCAAAGATGCTGTGCTTTCTTTTACTTATGACCTCATGTGATCAACTTAGTCAAAAGGTAAGCCCTTGGTAATTTAAGCCTATGTATAATGAAGTCCCATAATATTCTTGCACCTGTGTAAATGTTAATGTGTTTATTTAATGACAGATTCTTTTACTGAATATAATGGCTTGTTGCTGTATTTAGGGTTGTTATCTAATACTCGTGGCACTGCTACATTTTCAGTTATCTTTGAAGAATAGAAAATTGCAGCATTTTACCGAAAATATATTTTTGCCGCTCTGGACATTTGTGCAGTACAGGACAAAAACCATTATGAATATCATGTCATGTACTCTGAAGTCCATTAATGGGAATGGAGAAGGTGATAAAATTCCTGACTTGTCAGCTTTTGTCTCCCAGAGGAGAGGAAAATAAAGAATTTGTGATACCTAATGCCCTTTGAATAATTGCTTAATTGTGAGTGTAAAGTTTTTTTTTAAGCAGTGAATACATTATACATGGACATCACTAAGAAGCATCAGTTCATGTTGCCTTGTCTGCCGTCATACAATCCGTCCTCATTTAATATTCTCTGTTATGTAATAGAATCTCTTATTTTCTGTGTATTGCTCTAGTTACTTACACCAGTGATGTCGGTGAAGTGAGGCACCTAATACACCATACTCACAGAAACACACCAGGAGTGAAACATTACACAGTTTTACAGAATACATTATCACACATACAGTATCCTTAATGGTCCATACATTACTATTTCATGTTACACTTTTTTATGTTTAATATATATTAACATAGAATCAAAGGGGACTCAACAAGGTGACAGCTTTTTCTACTTAAGAAGACACCTACTATACAAAATGAATGGCCAATCCTTAGGCCACCAATGGATATTTAGCGGCCTGTAAGTAATCTTCTATTCTTCCTCTACCTAGTAACATTATCATGCTATTGTCTTCCAGCTAACATCTTCCCACATTATTATTGCACTAAAAAGAAATCGCCATTTGTGAAATCCCCCATAAGCTTTAAGCTAGCATGGTACAAACTACACAAAACCATGTGACTAGCAACTTACAGAATCCTTATCTGTTTGCAACTTTAATACTAAGCACTCAGCCCCTCCTCAGTGCTAGGTGTGTGTGTGGCTGTTTATTCTGTGTTCCTCCCCTACATAGGACTATGGAGTGTCTCCATCCTGTAGGGAACTGGTATTTAAGGTATTAAAATGCTATATCCATCTGGTGAGTTGGTGTCTGGGATGCTAGAAACAGGCAAGCTCACTATTCAGCTGTAACTATAACTTTTTAAGAGTTACAAAAACAGCATAGCTTACTATGCTACTGTGGTGGCCCAGCGCAGAAGTACCAACTGCAAAACTGAACCTAATTTAGATGGCAGTAGTCTTACAAGGTTTGCTGGTCAAAAGTCTGGTCTAAAATGATAAGGCCTATATCTGTTTTTATTACATAATAAATGTGTTTCTGTGTATTACATGCATGCACTGAGTCTTATACAGAGTGTTAGGGGTTAACTGTTTCTACTCATAAGTCAATTTTACTATGTAAGAACAGTGGTACTCTGTAAAATGTCCAACTCCTTAGCTTAGCTAAGGACTGTCCTACTCCACTCCTATTCCCATGATAGAGAGTGCAAAAACTTTAGATTCTAGTAATTCTAGTGTTGGCCCTGGTACATTCAGGAGCCCAGCTTTGCTAATCTGAGGAGACTAAAGCTAGTTAGCTCTGGCTAGACCAGAGAAGAGAGCACATGCTCTGCATCACTCTCACCTTAAGAGAGAGTTGGCCAACATTCACAGCACTGTATCATCAAATTTTTCTGGCCTAGTTTGTCCCGCTATAGAGGTACAATCACATTCGAGAAAAGTTGTGTAGGGATCAATGACTATGAAGAGCTAGGTTTGTTATTCCTACAGACTTTGTTAGTGACTAGTTAGTGACAGGCAAACATTTAGGGATTACCTTCTCGATATGCTCAGGAAATCGTGTTCCAGCATTGCCCATAAAGTAAGTGGAGAGGAATCCTTGCTAACATTTACCATAGACCACCCCCATTTGTTAGCTTGCTCAGTTAAATTGGACCTAGGCTAGTTCCAATCCCAAGTAAAAGTGCAGCAAGTTAGTTAGAACCAGAAAGGCAACATTACCAAAGTAAAGTAGAACTATAAGTACAAGCACAACCCAAGTAAATATCTACAAAAATGTTATGTACAATGACTAAGAAAAACTGCTAATTGCTTCGTAACTAAAACTGTATTTCAAAGAACTGTACTATATCTCTGAAGTGTATTGTTTTTGTATTCATCTTCACCTGGAGTAAAGTATAACACCAAGTTGTTTTCCATAAACCCTGGCTTTTAATGTTTTATTTCCCGGGACCACTTGTATGGATTACAGCTTTATTGAAATAGTGGTTTATGGGAATCTTCATTGTGATACAGGGTTGCACCATTCCAGTCATGCGATACTATGGGGGAGATTCTTCAAGACTTGTGCTTTATCAGCGATCTTTTTAAAAAAATGAAAGAAACAATCTGACTGGTTGCTATGGATAACTGGTCAAATTTTCCCCTTAACAAGTTTTGATGAATCTCTACCTATAAGCCTCATCATACCTCATACACACAACCCTATTTCTGGCATGATAACCTTGACAACTTCTACACCCCGGTCCTGCACTACAACTTTAGTGCCAACTATATGACCAACCCAACTCACCACACTATACTGTTTTCCCGTTGATTTCTTTGAAAGTTACACTAACAGCAGTTTCTGTAATCATGGCAACCTCTGTGTTCAGTTTCCACATAGATGCAGCAGGACACGAGTCAGGGTACCTTAATTCTAAAAAGATGCAGGTCTCGCATCTATCATACATACACTGCCATTCATGTCTAAAATGGGAACTTTTTACTTTTTCAGTCTTTTAGATATAGTAAGATGGGAACTTTTATCCTTTTTCAGTCAATTAGATATAGCTATTTTAAAATACACATTCTTGTAACTTTTAAGTAAATGACAACGTTTTATTATTTCATTATGTAGAAACACTAACTTTTTGGACAAATGTTGAATTGAATACCAATAAATTCTGTCCTCCAGGTAGAATAACAGCTAATTAAAAAGAGTTGTCTGCAATAGAAATGGTTGTCATTTCACTGTAATTGTATCACCCTGCTTCTGTATAAGCAATTCCAGATAAAATGTGTTTAGTATAATTATTATACAGTACCTAAATAAAGCTTACACTGATGCAAAGTCCACATAATGCTGGATGTTTCATAAAGTCTTTTCAATGCCATCCTTTCCCAATGTATTCATGAATTTAAAATAAAGACATTGACATATTTAGTTTTAATAGTTCCATCTAAGACTTTTTAGGTGAGATTATAGTCACTTCTTCAAGTTCTTGGTGTGCGCCGTAAAAATGACAAATGCAAATACAAAGCTTTAACAATAATTCCATTTAAAACATCAATAACGCATATGTAAGAAAACTGAAATAAATAAAGTGTGAGTGTCAAAGTAAATCGATTTCCTTTCATCGTCTGTAAGAATTCATCCAGTTAAAAGCACTAGTAAAAAGAAAATATGAGCCTCATTTAAACAATTACATTTTTCCTTGTCTTTTTTTTTTTTTTAGATCATATTAGGAAAATAACCGGGGGGGGGGGGGGGGGGCGGGGGTTACGTGTATATCTATTCATGCAACAAATACTTTGTGTGTCTCTTATGTAGACAGATACAAAACAGATTTTTATTTCTGCATATTGTACAATCGTTTTCATTATGCATTTCCTAGAGAGAGAAAAATGTGCCTTGGAATTTTTCATGTTTATTGTGTAACAACATTGAATCACTGTGGATTTAATTAACTGTGAAGACTAAAGTAAATTTCGAGCAGGAACAAGGTCATTGAAGAATACAAGTCAGGGAATTTAGAATAAGGGATCCAGTTTACTAAATAAACTTCATAGTGTTCTTAGGGCACATCTAATGATAAACAGACAAGTCATAGCAGTAAACCTGCCTAGAGCAGGCCATGGACAATGACCATGTAAGGACAATGGTGAAGCACTTACAGTCTTCTGTGGCTTAGTTGGTAGTGACTGGAACAGCTGCCTGGGTGCTTCAACAATTGGTGTTTTATGGGAAAGTGACAAAAGGAAATTTACTTTTGGAAAGGTAAACACAATTTTTATGACTACATTTCCACAGACGTATTATTAATAAGAGGCAACACTAAATGGTCGTTGAGGGAAATGACCAATCCTGTCTACTTTGTATGCAATCCAGAAACTAGCTTGCTGTACATTTGGTTTATTTGTTTAGGTATCTACATATAATACATTTAAATACCGGCACACTGAAAAGTGGCCAATACACATATTGCAATACTATATTACAATTTTAGCTCAGGACAAAACTCAGGAGTTCGATCAATAATTATCTATTAACTGTCTGATTGGGTCTTAAAGGGGGTACTCAGCCCCTAAACATCTTATCCCCTATGCAAAGTATAGGGGATAAGATGTCTGATCATGGGTCCCGCCGCTGGGGGCCCCGCGATTTTTGTGCAGCACCCGGCATTCTAAACAGTCTGTTTAGAATGCTGGGTTCCCGAGGCGGGAGTCATGACATCATGCCACGCCTCCCTCATGACATCACACCCTCTCCCATAGACATGAATGGAGGGGGCATGGCGCGGCATGGCGTCTCCTGACACAGGAACCCAGCGTTCTAAACAGACTTTGGATAGGGGATAAGATGTCTAGGGACGAAGTACCCCTTTAATGTATCTGGATAGTTTTTTGCTTGAAACTTTTGTGCCAAACTGTACAAACCACGTCACTAATGTAAATACAGACCAATGTAAAGTTGGTCAGAAAAGTGCAAACATCATGCACCACAATCTGTAAGGAAACCTAAAATAAATGTATCTGAGATTCAGAAAATACCAAAACCACACCATCTCTTCAGAATCGTCTAGGTAGGTTCCAAATTAAGCAAAAACTGACAGAAAGTCATGATAAATCTGTTGGGAAAGCATGTTTTTTTTATGTTAAAATCCCAACAAGAAACTTCTTTATTGTAAACCTTAGATCCAGACATTGTAAGGACACTTTCCCTTCAGCCAGCCTAAACATTTTGTTAAAAATCCTTTTTACACCCCTTGGCCTGAAACAGCCGTACCATGAACAAGAGGTTCTGCAGACAATCACTGGCCTCTGTAGCCTCTTCCTGCATGTGATCGGTGAAGCCAGTGATTGGCTGCCTCATCACATTCACGTTCTATGGGATGGCTTTGCAGCACTCCCAGCAGATGACATTGGAAAGACAGCAAGGTGAAAGGTGAGATCAAGGTTTTTTTTTTTTGTTCTCTCACTCTGTTCTCTACCTGTAGGCAACTGTCAAAAAAAAGATTAAAAAAATAAACCATTCTAATATAACCAAGAACTATTAGCCTTACTGTTAAAATTCATTGATTGTTGCAATGTATATTGGTGTTCCTCTTACCAAAATGGGTCTATTTGTATCCACAAAGCCGATTTCACACTCATTGCTTTTCTAATGTTGGATCAGTTAAAACTAAAATAGTGGCTACCGATCTCTTCTAGAATTTATTGCAGAGGTGTAATCCACAACAATGTAAAGAGAATCTGTTATCTGTAATAGCCTACTTGCGGCTAAAAGCTGTAGACATCATTGAATAGCTGTTAGGGTATAAAAACTGTATCTTTCCTGGAGCTGATGGGGTTGCCAAACTTATAAAAGCACCTTTTTATTTCTCAGACAGAAGTTAAGGAGGCAGAGCCATAATGCTAAAGTGACACAGCCTGGCAGGCTTCTTTCCATACCCCCACCTCCCAGCCCCTGCTTGGCTGGCATACAGGGCTCTGTACATAAATCAAGGAGGGTCTTGGAGATGAGGGTGAGTAAGGAAGCATGCCAGCTCCTTGACACTTGGTTCAGAAATAAAAAAGTAATTTTATAAGTATTGGCAAGCACAATCAGCTCCAGTAAAGGTACTGTCACGGTTCGGCTGGCAGGAGGTGGATCCTCTGTGCCAGAGAGGGATTGGCGTGGACCGTGCTAGTGGACCGGTTCTAAGCTGCTACTGGTTTTCACCAGAGCCCGCCGCAAAGCGGGATGGTCTTGCAGCGGCGGTAGCAACCAGGTCGTATCCACTAGCAACGGCTCAACCTCTCTGACTGCTGAAGATAGGCGCGGTACAAGGGAGTAGACAAGAGCAAGGTCGGACGTAGCAGAAGGTCGGGGCAGGCAGCAAGGATCGTAGTCAGGGGCAACGGCAGGAGGTCTGGAACACAGGCTAGGAACACACTGGGAAACGCTTTCACTGGCACGATGGCAACAAGATCCGGCAAGGAAGGGAAGGGGAAGTGAGGTTAAATAGGGAAGTGCACAGGTGAATGAACTGATTAAGCCAACTGCGCCAATCAGCGGCGCAGTGGCCCTTTAAATCGTAGAGACCCGGCGCGCGCGCGCCCTAAGGAGCGGGGCCGCGCGCGCCGGGACAGGACCGACGGGGAGCGAGTCAGGTACGGGAGCCGGGGTGCGCATCGCGAGCGGGCGCCACCCGCATCGCGAATCGCATCCCGGCTGGGAGAGGTATCGCAGCGCACCCGGTCAGCAGGTCTGACCGGGGCGCTGCGATTGCGAGGATGTTGCGAGCGCTCCGGGGAGGAGCGGGGACCCGGAGCGCTCGGCGTAACAGTACCCCCCCCCTTGGGTCTCCCCCCCTTCTTGGAGCCTGAGAACCTGAGGACCAGACTTTTGTCTAGGATGTTGTCCTCAGGTTCCCAGGATCTCTCTTCAGGACCACAGCCCTCCCAATCAACCAAAAAAAATCTTTTTCCTCTGACCGTCTTGGAGGCCAGTATCTCCTTTACGGAGAAGATGTCCGAAGAACCAGAAACAGGAGTGGGAAAAACAAGTTTGGGAGAGAAACGGTTGATGATGAGTGGTTTAAGGAGAGAGACATGGAAGGCATTGGGAATACGAAGAGAAGGAGGAAGAAGGAGTTTGTAAGAGACAGGATTAATCTGGCACAAGACTTTGAAAGGACCAAGATAGCGTGGTCCCAGTTTGTAACTGGGGACACGAAAGCGGACATATTTAGCGGAGAGCCATACCTTGTCTCCGGGAGCAAAGATGGGGGGAGCTCTTCTTTTCTTATCGGCAAACTTTTTCATGCGAGATGAAGCCTGTAAAAGAGAATTTTGGGTCTCTTTCCATATGGTGGAAAGATCACGAGTCACTTCATCTACAGCGGGCAAACCAGAGGACAAGGGAATAGGGAGGGGGGGGAAGAGGGTGACGGCCGTACACCACGAAAAATGGGGATTTAGCAGAAGATTCAGAGACTCTAAAGTTGTACGAGAATTCGGCCCAAGGTAGAAGATCTGCCCAGTCATCCTGGCGGGAGGAAACAAAATGCCGTAAATAGTCACCCAGGACCTGGTTAATTCTTTCTACTTGCCCATTGGATTGAGGATGATAAGCAGAAGAGAAGTTTAATTTAATCTTGAGTTGTTTACAGAGAGCCCTCCAGAATTTTGACACGAATTGGACACCTCTATCCGAGACAATCTGCGTGGGCAAACCGTGAAGACGAAAAATGTGTACAAAAAATTGTTTTGCCAACTGAGGCGCTGAAGGAAGACCAGGAAGAGGAATAAAATGTGCCATCTTGGAAAATCGATCAACGACCACCCAAACAACAGTGTTGCCACGGGATGGGGGTAGGTCTGTAATAAAGTCCATACCAATCAGAGACCACGGCTGTTCGGGGATAGGCAGAGGGTGAAGGAGACCAGCAGGCTTCTGGCGAGGAGTCTTATCCCGGGCACAGACAGTACAGGCCCGCACAAAATCAACAACATCTGTTTCCAGAGTCGGCCACCAATAGAAACGAGAGATGAGTTGCAAGGACTTTTTGATGCCCGCATGGACTGCGAGGTGGGAGGAGTGACCCCATTTGAGAATCCCGAGACGCTGGCGTGGAGAAACGAAGGTCTTCCCTGGAGGAGTTTGCCTGATGGAGGCTGGAGAAGAGGAGATCAGACAGTCAGGAGGAATGATGTGTTGCGGAGAGACCTCTACTTCCGAGGCATCCGAGGAACGAGAGAGAGCATCGGCCCTAATGTTCTTGTCGGCAGGGCGAAAATGAATTTCAAAGTTAAAACGGGCAAAGAACAACGACCACCTGGCCTGGCGAGGATTCAGCCGTTGGGCAGACTGGAGATAGGAGAGATTCTTGTGATCGGTGAAAATGATAACTGGAAATTTTGATCCCTCCAGCAGATGCCTCCATTCCTCAAGTGCCAATTTAATGGCCAGTAGTTCTCGATCCCCGATGGAGTAGTTCCTCTCCGCCGGAGAGAAGGTCCTAGAAAAAAAACCACAAGTAACAGCATGCCCGGAAGAATTTTTTTGTAGAAGAACCGCTCCAGCTCCCACTGAGGAGGCATCAACCTCCAATAGGAAGGGTTTAGATGGGTCAGGTCTGGAGAGCACGGGAGCAGAAGAAAAGGCAGACTTGAGCCGTTTAAATGCGTCTTCCGCTTGGGGAGACCAGGACTTAGGATTGGCATTCTTCTTGGTTAAAGCCACGATAGGAGCCACAATAGTGGAAAAATGTGGAATAAATTGTCTGTAATAATTGGCGAACCCCAAAAAACGTTGGATAGCACGGAGTCCGGAGGGGCGTGGCCAATCCAAGACGGCAGAGAGTTTATCTGGGTCCATTTGTAGTCCCTGGCCAGAGACCAAGTATCCTAGGAAAGGAAGAGATTGACATTCAAACAGACATTTCTCCATTTTGGCATAAAGTTGATTGTCTCGAAGTCTCTGAAGAACCATGCGGACATGCTGGCGATGTTCTTCTAAGTTGGCAGAAAAAATCAGAATATCGTCCAGATACACAACAACACAGGAATATAAGAGATCACGAAAAATTTAATTAACAAAGTCTTGGAAGACGGCAGGGGCGTTGCACAGGCCAAAGGGCATGACCAGATACTCAAAGTGTCCATCTCTGGTGTTAAATGCAGTTTTCCATTCGTCCCCCTCCCTGATGCGGATGAGATTATATGCACCTCTTAAGTCCAGTTTGGTAAAGATGTGGGCACCTTGAAGGCGATCAAAGAGTTCAGAGATAAGAGGTAGGGGGTAGCGGTTCTTTACCGTGATTTTATTAAGTCCGCGGTAATCAATGCAAGGACGTAGGGAGCCATCTTTTTTGGACACAAAGAAAAATCCAGCTCCGGCAGGAGAGGAGGATTTGCGGATAAACCCCTTTTTTAAATTTTCCTGGATGTATTCAGACATAGCAAGAGTCTCTGGGGCGGACAGAGGATAAATTCTGCCCCGGGGTGGAGTAGTGCCCGGGAGGAGGTCAATAGGACAGTCAAAAGGCCTGTGAGGGGGTAAAGTCTCAGCTTGCTTTTTGCAAAATACGTCAGCATAGTCCATATAAGCCTTAGGGAGACCGGTTACAGGGGGAACCACAGGGTCACGGCAGGGAGTACTGGGAACCGGTTTAAGACAGTCCTTGAAACAAGAAGTACCCCAGCTCTTGATCTCTCCTGTGGACCAATCAAGGGTTGGGGAATGGCGTTGAAGCCACGGTAGTCCAAGGAGAATTTCGGAAGTGCAATTGGAGAGGACCAAAAACTCAATTTTTTCGTGATGAGGTCCGATGCACATTAGGAGGGGCTCCGTGCGGTAACGTATGGTACAGTCCAATCTTTCATTGTTAACACAATTGATGTAGAGGGGCCTGGCGAGACTGGTCACCGGGATGTTGAACCTGTTGATGAGAGAGGCCAAGATAAAATTTCCTGCAGATCCGGAATCCAAGAAGGCCTTAGTAGAGAAGGAGAAGGTAGAGGCAGATATCCGCACAGGCACAGTAAGGCGTGGAGAAGCAGAGTTGACATCAAGAACTGTCTCACCTTTGTGCGGAGTCAGCGTACGTCTTTCCAGGCGGGGAGGACGGATAGGACAATCCTTCAGGAAGTGTTCGGTACCGGCACAGTACAGGCAAAGATTCTCCATGCGGCGTCGTGTCCTCTCTTGAGGTGTCAAGCGAGACCGGTCAACTTGCATAGCCTCCACGGCGGGAGGCACAGGAACGGATTGCAGAGGACCAGAGGAGAGAGGAGCCGGGGAGAAAAAACGCCTCGTGCGAACAAAGTCCATATCCTGGCGGAGCTCCTGACGCCTTTCGGAAAAACGCATGTCAATGCGAGTGGCAAGATGAATGAGTTCATGCAGGTTAGCAGGAATTTCTCGTGCAGCCAGAACATCTTTAATGTTGCTGGATAGGCCTTTTTTAAAGGTCGCGCAGAGGGCCTCATTATTCCAGGATAGTTCGGAAGCAAGAGTACGGAATTGGATGGCGTACTCGCCAACGGAAGAATTACCCTGGACCAGGTTCAGCAGGGCAGTCTCAGCAGAAGAGGCTCGGGCAGGTTCCTCAAAGACACTTCGAATTTCCGAGAAGAAGGAGTGTACAGAGGCAGTGACGGGGTCATTGCGGTCCCAGAGCGGTGTGGCCCATGACAGAGCTTTCCCAGACAGAAGGCTGACTACGAAAACCACCTTAGACCTTTCAGTAGGAAACTGGTCCGACATCATCTCCAAGTGCAGGGAACATTGTGAAAGAAAGCCACGGCAAAACTTAGAGTCCCCATCAAATTTATCCGGCAAGGAAAGTCGTAGGCCGGAAGCGGCCACTCGCTGCGGAGGAGGTGCAGGAGCTGGCGGAGGAGATGATTGCTGAAGCTGTGGTAGTAGCTGCTGTAGCATCACGGTCAGTTGAGACAGCTGGTGGCCTTGTTGCGCTATCTGTTGCGACTGCTGGGCGACCACCGTGGTGAGGTCGGCGACAACTGGCAGTGGAACTTCAGCGGGATCCATGGCCGGATCTACTGTCACGGTTCGGCTGGCAGGAGGTGGATCCTCTGTGCCAGAGAGGGATTGGCGTGGACCGTGCTAGTGGACCGGTTCTAAGCTGCTACTGGTTTTCACCAGAGCCTGCCGCAAAGCGGGATGGTCTTGCAGCGGCGGTAGCAACCAGGTCGTATCCACTAGCAATGGCTCAACCTCTCTGACTGCTGAAGATAGGCGCGGTACAAGGGAGTAGACAAGAGCAAGGTCGGACGTAGCAGAAGGTCGGGGCAGGCAGCAAGGATCGTAGTCAGGGGCAACGGCAGGAGGTCTGGAACACAGGCTAGGAACACACTGGGAAACGCTTTCACTGGCACGATGGCAACAAGATCCGGCAAGGAAGGGAAGGGGAAGTGAGGTTAAATAGGGAAGTGCACAGGTGAATGAACTGATTAAGCCAACTGCGCCAATCAGCGGCGCAGTGGCCCTTTAAATCGTAGAGACCCGGCACGCGCGCGCCCTAAGGAGCGGGGCCGCGCACGCCGGGACAGGACCGACGGGGAGCGAGTCAGGTACGGGAGCCGGGGTGCGCATCGCGAGCGGGCGCCACCCGCATCGCGAATCGCATCCCGGCTGGGAGAGGTATCGCAGCGCACCCGGTCAGCAGGTCTGACCAGGGCGCTGCGATTGCGAGGATGTTGCGAGCGCTCCGGGGAGGAGCGGGGACCCGGAGCGCTCGGCGTAACAGGTACAGCTTACATTTACACCGGACAGCTATCCAATGGTGTCTACAGGTCTCTCCCATTAAAACCAACTCTTTATGTGCACAGCTAACCACCGTTCTACAAATGATCAACTACTGTTATTCTTATTGTCACCAGCTTCTCCCAGATCCAGGATTTTCTATGCAGCTTCTCAATTCCCTCTGTCACCATGCAGTGAATGAGCTCGATCAGTTTTAGAAAGAAAAATAAGGATATTTGCATATAGAAAGCTAATAGAGACATATTCACACTTGTTTAAGGATCTAGTTGTTGTGAAAAATGCCACTACTGAAAACTTGCTTGAAAATGAATATTCTATTAATATAATTTGTAATGGATGTAGAATAGTTGGTAGACATTTTCTTTACTTTGATAACTATGGTGTAGAATAAAACATAAAAACACCAAAAAATCATTGCATGTGCTATATATAAAAATAAAGGCTTGAAAACTTCCCTTTACATATTAGCTACTTGAAGTCACAGTAATTATCTAACATATCTATTAGAGGAATAGCTGCCTTTGCAAGCATTAGTGATTCGTGTAGGAAATAAATGACCAATGGAAATTTGTTATCAAAATATGCATATTCTATTAAGCTTAAAGGAGTTATACAGTATCAAAAACACAATCCACAGAATAGGAGAAAAGTCTGATCGCCGGGGGAGGATTTAAGGGGGTCTGGCCGCTGGGACCCCCTGCAATCTCCCGTACGGTGCCCCGTTCTCCTCCTCAATGGAGGTGTGTCGATAACTGCGCACAAAGCGGTGGCAAACACGCCCCCCTCTATGCATCTCTATGGGAGAGCTAGAGATCCAGCTTTCTTTATCTCCAGTTTTCCTATAGAGATGCAGGGAATTAGCACACTGCATTCATGCGCCTGCAGATAGGGAATGAGTTTTATGATACCGGACTACCTCTTTAAGGCTGCACATAGCCAAAGCACATATAAGAAGCACTGTCATGAACATATAGGGATAAATGTGGCTGTAGTTGTGCCCTATTACACAAATATTTCTGTGCACTTTCATGGCCTACAGTATTCTGGAACTCTCAGTACTGAAAAATATGTGTCATGTACAGCAAGGTAACTTGTTTATCATTATGACTTAACAGTATATACTACAACCAGACTTCTATTCAGACTTCAAACTATGATTAATTTTATAGGGATATAAGATTTTGCAGATCATTACCTCACAAATAAAAGAATATATGGAACGCTTAATCTCAAAGTTGTCCCAAATTTTATAGAAGTCTCATCATTCCTTTTCTCACTATGAGGACGATACTAAACTTTATTCAACCACCAGTTGATACAGGTATATCAGAGAATAGGTATTATGTTATTTATTAGGATAGTGCACATACTGAAAGACAAAGTATAGTATTCCAGATTGTAGAATCATATTATGATCTGAATATCATGGTCCTTTACATCAGTATTTTTGACAAATTTACTTAACTTTAAAAGAAAACAGTGATCCTGTTCACCCACACTTAACTCAATCCACTGGGTTATAGTGTGGGTGAAAAGGAGACTGATGAAGGGTCACTGACTTCTATATGTACCTGCACTTCGGAGATCTGTCCCTCTGAAGATCGGCTTCCATCTTCCATTAAATGGGCACTGGAGGCGGTCTCACCAGCTCAATTTGAATATTTATTGTTGGGGGTCATGTGAGCGCTCAGTCTGCGCAGCGCTCACATGACCCACGACAATGAATATTCATACTGAGCCGGTGGGACCGCTTCCAGCGTTCAAATTCACGAAACATGGAAGCCAATCTTTGGAGGGACAGCTCTCCAGAGTGCAGGTACTTACAGCAGCCAGTGACCCCTCATCAGTCTCCTTTTCCCCCACACTATAACCCAGTGGATTGAGTTAAGTGTGGGTGAACAGAATGACTGTTTTAAGTTAACTGCAAACTCTGCTATAGACACACTGCAGGCCAGAAAGCTGCCATAATGGCATATCTTATTCTTTATTAGAAACTAGCTGAATACCCGGCATTGCCCGGTTTTTCCTTCCTAATCCTTGTTGGGGAGGAAAATAAACAAAGGAGGAAGCTTTTGACTTCATATGCCGTCCTCATATATTGTTGTCATATCCCAACGACATATCCCGACCTCCCATATCCCGACCTCCCATCCCAACCTCCCATCCCAACCTCCCATCCCGACCTCCCATCCTGACCTCCCATCCCGTCCATCTAACCCAACCTCCCATCCCGTCCATCTAACCCAACCTCCCATCCCGTCCATCTAACCCAACCTCCCATCCCGTCCATCTAACACGTCCTACTATCCCATCCTCCTATCCCGACCTCCTATCCCGACCTCCTATCCCGTCCTCCTATCCCGTCCTCCTATCCTGACCTCCTATCCCGACCTCCTATCCAGTCCATCTAACCCAACCTCCTATCCCGTCCTCCTATCACGACCTCCTATCCCATCCTCATATCCCGTCCTCCTATCCCGACCCGTAATATGTTTACCAGGTATTGAAATATCTCCAGCCGTACGGAAGTTATGTGGGAACATACATTTCCCATTGATTTGCATGGGACTTTAAACAAAAACCCAGACCCTCACAAATGGGGGTAGTTAAGGGTTAATTTAACTATTGTATATTTTAAGTGGACATATAAGTAACATGTGACCAAGTATTATCGAAATATCTCCAGCCGTTTGGAAGTTATGCAGTAACATATATTTCCCATTGACTTGTATGGGATTTTAAACATAAACCCCACCCCTGGCAAATGGGGGTGAGTAAGGGTTAAATCACCTATCCTATGTTTGTTGTAGACATATAAGTAACATGTGACCAAGTATTATCGAAATATCTCCAGCCGTTTGGAAGTTATGCAATAACATATATTTCCCATAGAGTTGTATGGGACTTTAAACATAAACCCCGCCCCTGGCAAATGGGGGTGAGTAAGGGTTAAATTACCTATCCTATGTTTTTGTTAACATATGAGTAACATGTGTGCCACGTTTCATGTTAATATCTTTAGCCGTTTGAAAGTTTTTGTGGAACATACACACATACATATATACATACATACACACACACACATACACACACGTTGAGTTTTATATATATAGATTTGCCTAGAGACAAGAGACTGTCACCCCTTCAGTAATGTCTGTTGAAGTCTGCTAGGCATACTTCCTTTTTCTGGTGTTCTTATGCCACTTAACAGAAATTCATTTTTGGGCTGCTGAAAGTTAACTCCTAAGACATGACTGATTTGTATGTATTTTAATACTAAGAGTTTCAAACATGTACAAAGATCCCCTCCCCAATAAAACAAGCCATTTAAAGAAGGAGAACATTTTGTCTGATGGTGAACAGGATAGAACAATGTCACACCAATAACCAATACTACACCTTTCCTGTAGTCATGATTTTCTCTTTTCTATCCATACTGAGCTTGGTATGTCTTTCATCTGGCTCCTTTGGAAGATCTAACTCTTCTCTACATTGCTGCATCTTATGTGCTGGGAATCAATCAATAATACATAGGTGCAGATTCTACGGTTTCCTTTCTCAGCCAGTTCTTACCTATAAAAGATCTTCCTGGTTATAGCATCTATTTCCAGTGCATAGATGAGTTATCCATGGACAGAAAAGAAAAGCATGCATGCTCTTCTGTGTGGGATTGTATATTGTATGTAATGTGTACTAAAGGTGACACTTCCAAATTCTACATGGTGCAAGCTTAGGAGGCCAATACCAGTATGGGAAAAGAGAAATTCTGATTAGACAATGGGGCAAAATGGAACTATAGTGGGCTTATACATGTATCTACACAGAAATATTATTCCAGCAGGAGCATTCTATTTAGTGTCCAGCATGGATTGGATCCCTTGGATCTTATAATCACCATATATGAACTTGTAACTTGTTTTGTGTGTTAATTTGAAACACCTTCTCTAGAATAATTGTCCAATTGTTCAAGGATAACTTTGTAGTCAATTTGGGGTTGAGGTTTGCACTTGCATGATATATTTAATGAACCTTTGTGGCAAAGCCAGAGGCTATAATGTGCACATACTGCAGGAGATTTATCCTAACCTGTCCAGAGGTAAGGCTGCTGAGTTGCCCATAGCAACCAATCAAATCGCTTCTTTCATTTTTGAAAAGGCCTCTGAAAATGAAAGACGCGATACGATTGGTTGCTCTAGGCTACTCAGCAACTTTTCCTCTGGACAGGTTTTGATAAATCTCCCCTACTGTGACTAAATTGGATTTCGAAATGAACCAGATATATAGAACAAAAAACATTTTAAATATAAGGTATTATTTAGAGCATAAAAACAAAAGTATCATGAATTAAAAAAATAATGAAAGCTGTTATTGACTTTAAACTATGGTCGATGAATTGTGATTGCAGTTCTGAAGTAGAATACATGCTACTCAAGATATCTACAAAATATGTAATTTCAATGCAGCATATCTCAGAGAAATAGTAAAGCTATTATAAGGAATGGGAAGGGGTGCACACTCCCCTGTCCCAGCCTACTTACGTACCTGCCCTAAACGACAGGTCCGTAACCACAAAACAGTCCCTTCCTATATATGAGGGGCATATTTGTCAAAATAATAAACTACAATAACACAGACTAAAGTCAGGGAACAGTACATACAGACAGACTAACAAAGAAAGACTAAACACTCACACAATAAGTCCAATGTCAACTATCCACATCTGAAGCCAGGAGATGTCACAGTACAAAATTGCTAATACCAGAGAAAATAGTCAGAGAGAGGAGCCAAAAAGCCCAATATAACAAAAACACAAGAAAGCTAGCTAGAGTACAAACTGAGCTCTATAGCAAGCACTGACTGCGAGTAGACTGCCAGCTTATAAGGAGCCAGAACAGCTGCTCCAATCAAGGTCAGCTGACCAGTCAGACTGCGGGGTATAGCCCCGCAACAAAAAACAGCAAAGAACCTGTCAGAACCTTTTAAACCTATAGGTTCTGACAGTATCCCCCTTTTTAGGAGGGGCCACCAGACCCTTCACAACCTGAGAGTAAAGAGGTCTTGACTTGGATACAGATGGACCATCAATGTCCTCGTCTGTAACCTCATCCTCCAAATCACACCACTCATTGGTGTCCTCACCAGATCCTCATTACTACCCTCTGACCGCAAATCAAATGGAGCGCTCTTCAGACTCTTATTGCCAATGATGTTTATCAAATATAAATTAATAAAGTTAAGTATTAAAAAAAAAAATTTGGCAGTGAGGGCTTACAAGTTGCTTGTAAATTAATTATTGCCAATGATGTCACAAGATGCCAATTTAACCAGAGGCTGATGCAAAACAGGCTTCATAATACTCTTAGAAGTAAAATCAGATTGTACATTAGTAGGAACAATGCCCCCCAGAAGAACTCTGCCAGGCGTAGCTCTCTGGGAGGCATGACATACCTGTGTGCCCAAGTGGCCACCACGATTGACACTTGCACGCGGACGCTTGACATAGGAGGTGATGAAATGAGTGTCCTCTCCACAGTAAAAACACAGGCCATAGAGTTGAGGAAACCTCTTGCATTCTTCCGAGGTACGAATGGACCCTATCTGCATAGGTTCATCCTCAGGGATAGATTTGGAAACAGTAGAGGAATCAAGCAGGACAGGAGAGACAGAGGATGAAGAACACTCCTGTTTGCATTCTCGCAAACGTCTATCCAAATGTACAGCTAGAGTCATGGCTTAGTCAAGGGTGTCAGGAGAAGCATATGTAACAAGCATGTCCATTAAGGTGTCAGATAACCCTAGTCTGAACTGACAAATCAAGGCTGGAGCATTCCATTTGGAGGCCAAACACCACTTTCTAAAATCTTCACAGTACTCCTCAACTGGTCTGCGACCTTGCTTTAATGAATGCAATTGACTCTCAGCGTATGCAGCGCGGTCCGGCTCAGCGTACAAAAGACCCAGTCCCGCAAATAAGGCGTCAACTGAGGACAACTCCGGAGCATCAGGACCAAGGGAAAATACCCACTCCTGGGGACCCCCTTGCAAAAGAGACATAATGATACCCACTCTTTGGGCCTCAGTACCAAATGTGCAAGGCCTTAACCGGAAGTACAATTTGCAGCTCTCACAAAAGGTTTTGAACATTTTGCGGTTACCCGAAAATCGGTCAGGAAGACTAACATGTTGCTCCACAGGAGCGGAAGCAGGAACAGATGACACCTGAGTTCGGGCAGAGTCCAGCTTCTGAATTCTGGCTAGCAAGCTCTAAACTAAGTGCTCCTGATCTTGCAGTCTCTGAGTCATGGTCTGAACTAATACTGAGAAGACTGAGAAGACTCTTGCTGCTGTACCTTCTCAGTTAAATCCTGGACCAACTGAGTCCAGCCCTGCATTTGCTCCGCCAAAGCAGACAGTGCTTCAATAATGCAGGAACAGAACAATTGCAGGTATATGGGCTTGCTATAATGTCAGGAATGGGCAGGGAAGGGGTGCACACTACACTCGCCCACTCCCCTGTCCCTGCCTACTTACGTACCTGCCCTAAACGTCAGGTCCGTAACCACAAAGACAGTCCCTTCATATATATGTGAGGGGCGTATTTGTCAAAATAATAAACTACAATAACACAGACTTAAGTCAGGGAACAGTAGATGCAGACAGACTAACAAAGAAAGACTAAACACTCACACAATAAGTCCAATGTCAACTATCCGCATCTGAAGCCAGAAGATGTCACAGTACAAAATCGCTAATACCGGAGAAAATAGTCAAAGAGCGGAGCTAAAGGTTCAAAAAGCCAGATATAACAAATACAGAAGAAAGCTAGCTAGACTAGACTGATAGTAAGCACTGACTGGGAGTAGACTGCCAGCTTATATGGAGCCAGAAAAGGTTCCAATCAAGGTCAGCTGACAAGTCAGACAGCCGGGAATAACCCAGCAATATAAAACAACAAAGAACCCGTCAGAACCTTTTAACCCTATAGGTTCTGACAGCTATGACATCCATAGCTCTTCAAGGAGCAACACTGTTTTTTTTGTACATTGTTAGCTCTACCAGTTGGGTCCAAGGTTGTATTTGGCACATGGCACTGGAAGCCAGTGCCTAGGGTGGCACCATGTGGGGAGTGGCTGAAATGGAAAAGAGCCTACAACACTGAGTTGTTATTTTTTTAATTCTCTCACCTACTTCCCACTGTACTTTTGCCTACGTAGTAGGTAAAATTGACATCTTCCTAGTGTGTGTGTGTGTGTGTGTGTGTGTGTATGTGTATGTGTGAGGGAGGGTAACCAGTTGACCAAGACATGGGGTCAACATGGACCAAGGCACTGCAAGTGCTGACCAAAAGCACCAATGAGAAAGTTCTGCTTCTCTGTAAGACTCATATCAGATGTGTAGCAGTGTATGTTGTACAATAGTGGGATGTTCTTTTTAGCTACTGATTTTCTGTCAGGGAAACTAGGAATTAAAATAGGGGGAAGGGGAGTTTGGGGGGGTACGTGATCAGCAGGCCTCAGTTACTGCATCCTGGGAGGTTTTCATAGGCTGCCCAAGCAGAGAGTCCTTCACTCCAGACTTGCTACATAATTGATTAGAGTGACCTTTTAATTATCTGGGGCAACAAAGAAGCTTTACATTACAAATGTATTAGATCTAATGCATATATAATGTAAAGCTCATTTGTGGTCCCAGATAATTAAAAGGTCACTCTAATCTATTATGCAGTAAGTCTGGAGTGAACAACTCTCTACCAGTGGAGCCCATGTCTGTCCCCCTGAGCATTGTGCGGTGTAGCCCAGTGTGTGCTTGTGCCTTCCCACCCTACTGAGTATCCCAGCTGTTTAACCCCTCAGATGCAACCGTTTATAGTAACCACTGTATATCAGTAGTTAGGTACAGGGATCGCAGGTTGCCAATGGGTTTCCAAGAAAGCATGTGGCCAAACGAAGGCCAACAGGTCTGCACTTTATCCTTATTGCAGCCCAGGGATTAACCCAAATGCAGTTTGAATGGCCTGAACTAAAAGCATCAAACACCTCTTATCCTACAGTCAAAAAGGAACCTGCAGCCATAACATAGAAGCAAAAATGCATCTATGTTATACTGTGCATTATTATGTGTAACTGTGTATATACAGCTTAACTCACCAAAAGGGGTTGTGACCAGTAAATGTGTCTAGGACAGCGTAAACCCTTATTACAGAAGATAAAAATTTGAAGGAGATTCATCATTCTTTTCAAATGTATGGTTTTTTGATATACACTATACACAAAATGAGGTGGGCTCAGCCTATAAATCATCACTAGGGTGCTATCACATGTATCATAGCCAAACACTACACACAAAAGAAAAAAGAGATACAATAATGGATGCAAACCTACTTATTCTACAAAGTATAATATCTTTATTACATACATAAGTTGATACAAGACAACTCAAAAAAAGGACATTTAAAAACACCCAAAAAGGCTCCAAGGCCTCCACAAACAGGGGGGGGACCCACAAAAATGAGCCCCTCCCAGGACACCCGCAAATGTAGTAATTGCACTAAACCACATAGCCTATTGGATGACAATAAATCTTAAGTATATATACAATCTGATATTACAGCCATACTCCTGGACAACGAAAAATACAACCTGCACCAAACGTCTGTAAATGCTAAACACAGGAGAAAACAAGGCAATATGGAACGATGGATGAAGGTGACCATGCGGGTGTCCCCCTAAACCCCACACGTTCCATTGTCCGCCGACAACTTCCTCAGGGGTGCTTCCTCTTTTGTGTGTAGTGGTTTTTGATATGACAATTTTTTTTAAACTTATTTTGCAAATAGTGATACGACCTTGATAAATAAATTGCACGTAAGCAAAAACCGGGAAAACCGTTTACAAAAGCATTTTTTAAAGCAGAAACGTTTTCCCTTAATAGCCGAAGTTCTTTATCAACACTTTATTACCAGTAGCAATCACATCACCGCAGCTCGCACAGTGCCCGAACAGTAAGCTGTTTGTTGGGCTAGTTAATTTTTATTTTTGTAAGATCCTGCAGTAGAGTGTGAGTGTGTGTGAGTGAGTGAGTGTTTGTGTGAATGTGTGTGTCTGAATGTGTGTGTGTGTGTGAGTGTAGGGTTGCCACCCACCCATTTTCAACCTGCTGCCAGTAATTTCTCATTACAAATACCGGCCATGCCAACGGCCTGTATTTTACACTGAGGGCCGCCCTGCGCCCACCCATGGCCGTCCGCTAGCAATAATGATTTTCCCCCTGCCATTTCCATCCGCTGCGAAGAAGTCGCCACTCACTGTCTGTGCTAAGTGGCCGTGGCTTGACATTACCTCTGTAGGAAGTGCGCACCGTGGCCACTTCAAATAAGTGAGCTGCGGTGGTGACGAGTGAAGTCCTCTTGCAGCGAGGGGCCACGTAGGAGGACGTCACACGTCACTGAAGGAGCCCCCCCACTCCAGAAAGCCCGCCGACTCTAACACATTGCTGTGAGAAGCTGCCTGCAGTGAAGAGGTACAGGCAGCTCTCTGTGGTCGGCACCAGCAGGTAAATGAAGGAGGGGGGATCTCTAAATGGTATTATAGTATGGTGGGGTGGGGAGTGGGACTGGGGACATCTGCAGCGTTATAACATGTATCCCCTATCCACAGGATAGGGGATAAGTGTTTGATCGCGGGTGGTCCGACCGCTGGGACCCCCCGTGATCTCCTGAACGGGGCCCCCGCATTAGCGCTCAGTGAGAGCGCTAATGCGCGTATGCCCCCCTCCCCATACAGTTCTATATAACAGGAGGGGAGGCATGAACGCTGCCTCCCCACCTCTCCCATAGAACTACATGGAGGAGGCATGTTGGCCGCAACATCATACTGCAGCCGGCACGTGTTTTCCCCCGGTTTATACTATCCGTTATTACTTCTGCGCATGCTCAGAAAAGGTGGATTCAGCAGACTCCTGCAGTGTTGTGGGACTACTACTACTCCCATCATGGAACCGACTTGTTTCCATGATGGGAGTAGTAGTTCCCTCAGCTGCAGGTGGCTGGGGAGACTACATTAGTCCTTGTACTACTACTCCCATCATGGAACAGAGTCTGTTGGGGGTAGTAGTACAGGGGCTGAGGGATTGATCACATCGGGTCTCACTTCTGAGACCCGATGCGATCAGAAGTTATTAACCAGGGTGGCGGACGGCATGCTCTGCTCATCTGCGATGTAGATTGTGCGTGTTTTACTTTAATTTTCAAATACCCTGCCAGAGGCCCTTCAGGGCTCCCGGCGGGGTTTTTAAAGTCATTAGTGAGGATTGTAATGTTGAAATACACTGGCGGCCAGGGAAGTATTGCGCTGCATTGCCCAACCGTATGTATATAAGCGCTGCAGGGGGGCAAGATCTATAGGTAGCGTAGTGGGGGGCAATATACATAGCTAGCACAGTGGGGGGGCAGACATAGAGTGTTATATGTCTGGCCCCCCAGATGCTAGCTATGTATATTGCCCCCCACTACGCTACGTTAGCTATATATATTGCCCCCGCTGCACTACCTATATATATATTGCCCCCCCCCCTGCGCTAGCTATATATATATTGCCACTCACAGTGCTTACATATGTCCCCCCCACCAGCGAGCTTATACATATGTCCCTTCCCCGGCCAGCAGGATGATGCACTGCTGATAGTATACTTTACAGATAGCGCTGCGAGGGACATATGTATGCGCTCGCTGAGGGGGACATATGTAAGCGCTGCGGGGGGGGGGGGGCAATATATACAGTCATGACTGTAAATGTTGGCACCCCTGAAATTTTTCAAGAAAATGAAGTATTTCTCACAGAAAAGGATTGCAGTAACACATGTTTTTCTATACACGTTTATTCCCTTTGTGTATTGGAACTAAACCAAAAAAGTAGGAAAAAAAGCAAATTGGACATAATGTCACACCAAACTACAAAAAGGGGCTGGACAAAATTATTGGCATCCTTAACTTAATATTTGGTTACACACCCTTTGGAAAAAATAACTGAAATCAGTCACTTCCTATAACCATCAATAAGCTTCTTACGCCTCTCAGACGGAATGTTGGACCACTCTTCCTTTGCAAACTGCTCCAGGTCTCTCTTATTGTAAGGGCGCCTTTTCCAAACAGCAATTTTAAGATCTCTACACAGGTGTTCAATGGGATTTAGATCTGGACTCATTGCTGCCACTTCAGAACTCTCCAGTGCTTTGTTGCCATCCATTTCTTGGTGCTTTTTGACGTATGTTTGGGGTCATTGTCCTGCTAGAAGACCCAAGATCTCAGATGCAAACCCAGCTTTCTGACACTGAGCTGTACAGTGCGACCCAAAATACATTGGTAATCCTAAGATTTCATGATGCCTTGCACACATACAAGGCACCCAGTGCCAGAGGCAGCAGAACAACCCCAAAACATCATTAAACCTCCACCATATTTCACTGTAGGTACTGTGTTCTTTTCTTTGTAGGCCTCATTCTGTTTTTGGTGAACAGTAGAATGACGTGCTTTACCAAAAAGCTCTATATTGGTCTCATCTGTCCACAAGACGTTTTCCCAGAAGGATTACTCAAGTTCATTTTGGCAAAATGTAGTGTTGTTTTTTTATGCCTCTGTGTCAGCAGTGGTGTCCTCCTGGGTCTCCTGCCATAGCGTTTCATTTCATTTAAATGGCGACGGATAGTTTGCACTGACACTGATGCTCCCTGAGCCTGCAGGACAGCTCTAATATCTTTGTAACTTGTTTGGGGCTGTTTATCCACCATCCGGACTATCCTGTGTTGAAACCTTTCATAAATTTTTCTCTTCCCTCCCCGCCCAGGGAGATTAGCTACAGTGCCATGGGTTGCAAACTTCTTGATAATGTTGTGCTCTGTGGACAAAGGCAAATCTAGATCTCTGGAGATAGACTTGTAACCTTGAGATTGTTGATAATTTTTCCACAATTTTGGTTCTCAAGTCCTCTTCCCCTCTTTCTGTTGTCCATGCTTAGTGTGGCACACACAGACACACAATGCAAAGACTAAGTGAACTTCTCTCCATTTTATCTGCTTTCAGGTGTGATTTTTATATTGCCCACATCTGTTACTTGCCCCAGGTGAATTTAAAGGAGCATCATATGCTTGAAACAATCTTATTTTTCCACAATTTTAAAAGGGTGCCAATAATTTTGTCCAGCCCATTTTTGGAGTTTGGTGTGACATTATGTCCAATTTGCTTTTTTTCCTCCCTTTTTTGGTTTAATTCCAATACACACAAAATAGGAATAAACATGTGTATAGCAAAACTAGTGTTACTGCAATCCTTTTCTGTGAGAAATACTTAATTTTCTAGAAAAATGTCAGGGGTGCCAACATTTACGGCCATGACTGTATATATAGGTAATGCAGCAGGGGTGTTAATTAAAGTGGGTGTTAATGTCCTTTTCTTCAGACGTATGCATTTTCTGTAAGCCAGGTTGGACCTGGAATACATATGCGACCTTTAAATGGAGATGCAACATTTTTTTCTTCATAAATAGCGACTATCGCATTTGATAAATACATGACCACTGCAAAGTAAAAAAAAAAAAATTGCTACTTGAGCATATTTCAGAAATGTGTGTTGGAATAAGCGAAAATCTACTTGAGATTTGCACGTGCTCAAGTACATGCGACTTTTTTTATGCAAAAAAAATCTACGGAGCTTGATAAATGTCCTATGTGTTTAATGGTACAATTTTTTTCTGAAGGATCCCCTCTCTGCAACGCCTTTATCATGACTACTAGTTATAATGTTTTTATCATGTAAAGATGTTATGGGTAGCATGTCTGCAGCTTACACTATATACTACAATGCAGCATCACCTGCAGCAGGCAGATATACAGTGAATGCCTGTGATACACTGCTCACCACAGTTTTATTCTGCACTCACAATATCAGGGGTTAAAGTAGTTATAGATATTGCTCCTTAACACCATTACTTGTACTCAATGCAGTCTAGCCCAAAGAATTTTTTTCTTTTTATAATTAATCTTTTATAAAATAGTCTAGCAACTGTAAAATATTCCCATAGTAGCTGCCAAAATGTGAATGTATCCATCATGTTTATTGTGAGAATTAAAACTCAATTTTCCATACCTGGCATTCTAACTGCACACGACTCTTTAAACACTGGAACATTAATTCTCATCCAAGTTGTATCTAATATCTTAAATCAAATGCAAAAAAATATGTTGACATATTTTATAAGCTAATGATAACATTGGGACACATGCATAAAAAGTGTCATTTCTGAAATATATTAATATGTTAAACCATAAGTAGCTACAGATACCAATAATAGTTTGTGTGGAATTACTAGGTACTAAATCCTCCTGAATAGCACAATAATACAAAGCTGCAGAACTTTTGATGTGCACAAAGATTAAGCTCCTTTACATAAAACTGGTAAGTATCTTTAGTGTCACGCACAGCATTTTTGGGGGGTAAACTGTCACTGCAGAATTTAATGCCATTTTTTGAGCCAAAGCCAGAAGTAGATCCAGCAGGTAGTAGCAGTCCTTTCTTTATATCTCTCATTCCTTTTGAATCCAATCCTGGGTTTTTAAAGTAAAAAAAAGGTTTAAAAAAAATAAAAAAAATAAATAGTGTTTGAAACCACCCAAAAAAGCTAAAGTCTTTAGATAATGGACATTTTAGTATTGTCATCTTTGATAATACAAGCAAAAATAATTAACTAACTGGCGTCTACTTACTTGAGGCCCATTAGCAGCTGCTGCGGACCAATAACAATGAATTATTAAAGAATTACACAAATGTGTTAAAAATTAATTTGTTAATATCTGAAGACCCTTGTGGTTTGTGCCAAATATATTTTTTTCATTTCGTCATAAGGTGTTTACTTTGTAATACAGAGATTCTTATTGCCTTTCACTTGATCATCAACCCATCTTAATTGCTTGATGAGTTAGCTCACGGATCCCTATTTGTCCTTTGTGAACATACTTCCCACCCAACCTTTTTAGAAACCTTAGACAGCAGAGTCTGTTCTGCATAAATCGCTGTGGTGACACACAGCTGACACTGGGTGGTATAGTTGCCGAGGCAGCTGTACGATGTCCAGCTTGTTCCATGCATTAGTTCTTTTCTCTTTAACGTGACTTGTGCACAGAACTTGCTGGGAGTTGTACGGTTACCTCAGCAACTGTACTGCCCACCAGGAACTGCATCTCTCCACACTGATCTGTGCAGAATGGGTTTGAGGGCAGCTCTGCACCCTCAAGGGTACACAAATACACGTACACAAATTTGATGTGCAGGATTTTCTGCTGCTGATTTCAATGTAAACTAAATGACTGAGCACAGATTGTAATCTGCAGTTACAAATCCTGCGCATCAAATCTGCGCAGGATACTGTGCGTCTGAATGTACCCTAAACAGGACCCTGTTTCTCAAATTATTATACTTTTTGGGTTCTCTCATTTCTCCTTCTTATACTGTTGAATTTTACATTGCTGGGTGATCACATCTGTTTGAAACCACTCAATTCTGACACTCTCTTTGGACACAAGTCTAGAGGAGGACTGGGAGTACCAAATCTACCTAAATTTTACCAAGTGGCAAAAGTTTTACAGTTGACCTTACTGTGCAATGCTTGCAGGATGTCCCTGATAGCCTCTGAATGAAACTCTTTGACAATGGACAATCTTTGATAGACTAAACCTTTCAATAGGTGCCATATTTAACCCCTTAAGGACCGAGGGTTTTTCCGTTTTTGCATTTTCGTTTTTTTCTCCTTGCCTTTAAAAAATCATAACTCTTTCAATTTTGCACCTAAAAATCCATATGATGGCTTATTTTTTGCGCCACCAATTTTACTTTGTAATGACGTCAGTCATTTTGCCCAAAAATCTACAGCGAAACGGAAAAAAAATCATTGTGAGACCAAATTGAAAAAAAAAAATACGCCATTTTGTAACTTTTGGGGGCTTCCGTTTCTACGCAGTGCATATTTCGGTAAAAATGACACCTGATATTTATTCTGTAGGTCCATACAGTTAAAATGATACCCTACTTATATAGGTTTGATTTTGTCGTACTTCTGGAAAAAATCATAACTACATGCAGGAAAATTAATATGTTTAAAATTGTCATCTTCTGACCCCTATAACTTTTTTATTTTTCCGCGTATGGGACGGTATGAGGGCTCATTTTATTGCGCCGTGATCTGAAGTTTTTAGCTGTACCATTTTTGTATTGATAGGACTTATTAATCGCTTTTTATTCATTTTTTCATGATATAAAAAGTGACCAAAAATATACTATTTTGGACTTTGGAATTTTTTTGCGCGTACGCCATTGAACGTGCAATGTAATTAATTATCTATTTTTATAATACGGACATTTCCGCACGTGGCGATAACATATATGTTAATTTTTATTTTTATTTACACTGTGTTTTTTTTTTTATGGGAAAAGGGGGGGGGATTCAAACTTTTAATAGGGAAGGGGTTAAATGATCTTTATTCACTTTTTTTTTTTTTTTTTGCAGTGTTATAGCTCCCATAGGGACCTATAACACTGCACACACTGATCTTTTACATTGATCAGTGGTTTCTCATAGGAAACCAGTGATCAATTATTCTGCCGCTTGACTGCTCATGCCTGGATCTCAGGCACTGAGCAGTCATTCGGCGATCGGACAGCGAGGAGGCAGGTAGGGACCCTCCGGCTGTCCTGTCAGCTGCTCGGGATGCCGCGATTTCGCCGCGGCTATCCCGAACAGCTCCCTGAGCTAACCGGCATGCTTTCACTTTCACTTTAGACGCGGCATTCAACTTTGAATGCCGCGTCTAAAGGGTTAATAGCGCGCGGCACCGCGATCAATGCCTCACGCTATTAGCCACGGGTCCCGACCGTTGTTAGAGGCCGGGCCCGACCCGCTATGACGCGGGCCACGCCGTGGCCTCGCGTTATAGGTCGGGAGCGGACACATGACGTACCGGTACGTCATGTGTCCTTAAGGGGTTAAAACCTTATTTTTTGCTACTCCTTAAGCCCGGTTTCACCTAGGCGTATTATGACCACATTTTTGTGTACGTATCACAGCTGCAAGTCTTGGCCTGACCGCGGCTCTGATGATGACAGCTGTCAGTTCAGGTCATTAGGAATGCAGTATACAAAAATATTTAATATTTATGACAAAAAATAAATACACACACTCAATAATGCAAGATCAGAGTGTAACCCTGGACAGAGTGAAAAATTGGAATAACAGTATTCAGCATAAATATCCAATGGGTCTCCCTGGTCAACAATGCTTGCATCCAGCCCTATAAGGTTACCACCCATCTAGACAAAATGATTGAAGCCAAGTGCTTCCAAGTACTAGGTAATAAGGAACTTGCTAAAGTGAGAGACTGACCTTGATTATTCTGAACTATTCTCCAGTCTCTGTCCAATGACCAGTATACCCTCTAGCCTACAAGTGATGGCCTACATGATCTTCTTCTATAACATAAAGTTCCATATCTGATCATATTCTGACACAGGTCAGCTCAATTATAGGTAAATACTAGATAGCAAATGTTTGCGCACATAATAGTATTCTGTTACTTTTGTCTTTGTGTTTGTGCAGTTACTGTGTTTTTCTCACCACTAATCTGATAGTTTTAAATCCAGAAACAGCATTTTATTTGTATCTCACAAGTAAAACATGAATTTGCTGTGTTATTATATATATATATATATATATATATATATATATATATATATATATATATATAATCAATAAAGCACTGCACAGTCTGTAGTGCACAGTATGTTGTGATTAGCATTAGAGATGAGCGAACTTACAGTAAATTCGATTCGTCACGAACTTCTCGGCTCGGCAGTTGATGACTTTTCCTGCATAAATTAGTTCAGCTTTCAGGTGCTCCGGTGGGCTGGAAAAGGTGGATATAGTCCTAGGAGACTCTTTCCTAGGAATGTATCCACCTTTTCCAGCCCACCGGAGCACCTGAAGGCTGAACTAATTTACGCAGGATAAGTCATCAACTGCCGAGCCGAGAAGTTTGTGAAGAATCGAATTTACTTTAAGTTCGCTCATCTCTAATTAGCATGTAGTGATCAGATAATGCTATGTCTTGCAAGAGTTAGGGTGGGTTCACTCTACGATTGCACTGTACCGCTGCCGAATCCGGTTGGGGGGAGCCAAAACCAGGGGCTCCCGTATCCAAGCCGGACCCGGCCCGTATCTAATGCATTTCAATGAGCTGACCGGAGAAAAATGGTGACTCCGGTCGGCACATTTTTGCTCCGTATCCAGTTTTCTGACCGGACCTAAAACCATGGTGTGCTCCGGGGCAAAAATGTGCCGACCAGAGTCACTGTTTGTCTCTGGTCGGCTCATTGAAATGCATTAGATATGGGCGAGGTCTGGCTGGGATACGGGAGCCACTGGTTTTTGCTCCCCCCCCCCCCCCCCCAACTGGATCCGGCAACTGTACAGTGCAATCGTAGTGTGAACCCACCCTTAGTGAAGATCATGGCAGTGCCGAACTGAAACACATCATTCGACTTTCATGATTCTGTATCCTAAGGGTATGTTCACTCTTGTATTTTTCTGTGTATTTCTGCTGCTAATTTTCCTATCTATTGGAGTCAATGGGTAGCAAAATACAGCATGTGAACATACACCAATTAAGCATTTTGCTACAAGAATAAAAACAAAAGATTCTCTTTACCTATGTGAGATAATGCATACATTACAAATGCATCCTCCTACAGCAAGTGCATATCACTGCATTTGGTATGGATGGGTGCAGTAGTCTTACAACATATACTGAACATATACTAAAATATGCTATTCAAAAAGATGTAGCTTTCTTTTTTTTTTTTTTTGTTAGAACAGTGAATATTGAATCACTCTTAAAAGATACAATGAAGTAGATTTCCTCATCCAAAAGCAATGTAATTCTGTCCCAAAATTGTAAAACATTTTGGGAAGATTTATCAAAACCTGTGTAGAAGAAAAGTGTTGCAGTAGCCCATAACAACCAATTAGATTGCTTCTTTTTTTTTTTTTTTTTTTTAAGGCCTCTGAAAAATAAAAGGATCAATCTGATTCATTACTATGGACAACTACACCACTTTTCCTCTGATATTTGATGTGTAAGTTTGATAGATGTGTGTATTATATACACATCTGTCATACATACGTACACACATCTATTGCATACACATCTATCATACATACATACACAAATCTATCATACACACATCTATTATACATGCACACACATCTAACATTAGATTGCTTCTTTTTTTTTTTTTTTTTTTTAAAGGCCTCTGAAAAATAAAAGGAACAATCTGATTCATTACTATGGGCAACTACACCACTTTTCCTCTACACAGGTTTTGATAAATCCCCCCTTTGTTCTTCAGTAGAAACTCGAAAGCATCTATAAAAAAGGAGTATGACTGTGTATAATGCTTGAATAGTCCAGACTAGACCAAAAAAAAGCTGTTGCACATCATTGATAAAGTATGCCTAGATTCACACAGTGGTTTGTATGCATACTTTGGAGTAGAATACAGGTGTATGTACATGATGGTGTGCAGGGCCGGACTGGGACCAAAAATAGGCCCGGGCATTTTAGAATAAGCAGCCAATTGTTTTGTGGGAGTCCAAATGCTTGGACCCCCACCGATTACCTAATTTCAAGTGACTCTACAGCTGTTGCAAAGCTAGCATTCCCATCATGCCTGGAGAGCCTCAGGTATTATGGGAGTTGTAGTTTTGCAACAGCTGAAGAGCCACAGATTGGGGTAATAGCATCACCCATCATCACTGCAGAACTAACAAGTGACTACAGCTCTGATGGGACAGTCAGGAGAATACACAATGATATCAGTGACCTGAGTGACGTCTTCTCTGTTGGTCCAGGCACCAAGTCTTCTTCCAGCAACATCTTCTTCTGCAGAGTCTGACGCTTGGACATCATTGGCTCCTCACTTTGTCAGCAGGTCCTCATCCTCTATATGAAAAAATAAATCATTATAATGCAGCCAGACTCTGTGCAACCAGAATATATTCCTGACACACATTGTTCCCTTAATAATAATACTGCCACACATTGTGGCTTCTCAGTTTGGCTAAATTCTATCCCTGCACTGTCCTCCTTCATCTCCCTCCTTCAGACCCCTCTTGCCTCGTTCATCCTCCTCCTCCTCCAGACCCTCTTTCCCCTTCTCCACTAGACCCCTTTGTCCTCCTCCATCATCTTCCTTCAGACCCCTCTGTCCTCCTCCAGACCCCACTGTCCTCCTCCAGACCCCTCTGTCCACCTCCATCTTCCTCCACCTCCAGACCCCTCAGTCCTCCTCCAGACCCCTCTGTCCTCCTCCTTCTCCTCCAGACCCCTTTGTCCCCCTCCTCCATCCTCCTCCTCCAGACCCCTCTTTCCCCTTTTCACCCAGACCCCTCAGTCCTCCTCCATCTTCCTCCTCCTCCAGACCCCTCTGTCCTCCTCCATCCTCCTCCTCCAGACCCCTCTGTCCTCCATCCTCCAGACCCCTCTTTCCTCCTCCTCCAGACCCCTCTGTCCTACTCTATCCTCCTCCAGACCCCTCTGTCCTCCTCTATCCTCCTCCAGACTCCTTTGTCCTCCTCCATCCTCCTCCAGACCCCTCTGTCCTTCTCCCACTTCCTCCACGTCTAGACCCCTCTGTCCACCTCCATCTTCCTCCTCCTCCAGACCCCTCTGTCCTCCTCCAGACCCCTCAGTCCTCCTCCAATCTCCTCCAGACCCCTCTCTCCTCCTCTTCCAGACCCTCAGTCCTCCTCCATTCTCCTCCAGACCCCTCTCTCCTCCTCCTCCAGACCCCTCTGTCCTCCTCCTGCAGACCACTCTTTCCTTCTCCATCCTCCTCCTCCAGACCCCTCTGTCCTCCTCTATCCACCTCCTCCAGACCCCTCTGTCCTCCTCTATCCTCCTGCTCCAGACCCCTCTGTCTTCCTCCATCCTCTTCCTCCAGACCCCTCTGTCCTCCTTCATCCTCCTCCAGACCCATCTGTCCTCCTCCAACCCCTCCAGACCCCTCTGTCCTCCTCCAAACCGCTCTGTCCTCCTCCATCTTTCTCCTCCTCCAGACCCCTCTGTTCTCCTCTATCCTCCTTCAGACCCATCTGTCCTCCTCCTCCAGACTCTTCTGTCCTGCTCCATCCTCCTCTTTCAGACCCCTCGGTTCTCCTCCTCCAGACCCCTCTGTCCCCCTCCATCTTCCTCCTCCTATATACTCCTCTGTCCCCCTCCATCTTCCTTCTCCAGAGCCCTCTGTCTTCTTCCATCCTCCTCCTCAAGACCTCTCTGTCCTTCTTGATCCTCTCCTCTAGACCCCTTTCTCCACCTCTTCTAGACCGCTCTTTTCCCTACTCCTCCAGACTCCTCCATCCTCCTCCTCTAGAGCCCTCTGCCCCCCCCCCCCATTGACTCCTGAGGCCATGTAATTTGTGTGGAATGTCAGCAAATTCCGCACATTTGAATAATCTGGCAGGCACTAGGACTGCTCAAAAATGCACCCGTAGATGGCAATGCATTTCCAAGCAATATCCGCAAAAGAATAGGGATTTCTGCAGCAGAAACATCTGCCGAGTAGATTCCACAGTGTGCACAGTGCAGCAGAATCCCATTGAGAGCAACGAAACTCTGCTGCAGCGGAATGTCCGTGCGGAATACTCCTGCAGAATTCCACATGGACATTCTGCCATGTGAACATACCCAGCTCCTCTGTTACACTCCCCACCCACAACCCAAATCACTGCCAGACTTCTCTGTACCCCCCTCTCCCCACACCTAACTAAGTCCTCTCCAGGCTCCTCTGTCACCTTTCCCCAGACCCCTGATTAAAATAGATTTGTATATGATCGGTGTATGTATGATATTTGATGTGTAAGTTTGATAGATGTGTGTATTATATACACATCTGTCATACATACGTACACACATCTACTGTATACACATCTATCATGCATACATACATCTATTTTATATACACACATCATACACTCATCTATCATACATACACACACAAATCTATCATACACACATCTATTATACATACACACACACACATTTAACATGCATACACACAACATACATACACACATATCTATCACATATACATCTTTTACACATATAATACATGCACACATCATACATACATACACACATCATACATAATACATACATAACACAAACATAATACATAAAAAAGAGAAAAAAAAAGTGTAATTTCAGCTACCAGGTTGGATGCTAGGTCGGTGCTGTAGTAGTTTTGAGTATATTTGCTGGTAGAAGAGCAAGGACTGTGGAGAGCGGGTCATGTCCCGTGTATCAGAACAAAGGAAAAAAGAAGGTTGCCTCCAGCTCTTCGAAGGAAAACAGTGCTTGTAGTATTAAAACATCAAACATTTAATCTGTATGCATTAAAAATAAAAAAAAGGTGGATATCAATCATAAAAGAGAAGCTAAATGCCAACACGTTGCGAGCTACATTTAGCTCTTAATCATGGCTAGATGTAGCTTGAAATGTTCTGGAGTTACGTTTCTCTTTTATGATTGATGTCCACCCTTTTTATTTTTAATGTATACAGATTGAATGTTTGATATTTTAATATTACAAGCTAGGGCTGGGCGGTATACCGGTTCATACCGAATACCGACATTTTTGGTCTGCACGATATGAATTTTTTCCCATACCGCAATACCGGTTGGGCCCCTCCCCCTTGGGAATGAATTATCAGCCCAGCGCTGCGCTGTCCCCACATTGGGGAACTAATCATACGTGACCTGCCTGCTCTGTTCTGCTCCCCCCCAATTAATTATCAGCCAAGCGGGGTACTACTCACATATGTCAAGCACTGCCCTCCTCCTCTTTGTTGCGGGCCGACACCGGCGCTGGAACTCTATACTGTACGCCAGTGGTCTCCAACCTGCGGATTTCCAGCTGTTGTAAAACTACAACTCCCAGCATGCCCGGACAGCGAACGCTGTCCGGGCATGCTGGGAGTTGTAGTTATGCAACAGCTGGAGGTCCGCAGGTTTGAGACCACTGCTGTAGGCTGTATTCCTATGCCCGGGGTGCAAAATATAAAGAAAATAAACTTTAACTTACCTACATCAGCCTTACGCTGGGGACGGGAACGTCTGAGAGCCGTCAGCCTATCACTGGCCGCAGCGAAGTCCTGCCCCGGCCAGTGATAGGCTGAGCCCACTGTCATGTAAGGATCTCTGGACGGCTTCTTACATGACAGTGGGCTCAGCCTATCACCGGCCGGGGCTGGCCATCGCTCCGGCCGGTGATAGGCTGACGGCTGTCCAACGTTCCAGTCCCCAGCGTGAGGCCGACGTAGGTAAGTTAAAGTTTATTTTCTTTATCTTTTGCAGCCCGGGCATAGGAATACAGCGTACATCAGTGGTCTCAAACCTGCGGCCCTCCAGCTGTTGCAAAACTACAACTCCCAGCATGCCCAGACAGCGTTTGTTGTCGGGGCATGCGGGGAGTTGTAGTTTTGCAAGATCTGGAGGTCCAAAGGTTGGAGACCACTGGCGTACAGTACAGAGTTCCAGCGCCGGTGTCAGCCCGCAACAAAGAGGAGGAGGGCAGTGCTTGACATATGTGAGTAGTACCCCACTGGGCTGATAATTAATTGGGGGGGAGCAGAACAGCGCAGGCGGGTCACATGATTTGGTGGGGGGGAGCAGAACAACTCTGGCGGGTAACATGATTTGGTGGGGGGGGAGCAGAAGAGCGCTCGCGGGTCACATGATTTGGGGGAGGGGGGTGAAAGAAATACCGTTATATAATGTGGAACTGCCATAAGTTAAAATAATACCGTGATACACATTTTTGGGCATACCGCCCAGCTCTATTACAAGCACTGTTTTCCTTGGAAGAGCTGGAGGTAACTTTCTTTTTTCCTTTATTCTGATACATAATATATATATATATATACATACATACATAACACACACATATATATACATACACACATCATACATACATAAATACAAACATCGTACATACCATATGCATGCATACACACACATCATACATATATAATACATCATACATACATAATATATACATATATAATACATCCAACCCCTCTTCCTTTCCCCTTCCCCTCTGAGTCACCTTACCGCACACTCTCTTGACCTGCAGGGCGCGCCGACTCCGATCTGCTAAGGTGTGCTTTGCACCGGCCTCCACTTCTTCCTCATGCCGAGGTATGGCCATTCGGTGCCAAGAGTTGTTGGCACTTGGCAGGGCCATCTCAGGGGGTGGAAGCAGACGTGCAGATGTGCGCACCTGAGCGGGGCATGTTCATTCCCAGCAGCCCCTACGTCTGCCGTTAGTGCAGCATTGTGCGGGCTGGGGAGGTGTAAAGTGCGGCCGGAGGAAGGGGGAAATGTGCCCGGCCGGAGAAGCAGGGCAGGGCGGCTGGAGAAGCAGGGCAGGGCTGCCGGAGAAGGGGGGCAGAGCAGCCGGAAAAGGGGGGCAGAGCAGCCGGAGCCGCACACAAAAAATAAAGTTAAACATTGCTCCGAGACAGACGGCCAACTGGACGGCCCGGCCCACTGGGCGAATGCTCGGTTTGCCCAATGGCCAGTCCGGGCCTGATGATGTGTTTTCTTCAGTGTGTTTTTAATGTAAGTACATGCTTTTTTTTATATTAGACTTGCAGCCTGGGCACTAAATGTCAAATTTATGTTCTGGAATCCCCTTTAACTATAATCTCAAAATGTCATGAACAGCATCAAATTATGGTGACTGCTAACACAGTTTATCTCTGTAGTTTATTCTTACACAAAAACACATTCAAGTCGAAAGCTATACTCACGCCATGAGCAATATATTAGAGAACAGGATCTGACAAGAGAAGATTACCTTTCAATTGAACTTGAAATGTAGAAATGCTTGAAGGAAACTTCTTAACATATCGCTCAGCTGTGCATAGCAGTACTTGAGATAGAAAAGGAAAGACTCTATGGTTCACAGTTGTTCTAAACATACATGATCTTCACCCATCCAGACATCTGAATCTAGGGACAATAAATAAGAAATGACCACAGGCTTGGTAGTAATAGTTATCACAACTAGGCTTGTTTGGTTATTAGTGGTCAAATGCAAGTGGAGATTGTAGATGTCATATACAGGATATTTCAGAAAGGATTGTTCACAATAATAGCCTTGGTATTTATAACACTAATTTATTAACTTGAAAAGACACACTATATTTCCAAGTTTTATCTATACATTACTAATGTTCAAAGTGATTTACATTGGTGTCATAGGAGTAGTCCAATTCTCTCTGTCTAGTTCTGTTCGGTGATGTGTTGTTTCAGGTTGTACAGTATCTGCCCTTTCAGCCACAAGATATTAACACAGTCCTTGATTTAGCTCCACAGAAAGAAGGACCATGACTATGACTATGAGGCATTGCAGCCAAAACGTGTCAGATTTGTTCCATGTTTCATTGATGATGGATTGATTGATCAGAGGAAGACTCTTCCCCCTTGTTGGGAACCACTGAACCAGACAAATGGAGAGTTAGAGTCATTGGTGATTACAGGCTTTCCAGCAGGTCCTTTATCACTTTGTCAGATGGGCCCAGGCTGTCACGGGGGTTGATTGGATATGAAGTCAGTGGAAGTACATTGCGCACCATTGACTCCTTTGGTAGGTGGTGTGATCAGGCACATCTTTACCAATTAAGAGGGTTTCTATGAAAAAAGTTCTATATAATATCTTTATTATTTCATTTTTAAGTCTAAGACCATGATTCACCTCAGCAAAGGACTGATTTCAAACAATTGCTAGTTTGGGACAGTTTTTTTTTTGTGATAAAGAGATTTTCCTACCAACAACACTTATCATCTGACCTAGGCTATCATCTTCAGACCCACAGAGGGGCCCATTCAAAGGAGAAACACAAGATCTTGTTCTTGTGATTGATAGGGGTCCCAGCAGCTAGGTGATCAATGTTAGTGGAAAAGCCCTTTTAAACTGGCTTCCACTTTAACTGTAACTCTCTCTCCTCCCCTGCTTACTTTGTACAACTCTGTCTGGACAGAGGATTGGATGAAGATTGGTTGATGCCCTTGACAAAAACAAGAACACACATCCAAACCAACAGTATTTTGGGAACAACATGAAAACAAAGTAAGAAATATAGAAGTTTCCAGTATATTTACATGCTACATCTACATTCCATTCTTAGATGCTGGTGTTCTCTATCCACTTAGCATAAAAATACATTTGGACAAAACCTTTAAAAAAAATGCCTCAGTAAGAAACCTATTCCCTTCTATCTTCTGTTAAAGTGTGTCTCAGATGGTTTTTCATCTGTCAGCTGTTGCTTTGATGCCAATTTACTGTCTATCACCAGTTGCTGATAAATATGCTCCTAATTTTAGCATTTCCAGATAATTACATTGTTTTTATTTTTTTAAAGCAGAACAAATATTGTATTAATATCTCAGACTAAAATAAAAATTGTGATCAATTACAAACTGCAATAACATAAAGCACTGGTGTCCTGTCACGCTAGAAGACTCAACATTGTCTTTATCACCAATATAATGGAACCAGGTATAGAATACAATTGGTCCACAACTAAATGTGCACTAGATACCACAGACACAACAGTTTGATCATCATATTTATTTCTAGAATTACAAACCAGCTTCCTGCATTAAACTCATTGCCTCTTGTTGGACTGCCAAGACAAGTTTTTATGAGCAGCTATCGTTTCCAAAATTCAGAATCCTGTCAACTAAAGGTTAAAAAAATCTAGTCTAAGGCAGTGTTCTGTTAGGTAAGACCTAACCTGACCAACATATTTTCACATTCAGTAGTTATCGGATATCTGAAGACTTGTGATTTCATTTTTCTCAATGACATTTGATTTTGCATTTTGTTTTTACAAACGCTGTCCTGTATACCAAGTAGCCCATTGAAAATGCATGTATATATTTGTAATTCGCTTATTCTGACTATGTTCTCATAAAACCTGTAACAACATCTCAGAACTTGCCAAATATTTAGAGCAGTAATGTGGCTCAACAGTCATTCTGTAACAACTGATTTGGATTCTATGCATTGTAATGGTTAGTGGTGCATCAGAAATGCCAGCTGTGACTCAGGACTTTAAACCTCAGGGCAATGATATTATATTCTAATGCGCTTTATGTAAACTACAGAGGTGCAATCCTGTAGGTACAATAAAGAATAGACAAGTAATAAAATAAAAGGATATATATATTTTTTAATCTGTTATTGATTTTTGCCATCCTGTGACAAATACTAAGGTCTTACTCCAGTCACTGTACCATCCCCTATATTATTAAAGGGTTTTTTGAGGGATTAAAAAAAATGCACAGGCTGGATTCCATGGGGCATACTGCAATGGCATCACATACATTATTCACATCACAGCATAGAAAAAGAAAAACCGAGTATGGCACCGCTAATGCAATTTAGTTGAGAATGTAATAATGAAAAAATTGTATATAGTGCACATTGGAAAACAGAAATGCTATTATTAAGAATGTCCACAGGTAAGTATTCACAACAATGTATAAGGAAAGAAGATAATGCACCCACCGCTGGTTACGATGCAGAAATACAAGGGAAATAAACTAGTTTCGCGCTTAAAGGCGCTTCCTCTGGCCCGTACGGGCCAGAGGAAGCGCCTTTGAGCGTGAAACTAGTTGCCGCCCCTCCATTACGCCCCCGCTTCACCTGTAACACCCGAGCTCCCTGTGTACCTGTCCTGACTACTGAAGCTTTTGTATTCCCTTGGAAATAAAGCTTGTATTTCTGCATCGTAACAAGCAGTGAGTGCATTATCTTCTTTCCTTATACATTGTTGTGATTATTATTCACATCACGCTACAGCCCATCTATTTCTGCATGTATGGCAGATGACCACTGAGGCCAGTGACTGATCAAGTGGACATTGTACATGACAATCATGTATGGTCTGGCAGAGGATATCAGAAAGGCAGTGGCTCTGGATCAGCTGCGAGCCTAAATATAGTTGGATTCTGTGCTATAGAATTTTCACAGGTCTGGCCACCAAGTTAGGTATTGGGGATGCAAGCACAGGCTGCACATACTCATCAAAGCCAGTGGTCTTCACAGACTGCATATCCCTAAGGTCAGCCCTGGGTGATAATGAAAAGGGTCAGTGACATTCTCTGACATGTCTCCTAAGGCTCACAAATGAACAGCGATGTTACTACTGATGATATCATGAGAGGATGGTCAGCATTGCATTTACAAATTGTGCTATATATTGATCACCAGGAAGTGCAACTGCCCGAAATCTGTGGTTACTGCAACCTGGAGCAGGGACAGACCATGCTGATGTCATGGTGTTATCCTTTAAAGTTTCAAATGTGATCTCACAGGCATGACATCAGAGGGCCAGCATCACTGCCGATGATGCTATGGTTTCATTGGTTCTGTTGGATACCAGCTAATTTGGTGACATAATAGATACTGCCTGTTATGGCTTTATGGGCCCTTTAAGGCTCTATTACATGAGATGCTGTGATAGAAGTTATTTATTACCAGCATTGAAAGCTGCCAAAAATGCTTACAGGGATCAGATGTGGACCATTTAAGGGGATTCTCAAGCTAATGATGATGCCATAGGCATCAAATTACGATGGCCAATGCTTATCAGGAGGGTTATTAGAGATGCAACTTGGTTCCATGCAGGGCACAAGTGCCTTTCATGATGTCACAGAGGTGATGATGTTATAGAAGTGGTGACTTCCATAGGTGCAATTATGTCATAATAGGCAATATCATTATCTCCTTTAATGCCCCATAATAAGTGGTGATTTGAAAGGTAGAGATGTGAAGGCACTGGCCCCATATTTGGAGAACTAGAAACCACTTACCAGCCTTGAAGAAGTGGTATAATGCTTTGTATCTAAGAGATGTTGACACAGCCTTTAAGTCATATGAGCCTCCATCACTGCCTTGGTCATGTAACTCCCTTCTTTGTGAGATCACTCAGACAGCAGAGAGGCTAGGTTCACTTCTCTTTTTATCACATATTGAAATACACTTTAATATTTCAAATTGCCATGTTATTGGCTACTGCTAAGTGTTATAGAGAAGAGAGAGGTAGAGGCTTCCGGGTTAGAGAGACCCCTGGCCAGTTGCCCTTTTTGCCTTCCTTATATCCCAGCCTTGGCTAGCTTTAGAAATAACAGTCTTTGATACCAACTACTTAATTTCAATCTACAAATATATTACTATATAAACATCAAAGAATGCAGTTTCTGACTGTATTAATAACAAAAGCATCAGTAGACCCACTATATTTCCTGGTGAATTAGCTATCCAGTTACAAACAATGTTATGACTGCATACTATTAAATTCAATATAAGGAAAAGGGCAAAATATACAACTGAATAATTTACTGTTTGGAGAGAAACTGTTGGAGAAAACTAAAATGCACAATGAGCTGAATGAGCAGAATCTGTAATGACATCATTTGTATTAACAGACATTCCCGCACACGGTTCACAAGCAATTTACCTATAGCATTATAACTTATAACATATTTAACAATGATTCTTTTACTTAAAGAAATTATAATAATACAATACAGGAAATGTAAGTGATCAATGATTTAAAAAAACTTTAGTTCTCAGGACGAACAGCGAACAGTATTGATCACACTGAAGTGCATATGACGAAACATAAATCAGATCCTTTTGTTTCAGCAAAGATATACACTAGACTGTGGTACTTCTCTTATTTACATTAGGCGTTCATGTTTCCTGCGTACTCATTTAAAATAATGTAACATGAAAAGTTAACAGGACATCACTATTATCCATTCCTAATGCAGCGCTGTACAGTGAGTATGTGCGAGCAGGGAGAAATAGCAAGACGTGGTCTAATTACATTCCCGATAAAAATAAAGGTAATAGTCTGTGTATAGGATTCCAGCAAAGTGTGGATCTGTAGAGCAGTTTGCAAGATCCTAGGAGGAAAACAAAGAAAAACAATCAGATTACGAAATACACATTAACATTGACAGCTGTCAGGGCGCAACACACTGCAAAAAGACTTTTACATACACTGGTCAATGTTTTTCCATTCAAACACTTAAAAATAACTATTCAAGTTTTGCAAAAACTGTATTATCATCTGTATAAATTATATGAAAAACACAGAACAAAAACTAGGTCAACATTACTGAGAACCTTAGTAGTATTATATCTTATGGTGCCCATACACTTTAGACTAAAGTTGGCCAAACCTGCCATCATAGATGGGTTTGAATAACTAAGGTGCATGACAGCTTCCAGACTCTCCACAGTCAGTGGGAACAATAAACCACCCATAGATCTGTCTGGCTGTAGCTTACACCTCCCTTGGACCATTCATGCAGATGTTGACTTCATTGTTAGCAGCACATGCCCCTTTTTTTTCCATGATAGAATGTGCTGCTGGCAAACAATGATTTATAGAGCAGCACAATCTACGTATGCAATAAGATGATGATAAAGCGTATGCTCATTCTTACTGATCGCTGGATCTTTTACAAAAGGCAATAGTTGCCCTGTTCAGCTTCATGTGGGGGTGTAAGTTTAGCAGCCTATTTTTCTGTGGGGTGTGATCATCTGTGATCATCTGACCCACAGAGTGTAAGGCGTAAAATGGCCATACATAGCTTTGTCACATACTTCCACAGGCCATAGAGTTAACACTGCTGTTTACTGTACAGGAGCCCAGACTATCAGGAATCCCTGCTCTGAATGTGGTTTCCCACTCAAAAGCAGAAAGCTGCTTAGCTTGGTCTGAGTAGGAAACATATAATGTATGCCTCCTACCTAGTCAGTATATAGCGGAAAAAAAGCAGAGGTAGCGCCGGGTGCGGTGTAGGTCTCTAGCCGATGTAGGTAGGTACCCGGGTGGTGGGTAGCGTTTCCCTTGCCGGTGATGGTAGCTTGGTATGCAGGCCTGCAGCGTGAGGACAGAGCCCAGGGGTGGGTCCGTATGTACAATGCAGAATTGCTTTATTTATTTATTTTCTTTGATTTCTTTATGCTGTAAAAATAAATTATTTACTTTATACCAATACCCACGACTTTGGGTTAATTCCTTGGAAGTCCTACCTAGTCAGTCAGAAAGGAGTTAAGTGATGATACTGTGCCTCCAGCTTGTCTAGATCCAGCTCAGGAACAGCTGCCTTCTGCTTTTGAGCAAATAACTCTGTTCAAACCAGGGATGCATGTACAGTAAAACAGCAGTGCACAGTGCATTGCTATTTACTGTACAGCCCAAAGAGGTCATGGCGATGCTATGTTAACTCCTTACAGTCTGCTCTGCACCGACCCATGGAGTATGAGGGTACGTTCACACGCGATTTTCGCAGCGTATTTAGCTGCGGATCCGATGGTGAAGGCCCCGCTGTATGCTGGCTTTATATGTGCCTGCTGGTAGCGGCAATACGCCGCTACCAGCAGACAAAGTGCAGCGATGTGCACGGCGTACTCACACATCGCGGCCGCTCTCCCTGCTCTGAGCTAGGCAGAGAGCTCCCACGTTGTGCGAGTACACTGCGACTCGCACATCGCAGTGTGTCTGCTGGTAGCGGCGTATTGCCACTATCAGCAGGCACATGTAAAGCCAGCATAGAGCGGGCCTTCACCAGTGGATTTGCAGCGCAAAATATGCTGTAAATCCGCGCGTGTGAACGCACCCTAAGGCTGGGCTCACACCACATTTTGTCCATACGGGGTCCGGATCCAGCTGGGGGATGGGAAAACTGGGCGCTCCCGTATCCCAGCCGGCATCTTATTCATTTGAATGAGCTGATCAGAGGCAGATAGTAACTCCGGTCGGCTAATTTTTTGCCCGTATACAGTTTTCTGGCCGGACTGAAAACCGTGGTATACTCCGGTTTTAAGTCTATGTGGGCAAAATGAGCCTACCGGAGTTACTATCTGACTCGGTTCGGCTTATTCAAATGAATGAGATGTGGGCCAGGTCTGGCTGGGGTACGGGAGCGCCTGTTTTCACTCCCCCCCAGCCAGATCCAGTCCCCGTATGGACAAACCATGGTGTGAATGCACCTAAAACCTATGCTGCCAGTTAGTAGTATATTTGGTACTTATTGAAGTCAATGGGTTGCAATTTTGCTGGTAAATCCGCAGTGGACTAGCCACGAGTAACATACCCTTATAATAAAAATGTCTTTGTTGCCCGTAGCAACCAATCAGAGCTCAGATTTTATTTTACCGATTTTCAGATTGCGGGGGTCCAACCGCAAAGGCCCCTTGCAATCTCCTGTACGGGGCCCCGGCAGCCAGCGGGAAGGGGGCATGTTGACCACCGCATGAAGCGGCGGCTGACACAGCCCTTCAATACAACTCTATGGCAGAGCCGGAGCGCTGCCTTCGGCAATCTCCGGCTCTGCCATAGAGTTGTATTGAGGGGGCGTGTCAGCCGCCGCTTTGTGCGGTGGTCAACACGCCCCCCTTCCCGCGGGCTGCCGGGGCCCCGTACAGGAGATCGCAGGGGGCCTTAGCGGTCGGAACCCCGCGGTCTGAAACGTATCCCTTATCCTTAGGATAGGGGATACGTTTTTCAGGACTGGACTACTCCTTTAAACAGCTATGGCTCTTGGGAGGCAACAATAAAAAATAATAATAATAATAATTACTTGGCTTCTGAAAAATAAAAGGTGGAATCTAGTTGGTTGCTATAGGCAGCTGCTCTACTCTTCTTTTGCACAATTTTCGATAAATCTCCAACATAGTAGAGAGTTTAATGGGGAAGTAACTATGCTTCTGCACAGCCAGGTCAATTGAAGTCTATGGCAGTTATAGAAATAGCCAAGCAAGCAGTGCTTGACATAGGAATACCAATTATGGTTGCCTCTATCCACTGCTAGAGGCAATTGTCAACTAGCTGATCTCACCAGAGAAAACCGGAACCTTTTACAAAGTTCCCATGGTGACGCTCAGGCTAATAAAGTGTCTGAAGGGGTTCCTAATACAGCTCCCGCTTTAAGTGCTGCCATTACTTAGTGACTTAATACTGTAAGTGACCAAAGCTTCTTAATTTTCTGTTGTTACAGATTCCAAAAATGTTGTTGTATTCATATTCAATTACTTCATGCTATGCCCCTTATGATTCTCGTATTTCAGAATGCCACATAAGCAACATTGTGTGACACCAAATAAATGATCTACATAGACACAATAAATTTATTGTCAGAATCGAGTATATGATTTGATATGAACTCACTGGTGTGGCTACACGGAAATGATATTCACTGTCAAAAAGCCGGGCTACTGGGAGAGTCCAGTGATGCTGGAGGCCCTAGAAAACACCATAAAACAATTGGATCAATTAATTCACATTCTGTAAAAAAAATAAAAATAAATAAAGACATAAAATCTTCAACCTACGCTGCTCAATAAAATATAGGGAACACTTAAACAACACAATGTAACTCCAAGTCAATAACACTTCTGTGAAATCACACTGTCCACTCAGGAAGTAACACTGATTCACAATCAATTTCACATGCTGTTGTGCAAATGGAACAGACAACAGGTGTAAATTATAGGCAATTAGCAAGACACCCCCAATAAAGGAGTGGTTCTGCAGGTGGTGACCACAGACCACTTCTCAGTTCCTTTTCAGTTCCTATGCTTCCTGGCTGATGTTCTGGTCATTTTTTAATGATGGCGGTGCTTTCACTCTAGTGGTAGCATGAAACGGAGTCTACAACCCACACAAGTGGCTCAGGTAGTGCAGTTCATCCAGGATGGCGCATCAATGTGAGCTGTAGTAAGAAGTTTTGCTGTTTCTGTCAGCGTAGTGTACAGAGTATGGAGGCACTACCAGAAGACAGGACAGTACATCAAGTGACGTGGAGGAGGCCGTAGGAGGGCAACAACCAAGCAGCAGGACCGCTACCTCTGCCTTTGTGCAAGGAGCAGCACTGTCAGAGCCCTGCAAAATTACCTCCAGCAGGCCACAAATGTGCATGTGTCCTCTCAAATGGTCAGAAACAGACTCCATGAGGGTGGTATGAGGGCCCGACGTCCACAAGTGGGGGTTGTGCTTACAGCCCAACAGCATGCAGGATGTTTGGCATTTGCCAGAGAACACCAATATTGGCAAATTCGCCACTGTCGCCCTGTGCTCTTCACAGATGAAAGCAGGTTCACACTGGGCACATGTGCCAGACGTGACAGAGTCTGGAGATGCCGTGGAGAACATTACATTCTGCTGCCTGCAACATCCTCCAGCATGACAGATTTGGCGGTGGGTCAGTAATGGTGTGGGGTGGCATTTCTTTGGGGGCCGCACAGCCCTCCATGTGCTTGCCAGAGGTAGCCTGACTGTCATTAGGTACCAAGATGAGATCCTCAGACCCCTTGTGAGACCATATGCTGGTGCGGTTGGCCCTGGGTTCCTCCTAATGCAAGACAATGCTAGACCTCATGTGGCTGGAGTGTGTCAGCAATTCCTGAAGAGGAAGGCATTGATGCTATGGACTGGCCCACCCGTTCCCCAGACCTTAATCCGATTGAGCACATCTGGGACATAATGCATCGCTCCATCCACAGACTATCAGGAGCATGCCCAGGCATTGTAGGGAGGTCATACGGGCACGTGGAGGCCACACACACTACTGAGCATCATTTAGACTTGTTTTAAGGACATTACACCAAAGTTGGATCAGCCTGTAGTGTGGTTTTCCACTTTGATTTTGAGTGTGACTCCATATCCAGACCTCCATGGGTTGATACATTTGATTTCCATTGATAATTTTTGTGTGATTTTGTTGTCACATTCAACTATGTAAGGACGAAAGTATTTCATACGATTAGTTCACTCATTCAGATCTAGGATGTGTTATCTTAGTGTTCCCTTTATTTTTTTGAGCAGTGTATTTTCTAATACTGCCTACATTTCCCATAAGTCCTTTGGCTTTAAAGTGAGAGTGGGTGGAGTTTTATGACTGTATCTGGTCATCTAAGCCGACTGCTGGAGGTCACCCAGGCGAGCTCATTAGACTTCTAAGGGGGTGAGGTCAGTTCACAATATGTGCAGTTTTAATGTTTATTTTTTTATTTTTTTTCAAAGTGCATTTTGCTTAAGAAATATTGCCATAAGGCAAAAGTGATTTGACTTATAATAACAACTGAGGTATTTTATGAACCTTTAGGCCCACATAGCCCTAATGTTGAATATTTACAGTTTTTACAAAATTTGTTGATGTTTCTTCTGCGATTTTTCAAAATGACACATTTTTACTGTGTTTTGTACAATTGGGGGTAAAACTGCATTATAGCAAATTTTTTTGCCACAACTTTGGGAGAACCATGGCAAAAACAGAAAACATGCAGCAAGAAACACATGCGTGAACACAGTCTCTCTCGTGTATAACTACTAAAGGGAGCAGCAGCAATATACAGATAGAGCTATGAGGGGAGGGGTCTTTGATTTAGCAGGAGCAATTTAACAGGTGATGTCATCCTGTAGTTCATATGAAGTCAGCTGACCTAGGACAGACTATGTAATTTTCTCTGGGTCAGGCTGGTGTTCTCATGACCAAGTTAGAGTAATGAAACACATAGATACTGCTGTGCTGGAAAGAAAGAAATGGTGCTGTATGACTAGTTATGATGAGTGTGCAAAAAACAAACAAACCTGGAGTGCTTCTTTAAGAAAAGAGTCACATTTATGTTATTTAATAGTATTCTTTAATCACTTTATTTCCAAACTGAAATAAACTTTTCATATTTTCCTTAGCAGCCAAATCTATAAAATCATTTTATTAGTAATGTCTACAAGGATATATTCTTTGTATGTGGCTTAATCTTCAAGTGAATGGGCTATCTTTATCACTTTGAAGGTATCTTCTCCTTTTTAGCTTGTATATTGTCAGGCTAGATATTGGAATTGTAGATTTGAAAAATTGCCATTATATAAACTCTGCTAGGTTATTGAGAAATATGTGTGTTTATTAGTAGACTGTAGCATGGTTATAGCTGTAAAATAGAACTTGGCTAGGTTACACTCGCTGCAATATGGTAATAGAACAAGTAAATTATAAGCTCCAAGAATAACAAGCAAAGTGCAGCTATTGTATTGTATTGAAGTATATGGCTATATATGAAATATTGTATAGAGACAGTTCATATTGCTGTTACAATATAAACCTATCTACATAATATGTAGTATCTCAATATTCAATAGCCTTATAATGATTTCTCCTGGAACAGAAAACTGATTAATTGATGTAACTATGGAAATGACTCTAGATTTATCATGCACTTTTTTTCCCCCTAGAAACACATATTGTGCAGATCATGTAAACTGCACAAATAGATTCAGTACTTCTAAATTTGTGGCCAGAATCATGTTCTAAAATACATAAACATACCGTTTTTTTTTTTTTGTTTTTTTTTCTAATGTATAAAGGATTGGCTCAGAATATAGAGACTATGAGGTCATTCTCTTGCAAATGTAAAAGTACAGGCTGACACATAAATGTGTTTTATTCTACTGAACACCTTCATGGTAAAATGTTTTTTTCATATGTGTATAAATAAACCATATTCACTATGTAAATGATAAGTAATACAAACTTTTTATAAACACTTTACTTCAATTACCATTTTCTCAGTTTGCAGCCGGTAATTCTCTCTTGGTAACATGCAGATGCTGCAAACTCATATTGACCCAGTCCTGCTGTCTACTGAGATGGGATACAATTATATCCAGTGGAGGCAATGCTCTGTGGGCTATACGTTCTGTACTCCGGACTGATACATTGTAATAAGCTACCAGACTCCTACAACTGCTGATGTGTTAAGCTCACATTGTTTACAACTGACACAGTTGTATCTATTTCCCAGCTGAGAGCAGGCCTCTTAGGGTTTTCTATGGTTTTCAACCTCTGCATATAACACTGTTACTGGCGGACCATGGTCCAGAGTCAGACCACAGCCGTCAGTCATCTGGACCTCTAGCTCTCTCTCCCCTCATTTATTTGTATACTTGTACATCACCTTTAGAAGAGGCTTCCTTCTGGGATGACAGTCATGCTGACTCCCCACCATGCCTTCAACCGCTGCAGCAATGCAAGCAGCACTCATACATCTATTTCCATAAGACAACATCTGGATATGACGCCAAGCATGGGCACTCAACTTCTTTGTTCAACCATTGCGAGACCTGTTCTGAGTGGAACCTGTCCTATGAAACGTTGTATGGTTTTACCCACCTTGCCGCAGCTCAGTTTCAGGGTCTTGGCAGTCTTATAGCCTAAGCCATCTTTATGTAAATCAACAAGGTGCCATGTTGAACTTCCAATGATCAGTATTAGAGAGTGTGAGAGCGATAACACCAAATTTAAGACACCCCTGTTCACACCAGGGACTTTGTAACACTAACCACTCACATAACATTGGGGTGGGAAAATGGCTAATATGGAGCAATTTGGACATTTCCACAGGGGTCTACTTACTTTGGTTGCCAAGGTTCAGACATTAATGGCTATGTGTTGAGTAATTTTAAGGGGACACAAAATTAAACAGCGTTATACAGGCTGTGCACTCGCTACTTTACATTAGTAGCAGAGCGTCATGTTGTCACATGAAAAGATATAATAAAATATTTACAAAAATTTGAGAGGTGTACTCTATATCATAATGTATGTAAAGGGCGTAAACATGTATTTTGCAGTAGTCCTATTGAATTTTCTGCATGTCCATAAAACTTTTACATGGTGTATTAGGCTACTGTTTTCAAAATCGGTGTAAAATAGTAAAACAGTAAAAAAAAAAAACTGCAAGGTATGAAGGGTGGTTTTAAATATTCAACTAAACACCTGGCCTATTCCATAATTTCATAAAAATGCAGTTAATGTAAAAAGGCATGGTGGGGAACTTAATAAGCCATGTAAACCTCTTTGTGCAGCACACGCCACTATTTCAAGATGTGGGCATGAATAAGAATAGAAATCAATAGCAGTTACTTGCACAGATTGCAGCATATGTACAATGATGCAACAAATGTAACAAAACTCCCGCACATCTTAATAAATTTAGGGTATCTCACTGCTACATATTTTCTAAAACCTACATATATATATATATATATATATATATATATATATATATATATTCGGGTCCCTTAGTCACTAAAGGACACAGACCGCTATTTTTTTTTTATGCAACATGCTATATTCATGGTCTAGTCACAGAGGTGGATTTAAAGTGGAACTCCTGTGGAAACCTATTTTTTATTTTATTTTATTTTTTAAATCAACTGGTGCCAGAAAGTTAAACATATTTGTAAATCCCTTCTATTAAAAAATCTTAATCCTTCCAGTACTTTTTAGGGGCTCTATACTAAAGAGAAATCCCAAAAAGAAATGCAATTCCTGTGATTTCCTGACCACAGTGCTCTCTGCTGACCTCTGCTGTCCAGAACAGGAGAAAATCCCCATAGTAAATATATGCTGCTCTGGACAGTTCCTAAAATGGACAGCAGAGGTCAGCAGAGAGCACTGTGGTCAGGACATCACAGGAAATGCATTTCTTTTTTGTATTTCTCTTTAGTATACAGCCCCTAAAAAGTACTGGAAAGATTAAGATTTTTTAATAGAAGTGATTTACAAATCTGTTTAACTTTCTGGCACCAGTTGATTTTTTTAAAAAAAGTTTTACACGGGAGTACCCCTTTAACCAGACCAGTGCCTCACATGCTGGTCTCAAAAAAAATCCCCTACCAGTGAACGGACAAGCAAGCCGCTACATAAACCCTGGCATATTTCAGGCTGTCTGTGCATCCTCACTGAGATTTCAGTTACAATTTATGCCTGCTTGCAGTAAAAAAAAAAAAATACATCATGCCCCTTTTGTATGGTCTCACGCCTACTTAGAAAGCGGGGCACAAAGTGTCAAAAAGTTGCAGAATTTTTGGGCAAGGCTGGTGTTTGGACAAATATTTAGCAACTTTTTGTAATATATACGCCAGACACATGGATTATAAATCCACACAGAGTCTCCACATTTTTCCTCATTGCTTGCAGCTGCAGCATTAAAAGGAAAAGCATGCCACACTCATGATCGGTTTATATGTAGTATGGTTATGAAGTTTTGTCTTTTTTTGTTAAAAGGATTCTTTGAGATTAAGCTGATCACAAAGTGTCCCTCTAGTGGGACCCTAACCAATGAGCTGTAATTTGAGGGCAAATTAGGTAGTATGTGTTCATGTTTCCTACAGCGCCATCACAACGAAATACAGCATTGCCCATTACTTATTCGGATCAATGGGATGTCTATGTCATATAAGACTAGTCAGGTCCTCCAGAGAGGATGGACATTTTTTGTAATTGCTGTTCACTCTGGCCAAGAGCTTAGAATTTCATAGTGAACTATATAAAAATGGCTTCTCTAAACTGGACTATCCTGAATATTGACATGTATATAGACTTTTCATACCTGCGTTGACTCTGGAGAAGCATCTCTTTTTTTCCTGTTGTAAGTTCCTCGGTTGCAGATATTTCCCAGTGTCATCTTACACTGGTATATGATCAGTGGTTCTGTAGTGCTATAAAACATTTAAAACACAATAAAAATTTCAACTATAACAATTATATTGTAGCAAACTCATATTTACTACACCTATCTATAGTGCAATCCCACCAATCCTAGAAAATAGCACTTTCTTGGCTGCATCCTTATTTTGTAACCATTGTCTTCGAAATTCAGCCGTGTGAAAGGGCCTTAAAGGGGTACTCCCGCGGAAAACTTTTTTTTTTTTTTATAAATCAACTGGTGCCAGAAAGTTAAACAGATTTGTAAATTACTTCTATTAACCCCTTCAGGACCAAGCCCATTTTGGCCTTAAGGACCAGAGCGTTTTTTGCACATCTGACCACTGTCACTTTAAACATTAATAACTCTGGAATGCTTTTAGTTATCATTCGGATTCCGAGACAGTTTTTTCGTGACATATTCTACTTTAACATATTGGTACATTTTTGTGGTAACTTGCATCCTTTCTTTGTGAAAAATCCGTAAATTTGATGAAAAATTAGAAAATTTAGCATTTTTCTAACTTTGAAGCTTTCTGCTTGTAAGGAAAATGGATATTACGAATAAATTTTTTTTTTGGTTCAAATATGCAATATGTCTACTTTATATTTGCATCATAAAATTGATGTGTTTTTACTTTTGAAAGACACCAGAGGGCTTCAAAGTTCAGCAGCAATTTTCCAATTTTTCACAAAATTTTCGAACTCGATATTTTTCAGGGATCAGTTCAGGTTTGAAGTGGATTTGAAGGGTCTTCATATTAGAAATACCCCATAAATGACCCCATTATAAAAACTACACCCCCCAAAGTATTCAAAATGACATTCAGTCAGTGTTTTAACCCTTTAGGTGTTTCACAGGAATAGCAGCAAAGTGAAGGAGAAAATTCACAATCTTCATTTTTTACACTCGCATGTTCTTGTAGACCCAGTTTTTGAATTTTTGCAAGTGGTAAAAGGAGAAAATTTTTACTTGTATTTGTAGCCCAATTTCTCTCGAGTAAGCACATACCTCATATGTCTATGTAAAGTGTTCGGTGGGCGCAGTAGAGGGCTCAGAAGGGAAGGAGCGACAAGGGGATTTTGGAGAGTACGTTTTTCTGAAATGGTTTTTGGGGGGCATGTTGCATTTATGGTGCCAGAACAGCAAAAAAAAAAACACATATGGCATACCATTTTGGAAACTAGACCCCTCGGGGAATGTAACATGGGATAAAGTGAGCCTTTATACCCCACAGGTGTTTCACGACTTTTGCAAATGTAAAAAAAATAATAATAATTTTTACCTAAAATGCTTGTTTTCCCAAAAATTTTACATTTTTAAAAAGGGTAATAGCAGAAAATACCCGTCAAAATTTGAAACCCAATTTCTCCCGATTCAGAAAACACCCCATATGGGGGTGAAAAGTGCTCTGCTGGCACACTACAGGTCTCAGAAGAGGAGTAGTCACATTTGGCTTTTTGGAAGCAAATTTTGCTCTGGGGGCATGCCGCATTTAGGAAACCCCTATGGTGCCAGGACAGCAAAAAAAACACCCACATGGCATACCATTTTGGAAACTAGACCCCTCGGGGAACGTAACAAGGGGTTAAGTGAACCTTTATACCCCACAGGTGTTTCACGACTTTTGCATATGTAAAAAAAAAAATTTTTTTTTTAACCTAAAATGCTTGTTTTCCCAAAAATGTTACATTTTTAAAAAGGGTAAAAGCAGAAAATACCCCCCAAAATTTGTAACACAATTTCTCCTGAGTACGGCGATACCCCATATGTGACCCTAAACTGTTGCCTTGAAATACGAGAGGGCTCCAAAGTGAGAGCGCCATGCGCATTTGAGGGCTAAATTAGGGACTTGCATAGGGGTGGACATAGGGGAATTCTACGCCAGTGATTCCCAAACAGGGTGCCTCCAGCTGTTGCAAAACTCCCAGGATGCCTGGACAGTCAACGGCTGTCCGACAATACTGGGAGTTGTTGTTTTGCAACAGCTGGAGGCTCCATTTTGGAGTGGCGTACCAGACGTTTTTCATTTTTATTGGGGAGGGGGGCTGTGTAGGGGTATGTGTATATGTAGTGTTTTTTACTTTTTATTTTATTTTGTGTTAGTGTAGTGTAGTGTTTTTAGGGTACAGTTACACGGGCGGGGGTTCACAGTAGGTACTCGCTGGCAGTTTGAGCTGCGGCAGAAAATTTGCCACAGCTCAAACTTGCAGCCGGATACATACTGTAAACCTCCGCCCATGTGAGTGTACCCTGTACATTCACATTGGGGAGGGAGGAACATCCAGCTGTTGCAAAACTACAACTCCCAGCATGCGCTGACAGACTGTACATGCTGAGAGTTTTAGTTTTGCAACAGCTGTAGGCACACTGGTTATGTATCACTGAGTTTGTGACCTTACTCAGTGTTCACAACCAGTGTGCCTCTCAGCTGTTGCAAAACTACAACTCCCAGCATGTACGGTGCATGGTGTACGGTGACTGCTGAGAGTTGTAGTTTGCAACAGCTGGAGGCACACCGGTCGTGAAACACTGAGTTAGGTTAAAAAAAACTCTGAGTTTCACAACCAGTGTGCCTTCAGCTGTTGCAAAACTACAACTCTCAGCAGTCACCGACAGCCAACGGGCATGCTGGGAGTTGTAGTTATGCAACCAGCAGATGCACCACTACAACTCCCAGCATGCACTTTAGCCATTTGTGCAAGCTGGGAGTTGTAGTTATACAACAGCTGAAGGTACACTTTTCCATAGAAAAAATGTGCCTCCAGCTGTTGCAAAACCATAAGTCCCAGCATGCCCATAAGGGAATGCTGGGAGTTTTGGTTGTCTGCCTCCTGCTGTTGCATAACTATAGCTCCCAGCATGCCCTTTTTGCATGCTGGGAGCTGTTGCTAAGCAACAGCAGGAGGCTGTCAATCACCCAACTTCTGATCCACGCTGCTTCAGGTCAGTCCCTCGCCGCCACCGCCGCTCCTGGGGCCCCGATCCCAACATTGACACCGGGGATCGGGGTCCCCAGCTCCCGGGGTACACGTCCCGAACCCGCTCACGTCCTCCGGAAGAGGGGCGGAGCGGGTTGCGGGAGTGACACCCACAGCAGGCGCCCTGATTGGTCGGCCAGTAATCCGGCCGACGAATCAGGGCGGTCGTGAGGTGGCACCAGTGCCACCTCACCCCTGCAGGCTGTGGCTGTTCGGGGCCATCAGAGATGGCCCCGATCAGCCAGTAATTCCGGGTCACCGGGTCACTGGAGACCCGATTGACCCGGAATCGCCGCAGATCGCTGGACTGAATTGTCCAGCGATCTGCGGCCATCACCGACATGGGGGGGCATAATGACCCCCCTGGGCGATATGCCAGGATGCCTGCTGAACGATTTCAGCAGGCATCCGACTCCGGTCTCCAACCGGCTAGCGGTGGGGACCGGAATTCCCACGGGCGTATGGATACGCCCTTGGTCCTTAAGGACTCGGAATGCAGGGCGTATCCATACGCCCTATGTCCTGAAGAGGTTAAAAAAAATCTTAATCCTTTCAGTACTTTTTAGGGGCTGTTTACTAAAGAGAAATACAAAAAATAAATGCATTTCCTGTGATGTCCTGACCACAGTGCTCTCTGCCGACCTCTGCTGTCCATTTTAGGAACTGTCCAGAGTAGCATATGTTTGCTATGGGGATTTTCTCCTGTTCTGGACAGTTCCTAAAATAGACAGCAGAGGTCAGCAGAGAGCACTGTGGTCAGGACATCACAGGAAATGCATTTCTTTTTTGGATTTCTCTTTAGTATACAGACCCTAAAAAGTACTGGAAGGATTAAGATTTTTTAATAGAAGTGATTTACAAATATGTTTAACTTTTTGGCACCAGTTGATAAAAAAAAAAAAAAAAAAAAGGTTTCCACGGGAGTACCCCTTTAAGAGGGATAATGTCATATTAATGGATATATAGAATCAGTGTAAGATGTTGGGATGTTAAAGGGCTACTACATCTCTAATTGCCTTATAAAAAAGTATAATACAAAAAACAATAATAACTTTATGTAATAGTTTCTGAAGAGTGTGAAAACTCCAAAGGGGAGATTTATCAAAACCTGTCATGAGGAAAAGTTGCTGAGTTGCCTATAGCAACCAATTAGATCGCTTCTTTCATTTTTCACAGGACTTTTCAAAAATGAAAGAAGCGATCTGATTGGTTGCTATAGGCAACTCAGCAACTTTTCCTCATGACAGGTTTTGATAAATCTTCCCCTAAATGTTTGGCAAAATCTTAATAAAGTAACACATAAACACACACACACATACATGCATATATAAGAACAATTGTCAACCGTTGGTTCGAATGATTGCTGTCAATTTTTAATCAACGATTCTTTTGGTGAAAATTAGCCACTCTTCTTTAATTTTCTATCTACACACACACACACATATATATATATATATATATATATATATATATATATACAGTAAAATCTCCCTTAGTGGACACCTCCCAATAGCGGACAGTTTTAAATTCCCCGGCAGAGTCCCATAACATTTCGGTTCAATTGTTTTTTATTGATTTTTTTGCAGTTTACAAAATAACACACCAAGCTCCCCCAGAGAACATACACAGTAGAGTGGTAACAAAGTAACAAATTAGTTAAAAACTGAAAACAAACAAAAGTGGTGCATGTGGAGGGTTTTTAGTTTGAGTCAAAGAAAAATTGTTATGCCTGTAGCTAGAAATGATAGGCAATAGTAGGGAATTTTACTGCCTATGCAAAGTAGCTAAGGGTCTGTGGTTTTGCAATAGCGGGTGGTTATTTTCGTTCTATTGGGGTATATCAAACTCCAAGTGAGGGCCTATGGAGGGGAACAAAATGGGGAAGCTTTCCAGTAACACCACTTTTTTGACATTGAGTAAAACTTCCATTTCCCATTGATATAATATTTTCGTATGAATAGGTAACATTCATTGCGGCTATCAGTTCAGCTATCTCAGGAGTGTCGGCAGTCTTCTATCTCCGTAACAGCAACCATTTGGCGGTAACACAAAACATGCAGAGTAAACCTCTATGTGTAGCTGGAAGAAGGTTAATCCCTATAAGCAGGAGAACTAGCTGTGGTGACCACTCTATCTCTATTTGAAGGATCTGACCCAAAAGGGTTTGGCAGGCTGAACAGTATGGTTGGATAGTAGGGCCTTGCCATAGTATCTGAAACAGCGTTACTTCCGCAGCCCCTCCAACATCTATTTGAGACAGAATTGTACATTATTGCCAATCTATCTGGCATGTAGTACCAGAGAAGGACCATCTTAATCACTGATTCTATTTGAGATGAGCATTTCAGGTGTTGGTGCATCATTTTAAATGCACTAAGCCATTCTACATCAGTAAATGTTTTATTCATATCCCTTTCCCAGCTGGAGAGAATGTGAGATCTGGTGAAATGGGTTAGCTGAGTTATATAGGGGCTTTAGGCCTTTCAAATTACAAGATATATATAGTTTGGCTAAGTTATCTATCTTTAGCCCCAATAGTTATAGTTGCTGCAGTAGATGGCGGACCTGGAGATATTTATAGAAGTCTGTACCTGGGATATAAAATTGGATATGTAACGATTGGAACGGTTGCAGTACCCCATCGGGGAACAAGTCTCTGACCTTAGAAATGCCCTCTTTGGCCCATGCTGATAATTCTGTGTGTGGAAATAAAGCCTGTATAAGGGGCAAAGGCACAGATTCAAGGGAGGGAGGGTTATCTACATTTGCTAATTTATGGAAAGTTGACCAAGCTGTTAGGGATGCGAGCACTATCGGGCTTAGACCTGAGTCCCATAAGACAATGTATTTCCACCCTCCAAATAGGGGACACGGCCAATAGCAGATGCGTACACACCTGAAAGGGGACAAAACGCTCCCAATAGGGGACAAAATACTCCCAATAGGGGACAGTAGGGGACTAAACACTCCTGTTAGGGGACAAAACACTCCCAATAGGGGACAACTAGGCTTAATTGCCAGCCCTACCTTGTACACAGGACCGCAGTCAGGGGGTACAGCCAATACCCCAGTAAGGGACCCAGGCACCCAGGCCAGGCTTCTGTTCATCCGCCAGCCACATCAATCACCCCCTCCGTGCCACTTTATTTCCCCTGTGCCAAATCATTCCCCCCTTTATTACCATCTGTGCCACATCTGCAGCAGCCCCAGCACAGAAGCAATTTCTCTTGCCCCCCCCGTGCTATTTAATTCCCCTTTATTACCCTCTGTGCAAATTCATCACCCCCTCTTTACCACCTCCTGTGCCATTTAGTCCCCCTCCTGTGCCATTTCAGTCCCCTTTATCCCCTTGTACCACTTCATGAAGAGGGGGGTGATGAATTTACACCAAGGGTAATAAAGGGGCAATATAATGGCACAGGGTGTAAGAGGGAGGGATAATTTGGCACAAGGCATGGGGGAATAAGGTGGCACAGGTTATAAAGAGAGGATGAAATGATACAGAAGAGGGATAAGGGGAGATTAAACGGCACTGGGAGATTCTACTGTAATATTGCTTTTTATCATGTTTATAGGTAATTACACTCTGGAGTGAATACAGTACAGTATTCCGTCATTCAGAAAGATTTTTGAGCCTTTTTTCCCCAATAGGGGACTTCTATCAATAACGGAAACTTTTTTACTCCCCGTGAATGTCTGTTACTGGGAGATTCCTGTCTGCCCTGTCTTCTGTCCTCTCCTTCTGTCCTCTCCTTCTGTTCTCTCCCCCTCTCCCCCTCTCCCCCTCTCCCCCTCCTCCCCCTCCTCCCCCTCTCCCCCTCTCCCCCTCCTCCCCTCTCCCCCTCCTCCCCTCCCTCCTCCCCTCCCCTCCCCTCCCCTCCCCCCCTCCCTCCCTCCCTCTCTCTCTCTATATATATATATATATATATCTAAGTGTATAGTGGGGGCCAAGAGAGAGCTTTTGACTGACATTCATCTCATGTGTATGGCCAGCCTGAAAGGGGTTCTCCGGTGCTTTGACATCTTATCCCCTATCCAAAGGATAGGGGATAGGATACCTGATCGCGGGAGTCCCGCCGCTGGGGACCCCTCGTGATCTTGCACGCGGCACCCCGTTTGTAATCAGTCCCCAGAGCGTGTTCGCTCTGGGTCTGATTACCTGCGACCAAAAGGCCATCGGCGTGTGACGTCATGCATCAGCCCCCGTGTGGGATAGGGGATTAGATGTCTAAGCACTGGAGAACCCCTTTAAATGGTTGTCCAATTGATTTTTTTATGATTAAACAAAAAAAATATACTACATTCATCTGTTTTATCCTATTGTGTCTAGCACCACCACTTTGATTCTGCACGATTGCACAAGGAATGGTACAATGGCACTTTACGCAGGAGGATTAAAATATTAGCTATAGTGTGTGTACATCCTTTTGCAAGACATGACCTCCATGGTGCATGGACCTAGGAAGATTTTTTCTGTAGAATAAGTGCATCTTAAAGATTATATATTTTTAAAATGTCATAATGGCTATAATAATGAGGCCATTCAGAACTGGGAATAATACAAAAACCATCTTTGTAAGTAGTATTACATTTCTAAGATCTTACAAAGAAATGCAGCTGAAAATGGACTAAGAAATAAGGGAACTTCAATTTCAGTGTTCGCGTTCCTCAGTTCTGATAATAGCATTCACATTATAGTTTTATTTTTAAAATTGTAGTTGAAGTAAAATTGCATAGGAAAGAAAGAAACTACTAGGACACTGTGACATGGAAGATTTTTCTAATGTCATACATCTCTATGGACTGTCAGTGTAGGGTATGATTAGCTAATGGCACACCACCCTCTAAATTCTTGATGCCTGGTCACTGAGAAAGTACTTCTCAAAGAGCACATTACGACTGAGCTTTCTGCAATATGGTTTTTACTGGAAGAATAGTCCTTCATGCAGTGCGGATATTTCTGTTACAACTGACGGAATTTGCATTTTGAGTATTGAGTATAGAACCTTAGATGGCCAATATCTTTAGAACCCATACATGAACGGTCACTTGCCTGTGACACAAAAGCTTTTCAAAAACTGATGGCAAAACTGCCACATTGTTATTGATCAGACACTTACTGGACAACATTTTTCACTAAAAACAATCCTATGCACCAGAGGTGACTACTTTACATCCCTCATCCTGTAGACTCACATGGCCAACTTTTACATTACTAAAGGTTTTGGCAGTGTAGATCCCTCTTATTTGATGACTGCTAAAAGCTTTGCCCATAGCATTTATACTATTAGATTAGCAAAAATGACAAGGAGGTTATCACTGTTGAATCGCAGAACTATGGTTCCAGATTGAAATCAAAATGAGCAACATCTATGGGGAGTTTGTATGCTTACCTGTGTTTCCATCTGGCTTTCTATGAAACTGTAATAGTGTGTAGGTCTAATCTGGATTCTTACTGTGATCTTACTGTAAGTGTCAGTGCCCATGAAAATATGCCTCTGGAATGTGGTGTCACACAAGGTCTTGTTCAGGGGTGGGTATTCATCTGTTTTCCTGAACTATGGGTAGCTGTCGGTGTGATTACATCCTTACACTGCCCATATTGTTCTGCACTGGCCTGACTAGAGGAGGCCAGGTCTGATGTGCTTTGCTATAAGTTGAAGTGGGAACAGCAGCTAGTGAACATTATTTACTGTATTGGTGCCAGCAGTGTCGGCACAATTGTAAGGGGACACTATGTAAGTACAATAATATATTCAGAAAACACTATGTGGCACTAATGTTTTTAGGGGGGCACTATGGGTGGCATTGCAATTTTCAGATGCAATGTAAGTGGAACTGTATTCAACAGGCACTATATGAGGTATTTTTATTCTAAGGAGACACAGGAGATTTTATTTGAGGGGCACCGTGTTTGGTACTTATATAGTCAGGTGGTGCACTGCTTGTGTTACTCAACAGTGGCAATGTGCTTTAATAGTGAACCAACGATATCTTGATGGCAAACTCTGCAGAGACAAGTTGTATACAACCAGAAGAAGCTGGTAGGACAACCTGGGACAAATGGAGAAGAAAAGGGAACAGCAAGATTCTATTCAAAGAAGATGTCACCTGTAAGTCACTAAATGTAAATGTTTATTTTGCCTTTGACTGCATTTGATCAGTACTGAATTCATTTTTATGTTATTATTTAGTATATCTGGAATATTTATGATATGGTTTATTAAGCTATGTATGATTTTCCGCAGTGCGCTTCACTGCAGACACCCCTTGTGAATATCTTTGTCAGCCAGGCAGGAAACCTGTTCAACTAGTCTTTGCTTTATTTATCTGGATGAAATATTTGGTTTCCTCTTATAGATCCTATTCAACAAGCATCATATCCCCATGTAATTATAATAAAAAATATATTTGTCTCTCCATTGCTCAGTAAAAAAAATGTTTCCTCCTACACAAAAGATTGAGCATAATAAATGTTGTGTAATATAGAAGTAACCATAATTGCTAACAATTGCTCTGAAAAACGGGTGAGCTAACAGTTGGGTCAAGGGCCCTCTAGAGTGTTTTTCTGCTGAGTGTTTTACTAGCTCACATCAAAGCAAGGGAATGGGCTGAATGTGTTTGTGCAGAAATGAACAAAACAGCAGAAGTGATGGGGATTTAAATGAGAAAACAAGTGGATTACAGTGTGTCAAGGGAATGAAAATCTGAGTAATGGTCCTATAAAAAAAAAAAAGATTATGGCAAATGACAACACAAACCAACATGCTGCATTCTAGTGGATTACAAGTAGTGATATAAAAAACAAGGCTGTATTAATCAATCCAACTTTTAATATTCAACAACATTATTTTAATGGTTTACCTATATCTGTCACTAGGTTTTTTAGGTCAAATGACTAACAATAAAAATATAAGGATACATTTCAGAAGTTCTGTTTGTGATGGGAATGTTCATGAGACTTAGAAGGTTGCATTATTCATAGTATAGCTATATACAAGAGCTACACTGTGTGGCAAAAGTATGTAAATACCTTATCATGACCCTGCCAAATAAGCTGTGGCTACCCTGCAGAAAATGGCAGCTCAACCAATCAATGGCTTAACCCCTTAAGGACCAGGCCCATTTTGGCCTTAAGGACCAGACCAATTTTATTTTTGCATTTTCGTTTTTTCCTCCTCGCCTTCTAAAAATCATAACTCTCTTATATTTCCATCCACAGACCCATATGAGGGCTTGTTTTTTGCGTCACCAATTTTACTTTGTAATTACATCACTTATTTTACCCTAAAATGTGCAGCGCAACCAAACAAATATTATTTATGTGGGAAAATTGAAAAGAAAACCGCAATTTAGCAAATTTTGGAAGGTTTTGTTTTCACGCTGTACACTTTCCGGTAAAAATGACGTGTTTTCTTTATTCTGTGGGTCAATAGGATTAAAATGCTACCCATGTTATATGCTTTTTTATAACTGTACCGCTTTAAAAAAATCTCAAACCATTTTAACAAAATTAGTGTTTGAAATTGCCCTATTTCGACTACCTATAACTTTCTAATTTTTCCGGGCGATATGAGGGCTCATTTTTTGCGCCATGATCTGTAGTTTTTATCACTATCACTTTTGCTTAGGTTTTATTTTTGATAAATTTTTTTTTTTTAATAAAATGTGACAAAAAAGCAGCAATTTTGGACTTTTCTTTATTTTTTTACGTTTATGCAGTTCACCGTATGGGATGATTAACAATATATTTTAATAGTTCAGACTTTTACGCACACGGCGATACCAAACATGTGTATTAATTATTTTTTTATGCTTTTTTGGGGGTAAAATGGGAAAAACGGACGTTTTACTTTTTATTGGGGGAGGGGATTTTTCAAATTTTTTTACTTTTTTATTTTAAATTTTTTTACTTTTTTTTTTTAACACTTTTTATGTCCCCATAGAGGACTATTCATTGCAATCAGTTGATTGCTAATACTGTGCAGTGCTATGTATAGGACATAGCACTGCTCAGTATTATCGGTGATCTTCTGCTCTGGTCTGCTCGATCTCAGACCAGAGCAGAAAACCCCGGGAGACGGCCGGAGCCAGGTGAGGGGACCTCCGGCTGCCATGCTGGATGATCGGATCCCCGCGGCAGCGCCACGGTCGATCCAATCATCCGTTCAAAGTACCGCAATGCCGCAGATGCCGTGATCTGTATTGATCACGGCATCGGAGGAGTTAATGGCGGACATCCGCGCGATCGCGGATGTCCGCCATTACCAGTGTGTCCCTGGCTGCTGATAGCAGCCGGGACCTGCCTGGCATGACTCAAGCAGGTCCTGTGTTCTGCTGTTACAGGAAACCCATGGGTAACCTAGCCTCTCACTGATAAGGGATTAAGTAAATATGTTTTTTGCAGGACTAGAGACACTTGTATAAGTGAAGGGAATGGAGGGTCAATAGTTCAAGACTGAAGCTGTAAACCATTGGAACAACTGCTGTCATTCGGCTAAGGCTATAAAACTTGTAAGCTCCGATTGTTAGCTTAAACTTTAAACATGACTATGGGATTCTACTAGGGAAATCATGTTTTATAATAAATGCCCCTTCCTGGATCCTCCCACTGCCCTATCTTCAGCAGCAGATCAGCAGACAAAAAGGAGAAGGCAGCAGCTTCCGCCCAACTACCTCTCTCTGCTAGATGAGCTTCTAGAAGAAGAACTCGGTGGAACAGCTTCTTGGATTCAACTGTAAGTGTTTATAAATAGTGTTGAGCGGCATAGGCCATATTCGAATTCGCGAATATTCGCGAATATATGGACGAATATTCGTCATATATTCGCGAATATTCGCATATTCGTTATATCCTCGTTTTATTTTCGCATTTGCGAACATTCGCGTATGCGAAAATTAATATATGTGAAAATTAGCATATACAAAATTAGCATACGCGCAAATTCGCATATGCGAAAATTAGCATATGCTAATTTTCGCATATGCGAATTTTCGCACGCCAGCCTCGCACAGTAGTATTGCAGCCTTCTTTACACCACACAAGCTGAAAGCAGAGAGGGATGATCACTGTGATGTGTACTGTGAAGAAAAAAAAAAAAAAAAAAAAACGAATATTCGTAATTACGAATATATAGCGCTATATTCGCGAAATTCGCGAATTCGCGAATATGCGATATTCGCGAATAATATTCGAATTGCGAATATTCGCGAGCAACACTATTTATAAATACATTCGCATATTAATACAGAGGAGTCTGAGTCGGAAGTACAAAAAACTGCGGAGTCTGAGTCGGAACATTTATCTACCAACTCCGCAGCCTTGGCTAAATCACAGCTACAATGCAAATGTGAACAAAGCCTATATGTTGTCTATGCTAATGTTGTTGTAAGGCTGGCATTGTATTTACTTGATTTAAAGATTTTGATTGTTAAGAATCACATCTCCGTATGTTTAAATGGGCATCTACCCAGAGCTCAGCAGTTTAACGCTGCGGCCAGATGTTAGCTGTACATCAATGAAAAAACACAAAATTCATTTTTCCACTTTGTGTTTTTCAGTTTGGCGTTTTTTTTATTAATCCTTTTAGTGTTTTTTCACTCTTTTTCAGCTCCTTGGCAGTTTTGCGAAATCGCAGCATGTTGAGTTTATGGCCTTTTTTCCCCTGAAATCGTGGCATTTTTCTACCATAGAAATCTATGGGAGTAAAAAAAACACCAAGAAAAATGCCATGTGGGTCTTAACTTTGGCGTTTTTGCACGCGGTTTCTATTCTTTTTTGGACTTTAGTGATCCAAAAAAGTGATGGAGATACCTTTTTTTAATAAAATTTTGTAGGGTACCATTAAAATTTTTTTTATAAAAAAGATACAGTAGTGATGGAAAAAATTGTATTTAATAAAATTTTTCTTTTTACAGTCATGGCCGTAAATGTTGGCATGCCTGAAATTTTTCTAGAAAATAAAGTATTTCCCACAGAAAAGGATTGCAGTAACACATTTTGCTATACACATGTTTATTCCCTTTGTGTGTATTGGAACTAAACCAAAAAAGGGAGGAAATTGGACATAATGTCACACCAAACTCCAAAAATGGTTTGGGCAAAATTATTGGCACCCTTAACTTAATATTTGGTTGCACACCCTTTGGAAAAAAATTACTGAAATCATTCGCTTCCTATAACCTGTTTTTCAGTGTGGCGTTTGACAGATCTTTGGAACAGTGGGCTGTGCAAATGAAAAATTTAATTTTTCATTTTCACGGACCACTGTTCCAAAAATCTGTCAGACACCTGTGGGGCGTAAATGCTCACTGCACCCCTTGTTACATTACGTGAGGGGTGTAGTTTCCAAAATGGGGTCACATGTGGGGGGTCCACTGTTCTGGCACCATGGGGGCTTTGTAAACACACGTGGCCTTCAATTCCGGACAAATTTTCTCTTCAAAAGCCCAATGGCGCTCCTTCTCTTCTGAGCATTGTAGTGCTCCCGCAGAGCACTTTACATCCACATATGGGATATGTTCTTACTCAGAAGAAATGGGGTTACAAATTTTGGGGGGCTTTTTTCCTATTTTCCCTTGTGAAAATGAAAAATTTAGGGTAAAATGTTAGTTTTTTTCATTTTTCCATCCAACTTTGATGAATTTTGACGAAACACCTGTGGGGTGTTAAGGCGCACTATACCCCTTGTTACGTTCCGTGAGGGGTGTAGTTTCCAAAATGGGGACATATGTGGGTATTTCTTTTTTTGCGTATATGTCAGAACCGCTGTAAATTCAGCCACCCCTGTGCAAATCACCAATTTAGGCCTCAAATGTACATAGTGCACTCTCACTCATGAGCCTTGTTGTGCGCCCGCAGAGCATTTTACGCCCACATATGGGGTATTTCCATACTCAGGAGAAATTGCGTTACAAATTTTGGGGTCTTTTTTTTCCTTTTAACGCTTGTGAAAATAAAAAGTATGGGGCAACACCAGCATGTTAGTGTAAAATGTTTTATTTTTTTACACAAACAAGCTGGTGTAGCCCCCAACTTTTCCTTTTCATAAGGGGTAAAAGGAGAAAACAAAAAACTAAATTTGTAGTGCAATTTCTCCCGAGTACGGAAATACCCCATATGTGGCCCTAAACTGTTTCCTTGAAATACGACAGGGAAGCGAGAGAGAGCTCCATGTGCATTTGAGGACTAATTTAGGGATTGCATAGGGGTGGACATAGGGGTATTCTATGCCAGTGATTCCCAAACAGGGTGCCTCCAGCTGTTGCTAAACTCCCAGCATGCCTGGACAGTCAGTGGCTGTCCAGAAATGCTGGGAGTTGTTTTTTTGCAACAGCTGGAGGCTCCAGTTTGGAAACACTGCCATACAACACGTTTTTCATTTTTCTTTTGGGGGGGGGGGGGGGACAGTGTAAGGGGGTGTATATGTTGTGTTTTACCCTTTATTATGTGTTAGTGTTGTGTAGTGTAGTGTTTTTAAGGTAAATTCGCAATGGCGGGTTACAGTGAGTTTCCCGCTAGGAATTTGCGCTGTGGTGAAAAATTTGCCGCAGCTCAAACTTCAAGCAAGAAACTTACTGTAAACCTGCCCGTGTGAATGTACCCTGTATGTTCACATGGGGGGGCAAACCTCCAACTGTTTCAAAACTGCAACTCCCAGCATGTACTGACAGACCATGCATGCTGGGAGTTGTACTTTTGCAACAGCTGGAGGCACACTGGTTGGAAAACCTTCAGTTAGGTTCTGTTACCTAACTCAGTATTTTCCAACCAGTGTGTCTCCAGCTGTTGCAAAACTACAACTCCCAGCATGTACTGTTTGCCGAAGGGCATGCTGGAAGATGTAGTTATGCAACAGCTGGAGGTGTGCAACTACAACTCCCAGCATGCCGAGACAGCTGTTTGCTGTTTGGGCATGCTGGGATTTGCAGTTTTGCAACATCTGGAGGGCTACAGTTTAGAGTCCACTGCACAATGATCTCCAAACTGTGGCCCTCCAGATGTTGCAAAACTACAAATCCCAGCATGCACAGACAGCAAACTGCTGTGTGGGCATGCTAGGAGTTGTAGCTTTGCAAGATCTAGAGGGCTACAGTTAGGAGATCACTGTGCAGTGGTCTCTAAATTGTAGACCTCCAGCTGTTGCAAAACTACAACTCCCAGCATGCCCAAACAGCTGTCTGGGCATGCTGGTAGTTGTAGTTTTGCAACATCTGGAGGGCTATAGTTTAGAGACCACTGTATAGTGGTCTAAAACTGTAGCCCTCCAGATGTTGCTAGGCAACTCACCGGCTTCCGTAGGATCCAGGGAGCCAGCCGCACAACATCGCCACCCACCGATCACCATCGCCCCCAGCCTCCGCAGATCAGTAAGTGACCTTCGGCGCCGGTCCCTGTCGGTTTCCCCATCCTGCCCCGCCTATTGTGGGTGGGCAGAACGGGGAAACCGAAAGTAACCCCCCCCACCCCCGATCTGCTATTGGTCGTCGCGTCTATATGACCAATAGCAGGGATAGGAGGGGTGGCACTCCTGCGACCTCACTCCTATCCCTTCAGGGGGATCGTCGGTGTCTTGGACAACCGCGATCCCCCTTATATTCCAGGCCACCATAGACCCGTAATGACCCGGAATCGCAAGTGTGAATTCACTTGCGATTTGCCGCGATCGCCGACATGGGGGGGGCCTGATGGTCCTTAAGTACCAGGGTGTCATGACGTACGCGTACATCAAGGGTCCTTAAGGGGTTAAAGGAGCATCTTATTTTTCCACAATTTTGAAAGGGTGCCAATAATTTTGTCCAGACCATTTTTGGAGTTTGATGTGACATTATGTCCAATTTGCTTTTTTTTCTCTCTTTTTTAGTTTAGTTCCAATACACACAAAGGGAATAAACATGTGTATAGCAAAACTTGCTACTGCAATCCTTTTCTGTGAGAAATACTTCATTTTCTAGAAAAAATTCCGGGGTTCCAACAATTATGACCATGACTGTATACTGAAATTTTGAGACATTTTTAAACAGGGATTAATTTATGTATGCGGGCAGGGCACAAAAAATATATCTGACAATAATAAAAATGTAGTGTGTGTGTTTTTCCCTTTTGTTTTGAATTTTTTTAAGGTAGACTACTACTCCCAGCATGGAACACACTGTTTCATGATGGGAGTAGTAGTATCTGTACTAATTGACAGATCGCCCGAGGTCCGTTGCGATCCTTCTGTATAATGTATAGATGCGGCCAGCCGCTCTTCTATATTCCCCTGCACTGCCGTATATATTCACATATTCATATTTCCCGCAGAGAGCTGTGATTGGCCAGATGGTTCCAGCCAATCACAACTCTCTATGGGAAATATGAGTAGGTGTGTATATATGTCAGTGCAGGGGACCATAGAAGAGTGGCCGGCCGCATCTATACATTATACAGGAGGATCACAGCGGGTGTCAGGAGTGACATCCGCAGTGATCTTTCCTTAAATGCAGGTGCTACTGCTCCCAACATGGAGCACACTCTGCTCCATGCTGGGAGCTGTAGTACCTGCATTAATAGACAGATCGCAACAGGTGTCAGAAGTTACACTCGCTGCGATCTGTCTATTAATGCAGGTACCACAGCTCCCAGCATGAGTGTGCTCCATGTTGGGAGTAGTAGTACCTGCAGTTAAGGACAGATCACAGCGGGTGTCACTCCTGACACTCAATGCGATCGTCCTATCTATTGCAGAGATGCGGAGTGGCTTTCTCCTGCGCTCCGCATCTCTGCACTATACTCCGGCCAGTTATCTGAATAGAACATCACTCATTCATATTTCCCGCTGAGAGCTGTGATTGGCTGCAACCATCCGGCCAATCCCCGCTCTGGGTGGAAAATATGAATGAGTGATGTTCTATTCACATCACTGGCCGGCCAGAGTATAGTGCAGAGATGCGAGTGCTGTATAGAACTGCTCTGCATCTCTGCTATATTATGGACGATCACATCGGGCGATATACCTATTAGTACAGGTACTACTACTCCCACCATGGAGTATTTATTAAAAATGTATTTTAAATTTCCCATCCCTACTGCATCCTTTTTTTCTCTTTTTATTATTATTTTTTTTTGGTACCCAACAAATTTAGAAAAAAACGCAAAGGGGGCCAAACGCCAAAAAATGTCAGACCTGTGAGGATGCCTTATATCCACTATTTATTTAATGTGAATCCTCCCTTAAAAGGATCTGAACTGTCCCACTCCTGTGCTGAACTAGAAGCCACCTATGTGAACAATTTCACAGATGCTTATAGGCATCCTGACGTACCACTGGACAGTACATGTTGCACCCTAATAAAAAAAAAATAACCGAAAGGTATTCTTTAAAAAAAAACTATTTAATTTAGAACACAGTAACTGGTCCAGTAAATTGTTAGCTCATGTGGTTTGTCAAAACTGGTTCTCTTCCCCTATTCTAAAAATGCACACAGAGGGTCAGCTGCTGGTTGACAATATGCCTAGTGTTCAGCATTTCTCCCACTTGCTTTGGGACCTGTATGCATCTCAAGTGACTTATTCAGAAAGGGATTTGATGCTTCATCTGGATACTATCAAATCCCCTGTGTTATCTCCTGATTCTGTTGCATTATTAGAATCCTCTATTTCCATGGCCAAAATTTCTAAGGCACTAGCAGATATGCAAAACAGGAAAGAAATTTCTGCTTATCACTTTTCATAGCTAGAAAAGCAATTCCCTAACAGTGAATGGATCCTCACCCTTCTTCTCTCTAATAAGGGAAGCACCTAGTAAATGCCATTATCCACGTTGAGCAAGTGGTCTTTAAAAATAGAAAATATCCAGATAAATTCTTTAACCCCTTAAGGACTCTCTTATATTTTCATCCACAGACTATTTATGAGGGTTTGTTTTTTGCGCGACCAGTTGTCCTTTGTAATGACATCACTCATTTTACCATAAAATGTATGGCGCAACCAAAAAAATACTATTTGTGTGGGGAAATTGATAAGAAAACCGCAATTTTGCAAATTTTGGAAGGTTTCGTTTTCATGCTGTACACTTTATGGTAAAATAGACCTGTTTTCTTTATTCTGTGGGTCAATACGATTAAAATGATACACATGATTACATACTTTTCTATTATTATACAGCTTTAAAAAATTTGCAAACTTTTTAACCAAATGAGTGCATTTAAAATCCCTCTATTTTGCTGACCTATAACTTTCTGCAGTGCTGGACACTCAAATTGGCCCCTGTCCCCATTGGGAGTCACAATCTAAACCTATCAGTATGTTTTGAAGTGTGGGAGGAAACCGGTGTACCCAGAGGAAACCCACACAAACACAGAGAGTACATACAAACTCTACAGATGTTGTCCTTGGTGGGATTTGAACCCAGGATCTTAGTATAACACAATGAACGGGATCAGACTGTGATCCTATAGATTCCTATCACTGTGTTATACTAGGTTGTGCAGTGCACAGTGGAGCCCTACGAATATAGGGAGACAGCTATATTTATCTAAAAGTAGGAATACAGGATGCTTTGTCTAATTTGTCAGAGCTCTATCTTGACATCTTTTCCTCCTCTCCAGTAATGATGGGGCTTTTCTTTGTTTTGTCCAGTACTGCATGGATAGGTTTGTTAATACGGCATTACAGGCAAGGTTTTCTTTCTTTTTTTTTTTTTTTTTTAATGTTTTAAACCTTAACTGCACTGTTTATTGTTTTAATGACTTTCTCAATAAAATTAGTATTAAAATTTAAAAGTAGCATATCAGATTACAAAGCATTTCTTTTTGGACTTGCTTATCCACAGAGGTGGGTAATATATTATGAAGTTTTGGTAGCTATAGTTTGCAAGTATTTTAGTGTACATGTTACTAAAACAATATCAAATTAACAGCCTGAAAAAACACAAAAGATTTGCAGACTCTCCATGCCAAGTAAATAAGTGTTTTCCCCAACTATTTAGTACACTGAGACAAGCATTCAGTGGCATGGAGCCAACATAATAATTGTTTTGCCACAGCAGCTACAATTTGTTAAAAAGGACAAGTAAATAAATGAAATAAATGGTTAATAAAACTAGGTAAGCAGTGTATTATGGGTACAGATCATTTTTATAAATATATATAATCTCTCCAAAGCCTCACTAAAATAAGGTCAGCAACATAAATTGTAAAATAGCTCTTAAAGGAAATCTGTCATCAGAACCACCCGCACTAAACCTGTTACACAGGCTTGTAGTGCGGGTGATCCTGATTAAAACGCTTTTTACCTCATTAAAAACTGTGCAGCGGTTCGCCAGATATCTTCATTTTTAGTTATATGGTATTCCCAGGCTTGGGACTCAGTGGGAGGTCCGCAGCATCAGAACGGACTCGCTTACGTCATTTTCGCCAGGCGGAATGGCTGCCCGGCTCATGAATATTCATGGCTGCCTCATCGCAGTCTTCCTCCTGGTGTAGCTCACATGGGTAGCGCCTCGCATGCGCCACGTGCCGTACACCCGGAAGCAGCGTTCTCCTGCATAGATAGATATGCAGGAGAATGCCGCTTCCGGGTGTACGGCGCTACCCACGTGACCTACACCAGGAGTAAGACTGCGATGAGGCAGCCATAAATATTCATGAGCCGGGCAGCCGCTCCGCCTGGCGAAAATGACGTAAGCGAGTCCGTGCCGATGCTGCAGACCTCCCACTGAGTCCCAAGCCTGGGAATACCATATAGATAAAAATGAAGATATCTGGCGAACCGCTGCACAGTTTTTAATGAGGTAAGAAGCGTTTTAATCAGGATCACCCGCACTACAAGCCTGTGTAACAGGTTTAGTGCGGGTGGTTCTGATGACAGATTTCCTTTAAATAATTGTAGGCAAAGATTCGAAATACAAACAAGCAGGACAATACAATAAAGGGAGGGGGTAGAGCCAGCAGCAGAGAGAGGGGGGAATTTTACCAGCTCAGTTTGTGGATAGTTGAGAAAGAATACTTGAAGGACAGCTTACACAGGCTGTAATAAAGAGAGGAGAGAGCAGCTACAAGGCATGTTGCATATGAGAATCACACAGGTTGTGAAGAATTGTAGAGAGAAAAAAAGAGATCAGACAGCAAACTGTAAAAGCTGTAGAAGAAAAAATAAACAAACTTTGCCCCCCCAATGGTACCTAGAAGTGACATGCCCATTCATCCTAGAAGATAAGTCATGCTAATGGTAGAGCTAATGAACATTCCAATGAGATTAGTATATACACTGATGACTTTGCAACAATGTGACTATTTTCTCCGGTACATGTGTCATGAAAAACAATCTCAGAGTGATCCTGAACATAACTTCCCAACCACAACTGAAATTCTTTAATAATTTCACTTTTTATGACCTGAACATGAAGACTGAATTATTCTGACAAGGTACAGGGGGGGGGGGGGGGAGATTTATCTAAACCAGTGTAGAGGAAACGTTGCCATTAAAAATGAAAGAAGCGATCTGACTGGTTGGTATGGACAACGTTACCTTTGCACAGGTTTTGATAAATATCCTCCAGTGTGTTTAAAAAGTGATCTTACTACATCAGTGTTTCTCGGTGAGGCACCCCCCTAATTGTTGGGTTTGTTGTTTGGAAAAGAGGGGCAGTCAGGTTTTACAGAAATTTTTAAAAACTGCACAGCACTTTCTATGGTTGCAGCTTTTCCTGGTTATTACTGACTTATTTTGGTCAGTAAAGAGTGCAGGAAAGAAATGACTTTCACCACTGGAAAGCAAAGTCATTGCCTTGGTCTGTCTGCTGATGCCCCAGTAGATAAAGATTGAGAAGCCCTATTCTACACCTCCTGTCTAGTATTAATGTATTCAAGAAGATGCCAAATACTGCACTTGAATAAGGCAGAATTAACATTGATTAAGATTTGTCATTACTCTTGCCCTCTCCAAAGAATCACTAACATCGATGATATGGTAAGCATTTTAAACATACCTATATGATATGGTAAGCATATTGAACATACCTATGTTGCCAATGTAAGTGGAAGCATAACAGTGAAAATGGGAGGGTATACAACTGAGAACCAGGAACCTTGAATAATAACCATATGACATGTAACAGGTTATAACCTTGCTTCCTCAGTTATGCTCCCACCTAATTTGGCAACACACAGTAAGTATGTTTAATGAGTGTGAGCTAAAAGTGCTGAGAGATTCTTTTTAAAGCATGCCTCTTTTAAAAGATCTATAAAAAAATAAAAAATAAACCTGCATCATTTTATTAGATTAACCACATAATGAGAAGTTGTATCCAGCTCACCCATATCCTTGCTCTTCAGCATGGCACAAAACAGTCACTGCTTTAACCGTACAGAGTGGTGACAAGGCTATTTTGTGCAGTTATAGAGCTCCTGAGAGTTCCCAACATAATGCATGGTTATCTCTCATCATCTCTATTTGTGGGGGGGGGGGGGTGAGACTTGAGCTTGGTTGTTTGCCAGCAGAACTCACACAGGAACTTCCTTTCTCTTACTTGTCTGACCAATCAAAGAACAGAATCTTTGCTATGCCATGCCATAACATAGCATTATGAATAGAGTGTTTTGGGAATCATCCAAACCTCCAAGTTTATCCGCTGGCTAACCAGGGAACCAAGGCCACCTTCCCCAATTCCAAGGCCAACGACCACCACTTTCAACTGTATGCACACATACTCAGTTGAAAGCTGTTGGTGTAGGCCGCAGGCAGCTTCATTCTATGGCCTAGACCGGAAGCAGGATCTGACCTTTGCCCTAATGCAGGTGGTGACAACATAATCATCACTGAACAGCAAGCAGTGAAGAAATGATCCAGTGCTCTTGTGAAAAGGAATACTTCTTTATTGAAGTAACATCAAACAGTGTTAGAAAAACAAGACCTCTGAATGCCTTTCAGGCGCATGCGCCCTTTTAACACTAATCACTGCCTGCACCAGAGTGAAGCAGGAAGGAGGCAGCACGGTTTCTGCTCTTGTGAGAGAGGAAGTATGTATGATTTTTTTAAATTTTTTTTGCTGGTGAGGAGGGGCCTAACTACCTGAATACTGGTGTACATTTCTGGATAATGAGGGACTATCTGCATAATAGGGGAACTACCGATCTACGGACATACCTACCTTATGAGGGACCTACTTACTTACCCACTTTTACTGTGTGGGGCACCAAGAAAACATTATTACCATTTGGGAGACTATGGATGGGAAGATTGTATAAAGGTGGGATGCCTGTTGGAAACGGAGAGAGACTAATATGTGTTTTCTTTCAGATTCTACAGAAAAGAGTTATAACTAGAAATCGTCATCATGGAAGTTTGGAGAAAAAAAGGAAAGAGAACAATTCCGTAAAGATGTCACCTATGACTCACTGCTGGTATCTACTGCTATATGGTCATTATATAGGGGAATATTGATATGTATATAAAGTGTTTTATTTATTAACAGTATGGCAGTATTATTCTGTCACTATGTGGTGGTGATGGTATCTACTGCTATATGGACTATTTGGTGGTGGAGCATGGGATTCTAGTAACGTCCCTTTACAGTACACTACCATATATGACATGTGGAGGAAGAAGAGGGTTACTGGTGAAGTGAGTTTTGAAAGTGCTATCTGAGCAGTAAGGAAAGAAAAATCAGCAGCACAGTAAGAAAAGGGTTACACTAAGCATTGAAATGCTGCTAATAATGATGATGTCAAATTTTCAGACTAACTTGAGGGGAACACTACATTTAGGCAGCACTATACATTTACAGTGATCCTAACACTGGTGTTTACAAATGGGGCAGTTATCCAGAACTTTATGGGTTATCAAAGATAATAGGGACACCTGGAAGAGGCAGACAGACTCACAGATTGCAGGTACACAGCCAATGCTCTCTCCCTCTCTCTCCTGCACATAGCAGTAGCTAAACCCCATCTCTATTTCATGTGTTCCTTCTTGGTCTCTCTCGGAATACCCGTAAGAGGCAAGGAACAGCAGCTTGCAGGGAAGTGAAACAATAAGTGGCCATGACTGTAAGAATTTTTTCTAGGGTAAGGAGTCATTTTTGGTAAATAAAGTGATTTACAAATATGTGGGGGGGGGGGGGGGGGGGGGATTACATAGGCTATTAAATTTAGAGATGGTGTTTGAAACAAAAGTGACCATTCAAGCTGTCCGAAGTTTTTAGAGAAATATCCATTTTAATCTTTTCTTCTATTGTATGCTTTGCTTTTATAACTTGTTTGAAATGCGTAGAAAAGGACGCGTCAGGCTGTAAATAAAGCAGCATCAATGCCCCACAGTTGCTATGGTTTTCAAAGAAGCCAGAATATATGGCACAGAAAAATTGTATCTACTGAAATCCTTAGCTGTTTCCTTGACTAATAAAATGAGGTGTCTGTGCAAAGCAAAATATAGATATCTACTCGAACATTTTAGTTATGTCGATTTGCAAATTGGTTTGGTATCAAGAGGTATTGATAAACATATTTTCCCTGTTTAAGAGTCTCTTTTGCTGTATCTGACAAGGTAATAATTTTAGTAGAGGCTGAATGCTCATAAAAGTCAGGGCTCTAGCTTGACCAATCAAGGACACTTAGAGTTGTTCCTAAGTCACTCCTGTGTTGTTTTGGCTGTGTTGTTAGGTTCATTGTCTTCCAGCTTTTTTTGCAAGCTCCAGGTGGGCTTTCATTTGTCTTTTACTGAGAAGATGCTTCTTTCTGGTCACCCTGCTATAAAGCCACAATTGTGGAGTGCCGCAATAATGGTTGACCTTCAGGAAGTTTTTCTCAGCTGCACACAGGATCTTTGGCGCTCAGTCAGAGTGATCATTGGTTGATTGGTGGTCAGTTCTAAGAAAACTCTGGGTTGTTCCAAACTTCTCCCCTGAATTCTGAATTATAAAGGCCACGGTGCTCTTGGGAACATTCGGTGCAGCAGAATTTTTTTCTACCTGTCTATCTGTGCCTCCCCTTATTTCGGTCTCTGAGCTCTACTAGCAGTTCTTTTCACCTCATGGCTTGGTTTTTGCTCTTATATACATTGTGAGCTGTAAGACCTTATATAAACAGGAATATGTCTTTCCAAATGTCCAATCAGCTGAATTTACCACAGGTGACTCCAATCAAAAATCTCAAAGATGATCAACAGAAATGGGAGGAGCCAGAGCTAAAGTGTCATAGCAAAGAAACTGAATGCTGTAGGTTTTCACAAATTTGAAAAAAATGATCTGTTTTTACATGCTCATTAAAAGGTATTGAGTGCAGAATCATGAAAGGGGGCTTTATTTTTCATTTTATTTTAGCACAAGGCCTCAAGAGACAACAAAATATAAAAAAAATATGAAAGGGCCTAAAAACTTTCCATATGCTTTGCATATGTGCATTATCTTTCTAGACCCTTTCATGACCCGGGGGTGTATCTAATTTTTCCTCAAGTTGGAGAAGATACCTCTACCTCTTTATTTTTTGGCAGGCAAAATTGTCTAAAACAGAATAAAATACACAGTCCCAAAAAAAGAGGCCTTGAGAAAAAGCACATGAATCCAAAACAGCCATAGGTTGTGGTAACCATGCGTCTTTGCAAACAGCATCTTATTTGCAAATAAAGCAGTGGAATTTAGTGCTACTGTGTTTATTCTTTGAATTATATAATTATATGGACTTTCTATTAATCAGCTGAACATCTCTAAAAAAAAACAGTGCTATTGGAGTTTGGGTTTTGTTGCACTGAAAAATATATTTCAAAGTGTCAGCCATACAAAATAATGCTGGTGTTCAGTGCTATTGATTTCATATGCAAAGAATACAATACACCTTTTACATTCTCTATTAGGGTACATTTACACGTTCAGGATCTGTTACAGATTTAAAGGAGATATCCAGTGCTTAAAAACCCCGGCAGTCCGCGTGAAGGGGGCGTGTTGACCACCACATGAAGCGGCGCTGACACGCCCTCTCAATACAACTCTATGGCGGAGCGGAGCGCTGCCTTCAGCAATTTCCGGCTCTTCCATAGAGATGTATTGAGAAGGGGTGTCAGCTGCCGCTTCGTGCGGTGGTCGACACCCACTATCTGGACAGCGTGCCGAAGCCCCATACAGGACATTACGGGGGGCCCCAGTGGTCGGACCCCCCCCGCGATCTGAAACTTATCCCCTATCCCAAGGATATTTTTCAGCACTGGACTACCCTATTTAAAGCTGCAGTATCAATGTAAATGTTTGTACACATCATAAAATCGGCAGCAGATCCTGTAAGTGTGAATGATCCTTTAAGGACAGTTTATTCAATAATATTTACCCTAACATGAATTTCCCCTTATATTCTACTTGGTGCCTTCTCTAGCTGACCCTGTAATATCAGCCTCTACTCTCTCTTGCTCATTACATTACTTACCTGTTTCTTCCATAAATAAAAATCTGTTTTGTTCATCTTTAAAGTACTCCATAGTGCTGCACCTTTATGCATCTTCACAAACCTATCCATCTCCCAACTCATGTGGGCTACTTGCTAAGTCAATGACCTACAACTTTCAGTCTCCCTTATAGTCTCTTTCTGCTATCTGCAAGATTTCTCCCATACTCACTCCATTCTGTGGAACCATTAGTGCATCAGAATCTCGTTGAATTCAACAGGACTCTGCTGCAGAGGAATCTCCCTCCAGAATTCCAATGTGGAATTCCACATGGAAATTCGGAGGTGTGAACATAGCCTTAGACTTGCCACTTACATTCTGAGGTTAAAGAATGTTTTGAAAACTTCCTCCTTCAAGAAGCATTATGTCACATCACTGTTTATGCAATAAACTTGCATACAGAAGCGAAGGTATACCAAGCCCCAATTAATACCATGAACACTAGAAACAGTTTTCATCACATGAGTATAACAGGATCTCTGACAAGCTCTGGATTGTTATAACAACAATTAGTAAGTTCTTAACTTTTTCCATATATGAATTTATATTTTACAGGGCCAGAATTCCCCTTTAATCCATTTCTACACAATAATGTAATTTTACTTACTTGATCTCTAAAGTAATCCGCATATTGGTAGGAGTGTACTTATTCACTGGTATGGCATAGAAATAAGTACCAGATCTAAAAATTAAAGTCATACATAAATTATTAGTGGTTATTAATACTACAGAAGAATTTTTAGTAGTTTGGTAAAAATTCCCTTAAAGGGGTTCTCCACGTAATATCATTTTATTTTGCCCTAGCATTGATTAGGAATAATTTTTTTTATTGTTCTTTATTATTATTTTTAAACCAATCCTTACAACACCTGCTGACCTGAGCACTGATCCATGTTGTATTGAAGTGACACTTAAACGGGTACGCCAGTGGAAAACTTTTTTTTTTTTTTTTTTAATCAACTGGTGCCAGAAAGTTATACAGATTTGTAAATTAAAAATCTTAATTCTTCCAGTACTTATTAACTACTGAATACTAAAGAGGAAATTATTTTCTTTTTGGAACACAGTGCTCTCTGCTTAATAACAAGCACTGTGCTCTCTGCTGACATCTCTGTCCATTTTAGGAACTGACCAGAGCAGCATATGTTTGCTATGGGGATTTTCTCCTACTCTGGACAGTTCTTAAAATGGACAGAGATGTCAGCAGAGAGCACTGTGCTTGTGATATCAGCAGAGAGCTATGTGTTCCAAAAAGAAAATAATTTCTTCTGTAGTATTCAGCAGCTAATAAGTACTGTAAGGATTAAGATTTTTTTAACAGAAGTGATTTACAAATCTGTTTAACTTTCTGGCACCATTTGATTAAAAAAAAAAAGTTTTCCACCGGAGTACCCCTTTAAGGTTCATACATGCTCCAATTCCACTCTACTGGAATCTACTCATCTGTTGTACAGAGAGTAAAAAATAGGGGCCCTGTATGGAAAGCTCATATTCTTTAAAAAGAGGCTTAATAAAATAAACAAAAACAAAAAAAACAAGGCCAGAAAAACTGCTTTAACATGAACGAAAATAAAAAGATTTAGGAAGATCTTATGTAGTTATAGTCATACAAGCCCGTAGACAGAGCTGTAACTATAGGGTCCCCAAGGCACCTGTGCCCCACAAGAAAACAGCAGTATTATAAATGGCACACAGTAGACATGGGGCCCACTCACAGATTTTGCATTGGGGCCCTGTCACAGATTTTGCATTGGGGCCCTGAAGCTACAAGCTACGCTTCTGCCTATAGACAATAGGTTGTTGAAGACAGCAGGTTCTTCTGATAATTATTTCATGTCCATAGTAACCTGTTGGATACTATAGACCATTAGTACATCGGTCATATTTTCTGTGCCCTGCATATTGGACTCCATGAATATATAATGTTAGGTATCCATGTATCTACAACAGTTGTAAGCATTCTTAATCTGCCTATATCTTCATAGATAATACTGCCTACTATGGCAATTCATTCTCTTTACTACTGTCAAATAGGTATACTCCCAGATTCCAATTCCTAGAATGACATAGTGGTGTTGTATATAGGAAAGGCCAGAATAACGTTCACTCTATATTAAATGCATTAATATTCTAAACTGGAGAATATCTTACCCACACTGTAAGCTTTTTCTACAAAAGTGATGGTCTAACACTTGCTGACTCTCCACAATCTGCATTGATCTGATTGATGTGTCAATCCCTAAAAAGACATAAAAATCTTATGAGAATTAAACAGAATTTTATAAGTTTATGCAAAATTATAAAAAATTTTTTTTTTTTAACTCTTGGGCCTCCTATTTCTCTTGATCCTCTCTGAGATGTTTCTACACCTTGATTGGAGTCACATGTGGTAAATTCAGGTGACTGGACATGTTTTGGAAATACATACTCCTATCTACCGTATTTATTGGCATATAACATGCATTTTTGAAACAAAAATTTTGAGCTTAAAGTCTATCTGCGTGTTATACGCCAATAAACTTTTTCTGGCCCAGAAGAAGCTACTGCTGTTCAATAAAGCAGCCGCTTTAAATCATGTAACTGCAGCGGCTTCTGTGGGGCCAGAGTCCCGCCGCCCGATTCCCTCCTCATCCCCAACTTTCATATCTATCTCTCCAGGGATAATTGAAATTGACTTTAAATCATTGAACCACAGTGGCTTCTGTGGGGCCAGAAAGAGTTTATCGGGGTATACAGGCACCTACACGCACCCTCATTTTAACAAGGATATTTGGGTAAAAACTTTTTAGGGTGCGTGTTATAGGCTGGTGCATTGTATACACTGATAAATCTCACAGCTGAATGCATATCAGAGCAAAAACTAAGTCATGAGATGGAAAGAACTGACTGTAGAGTTTAGAGACAGGATTATATGGAGGCACAGATCTGAAGAAGGGTAAAAAAGATATCTGCTGCACTTAAAGTTCCAAAGAATACAGTAGCTCTGTGGAATGTCCTTTAGTGGCCCAGCCATAGCCATGACTTAACCCCAAACATACATCTCTGGAGAGACCTTCCACCAACAGTAACCATCCAACCTGACAGAGCTTGAAAGGATCTGCACTGAAGAATGGCAGAAAATACTATATCCAGTTGTGCAAAACGTGTGTATACAGAGCTGTGTGTACATATAATGTATAATCAGCAGTGCTGTGTGTACAATTTACATTCTGCAGAGCAACATGCATTACATAGCAATATTTCTCATGAGCGTAATACAAGTGCACTTCTATGTCAGTTTTACTGTTGCAAGTCCTGGCCTGACAGAACTGAAAGTATCATAGGGACCTAGCATGAGGATCAATAATGCTATCAGTCAGAAGGGGGCCTTAGCTGTAATACAGACTCAATGCCTTCATATTACATGTGTATAAAACATGTCTTTCTTGAATGGCTAAATGTAATGAGGCAAATATATGCACTATTGCTGCTTGTTTCACTGTTCAGAAGATGAGGACAATAAGCTGAACAGGAGTTGACTGTTAGCCCCCTTTTCAACCCTGGACCACCAAAGTTAGTGACATTGGCCTTGGACCTTAGCCTACCAGGGGAGTTTAACTAGGATGGTATTTTGTTGTCCTATTAAGTTATCTAAACCAGAGCTGCGGCTTATTGGTTTCATATGTATATCTGAAAAATTGGGGCAAGATGGTTAAATGTCATAAAATATTATAAATCCCCTGCTTTTTCATCGCTGCCACCCTGGTGCTCCCCACTCTGATTACTGTTCATCAGTGATGATGTGCCCACCAACGTGGTAGCCATTCACTGGCCTTAGTACACAACTGACCCCAACGATTAGCTCCGGTGGTCATATGGGTGGTTGGGCACATCATGGCTGTAGCACAAAGAACAAAATTGTCCGGGAGCACTGACAATGGAAAGGCAGGTGATTAACCCGGTTAGTCGTTTGTTATGCTATATCATGGCTTTTACCCCCATCCACTACTTTACTGCCTGACCATGTTCTGTTTATTATTGAAAAAACCCTTGAACTTGTTCTCCCATGAGACTGCTTTAAGAAATAATGATCTGTTATAGATGGTTTAAGGAAATATGCATACAGAATCATATGCATACGTATATATGCTGACCATATGAGTCAGTAAAAAAGAAAACGTATATTTTTATAAGGAGTCATACAGATAAAGGTTTTAATACAGTTCTCCTAATACAAGCATTGTTTGCTTAAGCACAAGATTGTCCAGTGAGGTAGTGCCCTCTGCTGCTATTTGATGAAATGTACATTTTAGAATGCACTTTTTGGGTAAGTCTTGAAATTTCATCCAGAAGTCCAATAGTAGAATTTATAGATATAACTGTACGTCAAACAGTTTTAGCTCAACTTTCCTGATGTACATTTAGTTTGATCAAAAGTCAATGCTATTAAAAGAGTTGGAGTGAAAAATAGCTTCCAGAAAATATGTTGTCATAGTCATAAATTATTGCATTTATTAAATCCTTGGTGATTAAGATATGTACACTCTCCATAGACCCTTTTGTTTGCCCCTCTCCGCCCCCCCCCACCACCCCCCCCACCACTGTCTACATCCCGGTTACCTTGAAAAATAATTCATCAGCTGTTAACGACCCCTTAACGACCACGAGCGTATATATTTACGTTCGTGGCCGACTCCCGTTATGTGAAGCGCACTTAGGAGCTCAGCGCGCTTGTTACCTGGCGGGTCCCGGTTGCTATCAACCAGGACCCACGGCTAATACCGGACATCGCCGATCGGGCTGATGTCCGGTATTAACCCTTTAGACACATTGATCAGTGTATTAAATCAGTGTAATGCATGTTATAGTACCCTATAACATTGCAAAAAAAAGTGTAAAAAAAGAGTTAATAAATGTGATTTAACCCCTTCCCTAATAAAAGTTTGAATCACCCCCCTTTTCCCATTTAAAAAAAACATGTAAATAAAAATAAATATAAACATATGTAGTATCGCCGCCTGCGTAAATGTCTGAAGTATGAAAATATATTGTTAATTAAACCACACGGTAAATGGCGTGTCTGTAAATAAATTCCAAAGTCTAAAATTGCGTATTTTTGGTAACTTTTTATACCATAAAAAAATGAATAAAAAGAGATAAAAAAGTCAGATCAAAGCAAAAATGCTTCCAATAAAATTTTAAGTTCATGGCGCAAAACAAGAGCCCTCATACATCCCCGTATGTGGAAAAATAAAAAAGTTATAGGGGTCAGAATAGGACATTTTTAAAAGTATTAATTTTAGTGCATGTAGTTATGATTTTTACCAGAAGTATGACAAAATCAAACCTATATAAGTAGGGTATCATTTTAATCGTTTGGACCTACAGAATAAAGATAAGGTGTCATTTTTACCAAAAAATGCACTGCGTAGAAACAGAAGCCCCCAAATAAAAAGAATTGTGTTTTTTTTTTGTCACACAAATTTTTTTTTGCCGCTTACGCCATAGATTGGCTGGTAAAATGATTGATGTCATTACAAAGTAAAATTGGTGGCGCAAAAAAAAGAGCCCTCATATGGGTCTGTAGGTGCAAAATTTAAAGTGTTATGATTTTTAGAAGGTGATGACGAAAGAATGAAAGTGCAAAAACGGAAAAACCCTGTGTCCTTAAGGGGTTAAATGGGCACTCATATTAAAACAAAGGTTTGCTATTGCACTCCTTATGGTAAATAAAATCTTTCTAATGTACTTTATTTTATTTTTTTAAATTAAGTTTTCTATGTTTTATGTGTGTTTAAAAAAAGCTGCCACTAGGTGTCTCCCTACTTGTCCAGAGCACATTTCCCCCCATCTCTTGCACAGACTTTGGACTCCTTCAGAAAATGCAGTCTGGAGTGCTGAGGGGGGTATTTGCAGCCTTAGCCAATCATAGCTCATCCCATACTGAACTGCTATGGGCTGTGTGTAGCAGAGTGAGGGAGGAAGTTCTCCCCTGTATGGCTTCAGATGATGTCACGCCTGCCGGGTAACGCCCTTTCCCAGTCTGTGAATCTGACTGAGACTGAGCAGAAAATACAGACCAACATTAAAGCAGAAAACTAAAAAAATTATAAAAATAAAGGCAGGGGGTGGTTTATCATGATGAGGGCAGTGAACTGGGAGGATTATAACATTTAACAAGACCATGAGAAATACTCTTTAATATTGCTTCTGTCCAAGTCTCCATCAACATGTCAACTGCACTAAAGAATGAAAGTTACAGCCAGTCTGCCCTAGTAAATAGTAACATGGCATCTGCCTCTTTTCACTCCTTTTCTGGACCTGGACTCCTGGATTGCATTACACTTTCTGTTAATAGGAAAGAGAAGCCAAAATTGTAGGGCAGAGAGGCAAGTTAAGTGACCACTTAATGTGTGAGGTACAATACATAGACTTTAGCAAAACTACATTTAAAGGGGTATTCCAGGCAAAAACATCTTATCCCCTATCCAAAGGATAGGGGATAAGATGTCTAATTGTGGGGGGGGGGGATGTCTAATTGTGGGAGGGGGGGGGGGCCCGCTGCTGGGACCCCGCAATCTCCCAGAAGCACCCGAATTCTATGCGGGGCTGCGTCTCCAGTTTCGGAAACCATTCATGTCTATGGGAGGGGGCGTGATGGCCGCCACGCCCCTTCCCATTGACATGAATGGAGGGGGCGTGGCGTGACGTCAGGTCCCCATTCCCAGAAACCCGAAGATTTCCGAAACTGGAGACGTAGCCCCACATAGAGTGCGGGTGCTGCAGGGAGATCATGGGGGGTCCCAGCATCGGGCCCCCCCCCCCCGCGATCAGACATCTTATCCCCTATCCTTTGGAAATCACTTAAGATGTTTTTGCCCGGAATACCCCTTTAATAATGTCAACCTTTATTCTGAAAGACTCTTTTTGGGGACATAACTCAAGTTTTGTAAAATCCAAGCTTTTAGCAGAGAAAAGGGTAGTCCATCAAGCATAGGAATAAAGGAAATAACTTACAGTCACTTGAAAATCCTGGTTTTTCGTGCCATCCCCTACTGGCTGCAATGTTGCTAAGATTTCCTACAAAAAAATTATTCATGTTGTCAATGATTAGGCTATGATGTGTGTAGATATATATATATATATATATATATATACATTTACAAATAAATAAGCAAGACAATCTAATTGAAAAACTATTATTTTAAGAAAATTCCATGTAACTGTGGTCCACAGTATTCTGTTAGAATGATGGTATACCTGTATTGAAGGGCTCTGGATGTGTTGAAGGGTTCTGTAAAAGACTTTTAGTATGTCCCCATTAAAGCGTTACTGTCATTAGTTATAAAATCTCCCAAAATGCTCAAGCTGAAAGTAGTATTAAATAAAAGTAATTGTTAAGTAGAAAAGTTGTGGAACCTGTCAGCTGCAAGTCCCTTTTCAGACTTCTGACACTTTTAGATAGCTGTTAGGGCCTAGAGAAGCATGGTACCTTTCATATATCTGTCTGTGCTTCCATAACATAAAAAATGCTTTTTTTCTCTGATTCGTGGTGGATCAATGTAGCATAACACAGTTCCACTGAAAAGCCACAGGTTTGAGTTTATCATCATTTCAGTACACTTCCAGACTGTTCTGCAACTATGAAGCTTATTGTGTCACCTTGTGTGTTTGAAACTATTAAGTTTTATGTACTATCTTATAGAAAAGAAATAACTACTGTTGTTCACTACATTCCATCACCATTTTTAAAAGTAACCCTGTAAACACCATTTACCTTTAGACTGCATTTGCAGAATGAGGGTACGTTCACATGTTCAGGATCTGCTGCATATTTTTGTTGCTGATTTTTCTACACATACAGGATCCTGCGCAGATTTGATGCACAGGATTTGTAACTACATTGAAATCTGCAGCAGAAAATCCTGTGCATCAAATCCTGCGCATCAAATCTGCTTACGTGTGAACGTACCCTTAAGTAGTATTCCACAAAGCCTATAATGAGTAGGCATAGCCAAATTGTCATCTCCAGGTTTTATGGAGCTGTATGAGGCAATAGCAGAAATCACTTACCGTATATACTCGAGTATAAGCCGATCCGAATATAAGCCGAGGCCCCTAATTTCACCATAAAAACCCAGGAAAAGTTATTGACTCGACTAAAAGCCTAGGGTGGGAAATACGTCATCCCCCCCCCCCCCTGTCATCATCCCCCCCCCGTCATCATCCAGACCCCCGTCATCATCCCCCCCCCCCCTTCATCATCACCGCCTGTCAATCCCTTCATCAGTGGTCTTCAACCTGCGGACCTCCAGATGTTGCAAAACTACAACTCCCAGCATGCCCGGACAGCCATCGGCTGTCCGGGCATGCTGGAAGTTGTAGTTTTGAAACCTCTGGAGGTCCGCAGGTTGAAGACCACTGCGGTCTTCGTCATCATTCAGACCCCCCCTTTAGTTTTCTACTCACCTCCCCTCGTTGGGAAGGAAGGGTGAGCTGGTCCGGGCCATCTATGCTGCAGGGACCGTCCGGTGGGGAGGGTTAGTCATTCCGGGCTGTCCATTTTCACCGGGAGGCCCTCTTCTTTGCGCTCCGGGCCCAGCCCCGGACTATTGACGTTGCCTTGAAGACGACGTTCATCCGCGTCCCTGTGCGTCTTCGTCAAGGCAACGTCACTAGTCTGGGGCCAGGTCCGGAGCGCGGAGAAGAGGGCCCCCCGGGTGAAAATGGACAGCCCGGAACGACTAACCCTCCCCACCAGACGGTCCCTGCAGCGTAGATGGCCTGGACCAGCTCACCCTTCCTTCCCACCGAGGGGAGGTGAGTAGAAAACTAAAGGGGGTGTCTGAATGATGACGAAGGCCGCAGTGGTCTTCAACCTGTGGACCTCCAGAGGTTTCAAAACTACAACTCCCAGCATGCCCGGACAGCCGATGGCTGTCTGGGCATGCTGGGAGTTGTAGTTTTGCAACATCTGGAGGTCCGCAGGTTGAAGACCACTGAGAAGGGATTTACAGGCGGAGAGTTCACTCGAGTATAAGCCGAGGGGGGCGTTTTCAGCACGAAAAATCGTGCTGAAGAACTCGGCTTATACTCGAGTATATACGGTAATTTTGATCCCAACTGAAAAGTTGTTACATGCTGCATGAACAGTCTAATTTAATATGTATCTATGTGGCAAACCCTTTAAATTGTATTGCTATGATTTTCTCCATATTTAGTATTTTCATGACAAGTTTGTTTTATTTTGTATTGTAAGATATTTTTGAGTCACATACCTAATGCAAAACTAGTCATTTGCTGTAGTGTATTTTTGGGAAGTGTTTCCTCATAACAGAGCATACCTACTTTTTAATAAATATGGCTTTTTCTCAAAACTATTTCTCAGCTTGCTTTCCTGGATTGAACAGCAGTATTCTTGATCACAGGGCAAGATATCACAGAAGTTAATTTCCTGTCCTCCCGCTGGTGAATGTTGGGTAGTTGTAGACATAGATAGAGTTGCAGCTGTTAAATAAAGACATGTATGGTATGTGATTATCGACAAATATTTGTTTAACTACATGAGGCTATGGGCACAGCAAAAAATAATATTGACCTGACGTAGGTGAAAAAGAGCCTAATTTTGACCTTCATAGTGATGTGCCAGCATACATTTTACTTTTTTTTTTTCTTACTGTACCGGAACTGTATTATTTTATATCAGAGAATTAGAATCTAAAATTCAAATGGAAGTGGTTGGTATTCACAGAAACGTACCCATGGTAGTGTAAACTGGCATTAATGAGGTTGCGATGTCTGTAAAATTATTCCTGTAATTGACAAGAAAGTAGAGAAACATAATTACTTTATTAATACAGTTTACACAGAAAGAACAAAATATACATTAAACAATTACTCTTTTTCTAATTTCTAAGTATTTTATTTTGAAAGAATGAACATAAAAGTATAGGTTTCTGCAGGAAATTCTGAATATGAATATAAAAGGGTGGCCATACCATATGTGCAACCTGTACAGTTAAACCTGAAGCCACTAGGTGGGGGACCCACAGCACATTAGAAACAGCTTCCTAGCGTCTATTAGATTGTATGTAGGTGACTGAGCTAAATCATTTCATGCCTACAATTGCTGGCCGATTGTTAAACAGACATAAGGAGGGGAGTCTAAATGATGCTCTTATTCTGTTGTCTATGTCCCCTGTGACTATAGCTGTAATGTCTGCATCCCCTAATAGGTCATATGGACATCTTATTTTTACAATGGACACAACATGTCAAATGTTTATGGCAGAATACTTACTGTAATGGTGGTTGTTCTCGATCAATGGCTTCCTCTTGGACATAGAGGATATACAACGTGGAAATGGTCAAAGCACTAAAAGACATGGACACACAATTTATGCTCACTGCCCCAGTTAAAGCATTTGTATACTTATATGCATGAGCCAAAGATAAGGTACCTGGATATCAACAAATTTGATATTGAATTTTCCCAATGCTGGCCAACAAACTTTACTTCTTCTATTAAAATCAGCAAAGATTGCTTTTTAAGCAAGTTTACCAATTTCAAAATACAATACTACTGTGTAAAGGGCTGTAAATATTTGTTGCAAGTATATTTAAGGATCTTTCACAAGCAGTTTTGCACTTTTCGTGTTTTAGTATATTTGTCAACAGATCTCTTTCTGTTTTGTTTGCTTTATATACATAACTGTATACCCGTTATAAAAAACAAAACAAAAAAACAATATTGCTGTATCAGACCACAACCTACCTCCCACACACAGCTAGATCCCCTAATTTGAACTACAAAGCCACAACTGCCACCTATGACAATACAATGAGCCACATGTAACCTATTGCACTCCCATGGACCACAGTAACCCTCTAGCAGCCAAAACTGGAAACTCCAGCCACAAGGAAACCTCAGAGGCCCCATTTAGCTGAATTAGAACCAGCCATCAACATAGAATCAAATTCACGTCCGATTTCAAAACAAATCACCCAAAACAAATTTCAGGTGGTTTGTGGATGAGATGCATCTGTCATAAATGTCTGTTATGGTAAAACCCCTTTGTGATGTATGACCTTATTGATAAAGTATTGTGCATTTCTTATTTTCTATTTTCTTTTTTTTACCAAAGTGCCATAACAGAAATCAAAGCGATTACAGTGGTTTGAAAAATCCTTTTGGGACATTGTTGTTTCTTGGTTGGGACCTGCAAATGAAAGAGAGAAAACATTTTTTATTAGTGTAAAGTGACACTGCACTTTTTGTTTATGGTTTCTACATTCAGAAGGTCAGATTCCTGTTTTTGAGGGACATAAGACATCAGGATACTTAGATATTTCTGTTGACATTTACAGCGCCACAATGGTAGAATTCAGCAGTTGACACTTTTTTTTATTAGCAACTATCATAACAATAAATACCATGGATGATTTCTCTGCCTGGTGAGCTTATTATGCAAAAAATCAGGACAAGGGGAAGACTGCACCACCTTTTTAAAGTGTTCTTAGAGATCTATTAGACAGCATGAGCCATGCTGTAAATTTGGCTCCAATCTTACAACACCTATTATAACAATTGAGCGTGATGTGGTGATGGCTGAACCAATGATTGCTGGATCTTTTGTACAGCTCTTCCCTGCAATCAGCTGTTGGCCACACATCCCTATTACACAGGGAGATGTGCGGCGACGACAGATGATATATAAGCAGGTGAAAAACACCCAACCAGCCATTGATCACTAATCACTGGCAATATTACACATGGCGATATCAGCCTGTTCAGGCCCTATATAATGGGGCCCTAAATTAAAGAGTACCTCTCATGATCTTAATAATTTTATAATCCTCGAAGTTCACTGCCCCTATCATGATAAAGCACCCCCTGCCTTTATTTTTTAGTTTTCTGCCTTGATATTGCTCTGTATTTTCTGCTCAGTCTCAGTCAGATTCACAGACTGGGAAGGGGCGTTCCCCAGCAGGCGTGACATCAACTGAAGACATACAGGGGAGAACTCCCCCCCCCTACTTTGCTACACACAGCCCAGAGCAGTTCAGTGTGTGAGATGAGATATGATTAGCTAAGGCTGCACAGTCCCCCCCTCAGCACTCCAGACTGCATTTCCTGATATTGGACTTCTGCCAGGCCAGCAGGAGTGTAAAGTCTGTGCAAGAGATGGGGGGAAATGTGCTCTTGACATGTAGGGAGACATCTAGTGGCAGCTTTTTTAAACACAAATAAAACTTCATTTTATACAAAGTACATTAGAAATATTATTTATTGTAAGCGGCAAGGAGGTAGTAGATCCGTTGAGCCTGTGTGGATGATGGCTTGGGCCGTGTCAGGGAGCAGAGTCTAAGATGCCGCTGGTTTTCACCAGGGCCCGCCACAAAGCGGGATGGACTTGCTGCGGCAGACGGCACCCAGGTCGCTACCCCTGACACGACTCGTCCACACAGGCTGCAGAGGAGAGGACGTGGCATAGGAGGAATATGACAACTCGTGGTCAGGATAGCAGAAGGTCAGGGCAGGCGGCACGGTAGTAAGAACAGGGACGTAGCAAGGGGTCAGAAGTCAGGCTGCACAGGAGCAAGGTCAGGTCATCGAGCAGGTAGGTCAGGAACACGGTAAGGCAAGACAAGACACAATGAACGCTTTCACTAGGGCACTGGGCACACAAAGATCCGGCAAGGAGTTGTGGGAGGAGCCCATACTATAGACAAGGGACAGGTGCAAACAATAATCAAGGGCACACTGGCCTTTTAAATCTCAGAGCTCCGGCACACATGACGAGAGAGTACTGAGGACACAGCAGAAGAAGAAGGTGAGTGACGGCCCGAAGATCACCATGCAAGTGCGTCCAGCAATGCAAATCCTATACCCGCCGGAGTACAGATGGAGAGAGCGCTCATGGCCAGTGTGACCGGACAGAGTGCTCACCGTAACATTTATTTACCATAAGGAGTGCAATAGCAAAAATTTGTTTTAATGAAAGTGCCCGTTAAAGAGTCTAAATCACCAATCTGCATCTAGAGGCATCTAAGGACGTCCTGTAAGTATGGTACTGGTATTATACCAGCATAATGATTTGGTTGTAAAAAAAAGTTTCATTCTGTTTCACTAGGGTTCATTAAAGAGAACCTGTCACTAACTAACCTCATACACATTCACTCATATAAACTTCCCTATCTACTTCTAACACCCCTCCTGCTTTCCAAAAAAAATATTTCTTTTAAAACCATTTCCCCTTGTACCTCATTGCCTTCTCACTGTTGTGTGAGCTTCGTGCAGAAGGATTGGGCGTTCCCAAAAGGCGCTTCCTCATCTGAAGCCCTGCCGGGGATCACTTCTGCCCTCTTATCCAAGTATACAATGAAAACCTTGATCAGAGAAAAGAGTGGTGCTGCTTTTTTTTTTGCAATGAAGATTTGCCGGCCGGCTCAGCTTCATAGGAAGCTGGGACATGAGGCAGGGGCCATGCAGATCAGGCACGCCGCGCTGTGCACTCGCTCATAGGGTTACACTCTGCTCTCCGGCCGCAAGCACTGGCCGTGAGCGCAGAGTCCCTGTGTCCCCGTCTGACGGCGGGGCTGGGATTCGCATCACGGGATGCGCCCACATGTGAATCCAAGCCTGTCACTCACCATGCTCCGATGCTGCCTCCTCCTCTGTGTCTCAGCTCCGGCACGCGCGTCCCCGTCTCCTAGGCCACGCACGCGCCAGAGCTCTGAAACGTAAAGGGCCAGTACACCCATAATTACTGTCACACCTGTCACTACATTATAAAGTTCCTGCTCCTCTCCCACTTCCCTGCCGGATCTTCAGTGCCCCTAGCCTGAGATTAAGCGTACCATATTACCTGTTTGCCTTATCCGTGTATCCAGACCTTCCCGCTACATTATTTGACTTCACACCTTTGCCACCTGCCTTGACCTACTGCTACGTCTGACTACGCTACTGCCTTATCCTTCAGTACCTCGCCTTGCCCAGCTACCTGTATGGTCTGGCCGTGTCGGGGGTAGTGACCTGGGTGTCACCTGAAGACCAGTGGCACCTTAGACTCCGCTAAATGATACGGTCCGAGTCATAAGCCACACAGGTTAGAGGAACCACATCGAGCTCCGTAACACACAGCCGATGCCCAGCCTGCATTTTCAGACTTTGGGCTCCTGCCAGGAGACCAAATTCTGTGGGTGTGAGGAGACCAAATGCAGCCAGAACAGGAAGGGAGACCCCTAATGGCTGGATTTACAAGGCCAAAGAAAACATATAAATCTTTATTTTTTAACAGGATTTGCATTAGGAAGTTTATTTACCGTATTTATCGGGGTATACCACGCACCGGCCTATAACACGCACCCTCATTTTACCAAGGATATTTGGGTAAAAAAAAGTTTTTTACCCAAATATCCATGATAAAATGAGGGTGCGTGTGTGCCCGTGTATACCCGGATATACCCCCAGGAAAGGCAGGGGGAGAAAGGCCGTCGCTGCCCGCTTCTCTCCCCCTGCCTTTCCTGGGGTCTAGAGCGCTGCTGTCGGCCCTTTTCACCCACTGGTTATCGGCGCCGCTGCCCGTTCTGTCCCCCTGACTATCGGTGCCGGCGCCGATAGCCAGGGGGAGAGAAGCGGCGCCGACACGGCGCGGCGCTCTGACGTCATGCGCCGCGCCGTTCAGCGCATAGCAACGACGCCGGGGACGCACGACGGAGGCCTGGAGCAGCGCGGACCCGACTCAGGTAATTATGCCACCGGCGATGGGGGGAGGCAACGGGGCAGCGGCCCCTTCTCTCCCCCTGGCTGTCGGCACCGCTTCTCTCTCCCTGGCTATCGGCGCCGGCACCGATAGTCAGGGGGACAGAACGGGCAGCGGCGCCGATAACCAGGGGGTGAGAAGGGCCGACAGCAGTGCTCTAGACCCCAGGAAAGGCAAGGGGAGAGAAGTGGGCAGCGACGGCCTCTCTCCCCCTGCCTTTCCTGGGGGTGTATCGCCGTATAACACGCACAAAGACTTTAGGCTAAAAATTTTGCGTGTTACATGCCGATAAATACGGTACTTAATGTGAGGAGTAAAATATTAAAAAAATGGTTTTAATAACAGTGCCCATTTAATATAGCTTACATTGTTTATGCCTGTGAGGGGGGAGGGGGGGCTTGCTCTACACCTCAGGTCTAAACTAGGACCTCTGCACTAATTCAGATCACAGCCAGTCCGCTGCTTTGCTATTCTGGTGTGCCATGCTGTTACCTTGTCAATACTTTCCCATACTCCCCTCTTTCTCTGGTCTATGTGTCTAATAAGTGTATGTATTTGCGTTCTTATTTTTGGCTCTATGTATTGATTGTGCATGTGCCCCTTTGTAGTAAGAGCTTACAGATATGTAGCAAGTGTGCATATGTATGTGCGCCTGTATTCTTTGAATGTGCATATGTGTGTGTTTGTTTTTACTTGTAAAATATATGCACAAGAGAATGCCTGTATGTAGTAAGCTTGGGATCTGGGCATATACATGTAGGATTATATGGGGCCACTTTGGGAGCATGCCTTGAGGTTTGCAACACCCAGATGGTTGTAAGGGCTTTCAACAAAACATCCATCAGACCAGCAAACTAACTAAATACATACCCAGACAATACCTCATATAGTGCAATGGTCTGTCTATCCCTCTCATATGTCTGGCAGCCAGGCCTCGCTCACAGGCAGTACAATCGTTCTTATCATCCTACTCTATCCCGTCAGTTATCCATCGGGAAAATATATGTCATACCGACAACAGTATTCACCCAGTCATCCTGTTGTAATGTGGCTTAATTCACACCTGACCAAGTTGTTGGTGGTGCAGGGGCTACCGTACCATCTTGTTGACTACATGGCTTTTAGGCAACTAATGGGGCGTGTCCAGTCCAGGTGGGACATACCTAGTTGCAATACCTAGTAACACCTCCACAGTTGCGACATGCCAGGTCAAGTTCTGACACCAGCCTCTTATCCCCATCCTCCTCCTCATCCAGGTCTTCCTACATGGACATCATGCAGTCCTCCACAGAGCAGAGCGTAGCTTAACCTTCTATTCCTCCCTTCGGTGCAAAGTCCAGCGGTGCCAACCTGTGTTACATGTGCTAAGGTGCCAACCTGTGTTACCTAATGCAGCAGATAGACAGTTTTTGGAGCCAGGGTGATTTTCAGCTCAGGCATGGGCAGACACCTCCCGCATGCTCAGGCTTTGACAAGAGACAAGATTTGTCAGCAAGTACAACAGTGGAATTGGTGATGTTATGCTGCTGATATTCCTTAGGGAGCAAATTGGCTGGCAGCAGAATGGATGTTTTTCTTAAGAAGGAGTTGGATGAGGTGGATGAGAAAGCTGGAAGTTTATAGGGCTAGTGCAGTGTTTTTAAACAAGTTGTTAGTTATCATGGGTTACTGCATGTAGCTGTAACTTTGACATTAACCTAGTTTTAAAATCACTTTAAAACTACTTGTGTACATTTATAGGTGACCTAGCAGTGTTTTACAGGGCTTTAGAGCTCTCAGAGAAAGATATAAACATGTACTGAGAGTCATTGCATTGCCAGTTTGCTTAGAACCTATTGGGGGCAAACCAAACTTTTTTTTTGAAAAGTTCGGTGAGCCTGGGGAACCAAACTTTTCAAAAGTTCACTCAATTCTACTTAAAACCAGGCACATCATGCTTTGTGGACAGGGCAATGCACTTGGTTCTGGCAGTGGCTTCTGTAAGAGTGTGTGTGCATTCATCAGCTCTTATGTAACCTCTGGCTTCTTGTATACTGTATCTAGAACAATGCTAGCTTTGGCATGCATAATGTGCAGTGCTGTCTGTAGAGGCCTAGTAAAATAGCCCTTAGATAGCCGCATATTTCTTTTTTTGAAACCATCTGATGATAGTGTCACACAGAACAATAGTGTGAGATATAGTAGTTTAGTAGTGCCAATTTCTATAAGAGTTAGTCTGTGTATAAGCATTTTTACACAGACTAGCCCTATAAAATATTTAGTGTGCTTAGCTTTATGTAATGTAAAATGTTAGAAAATGAACATATTCATTTTAGACAGTCGATGTGTAGTACATGAACTAAGTCTCTCTCTCTCTCTCTCTATATATATATATATATATATATATTTTTTTTTTTTTTTTTTTACTGTAATTTTTATTAAAGATTTTACATGTGAATAAATCCAGACAGGAATATAACACAAAAAGAACATTACAGAGGCCAAGGCCCCAAATCATTCCACAAGATATGAAGCAGAAACTGGCGGGCAGGCAATCAGATCAAGGCCGTAGGCAGCAATAAAACAAACGCCCAGCAATCAACAACTAGAAAGTAGTCAGGGTAATCGAGCAATCCACCGCCAGGTGACATAACTGAAAAGGCTCGGCAAGCCAAAAACAAGGGCGTGGGTGGAGTGGAGTTAATAGACAGACAACACAAAAGACAGACACAACCGACCACAAAAGGGAGGAGGGAATGGAGGAAAAGGAAGGGAGGGAAAGAAGGAACAAGAAGGGAGAGAGTGGAAAAAGTCAAGGCGGCTATCTATCGGAGAAGCGATCCCAGGGCTCCCAGACCAATAGGAATGAAGGGATGGTGTTATTCAAGGAGGCCGTAAGGAACTCCAACGACCGAATCTCACGGATCCGAGTGAGTAAGTCAGACTCTGAGGGAGGAAGAGGTTTCTTCCAACACCTAGCAATAAGGGTTTTAGCAGCCAACACCATATGCATAAATAGCTTAAAAGGTTTCTTAGCCAGGACAGGGTAAGAAAGCTGAAGTATATAGACCAGCGGGTCTAAAGGAACCAACACTCCCAAAGCCTCACGAACCAGTCTTTGTACCATTGTCCAGTATGACCCTATGAGAGGACACCACCAGAATATATGCTCTACCATACCCAGCCCCACCCCACAACGCCAGCACTGAGGAGGGATAGCAGGGTTCAATCTATTCAACAACTTCAGAGTGTGATACCAACCCATAAGCAGCTTGTACTGGGTTTCTTTATAGGCAGTACAAATATAGGCCTTAGAAGCCCTTTCCCAGATAACCTTCCATTGAGGGAGGGAGATAGTAGTATCGAGAGCGGTCTCCCAGCGCCTCATATAATTATGCGACACCGGAACACCCTCGGGAGGTTGGAGGAGGAGAGAGTAAATGTCAGAGAGGAGGCCCCTCGTCCGAGGCCCACTCCTGCAAAGTCTTTCAAATCCAGTCGGCAAAGATACTGACGTGGAGCCCATCACAGTCGACATAAAATGCCTCAATTGCAGGTAATAGAAGGGTTCAGATGAAGGGAGATCCCAGCGAGACATCAACTGCTCAAACGGCAAGAGAGATCGTGTAAGAAGATCCACAACATCAGCCCAACAAAAAAGCCCCTGAGACCCCCATTCCCGTACCATCACAGATGTCAGACCAGAAGGAAAGTCAGGGTGGTAGAGAAAGGATATAAGAGGGGAAGGAAAAGAGGACAAACGAAACTTCAGAGAGCAGTAGCCCCAGAAATATTTTGTGAAAGCCATGGGGCCTAGGAAAGGAGGTAGAATGACCGACTATGCCGGAGGGGACCACAGAAGAGAATTAGGGTGATAAGATGCTAGCCATAGTCATTCAATTTGCATCCAGCGGCTGTAAGCGTGATAGGAGGACCAAGCCACAAGATGCCGCAGATGGGCAGCCCAATAGTATTTAACTACATCCGGGATAGCTAAACCTCCCAGCTCCCGACTAGCCATCATAACTGACATCGGGAGCCGATGCCTCTTCCTGTCCCATATGAAACGAAAAATAGCCGACTGAAAGGCGCGTAGGGCAGATAGCGGAACCCGCACCGGCAATGTCTCAAAAAAATAGAGTAATTTCAGGAGGATAGTCATTTTCACCGCCGCAATACGGCCAAAAAAAAGAAATAAATTGCGAGCGCCACTTATCTAACAGGGCCCCGTACGTCCCGGAAGAGAGGGAGATAGTTAGTTGAATAAAGAGAGGAGTAGTGAGAAGTAATATGAACCCCCAAATATCTAATAGCAGAGGAAGACCCCCGAAAAGAGTAGTTAGAACGTAGCTGGTTAGAAAGAGATAAGGGAAGATTTAACAGAAGGGCTTCTGACTTAGAGAGATTAACTTTATACCCTGAAACCTCCCCATAAGCGTGAAGAGTTTTGTACACATTAGGAAGGGAAATTAGAGGACGTGTGAGGGTAAGAAGAACATAATCAGCAAGCAGGCATATCTTAAAGTCCTTATCATGTAAAGAAACACCAGTAATGTCCAGGTCCCTCCTGATCATAGCCGCCAGGGGCTCAATACACAATGCAAAAACCAGTGGACAGTGGACATCCCTGACGGGTTCCATTAGACAGAGGAAAAACAGGAGAAGGAGCATGAGGAAGCTTAAGAGAGGCAGTGGGGAAGGAGTATAGACCCATCAAAGCAGTTAAAAAATGACCCGTGATCCCAAATTTCTGAAGGGTAGCAAAAAGGAAAGGCCATCCCATTCTATCAAAAGCCTTCTCGGCATCCAAACTAAGAAGTAGCGCTTGCTCAGACCTTCGATTGACTAAGTCAACGAGATCTATTACCCTCCTGGTGTTGTCCCCTCCCTAACGGCATGGGATGAACCCAACTTGATCCTTGTGTATGAGGGATGGGAGAAAAGAGCAAAGTCTGGTCGCCAACACCTTGGAAAATAATTTCAAGTCGGAGTTGAGAAGGGCAATAGGACGGTAACTAGAACAATCGTGAGGGTCTTTACCCGGCTTGGGTATCAGAGTGACAAGAGAGTGCAAAAAGGACTGGGGGATCGGCTCACCCTCCATAAAGGAGTTGAAGAATGGAACAAGCTTAGGGACCAGGGTGGAGGAGAAGGTTTTATAATAAAGGTATGTGAAGCCACCTGGGCCGGGGGAACGACCCGCAGGTAGAGACTTAAGCACCTCAAGGAGTTCCTCCTCCTCCCCTGTTATAGGTGCATTCAAGACACCCCGATCGGCCTCTGTCAGTGAAGGCAGGCCACAACGGGAGAGATAAGATTCAAGGGCAGTAGCCCCTTCCACCGGATCAGACGGTAATTGTGAGGGTAGAGAGTAAAGTTTCGTATAATAGTCCACAAAAAGGCGAGAAAAAGTAGCGGGATGGTAATGGAGAACCCCAGAAGAATCCTTTAAAGCAGAAGGGGATTGAGCAACCGCTCGGTCCTGCAGGCACCTGGCTAGCATAGTATGAGCTTTATTGCCCTTCTCATAAAAACGTTGTTTAGCAAATAGCAACTGACGTTCAACTTTATGAAGAGCCAGATCACCCAGCTGGGCCCCTGCGGCCACCAAGCTCCGTAGAGTCGTCAAAGAAGGTGCAGACAGCAAGAGGGCCTCCAGGCGAGCGATCTCCGCATGGAGTTCCTTGGAGCGAGTCACAGCATCACGTTTTACTAAGTCTATATTTTATAATAATGGATTTATATAAAGAACAACTTCTATAGAAAATGGTATCATGTAGCAGTTTTTATAGGGGCTGGTCTGTGCAGAAATACACTTATTGTCCATCGTCCATCTGTGTACCCTGTGTAATGATAACGACATGTTACTGCAGCCTCAGCTTCTTTTAACTTTAAAGAAAAACTGTCAGATATTTTCTCTCGCACTATCCACAGGTATTGGGGAATAGTGTGGGAGACGCTGATTCCAACGAGCCCTACCTTACCCGGACCCGCCCGGCCCTTTCACCCGCAATTGTAGTTTTATTCTATGTGTAAATCTTGCTGTAACTGGCACGGGCGGGGCTTCTGCATCTAACTGGCACTGACATCAGCGCCGCTTATGAATATTCATCCCCCTCCCTCCAGTTCTCCCTCTCTTCGCCTCGCCTAACTGGAGGGAGGGGGGATGAATATTCATAAGCGGCGCTGACGTCAGTGCCAGTTAGATGCAGAAGCCCCGCCTGTGCCAGTTACAGCAAGATTTCCACATAGAATAAAACTACAATTGCGGACGAACGGCCGGATCTGGGTAAGGTAGGGCTCATTGGAATCAGCGTCTCCTGCACTATCCACCAGTACCTGTGGATAGTGCAGGAGAAAATATCTGACAGTTTTCCTTTAATAGGAGCTGAATATGCAGTAATGCCGTGCCTCCACTACAAAGAGCACATAGAAAACTGCTTGCAGGTTCCATTTTCTGTGTGTTTTCCAGGCTTTAAGCAGATGATCGGCAAGAGTGTTGGGTGCCGTCCCCCTGTCGATCTGCTATTGATGGCCTACCCTGTGGATAGACCGTCAATAGCATTTCCCTGTTAAACCTAATAAAAAAATTTTTAAAAAAAGAGTTGCATTGTTACCAATATTTTAAAATACAAAATCGGGATAGATAAGCAACACCCCTGAGACCAACCAAGATTATCCCCTGAAATGCCCTAAATCACATACTTTCATCTGAAGTTTACATAAACCCTGCCTCTTGTCCAGCAATATCAGGATTTCAGACTTGTACCAATTCTTGCTGCCTTAGGCAGCATGAGCTTTAAAGGGGTTATCCAGGAATAGAAAAACAGAGCTATTTTATTTATTTTTTCAAAAACAGCTCCATGTCTGTCTCCAGGTTGTGTGTGGTATTACAACTTGGCTCCATTCAATTCAATGGAACTGAGCTGCAGAACCACACCCAACCTGGAGACAGATGGGGAGCTGTTTTTGAATGAAATTATCTTTGTTTTTATATTTCTGGATAACCCCTTTATATATGGCCCTGATGGTGACCAAAGTGTATTATATTATGTGTGTATTATATTATTCAGCATTTTTAACAATTGCTACCTAGCCAGGGTGTAATAAGTAGATATTTTTAATTTACCTTAAGGTATTCCTCTTTTCTTCCACTAATGTTTTTTGGTTTTATTGGAGCTGCTTTATTTTGCAGTGGCACATGATTGATCTTATTGTATCTGTAACAAAATGCAATATTTAGTGATCTCGGATTTGAAAGTGTCACTTGAACAAACTTTTGACATGTTGTCCAGACATGTAAAATGTTTAGATCGCACCAGGTCTCACTCCTGAGACCTGCTGCAGTCGCTAGTTATAACTGTTAACTGCTCAGCGGCCCTCTTCCTCAGCCGGCCACCCTGTCTGACCTTTTCCCTCCATAGACTTTTGAAGTACGAGGGTAGGGTTTGAGTGACAGCCAGGGTGTGAGGTGTGCACCACCATACACTTCACCTGGCTGTGCCTTGCGATGGCAGCAGGTCTCAGGAGTGAGACCTGGTTCGTTCTAAACTTTTCACATGTCTGGTTAACATATCAAAAGTTTATTTAAATGACAGTGGTGCATTAACAGAATACTCACAATCTTATTTTGTCACATTCACGTATTCCCTATAGAAGATATGACATTCCTATATTTCAGCTATTGCTGCATTATTGTATTTAATCATTTCAAGGAATTATAACCCACGAATAATCCATGCTTCCATGTTTAAGTGTGGCACATCAGTGAATGTTCTCTAACCTTGAATGAGACCTTTCACTGTTGTTTTGCTTTAAGCTGCTTATTCGTTTTAATTTGGCAAGCTTTTGGTTCCACAGTTCAAGCTCCTCGATCCTCATTTCAAGGTTATTTGTCAGTTTACAGAGCTGCTTCACAGCGCCCACATTTTCCATAAAGATCTGGTCCTAAGACAATAAATAAGAAGAGAAAAGTAAATGATATACACTTTTTTATTATTGTTTTGTATTGCACAGGGAGGTGGTCTGCAGATCTGTTCTTCAATTACACTAACATTTTATATGCAAAGTACACAGTAGCTCTTCACCAGAAGGAAAATAACTTATTCTCTACTGCCACCTATGGGAGTTAGCATGCCTTTACCCTGCTCTGTATTTAGGAAGGGCAAAAACACTGATACATCTTTCTACAGGTGGGTAACTTTCCCTTCTGGGTGAGATTTTGGCATGGTTATAATCCCCAGTCATGTTGGGATGATTACTCCCATAGGTGGCAGCAGAAAGCAAGATCTTTTTCTTATAGAGAAAAGTTACTTTACATTTTTTCCCCATGGGACACATGATGGTTCTGCCTATTTGTCCAGTAAGATTTCACATTTGCGGGCATGCTTGGCACAGTCTTCCTGACTAATTCCGTCATTATTCGGAGTAGATACATGCTTATGACATAACCTTTTTTGCTGCTGCCATGTTTGTTCCATCATGCTTCTATTGTTTTGGTGAGTGTTCTCTACACGTTTTTGTGCCATTATGTTTACACATGTGACACAGATTGATTAAAAATATGTAACTATCTATTTATATTATGTATCTTTGATCCTGCATTTGCACAATAATATTATTATGCACTAGCACTTTGCTTGTAATTGTATGATTTGCACTAAAGCACTTTTCTGTAAATGTATGAGATCACATATTTTTACACTGTTATTCTTGAACTATAGTATATGAAAGATTCATTAGCCCTGATGGGTATATTATAAACCCCTAACCTATTATGTATCATTATGCTTGAGAAATGTCTATAGAGACTATAGCATTGCAGCTAGGGTAGGGATTAAGAGAGGACCACAATTTTTTTACTCAAGTGCTGCAACATTTTTGTTTATGTATAGTTTTGTGCTAGAATTACCTTATCTACCATAAGAAAGTTTTCTATTGTCTCTCCATTTTTGCATGTAACATTGCCTGCTTCTTTAACCGCATGCGGTAAAACATTTTTCACCTCCTGAGCAATTATACCTGTAAGAAAGACAAGAACTTTATCTTTGGTCCCTTATGTTATGCATCTTCACTGGCATTTTGTTAGTCAGTATCCTAGGATCCACCTTGGATTGTCAAATATAACGGGCTATTGTACTAATTATACAGCCCAGAAAATACATTGCAGGAAATTAACCAAGACTGGAGTATCCATACGCCAGACTTAAGTAAAGTGTTGCACCCCCAACCCATGCCGGATTTAATGAGAGACACACATCACTCAATAGAGGCTGCCCCCAATGCATCCTCAAAAAATCTACGCTAGCTCCGAATGCCAAGCAGCTATGAAAAAACAGCTATGCTCCATCCATCTTATGTGTTTTCATCCCTAAACATGGGCTTTTTATCATAGTAAGGGAGATGGTATGTCTCCCAATGTTTAAATACTACAATAATATTGGAGAGATAAAAACATAGGTGGAGTAGTGTGCTGATACTAATACACTAACCGTGTGTGGTTGTGCAATAGATAGGCACAACTTAAACTAAAGGGGTACTCCGGGGAACTAAACCCATAGCCCATCCTTTCCATCTGATCAACCAATTTAATTGTCTAATTATCATTAATTAACTATATAGAACAGTTTCTCATGCATGAAGTAAGGGAATGACATCATCCAGCCATCAACTCTGTCCAAATGCCTTTCTGAAAGCAGCTCCCACCATCCTGAGAGACACAGACCATGTGCTTTCTGCCCTGCACTGATGAGTCATGCTCTCTTTAGTGCTGAGAACTGGGAGGTGTGTGCAGCCTCAGCCAATCAGATACTGAACCTCTCTCTGCTGCTCAGAGCAGGAGCGTGGAAGGAGCTGTAGGGCAATGAAGAGCTGCAATGATTGCTGGGAGATGTCGGCAAGGGGAGGGAAGGATGGCAAAAAATATATTTATATATTTACTTTCCTGGGCTACCCCTTTAAGCATATCCACTGTATACAGTCACCACTGTTACTTTATGGGGTCATTTATGGAAAATAACCAACAGGATGCAACTTAGTAGAAAAACCACTCACCAGGACTAAGTTAGAGAAAAGATTACACCAAATACCCTGGACAAAAAAAGGATTCCAGTGAAACTCCAAAAGAATTTGCTTGACAGGTCACCTAGCAACTTTTGATTAATTAAACCTATATAGAAGCAACACGTTTTGGCTCAGTTATGCATTAGATCCGTCATCAGGCATAAATAACATTTACACATAGTTTGGGGGTGATCTTTGCTCTACCCTGGTCCTGGTGAGGAATGTTTCTACAAATTTTAGTAGGCAGTAGTCAAGAAAGTTTCAAGGCATTCCCAGGGCAGAACTTATATATGTAAATACGGTATGTAAGCTTATGCATTACCATCACCTTTTATAATCCACAAGTAGATGCTTATTCCTATCTAAAATTTGTTTTCTCTGCCTTGCTGCCTATGCTTCTGTCTTCTCTATGATCCCCTGATGCCAAACCTAGACCCCTGGTCAGTCCTTTTGCTGGTTCTGTACTAGTCTTAGTGAAAGACTGATCAATAACCATAATTAGCTATTCAAATAAAAAATAAAATAAAAAAACTGTCCTAAAATTTTGATTACAGTCTTTTTTCTCTGTATCTTCTATGTCTAGTCTCTAACTTTCAATGTGAGTCACAGAAAACTGCATGTAAAAGTATCTCTGAAACACTACATTTCATTGATAAAAGATGTATAGCTACGGATTACAATTATTGTTCATCTAATGTTATATTACCTTCTCAGAATGATATAATTTCAGACTTTTCAACATTCATATGGTTTTAGTTTTACTCTAAAACCAAAGCCATATAAATTCTGAAAAAAATAAATGCTAAATGTTGCAAATGAAATATATAACCTGTTTCGTGAAGAGAATCAATGCCCATGATGGTTGCAAATTCAGGCTTATAATCATACTCTACCAGCCTCATCTTAGCTATTCTTCTGAGCTGCTCCAACGAATCAACCTGAAAAAAAAGTAATGTTCATGTTTCAATTTATACTTAGTAACTGTGCTAGGACTTGGCTTTACATATCATGAATCACACAGCCTAGTTATTTGCATTATGGGAAATTTACTGTAAGCACAGTGCAGTTGCTTGATGCAGTAAAGTGTTGTATCATAAGAGATTAGAATGCCCTGGAAGGGATAGAATAGTACTGGAGGTGCACATGACAGGGGGATTATGCAGCAGGGATAGGGTTAAAGGGAGTTTGAGCGGGAAGCTGTTAGAGGAAAGGGGGGAGTTAGGAGGGGGGTATAAGGAAGGAATAAGGAAGTTAGGGTCAGTCGGGACGCAGGAAGGAAAGTGTACGGTCGACGGTGCTCCCTACCTTTCCAGTGATGGAGGAGATTCTGCGGAGGGTGAGGGAAGAGGCGCTGCTCCGTGGGCCCCAGTGGTTTGCGGAGCAGTTCCCAGCTTACACTGCTCCGATGGCGCTGTCGGTGGCGCTGTCGGTCCCGGTCTAGCGGCCGGCGCTCTCGTCCGCCTGCGCGCTTGTCCCCTGACGCCTCTCCTTCTGCACGGCACCGGCGGGTGAGCCCTTCAGCTGCTGCCGCTGGCGGCCTGGGGGTGCGCCTGCCATGCTTGCCGGTGCGGCAGGTCAGAACGCGGGGCGTGCAGGCGGTGCGCCCCGTGCACGTCGGAGGGAGCGTGGATCGGCGGCCTGCTCCCTGGAGGTTCCGGTGGTGAGGGAGCAGGCCAGAGGAAGGAGGACGGCGCGTGCCCTGTCTGACCCCGCCCCTGAGTCGGGGGGGGGGGGGCGGGCCCCTGCTGGCCTGGTGGTGACCCAGGCCGAAGTTCATCGTGCACCTGAGGCCCCCTCCTTGGGGGGAGGTCGGCGGGCTCCTGGAGTACTCCCGGCTGCTGCTGCTGCAGGGGGGGCTGCGGTGTGTGGAGGTGAGGAGATAAGCCCCGCCCCTAGTGATGCCAGCGACAACGACCTGCTGCTGGCAGAGGATCCTGTTCTTCCCCTGGACCCGCTGGCCAATCCCCTGCTCCCCTTCGGGGTTGTAGCGGGCGCGGGTGGTAGCGGGTTCTGGAGGTCCCCGGTTGATGACGCTGCTGCTAGTGGAGCTCCGTCCGGTGATGCTGCTGTCTGTGCGGGCAGGGTTCCCCTGGCTCCTCCTCCTGTCGTCAAAGTGAGACAAGTCCAAGAGGTCTGAAGTCGTCCCGCAGCTGGAGTTACGGCCGCTGGTTCGGTGCCGGTGAGGTCTGGTGAGTACACCACTGTCTCCACTTCTGCGGGTTTGGGGGTGGGGGCGGGAGGGTTGGGGGTATTGCAGTTTTTTGTTGATGGGTTGCAAGCTTTGCTGCGGGGTAGCGGGTTGTCTGCGGGTGGGCCGCCATTACCTGTGTGGGGCGCAGCGGATGGGTTTGGGGGGCAGGTGGCTCCGGGGGTAGCGCTCCTGTTGGCGGTGCAGGGGTTACGCAGGTGGGGACTCCCCCGGTGGTGGCGGCTTCTGGGACCGGTGGGGGGGTTAGGTTGGCGGATGCTGCTCGGGGGGAAGTTTATGTGTGTTTTGAGGGCCCCTTCAGCGCGCACCTCAGGGCCGAGGTGGGGGAAAAAATTTGGAAGCGGGAGTACGTGGATATTTTTTCGCTACTCCCACTTGATAAATTTAACTTGGATAATGTTCGTCCGGATGAGTCGAAGTGGATGGAGAAGGTGGAGGAGGAGGAGCGCCGGTGGTATCGGCTGATACCATGGACATTCTCGAATTGGCTTCAGGCTTACGCTATTTTGGCCAGTGTGGTGGGGGAAAAGTCGCCTGAGCATTGCTCCGTCTCTTTTGTTATATGGATGCGGTGGGAGAGGCGTACAGGGTGTACGGGGGTTCGGCGCGGCTTTGGTACGACGAACAATTTCGGCAGCGTATGGCGATGCGTCCGGATCTGAGGTGGGACCATAAAGATATACGGCTGTGGATGCGGCTCATCGCGGCTCCGCGCGGTCGGGGTGGCTTGCCGTCCTTTCGGGACGGCGCCGGAGGGGCTGGGTCCGGGACCGGGCGGTCGGCAGGGTCAGGTAAAGGGGTGTGTTGGCAATTCAATGAAGGGAATTGCAAGTTCAGCACTGAAAGCCGATTTAAACATGAATGTTCTGGCTGCGGGGTGGGAGGACACGGGCTGTTGCGCTGTTTCCGGCGGGGAAAAGGTAAGCAGGGAGAGGTTGACGCGAAGAGGGGCGACCCTGGTGCAGGTGGGAAGGATGGTACCTTTCCTCGCCAGGTACCAAAATAGGGCTGCAGCGGAATTTTTGCGGTCTGGGTTTACGGACGGATTTCGTATCCCCTTTGAGGGGGTGGTGTCGGGGACTGGGGCGCTGAGTTAGTTGAGGAAAAGTTGTTAAAAGAGGTGTCTTTGGGTCGGATGGCTGGAGTTGCCTCCGTTAATGGGCTTGCGGGTCTCCCCGTTGGGTTTGGTCCCTAAGAAAGAGCCCAACAAGTTTTGCTTTATTCACCACCTCTCCCATCCGCTTGGGGGGTTGGTGAATGACGGCATTGACCCGGCGCTTTGTGCAGTGTCTTACACCTCTTTTGATGCGGCGTTGGTGTGGGTCCGGAAGTACGGCAAAGGGGCTTTGTTGGCTAAGACTGATATTTAGGCTGCTTTTCGGCTTTTGCCGGTGCACCCGGTCTTTTGTGTTGTTGGGGTGCTGTTTGGGGGATCGGTTTTTTGTGTATACCTATGGGCTGCTCCGTTTCCTGTGCGTTTTTGAGCAGTTTAGCTCCTTTTTGGAGTGGGTAGTGCGGAGTGAGTCGGGTTTGGAGTCAGTTTTACACTACCTGGACGACTTCCTTTTTAGGGCCCGGCGGGGTCTAGGGTGTGTGCGATTTTACTACGGGAAATGGAGAGAGTGTCGGGTTGGTTTGGCGTCCCGTTGGTGCCTGAAAAGACGGAAGGCCCATCCACATCTGTGAAATTTTTGGGCATAGTGATCAACACTGTGGCCATGGAGTGTCGGCTGCCCGAGGATAAGCTGGGCGAGCTGAGGGAGGCGGTGGAGAGGGCGTGTCAGGTTCGCAAATTGCAACTGCGGGAGGTCCAATCTTTGTTGGGCCGTCTCAATTTTGCGTGCCGGATCATGCCTATGGGGAGAGTTTTTTGCAGGCGTCTCGCTGTGGCTACGGCGGGTGTTTCTCGGCCTAACCACTTTGTGCGACTGTCGGCTGGGTTGCGTGCGGACCTGGGGGTGTGGCAGGATTTTTTGAGTCGGTATAATGGCCGTTCAGTGGTGATGGGGAGGCCGGTGTCTAGTGTGGATTTGGACTTGTATACCGATGCGGCTGGGGGCTGCGGGTTTGTGGCCTACCTTCAGGGTCAGTGATGCGTAGGGCAATGGCCGGGTGAGTGGCAGGAGGCGGGGTTGACAAAAAATCTTGCGTTCCTGGAGCTGTTCCCGATTGTGGTGGCGGTGTTTGTGTGGGGTGAGATGTTTCGCAATCGGAAGGTGTGCTTCCATTGTGATAACATGGGGGTGGTCTTGGCCATCAACAACCAGACGGTGAGTTCTCTGCCCGTGATTACGTTGCTGCGGCATTTGGTGTTGAGAGTGTTAGAACTTAATTCCCAGGTGGTGGCGTTGCATGTATCGGGGGTGCACAATTCGGTGGCTGACGCTCTCTCTCGCCTACAGTGGGACCGTTTACGGGAATTGGCGCCTGAGGCCGAGGTGACCGGCCTTCCGTGTCCGGAATGGCTGTGGCGACTGGTTTAGAGGTGCCGCTTGCTTTGGTCGGCCAATCAGTATGCCAGGCTTCTTGGGCTTCTTATTGGCGCTGGTGGTCAGACTAGGAGAAGCTGGTGGGGCAGTTGTCCTTTGCAGGCGCCCCCTGCGGAGTGGGAGGCGGCCTTGTTGTTTTATGTTGGTAGAGCGTTTTGCGAGGGGGTGTCTCCGGCGGGAATCGGTCGACGGATGTCGGCCTTGGCGTTTTGGTTTAAAGTTCGGGGTTTGCCGGACGTATCTAAGTCGTTTTTGGTGCGTCAGGCGTTGCGGGGGTATCGAAAGGGGGCGGTGTCCAGGGACCTGAGGCGCCCGGTGACTTTTCCGCTTATGTGTCAGTTAGGGGTGGCGTTAGGGGGGGATATGTTTTTCGGATTATGAGTGTCGTTTGTTTCGGCTGGCATTTGCGTTGGCGTTTTTTGGGGCGTTTCGTATTTCGGAACTGGTGGCTCCTAGACAGCGGCGTGTTGGGGGTTTACTTTTTTCAGATGTTAGTCTGGCTGACGGGGTGTTGCGGTGTTTGCTGCGCCGTTCCAAGACGGATCAGGTGGGTCGTGGGGTGACTGTGCGTTTGGCGGCTTTGCGGGGCTTGGATATGTGTCCGGTTTTTTGTTATGCAGCGTTTTTGGTAGTTCAGGTGGGGGTTGTGGGTCCTCTTTTGGCACATGCGGACGGGGGGGTTTCTTGTCGCGTTTTCAATTTGTTGGGGTTTTTCGGAAATGTTTGGCGGTGGTGGGTTGCGTCGCACGGGAGTATAGCGCTCATTCGTTCTGCATCGGGGCGGCCACCGAGGCGTCTCGGTGGGGCTTGGGGCCCGAGGTCATTCGGCGAATCGGGAGGTGGGAGTCGGAGAGGTTTCAACTGTATGTCCGTCCTCATTTGGTGTGATTGCTGTGTGTTGTGGGAGTGCGGTTGGTATTTCGTTCTAGTTTTCTTTTGTCTTTCAGGTGGCGGCCCGGGACTTATTTGGATTGTCGGCCACTCCTATGTAGTGAGGGGTGGGGTGAGGGTCGGTGTTCGACCAGCGGGCCAGCAAATTGGGTTTGGCGAGTTCGGCAGGACAGGTTCACTGGTTGGGGAAGGGCGGAATGAGGTGGGTTGAGTTGTTGGCCAGGGTACAGTTCTTTGTCCACTTAGACAGAGCCCCTGATGTCCTTGTCATACCCCTGGGAGGTAATGATTTGGGTGTGCGGAGATCTCGGGATCTGATCAGGGACATCAAACTAGACTTGCTCAGGTTGTGGTCGTCTTTTCCTGGACTGATAATTGTGTGGTCCGAGATGGTGGCTAGGCACAAGTGGAGACAGGCTCGTTCGGTTGTGGCCTTAAATAGGGCTCGGATAAAGGTTAACAAAGTTGTTAGTAAATTCGTGGTCCGGAATGGGGGACTAGTGGTACGCCATCGAGAATTGGAGGGGGGCCCTTCGGAGTTCATGGCGGAGGATGGCGTCCATCTCAATATTTTGGGTATGGACCTGTGGATTTTGGAGATTCGGGAGGTGGTGGAAAGAGCCCTTAGTTTGTGGAGGAACGGGGACAAGTGAGGTGTCACTTGTCGCCGTTGTGGCAGTGGCAGGAGAGAGACCTGGAGGTACATGTGGATGGCATGGAGGTGATGGGATACAGTGTGGAGGTGGGCTGGGAGCGGTTCCCAGTCCGATGGAGAAATTCTTCAAGGGGACATGGGTCCCAGGATGGCCCCATTCTAGTTTGGGCTCGCTAACAGTACCTTCAGGTCCTCCTCCTCCTGTATTAGGGACATGTTAACTTATGTTAAATTATGTTAAAGGATGTTTATACAATGTTTATGTATACTATGGTTGCCTTACAACGTTTTAATTGTGTTATTTAATAAAGGGGCTGCTGTGGCCTTGTTACCACCAACATTGTGTCTGTCGTGTTTAAGGTAAGGGGTTTTTATGGGGACAATTGGGTTGGTTGGGAGGTAGGCTATAGCAGCTATAATATCCCCTAGTCAAGCTAAGGTGTAGGGTGTATATCTGTTGCCAAAAAGTTTACCAATTCCAAAGACACTATTCTAGATTAGGATCTGTCTGAGACAAAATTGTGTCTAATTTTTTGTCTCAGACACATGGCAACCAATCACAGCAATTTGAAAAGTGAGCTGCGATTGGTTTGCGTCTGTTGCCAGGATAGGAGATAACTAGCTGATCGCGGGGTTCTGACCACTGAAGCACCTGCGATCTCCCCAGTTAAAAAAGAGCTTGCACACCACCACTTCATTGTTGCTCTATGGGAGCCATAAAAAAAGCCAAATACAGTGTTCGGTTGTTTCTGGCTGCTCCCATACAGAATGAATACAGAATAGAGCAGCGGCACACAAGCACGACCTGCAGCTCTATTCTAACAGGAGACTGGAGTCTCTGTTCTCAAAATCGCTGGGGCCCCAGTGGTTCAACCTCCATGATCAGCTAGGTATCCCCTATGCTGTGGATAGGAAATAACGTTTCAAGATAGCACAGCCCCTTTAACCTCTTAAGGACATAGGACGTTCTCTAACGTCCCCACTACTTGGGCTTTAATGCCCAAGGACGTTAGAGAACGTCCTGTTGTATTTCCGGTCTCTGCCGCTCGCTGGGCAGAGATCGGAACTGGATGCCTGCTGAAATCCTTCAGCAGGCATCCAGGGCAAACGCCGAGGGGGGCCATGTAGGCTGTCTTGCGATCTGCGGCGATACCGGGCTGATCGGGTGTCTTGGACCCGACCACCCGGTAATTTCGCATGATCCCGGCTGTCACAGACAGCCAGGACCATGCTGAAGTATCGGAGCGAGGTGGCAAGCCTGCCACCTCCTCCGATCCCCTGCGATCCGTCGGTTAGTTAACCGACCAATCGCAGGAGGGGGGGCGGTTACTTCCTCCCGCCCTGCCCGGCCCCTTGAAGTCCGGAGAGGACGGGAGGAAGACCGGAGGACGCGGCGGGGGACGGGGGAGTGCTGGGGACCGGCCCTGGTACTTACCTCGTCCCTGAAGACCCGGATCCCGGCAAGGAAGATGGCGGCGGCGGCGACAGGTGAGTAGATCTTCAGCCGCGGTCGGACCCTTTACAGCAATGCACGTCGCCGTAAAGCGACATGCATTGCTGTAATGGGACCGTGTATACTACAACTCCCAGCATGCCCAGACAGCCCTTGGCGTCTGGGCATGCTGGGAGTTGCAGTTTTGCAACATCTGGAGGTCCACAGTTTGGAGACCACTGTGCCCTTCCAGATGTTGCAAAACTACACATTTTCAGCATGCCCTTACTGTCCAGGCATGCTGGGAGTTGTAGTTCTGTAACATCTGGCCCTTCAGATGTTGCAGAACTACAACTCCCAGAATGCCTGGACAGTTTTGGCATACTGGGAGTTCTAGTTTTGCAACATCTGGAAGGGCACAGATTGGGAACCACTGTATTAGTGGTCTGCAAACTGTAGTCCTCCAGATGTTGCAAAACTACAACTCCCAGCATGCTGGGAGTTGTAGTTCGGCAACATCTGGCTCTAAAGATGTTGCCGAACTACTACTCCCAGCATTCCTGAGAATGTTTGGGAGTTGTGGTTTTGCAACAACTGGAGGCACACTGGTTGGGAAACATTGTCTGTTTCCTAACTCAGTGTTTCCCAACCGTGTGCCTCCAGCTGTTGCAAAACTATAACTACCAGCATGCACTGATAAACTGTGCATGCTGGGAGTTGTAGTTTTGTAACAGCTGGAGGTCCCCCCCTTGTGAATGTACAGGGTACATTCACATGGGCAGGGGGCTTACAGTGAGTATCAGGCTGCAAGTTTGCGATGCAGCTAATTTTGCGCGGCAGCTCAAACTCGCAGCGGGAACTCGCTGTAATCCCCCGCCCATGTGACTGTACCCTAAAAACACTACACTAACACAAAATAAAATAAAAGTAAAAAACACTACATATACACATACCCCTACACAGCCCCCCTCCCCTCCCAATAAAAATGAAAAACGTCCGGTACGCCACTGTTTCCAAAATGGAGCCTCCAGCTGTTGCAAAACAACAACACCCAGTATTGCTGGACAGCCGTTGACTGTCCAAGCATGCTGGGAGTTTTGCAACAGCTGGAGGCACCCTGTTTGGGAATCACTGGCGTAGAATACCCCTATGTCCACCCCTATGCAAGTCCCTAATTCAGGCCTCAAATGCGAATGGCGCTCTCACTTTGGAGCCCTGTCGTATTTCAAGGCAACAGTTTAGGGTCACATATGGGGTATCGCCGTACTCGGGAGAAATAGCCTAACAAATTTTGGGGGGATTTTTCTCCTTTAACCCCTTATGAAAAGGTGAAGTTGGGGTCTACAACAGCGTGTTATTGTAAAAAAATAAATTTTTTACACTAACACGCTGGTGTTGCCCTTTACTTTTCATTTTGACAAGAGGTAAAAGGGAAAAACGCCCCCCAAAATTTGTAATGCAATTTCTCCCGAGTACGGAGATAACCCATAAGTGGGCGCAAACTTCTCTGGGGGCGCACAACAAGGCCCAGAAGGGAGAGTGCACCATGTACATTTGAGGTGATTTGCACAGGGGTGGCTGATTGTTACAGCGGTTTTGACAAACGCAAAAAAAAAAAAACCCCACATGTGACCCCATTTCGGAAACTACACCCCTCACGGAATATAATGAGGGGTGCAGTGAGAATTTACCCCCCACTGGTGTCTGACAGATCTTTGGAAGAGTGGGCTGTGCAAATTAAAAATTTTGTACAGCCCACTGTTCCAAAGTTCTGACAGACACCAGTGGGGGGTAAATGCTCACTGTACACCTTGTTACGTTCCTCAAGGGGTCTAGTTTCCAAAATGGTATGCCATGTGGGGGTTATTTTGCTGTCCTGGCACCATAGGGGCTTCCTAAATGCGACATGCCCCCCGAGCAAAATTTGCTCTACAAAAGCCAAATATGACTCCTTCTCTTCTGAGCATTGTAGTTCACCCGTAGTGCACTTCAGGTCCACTTATGGGGTACCTTCATACTCAGAAGAGATGGGGTTACAAATTTTGGGGGGTATTTTCTGCTATTAACCCTTGCAAAAATGTGAAATTTGGGGGGAAACACACATTTTAGTGAAAAAAAATATATATTTTTTTACATATGCAAAAGTCGTGAAACCCCTGTGGGGTATTAAGGCTCACTTTATTCCTTGTTACGTTCCTCAAGGGGTCTAGTTTCCAAAATGGTATGCCACGTGAGGGTTTTTTGCTGTTGTGGCACCATAGGGGCTTCCTAAATGCGACATGCCCCCCGACCAAAATTTGCTCTCCAAAAGCCAAATATGACTCCTTCTCTTCTGAGCATTGTAGTTCGCCCGTAGTGCACTTCAGGTCCACTTATGGGGTACCTCCATACTCAGAAGAGATGGGGTTACAAATTTTGGGGGGTATTTTCTGCTTTTAACCCTTGCAAAAATGTGAAATTTGGGGGGAAACACACATATTAGTGAAAAAATTTTTTTTTTTTTTTTACATATGCAAAAGTCGTGAAACACCTGTGCGGTATTAAGGTTCACTTTACCCCTTGTTACGTTTCCCAAGGGGTCTAGTTTCCAAAATGGTATGCCATGTGGGGATTTTTTGCTGTTCTGGTACCATAGGGGCTTCCTAAATGCAACATGCCCCCCAAAAACCATTTCAGAAAAACGTACTCTCCAAAATTCCCTTGTCGCTCCTTCGCTTCTGAGCCCTCTACTGCGCCCGCCGAACACTTTACATAGACATATGAGGTATGTGCTTACTCGAGAGAAATTGGGCTACAAATATAAGTATAAATTTTCTCTTTTTACCCCTTGTAAAAATTCAAAAATTGGGTCTACAAGAACATGCGAGTGTAAAAAATGAAGATGGTGAATTTTCTCCTTCACTTTGCTGCTATTCCTGTGAAACACCTAAAGGGTTAAAATGCTGTCTGAATGTCATTTTGAATACTTTGGGGGGTGCAGTTTTTATAATGGGGTCATTTGTGGGGTATTTCTAATATGAAGACCCTTCAAATCCACTTCAAACCTGAACTGGTCCCTGAAAAATAGTGAGTTTGAAAATTTTGTGAAAAATTGGAAAATTGCTGCTGAACTTTGAAGCCCTCTGGTGTCTTCCAAAAGTAAAAACTCATTAATTTTATGATGCCAACATAAAGTAGACATATTGTATTTGTGAATAAAAATTTTTTTTATTTGGAATATCCATTTTCCTTACAAGCAGAGAGCTTCAAAGTTCGAAAAATGCAAAATTTTCAATTTTTTCAGCAAATTTTGAAATTTTTCACTATGAAACGATGCAAGTATCGACAAAATTTTACCAATAACATAAAGTAGAATATGTCACGAAAAAACAATCTCGGAATCAGAATGATAGGTAAAAGCATTCCAGAGTTATTAATGTTTAAAGTGACAGTGGTCAGATGTTCAAAAAACGCTCCGGTCCTAAGGTGTAAAATGGCCTGGTCCTTAAGGGGTTAATATGATGTGTGTGTGTGTGTAAAGCTAAACAACTATTATATAAAAAGTAAAGTATACCATTTTCAAAATGGTATTGTTAATGTCACTACTTTGTAATAATAATAATATAAGCTATATGTTGATGAGAAATCAATATGAAAAACAGAAAAAGTTTTCAGTAAAATACTGTATGTAGCATATAGTAATACAGTATTTAGCATATAGTAATATACAAGATAAAAGTAAAGTTTTCTTTAAAATAATAAATCCACAAATTTTATAGCACTCAGTATCTGGGGGGAACAGACATTAAGCTGACTACATTATGCTGACTGCTGACTACAGTATAAGGCTGGGTTCACACACATTGGCCCTCATTTACTATTGCAAACCCGACATGTTTTGTATGGCTGTGCGCCAGATTCTGACGCATTGCACCAGAAAATCTGTCTGCGCCAGAATTTGCGCCGGAATTGAAAAAATACCCGACTAACTCTCCATTTTACTAAGGAAATCCGAAAAAGAGGCGTGGCCATCGGGGAAGGGGCGTGGTCACCGAAAAGGGGCTTGTTCCTGACATTTTCACAAAAACCCAACATATTTACTAAGGTTTCCACATAAAATGTGGTGGATTTGAGCTGAGGATAACCCGACAGATCAGAGCATGTGTAAAAAAGGAAAATGTAGGGAAAGTGGAAAATGTAAGGAAACCTTAGTAAATACCGTGGAAAATAAATTGCAAGGAATTAAAAACCCACAAAGAAACCTACTCTCCACTCTTAATAAATCAGGGCCATTATTTTGATCAGTATTTTTTCCAAAACCAGGAGTGGAACCCATACAGAGAAAACTATAATGGAAAGATGTGCATCCTTTTCTGTGTTTTCATCCAACTCCTGATTTTGGTTATAAAAAAAAAAAAGGTAATAATGACAAATACTATTGGAGACATTTATCATGGTCTTTACCTTTTTTGTGTGTAAAATTGTCCCCAATATTTTTTTGCAACCTTTTGCAGTGAACAATTTTACACACCACTGCATTTGTGTATTGTAGACTTTTTTTTTTTTTTTTTGCAGTTGTCATCGATTTGTAAAAAGTCACTAATTTATGCTCAATGAACCACATTTATGCACTAAGTCACACCAAGTCTGGTAAAAAGTTAATATATTCAGTCATCATTATCACTGATGCCTTTGCAGAAAACAAAGCAGGAATAATAATGTATGTTAATGCAATAGGAATCTACTTCTCAGGTATTTGTCTACATAGGTCACTGTTTCAATATGTCTTGGAAAAACCATATCTTGTTTGTCACTTGAATGATGTCTGTACTCAGCTGTTCCTTGGGGCTCACCTCCTGGATGTTCCTCTTTGCTCGACTGTCAGATGGATGCATGACCATTCCCATGACTTTTACATTGCCACAGACAACAAGGGCTTCATCTGGGGAGTCAGTGTTAATTCCTACTCGACCGTGAGATACCAGTGTCTCTGGAAGGTGACCTCGCTGCCACAGGACATCATTATCATTCTCAAACTGCCCAGGGTTGGATGCCTAATATGCAAAGCACAAAGCAGTATTTTCCATTACGCATGATAGGTATGTATTTAGGTTCAAACATGCTAAGTAATTTTAGGTTCTGTGCAATGAATTGAAATGACGAATATACAGAATAATTTGTGAATAAAAGGGTAAAGCTTCCCAGTCAATATAAAAAAAAAAAACTTTTGAAATGTCACAGAGACAACTCAAAAGTTTTGATCAGCTGGGGTCTGAGTGTTCACTACATTTAGCCATCAGAAGGGCTTTACTCCGCAGCTTCCTGCGATCTCAGTCTTGTTGCATGAGGCAAGCTCCATAAATTTATAATAGAAGTCCTTATGTATCTCTATGGTTAAAGACTACAAGCAGGCTCAGACTACACAGGGTTTGCTTGCAGCCCACAACCATAGAGATGTATAAATCTGCATAGGTGCTTTAGATACAAAATGGTCGTATATTTAATGACTATATATTTCCACAATAATATATTGTCTGTAATAGTGATCATACCTTTAAGACTAAACAACCTCTGTAGCATATCCTGGCAATAAACTTGGATAAAAGGAGTTAATTTTACCTTGCCTTCCCCTCCGCTAGCTATCAAAGATTAGGTAAGTAAACAGACCAGCCCTCACGTTTTCTGTGAATCCAAGCGAAGATTTATTTTTTAGAAGCAGATAAAGTTCACAGTATGGTATTCATATTCACATGACCCTTTTAAGCTTCTCCCTGAACCTTTTCAAATGTGCAATTTGAAATAGGCTCTGAAGAGAGCAGAAATGCATTATGTGAACGTGATGACAATGACATGGTCCATATAGAGAAAGGTGGGCACATGCGTGTATATGCTGCCAGGGTGCAAAAAAAAAATCTTTTTGTTTATATAATTTTTATATAACTTGTGCTAAATATTTAGGATAGGACCTGTGGTCTGTTTGATCTGTAATAGGAATACAGTATCTCTCATAAGTGAGTACACGCCTCAGATTTTTGTAAATCATTTATTACATTTATTATTAATCTTTTCATGGGACAACACTGAAGAAATGACACTCTGCTACAATGTAAAGTAGTAAGTGCACAGCCTGTATAACAGTGTAATGTTGTGTCCCTTAAAAATAACTCAACACACAAATATTAATGTTTTAACAACCATGGCAACAAAAATGAGCACACCCCTTGGTTGAAAATGTCTAAATTGGGCCTCAAGTGTTAATATTTGTGGCCACCATTATTTTTAATTACTGCCTTAAGCCACTTGGGCATGGAGTTCGCCAGAGCTTCACAGGTTGCCACTGTAGTCCTCTTCCACTCCTCCATGATGACGTTACAGAGCTGGTGGATGTTAGAGACCTTGCGCTCCCTTTCCTTTCATTTGAGGATGCTCATACATGCTCAATATGGTTTAGGTCTGGAGACATGCCTGGCCAGTCCATCACCTTTGCCCTCAGCTTCTTTAGCAAGGCAGTAGTTGTCTTGGGGTCATTATCATGTTGGAATACTGCCCTGAGGTCTCGTAAGGAAGGGATCATGCTCTACTTCAGTACTCACTTTTAATGCCAATGTTTAGACATTAAAGAAGTAGTCTACTGAAAATTACCTAGAGTCCGTTGTGCCCAGGCTGCAAAAAAAAAAGAGAAAGAAATCAAACTTTAACTCACCTTCCTCCATTCCCCCATAGCGCCGCTACAGCTGTTCGGTCCTCTGGTTCGGTCTTCATCCTTTTCCGTGTGCACAGATCGTCACACTGCGTGCAGCCAATCACCGGCTGCAGCGATGTCCCGCTTCGGCCGGTAATAGGCTGAGTGCAGTGTGACGATCCGTGCACACAGAAGAAGGAAGAAGACCGGACCAGAGGACCGAACAGCTGTAGCAGCGCTACGGGGGAATGGAGGAAGGTGAGTTAAAGTTTATTTTCTTTTTTGCAGCCCGGGCACAACGCACTCAAGATACTTTTCATTAGAATACTTTAATGGCTGGGTTATTTTAATGTTGAGTTAATCTGAGGTGACAGCAACATTAACCACTGTTATACAGGCTGTGCACTCACTACTTTACATAGTAGCAGCATGCAATTTCTTCAGTGTTGTTACATGAAAAGATAATGAAATATTTACAAAAATGTTTATATATATTTTGCTTATTGTTATAAAGTTACTGTAGAGGAGAGTGGTAAGTACTTTTTTTTTTCCTCCACTCAGCAATATATTTGTATAAATGGTTTTAATCTTTCTGTATATTTGCCAGCTCTTAACTTTTGCATGACTATGAAATGAACTTTGCTTCTACAAATATACCATCATTTGGATTCACTGCAAATGTAAGTGCCCTTCTGTTTACTTACCTACTGATTTGGGATGGCTTTCCCATAGACACATGCCCCACAAGGGAGGAGTGCTGGCTGATATGCTTATTGAGCTTTATAGCCATTAGAGATTAGACTTCCCATTAGCTCTAAACACAACTTCACCCTTGCCTCATGTTCCTGATTTCATCCTGCTTCTATTTTACTATCTTTGATCTCTTGCAGGTCTGTGTATTTTAAGGATAAAGCAGGGTTAACATAATCCAATGTGTTATTCCTTTTGGCACTCTTGTGAAATATCTCGATGACATCTATTCTTTCACATTCAGATTTGATTGATGGGGAGTCACATGTGCTTACATAATCTCCATCACAGAAGAGAGTGGCTTTATGATAGTCAGTTGTCTGTGCCAGTATTTGTAGTCTCTGTTCATGCATATTTACTAATAATATCAGTATATTAAAATACAACAATAATTATTCTAGACTTAAAGGAGTAATTAAATGTATTTAAAAAGCAAACTGCAGCCTACTATGGCTGTAAAATAACAAACAACAGCATACTCACCTCGCCTGGTCCAGCACCAGCTCTTCTGGTGCCTGCATTTATGCTTTTACATACCATGATGACACTCTCCTTGCTCTGCTGATGATGCTCTGAACCCATTGCAGCCTCTGAATTACTAAGACTGCACTGCATTCAGTATTTCCTCAGCAGAGCAAGGAGAGCACATCATCAGGGTAGGTAAACACTGGCACAAGACGTGCCAGTTGTGGCCCAAAACAGCAGTTTCCACTACAATCCCTTAGAGAGTAGGCAGGTGGCTGAGAGTAAAAGGTTTGCTTAAAGGGGTTATTCAAGTTTAGAAAAACTGAGCTGATATCTTAAAAACAACACCACACCTGTCCTAAGGATGTGTGGGTACTGCAGCTTAGTTTTATTGAAGTGTACCTGGGGACAGGTGTGGTGCCGTTTGTGGAAGAAATTAGTTCATGTTTCTTGTCTTTAATGTACACATTAGAATAGTAATTTGGTCACTTGTCACTTTTAGACAATGACTAGTACCTAGGCCTCATATCGTTGTTTCTGATCCTTGTTCCTGTCCGCACTGTGAGGATATCGTCCTAAAGTGTCCAGTCTCTGAGAGGGAAAATTTTGCCTTTCAAAAGAGGTGAAGTTGAACAAGGGTTGTTCTGCAGTACAGTGATCTTTTGTGGGTGTAAAGTTAGTTCAATGCTGGGACATATTTTAGGCTGTTTGCAGCCGAATATACGATACATTTGGGACTTTTTTTTACACATAACCTGAAAACTATGCAATTTCCATTCAAATCAGGCCTAAATGAAATAATAAATGTGGACATAGGTGTTTAGTGATCATTGATATTTATGCTACATACTGTACATGTACTTTGTTTTAAGATGAAAAGTTTACCTTTATGAAAATTGTGATTTGGAAATAATGCTCTGATGCATATATTTTACATAGCTTGCTATGTTACAAGTTTTGATTTTAAAATGCAAGTTTACATGAAAATACATAAATAAATCACACATACCCTTACAATGATCCTTTCAGAGACATGTGCTACTACAAGACAAGTCTCCTCCTTAGTTACAGCATATAAGCCAATCACCAGCATAAAATACCTGTGAAAATGGCAACAAGGAAAGTGTTAACACCCTTAGCTGCTGCTACTTTGGGCAGTTGCTATAATAGTAGCTGCTCCACTTAATCCCTGGTGAAATGATCATCATACAAAAGACAATGGTTTACATCTCATATACACTTGAGGGGGGGGGGGGGGGGGGAGAGATTTATCAAAACCTGTTCAGAGGAAAAGTTGCTTAGTTGCCCATAGCAACCAATCAGATTGCTTCTTTCATTTCTGAAAACGCCTCTGAAAAATAAAAGAAGCGATCTGATTGGTTGCCATTGGGAACTCAGCAACTTTTCCTCTCAACAGGTTTTGACAAATCTCCCCCGATATGTGCAGTATGTACTTCAAAGCAGCTTCTCCAACTATAAATGAGAACAATCCTTTGCAACCATTGGCAGCTATTTTGTAATTTATGGACAAATGCCTTTGGTCACCCAGTAAACCACTGGCATGCAAGTATACAAAGAGACTTCCCCATCCACTTCTTCCGCCCCTTACCTTTGTCACAATAACACCTTTGTGCCTATAGTGCTTACTTTATTAATGTGAAATCAGAAGTCAGTCCTACACTACTACTAATGCGATGAATGCAAACACACCCTTTAAAGGGTATAAAAGAGAACATGGTCTAAGAATGTAGTAGTTGTAGTACTGTGAATTAAAGCTACGGGGGTATTGTTGCTAGCGTTTAGTTTTTTTAATGTGATTACTGCTGAATGAGTAGCTACTGCTGTGAGTGTACCATGAAAATGGCAAATGAAGATCACTAAATGTCAGAATATACAACTGGTGAGATGAAATGTTAAAGTGTTAGTGATTTGGGTGTGAGTTCACTCTTGTGGTAACACTGTTGCTGTCTTCTTATGTAATGTAACTCTGGTAACTTGTTATACAGTCACTTTAAAAGGGTACTGTGGATGCCATTTTTATCTGTACAATTTCAAGATGTTGCCGAGCAATAATGTAGGTAAACCATAGCAATGCGCTTTTTTATATTGTTGTATCAAGTTCTATCTTACGATATGTACTAACTGAGGAAGCTGAGGGTAGACATGATATCCAATGATGAGAAACAGTAGCACACGCATTGTATAGTTACCTCTGATCTGGATTTGGTTTTCCTTTCTTCCTCATGTTGTTCGCTGTAGTTTCACTAAAATGTAACCTTCCCAGGGTTACTTTAGTGACCTGATCTGGGGGCAAATTTACCCTACAAAAAGAAATAATGGAAATTAACAATTAGTGTGTATGAAACCTATAAATTACAACATGCAGTATTTCCACAATGTTTATGGCTCTCCTCTTATTACACAAAACCTCCTCATTATTTAAGTGGTCACATTATTAAAGGGGTATTCCGGCTTTATACATCTACTTTGGATAGGGGATAAAATGTATGATTGGATGGGTCCCGGCACTGGGGACCCCCACGATCTCTGTGCAGCCCCCGGCGTTCTGTGCTGTCACGTCCCCTCCCATAGACATGAATGGAGCGTGGGGTGTGACATCACTAGGGGGAGTGGCCATGACATCACATCCCCGTCTCGGAGGCACCGCCCGGCACAGAATACCGGGGGTTGCACCGAGATCACGGGGGTCCCCAGATGCGGGATCCCTGCAATCATACATCTTATCCCCTATCCTTTAAAGGGGTTATCCATTCTTACTAAGCTTCATTGGTGGTGCAGTGGTCCAGATCAGCTCCCAGAGACATGTTCATGGGAGCCAATTCGTAGTTATGGCAGCCTGATGCCTATGGCAGGCTATACCAATAGAACGCATATCTAATGGTTCTGTAAAAGCAATGAAATGAGTCCCTAGAGGGACTAAAAAGTGTAAAAATAAATAGATAAATAGAAATGTAAAAAAATATATGAATAAACCCTCCTATGATAAAAATTCTAATCATCCCCATTACCATAAAAAAAGCGTAAACCAAAAAAAGACCGTAAACAAAAAAAAATATATATATTACATCTCAGAAATAATGGAATAAAAAGTTATAGGATGAAAACTACACATTACAATGCAAAGTCCTCATACAGCTCCATAGATGGACAACTAAAGAAGTTATAGGGTTCAAAGTATGGTGATTTCAACAAAAAGTTTGTAAATTTGTAATTATTTAAAGCAATAAAACATAATGAAAACTATACTAATTTGGCATAGTTGAAATCACACAAACAAAACCTGACAAATACATGGCTCTTAGAAGGAGAGGAGAAAAAATTAAAACTGCAAACATTTTAATTTTAAGTTAAATCACTAAGCGGCCCAGGAATGTGTGAGTACTTTTTAAGAGGGGGTAACAATTACTTGCATATTTCACTATAAGGTTAGGGTCATATGTGCCATATTTTGCTGCTGCATATTTTTTTACTCATTGAAGTCAATGGGTAGCAAAATCAGCTGCAGAAAATATGCAGCAAATTACAGCACGTGACCCTACCCTTAAAGGGGTTATCCAGGAAAATACTTTTTATATATACATATATACATATATATCAACTGGCTCCAGAAAGTTAAACAGATTTGTAAATTACTTATATTAAAAAATCTTAATTATTTCAGTACTTATGAGCTGCTGAAGTTGAGTTGTTGTTTTCTGTCTAAGTGCTCTCTGATGACACCTGTCTCGGGAACTGTCCAGAGTAGAAGCAAATCCCCATAGAAAACCTCTTCTACTCTGTGTAGTTCCCGAGACAAGCAGAGATGTCAGCAGAGAGCACTGTTGCCAGAGAGCAAAGAACAACTCAACTTCAGCAGCTGATAATTATTGGAAAGATTAAGATTTTTTTAATAGAAGTCATTTACAAATCTGTTTAACTTTCTGGAGCCAGTTGATATTTAAAAAAAGGAGATTTTTTAACACTTACCGTAAAATCTCTTTCTCGAAGGATCCATTGGGGGACACAGACCGTGGGTGTAGTATCTTGCTGTCTCTAGGAGGTGTGACCCTATGGTAATAAAAAAAGTCAGCTCCTCCCAGCAGGATATACCCGCCTTCAGGCTCTGAGCTAGTCAGTTTAAGTTCCAGAGCAATAGGAGGAGACCAATAGGGCAAAGAAAGACCCCAAACTGTCCGAGAACCAGAAGAAAAAACACAACTGAACACACCCTCGGACAGAAAACCAAAGGAAAAACCCAAAAAGGGCGGGAGCTGTGTCCCCCAATGGATCCTTCGAGAAAGAGATTTTACGGTAAGTGTTAAAAAATCTCCTTTTCTCTATCGGCTTCATTGGGGGACACAGACCGTGGGACGTACCAAAGCCGTCCCTTGGGTGGGCAGATAAGTAATCAGGCAGATGGCCGATCCACTGCCGCCTGCAACACTTTATACGACCCAGAGTAGCATCAGCCGATGCGAAAGTATGAACTCGGAAAACCTTGAGAGAGTGTGCAAAGATGACCAGGTAGCCGCCTTGCAAATCTGCGAGGCCGAGGCTCTATTCTGGAGAGCCCAGGATGCCCCAACAGAACGAGTAGAATGAGCCACAACCGTGAAAGGAGGAATCTGCCCCTTACAGTGAAGGCTTCCGCAATGGCGGACTGAATCCACCGATAAATGGTGGCCTTGGAAGCAGGTTGTCCCTTGCGATGACCTTCCGCAAGGACGACAAAGGAATCACACTGACGAACGAAGAAGTGATGGAGAGATAAGACCGAACAGCCCAAAACTACATCCAGCTTGTGTAGTAGACACTCCTTAGGATGAGAAGGAGCCGGACAAAAGTCATTGAGATGAAAGGCCGAGACCACCTTAGGCAAAAAGGAAGGAACTGGCCGGAAAACGACCTGTCCTGGTGGATCACCAGAAATGGAGAACGGTAGGAAATAACTGCCAGTTCAGACACCCTCCGGATGGAGGTGATAGCAACAAGAAAAGCCCCTTTCCAAGAAAGGAGGAGGAGAGACACCTCTCTAAGGGGCTCAAAGGGTTCACCCTGGAGGGCACTCAGAAGCAAGTTCAAGTCTCAAAGGGGAGAAGGTGACAGATAAGAAGGAACAGCATTCGCCACTCCTAGCATGAAGGTCCGGGCATGAGAAATAGAAACCAGGGTCCGAAACCTGACCTTAAGGGAACTGAGAGACAACCCCAGTTCCAACCCCGACTGCAAAAAAAAAAAAAAAGGAGAAAAGACAGGGAACCGAGAAGGTCACCGGGGAGAAGTCCTGTGCTTTACACCAACGAAAATAAAACTGCGTATAAAAGTACGGTGGTAAATTCGTGTGGAGGAGGGCTTACAAGCCTAGAGCATGGTGTGAATGACTTGGGAAGAGAACCCGCAGGCCCTCAAAACCGCGGTCTCAACCGCCATGCCAACAAATGCAGCGACTGTAAATTGGGGTGGCAAGAGGACCCCGAGAGAGTAGGACCGGGCAGAGCGGAAGGTGCAGAGGAGCGTCGTCCAGGAGCCTGACTACGTCGGCATACCACGACATACGGGGCCAATCTGGAGCTACCAGAAAGGCAAGGATGTCCTCTGCCTGAGCTTCCTCAGCACCCTAGGAAGGAGCGGAAGAGGAGGTAACAGATAAGGTAGGGCGAACCCCCCCAAGGAATCACTAGGGCGTCCGCGGCCAGAGCCTGAGGGTCCCGGAACTTGGACACAAACGGAAGGATCTTCCGATTGTGTCGGGAGCGAAGAGGTCCACGTCCGGAAAGCCCCAGAGGTCGCAGAGCTGCGCGAAGACCTCCGGACGAAGGGACCACTTGCCGGGGTCGGGTGAGGACTGACTGAGGAAGCCCGCTTCCCATTTGAACACTCCCGGGATGAGAAACGCTGAAAAGGCCGGAACCTTACTCTCTGCTCAGGTGAGAATCTTGGTCACCTCGGCCATGGCTGTACGCCACAGCCGCGGCGTTGTCCAACTGAACACGGACAGGACAAGACTGAAGACGGGACTCCCAATGAAGAAGACAGAAGAAGCACCCGTAATTCTCCAGGGGAGACCAGAGACCCTGGACCGTCCAATCCCTGAACACGCCGCCCCAGCCCGACAGGCAGCCACCATTGTAACAACCTGCCAGAGAAGGGAAGAAATGACCACCCTTGGAGAAGAAGGGGGGGAGCGGAGCCACCAGAGCAGAGACTGACGGACCCTGCGAGGGAGAACAATCTGACGATCGAGGGACAGAGGAGACCTGTTCCATCGAGAGAGAATCGCCAGTTGAAGGGGGGCGGTAATGAAACTGGGCAAAGGGTACGGCCTCCATAGTTGCCACCACCCGACCCAGGATGTCCAAACTGTGCAGATGGAGACTGATACCTTGGTCCGAAGGGAGCGGACCCCCGACCAGAGCGCCAGATGTTTGTCCGTCGGAAGACAAATGCGGGCGGAGGCCGTCGAATCGAAGTCCCAGGAAGGTTAGAGACTGGGTAGGACAGAAGACTGACTTGTCCCGGTTGACCATCCACCCGAAGCGAGTCAGAGAGTGGAGAGTGACGTCCAGATTTTCCAGAGACTGGGCTCTGGTCGGAGCCTTGATGAGAGGGTCGTCCAGATAGGATATTACCGAGATTCCCTCCGACCAAACAGGCCCAACACTGGCGCAAGGATCTTTGTAAGGATCTGAGGTCAAACCAAAGGGGAGGGCTACGAATTGAAAGGGCCCCTCCGGAACCACAAGCGGAGGTACCGATGATGGCCCGGAAATATTGGCACATGGAGGTAGGCATCCTTGATGTCCACCGATGAAGGGAACTCCCCTTGTTCCAGGGACGCCACCACCGAACGGAGAGATTCCATTCTGAAGCGGTGGATGAGAAGGTGACGGTTGGAGTGGTCGCACAGAACCGTCCATTTTGGGGACCACAAAAAATTTGAATAGAAACCCCGAAAACGTTCCCCTGGAGGAACAGGGACGATAACCCCCTGGAGAAGCAGAGACTGGAAAGCCGCTCGAAATTGCTTCGCCAGAGGAAGAGACCGGGGGCCCGAGATCTCTCGGAAGGGAGGCAAATTCGATCCAGTAACCGTTGGACACCACATCCCTGACCCAGAGTCCTGAATGTGTGAAATGCAGATGTCTCGGAAAACAAGAGACGACCTCCTAACCGAAAGAAACCGCGGGTGGGGGCCCACTTCAAGCAGAAGTGGGCTTGCGGTTGCCCGATTTGGGCGCAAAACGGCCGTACCGGTTGGAGTCCGACTTTCAAGCCGGGCGTGCCCAGCACGAGGGAGCCTTCTTGTCCCGCGAGGGCGCCTGCCCGGACCCTTAGCTGGAACCAGAGGTCCGAAATAACCGAAAGGACTTAGAAGGAACTCTTACCTCCCATTGCCTCGGAGATAATCTCATCGAGGCGTTCGGCAAAAAGACAGCCACCCGTAAAGGGAAGCTCAGTGAGAGACCTTTTGGAAGCGGCATCCGCATTCCAAGCTTTAAGCCACATAAAGCGGCGGAAAGCCGCTAGGTGACCCACAGTAAAGGCAGAACAACGGCCTGACTACGTAGAAGCTGCGCACAGAAAGTCCCCAGCTTTAGAGCATTGGAGAGCCAGATCAGATAGATCCTCTGGGGGGGGGGGGAATCCCGCTAAGATATCCTGATGGAGCTTTTGGCACCACTCCGACAGGGCCTTGGACACCCAAGTCGAGGCGAAGATGGCAAGAAGAGAAGAGCCAGCTGCTTCAGAAGCAAACTTCGCTAAGGATTCTACCTTCTCGTCCGTGGGATCCTAGAAGGCAGCGACAACTGCCAGAGGCAGTGTAGTCGCCCTAGAGATCCGGGAGTTTGGTGGATCCACTGAGGGAGGGGAAACCACCTTAGCGACAAAGTCCTTGACAAATGGATTCTTGGATTGTCTTGATTCCCGGGAACCTCTTGTCTGGAAGTTTCCATGCAGATTCCAGAATGTCGTCAAAGTCAGCGAGAGAGCCGAACCTTTGAGGTGCTGGCTTAGCACACTGAAAGGATACTTATGGATAGACATCCGAAGATCCTGGGTCCTCTAGGTGAAAGGTGTCTCTTATGGCTGTCACCAATGAGTTCACCATTGCAATTGAGTCCGAGCGGTCCTCTGAGTTAGATGCCGGCTCGGAAGCCTTGTCCACCAGTTCGCCAGGGGAAGTGAAGAGTAGAGGCAGTCCTGGAGGGGGGCGACCCTGACCGGGTACGCAGCTCTGGCATGGCAGAGCGGCGATTCCGAGAACGTCCTCTGGAGGAGCGACATTCGTGCCTAGATGACAGGGGGGGCGGGACCCATGAGGGGAATGCCCACGTCTATCTGAAGACTCAATGGAAGAGTCAGACGAGGCACCCCTAGTACCGTGAAGCATGAGGGCCCTCTCAGAGGTCCTGCGCAGTGAAGACCCCTTCAGGGCGGACACCACTACCCGGGAGGCCTCAGCCACCGAACGGGAGACTTTGGTCAAGGCAGCCATATACTGGGTCAGGGAGAAACCCAGGGTGGTGGAGCGGCTGAACCCACCGGGGCCGAAAGGGCACCAGGGGGTCTGGGGAGCAGTGGAGCAGGCAGGGCAAGTGGGCTCAGCAGAGCCAGAAATCTTGGTATAACAATGCTTACAAAAATAATAAGTCACTGATGTTCCAGGTTTCTGACTAGAGGGAGGAACAGCTCTGGAAGCAGACATAATGTGGAAAAAAGGAGATAGAGAGAGGCTAACCTTCTCACCCTGGTCTGTGTCCCGTCAGAGAACTCACTCCGTGCAGCTAAGGAGACTAAAAAAGACCAGCCAATAGAAAGGGAGGGGCATGCCAGAAGTAAGGCACCCAGTAACAGGCCCCAATATTGTGAAAACCGCGCCCACGGTGCTGATTGGAGGCTACTTCGCGCCCCTGGAAGCTCCCAGCCCCGTGGGCAGAGCTAAGACCGGCCGAGAAGGACTGTAATGGCTCCCCCTCCTTGTCCCGAGCGCCATGTCCAGTCCGCATAGCGCTCGGGGGAATGGAGCGGGTGGCCCAAACGCCGGCGAAAGTGAAAGTAAGCCCGCGCAGAGGCGCCCGACTCCAAGCGGCGCCGCGGCTGTAAGCCGCGAATAAGGCGCTGAAGTAAAACTAAAGTAAGCCGGCGCTGGAAGTGCCCGGCCCGAACAGCGCCACGGCAGACAGCCGCATATAAGGCGCTGAAGTAGTTGCAAAAAGCACACACACACACATAATAAAATAAAGTGCCCCCAGAAGTAAAATGCCCTATAATATATGCCCCCTTAGTGCCACTGCTCCCCAAATAAAAAGATGCAGCCCCTGTAAAACGCAGCCCCATAAAACTGAAGGTGGGCCAAAAACAGGGGGTCTCCAGAGGTTGCGAGTCCGTACCTATGGAGAAAAAAGGGGGGAAAGTACTTACCTCAGTCAGAAGAACTTACCTAATGGAGTCTTCAGTGAAGTCTTCAGCCAGCTTATGGTCCCTGCATCATGCCTGGATGCTATGCGCGAGCGAGGCGAGCAGAGACGTAAGGGGACCCGGACCCATGAGGTACCACCCAGGCGCTGACCGTTGGCGAGGGGGGGTTAACAGCGAATATACGCAATGTCTGTGCCCCCTTACTCGCAATGGGGAAACAGTGAACCGCAGTTCCTGAGCCCCCACCTGAAAACATAAAAGAAAAAAGGGAATAAAAAACACGTCCCTATACTAGGAAGACAAAAAAACAGAAGACCTGGTCTGGAGAATTCCAGACCATGTCCACCTCCTTCAAGACACTAAGCTTAAACTAACTAGCTCAGAGCCTGAAGGCGGGTGTATCCTGCTGGGAGGAGCTGACTTTTTTTTTATTACCATAGTGTCATACCTCCTAGAGACAGCAGCATACACCCACGGTCTGTGTCCCCCAATGGAGCCGATAGAGAAAAGTTTTTTCCTGGAATACCCCTTTAACTTGAATTTCTGACACAGAAAAGTTGCTAGTTTTAAATGAATACTGGGTTTTGGGAGTTTACAAGCAGTGCTTTTGATGTCTCCTCATACAAAGTTTGTTTTCACTCTCTGTTTACTTTTTAAGTTCTGTGTAAGTAGCCACGAATATCTGAAGTTTCTTTTCGGTAAACATATTCCTACTCTCATACCATATGTCTCATAAAACTTGTTGTAATTCACATCTGCCCTATACAGAACTGAAGGCACATTGTCCAGCAGCATGTTTCTGTGGTTTAATAGTAAGGTCGCTTTCCTTATGAAAAGACAATATATACATCATACCAGATGGACTCCTCATTATACATAATGACTTCAGCATGTATGCACTCATGTTCTCGTGAATGCAGTTTACAGCTTTTCCAGTCTGGCTCCAATGACCCTCCTTAAATTGGGTTATTGGTCATCTAGTCATCTACTTGTGAACCCAAATTTTTTACTAGAACATATCTACTCTGGAAAATCCATGTAACCAGGAAAATGGCACATTTAGAGCTTAGCTAGAAAACTAGGATTTTCCTACAGGACAAACTTATATAACTAGCCCCAAACAAAATGTACGGTAACAGTACAGCACTATTGAGGCTTTTTGAAGTCATCTAGTCATATATGCATGGTTGTTGTGAGATCCTAATGCATGGAAATTCTGGACTGGCATTTTGGGGCAATGATACATGCTATTTTCCTTTCGGCTATTAAAGTTCTATTTTGGGTGATTTGGTAAGTTGCTAAAATATGTAGTTATCTAATGTTTTAGTTTCATTTTAGAACGTTGACTGTTTTGTGCCTTGTGACAGAGAACAGAATCGTATTGTACTGTATATAATCATTGAGAATCATATATGCCTGATGTCCTACAAAGATGATGGAAAGGGCAATATGAAAATGGTGTCACTTGAGCTTATGTTCAATATTTCTTTTTATTTTAGGACACAGAAAAAAAAAATGTATTCAGTGTCTAAGGCTGCGTTCACCCGGCCGTCTGGACCCGTTCCGTTCTTCTTCCGTCGAAATTAAAAAGGGACTTAAAAAAAAACGGACAATTACAGATACAAATGGATGTTATCATTTTTGTTCAGTTAATAAACCAAAAAAAATATTTTTTTTTGTTCTGAGCATGCTCAAAAGTAAAAACAGATTAAAAAACGGATTGAAAAAAACGGATTGAAAAAACGGATGCAAACGGATAACATTAAAGGCTCCTCAATTTTCCGTAGACTTTAATGTTAAATTTACTGTATCCGTTTTTTCTTCCATTCTTTGGACGGAAGAAAAAATACTGCATGTGACGTTTTTTCTGCCGTCAAAAGAACGGAAATGAGTGCAAACAGATTGTAAAAAAATCCCATTGACATGAATGGGATTTTATTTAAACCGTTTGAATCCGTTTAAAGCCTGCAAAAAAGGAAACAAAACTGGGATAAAAAGACGGGGACAGACGGCCGTGTGAACGCACCCTTACTGCTTTTTGGCTCATTGTTTAAGTACCGGTACTTATTTAACAGAAATATTAGTAACAGAGGGGTCTAAGATGGAGACGAGCAAGGCACTTACGTAACAGGATTGAAGGCTCTCTTAGTGCGGTCAGACTGAGACTGTTCAATGGTGATGGTCTGGTTCATAGCTTCTACCTATAATAACATCTAATATGTTAACATACTAGAAACATATAGAGAATACAGAACAAATGTTGGCAAAAAAACAATTTAAAAAAAAATATATTCATATATATTATCCTCATTATATCTACTTTACGGTTTGTGTCTACTTCTAGTGAAATACTTTGTGCTCAAGGGGTTTGTTCTATTGTACTTTCCATGACAGAAGTGGATAGGAAGTGTGTATCACTTCTTGCCTCAGTGATGATGTAGGCTAATCCTGAATCTGGGTTTTGGGAGTGACTAAAGATTCTGGCCATAAAGCCATTCCCATACTCCAGTTGTGTGTGTGTGTTGCAGTACTAAACCTGATCTCACAGGTGTGAGAAGGAGTTGGTCTGGCGCCAAGATCAGCTTGTTCGTGTTACGCTTGGAAACTGCTACACTGCATCAAAAAGACTTAGAGGACTGAACCTGCCACCTTGGGTGAGAAGTTAGATGTTTAAGTTTTATATATAACCTGATGTAAAGGACGTTTACCACACTATTGCACTGCATGCTGTAAGATGAATACATTGCTGTGTGAGACTTTATACAATAAACCCAACTGACACCTGCCTGTTTGTGTCTATTCACTTGGCGCAAAGACAGCTTGGAGGGTCCCATTATACTATATATATATATATATATATATATATATATATATATATATATATATATCATATTTTCAACTTTTGTACTGTAAATTAATATCTGCAAGTGATATACTCCTCTTTAGAAAAAAAGGGTCCAGAAAAAAATATATTGTACGGTCTGTTCCTGGGTTGAATTTATTTGTGTCCTTGGAATGTGAATATATTTGAAATCTATGGCAGAAGAAAGATCTTCCCATCCTGCCATTCTGTTTCTATTATAGGCCACACACTGCTTTAGGCCTTTGGCCTTGAAGACACTTGAGACATGCACACAACATCAGTATAATGGCACAGGCGGCAAAAAGATGTCACTTCATTGTGCTGCTGGACCAGGAAAGGCCTCAGTAGCTTTGCTCATTGTGGAATGTAAATGAGGTGAGTATAAGTTATTATTTTCTGCTGGGAAACTGGGCACTATCATCTATTATGGTAGACAAACTATTATTGTAATAGTAATTATAAACAAAGGGGAAATGGGTATCTACCACTATGTATGAGTGGTACTATTTAATGAATATATATTGTATGTATGATGGGAGGGAGAGAGGATGTTTCTTGGAACTTGTGCCCCTGAACTTTTAAGACCTGAGCAATACCCAGGATGCATTAGAAGGCTGTACACTTTCTACTGTATAAAGAGGTTATCCAGAATTAAAAAAAAAAAACAGAGCAGATTTCTTCAAAAACTGCACCAGGGTGGGTGTGGTTTTGCAGCTTATTTCCAGTAACATGAAGCCAAGTTGTAATACTACACATTATCTAAGGATAGGTGTTGTGCAGTTTTAGGAGAAATTAGCTCTGTTTTTATATTGCTGGATAACTGATTGGGACTTCATGGCCCCACATACTGACATATTGTACTAACAACACGTTCCCTAAAACTCTCTTCAGACACACTTCTATGTCAAAAGCAATGGTAATACTTAATTTATTTATTTTTTTCTTACATTTTAAGAACAATTGGAACAATGCAGAATGCAGGTATTGTGGTAATATGGGGAATGAAAGTATTTACTAAAACAAACGCTAGGAGAACTGACAGGTCCTCTTTATAACCATCCCTGGTCCTTTTCTTGTCCTAAGAGAATGTAAGTACTGTATACTAATCTTTTTCATTTCTGTATGCGTGTGTCACCATTTTGATACAGGTTTGAGAACTAATTCTCTTACTGTTTTTAAAATATCATACCATACTATTTTTTTGTCCAGGAAAAAATTATCTTTACAGTAGTAGAGTAACTATACAGAAAAAAACAATGCAGATATTGTACAGATGACATGGTGACTCCAGAGACAGATTTAGGGTATGACAAATGGGGCATTTGCATAGAGCCCTGTCTTTTTTCCGTTAGAGGACTAGAAATAACCGGAGAATACAGGTAGGAACATATGTTGCAGACACGCAGCAGGATTTTTGCAGCAGATAATGTGCCAAAAAATCTGCAGTCTATCTGCAACGTGTCTTCCTTCCCTCAAGCAGCAAATTTTTAACTGCAATCATTGGTAAGCAGAGGGTGCTTACTCTGCTTGTTGCCGGCCATGTATGGCTGTCTGCCTTGGAACACTTGTGTGGTAGGTTTGAGACCATATGCATAGAGTATTAATAGGAATTCCCAAAGTAGCAGACTTCAAAAAGGCCAGCAAAACACTGTCACAGGCTATTCTTATACCGTAGTTGTAAAGTGTCTCATACAATAGAAATAGAAATCATTATAAGAATATAAATACGAATGGAATGCAGCTTACCTTTACTCCAAAGACTTTCATATAAAAGCTGTCAACAGGATTCAGGCCCATCTGTGTCTTGATATATTTGGGGTTTCCAATTACTCGGATGTGAACTGTAACCTGAAAGTGGTTCTTTTTCTGGCATACATATGCATCATCCACTGTTGAAAAGTTAAATCCTTTGTCGGTGATCACATGGTATCCCACAGTAGGACTATATGAAAAAAACAAGGCGATTCAGCAACATCCGCAAACTCAATTATATTGGTCTTTCCACTGGATCTTAGTATACAAATATATATATAGTGTGCTAAATGAAAAATACACTAGTGATCATGAGGCTTTTTCTGTACTATCTGATAGCTCACAACTCTGTCTCCTCAAAACCTTATATTGCAGTGGAGATATTAGATGGCACCCATTCAAATGAAAGGGTCCCAATGCTGAATCTGCCAGAATTAAAGTCACTCTCTGCTTAAGATGTCAGAGGTGAATGCTGAGCAGGGGACTACCTCTATGATGTTTAAATATGACATAGTCTACATAATAAAAAGTGACCCACTATATGCACTATGGATGGTGTAAGTAATGAGAATCGCTATCTAACTCATCAGCAACAGACATACCTATCTGATCATGCTAGTTCATATTTTATCCAAAATTGGTATCAGTACTGTACATTCAAAATCATGCTTGCTCAAAACATGAAGTATTACAGCATAAAGTGTCACACGTGCAAAATATCTGCCTGGAGGGCTTTATTCCACTCCAGGACAGGCATGTGGGCATTCACAAAAGCAGATGGCCTGTTCAAATATAGCTTTATTTCCAGGTCTTGGCATTTTCAAAGCATGGTTTGACAAAGGGGGAGGTCTCCCCAAAACTTAGAAGCTTCTGTGGTGTATGATATCACTCTCCTAGTGTGTGACGTCTCCTCACATCAGCGTTTGTAAATGTCGACATGCCTATATAGGAAGATCAGAGGATTTGGTGTGGTCTTTCTTATTATAGGGAATAAGACAACCCATACTACCAAAAGTCTCTACCCACCTCCACCCCATATTTTACACAGTAACATCCAAAAGCAAGCATAAAAGCCTCAAAAATAAGACAAAGACAGCCTCACAAAAGCAAAACAAATAAACTGCACTAAACCCCACTAAACTTTGCTTTTCACATTAATTTGGGAAGCATCACAAATTGCAAGAAAACCCAAGGAAAATTGCAGAACAAAATTGCATATACCCGACTGCTGTATTACTGCTACATAGGCCTGTTGCTTATAGTGTAGAATCTGCTACAAAAAGAAATCACTTCTGTAAACCTTTCCAACAGGCATGTCATTTCAGACATTACAAAGGAGACAAGATTATTTGGGCCTTTATGTATAAAACAGTTACACTTTTTCCTTATTTGGAAGAAATTGTTTACATTTGCTCAGAATTTGCATTGCACAGGTTGTTCCAATATGAGGTCTGGTAGGGCTTCCATGTTAGTGACTGATAATTTTTGTCAATAGAAGAGACTGTCTGACCATCACTTTCATATCCATGCGTGTCAACAGGTGGTGCTGTAATATAAGATAAAATACACAACATTAGAAATAAACCAGATACCTGCTCATACTAATGCTAGTTGTAAAACATCATTCAATAAAACACAACATAGCCTATAATTACTTAGTCTTTTGTCCATAGTCCAAGTCTGTGACCAGTTCTCGCTTTCCTCCAACTGTATATGCTTTCGCTTCTTAGATGAAGAAAATGAAGACCTGAAAAGCAAAGTGACAAAAATGTGTATTGTGAAAATAGAGGCCTTTGTACTAATTGTACGAGTTTATATCTGTCACTATAATAAAACATCTATAGTACTGTTCAATATATCTATAGTACTGTTGGAGCTCTGTTCCTGGGCCCTGTCGCACAATCCATTTGTTTATGTTTATACTTTTGTGTCACAGACAGTCCGGCTCAGCTTTATGGCCCCAGGAAGCATCTGACGAATATGTGAACAAGGCCTAAAATTTCTTATTTTGTAAGCACCTATATTTTGAATGTTTATATTGACTCTCTAGTCAAATATTTTAATGTTAACATATATTTATATATATAGAAATTGCTGAGATCAGTGCTTGACTACAGTGGTTACATGTAATAACTGCAGCCTTGTAAACAAAGCCATCTGGGAGGACCAAGGCAGTGGCAGAGATTAAAGAAAAGGGAGCAGGTTATTTTTTATTCCATTACAATTCAATGTTGTAGTCTTGGAAGTTGAGTATGAATTGTGTCAGTCAATCGCCTATAGTTTGTGCAATTCTACACATTAGTGTTGACAACCCCACAAACCTGCTAAAGGGTTTTCAAAGGATAAAGAAGCTTAAATAATGAGGTCTAGCAAAAGATACCCCAAGGAACTCTAGAATAGAAAGAGCTTGCTCCCTGGTTCCACCTTTTGGAATGTCATCTCTTCAAGTCATTGTTTGACGCATTCAAGATCCTTTTGACTGGGGATTTTTAAAGCATTACTGTTATTAGAAACAACTTTTTATTCTATTTAATACTTCCTTAAGATGTGATTGCTAAAAAAGAAAACAATGGTTTAAAAAAAAATAATAAATGCCCACTAGGGGTCTGTCTCTTTAATTTTGCAAACAAACCCTGGAAAGTGTGGTTCTCTCTTTGCTGTGCCTTAATGTGGTGTATAATCCAGCATTTACCAGTGTGAGGCAGCTTGCAGCCTTTTTAGAAGAGTAGCTTTTCCATGCATACTAACAAGCAAAAGAAGGAGCTCAATAATTATTTATACAAAAAAATGTTTCTCTTTGGTCATTTTATGAGCTTCTTTCTTGTGTATTTGCACCATATAGGTTCCACGTGGCTGCTTTAAGGTTATATAAAGCATGCACTTTGGGCACAAAGCTGTGCAAATGTAAAAATGTTTGTGCAGACCTTATGACAGGGGAGAGGGAGGGGGAGGGAAGTTGCTCATCATGCTCTTGGAGAAACATCCCCTGCCTCCAAGAGAAGTGCAAAGAGACTAATCACAGTAATAAACAGATCAAAAGGTATTTTACATATAAAAATGTGCATATTATTATGTATACAGGTCTTAGGGCACATTACTACACTGACTTGAGCATTTTTTTTTACATTTTCTTACTTATGAAGCCAAGTCAGTATCCCTACCAGAAGGGAGAGTTACTCACCTTCCTTCTGTGAGGGACTCTGGCTTAAAACCCCCAGTTATTTTCTAAGGATCTTGAATGAGTCAAGCAAAGACTTGAAGAGATGTTACATTCCAATAGATGGAACCCGAGAGCAAGCTCTTTTATTTTTGTGAGAGAGTGTTACTTGGCATATTTTTTCCCGAAATTCTAAAAGTTTTGCCACTTTCCTTAAGGGGAATTCTTACCCCCAAAGTCAATTCTTTTCCATGTGGTTACACTTAGGGCTGCCCTCCCCCATGTCCTTCCTGCAGCCCAGAGAAAGCTGTGGTAAAGTGCTGCACAGGACAGATAGATACAGGACAGTTTTACGGCCTATCTTCTACCCTCTCCTAGACATAGCTGGTGTTAGCTAAGTGCTGTCAAAACTAGTCAGCACTATCCATCCATGTTACAGATGTAATTAAGGTGATTCTAGGCATTTGTACAATATAGTGTGTTATAAGGTTTACAATACATAAGTAATATAGTGGTGCAATATTGTGTATCATAACTTTTTACAGCACATGTATATGTTTACATTACCCGATATGTACAATATCCGTTGTTTAATTTATCACCCTGCCAATTCTGCACTTTACCTCGCCTTGTTTAACCATATGTACGCAGTATAAGAGGGAAGGTGGGATGTCAGTATTGGCGTGCCCTATGCCAAAAGTTAGAGGGGAAATAATTACATTACCTCTCCTGAGGACGCCTACGCCATAGTCAGTAGAAACTAATTGAGAGTTAATTGTTGGTGGTTATATCTGGTCAGTGGGGGCTCATTAATTTGTGGAGACAATACATCCATATATTGGTAAAAGCGCTGTACATTGGCATATGTTTTGCTTGTGTCAACATGCCCTAAGACTAAGTGAGAATATGTCTTTCTGGGAAGTAAAAAATCAACAAGATGAAGTCTAGAGCAAAATGTAGCAATCTTCCTGGAAAAATATTAAATGATCACTGTCAGAGAAAAAAAACTTTTTATATGTTGTGCATCTTGGCAAAACATTAACCTTTCGAATATACTTCATAAGAAAATGTTATTTCCTTTTGATAGAAATGATGGCTTATAAAATCATGGCTTTGTCTAAGCTGAAGACCAGGCATGGACAAAGTCCTGTAAGTGAGGGTGGACTAGCACTCCTCTGTGCTCTCTCCCCTGTCTGATAGGATTCCTCTACGCTCTCTCCTGTCTGATAGGACTCCTCTGTGCTCTCTCCTGTCTGATAGGACTCCTCTGTGCTCTCTCCCCTGTCTGATAGGATTCCTCTATGCTCTCTCCTGTCTGATAGGACTCCTCTGTGCTCTCTCCTGTCTGATAGGACTCCTCTGTGCTCTCTCCTGTCTAATAGTACTCCCCTGTGATCTCTCATGTCTGATATGACTCCTCTGTGCTCTCTCCCCTGTCTGATAGGACTCCTCTGTGCTCTCTCATGTCTGATAGTACTCCTCTGTGCTCTCTCCTGTCTGATAGGACTCCTCTGTGCTCTCTCATGTCTGATAGTACTCCTCTGTGCTCTCTCCTGTCTGATAGGACTCCTCTGTGCTCTCTCCTGTCTGATAGGACTCCTCTGTGCTCTCTCCTGTCTGATAGGACTCCTCTGTGCTCTCTCATGTCTGATAGTACTCCTCTGTGCTCTCTCCTGTCTGATAGGACTCCTCTGTGGTCTCTCATGTCTGATAGGACTCCTCTGTGCTCTCTCATGTCTGATAGGACTCCTCTGTGCTCTCTCATGTCTGATAGGACTCCTCTATGCTCTCTCATGTCTGATAGTACTCCACAGTGCTCTCTCCTGTCTGATAGGACTCCTCTGTGCTCTCTCCTGTCTGATAGGACTCCTCTGTGCTCTCTCCTGTATGATAGCACTCCTCTGTGTGCTCTCTCCTGTCCGATAGGCCTCCTCTGTGCTCTCTCCTGTCTGATAGCACTCCTCTGTGCTATCTCTTGTCTGATAGTACCTCTGTGCTCTCTCCTGTCTGATAGCACTCCTCTGTGCTCTCTTCTGTCTGATAGTACTTCTCTGTGCTCTCTCTCCTGTCTGATAGCACTCCTCTGTGATCTTTCCTGTATGATAGGGTTCCTCTGCACTCTCTCCTGTCTGATAGTACTTCTCTGTTCTATCTCCTGTCTGATAGGACTCCTCTGTGCTCTCGCCTGTCTGATAGGACTCATCTGTGCTCTCTCCTGTCTGATAGTACTCCACTGTTCCACTGTGCTCTCTCCTGTCTGATAGCACTCCTCTGTGCTCTCTCCTGTCTGATAGGACTCATCTGTGCTCTCTCCTGTCCTATCAGAGAGCACAAAGAAGTGCTAGCCCACCCTCATTTACTGGACTTTGTCCATGCCTGTGTTTCAGCTTTCGATAAATCCACCATTGTGTCTAGTAACATATTAGTGATATCTAGTGGCAAAAAATAAACCTAATGCAATAGCCAGCAAAGTGACTAGGCACAGTGCGACAGCTGACAATGGTGTAGCGCTACAGAGACTAAAAGGGAGATTTATCAAAACCTGTCCAGAGGAAAAGTTTCTGAGTTGCCCATAGCAACCAGATTTCTTCTTTTATTTTTGAAAAGGCCTCTGAAAAATGAAATAAGAGATCTGATTGGTTGCTAGGGGCAACTCAGTAAATTTTCCTCTGGGCAGGTTTTCCCCCTAAGAGTCCAATGGATAAAAAGGTGGGGTGCTCAACATCTTTAAGTTTTGTAGTACAGCATACAGACAAGAACGAAGAAGAAAGCAAGATGGAACACTCACTGAACCGAGATATTCATTTTTTTTTTTTCATTTCATCTCATGTAGACATGATGGCACAGTGGGGGTCGTTCCATCTCCGTTGTCATCATGTGTATGTGAGATTAAATTAAATTTAAAAAAAAATGGATATCTCGGTGCGGTGAGTATTCTATCCTACTTTCCTCTAAATTCCTGTCTGTAAAAATAGCAATTTTGCCTAAACTTCATTGTTAAATTAACATTTGGTCAGGACTGGATTCCTGATGACTGGATGTGAAAAACTAAATTGTTTTATTCAATGACAGCAAACACAGATATTTAAAACTTAAGGGTTTGGCAAACTTTTAGCAAGTTTCAGACCTTTTCATTCATGAATGAATAAACTTTATTTATATACAACTATTTATGAATCAACCTAGACAATTGCTATCACAGTGGTAACAAAACTATTCTAATGGATGTCAAAAGGATTTTTTTAGGTGACCTGTGAGATTTTTAGGCCTGACCACCTAGTGTGACAATCACATCACAATGCTTTAATCCAACCTGTTGCTTGGGGAGACCCTCTGTTGAATATATGGATAACTGTATTCCATGCAAGATGGTGGTGGGGAACCATTCCAAGCTGTGCCTTGACTGTTCATTTTCATACAGCTATCTTGTTGAGCAGGAAGGGAATGGCCGCCAATGTTTGGAGATTGTTCCACGTATCTGCAGGATCCTGAAGAATGTGTTAAAAGCGAGGATTGCAGCCCACTGGACCAGCAAGCAGGGGGAATTCGACCTGAAATGATAAGTCATGCTATAATTGTGGGGGAATTATATGCCTTGCTTGCATACGTAGAAATGGTCACTGCACTTTCAACAAACTTTGCATAAATTAAAGGGGTACTCCGGTGGAAAACATTTTTTTTTTAAATCAATTGGTGCCAGAAAGTTAAACAGATTTGTAAATAACTTCTATTAAAATTTGTTAAACCAGTACTTATCAGCTGCTGTATAATACAGAGGAAGTTCTTTTCTTTTTAAATTTATTTTCTGTTTGTCCAAAGTGCTCTATGCTGACACCTCTGTCCATGTCAGGAACTGTCCAGAGCAGGAGAGGTTTGCTATGTGGATTTGTTCCTGCTCTGGACAGTTCCTGACATGGACAGAGGTGTCTGCAGAAAGCACTGTGGACAGACAGAATAGAAATTCAAAAAGAAAAGAACTTACTCTGTATTATACAGCAGCTGATAAGAACTGGAAGGATTAAGATTTTTAAATAGAAGTAATTTACAAATCTGTTCACTTTCTGGCACCAGTTTATTTTCAAAAAAAAAAAGAAAAGAAAAGAAAAGTGCATCTTTATACAGGTTTCAGGCTCCTCTCCCTAAAATTACTTATTCACTCTTAAAAACCTAAAATCCATCTGAGATAAATTATATGGTCCATCAGCTCATCGAGGGAACAGGTAACATGCTGCCTATAGAAGTCTATTGAAAGGGGTAGCAGAGGAAAAATTAGCTGCCCAGTGCAGTAAGTATTATATCTCATCTCAGTGCCTGACTCACAACTTACACTGCTCAGTACTGCTCTATAATTCTCAATGCTTCTTCTAAGGGTGAGTTTTAGAGATCACATAGACACAAAACTATTAAGTTCCTATATGATAATCACATCAAAGATGAATGTTGTACACATACGTAGGGCAATGGTATATGTACTGCACACCAACTAGATATATCACAGCAGGTGACAGCTTCTTCACTGCCGTCCCGTTTTAGTAGTTTAAATGCTTTATTTTTGTCATTTATTGCCCGGTTAACATTTTTATTCATCCATATTGGTTTTCTTTTATTCCTGACCCTTTTATTCCCATATGGTATGACGTAGTATATTGTGCTGTAGTAAAAACACTTTACAGTGCCCCCTCCCTAACATGTTTTGTCACATAAGTGATGTCCTCAGAGGTTAGGGGGCAATGACAGGAGAAAACACTGCTCAGACCTCTGTGTGTGACCTCATCAATCATCTATATCCAAATCACAAAATCAAATAAAGGTCAAATAATCACTTCCATATTTCTACACCTATCACCTACTGTTATCAATTGACATTTAATGCCTATACATACTATGAAATAGAATCTGACTTTAGTCACCTATAAGACATGTGTTCCATATGAAATACCCCTATAAGTTTATTACCACCAATGGTTACTAAATCTCTAGTACGGTACTTAGGAACGCAGTAACTTAGAAGACTGTCCGCAGGAAATTCTAATTGTCCTTTCAAATCTCACAGAACCTTTCTCTGTAAAATCAACCAACCAACACAAAGCTACATTATCAAAGATTTCTTTATGTCACTCATAAATACCTGGATAGAGAAGTAGTCCAGAATAAACTGAAGAGAACACTACTCTCTAAAACAGAACAACCCTAGATTTCAATCATTTACTGCAACTGACTCAATGTTTTTTGCAAATAAATACATTCATTTAGCAAACTTGCCTCCTTCTCTTGATATTTCTGCTCTTTTATTCCCTTGTTGACAGCTCATTGTCTAGGAACAGGGCTGATGTATATTATATTATAAATATAAAAATATATATCATAAGCCAGATCATCATTTTAAAGTTCTGAAAGTAGTCCAGAATAAAATGTAGGGAACTCTAGTCTCTGAGAAAGAAAAACCATACATTTCAAAGAATTACAGCAACTGAGGAGCATAAATCTTCCATACTAGCGAACATATTGCACGTAAGAAATGTAAACCCAGTTTACAGATTCATATCTGCTAGGGCCTGAAGGCCAAATCTGGAACTTTGAAAGTCACTTGACCATTAAAGGGGTACTCCCGTGGAAAACTTTTTTTTTTTAATCAACTGGTGCCAGAAAGTTAAACAGATTTGTAAATTACTTCTATTAAAAAAATCTTAATCCTTCCGATACATTTTATTGGCTGTATGCTACAGAGGAAATGCTTTTCTTTTTGGATTTCTCTGATGTCACGACCACATTGCTCTCTGCTGACCTCCGGTGTCCATTTTAGGAACTGTCCAGAGCAACATGTGTTTGCTATGGGAATTTTCTTCTGCTCTGGACAGTTCCAAAAATGAACAGCAAAGGTCAGCAGAGAGCACTGTGGTCGTGACATCAGAGAAATCCAAAAAGAAAAGCATTTCCTCTGCAGTATATAGCCCCTAAAAAGTACTGGAAGGATTAAGATTGGAAGGATAAGAAGTAATTTACAAATCTGTTTACATTTCTGGCACCAGTTGATTTAAAAAAAAAAAGTTTTCCATGGGAGTACCCCTTTAAAACCTCAAAGGCAAGAAATCAAATATCTTCTGTTTACTGTATTGCTTGTATATTCCAAAAAATCTGTGACTTTGTTTGCCTTGAAGGTCTTCATCTTGTACTGTGACATTTATGTTGTTGAATGCAACACTAAATATATATAAAACTCAACGTGTGTGTGTATGTATGTATGTATGTGTGTGTGTGTGTGTGTGTGTATGTTCAAGCATAACGTCCAAACGGCTAAAGATATTAACATGAAACTTAGCACACATGTTACTAATGTCAACAACAAACATAGGATAGGTGATTTAACCCTTACTCACCCCCATTTGCCAGGGGCGGGGTTTATGTTTAAAGTCCCATACAAGTCAATGGGAAATATATGTTACTGCATAACTTCCAAACAGCTGGAGATATTTCAATAATACTTGGTCACATGTTACTTATATGTCCACTTAAAATATAGGATAGTTAATTTAACCCTTAACTACCCCCATTTGTGAGGGTCGGTGTTTTTGTTTAAAGTCCTATGCAAATCAATGGGAAATGTATGTTCCCACATAACTTCTGTAAGGCTGGAGATATTTCAATACTTGGTACACATATTGGAGGTCGGGATATGAGGACGGGATAGGAGGACCGGGATAGGAGAACGGGATAGGAGAACGGGATAGGAGAACGAGATATCATGAGGGGATAGGAGGTCGGGATATGATGACGGGATAGGAGGTCGGGATATGACAACAATATATGAGGACAGGTTATGAAGTCAAAAGCTTCCTCCTTTGTTTATTTTCCTCCCCAACAAGGATTAGGAAGGAAAAACCGGCAACGCCGGGTACTCCGCTAGTATATATATATATATATATATATATATATATATATATATATATATATATCCAAAAATAGAAACAAATGATATTCTCCCTGTGTTCATGTGGATTTTATCTAGATATTTAGGTTTACTCCCATACTCTAATAGCATATTGATAGACTAGCTGGCTTTCTATTAATTTGGCCCTAGTGTGTGTCTGAGATAGGAGAATTATTACATACAGCTGAACCACATCACTGCAAAATTGTACCACAACCATAGTGTGTGACCCCAATTAAAAATAGAAGAAAATGCCAAATTCTGCAGTTGGGCAACAGCCAGTTCTGCGAACAATTAAACGGGAGTCATTGTAAATAATAAAAAAAATTATATCTCGTGATCCTTGCACTTCTACAGGTCATTTCCCTTAGTAACTAGGATCTTATCGAGCCAATAGTACTGCTCATTATGGGGGAGGTTTATCAAAACCTCTCCAGAGGAAAAGTTGTCCAGTTGCCCATATCAACCAATCAGCTCGCTTCTTTCATTTTTTAACAAAATGAAAGAAGCGATCTGAATGGTTGCTATGGGCAACTTTTTTTTTGCACCGGTTTTGATAAATCTCCCCCTATGTTTTTAACAAATGTCTTGCTCACTCCTTTGCAACCACAGTTAAGTCCATAGAAGACGCTTAACCAGAGAAAAATATATTACACAAAATCATGTTGTAAACTGGACCCTGGCCAAATGGATGAATTAAAAAAAAGTTTGTGTTATATAAATCTCTATGCCCATCTTTTATAATTGTAAGTATGAGCTCAGCAGAGTACTGTAAAGGGGTTTTGGAGGGTTATATTTTTATGCTAATAAACTCTAAGAAAAATTGTAGTCAGCTCATCGCTCATAGTGGATCAGTCCCCGGGCACTCGTTGTTGTTTTTTAGGAAGCCAGGAGGATACCGAGCCATTCCCTTGGTGCAGGTAATAATGATGAAAAAACTGATCTGTCATATTTTTATTGAATATTTTTTGTTTCGTGTTTGGACCTAGTGTGTTTTTTGGATTTTGTGTGGTTTTTGGTAACTCCTTTTTATGTTTATACTTTTTCATTTTTTATTTTTCCAATTTTTTTGGTCACTTAAAAGTGAACTTTTGCATTAGAGGATTTATCTTATATTAAACTTCTCTTCTTTTCTCTTGTGGTTGTTGTTTTTCCATGAATTATGAAGCTCCTATGTAGAACTATATGGCAAATCCCAATACAATGGGGGAGCTTTATCAAAACATGTGCAGAGGAAAACTTGCCCAGTTGCCCATAGCAACCAAACAGATCGCTTCTTTCATTTTTCACAGGCCTTCATAAAAATGAAAGCAGCAAGTTTTCCTCTGCACAGGTTTTGATAAATCTCCCCCAATATATTTTTTTCTACAAGAATGGGTTAATCTCTTTTGGGTTTCTGGAACCCCTCCCAGGAAGTGATGACAGATGCCAGCTTCCAGGTGGAGACTGGGGTTTTCCCTCAACCATGTGTTATTACACAGAAAGTATATAGGGTCAGCTAATATTTTCCTCATGTGCCATGACTAAGGACCCATTTGTCTGAAATGCGTCGGCATAAGGGTTTTACATTCACTGGGTGTTTTTCTTTAAACACTTTTAACATGGATCAATAAATTTTGGACTTTTAATTCTCCTATTTTTTCTTCGGGAGCTGGATACCCTTTTTTCCTCATTATATTTTTATGCTGTATACTATACTTTTTTTTTAACAAAATAAGTATGTATGCACTTTCCCTATTTTGATCTCCTATAACTTTTTTTTTCTGCATATGAGGCTGTATGAGGACTCATGCTTTGCACTTTTGCGGAGATTTATCAAAACCTGTCCAGAGGAAAAGTTACTGAGTTGCCCATAGCAACCAATCAGATTACTTCTTTCATTTTTCAAAGAGCCTTTCAGACATGAAAGAAGCAATCTGATTAGTTGCTATGGGCAACAGGTTTTAATAACTCTTCCCCTATATGAACCATTTTGGTTTGGATGGAACTTTTTGATCCATTCTTATAATTTGTTTTCTGACATATGATGTGACCGAAGATCAGCAATTCTGGTGATTGATATTTTTTATGTTTACTCCATTCACCATGGGGGAGGAACAAACATCATATTTTAATAGATCGGACATTTACTCATGCAGTGATACCTGATATATAGTGCTTATTTTTATTAATTTTTAACTTTTTTTTAAATTAAAAAAGGGGGCGGCTTATATTTTTATTGGGGGAGGGGCTTTATTTATTTATTATACCTATTTTACACTTTTTACATCCCCATAGGGGACTATTAATAGCAATCATTAGATTAGATTGATATATACTGTTCATTACTATGTTTAAACATAGTACTAATCAGTACTATCGGCGATGTTCTTGTACAACCTGGATCTCCAGGCTGCACAAGAAGCTCTGCCATCCTGACGCCAGAGGGAGGTAAGGAGACCTCCGGCAAGTATTGCACAGCGGGGGTCCATTAAGCCGGAACCTCCGGTTTCCCTATAGATGCCGTTATCAGCATTGATCACTGCATTTATGGGGTTAATGGTGGACATCAGTCTGATCTGATGTGTGCCATAATTAGGGATGAGCAAATCAAATCTGCCGAATCCGAATTTATTACGAATTTTAGGAAAAATTGGCTTCTCAATTAATTCCAATATCGCCGTCATTTGATTGCATGAATCGCTTCATTAAACTCCATTAAGTGCGGTCCAGGCTCCAGGGCATCTAAAATGGCAGATCCACATGTGAGGACATGGGACAAGGAACTCTGGGAAGGCGGCAAGGTGGGTAGGCGGGATGACCCTGAGTCACATGCAGCATGCAGCCTATCAGCAGCCAGCCACCCCTGTGATGTCACAGCCCTATATAATCGGCAGCCATCTTGTGGCCAGTCGCATCAGCGTTTATTTCAGAGAGAGTGCTTCACTGCAGGTATAGATAGAGCATTGTGTGCATTGCACAGAAAAACAGCTTCACAGCAGCAATTCATGACAAGCCCAAATCCCTGCATAAAAGCACTGTCAGAAAGATAGAGAAAGTACACTTTTGGGTGTAATACACAGTGACTCCACTGCTGCAGTGGGGTGTACAACAACTCTAATGCTTAAAGGGGTCAGTTAGGCAGAGCAGTAAAAGCAATTGTCACCTGCTATTAGTGCCTAATAGTACTGTACTGGGCTCTACTACACAGCGATTCTGTACTGCTGCAGTTGGGTGTACAACAACTGTAAAGCTAACAGGGGCCAGTTAGGGTGAGCAAGAAAAGCCATAATCACCCAATTACAGTGCCTATAACAGGTTGCGTAGCAGAGCTTAGTGTCCTCTCATAAGTTGCGTACATAGGTGTTTTTTTTTTTCCTGAAAAAATAATTTTGGCCTAGTTACTGTGAAAGGCCAGCCAAACGCTACACCCTTGTTTCTGTAGCCTTATACAGTTTTAGGCTGAACATATTGTACAGCTCTCATAAGTGTAAACAGTACATACACCTACGTGGTGTATGGTGTACGTTTTTTTCCTGAAAAACTAATTGGGGCCTAGTTACTGTGAAAGGCCAGACAAAGCTACACACTTGTTTCTGTAGTCTAATACAGTTTTAAGCAAAGTGGAGCGTATTGTCCTCCTCTTATAAGTGTAACATATATGCAGTCAGCTGGTGTATGTCAGGCAGAGAAGTGCCAGAGGCCTAAATTCATCAGGTGCAGGCAGAGGTCGCAGCAGAGTAGGGGCATGTGGCAGCAGGAGTCGCAGCATGAGGTCTGAGCTCCCGGTGTCAGCTAGCAGTCGTGTCTCGACCAGCAACCCAGCAGCCGGTCATCCACTTCATCCCAAGTGACATCCGACACCCCCAGTCAACAGTCAGTGAGTTCCTCAGACTCAACTCTCAGCTGGCAATGCCACCTCCAGGCTCTCTCATTGAGCTGCTATATGGTCTCCTCATGCAGTTGCTGCCACCTCCAGGCTCTTTCATTGTGCTATTTCCACCTAAAAACACTGCCATTTCCCAGGGTTTTTAGTTGGAAAAAGGGAGAGGTTCCTGTGTGAGGCTGCCTTTTTAGGATGAGTAACACTTGCCAAAAAGGGAATTAATAAGCCAAGAGTAGGGCCTTACAGGGAAAGTTTTTACCCCCACCTGCTACAATAGACAATACGTTGTTCCCTTCCACCTTTTGGAGGCAAGCGTTACTCGTTCTAAAAAGGGGGGCCCCACACAGGAACCTTTCCTTATTTCCGACTAAAAACCCAGGGAAATGGCAGTGTTTTTAGGTGGAGATAGGGAGAGGTTCCTGTGTGGGGCCGCCCTTTTTAGGGCGAGTAACACCTGCCAAGAAGGGAATTAATAGTGCGAGAGTAGGACCTTACAGGGGAAGTTTTTTACCCCCACCTGTTACAATGGACCATACGCTGTTACCTTCCACCTTTTAGAGTTCTTTGCATCGCATCAATACTTGGTGGTGTAGGTGGCACATGGTGTTTTTTGCACACCTTTCCTTTTGTTAGATTTAAAAAAAAATTCGGGTCCATATATTATATTTTATCCTAAGAAAAGTAAAGTTTTAGCTAATGCATATCCTCAATACTTACTTGTGCACACCAACACTTTGCCAAAAGAGACCGTTTTCTTCTGCCTACCTGTCTCAGCTACTATTCTTTTCCTGCGACCCGCCTGATGCCACATATCTGATGCCAAGTTCTCCTTTTTCACCCACCTTCGTCACCGGGTACTGGTATTAACACCTACCACCCCACTCTACCAAAGTGCACAGCAGTGCTGACGTGTGGGACAATACATGTCCTTTACGGCCCACTGGGTGAATGTGGTTCCTGCTCAGCCACAACAGCAACCTGGACAGTTCACGCCGCTTCCACCTCCACCCTCTCAGGCCATTGGTCCTACAACAGTGTGCGACTCCACCCCCTCATCCTCCACCCTGTCCTAATCTATGTAATGTCCTAATCTATGTAATCTTTTCAAGACTAAGGCCCTATGGTCATCTACATCATATATTACCTGTGGAATTACCACAAGAATCCAATGAAACAAGTTGGAGCGATGACAATGAACCATAACTGATTAAATGAAACATTCGCATTTTCATAGTTGGGGGGTGGAGCTGAGAGGCAGGGGCTGGAAAAGGAGGTAGCTCGCCTCGCAGAGGACCGCCAGCTCGATTTTAAGATACAAGTACGAGCATTTTCCATGCAGCCACTTCTAGCTTTATGTGCCCACTAATCCAACGGCAGAGAAGCTGAATATGCTCCTGTCCAAGTTGCTGGTACTGCAGTCCTCCCTTTTCAACTGGACACTCAGAGCATGGGGTTGTGCTGAGAAGCAGGGGCTGGGACAGGCAGTAGCTGGCCTCGCGGCAGACCGCCAGCTTGATTTTAAGATACAACTAGCTTTGCCATAGTTTAGACTGCAGCAATTATACACTATTGGAGCTGGAATTACCGCGGCTGCTGGCACCAGACTTGCCTTCCAACGGGTCCTCAAAGAAAGATTTAAAGTTTGCTCATTCCAATTACCAGGCTCTGTCACTGTGCCGCCATGTGATCGCCTCATGCTGCTGGCGAATTAAACTTACGAATCTATTCAACATATTCTATTTAAATTAAAAAAAAATGTATGTTATCTTTTCAAGACTGAGGCCCCATGGTCATTGTCATATATATACTTCTGGAATTACCACAAGAATCAAATGAAACAGGTTGGAGCGATAACAATGAATCATAACTCATTACAAGAAAGCTTCGCAGTTCCACACAGAGTACGACAGTCGAGGGTTTGTGTGGTGGGGTGGGGTTACTGAGAGGCAGGGGCTGGAACAAGTGGTAGCTCGCCTTGCTCTACGCTCACCAGAATGGGTCCTCAAAAAAGGATTTAGAAAAATTAAAAATTACATAAAAAAATCTCTTTAACCCCTTCCCGCAGAATGTCATATATAAACGCCGGGTTGTGCAGTGCGTTCGCGCATCCCGGCGTTTATAAATGACATGCAGTTAACCCGGCGCTGCACAGTAGTGCACGGGTTAACAGCCAGAAATCCCATGCCCAGCGGCGGGAGACAAGTTCTGCCTGACATCCCAGGACCATCTGTAATTGGTCCTGGGATTAGAGCCCTGTGATTGGTCCCTGTGGACCAATCACAGTGTATCAGCGTCTTTGTTACACTAACACCGGCTCCGAAGCTTTCAGTTCGTTCTGAACAGCAAGCGGAGCCGGTGTTAGTGTTAGGACAGAAGACAGAAGAGTGTTAAAAAGCTTTTCTAAAAGCTAAAAATTTAAGTGAAAGTAAAAGAACCCCCCCTGTAGTGCCCCTTACCCTGCTGCTGCTGCCGCCGTCTGAAGTCTGCAGCCTGTCCGATCTGACAGGCTGCAGTGAAGATCCTAGTGACTGTCACTGTATATAACAGTGACAGTCTTGTATAAATCTGTGCCCCAGTAGTGCCCAGCAGTGCCCCTCAGTGCCCATCTGTGCCCACCTGCTGCCTCCTAAGTCTGCAGCCTGTGCGATCTGACAGGCTGCAGTGAAGATCCTAGTGACTGTCACTGTATATAACAGTGAGTCTTGTATAAATCTGTGCCCCAGTAGTGCCCAGCAGTGCCCCTCAGTGCCCACCTGCTGCCTCCTAAGTCTGCAGCCTGTGCGATATGACAGGCTGCAGTGAAGATCCTAGTGACTGTCACTGAATATAACAGTGACAGTCTAGTGCCCATCAGTGTCCAGTAGTGCCCATCAGTGCCCAGCAGTGCCCATCAGTCTCCAGTAGTGCCCAGCAGTGCCCCTTCCAATTGCTGTCCTCCCTGTCTGAAGTCTGCAGCCTGTGTGATCTGACAGGCTGCAGTGAAGATTGTAACTGTAACTGAATATAGTTACATTCTACAGTACAGTACAGTAATAAAGTTTCAGTGCCCATCAGTGCCCCTTATCCTGCTGCTGATTCATTCGTTCATTCGTTCATTCATTCATTCATTCACTCATCAGCTGTAATCTGTGAAGAAATTGAAGTCTGTCACTGACCATAACAGTGACAGTGAAGAATAATATAAAATACTGTCAGTGCCCCTGAAGTGACTGTCACCCTTTCATCCCATCACCACCTCGCACACCTCCATACTACCCTGTTACGTTTTTTCCTGGTGCGTCACTGATTAGTGACAGCAGTGACAGTTCGCCGCTGTTTTTTTTTACTTCTAGTGGCACTTTTTGTTTCAGTTTTTCCGTTGTTATGAAAAAAAAGTTAAAAAAATATATAATTATATATATTAGTATTTGTGATATAGTACTATAGCTATCTTATAGTACTAGTGGTGCTGTTACAGTTTCAGTTTTTTTTATCCATACTCTCCTAACTGCGAGTTTAGTTCTAGGGATTTAGGACAGCGGTGACATTTTTTCCACCGTTTTGTTGTTCGTAGTGCGGTTACATTTTGGTTATTTGCTTCTGTAAAAAAAGTAAAAAAGTAAAAAAAATATAAAAATACAAAAAAAATATTGTTCTAGTGTTGTACATCAGAGACACTTCGCCACTTATAGTGTCATCCAATATGTCAAGGCGTCGCATGTACAGCACTGAGGAGGCATATGCCTTCTTGGCATCTTCCTCTGGTTCAGATAGTGGTGAAGAGTTGTTATATTTGCCCTCTTCTTCTTCCTCTTCCACTGATTCTGACGAGGAACCTCCCTGCCACCGCCCTAGGCCAGGTCCTAGTACCAGTCCTAGTAGCAATATTGAGCCAGGTCCTAGTGCCATCTCTGAGTGGGCTCCAGCTTCAAACTTTTTACCCAATTTGCCTGAGTTTGTGGCCACTGCAGGCATTCGTGTTGACACCGCGGGGTTGAAAGAAGCTGATTAATTTGATAGTGGAGGAAACCAACCGGTATGCTGAGCAATTAATTGCGGCCAATCCACAGGCATATCATGCTAGGCCTTATCAATGGACGCCAACCAATGCACTAGAGCTCAAACATTTTTTTGCCATTTTGTTTAACATGGGCATAGTTAAAAAGCCCACAATTTGCTCGTATTGGAGTAATGATATGCTTTACCATACTCCACTGTACCGGTCGGTCATGCCAAGGGCTCGGTTTGAAGCCCTCCTCAAATTTCTACATTACGCTAATAATGAAAATTGTCCACCTCCCAGTGATCCAAAAGTTTACACCCCAGAAAAAGAGATTGCAGTGGACGAATCTCTTGTGCACTTCAAAGGAAGGTTACACTTTAGGCAATACCTGCCTAACAAACGGGCCAGGTATGGGGTAAAACTTTATAAGTTGTGCGAGAGCGCAACTGGCTATACGCACAAATTCAGAGTCTATGAGGGGAAAGACTCTAAAATAGAGCCCCCAGAGTGTCCTCCCGTACTAAAAACAACGGGAAAAATAGTATGGGATCTAGTTCACCCCCTGCTAGATCAAGGGTATAACATCTACCTTGATCATTTTTACACTAGCGTCCCATTACTACAATGCCTGTTTGCCAAGGGGACTGTGGCCTGTGGTACCATCAGGCGAAATCAAAGGGATCTGCCTAAAATTTTTGTACGGCAAAAGTTGAAGAAGGGGGAAAGCAAGGCTGTGTGCAAGGACAACATGATGCTTGTGAAGTACCAGGACAAGCGTGATGTTCTTGTACTAACCACCTTACACCCAGACAGATCCACCCCTGTTCAAGTCCGTGGTACCACAGAGAGTGCCCCTAAACCTGTGTGTATCCAGGACTATAATAAGTTCATGGGAGGGGTGGATCTGTCAGATCAGGCCTTGCAGCCGTACACTGCCCTACGCAAAACTAAGACCTGGTATAAAAAATTGGCACTGCACCTCTTCCAAATTACCATGTACAATTCATTTGTGGTGTACAAACGTGTAGGAAATACATGCACATACCTGCAATTCCAGGAAAATGTTATTAAGGACTTTCTGTTTGGGGATCCGGAAGGGGAGGAAAGCAGAGCCACAGGATCGGAGAACAGAATAGTTCCAGGGCAACATTTTCCTGCGGTAGTTCCCCGTAGAGAATCGGGGAGTATGCAACAGAAGCGGTGTTGGTGTGCTCCAAGCGTGGCATTAGAAAATGCACTATATACCACTGTGAGACATGTCCCCACAAACCCGGTCTGTGCATTGAAGACTGTTTTAAAATCTATCACACAACATATGATATTTAATTTGGCCCCTTTAATTATTTTTAGAATGACTTTGGATAACTCTACCCAATGCACCCTTGGAATGACATGTGAGCAATTAATTTATTTCCCCCTTTTTCTCCACTACACTATTTAAAAAAATCTAATTGGCAAACCCCTAATAAAACTAAAAATTCCCATTATACCCCTAGATGAATACCTTGGCAGGTATAGTTTTATATTTTCAACATTTTGCTAAACCCTTAACAAAAAAAAAATTCCATTATACCCCTAGATGAATACCTTGGCAGGTATAGTTTTGTTTTCACTATCTTGCTAAACCCCTAATCAAAACTAAAAAAAAATTCCATTATACCCCTAGATGAATACCTCAGCAGGTTCCCAGGGTTCTGGCTCCATAGGGGCTTCCTAAATCCGACATGCCCCCAAAAAATTCTCTCTCCAAATTTTGCTCCTTCCCTTCGGAGACCTGTAGTTCACCAGCAAAGCATTTTACGTCCTTTTATGGGTTATTTCCTTGCTCAAGGGAAATGGGGCTACAAATTTTGGGGTAATTTTTCAGCTATAACCCCTTGTAAAAATGAAAAATTTGGGGAAAAACAAGCATTTTAGTGATTTTTTTATTTTATTTTTTACATATGCAAAAGTCGTGAAACACCTGTGGGGTATTAAGGTTCCCTTTACCCCTTGTTACGTTCCCCACGGGGTCTAGTTTCCAAAATGGTATGCCATGTGTTTTTTTTTTTTTGCTGTCCTGGCACCATAGGGGCTTCCTAAATGCGGCAAGCCCCCAGAGCAAAATTTGCTTCCAAAAAGCCAAATGTGACTCCTTCTCTTCTGAGACCTGTAGTGTGCCAGCAGAGCACTTTTCACCCCCATATGGGGTGTTTTCTGAATTGGGAGAAATTGGGCTTCAAATTTTGGGGGGTATTTTCTGATTTAACCCTTTGTAAAAATGTAAAATTTTTGAGAAACCAAGCATTTTAGGTAAAAAATATATATATTTTTTTACATATGCAAAAGTTGTGAAACCCCTGTGGGGTATTAAGGTTCACTTTACCCCTTGTTACATTTCCCAATGGGTCTAGTTTCCAAAATGGTATGCCATGTGTTTTTTTTTTGCTTTTCTGGCACCATAGGGGCTTCCTAAAGGTGGTATGCCCCCCAAAAACCATTTCAGAAAAATGTTCTCTCCAAAATTCCCTTGTCGCTCCTTCGCTTCTGAGCCCTCTACTGCGCCCGCCGAACACTTTACATAGACATATCAGGTATGTGCTTACTCGAGAGAAATTGGGCTACAAATACAAGTAAAAAATTTTCTCCTTTTACCCCTTGTAAAAATTCAAAAATTGGGTCTAAATGAACATGCAAGTGTAAAAACTGAAGATTTTGAATTTTCTCCTTCACTTTGCTGCTATTCCTGTGAAACACCTAAAGAGTTAAAACACTGACTGACTGTCATTTTGAATACTTTGGGGGGTGCAGTTTTTATAATGGGGTCATTTATGGGGTATTTCTAATATGAAGACCCTTCAAATCCACTTCAAAACTGAACTGGTCCCTGAAAAATAGCGAGTTTGAAAATTTTGTGAAAAATTGGAAAATTGCTGCTGAACTTTGAAGCCCTCTGATGTCTCCCAAAAGAAAAAACTCATCAATTTTATGATACAAACATAAAGTAGACATATTGTATATGTGAATAATTAAAAAAAAATTGGAATATCCATTTTCCTTACAAGCAGAGAGCTTCAAAGTTTGAAAAATGCAAAATTTTCAAATTTTTTGTGAAATTTTGGGATTTTTCACCAAGAAAGGATGCAAGTTACCACAAAATTTTACCACTATGTTAAAGTAGAATATGTCACGAAAAAACAATCTCGGAATCAGAATGATAGATAAAAGCATTCCAGAGTTATTAATGTTTAAAGTGACAGTGGTCAGATGTTCAAAAAACGCTCTGGTCCTTAAGGCCAAAATGGGCTTGGTCCTGAAGGGGTTAATCTCTTCAATAGTGACACCATATGGTCTCCCTGCTGCCACATCCGGACTCTGTGCGGCAGTGATTCTAATAGCGATGCCTGTAATCTGCATGTCATACTGAATAACAGTATTATGTTACTAACACAGCACGCTCCCTATGAATGTTACGACAAGGCAAAGTGTTCTACACCCTATTGAGGCTCTCTGTAGCCCAGAAATAGCAGTTTTTAATAGCGATTTGCTGCAAATAAATTCAGACCAAACCAAATTATTTCGGGAAATTCAGCGAATTGGCTGAATCAAATTTTCAAAAATTTGCTCATCTCTAGCCATAATCTGTGAGTCCCTGGCTGCTGATAGTAGCCAGAGCTCACCCACTATAAAGCTGGCGCTGTTCCTAAGCTCGCTTCATAGCCGCACCATAAATGTATGATGCTCTGTTACTCGCTGCAGCGTTGTATATTTACGGATTTACTGTATTCATTTTGCAGATATATATATATGTTTATTTATTTATATTAAGATATATATTGGAAATATATATAGATATGCACACATACATATATTAACCAGATCACTACTTTAAAGTTTCACTTCTTTATCAAAATATTTAATTACTGTCAATAAACAGAAATATTCTTTTTTACAGTCATTGACTGAAATTAGTTCCTACTTTAGTGTCATTGACACATAGAGCATTTGTCTAAGAAATAGTTTTTTGTTGCCACATTGTTGATTTCTCAGAGGATTGTCTGGACCTTGAGTTTCAGACTCTTAACGCTAACTAGTATTTCACATTCACTGACAGCAAGTGTTATATAGAACAGTGAGGAAATTAAACCAAAGGGAGAATTAAAGGGGTATTCCAGGATTGTTTTTTTATTTGACTATGCTACAGAGGCTGTAAACTTAGTGTAGTTCATAATATAGTGTCTTTACCTGTATGTGACGGTTTTCTCACAATTCTTCTGTGATTGTTCACTCCAATATTTATATTTAACAGCATACATAATGGCCCTCATTTACTATTCTAAACCCGACCTCTTTTGTCGGGTTTTTTTGTCGCATCTTTGTCTGCGCCATGTCGCAGACATCGTGCGCCAATCTGCGACACAATGCAAAATTTTTTCCCGACGGACCAGATGTGGATTCTCCCAAACCCGAAAAAGGGGCGTTTCCGACATTTCTGAGCTTTCCCACGTATTTATTAAGGTTTCCAACCCGAATTTGTTGAATTGTTGTAGATTTTTTCCCGACAGCTCAGAGGAGTTGGAAACCAAAACCAACAAAACCCACGTGGGACAAACAGGATGCGACATAATAATAAATACCAGGGGAAAAAAGCAGTCGGGTAAGAAAGCAAGATAGACTTACAACCCGATTTTCTTAGTAAATGAGGGCCAATGACTGTTGTTCCAGATTTTTCCCAGCTTGCAATGCGGCCCAGACCTGATTCACTAGTCAGCTGATGACAGGGAGCCTGTCTGCTTCAATGGGTGGAGGGATCGCTTGGTGGGAGAGAGATCAATCTGCAACTAATGCAACAGCTCTAGGCACCCTGATTGAAAACCACAGGTGTTTTGAATGGATGCAGCTCATTTATGTTTCAATGGGTGGGGTGGCTGATGTGTGGGAGGGAGGAAAATGGAATTATGGGATTTTTAGTCAAAAAAAGAAAATTCAAACAGGAAATACCAGTTCACAAAAAGCTAGCCACAGTGTTATGGTAATCTCACAACATAGCCATTTAGCCCCAAGGACAAGTGCAGATCCTTTCTAAGCATGTCCATTACTGCCTGCCAGGTACGTACTAAAATCACATTATGGTGGAGAACCCCTTTAACTAAATGGACAGTCTTTTGCTCAGTGGCTACTTTAAGCCACAGTTACTTTAAGCCACCACAGTGCACAAAAACTTTTGCACATTTTTGGCACACACCATCGCAATCTCAGTCGCACACGCTTCCACTAATGCCATGCCCATTTCCTAGTAAGCCAGGCCCCAGATGAGGTGCTGTTTTTGAGTGTTATACGCTGTGCACCTCAATTTGAAACATTTGAAATCAAAATTGTAGAGCAAAAACCTTAGTAAATCTGAGCCGAAGTGTAATAATTAGCTCCATAGCTTGTCAATGATTAAAGAGGTATTTTAGATAGACATTTATGGGATATCTGTAAGACTACACTTTTTGGAGGCCAGTGGACTTCAGCAGCTTTCAAGACATTCTGCTTACTGTGTTAAAGATAGCAGCAGGGAGGGGTAGTGAGTTACCTGCATTAACCTGCTGGTACAGGCTAATAATGCATATGAGGCTGATAAAAATGTACCCTAATGGCAAGGGCAAAAAAGAAAATATGCAAATAAACTTCTTTGGTCCACTCAGTGCTTGTTCTGTAGCCCCAAGGTGCACTGGTACGGATGTCCGCTTGTTCTTTGTATCATACCTACTTTATAAATATTAATTACACTTTAGAAAGAGAGGAAAGCAGATAAAATGCGGTCTGTGAAGGAGAATCCTATAAGTTGTATAAATAAGGAGAGAAAATAAGGTTCATGCAGCAAGATGTAGAGGCTTTAGAAACCTAAGTAAATAAAATCTGGATCTCACAGGCTGCATGTCAGTGTAGTACTGACAGTTATACTGCAGCATAGTATAACCTGTAAAAAGTGAAAAATATATAAAAAGTTTTTTCAATAAATTATTAGGGTAAAAAAATGGAAATAAATTCCCCGTTTCCAATAGAACCCTATATTATCAAAATGATTACAACTTTTATACATGCTTGATTTGAAAAATTGGACCAGGTCATTAAGGTCAAAACAGGCGGCATCCCTGTTTTGACCCTAATGACCGGGGTATAACTCCCCCCTGTGGTCCCATTCTGGAAACCCAGGTTGTATACATTCACCAGTGCTAATATCCCCTGCACAATGAAGGCAGGAGTCGCTATACAGAGCTTTCCGGCCTTTTACCTCTCTGTTCCAATATGCCCGTCCACCTTGCACTCGTATGAGCAAAGAGTCTATGAATATTTATGAAATAGACGGGCATATGAGAGCATATCAGGGTGAGTTATACCTCTTGTTAATCAAGTTCACTCGCACTATAACTCTGTTTATATGGTTTAGAGTGGGTGAATAAGGGGTATCAGTTTCCCTATAGCATATTCCCTGCTGAGTGATATCTTCTGCACAACGGAAAAAACGTTGCAAATTCTCCTATGAGCAGACATACAGGGCTACCCACAGCAGCTCTGTGTGTGTTGTAAGGTTTGGAAGTGGGCCTAGAGTACCGACTTGACTGAGACGCGTGGGCCCACCTCCAAACCTCACTATGACACAGGGCTGCCAGCGGGTAGTCCTGTGTGTCTACTCATAGGAGAATATGCAGCGTACTTCCTGCTGCGCAGCGGATTTCCCTGTGTATATGCTATGTGTGACCCTATCTTGATAAGAAATGTGTAACCCACTTTGACCAACAGAATGCTGTGTGATCAGCCTCATAGAGCCTCTGAAGAGTGCTGCCTAAGCTTTTTTACTACACTGGGTATTTAAACTGGCATTACTTCTGGGGGCAAAATTAGCAGATTTAAAAGGGGTTACCCAGGATTTAATAAAAAAAAAAAAAACTCTGGGGCAGTATCAGAAATTTCTGCAACAAATCTGCTGCACATCAACATACCAGTCACCCAGCCATGGCTATTATTTATTTATTTATTTTTTCAGAACTTCAAAGTTTCAGTTGTAATAGACTTCACTTACCAATGATTTGTGGGGGTGAACATGGCTCTGATCCAGAATCAGGTGGAGAGTCTGGTAATCTGGTTTAAAGTAGAGTATAGGATTATGATTTAATAATTCTGTAGAATTTAAATAGTTAATTAGATCATATAGTTGCATACGGCATAAACAAGAACCTCTACATTATTATCTAATAGCTTATGCTGCACTTTATATGCAAAATAAAAAAATATTCCCAGAGTTGTTCTGTAACAAAATGCATAGTGGATAAACATAAGTGAAATCTAAATAAATTCCATATTTGGTGCAAAAACCCTTACACTTTCACATGGTTTTTGATGGAACTGGAGCTGAAGCAGGGAAGTTCTTCCAAGCATCTTGGAGAACTACCGTAATCACAGTTCTTCTGTGGATGTAGGCTTGCTTAAATTCTTAAATCTCCATATCTCATCTCAGACAGCCTTGATGATGGTGATATCAGGGCTGTGTGGGGGCCATATAGTCACTTCCAGGACTTGTTATTCTTGACGTTGACGTTCTTAATGACATTGACTGCCTGTTTAGAATCATTGTGCTACTGCTGAATCTTTCACAGGTCATATAATTATGGTCAGTGAATCAGGCATCACCACAATTATATCACCTGCGAAAGACTAAGGAAATCCAGAAAACATGACTTGTTGGGGGTACTTGAGGACCACGCTTAACCCCTTAAGGACCAGGCCATTTTACACCTTAGGACCAGAGCGTTTTTTGCACATCTGACCACTGTCACTTTAAACATTAATAACTCTGGAATGGTTTTAGTTATCAATCTGATTCCGAGATTGTTTTTTCGTGACATATTCTACTTTAACATAGTGGTAAAATTTTGTGGTAACTTGCATCCTTTCTTGGTGAAAAATCCCAAAATTTGATGAAAAATTAGAAAATTTAGCATTTTTCTAACTTTGAAGCTCTCTGCTTGTAAGGAAAATGGATATTCAAAATATTTTTTTATTTTATTCACATTTCCAATATGTCTACTTTATGTTTGCATCATAAAATTGACGTGTTTTTACTTTTGGAAGACACCAGAGGGCTTCAAAGTTCAGCAGCAATTTTCCAATTTTTCACAAAATTTTGAACCTCGCTTTTTTTCAGAGACCAGTTCAGGTTTGAAGTGGATTTGAAGGGTCTTCCCATTAGAAATACTCCACAAATGACCCCATTATAAAAATTACACCCCCCAAAGTATTCAAAATGACAATCAGTAAGTGTTTTAACCCTTTAGGTGTTTCACAGGAATAGCAGCAAAGTGAAGGAGAAAATTCACAATCTTTATTTTTTACACTCACATGTTCTTGTAAACCCAATTTTTGAATTTTTACAAGGGGTAAAAGGAGAAAATGTATACTTATGTTTGTAGCCCAATTTCTCTCGAGTAAGCACATACCTCATATGTCTATGTAAATTGTTCGGCGGGCGCAGTAGAGGGCTCAGAAGCGAAGGAGCGACAAGGGGATTTTGGAGAGTACGTTTTTCAGAAATGGTTTTTGGGGGGCATGTTGCATTTAGGAAGCCCCTATGGTGCCAGAACAGCAAAAATAACCCACATGGCATACCATTTTGGAAACTAGACCCCTTGGGGAACGTAACAAGGAATAAAGTGAGCCTTAATACCCCACAGGTGTTTCACGACTTTTGCATATGTAAAAAAAATATTATTTTTTTCCACTAAAATGTGTGTTTCCCCCCAAATTTCACATTTTTGCAAGGGTTAATAGCAGAAAATACCCCCCAAAATTTGTAACCCCATCTCTTCTGAGTATGGAGGTACCCCATAAGTTGGCATGAAGTGCATTACGGGCGAACTACAATGCTCCGAAGAGAAGGAGTGATATTTGACTTTTTGAGAGCAAATTTTGCTCAGGGGGCATGTCGCATTTAGGAAGCCCCTATGGTGCCAGAACAGCAAAAAAAAAACACATGGCATACCATTTTGGAAACTAGACCCCTTGAGGAACGTAACAAGGAATAAAGTGAGCCTTAATACCCCACACGGGTTTCACGACTTTTGCATATGTAAAAAAATATATATTTTTTTTTCACTAAAATATGTGTTTCCCCCCAAATTTCAAATTTTTGCAAGGGTTAATAGCAGAAAATACCCCCCAAAATTTGTAACCCCATCTCTTCTGAGTATGGAGGTACCCCATAAGTTGGCATGAAGTGCATTACGGGCGAACTACAATGCTCCGAAGAGAAGGAGTGATATTTGACTTTTTGAGAGCAAATTTTGCTCAGGGGGCATGTCGCATTTAGGAAGCCCCTATGGTGCCAGAAAAGCAAAAAAAAAACACATGGCATACCATTTTGGAAACTAGACCCCTTGAGGAACGTAACAAGGAATAAAGTGAGCCTTAATACCCCACACGGGTTTCACGACTTTTGCATATGTAAAAAAATATATATTTTTTTTTCACTAAAATATGTGTTTCCCCCCAAATTTCAAATTTTTGCAAGGGTTAATAGCAGAAAATACCCCCCAAAATTTGTAACCCCATCTCTTCTGAGTATGGAGGTACCCCATAAGTGGACCTGAAGTGCACTACGTGCGAACTACAATGCTCAGAAGAGGAGGAGCACCATTGAGCTTTTGGAAAGAGAATTCGTTTGGAATGGTAGTCAGGGGCCATGTGCATTTACAAAGCCCCCCATGGTGCCAGAACAGTGGACCCCCCCACATGTGACCCCATTTTGGAAACTACACCCCTCACAGAATTTAATAAGTGGTGCAGTGAGCATTTACACCCCACTGGCGTTTGACAGATCTTTGGGACAGTGGGCTGTGCAAATGGAAAATTACATTTTTCATTTTCACGGATCACTGTTCCAAAAATCTGTCAGACACCTGTGGGGCGTAAATGCTCACTGCAACCCTTATTACATTACATGAGGGGTGTAGTTTCCAAAATGGGGTCACATATGGGGGGGTCCATTGTTCTGGTACCATGGGGGCTTTGTAAACACAAGTGGCCTTCAATTCCGGACAAATTTTCTCTTCAAAATCCCAATGGCGCTCCTTCTCTTCTGAGCATTGTAGTGCACCCATACAGCACTTTACATCCACATATGGGGTATGCTCTTACTCAGAAGAAATTGGGTTACAAATTTTGGGGGGCTTTTTTTTATTTTCCCTTGTGAAAATGAAAAATTTAGGGTGACACCAGCATTTTAGTGAAAAAAAATTTTTTTTTTCACTTTCCCATCCAACTTTAATGAAAATTTGTGGGGTGTTCAGGCTCACTATACCCCTTGTTACGTTCCGTGAGGGGTGTCGTTTCCAAAATGGGGTCACATGTCTGTATTTATTGTTTTGTGTTTATGTCAGAACCGCTGTAAAATCAGCCACCCCTGTGCAAATCACCAATTTAGGCCTCAAATGTACATAGTGCGCTCTCACTCCTGAGCCTTGTTGTGCGTCCGCAGAGCATTTTACGCCCACATATGGGGTATCTCCGTACTCAGGAGAAATTGCGTTACAAATTTTGGTGGTCTTTTTTTCCTTTTACCTCCCGTGAAAATAAAAAGTAAAGGACAACACCAGCATGCTAGTGTAAAAAAAAATTTTTTTTTACACTAACAGGCTGGTGTAGACCCCAACTTTTCTTTTTCATAAGGGGTAAAAGGAAAAAAAGCCCCCAAAATTAGTAACGCAATTTCTCCCGAGTACGGCGATACCACATATGTGGCACTAAACTGTTTCCTTGAAATACGACAGGGTTCCGAAGTGAGAGAGCGCCATGCGCATTTGAGGACTAAATTAGGGATTGCACAGGGGTGGACATAGGGGTATTCTACGCCAGTGATTCCCAAACAGGGTGCCTCCAGCTGTTGATAAACTCCCAGCATGCCTGGACAGTCAGTGGCTGTCCGGAAATGCTGGGAGTTGTTGTTTTGCAACAGCTGGAGGCTCTGTTTTGGAAACACTGCCGTACAATACGTTTTTTATTTTTTATTAGGGGGACAGTGTAAGGGGGTGTATATGTTGTGTTTTACTCTTTATTATGTGTAGTGTAGTGTTTTTAGGGTACATTCACACTGGCGGGCGTTTACAGTGAATTTACGGCTAGGAGTTTGCGCTGCGGTGAAAAATTTGCCACAGCCCAAACTTGAAGCAGAAAACTTACTGTAAACCCGCCAGTGTGAATGTACCCTGTACGTTCACATGGGGGGGGGGGGGGAAACCTCCAGCTGTTTCAAAACTACAACTCCCAGCATGTACTGACAGACCGTGCATGCTGGGAGTTGTACTTTTGCAACAGCTGGAGGTACACTGGTTGGAAAACCTTCAGTTAGGTTCTGTTACCTAACTCAGTATTTTCCAACCAGTGTGCCTCCAGCTGTTGCAAAACTTCAACTCCCAGCATGTACTGATCGCCGAAAGGCATGCTGGGAGATGTAGTTATGCAACAGCTGGAGGGATCGCAACTACAACTCCCAGCATGCAGAGACAGCTGTTTGCTGTTTAGGCTTGCTGGGAGTTGCAGTTTTGCAACATCTGTAGAGCTATAGTTTAGAGACCACTGCATAGTGGTCTCCAAACTGTGGACCTCCAGATGTTGCAAAACTACAACTCCCAGCATGCCCAGACAGCAAACTGCTGTCTGGGCATGCTGGGAGTTGTAGTTTTGCAAGATCTGGAGGTGCACAGTATAGAGATCACTTTGCAGTGGTCTCAGACTGTAGACCTCCAGCTGTTGCAAAACTGCAACTCCCAGCAAGCCTAAACAGCTCTCTGGGCATGCTGGGAGTTGTAGTTTTGCCACATCTGGAGGGTTACAGTTTAGAGACCACTATAGTGGTCTCAGACTGTAGCCCTCCAGATGTTGCTAAGTAACTCACCGGCTTCCGTTGGATCCAGGGAGCTGCGTCGCGGTCCTCTTCTTCCGCCGATCGTCGCCCGCTGCCGCCGTCGCCGATGGGTAAGTGGATCTTCGGCGCCGGTCCCTGTCGGTTTCCCCGTTCTGCCCCGCCTATTGTGGGAGGGCAGGACGGGGAAACCGAAAGTACACCCCTCCGCCCCCGATCTGCTATTGGTGGTCGCGTCTAGACCACCAATAGCAGAGATAGGAGGGGTGGCAACCCTGCCACCTCACTCCTATCGCTACAGGGGGATCGTGGGTGTCTAGGACACCCGCGATCCCCCTTCTATTCCGGGTCACCGGGTCACCCTAGACCCGTATGACCCGGAATCGGCGCAAATCGCAAGTGTGAATTCACTTGCGATTTGCGCCGATCGCCGACATGGGGGGGTCTAATGACCCCCCTGGGCATTTGCGCGGGGTGCCTGCTGATAGATATCAGCAGTCACCCCGGCGCGATCCCCGCCCGGCGCGCGGCGGGGACCGAAATTCCCACGGGCGTACAGGTACGCCCTTGGTCCTTAAGTACCAGGGAGCAAAGGCGTACCTGTACGCCCTTGGTCCTTAAGGGGTTAAAGGGGTACTCCCGTGGAAAACCTTTTTTTTTATAAATTTTTTTTTATTTTTTTTAAATCAACTGGTGCCAGAAAGATGAACAGATTTCTACATCACTTCTATTAAAAAATCTTAATCCTTCCAGTACTTTTTAGGGGCTGTATACTAAAGAGAAATCCAAAAAAGAAATGTATTTCTCTGATGTCATGACCACAGTGCTCTCTGCTGACCTCTGCTGTCTTTTTTAGGAACTGTCCAGAGCAGCATATGTTTGCTATGGGGATTTTCTCCTACTCTGGACAGTTCCTAAAATGGACAGCAGAGGTCTGCAGAGAGCACTGTGGTCATGACATCAGAGGAAATGCATTTCTTTTTTGGATTTCTCTTTAGTATACAGCCCCTAAAAAGTACTGGAAGGATTAAGATTTTTTAATAGAAGTGATTTACAAATCTGTTTAACTTTCTGGCACCAGTTGATTAACAAAAAAAAAAAAAAAAAAAGTTTTCCACGGGAGTACCCCTTTAAGAAACACTGGTCTAGACCGCAAGGGAATACGCCTTCTGTTACCACCAAATATTCCACATTTTGTCTAATTGCAGAGTACCTGCTGTCATTTTTCTGCATCCTAGTTGCTATGTGTTCATGCACAGTTAAGTCCCCTGGCCTTGTTTCCAAGCCAAAAGTTTGACTTTTTGGGCTACAATTCTTACATTAGGACCACTTCTGGGTAGCCTCCTGTACCTTCGTCCCACCAGTTACACCAAATATAGATTTTAGATTTCTCTTCAATTTATTACATTTGCATTTTGTAAATAAATTTAAAAAAATAAACAATGAACACTTATTTTGAAAGAACAAAATCACTCCCCCATGCATTCACCTATGGCGCCACAATGTTGCTGCTTGCATGGTTTTAGCCACATGCAGTCACCTGATTGTGGAAACCCAGACTTACTTTTTCAGCACTTTTTCACACTGCTTAATCTTTTAAGGACTGAGCGTTTTTCAGTTTTTGCATTTTTGTCTTTTCCTCCTTATCTTTTAAAAATCATAACCCTTTCAATTATCCACCCAAAAATCCATATGATGGCTTGTTTTTTGCACTACCATCTACGGCGAAGCAAAAAAAATAATCATTGTGCAACAAAGTTGAAGAAAAGACGCCATTTTGTAACTTTTGGGGGCTTCTGTTTTTACACAGTAAATTTTTTCGGTAAAAATGACACCTTATCTTTATTCTGTAGGTCCATACGGTTAAAATGATACCCTACTTATATACTTACACACTTATATCTGACCCCTATAACTTTTTCCGCATACAGGTCTTATTTTTTCCGACAGAAATATGCATATAGAAACACAAATATATACAGTGTACAGAAAAAACTTAAACAGGTGATGAATACTTACAATGCTCCACAAATATACTCCTCCAGCATGCTCGTATCCACCATAGGATTATCCAACGCTCTGTGTACATCCTGACCTGCAAGATTACACAAGTATTGTCAGGCAGTATGTACTGTAGTTATAATAAAATACTGACAGTAGGGCCACTGAAAAGCAGAAGACTGTAGACTCTATTAGCTGCTGGGTTCTTGACATATGCAACGTATTTCTCAATGTATTTAAATCACAAGATATAGCCAGAAGTATTAAGTAATTAAATGTAGAATGATGTACAACCTTCAGCCACTGGAAAAGCCTTTCCACAGAAGTATAAAGCTACCTCAGTGGTATGAAACAGTCTAAATAGCTTTGGGTCACTGACCAGCGAAAAACAGTAACATAGGAGATAGATGTGGGGCTGTAAAAAATGTTTACAACGCATATTGCAGCATACCATTGGTACTAGTGACTGTTTGCTCTATTTCCAGAACATATATATACTGTATTTTGTACGAATTATTCAAAAACATGCTCATTTTGTATACGAGAAAAGACTAAACATAGTCACTAGCTAGGCCTAGATTTATCAAACTGTGATTTTCCTACATCAACCAATCCTAGCTCAGCTTTCACTTTACCACAGCTCGTTAGCTGAGCTGTGATTGGTTGTTGTAGAAAATCACTCCATTTTTCCTCTCACACAGTTTGATAATTCTGGGCGCTAAAGATTAACTCCTTAACGACCATGGACGTAAATATACGTTCTGGTGCGGAGGTACTTCGCGCACCGGGACATACATTTACATCCTGTATATGACAGCAAGCATCGGAGCGGTGCTCACATCATGCACTGCAGGTCCCAGCTGCTATCAGCAACCGGGGGACCCGCCGGTAATGGCGGACATCAGCGATCGCACTGATTTAAGTGATTTTGAACAATTTTAGCATCATGACATCACAGCTCCGTCCCTGTGATGTCCCCTCCCACCCACTCAATACAAGTCTAGGAGAGGGGGCGTCGTGACCATCATGCCCCTCCCATAGACTTGTATTAAGTGGGTGGGCGTGACCTCACGGGGGAGGAGCAGTGACGTTACGATGCTCTGTCCCCTGAATCGCCCCGTCATCACGCACAGAGCCAGTTTGCTCTGTAGTGATGACGGTGGGGTGACGCTGCAGAGCTCGCGGGGGTCCCCAGCGGCATAACCCCCGCAATCAGACATCTTATCCCCTAACCATTGGATAGGGAATAAGATGTCTGGGGCAGAGTACCCCTTTAAAAAGTGTAAAATAAAAAATTATGAAAGTCTCTAAAATTATATGAAACCTCTTCCCTAATAAAAAATAAAATGTACCTTATTTTCCCATTTTACAAAAAGAAGAGAAAAAAAAAACATATATGGTATCACCTCATGCCTAAGTGTCCAAACTACTAAAATATAATGTTTATTATCCCTCACGGTAAACGGCATAAATGTAAAAAAAATACCAAACACCAAAAATACAGATTTTTAATTGCATCATATATCAGAAATTTTTTTTTTTATAAAGAGCAATCAAAAAGTCTTTTCAGAAGAAAAATGGTAGGGGTCAGAAGATGACAATTTTATGAATACGAATTTTGTTAAAGAAAATTTGGTAAAAATAATAATAGAAAAACTATAAAAATTGGTTATCATTTTAATCGCATTGACCTACAGAACATAATGGATTATAAAAGCCAAAACACCCCAAAAGTTGCAAAATTGAATTTTTTTTTTTTTTTTTTTATACTTTTCCGTCCAAAAAATTATTTTGGGGTTTTGCTTTACATTTCATGTTAAAATGAAAGGTGTCAATACAAAGTACAGTATTGGAGCAAAAATCAAGCCCTCATATGGGTCTGTAGGTGGAAAAATAAAAGAGTTATGTATTTTAAAAGGAACGAAAATGGAAAAATGAATCCTTCTAGTACTTATCAGCTGCTGTATACTACAGAAGAAGTTGTATAGTTCTTTTCTGCCTGATCACAGTGCTCTCTGCTGACACCTCTGTCTGTGTCAGGAACTGTTTAAAGCAGGAGAGGGAATATGGGGATTTTCTCCTGCTCTGGACAGTTCCTGACACAGAAAGAGGTGTCAGCAGTGCGCACTGTGGTCAGACTAAAAAGAACTACTCGACTACCTCTGTAGTATACAGCAGCTGATAAGTACTGGAAGGATTAAAATTTTTAAATAGAAGCAATTTACAAATCTGCTTAACTTTTTGTCACCAGGTGATTTAAAAAAAAATTGTTTTCCACCGAAGTACCCCTTTAGGGACAAAATGGTCTGAGTCCTTAAGGGGTTAAGTTACTGAAGTGTAACAGTCAAATGACCCACTTATACTATGCAGTTTGCACAGACATTGCTTGTGACAAACTTCTCTTACAAATGTAATCTTTTCTCAGCACTCAATACATTTGAACAGTGAACAGCAAAAGTGGGATTAGTTTTAATGTCCAAGTAAAAAAATGATTTATTAATAGGAAAGCCGGAAAAATTGACATCTGCTCATACAAACCTACACCAGGCGTACATTTCCTTTTCTGAGTTTTATACAGTTTGAAATGTACCAATCATTTACATATCACTCCAGTTTATATATATTTTTTTGTTATGTGGGCCTATTTTTCTCCAAGATTAAAATATACCTGGAGTAATTTTAAATGATTAGGAATTTTGCTGTGGACACATACATGGTGTAAAATGATGCAACATGTGAATGCACCTAATCTGTTTCATAGTTTGTTTTTAATTAATTTTTCTTTTAATTAAAAGCATGTATATCAAAATACATTTCTATAAGAAAGACAATGCATAACTTCATTTATTAATACTGGTGCGTTGGTATCTGTACCTGCAAACCACCAATTACGGTACATATTACACTGCACAGCTTTAAAAGACTCCAACCTAATGTCCCTCCCAGGGCCACAGTATTAGAGTTTAGAGTCTTGAAATAGCACTTATGAAATCAAAATTGACACACCATTAAAATGAGATTCTCACTGATACAAAAACCAACAAATCACTACACTTGATAAAGTGCAAATAGGAAGAACAAAAAATGGGGTGTCATCTTAAATCAGATATATGTAGGCGGTAAAGTAGCCAAACACAAGTGGCTGATGCTATCCCCTATATGTAAAGACAGACCCCCACACCACCAAAATCCTGTAAAACACTGTACATTGTCGCATACCCCCCCCCCCCCCTACCGATATTTGGGACTAATCAGGCAATTCAAAAGGAAAGGGTACAAAGTACAGAGAATAAATTCTTGCAAACATAGCATTGATAGTGATACAACAAATGCTGTGTGGAACATGTCTGAATAAATACACAGTTAGACCACTCACTAAGGTCCCCAGGGATAGTATGGATGGGTGACCCTGTCAACAAGGTCCTAGATGTCACAGAGACCACACTCATTTAAACCTTTCTGGCACCATACAGTTTTACAGGAGGCGTCACCCATGTGTGCGTCCTCCCAACTGTATCATGTCTAGGTCAGACAGCATCCCTACAGTAATTGCCAAATATGTTCTCTGTCCTGTAATTAACAGACCCACCCTAAGCCTTATTTTTGTGCTTGTTTCTTTTTCTGTATTATCTCTATTGGGTTGACCCGGGGGAAACCTACCTCTGAGGCATGAGTGCGCAATAGAACTTTAGTTGCTTGTATATCTCATTGTTCTGGTATCATCTACTATTTAAATGAGGTGTGATGTTCCCTACCAGATCACTTTCAATTGTTTTTTTTTGTTGTTTATCAGCACTTCACTTTCGTTAAGATCCCCCTTTCCCACACAACCTGTCACCTATTTACAAGGCTGTAAAAAATGTGGATGTATCTTTACATATTGTGTACAAAACCTCTTTCCCATAGACTTACATGGAGCATTTGCTCGCAATTTTGCAGATGCGTTTTTACAAATTAAATACACCTGAAACAACACCTTGTGAACCTAGCCTAAAAGTTAACAGTTTTTCGTCTGTGGGCTACATTTTATATTTTTTGTGGTCCTCGAATTAATGGGTGGTGACTAGCTGCTCTAATGTCTCTCATATACTGCACAAACAATAGAGGGAATGCTATTCTCCTATGTCTCCATTTTCACACAAGAGGCAGCAGCATGGAGAACATTATAGACTGGTACTGAGCATTGTAAAAGCCCTAGGGTGAGATATAGCAACAAAAAGCCTTTCACTGCCTATTTTGCACTTTCCAATTTTGACCAAAGGCTTCTCATAATATATTCTTTTCACATCACTGCACATTCATTCCATTAATGTTTGCAGAAGTGCTTTGATCCAGACATATTGGTAAGTGTTCAGTTAGGCTTCCTTGTTTTAGGTCTTGTTACTGCCTCTCTATACAGCTGTAAGAATTGACTAGCTGAATGTATAATTATTTTTTTCACCTGAACCATTCAAATGTAGTTTTGCATTAATCTTCATCAGTTAATGGATATATAACCAGAGATCCCAGCTAACCCCTTCCTGCACTACTAACTTTGCATTATTAAGACCAACTTTCTATGCCCTGATGTTATGTTACAGGGATGGCATATGCACAGAAGCTAATTGCCAGGCCGCACATGTCTTCTGTAATATATAGCCTCAGACCCCTGCTAAAGTCAGGATTGGACATAACTTAGAACTTGGCTGTTTAACTCCTTAGATGCTACAATCAATAGTGACCACATCATCTAGGTGGTAAGACCCTCTGTGCCCAGCATCACAGGGGCGCTGACAGGTTGTCATGGCAGATTGGGACCTAACAAAAGCTGCTATACTACAGATGGAAATAGAGTACAGTACCCTTATATATTTGTCAAGCTCAAACACACTGAATGGAGCTACAGGACACATCCTTGACTGCTGCTCCATTGTAATAAAACCCCTGCTCTGGTGATTGGTGTGGTCAAGGCACTCAGAGCCCTACCAATCTAGCAGTTATCACTTATCCAGTAGAAACAGCTTTAGCTATCCATAGACTGATATTACATTTTTTTTATTGAGGGTTTGTTTTAATATATATAGGTTTCGGTTTCCATCACGGCACCATAATAAAATAATGTATCTAGTAATATTTGCATTGCTTTTTAAGAGAAAGAGTAGTATAGTATGCAGGGACTTTGTGTAAAAAAAAAAAAAAAAAAAAAAAAAAAGGCACTGTAAAAGTAGTAGATGGAAGCTATGACCTTAATGTGAGCACAGACTGAAAGATTATGTTGATTATTCTCTATAGTTATTTTAGTTAATATACACTATGCACTGCAGATATACATACAATCATTTAGATGAACAGACTCCTCCGGAGACGGGAAATGAATTACTGTAGAAAGGACAAGAAAAGCAGAAAGAGCAAAAAGTTCACACACATAAGCTAATAAAATAGAAAAATAATTACTTAACAGTTATGTTCAAGAAACCAAAAAGGTACCTTCAAAGAATTGTTGTAACGCCTCATTTTCTCCTAATACATCCACACGGTCCATGACAATTTCTTTAACAATTGTTTAAAGACAATAAAGTTGTTACAAATTCCAGTCAGCTAGCCATACCGTCTAGTAAGAACGCATTATGCATAGTCATAGCTCTTTTCAGTATAGCAGAAAAACTGCTTAAATCCACTTCGTCTACATACTTCACGGTTAAAGAGTCATTTTAAAGTAAATTTACAAATTTTTTTCAGAATATACAGTTAAAATAGGTTTTCAATTCTGCAGCAGATTACACCATGACCATCCCTTCCTGGTTCGGGAGACCTTTGCTCCACGAGCTTAGTACAGCACATGCGTAGACACTAGAGTAATAACCATTAATTCTTATCTAACATTTGTCCTTCCATGCAGCAAAAATATTTTTACAATGTATGCAATTAAGGATCATGAAAACACCCCCAGAATATTATGTGAATGACACAGCAGGATGATGTTAAAAGCAACAAACGTAATGAAGATGCCTCAGTAAAATTCTTACACTCATAACTATTCTAAATGGTAATCCAGAATATGATGTAATCCGATCGCTGGCCATATGAACCTGAGGCACCTAGCAGCAGACAGAGGCTGTTTCATTTTCTTACATGTATCCGCATACAAGTCTTCCTGGGTATGTTGTTCCTGGAGGGATATGCCAAATGGAAAATGATTTAGGTAAACTAGAACAATGGTCAGAACTCTGGCAACTTAATGTGGATAAGTGCAATATAATGCACCTGGCGAATAATAACCCAAGAGCGGAATATAAAATATTTGATACAGTCCTAACCTCAGTATCTGAGGAAAGGGATTTATGGGTCATAGAGCAGCTGGAAATTCTAGCCGAATGCTTGGGCGTATAGGGTAAAGACTTCCTGCAGAAATGGTACCTGTAAATACAGTGAAGAAATGTAAGCATACATATAAGATAGGGCCTGGGACTATTCATAGTAATCAGAATATTGGAAAGACTAGATGGGCCAAATGGTTCTTATCTGCCGGCACATTTTATGTTTCTATTCTACACACACAGAGATCAATGTACATATTCATTTTTTTTTTTTCAAGTTAGGCTTCGTGTTGAAAAGCCACAAATTATCAGCAATGGGTGTAAAGTTGCAAAAAAAATTGCTAAATAAAACAGAGTCTTTCAAGAAAACAACTTTAATGTAGTATGGTATGGCTAGCTTTTTGCAGTGGTCAGCAATTCATCTAATTTATAAAGGGATTCTTTTTCTAGATATTTCTTTAGCCCTACTTCTGCTGGATCTGAGTCCAGTAAGGAAACAGTGTCTCTGGGTAAGGAAACTGTCTCTTGCTTATCGGTGGTGCTCTGACGTCATACAGCAATAACATCATCGAAATGGAAAGGTAAATGAAAACGTCGGCCACTCACCATTTCTTCTTTTTCTTGCAAACACATACTCACTGTATACATAGTAGCATCAGGGGTGGACACACACAGGGGGGGTACAGGTAGGCGACAGCAGCCGTTGTTTCGCACTAGTTCAGTGCTTCATCGGGCCTCAAACATAATGGACTTCACTGGGGTTAAATACAGGTGTGTGATTTCTATAACCTATTACCTACTAGAAACAACACCACGTGATCTAAAAATGTAACAGATAACAGATAGGAGGTGTTTCGTTAACCCCTTAAGGACGCAGGGTTTTTCTGTTTTTGCATTTTAATTTTTTCCTCATCACCTTCATAACGCTTTCAATTTTGCACCTAAAATTCCATATTATGGCTTATTTTTGCGCCATCAATTCTACTTTGCAGTGACAGTCATTTTACCAAAATATCCACAGCGAAGCAGAAAAAAAATTCATTGTGCGACAAAATTGAAGAAAAAATGCCATTTTGTAACTTTTGGGGGCTTCCGTTTCTACGAAGTGCATTTTTCAGTAAAAATGACATCTTATCTTTATTCTGTAGGTCCTTACGGTTAAAATGATACCTACTAATATAGGTTTGATTTTGTATTACTTCAAAAAAAAAAAATACTAACTACATGTAGGAAAAATTATGTTTAACCCCTTAAGGACCGAGTGTTTTTCGTTTTTTGCTCTTTCGTTTTTTCCTCCTTACCTTTAAAAAATCATAACTCTTAAAATTTTGCACCTAAAAATCTGTTTTATGGCTTATTTTTTGCGCCACTAATTCTACTTTGTAATGATATCAGTAATTTTACCCAAAAGTCTACGGCGAAGCGGGAAAAAAAATCATTGTGCGAAAAAATTGAAAAAATACAGCCATTTTGTAACTTTTGGGGCTTCCGTTTCTACGTAGTACATTTTTTGCGCGTACGCCATTGACCGTGCGGTTTAATTAGTGGTATATTTTTTTTTAATCGGACTTTTACGCACGCGGCGATACCACATATGTTTATTTTTATTTACACAGTTTTTTTTATTATTGGAAATGCAGGGTGATTCAAACTTTTATTAGGGGAAGGGATCATTGAAAGGCTTAATGATTCTTTTTACACTTCTGTTTTGCAATATTATAGACCCCATAGGGGCTATAACATTGCATTTACTTATCTTTAACTGTGTTCAATGCATCTCCGTAGGGATGCATTGATCGCTCAAGCCTGGATCTCAGGCTTGAAGCATTCAATCGGCGATCGGACTGCAGGAAGGAAGGTAAGAGACCTTCCTCCTGTAGTACAGCTGTTTGGGATGCCGCGATTTCACCGCGGCAATCCCGAACAGCTCCCTGAGCTAACCGACACTTTTTATTTTCACTTTAAGCCGCGTGGCTCAGCTTTGAGCTCGCGGTTAAAGGGTTAATAGCGCGCGGCACCGCGATCAGTGCCGCGCGCTATTAGAGGCGGGTCCCGGCTTCATTATGACGCCGGGCCCGCCGCGATATGATGCGGGGTCAACGTGGGACCCCGCGTTATATCTTTAAGGGGTTAAAATTGTCTTTTTTTTTTTACCCCTATAACTTTTTTATTTTTCCGTGTATGGACGGGTATGAGGGCTCATTTTTTGCGCCGTGATCTGAAGTTTTTATCGGTACCATTTTTATATTGATCGGACTTTTTGATTGCTTTTTATTCACTTTTTTATGATATAAAAAGTGACCAAAAATACGCTATTTTGGACATTGGAATTTTTTTTGCGCTTACACCATTGACCATGCGCTTTAATTAACGATATATTTTTTATAGTTCGGACATTTCCGCACGCGGCGATACCACGTGTTTATTTTTATTTACACAGTCATATTTTTTATGGGAAAAGGGGTGTGATTCAAACTTTTATTAGGGAAGGTGTTAAATGATCTTTATTAACTTTTTTTTTTTTTACACTTTTCTTTTGCAGTGTTATAGCCCCCCTGGTGGCTATTTCACTGCACATACCGATCTCATACACATATCATTGCCGTGCATTGACACTGCAAAGATCAGTGTAATCGGCGGTCGTTTGCGCAAGCCTGGATTTCAGGCTTGGAGCAATCAATCACCGATCAGACGCGATGGAAGCAGATGAGGGGACCTCCGCTCGTGTTCCAGCTGATCGGGACATCGCGATTTCACCGCGATGGTCCCGATCAGCCTGACTGAGCTGCCAGGAAGCTTTTACTTTAATTTTAGACGCGGCGATCAACTTTGAACGCCGCGTCTAATGGGGTTAATAGCATGCGGCCCAATGATCGCACACTATTAGTCCAGGGTCCCGGCAGAAAATGACAGGAATACCATACGGCCAGTTTATAAGATTAAAAAGGAATGATAGTAATGAAGAAAATTACCACGCACAAGCAGATGAACTGGAAGAAAGCTATACCCGGTACCAGAGCAGATTTACATTTGTTACAAAAAGAAATTCATTGGATTATTAACACACAAGCCAAAAGACCATTAGGACTGAACGATAAAATTGATATGGCAGTATGCTTTTAGGAATAATTGTGTCAGTTTTTTAAAATCCAAAGTTGGCTCCAAGAGATTTAATGAAACACCTCCTATCTGTTACCCATTACATTTTTAGATCACGTGGTGTTGTTTCTAGTTGGTGATAGGTTATAGGAATCACACATCTGTATTTAACCCCAGTGAAGTCCATTATGTTTGAGGCCCAATGAAGCACTGAACTAGTGGGAAACAACAGCTGCTGTCGCCTAACTGTACCCCCCCCTCCCCCCGTGTGTGTCCACCCCTGATACTACTATGTATACAGTGAGTATGTATTTGCAATAAAAATAAGAAATGGAAATGTTTTCATTTACCTTTCCTTTACGTTGATGTTATTGCTGTATGACGTCAGAGCACCACCGATAAGCAAGAGACAGTTTCCTTCCCTCACTAGACATGGTGACCCAGATCCAGCAGAAGTAGGCAGTGCCGAACGTTTCTGTTTCTTAATTTCCATATAAAGAAAGTGAGGTGGAGCACTCAGCGTGTATGGAATAGAATATCTTTATTAATCGTCCATTCGAGATATATACAAAAAAGGCATGGCGGTATGGCTTCCACTATCTTTGAGGCATTACTTGCACTGTTTTTGCCATCCAGTAGGGCCTATTGCAAAAGGATAGTGATGACCACAGCAGCGGTTTTGTAGTTTTTCTCGATATATTAAATTGAGCTCAGATAATAAGGTACTGTTTAGGTTGGTTAAGTAAAACGAGGAGTGGCTGTGTTGAAATTTGACAGACACTGGAATGGAATGGCTGCCTTTCAGGTAGGGATGCTTATTTAAGTGGTCTCTTAATTTTTAACAGTGCAGAATATTGTGCTGATGCTATATAAGTGTGCAATAAAAGAAACCTAGAGGCTAGTGAGTTTAAAAAGGGGGCAGGTCTACTTTTTATCACAACAGTACAAGGAAATTATAAAAAATAGTTCTGTGTACACACTGACTGCTGAGGTAATAACAGTCATCTATCTTACATGCAACGCCATATCATAACTTAGAGGGGAAATGTGATTCAGGCATCATCCTTTAGTGATGTTCAGCTTTCCAAGTGCTCTGGCTGCCTGGAAAAGTCCAGGATGACAGTTTTAGGTCATCTAGGACTGTATCCACCTTTTCCAGGCAACTGGAGCACTTGGAAAGCTGAACTAATTTATGCAGACTAAAGTCATCAACGGCCGAGCCGCAAGGTTCGTTACGAATCAATTTACTGTAAGTTCGCTAAACTCTAATCACGAGATATCACTTTCTTCCAATTCTCTGTGCCTACAGGCTTGCTTCTCTTTATCCCACTGTAAACTTGTTTTCTCCTGATTAGGTTTGAGGTTCTATTGGGGAGATTTACCAAAATGTGTGTATATGCAGAGTTGTGCTGTTGCCAATAGCAATCAGACTGCTTGTTTCATTTTCTAGGCCTTTAAAAAAAAAAAAAGAGAAAGAAAGAGCAATCTGGTTGCTATGGGAAATTGCACATCTCCTCTAGACAGGTTTAGATCTCCTCGTAAATGTAATTCATTCTGCTGAATACTCACATTTTTGTTACAAACATTGACTCCTGTTCCCATCCATTTGTTCCGCTGTGAATTTTCTATTTCCAATGTATACTGCTTTGAGTTTTCTATCTTAAAACTTTTTCCTTGGTCTACTGGCATGTTTTCCTTTTATAAAACTTTCACATTTTGTTGCATACCTGCAAACACAGCTAACTGGGAACCACCATCATCTTTTCCAGAATCTCTGTTATATTTTCATTTTGCAATAATATGCATTTATTCCATATAATTTCAATAACCCAATCCAACAAGCTCAGTAAGCACCGTAAGCAATTTATTTTCAGCTGGGACTAGGGCGAACTTCACACAAGCAATATTTTGGTAAGTATTTGTATGCCAGTACTAGGAGTGTAGAATGTATCCTACACAAAAGGAAAAACTCTAGCAAAACTTTTTGTCCCTTTAATGTATTTTAGTGCATTGTGGATACCATAACATGGAGTTTATTTCATAAAAGGCAATTTACGTGTTTCAAGGAGTACAACCCTCTTCCTCAGATTGGCACACAGTGATAGTGATAAACATGCTTTATATATTGTTTGAAAATGGCACCCTTGAGGGGCGGGGCAAGGCCATGCAACAACTACACTGCTCAAAAAAAAATAAAGGAAACCCTTAAACAACACAATGTAACTCCAAATCAATCACACTTCTGTGAAATCACACTGTTCACTAGGAAGAAACACTGATTGACAATTTCACATGCTGTTGTGCAAATGGAACAGACAACAGGTGGAAATTATAGGCAATTAGCAAGACACCCCCCAATAAAGAAGTGCTTTTGCAGGTCGTGACCAAAGACCACTTCTCTGTTCCTATGCTTCCTGTTTTGATGCTGGCGGTGCTTTCACTCTAGCGGTAGCATGAGACGAAGTCTACAAACCACACAAGTGGCTCAGGTAGTGAAGCTCATCCAGGATGGCACATCAATGCGAGATGTGGCAAGAAGGTTTGCTGTGTCTGTCAGCGTAGTGTCCAGAGCATGGAGGCGCTACCAGGAGACAGGCCAGTACATCAGGATATGTGAAGGAGGTCAACAACCCAGCAGTAGGACCACTACCTCCGCCTTTGTGCAAGTAGAAGCAGAAGCACTGCCAGAGCCATGCAAAATGACCTCCAGCAGGCCACAAATGTGCATGTGTCCACTCAAACGGTCAGAAACAGACTCCAGGAGGGTGGTATGAGGGCCCGTTGTCCACAGGTGGGGGTTGTGCTTACAGCCCAACACTGTGCAGGACATCTGGCATTTGCTAGAGAGACCAAGATTGGCAAATTCGTCACTGGTGCTCTGCTATCTTCACAGAAGAAAGCAGGTTCACACTGAGCACATGTGACAGAGTCTGAAGACGCTGTGGAGAACGTTCTGCTGCCTGCAACATCCTCCAGCATGACCAGTTTGGCGGTGGGTCAGTAATGGTGTGGGGTGGCATTTCTTGTGGGGTCGCGCACAGCCTTCCATGTGCTTGTCAGTGGTAGCCTGACTGCCATTAGGAGATGAAATCCTCAGACCCCTTGTGCGACCATATGCAGATACGGTTAGCCCTGGGTTCCTTCTAATGCTAGACCTCATTTTGTTGGAGTGTGTCAGCAATTCCTGCAAGAGGAAGGCATTGATGCTATGGACTGGCCCGCAAAGCACATCATGTCTCGCTCCATCCACCAACGCCACATTGCACCACAGACTATCCAGGAGTTGGGGGATGCTTTAGTCCAGGTCTGGGAGGACATTCCTCAGGAGACCAGCCGCCACCTCATCAGGAGCATGCCCAGGCGTTGTAGGGAAATCATACGGGCACATGGAGGCCACACACACACTACTGAGCCTCATTTTGACTTGTTTTAAGGACATTACATCAAAGTTGGATCAGCCTGTAGTGTGGTCTTCCACTTTGATTTTGAGTGTGACTCCATATCCAGACCTCCATGGGTTGATAAATTTGATTTCCATTGATCATTTTTATTTGATTTTGTTGTTAGCACATCCAACTATGTAAAGACGAAAGTACTTCATACAATTAGTGCATTCATTCAGTTGTAGGATGTGTTCTCTTAGTGTTCCCTTTTTTTTTTTTTTTTTTTTTTTTTTTTTTGAGCAGTGTATGTGTTTTAGGTTTGTCTTTTAGGTCCGTGATATCCAGAACGGATGACTCATTTTGATCACTTTTCCAGTTGTATGCTCAGTTTATGAGCAACGTTTAATTTTGTTCTAATACACCAAGTATTTTGCCATATATGCATGTAATTATACTATGCTTAAATGAATGTGGTTCCCCTGAGAACGTCCCTATGTACACAACTATACTCAGGGATAGAAACGTGTGTTGGGAACATTTTTCTTTTTGGTGACATACTTGTACTATTCTGACACAAAAATTTATGGTATATAGACACATCTGCAAATATTGTGTGGTGGCCGGATTGGCCTATGCTCGTCTATTAGAAGATCGACAGCACTCTGCTGCCTACCGCTTGGGAGAATTTTTCCCCATGTGTTGATACTGAGTTATTAATTTTATGTATTCTTCTGGATAGGGTACACTATTTTTTGTGGATTTTAATGCATACCAATAAACATGTTTTAGGCATTTCGCTCCTTTTCCTATAACAATAGAACATGCACAAAGCATGGGGAAAAGGCCATCTCCAGAAGATCCATCTAGAATGATCATTGTTAAAACTATGTTCGGTGGATAGGGATGCAAACCTTAGAGCCTCAAACAAAAAGGACATTCCATTTATTGGGACCAAGGTAGCCTTCTATATGGATTTTTTTAAGATCAACTCAGAATAAAATAATTTTCTATAAAAGAGGTAAAAACAAGACTGTTTGACTAGAATGATTGACACATATCGACTAGGAGCTTTTATTTCAGGAACCAAGAAAAGTCTCATAATGATTGGATTTGCAGGGCTGTTACTGTATATAGAATTATTCTCATTTCCTCAGATTGTGGGGTAGGGAGATTTACTTTCTCTGAAACATAGTATTACGATAAGACTTATAAGGGGAATGGTGGATGGAACTAAGAGACGTGCCATTTTTCATCTAATGCATAAACATTTGCCAGCAATAGTTTCCCTCAAAACTCAGCTCAATGAATATAGTGGAAAGGAGGTGAGCTAGGTTCCAGTTCCACTTGACATTTTCAATTACTTGGCAGGTGTCTCTGTTCTTATGCACAGAGATACCCCTTTAAAAAAAATGTAGATAGTCCCCGAAATGTAACCCCTTAAGGACCCAAGCATTTTTTTGCAAGTCTGACCACTGTCATTTTAAGCATTAATAACTCTGCAATGCTTTTACTTTTCATTCTAATTCCAAGACTGTTTTTTCATGACAAATTCTACTTTATGTTAGTGGTACATTTTTGTCGATAATTGGATAATTTCTTAGTGAAAAATTCCAAATTTTGATGAAAAATCTTAAATGTAGCATTTCTTTAACTTTGCAACTCTCTGCTTATAAGGAAAATGGACATCCCAAATACATTATATACTGATTCACATATACAATATGTCTAGATTTGCATCATAAAGTTGACATGTTTTTACTTTTGGAAGAAAGTTTGTTAATCCTTTAGGTGTTTCACAGGAATAGCAGCAAAGTGAAGGAGAAAATTCAAAATCAATTTTTTAAGGGTAAAAAGGAGAAAAACGCAAGAAATTGTGTTACAATTTTTTTTTCCTTTTACCTCTTGTGAAAATGAAAAGTATGGAGCAACACCAGTATGTTAACATGCTGGACTAGACCCCAACTTCAACCTTTTCATAAGGGTAAAAGGACAAAAAGCCCACCAAAATTTCTTAGGCAATTTCTCCTCAAAATACCACAGGGCTCCGAAATGAGCAAGCCATGCGCATTTGAGGTCTAGATTAGGGATTTGCATAGAGACGAACCCGGATGCAAGAATGACACTTGCCTCCGATACTAAAATTACCCTACGGCAGTGTTTCCCAAACAGGGTGCCTCCAGCTGTTGCAAAACTCCCAGCATGCCTGGACCATCAACGGCTGTCCGGCAAAACATGAAGCCTGACATGCCTATCCCTGGTCAGCGCCGCCGTAACCCACTGTCCTCGGGAAGTCTTCACCCACTACTGCTGAATGATTTCAGCAGGCATCCCAGTCAGGTCCCCCCCCCCCCCCCGGCGCAAGGCAGGGACTGGAATTTTCACAGGCGTACAGGAATGCCCTGGGTTAAAGGGGTACTCCACCTCTATCCAAAGGATAGTAGGATAAGATGTCTGATCGCGTGGGGCCCGGCCGCTCACAATCTCCAGCTCGACACCCCGAACTCCGCTCGGATTATGGGTTACTACAGCTGTCACGCCCCCTCCCATGGACAATGGACGGGAGCGTGACGACCACGGCTGGCTAAACCCTAGCAGAGCCGGCGTTGTGAACATTTGGGGGGGGGGGGGGGGGGAGAATGCCTTTATGGTCGAAAGAACATCATTGGTCAATATGGTTATTCTCCCACAGGTAAATTTGTTTGGAGAGGAAAGAGGGAGAGACCATAATACATACAGCCATGTAGGAGTTGAGGGGGAGGGGTCTCTACGCCCAATTTTTAGCTTTATTTCTTAGCTAAAAAAACAAAAACAAATAGGATGACAATATTCCCAAATCAATGTATAAAAAAATACTAAAGTGCACTGGGAGAATTTTTAAAAGCATGATACATGGGGGACGATAATTTACTCATACTAAAATGATACATTATACAATAAAATATGTCACATAGTTAGGAGTGAATTTTATCAACTTGAATTACCAGAATATACCAGAATTTTTAGGTATGGAAGAAGTAAATTTTGGACAACACAAGGTGTAAGGAAAGTAGGAGACAGAGTAGAGGGTGGCTACATTTGAAATTAAAAATATGTATCCTTTGAATAAAAATGTTAGTTTAAAAGATATTTCCAAAAATATAATGCATATTGTCACTTAAATAGGGTTTTTGATATTCAATCCCATCATAATACATGGTTCTAATTTATAGGCCACATGGCTGGGAAATGATCTTACACTTGCTGGAGGAAGGGAGGAGGAGAGGGAAGACAAATGTAAGGAGGATTCAGGAATAATAGATAGGGAATTCTGTGTGTGTAAACTAAGGCTGGTTAATTCAGAACATAGGCCTATTCAGTTTAAAACTACTATATAGATTATATTACTCCCTGCTTAGTTTGGAGGAATATGGATGTAGGGATAACGTGAAGTGTCCTAGGTATGGGAGGGGCAAGCTGACTATTCACATAATTTGGACTTGTAATACAATTTAAGAGTACTGGAATCATATTTAACACCATAAATAATAGATTAGATTGAGTGGATACTCAATATGACTGTAGATATGCGTTTCTTAGAAGTAATAAAAATTTTGGCAATACGGAGAATTATTGGCTAGTTTAATGTTTATTAAAGACTCTTTATCTTAAGAGTATTGCTATCCCCACAAACCCCTATGGTTAAATGGTATACTCCGGTGGAAAACTGGTGCGATAAAGTAAAACAGATTTGTAAATGACTTCTATTTAAAAATATTAATCCTTCCAGTGCTTATCAGCTGTTGTATAATACACAGGAACTTCTTTTCTGTCTGTCCACAGTGCTCTCTGCTGACACCTCTGTTCATGTCAGGAACTGTCCAGAGTAGAAGGGGTTTGCTATTAGGGATTTGTTCCTGTTCTGTTAGATTAGGTGTATATTTGGTATAGTTTTTCTGAAGCAAATAAAAGTCACAGTTGGAATATTTATTTTGTGACATTTGTTAATCATTTCAGGTTATAGTGTCCATGCAAGAACTTGTAAGACTTGTACCAGTCTAGAATATTTTATATCACTTTTGCTAATCTGAAAGGGTCAGCAAAACGAAACTTTTTTTTTTCTACATAAGACCCTTTATTGCACTTGCAAAAAGCATTCTTCCATACAAGTAGTTTTCTGAGCGCTACAGCTTTGGAATGTCACCTGAAAAGCATAGGTTTGAATAAGGAATCCTCTTTCTCATTCCTGTTATAAGTAAATAAGGTGTATAAGAAAACATAAGTGATACAAGGATAATTTCCATGACCAATGCCAGCGTTATACCTTTGCTCAAATGAATGCTCTCATGTTTATAACAAAACAAATAGTAGAAAATTGTGGGATTTATTGTCTATCCATGCTTTATTGGTTGACAAACTAGTGTCTTATTCTGGTACAAGACTGCTGTACTAAAAAATGGCAGCATAATGTATATAAATACCACTCAAGTCATACTATAATATACTGTACAAAAGAAAACCTAAGGAATGCTTTAACATCACAGTATGATATCAAGTCAATTAAACTTCATGGTTATCAATTTATCCAGTTAGGAAACATAAGAGATTGTGAATGAATTTCATCTGCTCCTGTAAATAAAAGGCCACAGAACTTATGGCTTGCACACCAGATTTCGGACGTGAACATTTTTTTTTTTTTGAGCAAGCCTCATTTTGCTTATAATTTGCATTTTTTCTGTGTTTTGCAATAACTCACAGCTTTTTATGCCAGATTTGTGGCGTAAGCACTGGAGTGACAAAAGCATGACAACCCCGGGGATAGGGGTAATGATTTTGCAGGTGGTGGCTACAATTACTCTCTACTTACTAATTCGTCTTCAGCTTAGCATTTTACTAGTGTCTTTGTCACTTCTGGAAGCATGAAGCAGTACCTGCAGCCAATTTCAGGTGGTTCAGCATCTCCAGCATGGCATTTTATATGTGACACGACATGAATGGCCAAGAGGGTGAAAGGGTTGTGGCCTTAATGCACCAAAATTTTGGCACATGATTTTAGATTGAAGTAAGCCAAACATTGCTGGTCTAAACTAATGGGCCTTTTAGGCTATGCAAACATTCCACCGACAGTGGAGCGCCAGCAATGCATTTCCATGCGGACTCTGCAGATAGAATAGAAATGCCTATTCTACAGTGGCCCAATCCCCTTCGGCTCTTAAAGACCCCTCTCTGGCACTCTTAATTACAACCCCGATGAGATGTCCCATCTATTTGTGGACCATTACTCTAGTCTTTACTCCCTTCCTTCTCAGCTTCCGTCTTACCCGGTTGAGCATGCCGCTGTCATTTGCTGACCTAATTGGCGAGGGTCCGAGAGACCTTGAATGCTGCAATCACTCTCGAGGAGCTTAAAGCTCTTCCTGCGGGGTGCTCTCCTGGGCCAGATGGTTTTACTTAGCTGTACTATAAAAGACTTCTTCCTCTATTCTTTTCCTTAGACTTGTTCCTCTCCTTTTTTGCACTCCTTTTTTACTCTGATACCTAAGCCCGGCAAAGACCCTCCAGTTATAGGCCCATAGCTCTCCTTAACTCCAATTTGAAATGGTTTTCTAAAGTCTTGGCATCTCACCTTAGTTTGCTTCTCCCCTCCCTTGTGCATAAGGACCAGGTTGGGTTTATTCCTTGCCACCAGGGAGGGGGCAACACTAGACGTGTAGTAGACCTGACTGACTTGATCAATTGCCGGTCTGAGCAAGCCCTGGTTCTTAGTCTGGACACTGAAAAAGCCTTTGATAGGCTGGGTTGGCCGTTCCTCTTTGCCACCCTTCAGAAGTTTGATATCTCTGGTCATTTTTTGACTGCACTACAGAGTCTTTATTCCTCTCCCACTGCTTCCCTCAAGCTTCTTTCACGACTTTTCTAACAGCACTAGACAGGGTTATCCGCTGTCCCCTTGATCTTCGCATTGTGCATTGAAACTCTCGCTGCCATGATCCGGGGGGGGGGGGGGGGGGGGACCCGGACATCTCTGGCATTTCCTTCCATGACCGGGAATTCAAAATTTGCCTTTTTGCGGACAATGTCCTTCTCACTCTTTCTAATCTGCTGCTCTCTCTTCCTAACCTTTACAGGGTTCTCTCTTTTGGTGTGGTTTCTGGCTATAAGGTTAACCTCTCTAAAACTGGGGCACTTCCCCTCAATTTTCCCGCTTCTCTGTATACCCTCTTACGTGCTAACTACTCTTTCAAGTGGTCCTCTTCTTCTATTAAATATTTGAGTGCGTGACTTTCCTCTCGGGAACTCCGGGCCCTTATGGAAAAGTGGCGGTCCCAATAGATCTCGTTATTTGGGCGTATAGCGGCGGTCAAAATGACGATCTTACCTAAATTACTTTTCCGAGACCTTATCGGCTTTGCAGTCTTTTCAGTCGGCTGTTATCCGTTTTATTTGGGATGCTAAGCGACATTGCCTCCCGATGTCTGATGCTGGCTGGCTGATCCTAGGTGGTTTAGTGGTACTGGATGTCACTAAATACTAATGGGCAGCTAACCTACGTCTACCTATCATGCATATAGCTTGATTGAGTTGGAGAAATTATGGTTGGCTCCAATCCATCCTAATTCCCTCCTCTGGTTTACTGCCTTCTCTTCTGTCCCTCCAGTTCCCTTGCTGGGTCAGATGTCTTTCTCAGGCTATGTATGGGGATAGTGATCTAGGAAGTTTAATCTATCTTCCTCCTCGCCTCCTTTGCGTTCCTTCCTTTACCATCCTGCTCTTCCCTCTGGTCTCTCTTCAAGTATGGTACGGGACTGGGGTTCTAGGGGTCTCTCTTGCTGGGCTGATGTGGTGGATCCACTTTCTCACACTCTTTTGCCCTTTGAACAGCTGGTTTCCCCGATGGGATCTACCCTCCTCTGAGCGGTTCCACTACCTACAACTTAGCCATTTTATGACCTCCACGCTCTGTTCTACTGTCGTATCCTTGCCTACGAATTTTGAAAGTTTGTGCCATGGTGGACCTCAGACGAGGGGACTTCTCTCTGATATCTACTCTGTCCTTTGGGCGCTGCCCCTTCTGATCACTATATGCATTGTTGGGAGGAAGCCCTGGGTGTCACCATTACTCTCCCTCAGTGGCATTTTATTTGGGAACAGCCTTCTAAGGCTTCTATTTGCACTGCATATAAGGAAACTCAGTTTCAACTGCTTATGGGGTGGTATCACACACCGGAGGTGTTGAACAAGTTGAATCTCACTCACTATTCCCCCCAATGTTGGCACTGTGGGGTTGGCCTGGGGACTGTCTTTCATATATTCTGGTCCTGCCCGCTTATAGTGAACTTCTGGAGAGTGGCGAGTCGATTGATTCAGGGAGTGTTTGGAGTCTGTACCCCTAGATTAATTGCCCTATGTTCTGCACTTGTCTACTCGGGTTTTAGATAAGAAGCCGTTTAAGCTCTTCATGCACATTGTCCTCACTGCTAAGAAATGGAAAAGGACTCTCTCCATCTGAGGATGACCTGGTGGCCCCCATACGCGAGATTCTCTCTCGAATCACTCATGGCCGCATTGAATAATACTATCCCCTTATTCCTCTCCGTTTAGGAACCATGGGACCGCTTTTCTGATCGCCAACCCCCCGATTTGCTTTTTCTTTTTGCAGTTCTACTTTCCTTTTCTTTGGTTTCTTTCTTATTCTGTTGTCTCGTTTCTTGTACTGTAGTGTGTTCTCCGTGTTTGTCTTCTGTATATTTGTTACATATATACTCATGCGTTCTTTGTGGTGGTACTGGCTGCTCCCCCTTGAGTTTAGCAAATGTGTTAAGGTTTTTTGCCACAATTGTGTATTTCTTCTGGTGGGAAGGGGGGGGGGGGTGTGATTGTATTTTGTAGCATAACCTTTGTTGCTGCCTAGTATTGCCTACGTTCCTGCACTGTTGGGGTGGTTCTACTGGCTATACCTGGGCCTTGAGGGCCCTTTGTATATTTGACCTGCTGTTCTTATCTTTGTTTGTACAACTAAAAACTAAAAAATTTACAGTTTAATTAAGAAATGCCTATTCTTTCTGTGGACTCTATTTTCATGGTAGATGCATTCCATCATGTGCACAGTGCAGCAGAATCCCATTGAAATCAAAGGGAGACTGCACAGAAATTCAATCATGTGAACACAGCCTTAGATGGCCAACTGGAGGCAACAAACAAGCACAGATGACTCTCAAATTTACCTCTTCAACCCAGATGTTACCTCTCTGCTATCTAGGACTTCTGAGTTTCAGCTTAGAGCTATATCCTCCTCGTCTTCTAAAACTTATAGAGTTCAATAGAAAAACAGAGCCAACTTCTTTCATACCATACCTGTCCGCAGGTTGTTGGTGCTATTACAAATTGGGTCAATTTTCTTCAATAGAACTAAGCTGCAATACCAGACACAACCTGAAGACAAATGTGGCTTTGTTTTTCCCAATGCTGGATAAAAGGTGAGTAATCCCCCTTCTCACTCAGCCACCCCATATAATCCCCCAGTTACACATGTACACTGCCTCATGACAGTCTTTAATTCCGTCTATCTTTAAAACCACATATGTAAACGATTACCATATCTCACCGTCTAGGCTGTGCACAACCAGTTCTGGCCATACAATGCTTATATAATTTCCCAGTACCCAAATTCCTCGTGAGATTACCTTTTTTGCATTCATCTTATCTGTTGTCACACAACCATCTTTAGGATGTCACCAATGCTATGGAGCTCACCACCCCAACCATTAAAACCTCCCGCAACCCTAAAATCCACAAAACCAACATGAAACACTCATCTCTTCAAAAAGGCCTACAACCTACACTAAACTTGTTTCCACTCTATCCAATTTACCTAAACCTCCTTTTCACGTGTAAGGTACTCTGGAAAAATGAAAGGTGCCAAGATGGAAAGGGGGGGGGGGGGGGGGACCCGAAAATAAAAACCCCACAACGTGGTTAGATAAAACGGTCAACATATTAATGTGGGAAATGTCCCAAACATAGTCAATAGCTGACCATGTTCAGGCCATTAAAAAGAATGCCCGAGAGTAGTTTGTCCACTGTTGCCTCCTCTGTCTGTGTCAAAAGTGTCAGACTGGAAAGATACATGCAGCTGACAGTACAACTATCTGGCACCAGCTTATTTAAAAACATCTCTCCAGATTACCCCTTTAACAAAGAAAATACAGAAGCACCAAACATTGAAAGAAAATTGATAAACTAGAGGATTAAAGCCCAAGTCATATTTACACATATCTTGTGGCTTGGAGACATATATGCCTGCAAGCACACATACAAAAAAAGGACCTATGGATGGAGGGTAAATTCCTTCTATCTTTTTACAATTAATCACAATGTGATCACTAGTACCCTAATTTTACCATCCACTACATTGTTTCAAATAAAATGTTACTTTTATTAAAAGTATGCTTATCATTAAAATGCCAACATATGTATCTCTATATGTATTAGTTACTACTCTAATCATGTAACTACATGTGTTTCACCATGTATTGTTGCGGCTGCAGTCCGGTATACATGTCCTAACTGTTGATATTTAAAACCATATACACATTGCGCCCCACGACGTTTCACCAACAACAGGTGGCATTCTCAAGGGTTATAGGGCAAATGGCTGCAAGTATCTACAACACCTAATGTTTACTTATGCAATATAGAACAGTTTCATAAAAAAAACAGTGGAATGCTGAAGTTGAATAAGATACTAAAATGCTGGCCATGGGGATGACCCTTAATCCTTTAATAACTATGGACATATATTTGCATCCACTGCCACCTCCCGATGTATGATATGTATGATAGTGATCAGGCTGATGTACGGCATTAACTAGGTACTCTATTGGAAAAATCTTATCCCTTATCCAAAGGATAAAGGAAAAAAATGTTAGATCGCGGGGAACTCTGCTCCGTGCCCGACAACTGGCGATACAAGCCGCCACGCCCCATCCATTTACTTCTATGGGACGAGGCGTGACTGCTATGTACTAGCTGTCATTCCCCCTCCCATAGACATGAATAGAGGGGGCATGGCCTGATGTCACGAACGTGGAAGCTGCAAGCTTTTGTCTTCTGGACGGCCCAGAGATCATTGGGGTCCCTAGCGATGGGACCCTCTCGATCTTACATCTTATCCCCTATCCATAAGAGGTTTCCAATGGAGTACCCCTTTAACCCTTTAGACACTGCGATCAAAGTTGATTAACCCCTGCCCTAATAAAAGTTTGAATCACCCCCCTTTTCCTATTTTTTAAATAAAATATAGCAAACAAAAACAAACATATGTAGTGTCGCCGCATGCATTAATGACCGAACTTAAAATATAATGTTAATTAAACCGCACGGTCAATGGCATAACCAGAAAAAAAAAATACCAAAGTCCAGAATTGTGTATTTTTGGTCACTTCATGTATCATAAAACAATGAATAAAAATCAATCAAAAAGTCCCATCACAACTACAAATCACAGCGCAAAAAATGAGCCCTCATACAGCCCCATATACGAAAAAATAAAGTTATAGGTGTCAGAAGACGACAATTTTAAGTATAATTCTTTTTGTTATAAGTTATAATTTTTTTAAAAATAAACTATAATAGAATTAAACCTATACAAATTTATTTGAATAGAATTATTCATAAATAATTTTTATTTGCTTTGCAGTAGAATTTGTGGTAATTGATGTCATTACAAAGTACAATTATTGGCACAAAAATCAAGCCCTCGTGGGTCTGTAGGCGGAAAATTTAAAGCTTTCCGATTTTCAGAAGAGGAGGAGAAAAAAACAAAAGTGCCGTTTGGTCCCAGAGGCAGGACCTCCGCAATCAGACATCTTATAAGAGTTCTATGGGCGGGATACCCCTTTAAGGGGTTAAAGCCCCAGGAGCCTAACTACTGTATTAGAAATATAAACAAACAACAAGGGAAACTTCAAACTACCGTTTATTTTTAAAATGTAGTTGTCACTAATAATTTACAGATGTAACTTTTGCAAATGCTTACCAGAATGTGAGCAGCCAATAATATCAGCGCACACAGGACAAGTCAAAGTCAGAATACCACATGAACTCTAAGTAGTGTAGCTCACAAAGAACAGAGTATAGATATGTTGTGATATGTTGTTATTTCAGTGGCTTAGATATGCAGATCCCTGTGTTACCGCTATCCATCTGTATTCTATCTTTATAGTTTTGGAAAGATATCATAGTCCAAATACATTAGTCTCAAAGTTCTTCTTTGAAAAATCCAAGTTTTGCTCGAGACATTTCTTTTCTCAACTGCATAATTTCCCAAAACATCTGATCAGCTATAAAAAAAGAAAAAAATATGGAAAAACATAAGTTACATACAAATACATGTAGTATACTTGAAAAAATATTTTATATTTGACAGGGGAAGCAACTTGACTGCGAAGTATATGCGGTGGGCTTGTGATACTACACATGGCAGACTAGTATGTTCGTTCCTAGGTGTTATCCTTGGCTATTCTTGTCCGATTTACTCTTTTGCTGTGCATATTCCCCACAGGTCTCTTGTAGACTGCTTTTCTATAGTCTCAGCTGGGTCAACTGATTCTGTCTTTTGCATACTTTACTTGCCAGTGTCTCTAAGTGTCTCCCCTGCATAATTGTCTTTCAAGTTTATTGTATTACTTGTTTCTTCAGTATCCATTTTTAATGGTGTTTTTAACCTTTGGATGTAGAATTATATTTTTCCATGCTATGTTGTTGGTGCTCTCTTTTTGTTTGTGGGTCTACATTTCCTGGGCCCAGTAGCCCAGTGTATTGCTGTGAATGGCACAGACTGCTGAGCCCTAGACTGGGCAGTGTGCTCATGCTAACTGCGTCAAAAGTAAGTCTGTTAACTGCTCTCATGCAACACGTATTATTTTAGGTTTAATGTTCTGGTTGATGTGTGTGTAATAAATAAAACTTAAAAAGTACGGGTCCCCAAATTAAACTTTTAATATATTGTTTCTTATGTAATAAGACACATTGCTATTTACTTGCTGTTAAAATTCTCAACCTTTATATGTTTTTAATGTGATTGAAAAGACTGGCTATAGGTGGCTTTGTTCTGTTCCCTGCCGCAAGTCAGTTTGTTTGGTCTCCAGCCATCCTAGCAGGAGACCAAATTCAGGAAGCAGGGCATGGCACAGCTCTCGCAGGCTTCAGTGACATTGCACCTGCTGGGGAACACTCCCCTTGCTCACATTGTGTGAGCTCCAGGCAGGAGAAAGTAAAAGGTATGATAGAGATTTTTAAAGCGCGGACATTTTTTTTTTTTTATTGCAGGATATGTGTTTGGAGTAGTTATAGAATATAGTCTGAGTTAGTTTAGCAAATATGGTTTGATGACAGGTACTCTTTAAAGGAGATCTCTCATGCTGAAAAACCCACACACAAAGTGGCGGCTGACACCCCTCCATATATCTCTATGGAAGAGCCGAAGACAACTGAACGGCTCTTCCATAGAGATATATGGAGGGGGCATGTCGGCCTCCACTTTCTGCAGGAGTCGTGACGCAGCGCTGCCGGGGAGAGCCGGGGCCTCGTACAGGAGATAGCGGCAGTCCCAGCGGTCGAACCCCCTGCAATCTAAACCTTATTCCCTATCCTTGGGATAGGGATACGTTTTCCAGTATGAAATATCGCCTTTAACATGATCCACAGTAATATTTTCAGCTCCACAATAATTACTCACCATCCTGCTGTTTAACAAGTCCTTGATGGATGTACCTAATATATGTAAAGAAATTACATACAGAGGTAATCTGCAAAATAGAATAATACACATTAGTTATTATATTAAATATTAAAGGAGATCTGCGGTGTATAACACTTATCGCCTATCCTCATGATAGGAGTTAAGGGTCTGATCGCTGGAGGTCCGAACGCTGGGACCCCCCCGCGATCTCCAGTACGGGGTCCCGGCTCTGCCTCGGCTCTCCCCGTGCAGGAGACGTGTTGGCCACAGCATGACGCCCCAGCCGATACTCCCCCTCCATGGTCTCTCTCTGTCTCTCATCGACACGCGCATTTAATCATGCACAGCCAAGGCAATGCCTTGACCCGGTACAGGACATCACGGGGGGGTCCCACACTTAGATCACCCAAACTTAAAAGGTATCACTGCCACCAGCTGTCAATTTCTAGCCGACAGAAAGCTACCAATCCAATCTGGATATGCTACAATTCCCAAATATAATCTACTATCCCCAGTAGTTTACTAAACAGGAAAAAGATTCATCCAAATCTATATTGTAGCCGAACAGGTAAGTTAATTTAGAGCTATAACTCCACTCTCTTTAAGGACAAAGTATGCTCGTTTTACCATACTAAGGCCGGACTTAATAAATTGTTTTATTATGAACAAAAATACTCACAGTACATAGAAAATGTAAATAAGACAAAGTACGCATATACCACATGCTACACTAACACTCCACTCCATCACTTGTTATAAAAGAAACAACAATACATTACAGTCTGTGATTGGGGAGGGGTGTGGGATCTAGGGGGGTAGGTAGGGGAGAATCACAGGGCCAAACTACTCAGCAAACACATGAGGTGGGGAAGTAGAGGGGCCTTAGTCCTCTTCTTCATCGATGTCTAGACTGTCCAAGATGGAAAAGTCTCTAAGCAGGCTATGGATCAGCCTGCTGCAGTCCTGGATGGACATGTCCTCCCTGGTGTAGATGAGGCGATTCCTGGACAGCCATATAGAGTCTGGTAGAAAATGGAGTCTGGCATCCAAAATTAGACCTTGTCCCCCATGCAAGCACACCCCAGCTCTCTAAGATAGGAGTTTTATACCTCCAGGGGCAGTCCATCCCCTTTCCAAGTCATACCTTTGTGCCCAAGAAATCAAAAAATGCCTAATTCTTTCATCATGGGCTAGGCGCCCAAATAATTTTCTTCTACTTGGCTTTTTCATCAAATCGTCTTTCTAGGGGTACCAGACATGACCCACTTATTGTGTAAGATTTACCCAACAGGTACAGTTCGGGCAGGGATCCATACAAAAGGGTCTTGGTGTCAAGGTATGATGAATATGAAGAATCCAGCCGTATAAGATACGGACATACCTCCCTATTTAATAATTGGAAGATATGGCATTTTTCAAGTGAGCCACTTCCATGCACCTCTTTATTGACCCCACAACCTGGTGCATGGTTGGCTGGAAATGGTGTTAAATGTACGGTCATAGAACAGCTGTGTTAATGACCCCACTTGCTCCAACTAGTCACACCAATACACCAGTCCGGTGGACGTACGGTCTGCACAGTCTTCTTGAGCAAAAGGGAATTATTTTGTGATACTAAACTCACACAGATGAGGGTAACAGAATGACAAGTTGTGCATGCAGATGGACATTTATACAGGACAAATGTTTTTATACTTAATGTCATACAAATCACAATGCAACATGGATAGATATTTGAGCCATTGTGTGTGAATGACATGTCAAAAGCTTATACTGTATTAACACGAACACTTTAAAAAGACTGATAAAATAATCATAAGCATCCTACTCACCCTATATCTACAGCATGGAGAAATATAGTAATAATTGCTGGAGTCTCCAAGTTTGATTCTGTGCTTACAAGACTTTGTTTGACCACTCAAGGCGCATTTTCTAAAAAACAATAGATACTGTAATAAAACATTAGTAACTTTAAACATTCCAAAGTGCTGCAACGTCCAGCTTTCCCTATGCAGCCCCGAGCGTCTCGGACCGGAGCAGACCAATTCCAGGCAATATAGAACAAAAATGAATGGTCCAGCGCTTGTGTCGGGAAATTCACGAGGATTTATTAAGCAGATTCAAAGACAGGTACAGACCAGGCGATGTGTTTCGGCTGCTAGTTCACATCCTTAGCCTTATCACTAAGGCTGTGAACTAGCAGCCGAAACATGTCACCCAGTCTGTACCTGTCTTTGAATCTGCTTAATAAATCCTCGGGAATTTACCATCACAAGCGCTGGACCATTCTGTTTTGTTCTAACTGTAAACATGTTTTAGGATGTTAAAATAAATGTCTGCTAAATCTCTGATAGCGACCTACTTAAAGGTTATTTTTATTCAACAAAAGCACACCATTTAGCTATAACATTAAAACTACCTAACATTGTCTAGCTCCCCCTCGTATCTGCAAAACATCTAATCTGTTTAGACATGGACTCCACAAGATCTATGGAAGTGTTATGTGTAATCTGTCCCATAGAAATAAATGGATAATCTAGGATATAAGCACACACAAAGCAGAGTTCCTGTTCTGGACATCACAGGAAGGTTTCAAAGCAGTTGCACCCCCATGAGCACACACTTATGCCCTATCTTGTCCATAGGGGTTACATTTTTTTGTGGCTGGACCATCCCTTTAAGTCTAGCAAGTTGTAAGGTATGGATTAGACTTTATATTCTGCAACATATACTCAAACGGATTACGATATGGTGAATTTGTAGGCAAAACATCAAACTTTGCAAAAATTGTTTAGTAATGATTTCAAGTCCATGACACAGTGGCAGGACTAGTTATCCTGCAACCACTGCTAGAGATGAGCGAACTTACAGTAAATTCGATTTGTCAGGAACTTCTCGGCTCGGCAGTTGATGACTTTTCCTGCGTAAATTAGTTCAGCCTTCAGGTGCTCCGGTGGGCTGGAAAAGGTGGATACATTCCTAGGAAAGAGTCTCCTAGGACTGTATCCACCTTTTCCAGCCCACGGGAGCACCTGTAAGCTGAACTCATTTATGCAGGAAAAGTCATCAACTGCCGAGCCAAGAAGTTCGTGACGAATCAAATTTACTGTAAGTTCGCTCATCTCTAGCCACTGCAATCAAAGGATATGAAGCTGTACACTGCAATTATGTTTAGGTTGATACTATTCGTAAATGTAAATCCAAATAAATGTTTGCACCCATGGAGTTCTCAGCAGAACAAAGCTCAGAATAGAACACTTTCTGCTAAGGGCAAACATCAATGCTCACTGTAGGTGCTTTCTGCAGTGGACAAGGATCAGCGTGAGAACTCCGATCAGTGTGCAGTTTCATTGCCTAAAATTCAGGAAGCTGCAATGCACAGAGTGTTCTGACATCTTTCTATCAGTGGTGTAGCTAGGGGTCACAGATCATAGCTCTGACTAGGCCCAGAGGCCTCTCTGACCAAGTTAAGGTGGATTGCTTCTGCCTGACCTGCTGCACCAATGCTCAGAGCAACAAGAGGTGGAAGTGTTCTCTGTCTGCTCAGCCCCAGAGCAGAACACTGTCACTGACAGAAGCAGAGGTGTTACATAGGCTGGGCAACAGGAGCATGGCGTGTAAGGTCAGAGGAGTAAACTCAGAAAACAAGTGGCTGCCCTGAAAGGAGCAGAGAAGATCACTGCATCTTAACCCCATAGCCTCCATTTGTCTGGATACTCTGTGGCTACCACATACAGTATTTGACAATACTGTTTGCCAAGAAGGCTTAAACAGTATTGACAAATACTTAGATGTCTTATACATCCGGAAACTGTTCCACAGATTACCATCACCCCAATTGATTTACTCCTTAGTAAACAACCAGTTCAAACAATTGAAATTGAACAATTGAAATGTTCTGGGTGTTTAACCTCATTAAGGCTGTGGGGAGATAAAGTTCGTAGCTTAAAGAAATCATATAATCAGTACTCACATTCCAGCATTAATTCTTCACCCAGTTATATTTCCGTGCTTCCTTGCATTGCGCGTGCGCATCATTTTACTTATCGGACTCCTCTATGGTAGCCCTGCGCCAGCGCAGCTCCAAACAGCTGTCTCTAACATCTGACTTCCAGCCGTTCCTACTACTCCCTTCTGCGCCTGCGCACATATCCTTCCATTGTTAATTCATCTTGCGGTAATTTCACATATTCTATTTTTATTCTCATCAGATATTTTTATATATGACATTTTAATGTGTTCTCAGTATTTTAAGCACTAATATTTAAATTATTTTGCATTTTTACCATTATCTTTTACCTTTCGGTTCTGCCATAGCTCACGCCATACCAAACCCAGAAGTAAATCCTTGTACCATCATAAATCTACACATGTATGTTACACTGTATTACTGCCTGAAGAAGAACCCAGTACGGGCTAGAAACGCTCTGTAATTTTGCGTTGCACCATTTTTTATCCATTAAAGAAGTTTTACCTACCATCCAGAGGTCTGCGCTCCATTCCGATGTTCCACCATTTGATGATCACCTTGATCAACTCTGCCTTTCTTTGATGTACTGGATTTCCCTGCAGAAATTCCAGAGGAACCAGGATGCCGCGACCCACACAATCTACAATCTACTTTAGGTGTTGTGCCCTTAGCATTACACCTCAAGGTAAAGGTCCATCCTGCTGGCCCCTATTTTTCTCCTAATTTACCTGCACGAGGTGCACACCGCCCCTTTTTTCTTTTTGTCTATTTAATATAAAAAAATATATAAACATAATAAAAAGAAACATGTGGTATCGCCGCACGCGTAAATGTCCGTACTATAAAAATACATTGTTAATTAAACTGCACAGTCCATGACATACGCAAAAAAAATTCCAGTCAAAAATAGCTTATTTTGGTCACTTTATACCATTAAAAAAAAAAAAATGCAATCAAAAAGTCTGATCAAAACAAAAATGGTACCGATAAAAACTTCAGATCACGGCACAAAATATGAGCCCTCCTCACAAAAAATTAAGTTATAGGGGTCAGAAGATGACAATTTTAAATGTATTAATTTTCCTGCATGTCGTTATGATTTTTTCCAGAGGTACGACAAAATCAAACCTATATACCGTAAGTAGGGTATAATTTCAATCGTGTGGACCTACAGAATAAAGATAAAATTTAATTTTTACAGAAAAATGTACTGTGTAGAAACAGAAGCCCCCAAAATTCACAAAATGGCGTTTATTTCTTCAAATTTGTCGTACAATGATTTATTTTTATTTTTCGCCGTAGATTTTTGGGTAAAATGACTGATGTCATTACAAAGTAGAATTGGTGGAGCAAAAAATAAGCCATCATATGGATTTTTAGGTGCAAAATTTTATGGGTTATGATTTTTAAAAGGTAAGGAGGAAAAAACTAAAGTGCAAAAACAGAAAAACCCCTGGTCCAGGGGTTAATATAGAAACCCCAGGAGTTAATATAGAAAAGAAAGATGGCTTCAGAAGGGGACCCCACCAGTATATTGGTCTGCAGGGGCCCACAGTTACTCTATCGATTCTGCCTGAGCCAGCTGAAGTGGGGAGCTAGGCATGGGTTGGAAAGATAAATATGAGAAAGCATATCTATAAAGAGCTGAGCTTCTGCAACAGGGCCTATAAATCATTAGCTAAGCTCCTGCTTTCTATCATAGCCTACAGTAACTTTGTGAGCAATGTGCTGCAGTAGCTTTCTCCCAACAAGCATCAATGAGCCCAGGGTGTTGATGGTCATGTTGACCAGCTGTCCTATGTTTGACCATTTCTGAAAAGGTACTAACCACTGCATACCAAAACCAGGCCACAGGATCTGCTGTTCAAAAATACTCCGACCCAGTTGTCAGGCCATTACATTTAGACCCTATTCAAGTTGCTCAGAAACTTACATTTGCACATTTTTCTTGCTTCCAACATATCAACTGCAAGAACTATTAAAATGCAGACCAAAATATGCCACTTATTGACAGGGTCCATTGACAACAAAATCTAGGTTATTCACATGGTGTTCCTGCTATGACTGTTTACGTATATTTAAAGTAGGGATGTCCCAATACCGATACTAGTAACTGTATTGGGGCCGATACTAGCCATTTTCCTGGTATCGTGGGCTCGTTCAATGTGCCCGATACAAAATCCGATACCTGCTGCCGCTCCGCTGCCCCGTTCTCCCGTCCGCATAATGGCATTCCATGGAGGAGCATGTGACGCACACGTCACTCCACCTTCTCCACTGCGCCCAGCGTAACGCTACGGAGGAAGCAGAGTGACGTGCATGTCACATGCTCCTCCATAGAACGCCATTATGCGGACGGGAGAACGGGGCAGCAGCAGCACCCGTCAGATGACAGCCACAGGTAAGCTGTTTACAAGGGTGGGGCTGCGGTCTACAGGGGGCCTGCTACTAACATCTGCAGGGAGGCTGCTGTCTAAAGGGGGGGCCCTGCTGTTTACAAGGGGGGCTGCGGTCTACAGGAAGGCTGCTACTAACATCTGCAGGGGGGCTGCTGTCTAAAGGGGGGCCTGCTGTCTACAAGGGGGGGCTGCGTTCTACAGGGGGGCTGCTACTAATGTCTAAAGGCGGGGCTGCTGCTAGTGTCTGCAAGGGGATACTACCTACAATTAAAGGCAATCTTACAGCAGAGTCACCTGCACTAACTTGAATTTATAGGTAGATAGTGCAGGTGACCCAGTTTCTACCCCTGCTCACCATGTGGTCCTCAGTCTCGCCCCAATACAAATTCCCTGTTCTGTCCAATGGAGAAGAGCAAAATCTTGGCTCATACTACAGCAGGCGCCTCCATTGTACACAAGGAACCCACATATATGGTAAACAGCGCTAGAAACCAGGTCACCCTGGTGTCAGATTCCCTTTAAAATAAAAGTACTCATACTTGGTATCGGCGAGAACCAGAATGAAAGGGGTATTCCAGGATTTTTTTTTTTATTTGACTATGCTACAGGGGCTATAAAGTTAGTGTAGTTCATAATATAGTGTCTGTACCTGTGTGTATTGGTTTTCTCACAATTCTTCTGTGATTTTCACCTCACTATATGTTTTTACCAGCATACAAAATGACTGTTGTCTCGGATTTTTCCCAGCTTGCAATGCGGCCGAGACCTGACTCACTAGTCAGCTGATGACAGGGAGCCTATCTGCTTCAATGGATGGAGGGATCAATCTGCAACTAATGCAACAGCTGTAGGCACCCTGATTGAAGACCACAGGTCTTTTGTTTCAATGGGTGGGGTGGCTGATGTGTGAGGGAGGAAAGTGGCATTGTGGGATTTTTAGTCAAAAAACCATAAGTCAAACAAGAAATACAAGTTCACATAAAACTAGCCACAGTGTTATGGTAATCTCACAACAGCCATTTAGCCCCAAGACAAGCGCAGATCCTTCCTAAGCATGTCCATTACGGTCTGCCAGGTACGTACTAAAATCACCTTATGGTGGATAACCCCTTTATTTAAAGGTTGTCATCCCATTTAGAAGCTACAGAAATCCCCTTGTTGTGTTTTTGCTAAATAACGGTATCCTAATGAGGTAACCTGACTGATGTATATTACAATAAATTGAGTTTTCCTTGGAATTTGTGAAGAGATCTGACCACCAACAGCCCTTCTCCTGGGACCCAATAGATCAGTGGAAGTGTGATTCTAAGCACCACACTTTACCAAACAGGCAAAGTTTTAATGGAGTAGCAGTCAGGTATGTGTGCTACCGCTCCATGTAAAGTCTATAGGACTGATGAAAACAGCCAAGTGCACGCCAGTACATTTATTAATTTTTGAATTACTTACTTTGGTCCTCCACATTCAACAGCTGAAGCTTTCACAAATGGAACAGGCTGAAGGCCAGCAGGCTCAACACTCAAAGTATTATTTTCAACAGCTTCAAGTACAGCCGCTGCCAGCTACAAGATAAATACCATTAAGTCTCATTAATGACACATAATTATAGCATCTTCTACAGAAGAAAATCCAAAATTATTTCAAATGAGTATATTTCTGATGTTGGTCAGAATCGAGAATTCTAAGTTTACCCCACCTCTACAGGTCAGGCTAATACAAGGGCTGACGGTAAGCGGATGGATAGCAAAGGTGTTTAGAAGAGGAGAACCTGAATGAAGCAGGACTCTAGTCAATTGCAGAATGGAACTTGGAGAATATTGGAGATTTGATGCTGTGAATTCTATATTGCAATCAGCTGAGGTATTACATATAGTAGCAGTTAGAATTTCTCACCCAAGATCAGGTTGTGCTGTCAGCGCGAGTTTAAGCGCAACCAACTTTGCATGAAAATTCAAGCTACTGCTATGACTCACACTCCAAAGCACCTCAGCAAACACACACTTGACCACACAATCCAAGCTGTTTAAACAATTAAGTGGCAACAATAACTCACACAAATCCTGCTGCCACTATAATACAGAATAGGGCACAGGACAGATCCAGAGATGTCACTGTCCAGCAACTCCACATGATATCTCTAAGGGTATGTTCACACTACGGAATTCCGCGGTGTGAACTTAACACTAGTATGAATGGGTCTCTGCGAGACCCGTTCACTCTGCGGAATTTCAGCGGTGGACAATTCCAACGCAGAAATTGCTCCGCGCAAAGAAAGAACATGTTCATTCTTTGAGCAGAAGTCCGCGAGCACTGCATAGCCATCCTACCGCCGCCGACGTCGGCTGCCAGGCTGAATCTCCGCTCGCTGAATTCAGCAAGCGGAGATTCCGTTCACACACTGTAGTGTGAACATACCCTAAAAAATTATTCCCACAGCACCATCCTGCCATGTCACATTCTAATAAAACTAGTAACAATATTAACCTAGTCAGCAACCCTGGTACCCTACGTTAGTTAACATACGTTCTTGGTGCAGATTTTATTTCTGCTATATTGCAAAATCCACAAAAATTGGGTTTTGTGGCAGATTCTTCATTATGGAGAAGTTTACAAAATATCCACAACCAATCCATGTAATAAAATTTCCCGCAGCGCAGTTTTTCAACCTACAGCATGGCAATTTGTGCATGGCAAGTTTCTGCAATGCAGGATGAGGCAGAATATATGTGAATGTAGCCCAATCCTTAAAAAGTCAGGGTGCATTTACAGGTGACTTAAAAATAAGCAGTCATGCATATGTGTAAATAGGAAGCACAATTTATGGCTATTATATAGCTTGTACTTTCCATTTTTCAACAGTTTTTAAGTTTTTTCATGCTATCAAATTTTTAGTTGTTCCAGAACAAGGGTTTGCAAAATCGCTGCTGTAATAAGGCTCATACACTGCTTACACATATAAGATGGCATACTGTGCCCATATCGCTCTATTGTACACCTTTAGAAGCAGCAGAAACAAGGCGTAAATTATAGTGTAGTGTTAGATGTAAATCAAGCACTGTGGTATGCTACCTCAGAGTGTGTCGCTCTCTGATCCCTGGTTTCTCAAGATAGACATTTAACATATATTCTGACTGAATGCCAAGTTAGAAGGAGGAGAAGGGGGAAGCCTGTTAAGTGGAGAAAAGGGGCCTTATAACAGGAAACTTATAACATGCTATTACATGGTACTTAGAGATGAGCGAAGTTACAGTGATTCGATTCGTCACAAACTTCTGGGCTCAGCAGTTGCTGACTTTAGCCTGCATAAATTAGTTCAGCTTTCAGGTGCTCCGGTGGGCTGGAGACTCTCTCCTAGGACTGTATCCACCTTTTCCAGCCCACCGGAGCACCTGTAAGCTGAACTAATTTATATAGGCTAAAGTCAGCAACTGCCGAGCCGAGAAGTTCATGACGAATCAAATCACTAACTTCGCTCATCTCTACTCATACTATCAAAGTCAACTTTATCTTCTATCTATTAAAACAAATGACTATAAAGGCCATTAAAAGCGTATTTCAATGTGGGCAAAAAAAATTATGTTTTCATTGTGTAGAGAATCAAATAAAAAAAAATACCAAATAAAAAAAAGCTATAGTTCCCTAAACCCAGTCTCCCTGCAGCTCCTATAAAAGTCTCTTTTGTCCTTCTGAGGCGAGAGTTCTATGCATGATCTGCCCACTGAGCTAATCATCAGCCCAAATGGTGTCCAACCTCGATCATAAATTGGCTGGGCAGGCAGGTTCTACAATGAGATCTCATTACAGATGACAGGAGCATCAGGGCACTGGAATAAGATCAATGGGAGCTGCAGCGAGACCAAGTGTAGGCATGTATAGTAAGTATAATTTGTTTTCATTTCACTACATCCCTAGCACTATATAAAATTTGGACCACACTGGAATACCCCTTTAAAAAGAAAAATCGAAAAAGAGTTACTTGCCTCATTCTTTGGAAATGATAAACAGGGGCAGATGTCCTCCTGATAGACTCTTTTCAAAAATGGACATGTTCTGTCCATCAGTGGCTCTTCCTTCCATGCTTTGAATTCATTGTAAAGTGATAAGTCAGCCTATAAAAAAAGAGAGAAAAAGAAAAAAAATCATACATCTAGCTTAAAATTAGCATAAGGCTATGTTCACACAGTATTTGACAGTATTTGAAATTTGAAAATATAAGAAGGTTTTCCCCCCAATTCTTAAAAAGAAATTCCCGAGTCATGTGATGAAAGAATCACGACTGGTAATAAGAAAAGGGCAGGTGTAAAATGCCAAATTAAAAACCCCTACACTAATCTACCTTTTTAAAAGAAATAAAAACACAGCAAAATCTGCCAAACAAAAGTTGTCTGTTTGTTGCCTTGGAATGGTAGAATATGCACAGATATCACTCATTTTCCAGAACACTTCATTTCCACAGGATAGGCCATCATTGAAAAATTCCTGGAAAACTCCTTCAGGCAGTTGCAGTGACTGAATCAAGTCCCCATAGACAGCAATGTATTCTGCTTGGATTCCAGTGAAAAAATTAGCAGGATCATTCTTCCGGCGGTGGGATTTCACCACTGCACCATGCAGCGGAATCCCATTGAAAGCAATGGGATTCTGTTGCACTGGAATTTTCAAGTATTAAATGGAATTACACTCGAGAATGCTGTAGTGTGAACCTAGCCTTACAGCTAAGTCTGCTTAATCATGGCCATTAGAGATGAGCGAACTTACAGTAAATTTGATTCGTCACAAACTTCTCAGCTTGGCAGTTGATGACTTATCCTGCGTAAATTAGTTCAGCTTTCCGGTGCTCCGGTGGGCTGGAAAAGGTGGATACATTCCTAGGAAAGAGTCTCCTAGGACTGTATCCACCTTTTCCAGCCCACCGGAGCACCTGAAAGCTGAACTAATTTATGCAGGAAAAGTCATCAACTGCCGAGCCGAGAAGTTTGTGACGAATCGAATTTACTGAAAGTTCGCTCGTCTCTAATGGCCAAGTCTCTACAATCTCTGTAAAGACATACATTATTTACAGGAGTAATAAGTATACTAGCACAATGCAGAACTTAAAAAAAAAAAAGTGCTGGAATATTGCAATTTCATGTATAAACTAGAAGACAAACCTGACTATGGAGCTAATAGGGTTTAAACAGCAGAAATTAAATTAAATTATAACACCCATGGGTGATTCATGAAAAAAGTAAGGCCATGCGTAAATTTTATGGGATATGGAGTCCTTGGGAGCGTGCGTATAGGCTGAGTCCATGATTACAAGCTATGAGATTACCTGTGTATGCAAAATCTCAACAACAAGTAAGGAACATGTTAACATGACCTAAAGAACACACAAAAAAAAAGTAGTAGTTGACTATCAACTATTTGAAAGGAAAAAGAACCATGATGAGCCAACCTAGCAGGCCATTACAAATAATGACTGCCACTGTCAACACTAACAATAAAATAAAAGCCAATAAATATTTTCATTACCTCTTTACATTTTTTCACAATTGGCTGCATTACAGTAAGGTCCAGAGTGCCACCTCCCATAGCACTGCTTGTGCTTTTGTTCCTTGCATGGCCTTTCTTGAATGGAGTCTTTCCACCTGGCTGTAACTCTTTTGTCGGAGAGGTTGGAGATGTGGACAGGAGAGCTTTAAGTGCTGCAACTTCTGCTTGCAAAACATCAATCTATTAAAAAAATATTTTATTATTCACTAAAAATAATAAAAATAGTACCATTATTTGGTTCCCAACCACCTAGTGCCTCTGTACCACTCAGTAACTTTGTGTACATGAACAAATCACCTAGATCTCTGGCATAATGTAGATAAACAGAACATAAACTTATGCTTGCCATATGTGTATGCAGTTTCCCCGACCTTCCTGTAATCACTACTATGCATGCATAAAGAGAGACAAGGTGCTGGTATGCCTGATCCTCCTGTTTGTTAAAACATACATACATATATACATATATATATATATATATATATATATATATATATATATATATATATATATATATATATATATATTCTGAAGATCTTGCTGAAGTTTATCTGATGGATATGGGTTTATTAAAAATATTATTCTACTAGATAAGAATGGTACGGTAGTAAAGTATGTATGGTTTGCAGATGTACAATGAATGAGTAGTGTTAAATTCTTAAGTCCACAAAAATATAAAAGGAAATAATCCAAACAAGCTTGAAGCACATGTTGATGTTTTAAACACAAGAGTATAAATCATATGAATAAATAAATACACAATGGCTCCACCTCCTAGACACTTGGCTGCGAAAAAATTTACTTTTTAAACGTTTGCATCCACTATCAGCCACAGGAAAGGTAGTTTGTTTTTCTAACTGCTATTTCTAACGCTATTAGCAGCAAATAGAGTTGACAGATTTCCTTCGACACATACCTTTCCCTGCGTTTCCTTGAGCTGCTTCTCTGCTGTGGCCTGTTTTACGTTTGCTTCACGAACCATTTTGTGTGCCTCCTGGAATAAATATACATTGATCATTTGGATGTCCTCCATATCCGCTACCAATCAGATGAATGACCTCAATCCCATTAATAGTAAACTTTGAATCCAGCAGTTCAAGCATACATTCTCAACAGAAAACTAGAAAAAACTTTGAAATGTTACAAGACAGAAGCAGAGGAAGTCTGTGTGGTAGACTGATTAAATAAGAAAGCAATTAGGACTTTTCAGGGACCGGTTAGGTCAAGGTAAAACCAGGAATTTACTATATTTTTCTAGGAAGAAGTTAAACCTTTATGAAAATGTATTAACAGTGTCTTGTAAAACTAGTTTCTGTGCTGAAGCACTACTAAAGAACCTTTGTGCAGCTGAGGTCAATTTTTTTTAAGCGATAGAACAGGATATAAATGGAACGTTAAACAGCTTAAAATCTTGGCAAGGTCCATATATTTAATACACATTCATTGTATAAACGTGCCACTAGGCATCTAAGAATACAACCTATAAACATCTTAAGAAAATAAATCTGCTCAACCACTGACCGTAAGCAGTTGGCCTTTACAGGGCCTTTTTCTAAGGTGATATAAATTTAAGTTGGGTGGTCTAATAGCAGATGGCCCAAAATGAATCCGTATATAAAATTATAAGCTGGTCCAAACATTAAAATTAAGTAAAAATGTATTTGTTTTCTGTCAGTGAACTCTCCCATGACATCATTAATGTTGTCCTACAAGTTAAAGGGAAACTTACAGCAGAGCCACTTATTCTAATCTGAATATACAGGTTGACCCTGTTTCTAACGCTTCTTACCGGGTAAAAAAAAGAATTGGCGCAGCTGTTCAGGAGTTATACATCTTGTTGCTAATGTGGTAGTTTCTTCTTAACTGCACTGGAGGCTGCTGCTGTATGTGCAACATATTCTCATGCTTCGGCCATGCTGAGGAAGAGGAGCGAATATTTACGAAAAGGGCAGAGTTGTCAGAAGAAGGGGAGTGGTTAGTGCCAGACCTGGAAAGTGAAAGCATTGCACATATAGCAGAAGCAGTAGCCTCCCAGTGCAGTTAAGAATACTATACTACCAACAAGATGAATATCTAATGGCTGCACAGACTTTCACCTGGTAACTAGTGTTAGTGCATGTGCCCCTTTTTCTAATTACCTTTATATTAAGGTTACTATGGGTAACCCTGCTGTCAGTTTACCTTTAACAGAATTGCAGGTACAGAATTTGCATGTACATCTATGTCCATTACTGGTAACCGAAATCTAGTGCATGGTTAAAGGGTAACTCATTAAAAAATTAAAATAAATTTTTGCTATTGCTATTTACTTATGGTAAATAAAAAATATTTCTAATATACTTAGTAAAAAAAAAAGAAGTTTTCTATCTTTTATTTGTGCTTAAAAAAGCTCGAGCACATTTTCCCCCCATCTTATACACAGACTTTTAGGACTGAAGTTCAAACACAGAAAGTGCAGCCTGGAGTGCTGAGGGGTGTGTGTCCAACCTCATCCAATCATAGCTCCTCTCACACTTAACTGCCATATGCTGTTGGTTGGACACACCCCCCTCAGCACTCCAGGCTGCACTTTCTGTGTTTGGGCTTTGGTACCAAGTCTGTGTATAAGATGGGGGAAAATGTGCTCTTGAGCTTTTTTAAGCACAAATAAAACAGACAACTTCATTTTTTTAAACAAAGTATATTAAAAATATTTTTAATTTACCATACGGAATGCAATAGCAAAAATTTGTTTTAATAATAGTGACCATTTAATACTTGCTCACCTTTACCAGTGATTGGTACATAAAGAAATGTATTGAGAAAACCATCAAGAACTATAAAGTGAAAATACTACATCTGATGCACTTTGATCAGTGAAAAGTTGAAAAACCAGATGAGACATTGAGAAAGCTGGGATACATTAGATACAAAGTAAACGATCAGTTATTGAAGCTAATGCATTAAAAGCTGGAAACACGGGGAGAATAGAAGAACCTTAGCAGCTTTGACATGAGTCAAATTGTGACTGGGTCAGACCGTCTCCAAAATAGTACGTTTGTGGAGTGTTCACGGTATGCAGTGTTCCAAGGAAATCTAACCACTGAATTGGCATGGATGCCCAAAGTTCACTGATGTGCATGGGCAATGAAGATAGGTTGTCTGGGCCAACCACATAAAAGACCAAGTAAGAAAAATTAAATAAGCACAAGCGCTCTACTGGATCTGTGGGTATGCCGCCATGTGCCTACCCTGCTGCCTGGTATGTTATGGTTCCCTATGGTAAAACAGTTCAAACATTTTAATAAAATAATGGCACAGACAAACAGGACTTACAATATGTAGAAGTTGTGAATGATTTTTATTTATTCCACTGTATCTCCAAACTACGATATAGGAACATGGGAATGAGGCAATGTGCAATATGATGCTATACTGCTCTAATTACGTATATATGTATACATATATACATCATTGGAGCAGTATAGCATCATATTGCACTTTGCATAATTCCCATGTTCCTATATCGTGGTTTGGAGATACAGTGGAATAAATAAAAATCATTCACAGCTTCTACATATTGTAAGTCCTATTTGGCTACGCCAGAATTGTATTTATATTTTTGAACGGTTTCACATAAAAGACCAACTGTGGCAAAAATAGCTGGTAATGTAAGGTAATGCTGGCCGTCACACCAAGTCACATAAATCATTCTTGTACTATAGAATATTGCAATTAAAAGTGATCTGCGCAGTGCATACATAGAGTTGCTTCCTATTAGAGGCCTATACAGTATCAGTATGAGAGAGGTTAATTTACTTGTGGTAGATGTCAGAAGGTTCACAGCATGAACCCCTTTTGTGAAGCTGTGGCTCCTCTGCATGGTGTGAAATGCCCCATCAGAGATCAAATTAGTAGTCTGGTTGTTTAGGTTCCAAGGCAAACAAATGCTGATCTGCCTGCATCCTGAACACTTTTCTGATATACTAAGTGACCCATAGCAGTCAGAGACCAGTTACCTTCAGGGACATATCCCCCCAAAAGATAAATAACACTCCAAAGATTAATAATCATGCATCCTTTGATACATATTCAGAAGGGGGAAAGCACTCCCTTCAAAAAAAGTACAAACATGGCTAGACTACCATAAGCCAGCCAGAAGGAATTGTGAAGTCTTTGATGCTAAGCCATAAGTAGGGAGTATGACATACAGTCATGGCCGTAAATGTTGGCACCCCTGAAGTTTATCAAGAAAATTAAAGGAGTAGTCCAGTGGTGACCCAGTGGTGAACAACTTATCCCCTATCCTAAGGGGGGGGGGGGTCAGACCACTGGGGCCCCCTGCGATCTCGAACTTATCCCCTATCCTTAGGATAGGGGAAAAGTTTTTCACCACTGGACTACCCCTTTAAGTATTTCTCACAGAAAAGGATTGCAGTAACACATGTTTTGCTATACACGTGTTTATTCCCTTTGTGTGTATTGGTACTAAACAAAAAAAAGGGAGGAAAAATTAAAATTGGACATAATGTCACACCAACTCCAAAAATGGGCTGGACAAAATTAATCGGCACCCTTAAAAGTGTCAGATCAAACAATTTTTTTTTTTTTTTTTTTATATATAACACTCAGTACCTAATCCTGACCATGTGCATCTCATTTTTATGTGTCTAGCACCTTTATCTATTTTTTCATTACACTTAATTTAGATCACTAGTCTGAATTTCTCTCAAAGAGAGGGGGCGTGGCCTCACTGTGCAGGTCTCCGCCCCCTCCCTCAGTATGCTGTCTGCTCACATCTTACCTAGCATTAGCAAAACTACAACTCCCAGCTTGTCCTCACTGACAGTACCGGGACACAAGATGACAGTGGGAGGATTTTTCCTCTAGGTGTGAGCCCTGCGCTCACATCTGTCAATCAAGGAAGTGTGTCCATGACATAGGTGATGACGCATGGACACAGCAGGACTAGTATATGTCCAAGCAGGCAGGGGGGGGGGGGCAGTTTGACTGGCTTTTTCAGTATGAAATACTGAAAATTTTCTAATGAAAGCAATTGCAAAACCTATTGTTTTTGTGTGCTTTAAAACATATCAAAAGTTTTTGTATCTGACAGTGCCCATTTAATATTTGGTTGCACACACTTTGGAAAAAAATAACTGAAATCAGTCGCTTCCTATAACCATCAATAAGCACCTCTCAGCCGGAATGTTGGACCACTCTTACTTAGCGGTGCAAACCGCTCCAGGTCTCTCTTATTGGAAGGCGCCTTTTCCCAACAGCAATTTTAAGATCTCTTCACAGGTGTTCAATGGGATTTAGATCTGGACTCATTGCTGCCACTTCAGAACCCTCCAGTGCTTTATTGCCATCCATTTCTGGGTGCTTTTTGACATATATTTGGGGTCATTGTCCTGCTGGAAGACCCAAGATCTTGGATGCAAACCCAGCTTTCTGACACTGGGCTGTACAATGCGAGCCAAAATCCATTGGAAATCTTCAGATTTCATGATGCCTTGCAACATTCAAGGCATCCAGTGCCAGAGGCAGCAAAACAACCCCAAAACGTCATTGAACCTCCATCATATTTGTGGTAGGTACTGTGATCTTTTCTTTGTAGGCCTCATTCTGTTTTCGGTAAACAGTAGAATGATATACTTTACCAAAAAGCTCTATCTTGATCTCATCTGTGAACAAGACGTTTTCCCAGAAGGATTTTGGCTTACTCAAGTAAATTGGCAAAATGTAGTCTTGCTTTTTTAATGTCTCTGTGTCAGCAGTGGGGTCCTCCTGGGTCTCCTGCCATAGCGTTTCATTTCATTTAAATGTAAACGGATAGTTCGCGCTGATACTGATGCTCCCTGAGCCTGCAGGACAGCTTGAATATCTTTGGAACTTGCTTGGGGCTGCTTATCCACCATCCGGACTACACTGCGTTGACAACTTTCATAAATTTTTCTCTTCCGTCCACGACCAGGGAGATTAGCTACAGTGCCATGGGTTGCAAACTTCTTGATAATATTGCGCACTGTGGACAAAGGCATATCTAGAGCTCTGGCGATGGACTTCTTACCTTGAGATTGCTTGCATTTTTCCACAATTTCGGTTCTCAAGTCCTTTTCTCTTTCTGTTGTGCATGCTTAGTGTGGCACACACAGACACACAATGCAAAGACTAAGTGAACTTCTCTCCTTTTTATCTGTTTCCAGGTGTGATTTTTATATTGCCCACACCTGTTACTTGCCCAGGTGAGTTTAAAGGAGCATCACATGCTTGAAACAATCTTATTTATCCACAATTTTGAAAGTGTGCCAATAATTTTGTCCAGTCCATATTAGGAGCTTGGTGTGACATTATGTCCAATTTTCTTTTTCTCCTCCTTTTTTGGTTTAGTTCCAATACACCAGAAGGGAATAAACATGTGTATAGCAAAACATGTGTCACTGCAATCCTTTTCTGTGAGAAATACTTCATTTTCTTGTAACATTTCAGGGGTGCCAATATTTACGGCCATGACTATCTATGGATTTGATGAATCGTGAAAAGGAAAGAGATACAAGAATTACTTATGTGATAAGTTCCAGAAAGAACGTACAATGTGTGCTAAAAAAAATTAAATGGGTGAGAACAAATGGTCCGGCACTAACAGGACTAGGACTCAGGTGAGCCAAACATGGATGATAGTGGTGAGCGTGGAGAACCTCGGGTAGATCGTGGGTAGCGGTGGTGCATATATTCAAAATAGCAAATGTCCAAAGGTGAAAGGAAAACAGCATTGCACTCACCATCCAATGAATCTTTATTCAATACCAGACATGACAAGCAAAGTGTGCAGGTGTGGAGGCGGGGGACGAGAACCGGAACAGACCGTTTCGCGCACTTGCGGTGCTTCTTCCAGCCGGTGCGCGAGACAGTCTGTTACGGTTCACGTCCCCCGCCTCCACACCTTGCTTGTCATGCCTGCTATCGACTAAAGATTCGTTGGATGGTGAGTGCAATCCTGTTTTACTTTCACCTTTGTACAATGTGTGCCATTTGTGTTTAACAGTCAAGGGAAAGGCCACTTCTTGTTCTATAAGCACACTTCACTTCTGCCTGTACCACCTATGAGGCAGCTTGGAAGCTGAAGAACTCTGAATGTATAAATCCAGCCAGTGTCAAATGGCTATTGTACTTTCTGGGGGTCAAGATCTGATTTGGAGTTGGTACCAATCTCCATTGTCAGCGGCCCATGGACAGAAAATTCCATTGCTTACCATCCAAGTGACTTGTTAGGTTTTCTGTTATTTTCTTAATTTTATTTGTATCTTTTTGGGCTAAATTTGTCTGTCATCTGTTTTCTGTTTTATTGTGACTTTATTCATAATTAATATTCCTTTATTAAGTTCTTCCTTCATCTAGTAAAGACTCACATTACCTGATTAGACCATTTAGTCAGTAGAAATCACAGATGTGCTGTTTACCTGTAATTTGTCTACTCGTTTGGGAGACCAAAGCACCCCAATTTTGAAATGTTTTATTGGTGGCAGCGCTAGGATATTAGCTCTCAATCATTAAGTATGGGAGGTGTTAAAGTTGGCTTTTTATCACTATCACTACCACTACCACATCGGGTGACACCCTGACTGGCCTGCCTGGGGATCGTGGCTGTCCTGAAGGGATAGGAGTGAGGTGGCAGGGGTGCCACCCCTCCTTTCCCTGCTATTAGTCGACCAATAGCAGATCGGGGGTGGGGGGTTAAAGTTCGGTTTATCTGTTCTGCCCACCCACGGCAGTCCGGGCAGAGCAGAACTGTGCTGGGACCAGCGCCGGAGGTCACTCAGGCTGGTTTCACACTATGTTTTTCAACTACGGTTCCCGCATACGTTTTCAATCAAAAACCGTAAGGGAAAAAAACGGATGGAACAGTATGGGAAAAAGTAAACCGTATGCGTTTTTAAACAGTATACTGTTTTTAAAAGTGCATACTGTTCCATCCGTTTTTATAGAAAAAAAAAAACATACGTTGTTGAAAATTTTGTCCATTTTTAATGGGAAGGGTCTTGGGTGGGGACTTTAGGATGCAAATGCACATGTGCAAAGTAAAAAGGTATACTTTTTCCCGTATGGAACCGTATACATGTGCATTTCCCATTGACGTCCATGTTAAAAAAAAAAGTATGCAGTTGGAGTACGGTTTTTAAACCGGAGACAAAATCGTGGTCAACCACGGTTTTGACTCTGGTTTAAAAACCGTACTGCAACTGCATACGTTTTTTTTTTTTTCGCTTTACAGCGAGTTTCCTGCGGATAATTTTCCGCAGCAGCTCAAACTCCTAGCGGGAAGCTCACCGTAAACCCCCGCCAGTGCGAATGTACCCTAAGGACACTACATCAAATAAAAGGGTAAAACACTACATATACATATACATATACACATACACACACACACACACACACACACGTGTTGGATTGTCAATGCAACCCTCTTCTCCCACTCTTCACACACTGATAGCAACACCGCAGGAGAAATGCTAGCACAGGCTTCCAGTATCCGTAGTTTCAGGTGCTGCAGAATGGGCAAAACAAAAATTGGAACAGGACCCTAAGTTTACGCAGAAGATTGATCCCTCCAAGACCGTTGGAACACAAAAATTGATGGTATAGTGTGGTATATTGGGTACAAAGATAGTGGGGCCATTCTTAATCAATGGAAACCTCAAGGCCACTGGATATGTGAAATTGCTACATGATGATGTGCTTCCCTCTTTATGCACTGAAGCTGGCACGTTCCCTGAGTTTTTCCAGCAAGATGGTGCACCACCACATTATGGGTGTCAGGTCCGAGCATTCCTAGATGAGCAGTTTCCTGGAAAGTGGATTGGTCGTCGTGGGCCAGTTGAATGGCCTCCAAGGTCTCCCGATCTGACCCCCTTAGACTTATCTTTGGGGTAATCTGAATGCAATTGTCTATGCTGTGAAGATACGAGATGTGCAGCACCTGAAACTATGGATACTGGAAGCCTATTGTTGCTATCAGTGTGTGAAGAGTGGGAGAAGAGGGTTGCATTGACAATCCAACACAATGGGCAGCACATTGAACACATTTTATAAGTGGTCAGAAACTTGTAAATAACTCATGAAAGCATAAAGTTACGTTAAAACCAAGCACATCATTGTTTTTATTGTGAAATTCCCAATAAGTTTGATGTGTCACATGACCCTCTTCCTATTGAAAAAAAAAAAGTTGGATTCAAATGGCCACCATGGTCACCACCCATCTTGAAAAGTTTCCCCCTCACATATACTAATGTGCCACAAACAGGAAGTTAATATCACCAACCATTCCCATTTTATTAAGGTGTATCCATATAAATGGCCCACCCTGTAGAATGTCAGGGCAAAAAAAAATTCAGAATCGGAATGAAAAGGTAAAAGCATCCCAGAGTTAATATATAAAGTGACAGTGGTCAGATTTGCAAAAAAGGGCTGCGTCCTTAAGGTGAAAATGAGTTAGGCTGGGTTCACACTACGATTTGAACTACGGTTCCCGTATACGGCTGGGAGGAGGGGTGGGCAGGGCTTAACCGTGGCGCCCGCACTCAGCCGTATTCGGGAACCGTAGTTTGTATGTCTATGAGTCGGGAAACCGCATACGGCCGAAAAAGCAGCCGACCGGAGGCTGCGGCTCACTCCGGTCGGCTCAGACATACATTAACTACGGTTCCCGAATACGGCTGAGTGCGGGCGCCGCGGTTAAGCCCTGACCCACCGCTCCTCCCAGCCGAATACGGGAACCGCAGTTCAAATCGTAGTGTGAACCAGCCTTACTCCGGTGGAATTTTTTATTTTTTTTTTAAATCAACTGGCACCAGAAAGTTAAACAGATTTGTAAATTACTTCTATAATTTTTTTTTAATCCTTCCAGTACTACTTAGCTGCGGAATACTACAGAGGAAATTCTTTTCTTTTTGGAACACAGAGCTCTCTGCTGACATCACAAGCACAGTGCTCTCTGCTGACATATCTGTCCATTTTAAGAACTGTCCAGAATAGGAGAAAATCCCCATAGCAAACATATGCTTCTCTGGACAGTTCCTAAAATGGACAGAGATGTCAGCAGAGAGCACTGTGCTCGTGATGTCTGCAGAGAGCACTGTGTTCCAAAAAGAAAATAATTTCCTCTGTAGTATTAATCAGCTAATAAGTACCGTAAGGATTAACATTTTTTTAATAGAAGTAATGTACAAATCTGTTTAACTTTCTGGTACCAGTTGATGGGAAAAAAAAAAAAAAAAAAAGGTTTCCACCGGAGTACCCCTTTAACCTGTTGGGGACCACGGGAGTATGGCTACGCCCTTGCGTCCTGGTACTTAAGGACCAAGGGCGTAACTGTACGTCCGTGGGAATTTCAATCCCTGCCACTAGCCGGACGGGGATTGGAACGGGATGCCTGCTGAAATCATTCAGCAGGCATCCCCCCCAATGTCAGCGATCGCCGCAAATCGCCGATCAATTCAGATCGGCAATTTGCGGCTATTCCGGGCTGATCTGATGACCCGATAGCCCGGAAAATAGGGATGATCGGAGCTGCGACCAGGGACTGGCGGCTGACAGGATGCGGCAGGCAAGTGGAGGCAGCGGCGGCGGTTTCCCAGATGCAGCAGTGAAGATTGCAGTAAAGTAATCTTTACTGCTGTATCTAGGAGTTTCAAAACTACAACTCCCAGCATGCCCAGACAGCCAAAGTTTGGAGACCCCTGTCCTTCCAGATGTTGCAAAACTACAACTCTCAGCATGCCCAGACTGTACAGGTATGCTGGGAGTTTTAGTTCTGTAACATCTGGCCCTTCAGATGTTGCCAAACTGCAACTCCCAGCATGCCTGGGCAGTCTGGGCATGCTTGAAGTTGAAGTCTTGCAACATTTGAAGGGCTACAGTTTGGAGACCACTACACAGTGGTCTCCAAATTGTTCTCCTCCAGTTGTTGCATAACTACAACTCGTAACATGCCCTTTGGCTGTGTGGGCATGCTCGGAGTTGTAGTATTGCAACAACTGGAGGCACACTGGTTGGGAAACATTGTCTGCTTCCTAACTCAGTTTTCATAATTGAGTCCATTATGGGATATTTCTAACAAAAAGACCCTCAAATTCACTTCAGAAATTCAATTCATTCATTTTGAAAATTACTTGAAAAATTGGAAAATTGCTGCTGAACTTTGAAGCCTTCGGATGTCTTCAAAAAGTAAAAAGCGTGTCAACTTTATGATGCAAACATAAAGTAGACATATTGTATATGTGAATCAATATATAATTTATTTGGTATGTCTTTTTTTCCTTACAAGCAGAGAGCTTGAGAGTTATAAAAATGCTAAATTCTCATTTTTCATGAAATTTTGGCATTTTTTACCAAGAAATGACGCAAGTATCAACGGAAATTTACCATTAACATAAAGTAAACTATCACTCTCTGAATCAAATTCACAAGTACAAGCATCCCAGAGTTATTAATGCTTAAAGTGACAGTGGTCAGAATTGCAAAAAATGCTCTGGTCTTTGGGTCAAAATGGGCTCGGTCCCCAAGGGGGTTAAGGGATCTTCTGCTAATGTCTTGGTGCCAAATACTACCAGACACATTCAGAGGTCTTGTGAAGTACATGACTCAACAGGTAAGTTCATTGTTAGTGATATAAGGGATAGGCAGGTGGTTTGAAAACTATTGCAGATAAATGTAGATATACACAGCTTTCTCATATTACCTATGCTGTCACTAAAATGTTGTACACAAATAAAGATGCCAGTAGTAATAATGACCCCTTTCCTAACAAAAAATAATTAACTTACCTCCCCACTGCTCCAGCGCTGGCTCCTGTCAGCAGGATGCATGGGCGATGAATTCGCTGCTGACAGTCAGGAGGCCCTAGTAGCGTCAGAAGCACTTGTAGGCTGCAGGCATCAAGCACTCTGCAACCTACAAAAAAAATTTGCTGTCGCCATAGCTTTTTTATCTCAGTAATTTGACTCAGTTGAAAGCTGTGGCGTCCGGCTGGCATATGCCCTTTAGCCTGCGTCATGTACCATTTGTGGTAAGAACACTACAGGTTGAAAATCACTGATCTAAGGTATAGCACTCCAATTCATCTGTAGTTACTAGAGATGAGCGAGCAGAGTCTGGAGAACCCTGTCTGACTCAGACCTATGTGGTGACAGCAGCTTGCTGAGCTTTCGAACTGTACCAAGCTTAAAGGGGTACTCCGGTGAAAACCTTTTTTCTATTAAATCAACTGGCTCCGGAAAGATTTTTACATTACTTCTATTAAAAAATCTTAATCCTTCCTGTACTTATTAGCTGCTGAATACTACAGAGGAAATTCTTTTCTTTTTGGAATGCTCTCTGATGACATCACGAGCACAGTGCTCTCTGCTGACGTTATTATAATAGTAATAATAAGTCTTTATTTATTGTTGTCCTTAGTGGGATTTGAACCCAAGGCCCCAGCACTGCAAGGCAGCAGTGCTAACCACAAAGCCACCATGCTGCCCCTAGACTACATCTGCTATGCACGGTTGCTAAAATGGACAGAGATGTCAGCAGAGAGCACTGTGCTCGTGATGTCATCAGTGTTCCAAAAAGAAAGGAATTTGCACTGTAGCATTCAGCAGCTAATAAGGACTGGAAGGATTAAGATTTTTTAACAGAAGTAATTTACAAATATGTTTACATTTCTGGCACCCGTTGATTTAAAAGAAAAAAGGTTTTCACCGGAGTACCCCTTTAAGCAAACCTGGCAATGGCAGTAATAGTAGCAGAAGGAATGAGAAAGACATAGCGTTTTGGTAGTTTTACAGATTCCAGCATTGTCACTGCAAAATGAGCCCATAATAGCCATCACATTACAACAAGCTGAGAAAACAGGTAAACCTGTACGCCCCTGAAAGACCAGGCCTGTTTCTTCAAATTGGGGATGTCTGACTTTAGAGAATAACTCTGGTAACATTTTGCCAATCACGATAATTCTGACATTGTTTTTTGTCGCAAGTTGTCCTTCATGTACATAAAAGTAAGCCGATATCACAATTTTTTTTTTACAATGCAAAGAAATCATGAAATAAAAAACAAAACAAAGATTTTTTGCTATTTTTAACACTAATAGGTCATATATTTATACTTTCTGACCAAATAGTTTATGAAACTTATACTTTCAGATGTCTACTTTATTTTGAAAGCATTTCTTTTGTTTTTAATTAACATTTCAAATGAATTAGAAGCCTAACAATTTAACTTGAAATTTAGAAAATGTGAAAACTAATTTTTTTTATGGGCTATGCAAGGTTTGCAGAAATTTGAAGGCGGTAGAACATAGGACCCCCCCCCCCCCCCCCAATGATCCCATTGTAAAAACTAGACCCCTCAAGGTATTCACTAGGAGGTACAGTGAGTATTTTAACAACATAGTTTTTTTGGCAGGAATTATTACAGTCAGTGGTAAAAATTTAAAATTAGCTTTTTTCACAAATGCATCATTTGTGGGGCATATTTTTTGTACATCACTTCTGATATTGCAAGAAATGCACCCTATATTGTATTGAGCTGCTTGCCCCCCCCCCCCACCTTAGGCCATATTTTGTTCCTTGGCCACGTGGTAGGACCCAGAAGGAGAGGAGCGACATTTGGCTTTTAGGCATCATTTTAGGCAGAATGGATCGTAGGCCGCACTTCATGCCTGCAAAGGGTTTTAGCTGCCAGAACCATACAGAACCCCCACAAGTGACCCCATTTTGTAAACTACATAGGGATCGACCGATTATCGATATGGTCGGCCGATATTCACGATTTTGGATGTTATTGGTATCGGCAATTACCTTGCCAATAATCCGATCATGCCCCGGCCACCCCCCAACGCACCGGCCAGATACCGCCACTGCCCCATTGCCTCCCCCATCCCCGGTTTTATAATTACCTAATTCCCCGGGAATACATAATTCCCGGGGTCCACACTACTTCTGGCTCCTGCGGCGTCCTGCGTTACGCTGTGCGCTGCGCAATGACGAGTGACTTCCTCAATGCAACATCACAGTCTGTGCGCACAGTGACTGCTCAGGACGCCGCCAGAGCCAGAAGTAGCACAGCAGTGGCAGTGGTTGGACTAAGGACCGGCAGGGGGAGAGAAGCGGCGGCGGTCTCTGGCCAGAGGATTAGGGGGGGGGGGGGGGGGGGGGGGGTCGAGGTTGGACTCAGGAGGACCCCAGGACAGGCAGGGGGAGAGAAGTGGGTGGCGGCAGTCTCTGGCGCCGCAAATGCCACTACAGTTCATTGATTTAACCTGTTCAGGAAACAGGGCGTATGCATACGCCCTGCATCCCGAGCCCTTAAGGACGTATGGATACACCCGTGGGAATTCCGGTCACCGCCGCTAGCCGGTCGGATAGGAGGAGGTGGCACCTATCACTCCTATCCTTCAGGATGATCGGTGCGAGTTCGCTCTGTGCGTAATGACGGGCGATACAGGGGCCGGAGCAGCGTGACGTCATGGCTTCGCCCCTCATGACATCACGGCCCATCCCCTTAATGCAAGTCTATGGCAAGGGGCGTGACGACCGCCACACCCCCTCCCATAGACTTGTATTGACGGGGGCGGGCAGTGACGTCACGAGGGGCGGAGCCGTGATGTAACGATGCTCCGGCCCCTGTATTGCCCGTCATTACGTGCAGAGCGATCTCGCTCTGCGCAGTAATGATAGCGGGGTGCCGCAGCAGCGATCCCCGGGGTCCCCAGCAGCGGGACCCCGGCGATCTGACATCTTATCCCCTATCCTTTGGATAGGGGATAAGATGTCTAGGGGCGGAGTACCCCTTTAAGAAAGTTTGGCAAGGTATTTTATATAAACCTGTGTATGTGGTAATAAGCTATAAATATAGCTTATAAATGGATTTTAAATATTAAATGTTACGACATGAATGTAAATCATAATTCCAATAGTAGAGAAGAAATAGTCTGCACTCACCATAGGCTTCATTTTAAAATCGGACTTTACCACCGAGAATCTAAACCTCGGTGGTAACTCGATTACTGTTAACCAATTCATCTCTTGCAAAAGTACCTATATAGTATATTGCTTTGTCTGGAAATGCGGCCTATACTATATAGGTAAAACAAAAAGAAACCTATATACTCGCATACGTGAACATATTTATTCACTGCAAACTAAAATAGGCGCAACATGCTTTATAATGCACATGAATGATGCTCACAACAATAGGTTATCCCAGCACAACCAGTAGGTCTGAACAGGCACCAAAAACTATTGCAATGTGAAACTAATTGGATTAACAGGTTAAAAGCGCTGTTTTTACAGTTCCTTTCCATAAGATCGCAGGATATTGTTTTAGCTTTGTTTTTACTATTATATATTCACCTGGTGATGGGTCACTCCTCCCCCCTCTCCTGTTATATATACCTGGATAGTAATCCAAAGACCTAGGAACCGGAAGAAGAGTCATAGACTAGAAACGGTGCTGTTGTTCCAGTATACTTCGGCTGCCTAGCCGCTAGCTGCTCCCCCCCTCCCTGTGCACTCGTGTGTGAACTTTTCTATGTATGGACACTGCCTGCCGGCTTAATAAAGTCCGATTTTAAAAGGAAGCCTATGGTGAGTGCAGACTATTTCTTCTCTACTATTGGAATTGTGGAATTGACTCTACTCCTTTTTGTCTGGCACCCCATAGAACCTTATTCACACCGAGTCTCCTTTACATGGTCTATGCTTGCAGCTGATTTAATTCAGGTGTTGTAGTGACCATCCCATCTACGTCTTACCACTGAATGTAAATCATACTAATGCTGTCAAAATTAAATGATGTTTATAACTTATATACAGAATTTCTGCAGGAAATTTCCTTATCTACTTTATTAAACTACCTCAAAAAGGCTGGCTGTCAACTCTTCCAGTTCCTGTCCCAGTTGGTCTCGTACTTTGGAAAGTCTTTCACATTCTTCATCTTTAAGTTTCAGCTCCTGAAAGGAATAGCAATTGGTGGGTATTATACATCTTGAGTGCACAAATTATAAAATACGAACAACTTCACGACAAAGCAAGTTTTGGCCTTGAAGACACAGGGAAATTCTTGTTTTGCCTCAATTCTTTCCAACAGCCATAACCTGTTTTTTTCCATTTATAAGTGTGTGTGGGCTTGTTTATCGTGGGCTGCAAGATGATGTATTATGGAAAAGTACCATTTTTGGGGTACACACTGTTTATCTTATTTTTCAATTGCAAATATCCCATATATTTTTTCCCCCAAGTTTAACTTGCTGTTTTAAATTAACTTTATTTTGTTAGCAGTTATACAGTTTACAGGGATATTAAATACACAAAATTCTTTGTGTTTTATCACTTAAATTATATTTTTATGAAAACAATTCAGTGTATATACTTTATTTTGTTTGCATTTTACAGACATTTACACATGGTATGCATGGGGGCTAGGGATTGACCGATATTGATTTTTTAGGGCCGATACCAATAATCTGGTACCTTTCAGGCTGATGACTTCTACCGATATTACCCCCCCAGGCGGGGAAGCCGCTGCGGATCAATGATTTGAAGCGGGCACTTTAAATCAATGAACTGCAGCGGCTTTTGCAGGTGCCAGAGACCGCCGCGCCCGCTTCTCTCCCCGTGCCTGTCCTGGGGTCCTCCCTAGTCCAACCACCACCGCTGCCCCATTGCCTCCCCCATCACCGGTGTTCTAATTATCTGTTCCCAGGGTCCGCGATACTTCTGGCTCCGGCGGCGTTCTTCGCAGGACGTCACAGGAGCCAGAAGTATTGCGGACCCCGGGAACAGGTAATTATAACACCGGGGATGGGGGAGGCAATGGGGCAGCGGCGGTGGTATGTGGCCAGAGGATGGGGAGGCAATGGGGCAGCGGTGGTCGTCTCTGGCTGGGGGCGGGGCAAAGCGGGGCATTATCGGCAAAGTAATTGCAGATATCTATAATGTCCAAAATCGTGAATATCGGCCAAACCGATAATCAGTCGATCCCTAATGGGGGCCATTCATTAACAATCAATCCCTCCCCCAACTCCTGTCCAAATACATGGTGATTACATGTAAGGTTCATAAAATTAAAGAAAATTAAAAAAAAAAAAGCAGTTGATCAAGAAGGCTAAATGAAAAAAAAAATTATGTAGATGTGAACTGCGCCATACAAGCAAAAAAATTCCTTTCCAGCTCCAATTGTGCCAATGAAAATAATTATCCTTGGATCCCTGCTTGTAATTTTATACTAAGGAGGCATCCATGTCCCCCTTGAACACGTTCAATGAATGAACCATTATCCAGGCTGATGTTGGGACTAGAGATGAGCGAACTTACAGTAAATTCGATTCGTCACGAACTTCTCGGCTCGGCAGTTGATGACTTTAGCCTGCATAAATGAGTTCAGCTTTCAGGTGCTCAGGTGGGCTGGAAAAGGTGGATACAGTCCTAGGAGACTCTTTCCAAGGAATGTATCCACCTTTTCCAGCCCACCGGAGCACCTGAAGGCTGAACTAATTTACACAGGACAAGTCATCAACTGCCGAGCCGAGAAGTTCGTGACTAATCGAATTTACTGTACGTTCGCTCATCTCTAGTTGGGACAAAAGAAGCCCCACACTTTGTGCAAATCTTTTAGATGCCATGTTCATTATAAACATAGCATTTAGGGTGTTTAAACTGGTAATGATTTCCCTTGGCTTCATATAGCAGTCAAAGCTGTCTTCCTATAGGGAATATGAGTAAAAAACGCAAGAAAAAAAAAAGCCAAAATAATGAACCATTTATATATATTTTTTTTTTAAAAAGGTGACATTTATTGTTATAACGTGTTTTGAAAAACAAATCTCCTTCAGATAACCCAAAAATTATTTTCTTTCTTTGTGAAAGTGGAAGGGTGGTTTATTATTTTGCATTTTTCATATATTTCCTGTACTTACAATAGTATCTTTATGTCCTATTTTGCGGGCCCTCTGCTAAAGTGGGCATTATGACAAACAGAATTGCAGCTCTACATACTACTGCATGCTATTGGGAAAATGTAACAAAAGAGATCAACGTATAATTTGGCACCAGAAGCCAGATAGATAAAAACTATAATGGACATTATAGATATATTTATTGTATGGTTACTCTTTGAGCTTTAGCAAGTTCCTCTTTTAGTCGCTCATATCCTTTCTCTCGGACTTCTAGAACAGAGGGGCTCCGTAAATGGGATAGGCTGTCTGTACTCCAGCTAAGGACATCATCTGGTCCCTCCACTGCATCTGTCACAGCTCCCTGCAAAAATTCCCGCTCTGCTCGGTTGCTGTCCTTTCTTCGTCCATGTTTGGGAGAACATGTCTGACATCCAGAGGTAGAACAAGATAAAGTGTCTATTAGGCTGGTGCTGTAAATTATATAAAATATATATGTATCAGTTAAGAGGACTTTGGGAAAGGTCTTAAAATTCCACCTATTGATTGCCTTTTCTCAGGCTATACTTGTAGAAATAGATTTATATAAAACAAAAAACTTTTCTGTTTAAATAGTATTAGGAAAACAATACAATGATAAACCTTTGCAATTTCTGTACACAAAAAGCTTGCTCTCTAGTGTCGTTTATTGCAGGTAGTTTCCCGGTCAATACAGGACTAGAGTTATTTTTGTCTCAGGGTTCTTGTCCCTTGTTAAAGGGGTACTCCAGCCCTAGACATCTTATCCCCTATCCAAAGGATAGGGGATAAGATGTCTGATCGCGGGGGTCCCGCCACTGGGGACCCCCCCCAATATAGCATACAGCACCCACCTGTATCTGCCTTGCGGCAGCGCTGGAGGTTCTGGCTCCCGACCACAGGAATGGAAGATCGTGACGTCACGACCCTGCCCCCGTATGACATCATGCCCCGCCCCCTCAATGCAAGTTTATGGGAGGGGGCGTGACAGCCATCACACCCCCTCCCATAGACTTGCATTGAGGGGGCAGGGCGTGACGTCACACGGGGGCGGAGTTGTGTCGTCACGATCTTCCGTTCCCGTGGTCGGGAGCCAGAACCTCCAGTTTATTTTCCTTCTGGAGAAAAGCTTATTTGCATAGAGAGCATTGCATGGCCTATAAGACTCCTTATGCCAGCTTGGCATACCCAGAAATACATCTTTCTCCCTCTTTACCAGCCAGTCAACACCCTGCTATTAAAGGGGTACTCCAGCCCTAGACATCTTATCCCCTATTCCTTTAATAGCAGGGTGTTGACTGGCTGGCAAAGAGGGAGAAAGATTTATTTCTGGGTATGCCAAGCTGTCTTAAGGAGTCTTATAGGCCATGCAATGCTCCCTATGCAAATAAGCTTTTCTCCAGAAGGAAAATAAGTTGGCTTACTGAGGGGCAGAAACCCTGAAACAGCTGCATACAGATGGGTGAATCTTCATTTTTGGAGGAGATTCTAGTTTGGTTGATAATCCCTAGTCATGTTTCAAGGCTGCTTAGGAGGGTCAAGCACTGACCTACAGTGAGTCTACCTCCCACAGGTGGCACCAGATAGCAAGCCCATTACTTTCTGGAGGAGCGCTACTTTGCATACTTTTTCCCCAGGCAACACTACATGGCTTACAAAACTGACTATACCAACCTAGCAGTCTGCTCAATGAGACATTATTTGCTTGGGGCTCCTGCAGGTGGTCAGTTACAAAAACTGCATAAAACAGCTGTCTGTTTTGGCTTCCTGACAACCTATGGCAGCCACTAGCAGGTCGGAGGGTGGGAGGAAGAAGCCCTCTTTAGGCTGGGTTGACACCACGTTTTTGCAATACAGTTCCTGTATCAGGTTTTTGATAAAAACGGATACCTCAAAACCTGACTAAACTTTCAAAATGTGTGTACAAATTTTAATCCGTATAAGGTTGAAAACCGTTTATAGATTGAAAAATGATGTCATGTTGCATCAGTTTTGAAGGGAAAAAAATTAAAAAAAGTATACGTTTTTAATTTTCCACTCCATTATGAAGAACCTTTCACTTGTTTGATTGAAATTCCAAGAAAAAAAAACTGTGCAAAGTCAAAAACCGGATGGAACCGTACGCACATACGGTTCTGTACGGTTCCCATTGACTCCCATGTTAAAAAAAAAAAAAAAAAAAAAAAAAAAAAACACATTTCAATACAGTTTTTCACCCGGACCAAAAACAGTGATAGGCTACGGTTTTGGGTACGGGAAAAAGAAACGGACAAAACCGTACAGGATGCACAACAGACTCAACCTGGTGCATCTTTTGGCATTCAGTTTTCAGAACCGTATTGAAAACCGTATGCATTGACTCTCGTCAATGCATACGGTTTTCAATACGGTTCTGTATGGTTTTCAAATTGAAAACGTATACAGGAACTGTATTGCAAAAATGTGGTGTGAACCCAGCCTTAGGGAATCTCTTTCTGAGCATTCTGAAATATACGGTAACTGCAACAAGATTGCAAAGCTATAAAATAATGCTTCCTTGGGCCCCTGCCAATCTCTATTACCAGACTCCAGCTACGTGTTGTTTTGATATAACAGTGGCAAAACTGTATGAACAGAGACCAGCAGGAGACCAAGAAAAGGTTTGGCACTGGTGAGGCAGCTACCTGGTAAGGTATTTTATTAATCAATTAGCTGTTTATAATAAATGCATGGGTTTGGAAAATGCCTTTTAAACAGATTGTCCACAAACCCCCACCCCCTTTTTTTATGCAAGTATTCCAAATAATCAATTACTAAGGGTCTGACACCAATATATGCCAGCAGTTTGCTATGATGAGGACCATTCTTACAAAAATTCCTTATAGTTTCAAGCATTTCTTTATCCAATTGGAATGTTACAGTTTACTTCCATGGGATATTGCTTAAACAGATAATTCTTAATCTGCTATGTCTCACCTTATTCCTGTAATGTCCCGACAGTTTAAATGCCTTGGAGAAGAATATACAGGCTGTGTTGGTAAGTCTGATGCATTTAGTGTGTTTGGTTGGACAGGGTTTGGACTGACACTTAAATGTCTGTAGATGACATTAGGCGAGGTAGTAGATTCCTGAGGTTTTATATCAATAACACCAACATCTGGAGTTGTGGGTGAAGCAAGATTTACTTCATGAAAGCCTTCAAGGGGGTCGCTAGCCATAGTAACCACATCATCCAGAGACCTTAAAAAAATAAAATAAAAAAATAATAAATATACAGCAGCACAAAGTTGACCCACTCAGCTCCTTACCCTTCTCTCCTGCAGATAAAGCACCACATTTAAAGCGCAACTGTCATGGATATTGTACCCCCAGACTAATACCATGATAGTATAGATGATGACCCTTGTAATGCGGCTATACTTTTGGCTGCTCTTTATCACACTTTATCAGCAGGAAAATAGTTTTATCGTGCGGTCAGCAACTGTTGGATAGGCGTGGCTGGGGATTGTAATGCCCAGCCTATCCCCTGTAAGTGAGCACTGGGACCACTGTGTGATTGACACACAGGTCCCCACCTCCGCCCCCGATGTCCATGATGTGCGGGCCGGCATGACTCCACTGAGCCTATACATATTATGTGCACCTTTATAATATACAGTGCCCGTACTCCTTTCTTCTCATGGTGCCGGAGACGCGCTGCTTCTGCTTTCTCTAGAGGCAGAGAGCTCGCTCCCGTTGTCTGCCACCAGCTCAGTGCGCCTGTGCAGTGCTAGAGGCAGGGAGAGAGCTCTGTGCCTCTAGTGAAAGCAGAAGCAGTGCGTCTCCGGCACCATGAGAAGAAGAGGAGTACGGGCACTGTATATAGTTACATAGTTACATAGTTAGTACATAGTTACATAGTTAGTATCATATCATAAAGGTGCACATTATATGTATATGCTCAGTGGAGTCACGCCGGCCCGCACATCATGGACATCGGGGGTGGGGACATGTGTGTCAATCACACAGTGGTCCCAGCGCTCACTTACAGGGGATAGGCGTGGCGGAGGTGGGGCATTACGATCCCCAGCCACACTAACCCGTCTGTTGCTGACCGCACAACAAAACTATTTTGCTGCTGATAAAGTGTGATAAAGAGCAGCCAAAGTACAGATGCATCACACGTATCATCATCTATACTATCATGTTATTAGTCTGGGGGGTACAATATACATGACAGTTGCGCTTTAATGTGACAGGTTCCTTTTAAGAGAAAGGAGAATGCCGCTCACTCCCCCAGCGGGTCAAATGAGTAAGACCCAATGCACTCAACTTTTGACACCTCAAAAGTTGATTCTAATGAAATTAAAACTTTAAGATTTCCCTTCACTAGTAATAGAAGGCCTGGGCCATCCCCTGAAAAACAGTTCATACAGTACTCCTGGCATTCACCAAATCCAGCCCTTTTCATCAGAGTGCCAGAAAAAAAAGGGGTGTGATTTGTCACCCTAAAGAATATGAATCCTATGCTCCAGTGGTGGTGCACTTTACACCACTGTATCCAATGCCAGGTACTGTGCTTTGTGATTTATAGCCTGCATGCGACTGCCCAGGCCTGAAAACCCATTCCATGAAGCTCCAGGTGAGGCACAGTTCTGTGCAGATTCTAATGCCAGGTAAGGTTTGGAGCTCCGCACTGAGCAGAGCTCTGGTGACATATAAACTACGCGCCTTAGCTCTCTGAGGACATGATCTAGAACTTTACATTGTTTTGATCTGAATCTCAAATGCTTCCAGTATTTATTCTTTTTGTTCATATAGTGTAAATATTGCATACACATTACATACAGTGTCAGATACAGAATGGAAAAAAATGTTTTTCAGTTATTCTGTCAAGGGCAAAGGCTTATCTGCTTGCAACTAATCCTGATTAACAGTAATGCTCTTTACAGTAGCCAGGTAGTGGTGCACAGACCTTACATCAACAGTTTGCACTTTTCAAATGGAAAAGTACTAACGTGCCCTTTTTATTATCACAGAGAGGGGATAAAAAAAAAATACTAATCTTAAATGGGTATTCCATGAAATTTTTTTTTTTTTTTTTTTTACATGAACTGGCTCCAGAAAGTTAAACAGATTTGTAAATTACTTCTAATAAAAAAATCTTAATCCTTCCAGCAGTTATCAGCTGCTGAAGTTGAGTTGTTCTTTTCTGTCTGACAACAGTGCTCTCTGCTCGACTCAAACTGTCCAGAGTAGGAGTGAATCCCCATAGCAAACCTCTAATGCGTCGGATAGTTCCTGAGACAAGCAGGTGTCAGCAGAGAGCACTGTTGTCTGTAAGGAAAGAACAACTCAATCCTTCCAGTAGTTATCAGCTGCTGAAGTTAAGATTTTTTTTTTTTAATTGAAGTAATTTACAAATCTGTAACTTTCTGGAGCCAGTATATATAATATATTATATATATATATATATATAATATAAATAATAATAATAATGATAATAATGATAATGATAATGATATATATATATATATATATATATATATATATATATAATATATAATATATATAATATAATTATATATATATTTTTTTTACTGGAATACCCTTTAACCCCTTAAAGGGGTACGCCGCCCCTAGACATCTTATCCCCTATCCTAAGGATAGGGGATTAGATGTCAGATTGCCGGGGTCCCGCTGCTGGGGACCCCCGGAATCTCGGCTGCAGCACCCGGCTATCATTACTGCACAGAGCAGACTCGCTCTGTGCGTAATGACCAGCAATACAGGGGCCGGAGCATTGTGACGTCATGGCCCACCCCCTTAATGCAAGTCTATGGGAGGGGGGCGTGATGGCCGCCACGCCCCCTCCCATAGACTTGTGTTGAGGGGTGGGCCATTAGGTCATGAGGGGGCAGAGCCGTGACATAAATATGATCCGGCCCCTGTACAGCCCGTCATTACGCACGGAGCGAGGCTGCACTGTGCAGTAATGATAGCGGGGTGCCGCAGCCGAGATCCCAGGGATATGACATCGTATCCCCTATCCTTTGGATAGGGGATAAGATGTCTAGGGGCGGAGTACCCCTTTAACCCCTTAAGGACATATGACGTACTGGAACGTCATGTGTCCGCTCCCAATCTATAACAAGGGGCCACGGCGGGGACCCGTGGCTAATAGTGCGCGGCATTGATTGCAGTGCCGCACGCTATTACCCCTTTAGACGCGGCGTTCTAAAGTGAATGTGTGTCGGTTAGCTCAGTGGGCTGCTCGGGGTAGCCGCGGTGAAATCGTGGCATCCCGAACAGCTTACAGGACAGCAGGAGGGTCCCTACCTGCCTCCTCGCTGTCCGATCGCCGAATGACTGCTCAGTGCCTGAGATCCAGGCATGAGCAGTCAAGCGGCAGAATCATCGATCACTGGTTTCTTATGAGAAACCAGGGATCAATGTGAAAGATCAGTGTGTGCAGTGTTATAGGTCCCTATGGGAGCTATAACACTGCAAAAAAAGAGAAAAAAAAAAAAAAGTGCATAAAGATCATTTAACCTCTTCCCTATTAAAAGTTTGAATCACCCCTCTTTTCCCATAAAAACAAAACAAAAAAAAACAAATGTAAATAAAAATAAACTTATATGGTATTGAAGCGTGCAGAAATGTCTGAATTATAAAAATATATCGTTAATTAAACCGCACGGTCAATGGCGTGCGCGCAAAAAAAAACTCCAAATTCCAAAATAGTGCATTTTTGGTCACTTTTTGTATAATGAAAAAATGATCAATAAGTCTATTCAATGCAAAAATGGTACCGTTAAAAACTTCAGATCACAGCGCAAAAAATGAGCCCTCATACCACCCCATACGTGGAAAAATAAAAAAGTTATAGGGGTCAGAAGATGACAATTTTAAAACTTATTAATTTTCCTGCATGTAGTTATGATTTTTTCCAGAAGTACGAAAAAATCAAACCTATATAAATTGGGTATAATTTTCACGGTATGGACCTACAGCATAAATATCAGGTGTCATTTTTACCGAAAAATTTACTACGTAGAAACGGAAGCCCCAAAAGTTACAAAACGGCTTTTTTTCAATTTTGTCTCACAATGATTTTCTTTCATTTTCACTGTAGATTTTTGGGTAAAATGACTGACGTCATTACAAAGTAGAATTGGTGGCGCAAAAAATAAGCCATCATATGGATTTTTAGGTGCAAAATTGAAAGAGTTATGATTTTTTAAAGGCAAGGAGCAAAAAATGAAAATGCAAAAACGGAAAAAACCCCGGTCCTTAAGGGGTTAAGGACCAAGCCTATTTTGACCTTAAGGACCAGGCCAACCCAAGAAAAAAGAGGAAATTTAAATGAAAACCACAATTTTGCACATTTTGGAGGATTTCGTTTTCACACTATACACTTTATGGTAAAAATGATGTGTTTTTTATTCTGTGGGTCAATACGATTAAAATGATACCCATGGCTAGATACTTTTATAATTTTGTACCGCAAAAAAAAAAAAAAATTTGGGTACAAAATCAGTTATCTAAAATCGCCCTATTTTGACCACCTATAACTTTCATTTTTCCATATATAGGGCGGTATGAGGGCTCATTTTTCAACCGTCATCTGTACTTTTTATTGATACCACATTTACATACAAAATGATCTAAAAGTTTTATATCATTTTGTTTGGAATAAAATGTGAAAAAAGATTTTTCACAATTTTTTTTTACATTTTATGTCCCTAAAGGGGACTATCTATAGCAATCATTTGATTGCTAATACTGTTCAGTGCTACGCATAGGACATAGAACTGATCAACATTATCGGCTATCTTCTGCTCTGGTCTGCTCGATCTCAGTCCAGAGCAGGAGATGCCGGGAGACAGACTGAGGCAGGTGAGGGGACCTCCGTCCGCCATTACAGATGATCAGATCCCCGTGGCAGCGCTGCGGGCGATCCGATCATCTATTCTAACATGCGCATTGCCGCAGATGCTGTGATATGTACGGAGGGGTTAATGGTGGACATCCACGCAATGAAAGCCGTTAGCAGACGGAACCTGCCGTGTATGATGTGAGCACTACTCCGATGCTCGCTGTCATACACAGGACGTAAATGTACATCCTGGTGTGCAAAGTACTGCCATACCAGGACGTACATTTACGTCCATGGTCGTTAAGGGGTTAAATCCCTGGTGAGACTTTTCTTGCTAATGACTTTAGTAAGGCCTTTTATTAGGCCTGGAGATTTAGACAACTCGTCAATGGGCTTTAAAGAGTACCTGTCACCAAATAAACGCTAATATAGCATTCCTTGTGTACTTCGCAGACACTTTCCCATTCACTTGCTTTTAAAATAATAAACAAATAGGTTTAAAATTTTATAGAAAAAACGGCCACTAGGTGGCTCTATTCTGTTCTCTGCCACAATTAATACAGTGAGTTTGGTTTCCTCCCGGCCTGGCAGAAGACCAAACTCAGGAAGTGCTTCTCTGCACTGAGCTTTATTGACAGCTTCACAGAGCCTCACTGAAAGTTCCAGAGCCTCACTGAAAGATGCACAGAGATTGAGGTCTTCTATTCATCAAAGTACTGCAACCATGTGAGGGCGGAAGTAATCCCCCAGCATGCTTCAGTGATGTCACGCCTGCTGGGAAACACCCACTTTCTCCTGATGGGAAATTGCAGTATTTGAGCAAGAAGAACAGTAAGATACACAGCTTTTTTTTGCACTTTCGTTTTTTCCTCCTTTTAACCCCTTAACGACCAAGGACGTATATTTACGTCCTTGGCCGGCTCCCGCGAAATAACGCGGGGTCACGCGGTGACCCCCTCGTCATATCGGGTCGGTCGCGGCATGTATCTGATGCCGGGACCCGGGGCTAATAGCGCGCGGCAGCGATCACGGTGCCGCGCGCTATTAACTCTTTAGACACAGCGTTCAAAATTGAACGCCGCGTCTAAACCGAAAGGGAAAGCTGCCCAACTGCTCAGCGGGGCTGATCGGGACCACTGCAGTGAAAATGTGGTGTCCCGATCAGCTGGGACACAAGCGGAGGTCCTCTTACCTGCCTCCGGTGTGTCCCCTCGGCGATTGATTGCACCAAGCCTGAGATGCAGGCTTGAGCAATCAACCACCGATAACCACCGAGAACAGTGCTGGCAATCAGTGTGTGCAGTGTTATAGGTCCCTATGGGAGCTATAACACCGCAAAAAAAAAAAAGTGTAAAAAAAAAAAAAGCTAAAAAATGTGATTTAACCGTTTCCTTAATAAAAGTTCAAAATCACCCCCCTTTTCCCATAAAAAAAAAAACATGTAAATAAAAATAAATATAAACATATGTGGTATCGCTGCGTGTGTAAACGTCCGAACTATAAAAATATATCATTAATTAAACCGCACGGTCAATGGCGTACACGCAAAAAAATTCCAAAGTCCAAAATAACATTTTTGGTCGCTTTTTAGATCATGAAAAAACAATGAATAAAAAGCCATCAAAAAGTCCAATCAATGCAAAAATGGTACCGCTAAAAATTTCAGATCACGGTGCAAAAAAATGAGCCGTCATACCGCCCCATATACGTAAAAATAAAAAAGTTATAGGGGGTCAGAAGATGACAATTTTAAACGTATAACATTTTCTGCATGTAGTTATGATTTTTTTACAGTACAACAAAATCAAACCTATATAAGTAGGGTATCATTTTAATCGTATGGACCTACAGAATAAAGTACTGCATAGAAACGGAAGCCCCCAAAAGTAAAAAAATTGCGTTTTTTCTTCAATTTCGTCGCACAATGATTTTTTTTTCCGTTTCGCCGTAGATTTTTGGGTAAAATGACTGATGTCACTGCAAAGTAGAATTGGTGGCGCAAAAAATAAGCCATCAAATGGATTTTTAGGTGCAAAATTGAAAAGGTTATGATTTTTGAAAAGTGAGGAGGAAAAAACCTGTGGTCCTTAAGAGGTTAAAAATCATAACCATTTCAATATTGCACCTAAAGATCCATGATTGCTTATTTTTTGCGCCACCAATTCTACTTTGTAATGACAGTCATTTTACCCAAAAAATAATTGTGCGACAAAACTGAAGAAAACGCCATTTTGTAAATTTTGGGGGGTCCGTTTCTACACAGAACATTTTTCAGTAAAAATTACACCTTTTTATTCTGTAGGTCCATACGATTAAACTGATCGCTACTTCTATAGGTTTATATTTTGTCGTACTTCTGGAAAAAATCATGACTACATGCAGGAAAATGTATACATTTACAATTGTCAACTTTTTTATTTTTCTGCATACGGGGCGATATGAGGGCTCATTTTTTGCACCGTGATCTGAAGTTTTTAGCTGTACCATTTTTGTATTGAGCTGACTTTTTGATCACTTTTTATTCTTTTTTTCCCCACGATATAAAAAGTGACCAAAAATACACTATTTTGGACTTTGGAATTTTGTTGCCCGTATGCCATTGACCATGCGGTTTAGTTAACGATATAATTATATAATTTGGACATTTCTGCACGTGGCGATACCACATTTTTATTTACAGTTTTTTTTTTTTTTTTTAAATGGGAAAGGTGGGGGGGGGGGTGATTCAAACTTATTAGGGAAGGGATTAAATGGTCTTTATTAACTTTTTTTTTTCAACTTTTTTTTTCAATTTTATAGCTCCCATAGGGGGCTATAACACTGCACACACTGATCTTTTACATTGATAAACGGTTTATCATAGAAAACCATTGATCGATGATTCTGCCGCTTGACTGCTCATGCCTGAATCTCAGGCACTGAGCAGTCATACGGCGATCGGACCACGAGGAGAAACGTAGGGGACCCTCCTGCTGTCCTACAGCTGTTCAGGATGCTGAAGCCCCCTGAGCAAACAGGCATTCGTTTACTTTCACTTTAGACGTGGCATTCAACTTTGAACGCCGCATCTAAAGGGTTAATAGCGCGCGGTACCGCGATCAGTGCAGCACGCTATTAGCCACGGGTCCCGGCCGTTGTCAGGTACGCCCTCCAACCCAAACAGGTTAAACCTCTGAAAAAAATTTTTTTTTAAGGGTGGGAGGTATGTTAGGAGTAGTTAAGGAACATAGCCCGAGTTAGTTTAGAAAAGTTTATTTGATGACAGGTACTCTTAGAAACTTGCGCGAGTCAGCCTGCAATTGATGTGGTATGGAACCTAGCTCTGATAGTTTTAAACCAGAGGTTTTCAGTCTCAAAAAGGAGACATTTTTACCTGGGTGAGTAACATATTTGTTGACAGTTGTGTTGGGTGGCTGGTAGTAAGCCACATGTATTGACAGGGATAATTTTCTGTGAATTTATAGGCCTGAATGTGCAGGCTGTTTTTTTTGGTGCTGGTCAACAAAAACAGGAGAAGCCCTAATTAAACTTCACTTCCGTGTCCCGTTCTCTGACTGCTTCAGTGGGGCAACAAAGTATTTAGTCAGCCACCAATTGTTCACTTTCATTTTAGACGCGGCGTTCAACTTTGAACGCCGCGTCTAAAGAGTTAATAGCGCGCGGCACCGCGATCAATGCCGCGCGCTATTAGCCACGGGTCCCGGCCGTTGTTAGAGGCCGGGCCCGACCCGATATGACGCGGGGCCACGCCGTGGCCCCGCGTTCTAGATCGGGAGCGGACTCAGGGCATACAGGTACGCTCTGGGTCCTTAACAGGTTAAGAGTATCGTTACCTGTACTAATGACACCTGTTTAAACTTGTTATCAGTTTAAAAAGACACCTGTCCATAACCTCAAGCAGTCACTCTCCAAACCACTAATGGCCAAGACCAAAGAGCTGTCAAAGGACACCAGAAACACAAATGTAGACCTGCACCAGGTGGGGAAGACTGAATCTGCAATAGGCAAGCAGCTTGGTATGAAGAAATCAACTGTGGGAGCAATTAGAAAGTGGAAGACATACAAGACCACTGATAATCTGCATCTATCTGGGGCTCCACACAAGATCTCACCCCATGGTGTCAAAATGATGAAAAGAATGGGGAGCAAAAGTCCGAGAACCACACAGGGGGGACCTAGAATCAAAGTAAAACACTACTATCAGTAACACACTACGCCGCCAGTGACTCAAATCATGTAGTGCCAGACATGTCCCCTTGCTTAAGCCAGTACATGTCCAGGCCCATCTGAAGTTTGCTAGAGAGCATTTGGATGATCCAGAAGAGTACTGGGAGAATGTCATATGGTCAGATGAAAACAAAGTAGAACTTTTTGGTAAAACCTCAACTTGTCTTATTTGGAGGATAAAGAATGCAGAGTTCCATCCAAAGAATACCATACCTACTTTGAAGCATGGGGGTGGAAACATCATGCTATGGGGCTGTTTTTTTTTCTGCTAAGGGACCAGGACGACTGATCCGTGTAAAGGAATGAATGAAAGGGGCCATGTATTGGGAGATTTTGAGTGAAAACCTACTTCCATCACCAAAGGCATTGAGGATGAAACGTGGCTGGGTGTCTCAGCATGATAATGATCCAAAACACACCACCAGGGCAATGAAGGAGTGGCTTCTTAAGAAGCATTTTAAGGTCCTGGAGTGGCCTAGCCGGTGTCCAGATCTCAAACCCATAGAAAACCTTAGGAGGGAGTTGAAAGTCTATGTTGCCCAGCGACAGCCCCAAAACATCACTGCTCTAGAGGAGATCTGCATGGAGAAATGGGCCAAAATACCAGCAACAGTGTGTAAAAACCTTGTGAAGACTTACAGAAAACGTTTGACTTCTGTCATTACCAACAAAGTGTATATAACAAAGTATTGAGATGAACTTTTGTTATTGACCAAATACTTATTTTCCACCAAAATTTGCAAATAAATTCTTTAAAAAAAAAATCAGACAGACAATGTGATCTCATGGATTTTTTTCTCATTACGTCTCTCATAGTTGAGGTATACCTATGATGAAAATTACAGCCTCATCTTTTTAAGTTCGAGAACTTGCACAGTTGGTGGCTGACTAAATACTTTTTTGCCTGGCTCTATGGAACATATCTTGCACGATACGCATTTTTCACAAAAGACACCTTTGCAGACTTACAGACTAACTTGCTGACTGCTAAAATTCATTTTTCAGATAGTCCCTCACGACAGCACCACGAGATTGCCCCCTATCTGCATAGGAACTGGAAGCACAAGAGAGTTTAAAAAGGCCCCTCCCTCTATACCCATCAGTGTTTCCTGTTACTATGGAGCAGGGTGCAGAGAGGTTCTGTACCCGAGTCGCCATTGGCCTCCCTCTCTAGGTCCCGTACCGGGTTGTGGCCTGTTTATTCTGGTACCTCTCCGGTCCTGCTCCCTGTCCCCTGCGGCGCTCCGTGAGTCAATGCAGGGGACCCGATTCATCTGGCCAGCCAAGGGTACTATAGTTCCCCCTGATCGCTTTCAGGTGCTGTAGGCCGGGACGTTGCGCGCAAGTGTCATCAGGACCTCCAGGATTGGCCAGAGACCAGAAGTCCCGCATCCAAGATAGCGGCGCCCACCAGAGGATGCCAAAAAACGCATTTCCGGAGGTCGGGCACCAATTTTGAATCTTGGAATATAAATAGCAGTCCAGGTCTATCCAGCATCCTCCAACATGGATAGTTTGTGTCTGCTCACTCGGCATCTCTGGAGCGCATAGGACCCAGCGAGTAGGATTAAGGATTAGAGATTAGGAACCCAAAATTAAACCTAAAAAATGTGGAGTTTGTGCCGTTATATTTATTGCATGAAGGATATAATAAGCATAGAAACATAGAATGTGTCTACAAATAAGAACCATTTGGCTCATCTAGTCTGCCCAATAATCTGAATCCTATAAATAGTCCATGGCCCTATCTTCTATGAAGGATAGCCTTATGCCTATCCCATGCATGCTTAAACTCCTTCACTGTATTTGCAGCTACCACTTCTGCAGGAAGGCTATTCCATGCATCCACTACTCTCAGTAAAGTAATACTTTCTGATATTACTTTTAAACCTTTGCCCCTCTAATTTAAAACAATGTCCTCGTGGTAGTCTTTCTTCTTTTAAATATGCTCTCCTTTTACATGTTTATTCCCTTTATGTATTTAAAAGTTTCTATCATATCCCCTCTGTCTCTTCTTTCTTCCAAGCTATACATGTTAAGGTCCTTTAATCTTTCCTGGTAAGTTTTATCCTGCAATCCATGTACTAATACTCCAAGTGAGGCCTCACCAGTGTTCTGTACAGAGGCATGAGCCCTTCTCTCTTTCTACTGCTTATACCTCTGCCTATACATCAAAGCATTCTGCTAGCGTTTCCTGCTGCTCTATAACATTGTCTTCCTACCTTTAAGGGTGCTTTCACATGGCCATCTGTCCCTGTTTTTTTATCCCCATTTCTGTAGACTGAAAACTGTTTTAAAAAAAATCCCATTCATCCGTTTGTACCCGTCTGCACTCATTTCTGGTTTTTTGACGGCAGAAAAAAGGCACATGCAGTTTTTTCTTCTATCAAAACAAACGGAAGAAAAAGGCAGAAGAAAACAACAACGGCGGAAGAAAAACAACAACAACAGAAAACAACAACGGAAGAAAACAACAACCAGGGCTGTGGAGTCGGTAGATAAACGTTCCAACTCCAACATTTTTTGTACTTCCGACTCAGACTCCTCTGTATTAATATGCAAATGTTTTATAAACACTTACAGTTGAATTCAAGAAGCTGTTCGACCAAGTTCTTCTAAACTCTTCTAGCAGAGAGAGGTAGTTGGGCAGAAGCTGCTGCCTTCTTTTTGTCTGCTGATCTGCTGCTGAAGATAGGGCAGTGGGAGGATCCAGGAAGGGGCATTTATTATAAAACATGATTTCCCTAGTAGAATCCCATAGTCATGTTTAAAGTTTAAGCTAACAATCGGAGTTTACAAGTTTTTATAGCCATAGCTGAATGGAAGCAGTTTTTCCAATGGTTTACAGCTTTAGTCTTGAACTATTGACCCTCCATTCCCTTCACTTATGCAAGTGTCTCTAGTCCTGCAAAAAACATTTACTTAATCCCTTATCAGTGAGAGGCTAGGTTACTCATGGGTTCCCTGTAAGAGCAGAACACAACACTATGGAAAGTATAAGTATTGCCTCTCCTAATTGTACGTTGTGTGCCATATAGTAAAGCACATGAAAAGCAATTCTTCTTCACGGTCACTTAACGTGTTTGTTTTGCGGTTACGTGAAGCACTGCATGCATTGGTCTTTATTCTTACAGTGAAGAAGTCATTATTTACTTTTTGTGAATTGGGAATTTTTTTATTCCAATCTAAATTTAGTCGGAGTCTGTGCATTGTTTGCCGACTCCAGGTACCCAAAATTTCGCCCGACTCAGAGACTCCGACTACAACAACGGAAGAAAACCAACAACAACGGAAGAAAACCAACAACAACAGAAGAAAACAACAACAACAACGGAAGAAAACCAACAACAACAGAAGAAGAAGAAAACAACGGAAGAAAACAACAGAAAAAAACGGATACGTTGAAGTCTATGGCGTCTGTACCTGTGTGTGACAGTTTTCTCACAATTCTTACGTGATTTTCACCCTAATATTTATTTTTAACAGCATACAAAATGACTTGTCTCAGATTTTTCCCAGGTTGTAATGAGGCCGAGACCTGACTCACTGGTCAGCTGATGACAGGGAGCCTGTCTGCTTCAATGGGTGGAGATATCGCTTGGTGGGTGAGAGATCAATCTGCAACTAATGAAACAGCTGTAGGCACCCTGATTGAAAACAACAGGTCTTTTGAATGGATGCAGCTCATTTATGTTTCAATGGGTGGGGTGGATGATGTGTAGGAGGAAAGAAAATGGAATTATGGGATTTGTAGTCAAAAAAAGAAAAGTCAAACAGGAAATACTAGTTCACAAAAAGCTAGCCACAGTGTAATCTCACAACATAGCCATTTAGCCCCAAGACAAGCGCAGATGCTTCCTAAGCATGTCCATTACTGTCTGCCAGGTATGTAGTAAAATCACCTTATTGTGGATAACCTCTTTAATTGATTTTGTTTCCTTAACATGCAAGCATTTGTAGACAGGACTCCGAGCTTGTCATTTCTTAACCTCTGTGCTACGGACATGTTCTGGCATTGTTTAGGGGGGCAATTGGACTCATGAATTTTCACTCCATGAAAAAGTTGATTGTTCCTCACCTTCTGTGTTGAGCCAATATCCATGTTGCCCTTACATTATGAGAGAGAACCACAGACAGTGGGACATGTTTTCTATGAGCCCTGACGTATTTCAAGGCAACAGTTTGGGGCCACATATGGGATATTTCCGTACTCAAGAGGAATTGCCTAACAAATTTTGGGAGTCTGTCTCCTTTTACCCCTTATGAAAAGGTAAAGTTTGGGTCTACGCCAGCATGTTATTGTAAACGCTTTGTAAACGCACATGGCCCCGACTTCCATTCCAAACAAAATCCAAAAGCCCAATGGCGCTCCGTCTCTTCTGAGCATTGTAGTTCGCCCGCAGATTAGTATTTCCATACTAAGAAGAAACAGGGTTTTTGGGAGGTTTTTTTCTCCTATTACCCCTTGAGAAAATAAAAAGTTTGTGGTAACACCAGCATTTTAGTGAAAAAAAATCTAATTTTTCATTTACAAATCCAATTTTAACGAAAAGTCGTCAAACACTTGTGGGGTGTTAAGGCTCACTGTACCCCCTGTTACGTTCCTTGAGGGGTGTAGTTTCCAAAATACATGCACCCAAAAACCATTTCAGTAAAAATTTGCTTTAAAAAAGCCAAGTGTGACGCCTTCTCTTCTGAGCATTGTAGTGTGTCCGCAGTGCACTTGACATCCACACATGAGGTAACAAATTTGGGGGGGGGGGGGGGCATTTTCTCCTATTACCCCTTGTAAAAATGTAAAATTTGGGGAAAAGCATTTGTGGAAAAAATAAAAAAAAATTCATTTACACATCCAACTTTAACGAAAAGTCATCAAACACCTGTGGGGTGTTGAGGCTCACTGTACCTCCTTGAAGGTGTAGTTTCCAAAATAATATGCCATGTGTTTGTTTTTTTTTGTTTGTTCTTGCACCATAGGGGCTTCCTAAACCATTTCAGAAAAACTCACTCTGCAAAATCCCATTGTCACTCCTTCGCTTATGAGCTATCTAGTGCTCCCACAGAGCACTTTATATACACATGAGGTATTTCCTTACTCGAGAGAAATTGGATTACAAATTTTAGGGTGATTTCTCTCCTTTTACCACTTGTAAAAATTCAAAAACTGGGTCTACAAGAACATGCCAGTGTAAAAAATGAAGATTTTTAATTTTCTCCTTCACACTGCTGCTATTCCTGTGAAACACCTAAAGGGTTAACACACTTTCTGAATGTCATTTTGAATACTTTGAGGGGTGCAGTTTTTATAATGGGGTCATTTATGAGGTATTTCCAAATATGAAGGCCCCTCAAATCCACTTCAGAAACTGAACTGGTCCCTAAAAAAATTCCAATTTAGAAAATGTTGTAAAAAATTGGAGAATTGCTGCTGAACTTTAAAGCCCTCTGATGTCTTCCAAAAGTAAAAACACGTCAATTTTACGCTGAAAGCAAAGTAGACAGATTGTATATGTGAATCAATACATAATTTGGGATGTCCATTTTCCTTATAAGCAGAGAGTTTCAAAGTAAAAAAAAATGCCAAATTTTCTTATTTTTCATAAAAAATTTTAATTTTTCTTCTTGGATTCAGAATGAAAAGTAAAAGCATCCCAGAGTTATTAATGCTTAAAATGACAGTGTAAACCTACAATACGCTGCAAAAGAGCGTAAACCTTATGCCCCAATAATGAAGTACAAATAGTATAAAAATATATATGTAAATTTTATTACCGTATATACTCGAGTATAAGCCGACCCGAGTATAAGCCGAGACCCCTAATTTCAACCCAAAATCCCAGGAAAAGTTATTGACTCGAGTATAAGCCTAGGGTGGGAAATACCTCATCCCCCCCTGTCATCATCCAGACCCGTCATTAACATCCTCATCATCCCCTTGTCATCATCCCACACATCCCCCCTTCATCATCCCCTTGTCATCATCCCACACATCCCCTTATCATCCCACACATCCCCCCTTCATCATCCCCTTGTCATCATCCCACACATCCCCCCTTCATCATCCCCTTGTCATCATCCCACACATCCCCTTATCCCACACATCCCCCCTTCATCATCCCCTTGTCATCATCCCACACATCCCCTTATCCCACACATCCCCCCTTCATCATCCCCTTGTCATCATCCCACACATCCCCTTATCCCACACATCCCCCCTTCATCATCCCCTTGTCATCATCCCACACATCCCCCCTTCATCATCCCCTTGTCATCATCCCACACATCCCCTTATCCCACACATCCCCCCTTCATCATCCCCTTGTCATCATCCCACACATCCCCCCTTCATCATCCCCTTGTCATCATCCCACACATCCCCTTATCATCCCACACATCCCCCCTTCATCATCCCCTTGTAATCATCCCACACCCCCCCTTCATCATCCCCCCCCCCTTCATCATCCCCACACCCCCCCCCCCCTTCATCATCCTCTTCTCATCATTCGCCCTCAGTGGTCTTCAACCTGCGGACCTCCAGAGGTTTCAAAACTACAACTCCCAGCAAGCCCGGAGTTGTAGTTTTGAAACCTCCGGAGGTCCGCAGGTTGAAGACCACTGCGGCCTTCAACCTGCGGACCTCCAGAGGTTTCAAAACTACAACTCCCAGCAAGCCCGGGCAGCCATCGGCTGTCCGGGCTTGCTGGGAGTTGTAGTTTTGAAACCTCCGGAGGTCCGCAGGTTGAAGACCACTGCGGCCTTCAACATGCGGACCTCCAGAGGTTTCAAAACTACAACTCCCAGCAAGCCCGGGCAGCCATCGGCTGTCCGGGCTTGCTGGGAGTTGTAGTTTTGAAACCTCCGGAGGTCCGCAGGTTGAAGACCACTGCGGCCTTCAACATCATCCAGCCCCCTCTCACCCCCTTTAGTTCTGAGTACTCACCTCCGCTCGGCGCTGGTCCGGTCCTGCAGGGCTGTCCGGTAAGGAGGTGGTCCGGTGAGGAGGTGGTCCGGTGAGGAGGTGGTCCGGGCTGCTATCTTCACCGGGGGCGCCTCTTCTCCGCGCTTCCGGCCCGGAATAGAGCCGTTGCCTTGACAACGACGTATCTGCGTCGTTGTCAAGGCAACGTGACTATTCTGAGGCTGGGCCCGAAGCGCTTAGAAGAGGCCTCCCCGGTGAAGATAGCAGCCCGGACCACCTCCTCACCGGACCACCTCCTCACCGGACAGTCCTGCAGCACCGGACCAGCGCCGAGCGGAGGTGAGTACTCAGAACTAAAGGGGGTGAGAGGGGGCTGGATGATGTTGAAGGCCGCAGTGGTCTTCAACCTGCGGACCTCCGGAGGTTTCAAAACTACAACTCCCAGCAAGCCCGGACAGCCGATGGCTGCCCGGGCTTGCTGGGAGTTGTAGTTTTGAAACCTCTGGAGGTCCGCAGGTTGAAGACCACTGCGGGTGGGGGAGTTCACTCGAGTATAAGCCGAGGGGGGTGTTTTCAGCACGAAAAATCGTGCTGAAAAACTCGGCCTATACTCGAGTATATACGGTAAGTACCGAAACATAAATTAAAAATATATAGTATAAAATAGGAAAAGAAAATTCATACACAATCAATATAAATCCATAGATATAAGTTGATAAAAATTCATCTCAATTTACAACATGTAATAATTGATGATAATAAAAGCAGGATAAAAAAAGGTATATATAAAGGGAGAGTTGGGTCCGGTAGATGGATTAAAATGTATATACGGTATGTATTAAATCTATATGTACATACAGGGGATAGGATAAGTGTACAGAAGTAACCAAGAATAAAGTGCAAGTGCTAAAAAACTGTAAACACTTCTTACATAGTGAAAAATATCACACAGTGAGTAACTAAGCAAAGTGCAACGTGCTAGGAAAGCAGTGGTGTTTAAGCAACATAACATGTAATGTGTTAAATACAAAAACAAAAGTGCACAATAGAAGTGACAGTTAGATGAAAATAGAAGGCAGAGGACATATAGATACCGGACTGGACCCTACACCTGCTATGAGTCTCCGACGCGTTTCGCCCGCAATCGGGCTTCCTCCTCGAGAACTGTCACTTCTGTAACTGTCACTTCTATTGTGCACTTTTGTTTTTGTATTTAACACATTACATGTTATGTTGCTTCAACACCACTGCTTTCCTAGCACGTTGCACATTGCTTAGTTACTCACTGTGTGATATTTTTCACTATGTAAGAAGTGTTTACAGTTTTTTAGCACTTTATTCTTGGTTACTTCTGTCCACTTATTCTATCACCTGTATGTACATATAGATTTAATACATATATATACACATTTTAATCCATCTACCGGACCCAACTCTCCCTTTATATGTACCTTTTTTATCCTGCTTTTATTATCAGCAATAATTACATGTTGTAATTTGAGATGAATTTTTATCAACTTATATCTATGGATTTATATTGATTGTGTATGAATTTTCTTTTCCTATTTTATACTATATATTTTTAATTTATGTTTCGGTACTTAATAAAATTTACATATATATTTTTATACTATTTGTACTTCATTATTGGGGCATAAGGTTTACGCTCTTTTGTAGCGTATTGTAGGTTTACATATTTGGTCTTGTCTTTTTAGACCCCTTTTCTACTTATTTTGAGGAGCCATTTTTGGACTCTTTTTTAGGTTGTTTTAAAATGACAGTGGTCAGATGTGCAAAAAATGCTCGGGTCATTAAGGTGAAAATGAGTCCTTAAGGGATTAAAAAGACCAAAAACTACTGTATTTGTTAATTCTGATTCAGAAATAGATATTGTATCTTTGGGTTCCAATTCACAAGAAGAAGGTGAAATGATTGAACCTTGCACTCAGAGGAATGATAAAATATATTATTTCTCCTCTGAAAAAACTGAAGTATTGGTTAATGCTGTCAAATGCTATGAACATTACCAAAACTGCTGAATCTTCTTTCTACAAGATCTTATGTTTGCGGGATTGAAACCTTAAAAATAAATAAATAAATAAATAAAAAAACAGGTTTTTACTGTTCATGACACTCAGGGATCTTATTCTTGAGGAATGGAAAGAACCTATAAAAAGGCACTTTTACTTTTCAAGGAATTCCTTTCCAGATTTCCGTTTAATGAGGGCACGAAATTGTGGAACGAAATTCCAAAAATTTACATACAAGTATCTAAGGTGGTTAAAAAGACTTTGCCGTTTGAAGATAGCTCTCAGTTAAAAGATCCATTAGATCGGAAGATGGACAGATTATTAAGAAAATTGTGGGATTCTTGGTCTGCTCAAATCAATCCTAATATTGCCACCACTACTGTAGCAAGATCTTTGTTCATCTGGTTGGAGGAATTAGAAAAGCATCTGGCTAATAAGACCTCTAGAGAAAATATCTTGTCTTCTGTACCTATGTTAAAACTCGTGACAGTCTTTATAGTCGACGCCTCGACTAAGTCGATTAGAATGGCTTCTAGATCCGCTGTTTTATCCAACTCAGTCAGGCGAGCCTTATGGCTTAAAAAATTGGCAAGGGGATTCCACTCCAAAAAGTATACTTTGTGGTATTCCTTTCCAGGGTAACACTGTTTTTGGCCCAGTTCTAGATAAGATCCTAGAACAAGCTGCAGACAGGAAAAAGATCCTTCCTGAAGAAAAACCTACCAAACAGAAAAAAAATTTTTGTTCCTTTTCCAAAAATAAGCACTACAAAGGAAAGGGTAAATCGGGTAGATGGAGTTACCCTAAGGGAAGTAAGGGCAGAGAATTCTTGCTTAACCCTCCCTCTAAAAAACAATGACTGTCTTCAAGTGGGGGAAGACTTGCGCAATTTTGTCGGCAATGGGCAAATATTTTTAAAAAATCTATTCTGAACTCTCTGGAGTTTGGCTTCAGAATAGAGTTTACCTTCCCTCCTCCTCAAATATTTCGCATTACAGATCTAGGATCAAAAGATACAAATATGAGGCTTTGCTCAGGTATAAAAGATCTGTAATACGTACATCTGAAAGGAATGGACAGCCATGTTCTGAATCCGGGCGAATGGCCCCGGAATTCTCAGGTTTTTCTTTCTCTGACTCAAATTTGGGGCCTTCCGGAGATCTCTTCGATTCTCAGAAAAATCAAGTCCATCAATTTTTTTTCTCTCAACCCAAGAGAAAATCCAGAGGTAGTGTATGCCCTTTATCAAGTATGGTCGTTCAACCTGGCTTATGCATTTCCACCAATTCCCCTTATGAGAGCTCTCCAAAAGGTGAGATTTGGAAGGGGGAAATTCATCTTTATAGCCCCGATGTGGCCAAAGAGAAGCTGGTTCAGTCTTCTAAAAGAAAAAAAAAAAAAAAAGTTCGCCATTGTGGAGCCCATTCTCCTTCCTAAGAGGGACGACCTACTGTGCCATGGTCCTTTATTCCACAAGGATCTAAAGAATCTCCAGTTGTCAGCTTGGCATATGGGAGAGCAAAAAGCATTCTACATCATCTATTTATCGTAAACAGTGGAAAAAGTTTTTGTCATAGTGTGGCTCTTCTCCGCAGCCACAAAGTGCAAAATTCGCCAATTTTGGTACAAATAGCGGAATAAAAAAAGATCAAAAAGGTAGCACGTAGCACAAAAATGATACCAATAAAAAAAGTATAGCTCATCCCACAAAAAAAAATAAGCCCCTACTCAAAAAGTTAAGGCTGTTGGAAAATTTATGGCAGAAAAAACATTTTGCTCAGAAAAGGAAAAAAAGAATAAAATGGATATGGATATAAAATGGGTATCACCATAATCGTACCTACCCACAGAATATATATATATTATATATATATATATATATATATATATATATATATTTATATTATATATATATATATATATTTTTTTTTTCTCACCACTTTTTCCGCAGTGTACACCATAAATTAAACCGCCAGAAATTTTCCAATTTTTCACAATGTTTTGAAGTTTTTCACAAAAAATGCTGCATGTGTCAACAAAAATGCACAACTTCTATAAAGTACAATGCCACGAAAAAACCATCTCAGAAAAGCGTTCTAAAGTTACTACCATTTAAAGAGATACATGTCAAATAAAAAATAAAATAAAATAAAAAAAAAAAAGCCTGGTCATTGAGGTAAAAAACTGGGTCCGTCCATAACTCCTTCAGGACGAAGGGCGTACCTGTACGCCCCTCGCCCGGTCCCGGTGTTTAAAACGGGGTCACACAGTGACCCCGCATCACACCGGGTCGGTCCCGGCTGTTAACAATAGCCGGGACCCTAGGCTAATAGCGTGCGGCACCGATCGTTGTGCTGCGCGCTATTAACCCTTTAGATGCAGCGATCAAAGTTGATCGCCGTGTCTAAAAATGAAAGTAAACGCTTCCCGGCATTTGAACGCTCCAAGCCTGAGCTACAGCCTTGAGCAATCAAGCCCCTATCACACTGATCCATGCAAAGCTATGGCTTTGCAGGGATCAGGGTAAGAGATCAGTGTGTGAGGTATTATAGCCCCCTATGTGAGCTATAACATTGCAAAAAAAAAAAAAAAGTTAAAGATCATTTAATCTCTTCCCTAATAAAAGTTTGTATCACCCCCCTTTTCCCATATAAAAATAAAAAATTAAAACTGTAAATAAAAATAAAATTAAACATATGTGTGATATAAAAATATATCATTAACTTAACCGCACGGACAATGGCGTACGTGCAAATAAACTCCAAATTTCAAAATAGCATATTTTTGGTCACGTTTTATATCATGAAAAAATTAATAAAATGCAATCAATAAGTCCGATCAATACAAAAATGGTACCGCTAAACTTCAGATCACGGCGGAATAAATGAGCCCTCATACCACCCCATACGTGGAAAAATTTTAAAGTTATAGGAGTCAGAAGATGACAATTTTAAAACGTATACATTTTCCTGCATGTAGTTATGATTTTTTTTACAGAAGTACGACAAAATCAAACCTATATAAGTAGGATATCATTTTAATCGTATGGAACTACAGAATAAAGATAAGATGTAATTTTTGCAAAAATGCACTACGTAGAAATGGAAGCCTCCAAAAGTTACAAAATTGTGTTTTTTCTTCAATTTTGTTGCACAATGATTTTTTTTTTTCGTTTCGCCATAGAATTTTGGGTAAAATGACTGACGTCATTACATAGTAGAATTGATGATGCAAAAAATAAGCCATCATATGGATTTTTAGGTGCAAAATTGAAAAAGTTATGATTTTTTTAAGAGGTAAGGAGGAAAAAACAAAAGTGCAAAAATGGAAAAACCCCAGGTCCTTAACTCCTTAAGGACTTAGGACGTATGAGTACATCCTAAGTCCGATCCCTGTCTATAATGCGGGGTCCCGGCGGGACCCCGCATCATAGCAGGATGGTCCCGGCGCCTATTCACAGCTGGGACCCGTGGCTAATAGCGTGCGGCCACGATTGTTCGGCCACGCGCTATTAACCCTTCCGATGTGGCGCTCAAAGCTGAGCGCCGCATCGAAAGTGAAAGTAAATGCTTCCCCGGCTGCTCAGTCGGGCTGATCGGGGTCATCGCGATAAAATCGCGATGCCCCGATCAGCTACCTGGAGAGAAGAAGGTCCCTACCTTCTTCCGTCGGCGTCCCGGGTCTGATTGATTGCTCCATGCTTGAGTTACAGGCTGGAGCAATCAACCGCCGATTACACAGGTTGTTGCCATGCAATGGCAATGCAACAATCTGTATGCAATCAGCCATTGCAAGCTCATAGGTGCCTATAGGAGCTATGAGCTCGCAAAAAAAAAAGTGTAAAAAAAAAAAAAGTTAACTCTTTCAAGGTATTCCCTTCTGAATTAAAAGTTTAAATCACCCGGCATTTCCTAGTAACAAAATAAAACAGTGTAAATAAAAATAAAACACTGCGTGCGTTCAATGGCGTACGCGCAAAAAAATTCCAAAGTCCAAAATAGCGCATTTTTGATCACTTTTTATACCACAAAAAAGTGAATAAAAAGTGATCAAAAAGTCTGATTAGAACAAAAATGGTACCGCTAAAAACTTCAGATCAAGGCGCAAAAAATTAGCCCTCATAGCGCCCTGAACACAGAGAAATAAAGTTATAGGGCTCAGAAAATGACAAATTTTAAACGTATAAATTTTCCTGCATGTATTTATGATTTTTTTTCTGACGTAATACAAAATCAAACCTATACATGTAGGGTATCATTTTAACTGTATGGACCTACAGAATAAAGATAAGGTGTCATTTTTACCAAAAAATGTACTGCGTAGAAACGGAAGCCCCCAAAATTTACAAAATGGCATTTTTTTCTTCAAGTATGTTGCACAATGAATTTTTCCGTTTCGCCATGGATTTTTTGGTAAAATGACTAATGTCACTGTAAAGTAGAATTGGTGGCGCAAAAAATAAGCCATAATTCAGATTTTTAGGTGCAAAATTGAAAGGGTTATGATTTTTTTAAGTCAAGGAGGAAAAAACTAAAATGCAAAAACGTGAAATCGCTCAGTCCTTAAGGGGTCAATCCTTCCTTTCTCCCCAAAGTTGTAACCAATTTCCATAGGTTTCAAGACATAATTATTCCTTCTTTTTGTGCCAATCCCAAGAACAAAAAGTAGAAGGTTTTCATAAATTGGATGTTAGGAGAGTGGACTATCTAGAGACCAATCTTTTTGTTCAATATCAAGGGCCAAACAGGGGGAAAAGGCATTAAAAAAAACTCAATTTCCAGATGGCTCAAGTCTGCAATCAGTCATATACTGCTACAGGTCAAGATGTTCCAGTAGGCATAAGTGCTCATTCCACTAGAGCTGTTTCAGTCTCCTTGGCTTATAGCTTTGGCCTGTGTAGAACAGATCTGCAGAGCGGCTACATTGTCTTCTTACACACTTTTTAAAAGCATTATAAGCTGGATGTGGCCTTTTCGCAGGACCTTTAATTTGGTCGAAAGATGCTGCAGGCAGTGGTCCCTCCCTAAGTCTACATTTACCTCATATGTCTCACTTGGTGCTGTTGTGAGGGATGGTCTGAAAAGTCGTAATTATAATTTACGGATAATTCAATTTTCACGAGTCCATCACGACAGCACCTTTTTATTCCCACCCTTATCCCCTTAAGGACGAAGCACATTTGGGCCTTAAGGACGCAGACAATTTTATTTTTACGTTTTCGTTTTTTCCTCCTCGCCTTCAAAAAAATCATCTCTTTTATATTTTCATCCACGGACTAGTATGAGGGCTTGTTTTTTGCGCGACCAGTTGTCCGTTGGAATGCCACATACTTTACCATAAAATATATGGCGCAACCAAAAAAATACTATTTGTGTGGGGAAATTAAAAAGAAAACCGCTATTTAGAAAAATTTGGGAAGGTTTTGTTTTCACGTAAAAATGACGTGTTCTTTATTCTTTGGGTCAATAGGATTAAAATGATACCCATGATAACATATTTTTCTATTACTGTTGCGCTTAAAAAAAAAAAATTTTTTAAAAATCGCAACTAACCAAATTAGTATGTTTAAAATCCCCCTATTTTGAAGACCTATAACTCTCATTTTTCCGTATAAGCAGCAGTATGAGCGCTCATTTCTTGCGCCGTGATCTGTACTTTATTGATAACATATCTGCTTATATAAAACAATATTTTTTATTGATTCTTTTTGGAATAAAATGTTATAAAAAAAGCAGCTATTTTGGCCTTTTTCTTACGTTCACGCAGTTCACCGTACGGTATCATTAACATTTTATTTTAATAGTAGGGATATTTACATACACGGCGATACCAAATATGTATATAACATTTTTATTTTTTATTTTACACTTTTTGGGGGTGAAATAGGGAAAATGGGAAAATTTACGTTTTTATTGGGGGAGGGGGTTTTTCAAATTTTTTTTTAACTTTACTTTTATTTTTACACTTTAATAGTCCCCATAGGGGACTATTTATAGCAATCATTTAATTGCTAATACTGTTCAGTGCTATGTATAGGACATAGCACTGATCAGCATTGTCTGTCATCTTCTGCTCTGGTCTGCGGGAAGGCAGATCAGAGCCGAAGACACCGGGAAGGCAGCGGAGGCAGGTGAGGGGACCTCCGTCTGCCGTCCTGGATGATCGGATCGCGGCGGAAGTGCTGCGGGCGATCCGATCATCCATTTTAGTGACCGCGATGCTGCAGATGCAGTGATCTGTATTGATCACGGCATCTGAGGGGTTAATGGCGGACATCCGCGGGATCGCGGATGTCCACCATTACGGGCGGGTCCCTGCCCGCGATCAGCAGCCAGTACCTGCCGCGCATGATCCGGGCATCGCTTTGATGCTCGCGATTATGCTTAGGACGTAAATGTACTTCCTGGTGCATTAAGTACCACATCACCAGGTTGTACATTTACGTCCTGCGTCGTTAAGGGGTTAAGGACAATTTTCATTTTTGCACTTTTGTTTTTTCCTCAACACCTTCTAAAAATCATAATGCGTTCAATTTTGCACCTACAGACCCATATAAGGGCTTATTTTTTACGTCACCAATTGTACTTTTTTTTTTTTTTTTTACTACACTTAAAAAAAGTCCCCATAGGGGGACTATTTATAGCAATCATTCGATTGCTAATACTGTTCAGTGCTATGTATAGGACATCGGTCATCGGTTATCGGTCATCTTCTGCTCTGGTCTGCTCGATCGCAGAGCAGAAGACCCCGGAGACGGCCAGAGCAAGGTGAGGGGACCTCCGGCCGCCATGCTGGATGATCGGATCGCCGCGGAATCGCTGCGGGCGATCCGATCATTCATTCAAAGTACTGTGATGCTGCAGATGCCGTGATCTGTATTGATCACGGCATCTGAGAGGTTAATGGCGGACATGGTCTATTACCACAAAAGGTGGTACAATAGGACTTTGAAAGGGGTTTTCAACTAATAAAAGGACAGTCAAATATCCCAACCCAATGTAAGGCTGCATTCACACTTCGTTTTTACGTTCTGGGTGCCGGGGCAAACCGGGCTCTCCCATACCCCAGCCGGACCAGCGCTGAAATCCATTTACTTTAATGAGCCGACCAGAGTCAAACGGTGACTCCGGTCGGCTCATTTTTGACCTGTATGCGGTTCCTGACCGGACCTAAAACCGTAGTATACTACAGTTTTAGGTCCGGTCACAAAACCGGATACGGGTCAAAAATGAGCCGACCGGAGTCACCGTTGACTCTGGTCGGCTCATTAAAGTAAATGGATTTCAGTGCTGGTCTGGCTGGGGTATGGGAGAGCACGGTTTGCCCCTCCTCCAACCGGATCCGGCACCCGTAATGTAAAAACGAAGTGTGAATGCAGCCTAAGTTTTTTTTTTTTTAGTAGACTGATAACCCCATTGGTGCCATTCACTTCCAAAATAACACTCCAGGCTCTGAGGGTATGTCTCTACATGCTTTCTGTACTAATTTCCCAGGACATACCCACATGCTGGAGAATTAGCCAATGTAGTCCATCAGTGTTATGGCGTCATGATCAAACACTGGGGACTACATCTAAGAAGAGGACAATGGAACTGTGCATGTGAGATCACTAAAAAATGAAGCAGTAAGAGATTGAAACCCACAATTAGTTATGTAAACATCTGCTTATGGGGGGGGGGGGGGGGACAGAAGAAGTGCACAAAAAATAAACTGTGGATATCATTTCTTGACTTTTTCTTAACCCTGCATTAGCTTAGTGGGAAAATCACTTTAAGTAAGATGGCAATGAGATGAATGTAACCTGTGAGCTCTAGGAAATTCTCTTCTCATGTTACAGTAAATTACTTTGATAATTATCCGTGCAATAGAAAAGCAAATATCTGTCTTGGCCAGGGGTAAAATTACATGGTATTAAAGCTTCTCATGCATCTTTAATTCCCTCCTAGTGGGAAGATGGAAGCAGAAATACAAAAGACATCCCATAAGGACAATGCACAACAGTTGCCAAATACAAGGATGAACTAACAGCAGTGATCCATCTCACTGCAGATATTCAGGCAAAATCTAACAAAAAAATAATTGTTAAAGATTTCAGGTTTTACAGAATTTACAGATACATGACCATTACATCCAAACACTGGTGTATGCTTTAAGATTTCCTATTGCTTGGGTAAAAATAAAAAATAAAAAGGCTCTGCCCACTCTTAATTACTGGGTGCCATATAACCAGGTATAGGTCATAATGCGCCATATGATGTAGCAACTCGCAATGTTTTACATAACTTGCTACATTTTGCATCCTCACTTAAATGTATGGCAGCTCTATATTGGATGTGTGTGATAAAGATCTAATAATGCTTGAGTGCATGAGGCCTTAGGTGTTCATTAAAAGATTAGTATAGGCTTCTGGCATCAATGCTAGGTGCTGTTCATATCACGTGTGGATCTATCAATGAGCTAAACAAGTCAGGACTACAGACATGTACACTGTGTAGGCATAAAGTGGGAGAAGTCACCTATAACGTCTCACTCCCCCTCTTTAGTCACATGCAGCCATCAATGTCACATATCCTATGTGTGAAGATCATGTTGTAGATAACCAGCAAGGTCTGAGGTAGAGCCCTGCACAGGACTGCCATAACTTAAAAAAATACAATGATCTGCATTTTTCCCAGAACTCACTGACAGATGAAACGATCTGCACATACCTGGCCTATGGGGATGTATGTGGGCTAATTTTTTTGCACATGGTCTGTAGATTTATTGGTACCATTTTTGTTTTAATGGGACTTTTTGATCGCTTTTCATTATTTTTTTTATGGCATTACATTTTACCCCACATTTTACCCCCCACCCCCCATGTGAATGTACAGGATACACTCACATGGGCGGAGGTTTACAGTAAGTATCGGGCTGCAAGTTTGAGCTGCGGCAAATTTTCTGCCGCAGCTCAAACTGCCAGCGAGAAACTACTGTGAACCCCCGCCCGTGTGACTGTACCCTAAAAACACTACACTAACACAAAATAAAATGTAAAAAACACTACATATACACATACCCCTACACAGCCCCCCTCCCCAATAAAAATGAAAAACGTCTGGTACGCCACGGTTTCCAAAACTGAGCCTCCAGCTGTTGCAAAACAACTACTCCCAGTATTACCAGACAGCCACTGACTGTCCAGGCATGCTGGGACTTTTACAACAGCTGGAGGCACTCTGTTTGGGAATCACTGGCGTAGAATTCCCCTATGTCCACCCCTATGCAATCCCTAATTTAGGCTTCAAATGCGCATGGCGCTCTCACTTTGGAGCCCTGTCGTATTTCAAGGCAACAGTTTAGGGTCACATATAGGGTATTGCCGTACTCTGGAGAAATTGTGTTACATATTTTTGGGGGTATTTTCTGCTTTTACCCTTTTTAAAAATGTAAAATTTTGGGGAAAAGAAGCATTTTAGGTAAAAAAAAAAATTTTTTACATATGGAAAAGTCGTGAAACAACCTGTAGGGTATTAAGGTTCACTTTACCCCTTGTTACGTTCCCCGAGGCGTCTAGTTTACAAAATGGTATGCCATGTGGGTTGTTTTTTTTGCTGTCCTGGCACCATAGGGGCTTCCTAAATGCGGCATGCCCCCAGAGCAAAATTTCCTTCAAAAAAGCCAAATGTGACTCCTCCTCTTCTGAGACCTGTAGTGCGCCAGCAGAGCACTTTTCACCCCCATATGGGGTGTTTTCTGAATCGGGAGAAATTGGGCTTCAAATTTTGGGGGTATTTTCTGCTATTACCCTTTTTAAAAATTTTAAACTTTTGGGAAACCAAGCATTTCAGGTAAAAATATATATATTTTTTTTTTTACATATGCAAAAGTAGTGAATCACCTGTGGGGTATTAAGGTTTACTTTACCCCTTTGTTATGTTCCCCGAGGGGTCTAGTTTCCAAAATGGTATGCTATGTGGTTTTTTTTTCTGTTCTGGCACCACAGGGGCTTCCTAAAGGTGACATGCCCCCCAAAAACCATTTGTCGCTCCTTCCCTTCTGAGCCCTCTACTGCGCCTGCCGAACAATTAACATAGACATATGAGGTATGCCCTTACTCGAGAGAAATTGGGTTTCAAATACAAGTAAAAATTTTCTCCTTTTTACCCCTTGCAAAAATTCAAAAATTGGGTCTACAAGAACATACGAGTGTAAAAAATGAAGATTGTGAATTTTCTCCTTCACTTTGCTGCTATTCCTGTGAAACCCCTAAAGGGTTAAAACGCTGACTGAATGTCATTTTGAATACTTTGGGGGGGTGAAGTTTTTATAATGGGGTAATTTATGGGGTATTTCTAATATGAAGACCCTTCAAATCCACTTCAAACCTGAACTGGTCCCTGAAAAAAAGAGAGTTTAAAAATTTTGTGAAAAATTGGAAAATTGCTGCTGAACTTTGAAGCCCTCTGGTGTCTTCCAAAAGTAAAAACACGTCAATTTTATGATGCAAACATAAAGTAGACATATTGTATATGTGAATAAAAAAAAAATTATTTGGAATATCCATTTTCCTTACAAGCAGAGAGCTTCAAATTTAGAAAAATGCAAAATTTTCAAATTTTTCATCTAATTTTGGGATTTTTCACAAAGAAAGGATGCAAGTTACCACAAAATTTTACCACTATGTTAAAGTAGAATATGTCACGAAAAAACAATCTCGGAATCAGAATGATAACTAAAAGCATTCCAGAGTTATTAATGTTTAAAGTGACAGTGGTCAGATTTGCAAAAAATGGCAGAGTCCTTAAGGTGAAAAAGGGCTCAGTCCTTAAGGGGTTATACAGCTCTATAGATGAAAAATAAAAAGGTTATGGCTCTTAAAAATATAAAAAAAATGCACATTGCTGCTGTTGTAAAACCAACTCCCAGCAAGCCCGGACAACCAAAAGCTATCTGGGCATGCGTGGAGTAGTAGTTTTGCAACAGCTGAGGCACCCTGGTTGTAAACACTGGGATACACTTGGATAAATGTAATGTGCAAGGGCAACTGTAGTGTGCAGTGTCAGTTAGAGATGAGCAAAGTTACAGTAATTCGATTGGTCACGAACTTCTCGGCTTGGCGTTTCCTGACTTTTGTCTGCATAAATTAGTTCAGCTTTCAGGTGCTCCGGTGGGCTGGAAAAGGTGGATACATACAGTCCTAGAAGAGAGTCTCCTAGGACTGTATCCACCTTTTCCAGCCCACCGGAGCACCTGAAAGCTGAACTAATTTATGCAGACTAAAGTCAGGAAACACAGAGCCGTGAAGTTTGTGAAGAATCAAATCACTGTAACTTCGCTCATTTCTAGTGTCCGTGTATTCCAGAGTCTGACTTAACCTGAAACAAGAGAAGAATGTGCTTATGGAGGGAACAGCAAAAGTTGTTAAACTCTCCCTCTGTGTACACAAGAAATCTGTATCAGAAGCTCCGGGACCTGTCACCTCCGGCCCCCTGTGTGTCTGCTCAAGCAGCACAGATTGGGAGGGAGCCTGATAAGAAGGGTGTACAGAAACAATACTACAAGTCTCCTCTGCTTCTTCCTCCATGCTGTCTGCTGCTATGCAGCTATTGAGAGAGATATTATGGCACCAGCCAGGATGTTACTGTGCGCTCTAGGTGGGTGCCTACCTGGTGGCATCCGACCTTGACTGTAAGCGGAGGGTGGGGCTGAGTCACTGAGGCATAGCGCCTGACTGCCCGCAGCAGCCTCCTGAGCACCCGCACATTTTGGGTTGAGTCCCACAGGTTCCCAATCCCAATGCAGGGCTCTAGTCTGAGGTGCTTATAACAATAGGTGTGTATAGTGATTTCTTTCTCCCCAAAATAGCATGTGAAAATGAACTTTTGCATGAAAATTTTTGCCTCAAAAGAAACCTTTTATACGATTGCCACTATCTGTCTCACTACCAGGCTATAGGAGTTTTACTGACCGTTAGCTATATTTTTTTCTCTAGCAACAACTAGAGAAGTTGGAATTCTGGAAGTTGGGCAGGCCTAACCTTCCCTGTAGCACATTCCTGGCTGGCTCTTAGAGCAAAGGGAGACAGAGCACTTGTGGCAAATTACAACCTTTCTTGGGAACTATCCATTCTTTTCCCTCGCAACATTGTGCTGTCCTGTTTTTGTAGTCCTCCTCTCACAGAATGGAGGGCAGAAGATATGAGTCCCACTACCAAGGAACACCCAGTTAGAAAATGGACAGCAAGTTGTGATGCTGCTGGTGCGTGGCTTATATAGTAGAAAAGGAGGTCCCGGCACTCACCAGCACTTCAAGCAAAATGGCTTTTATTGCATATCCTCAGGTGGGTAGCTTATAAACAGAGTGAAGAGAAAAAATGAAAATAGTACTGCTGCAAGGAAGTCATGGTCATTACACACACGTTCCTGCAGTTTTGTGATTTTTTTTCTTCAAGTGATGATGCTTTAAGGAGGAGATATTATACATGCTGAAATGTTGCACTTGTTAAACTAAATTAAGCAGCTGGAAATTCATTGGATCCTTGGCTACTCTGTAATTTTCTTTTCAGGTTGTCATGACAGCACCACCATAAGTAAATTAAAGGATGCTGTCATGATGGACTCCTGAAAAACTAATTATCGGCAAGTTATAAATCTAACTCTTTGAACCATTGAAGTGAAGGGTTTGGCAGCCTTTTAAGATCTCTTGCATGACAGAATGGTTCTCGGGTGTACGGGGACTATGTGATAAAGCAATAGGTTCAGTTGCTCACAGTTTCTACTATTAACCCCTTAACGACCACGGACGTAAATGTACGTCCTGGTTTGGCGGGACGTCCTGTGTATGACCGCGAGCATCGGTAGCATCATACGACCGCGAGCATCATACACGGCAGGTTCCGGCTGCTGACCCGCCGGTAATGGTCCGCCATTAACCCCTCCGATGCCATGATCAATACAGATCACGGCATCTGCGGCATTGGATTGGATGATCGGATCGCCCGCAGCGCTGCCGCGGCGATCCGATCGTCCAGCATGACAGCCGGAGGTCCCCTTACCTAGCTCCGGCTGTCTCCCGGGGTCTTCTACTCTGGTCTGCGATCGAGCAGAAGATCACTGATAATACTGAGCAGTGCTGTGTCCTATGCATAGCACTGCACAGTATTAGCAATCAAACGATTGCTATAGATAGTCCCCTATGGGGACATAAAGTGTAAATAAAAAGTTGAAAAATATAAAAAGAAAAAAAGAAAAATCCCCTCCCCCAATAAAAATTTAAATTGTCCATTTTTTTCCATTTTACCCCCAAAAAGCGTAAATTTTTTTTTTAACAAACATATTTGGTATCGCCGTGTGCGTAAATGTCCGATCTATCAAAATATAATGTTACTGATCCCATACGGTGAATGGCGTAAACGTAAAAAATTAAAAAAGTCCACAAATCCTGCTTTTTTGTCACATTTTATTCAAAAAAATAAATTTATAAAAAAATGATCTAAAAGTTTTATATATGCATATGTGGTATCTAAAAAAAGTACAGATGACGGCGCAAAAAAATTGCCCTCATACCACCTTATATACGGAAAAATGAAAAAGTTATAGGTGGTCAAAATAGGGCGATTTTAGATTACTGATTTTGTACAAAAAGTTTTTTTTTTTTTTTTTTTTTTTTTAAGCGGTACAAAAATATAAAAGTATCTAGCCATGGGTATCATTTTAATTGTATTGACCCACAGAATAAAGAACACCTATCATTTTTACCGTAAAGTGTACAGTGTGAAAACAAAACCCTCCAAAATGTGCAAAATTTTGGTTTTCATTAAAATTTTGTCCCTAAAAAATTTTTTTGGGGGGGTTCGCCGTACATTTTATGGTAAAATGAGAGGTTTCATTACAAAGTACAATTGTTCATGCAAAAAACAAGAAAATGCAAAAATAAAATTGGCCTGATCCTTGAGGTGAAAATGGGCTTGGTCATTAAGGGGTTAAAGCTGTTTAAGTGCAAGAAAGAATCAAAAAGTAAAAGGCAAAATACATTTAACAGACCCACTGAATAGATAACTTATCTGTCGCACACATCTCATGCTGGTTTTATACAGAGGTGTTTGCTTTGGAGTGAAATGTAGTCTAGCAACAAGTTATAGAAAATACACTAGGACATTTTCTCTTATCTTTTTAACGTTCCCCTCAAACAACAAATGCTTGAAGAAAAAAAATAATCTAAAAGAAGAGGTGGTCTTTACTGATATCTGAATCCCTATTTTAGGGTGCGTTCCCACATGGCGTATACACAGTGTATTTCACGCTGCGCAAAATTTACGGCAGCAGCGGGAAATACGCTGCATATTCCTTGCTCACTATACACACAGGGCTTTACGGCAGCAGCCCTATGTGTATACTGAGTTTTAGAGGCGGGGACGTGTGCCGGCGTGACTGACGAGCAGCTCCGCCTCCAAAACTCAGTACACGCATAGGGCTGCCGCCGTAAAGCCCTGTGTGTATAGTGAGCAAGGTATATGCAGCGCATTTCCCGCTGCTGCCGTAAATTTTGCGCAGCGTGAAATACGCTGCGTATATGCCGTGTGGGAACGCACCCTTAAGGTAAACAGACTGATGGATCAACCCCACTAACCTGAGTATCCAGGTGGTTAGTCCAGGTGATCCTGAGTAAAAGGATATATTCCTTAACCCATTCCATTCAGCCATTCCTGGTATAGCACAATCTTGCAATATGCAAATTAACACTTAACTGCACTGGAGGCAGGTTTGAAGACTATCTGCACCTCTGAAACTGTCCCCTGAGTCCTGTCCACGCTGCCCCGCTCATTAATTATCTCCTCCCTCCCACATCTCCTTGATAAGGCACGGCGAATGGGACCCATGGAATGGTGTCTGAGGTGCAGATAGTCTTCAAACCGCTTCAAGCGTTAAGCGTTAATTTGCATATTGCAAGATTGTGCTATATATCCAGAGCGGCTGAAAGCTCTGGGGTTAGGAATATATCATTAAAGGGGTACTCCCGTGGAAAACTATTTTTTAATCAACTGGTGCCAGAAAGTTAAAAAGATTTGTAAATTACTTCTATTAAAAAATCTTAATCCTTCCAGTACTGATTAGCTGCTGAATACTACAGAGGAAATTCTTTTCTTCTTGGAACACAGAGCTCTCTGCTGACATCATGACCACAGTGCTCTCTGCTGACATCTCTGTCCATTTTAGGAACTGTCCAGAGCAACATATGTTTGCTATGGGGATTTTCTCCTACTCTGGACAGTTCTTAAAATGGACAGAGATGTCAGCAGGGAGCTCTATGTTCCAAAAAGAAAACCATTTCCTCTGTAGTATTCAGCAGCTTATAAGTACTGGAAGGATTAAGATTTTTTAATAGAAGTAATTTACAAATCTGTTCAACTTTCTGTCACCAGTTGATAAAAAAAAAAAAAAAAAATTAAGTTTTCAATGGTAGTACCCCTTTAACCCCTTAAGGACCAGGCCATTTTACACCTTAAGGACCAGAGCGTTTTTTGCAATTCTGACCACTGTCACTTTAAACATTAATAACTCTGGAATGCTTTTAGTTATCATTCTGATTCCGAGATTGTTTTTTCGTGACATATTCTACTTTAACTTAGTGGTAAAATTTTATGGTAACTTGCATCTTTTCTTGGTGAAAAATCCCAAAATTTGATGAAAAAAATGAAAATTTTGCATTTTTCTAACTTTGAAGCTCTCTGCTTGTAAGGAAATGGATATTCCAAATAAAACATTTTTGGGTTCACATATACAATATGTCTACTTTATGTTTGCATCATAAAATTTATGAGTTTTTACTTTTGGAAGACACCAGAGGGCTTCAAAGTTCAGCAGCAATTTGGAAATTTTTCACAAAATTTTCAAACTCGCTATTTTTCATGGACCAGTTCAGGTTTGAAGTGGATTTGAAGGGTCTTCATATTAGAAATACCCCATAAATGACCACATTATAAAAACTACACCCCCCAAAGTATTCAAAATGACATTCAATAAGTGTATTAACCCTTTAGGTGTTTCACAGGAATAGCAGAAAAGTGAAGGAGAAAATTCACAATCTTCATTTTTTACACTCGTATGTTCTTGTAGACCTAATTTTTTAATTTTTGGAAGGGGTAAAAAGGAGAAAATTTTTACTTGTATGTGAAACCCAATTTCTGTCGAGTAAGCACATACCTCATATGTCTATGTTAATTGTTCGGCGGGCGCAGTAGAGGGCTCAGAAGGGAAGGAGTGTCAAATGGTTTTTGGGGGGCATGTCACCTTTAGGAAGCCCCTATGGTGCCAGGACAGCAAAAAAAAAAAAAAAAAAAAACACATGGCATACCATTTTGGAAACTAGACCCGTCGTGGAACGTAACAAGGGGTAATGTGAACCTTAATACCCCACAGGTGTTTGACGACTTTTGCATATGTAAAAAAAAACTTTTTTTTACCTAAAATGCTTGGTTTCCCAAAATTTTTAAATTTTTTAAAAGGGTAATAGCAGAAAATACCCCCCAAAATTTGAAGCTCAATTTCTCCCGATTCAGAAAACACCCCATATGGGGGTGAGAAGTGCTCTGCTGGTGCACAACAGATCTCAGAAGAGGAGGAGTCACATTTGGCTTTTTGAAAGCAAATTTTGCTCTGGGGGCATGCCGCATTTAGGAAGCCCCTATGGTGCCAGAACAGCAAAAAAAAAAAAAAAAACACATGGCATACTATTTTGGAAACTAGACCCCTTGGGGAACATAACAAGGGGTAATGTGAACCTTAATACCCTACAGGTGTTTCACAACTTTTGCATATGTAAAAAAAAAAAAAAAAAAAAATTTTACCTAAAATGTTGGTTTCCCAAAAATTTTACATTTTTAAAAAGGGTAATAGCAGAAAATACCCCCCATAATTTGTAACACAATTTCTCCCGAGTACGGCGATACCCCATATGTGGCCCTAAACTGTTGCCTTGAAATACGACAGGGCTCCAAAGTGAGAGCGCCATGCGCATTTGAGGCCTGTATTAGGGACTTGCATAGGGGTGGACAAAGGGGTATTCTACGCCAGTGATTCCCAAATAGGGTGCCTCCAGCTGTTGTAAAAGTCCCAGCATGCCTGGACAGTCAGTGGCTGTCTGGTAATACTGGGAGTAGTTGTTTTGCAACAGCTGGAGGCTCCGTTTTGGAAACAGTGGCGTACCAGACATTTTTCATTTTTATTGGGGAGGGGAGGGGGGCTGTGTAGGGGTATGTGTATATGTAGTGTTTTTTACTTTTTATTTTATTTTGTGTTAGTGTAGTGTAGTGTTTTTAGGGTACAGTCGCACGGGCGGGGGGTTCACAGTAGTTTCTCGCTGGCAGTTTGAGCAGCGGCAGAAAATTTGCCTCAGCTCAAACTTGCAGCCGGATACTTACTGTAATCCTCCGCCCATGTGAGTGTATCCTGTACGTTCACATTGGGGGGGGGGGGGAATATCCAGCTGTTGCAAAACTACAACTCCCAGCATGTAGGGTCTATAAGTGCATGCTGGGAGTTGTAGTTTTGCAACAGCTGGAGGCTCCGTTTTGGAAACTGTGGCGTACCAGACGTTTTTCATTTTTATTGTAGGGGTATGTGTATATGTAGTGTTTTTTTACTTTTTATTTTATTTTGTGTTAGTGTAGTGTAGTGTTTTTAGAGTACAGTCGCACGGGCGGGGGGTTCACAGTAGTTTCTCGCTGGCAGCTTGAGCTGCAGCAGAAAATTTGCTGCAGCTCAAACTTGCAGCCGGATACTTACTGTAATACTCCGCCCATGTGAGTGTACCCTGTACATTCACATTGGGGGGGGGGGGGGGGAACATCCAGCTGTTGCAAAACTACAACTCCCAGCATGTACGGTCTATCAGTGCATGCTGGGAGTTGTAGTTTTGCAACAGCTGGAGACACACAGGTTGTGAAACACCGAGTTTGGCAACAAACTCAGTGTTTTGCAACCAGTGTGCCTTCAGCTGTTGCAAAAGCTACAACCCCCAGCATGTACGGACAGCGGAAGGGCATGCTGGGTGTTGTAGTTATGCAACAGCGGGAGGCATACTGGTTTGCTACTTAACTCAGTGTGCCTTCAGCTGTTGCAAAACTACAACTCTCAGCAGTCACCGACAGCCAACGGGCATGCTGGGAGTTGTAGTTATGCAACCAGCAGATGCACCACTACAACTCCCAGCATGCACTTAAGCTGTTTGTGCAAGCTGGGAGTTGTAGTTACACAACAGCTGAAGGTACACTTTTCCATAGAAAGAATGTGCCTCCAGCTGTTGCAAAACCATAAGTCCCAGCATGCCCATAAGTGCATGCTGGGAGTTGTGGTGGTCTGCCTCCTCCTGTTGCATAACTACAGCTCCCAGCATGCCCTTTTTGCATGCTGGGAGCTGTTGCTAAGCAACAGCAGGAGGCTGTCACTCACCTCCTGCTGCTGCTTGATCGCCGCACAGGTCAGTCCCACCGCCGCCGCCGTCGTCGCTCCTGGGGCCCCGATCCCAACATTAACGCCAGGGATCGGGGTCCCCAGCACCAGGGGTGCACGTCCCGCACCCGCTCACGTCCTCCGGAAGAGGGGCGGAGCGGGTGTGGGAGTGACACCCGCAGCAGGCGCCCTGATTGGTCGGCCGGTAATCCGGCCGACGAATCAGGGCGATCGTGAGGTGGCACCAGTGCCACCTCACCCCTGCAGGCTCTGGCTCTTCACTGGAGACCCGATTGACCCGGAATCGCCGCAGATCTGCGGCCATCGCCGACATGGGGGGACATAATGACCCCCCTGGGCGATATGCCGCGATGCCTGCTGAACGATTTCAGCAGGCATCGGGCACCGGCTCCCCTCCGGCTAGCGGCGGGGGGCCGGGAAAGGACAGGACGTACTCCTACGTCCTCGGTCCTTAAGGACACGGAAACGGGGGCGTAGGAGTACGTCCATTGTCCTTAAGGGGTTAATGTGTAGGAATTGCTGGACAAAACCCAGTCTTTTTTTTGATTAGACATTACCTCCTGACAGTAGCTATTAAAAGGCAGACCCCTGAAAGGTCCCTTCTGGCCCTGAATGCCCCCATAGACATTAGATGCTGAGGTTGCTATTGACTGTAGCCTCTGGAGAGTTTAATTGTTCAAATACGTTTTCTGTCTGATCCAAATTTTTTGCATCAGGAACCCGTCTCAGCCAATCACAGTGCCTCTGAGGACTCCGCACTTTTGATCAGCTGTGCGGTCACATTCAGCCACAGGGAACCATTTTTCTTCACCACACCGGCTACAGCAATGGTCCTTCTGCTGGTGGTGTAAGAGTCCTAAGTTGACCTACATTATAATAATGCAGTTCAGGTTGTTAAAGAGGGTAACGAAACTAAGCACCCCCCTGATCAGCTAATTGAGTGGCCAATGACCTAGGGCCTCAAGGGCTCATTGGGGGAAAAAATAAAAAAGTAGTTTAAAATGATAAACTTATGTTTTCATAAGCCCTTGAAGACTAGGCCATTTTTCATTTTGGCACTTTTGTTATTTCTCCTCTCCTTCTAAAAATCATAATGCTTTCAATGTTCCACCTTTCAGGGCTTGTTTTTTGCGCCAGAAAAAAAATTATTGTGTGGTAGTATATATTTACTTCTTGTATACCAGTATTAGTCATGGAAATTTACCTATGTTAAATTGTTTCTTACATATATAAATTTTAGTTTAGTGTGAGATTTGGGTGGAATAGGGGCGTGGCAGAAGATTGACGAGCTGCAGAGCCTAGCAGGGGCCCATGCCATTTTTTGGTCCGGGGGCCCCCGCCCTCATCTACTGCTGCACCACGACCACAACGCTTTTCCGCCTGGTGCCTGCATCTGTGGAGTCAGAGAGGAGTGTTGCAGTGGCGCGCAACGTGACGTCACGACGCTGACGCCGCCTTCACGGATCTTTTAAAGGAGCGGAAGGACCCATCACCAGCGGTCAGACGGAGGCATCATCAAAATGTGAGTAAATAATTCTATGTGAAGGGAGGGGGTGTAATTAAGGGGGGAGCACGATTTGTTCGTTTTATTGCTGGGGATTTGGATTTGTTTCTATTTGGTGCAGATGGAAAGTGATTTTTTTAAGGGGGTGCAGGGTTTTATTTTATTAAAGGGGGTTAAAAGGTTTTATTAAAGTGGGTTAATGGGTTTTATTTTATTAAGGGGGTGCAAGGTTTTATTTTATTAAGGGGGTGTATGAACTTTATGTGATGGCGGTGCATGAACTTTATGTGATGGCTGTGCAGGATTTTTATATGAAGGGGGAAGGGGTATGGATTTGATGTGTGGGGGGTGCCGAAGCAGAGTTTTATGGAATAGGGGTACAGGGTTTTTGTATAAAGGGGTAGACCAGGGATTTGTAGACAGGGGCAAGGCAGGCGTTTTCTAGAAGTTTTTCACAGGCCCCTTCTGCAAAACCCTGCAAAAACCCCGTCCTGGCCCCCTTCTGCAAACCCACCATCCTGGCCCCCTTCTGCAAAACTCCTGCATTTGTGCAATAAATATTATTGAAAACATTGAAAAAAGTTTGTGTGTGTGTTTTCTTACTTTCTTGGGTTGTGGGGGATGGGGGCAAACACAGGGTCCGCTCCGGGTGGGGTGCCAAACACAGGGTCCGCCCTGGGTGCCAAATGCTCTAGGTACATCCCTGAGACATGGGTCGGGTGCAATGCTCTGCCGTCTGCATATACTCCCATGTGTATGAGTGCTATATAAAAAGAGTTTAAAAAAAAAAAAAAAAAGTGTAAATTAACAGCTCCCCCCCCAATAAAAATTAGCTCCCCTTTCCTACTGCTCCACAAAAAAAAAAAAAAAAAGGAATATAATTTTTTTTTTACATACATGATACTGCAGCATGGCTAACTGTCTGAACAAGTAAAATATTAGTGAATCACTAACATTTTATTTTAATAGTTCAGACAGTTACCCATGTGGCAATATAAAATTTACACTGGTTTCTTTACAGGATCATTAATTATAATCCTGTACAGCAACCGGCATAAACATAAAAAATAAAATAAAATAGCTGCTGTTTGGTCACATCACATGCTAGAAACTTTTAATATGGTCATTGTATTCAAGTAGAATCAGCTGAACCCCTTTTTTTGGCATTTTAAAATTTTTTCCAATTAATCAATGAATTAATCAACAACTAATCGATTAAAATTAAAATAATTGTTAGCTGCAGCCCTAAATGACATCAATCATTTCACCACAATTACATGCAGTCTTCAGATTGCACACACTGTTCAAGACTATGGCATAGCATTGATCAGTGCTCCAGCCTGCCTAGGCTGACTGGAGCCTTGAAGAACCGATCGGACGGCGAGGAGACAGGTAAGGGCCCTCCTGCCCTCCTCTCGCCTGATCAGGACACCGTGATTTCACTGTAGTGGTCCCATTTTAGACGCCGTATTCAACATTGATTTTGGCGTCTAAGGGGTTCATTCTGGGCATCACCACTATGACAAGCCCGCTATGATCCAGGTACTGTGTGTGCGCACAGCATAAGGGAGACAAAGGCTATACTTCACCCACTAGATCAGGAACAGGTGGGAATTTACCAAGGGTCCTTAAACGCTACTTTTGGTGTTTAACAAAGAAGCAAATTAGGTGCATCAATTGTTTTGCGACTTTTTGTCCTGAAGTGGTTTTTGTCAAGCTTGCTTAGTTGAACAAGATTGCCTTTTGACTTTGCAATGGTTGTGAATTTATCATGTGCGACTTTTCTCCAAATGTCCCAAACCAATAACAGAAATCTATTCCTTTACAAAACTTGCTAACAACAACTTTACAGAATCAAAAATCCCACACATGCATCAAAATATATTACACGCATGTACTGAAATTATTTTTTTAAATCAACTGGTGCCAGAAAGTTAAACAGAATTGTAAATTACTTCTATTAAAAAATCTTAATCCTTCCAGTACTTATCAGCTGTTGTATAATTTTTTTTTATTTCCTTTCTGTCTGACCACAGTGCTCTCTGCTGACACCTCTGTCCATTTTAGGAACTGTCCAGAGTACAAGCAAATCCCCAAAGCAAAACTATCCTGCTCTTGACAGTTCCTGACATTGACAGAGGTGTCAGCACAGAGCACTGTGGTCACATAGAAATTTTTTTTTAAAAGAAAAGAACTTCCTCTGCAGCATAAAGCAGCTGATAAGTACTAGAAGGTTTAAGATTTTAAAATGGAAGTAATTTACAATTCTGTTTAACTTTTTGGCACCAGTTGTCTCCATGAAACCTGTAAAGAATAGGATGAATAATGCCATATACACAAATAGTCTTACTCCTCACTTACACACACACACACACACACACGACAGCTTAGGCTGCATTCACATCTTGTTTTGTACATACGGAAAGGGGGGGGGCAGTTTGAGGGAAAACCAGGCGTTCCCATACCCCAGTCGGATCAGCCAGTAAGTCCATTTACTTTAATGAGCTGTCCGTAACCGACCCGAGTCAAACGGTGACTCCGGTCAGCTCAGTTTTGACCCGTATGCGGTTTTGGACCGGACCTAAAACCGTAGTATACTACAGTTTGAGGTCCGGTCAGGAAACCGCATACGGCTCAAAACTGAGCTGACCGGAGTCACCGCTTGACTCCGGTAGGCTACGGGCAGCTCATTAATGTAAATGGACTCACAGGTTGATCCGGCTGGGGTACGGGAGCGCCCGGTTTTCCCCTCCCCCAGCCGGATCCGGCACCCGTATGTACAAAACGAGATGTGAATGCAGCCTTAACCAGAAATGTTACCTGAAATTACAAGTGTGCTATAAGTTATAAAAAAAAAAAGAAAAAAGAAAGAAAAAGAATTAAAAAAAAATTGTCATTTGAAACAAAACTAATTGCTGCAGGACTCCCTAATGGTCAAAGATTCTTGAGCATATTCCTGGCAATGACAACCCGGGGGATACTGCAATATTCTCATTTTCTAAGCCACGATCTAATACACAGCAAACATTCTGCCAAAACGGATTAAAGTATAGATGATGCATTCTAAAAGCTTTTAAAAGACTACAGTAAAAACTAATCTAAAATGCCAGGAGACTGTCAACAAGTAGTAATTATTAAAAAGGTTTGGGTTACATTATCTGATGTGAAAACTATGTGAAAGGCAAAACGCTTAGCAAAATACTAAAATACTAGAAGACAAAGATAACATCCCACCATCGGACTCCCCATCCCTCCAAGAATTGGGGTGGGAAAGACACATTAACACATAGCTGTAGAATCATTGGCAACTCAATAGGATACCACGACATTCATTAGTCCTGAGAACGGCAGGAATTGCTACTACTTGCTGGGGGGGGGAAATAGCCTCTGCACGTGCATCTGTTCAACACTGAAATTAATGGGGGTTACTAAGGCTCCTTTCACACTATGAGTATTCATCAGTTATTAAACATACGTTTTCTGTGTAAAAACGGATGTATAATAACGTATGAAATAACGGGTGCTAACAGCTGAATAATGTGTCAAAATAACGGGCATATTCATCCATCAAGAGCTGTCATAACATCCCTTACGTACGGCCGTTTTAACACCTCTGCCTACAGATTCCCACAGCCGGGACTACTACTACTCTCATCATGGAACTGACTTGTTTGCATGATGGGAGTAGTAGTACCCCAGCTGCGGAGGCTACATTAGTGTTTGTACTACAACCCCCATCATGGAACAGACTTGTTTCCATGATGGGAGTAGTAGTACCCCAGCTGCGGAGGCTACATTAGTGTTTGTACTACAACCCCCATCATGGAACAGACTCTGCTCTATGATTGGGGTTGTAGTACAGGGGCTGAGGGATTGATCGCACCTGGTCTCACTTCTGAGACCCGATGCGATTAGAAGTTATTAAAAACAGGGGAGCGAGCGGCATACTCCACTCCCCTGCGATTCATTTTGTTTTTGCTGTGCAATATGGGGGGAGTGGCTCCCACTTTAGCCGTGCATCCCCTCCCCTATTTCACAGGAGGTGGTTTTAGGTTGTTAGTGGATCCAGCATGTCGCCCAGCCTGAGGTGAGTGAATGTTAGGGTCCCATCCTATATGAGGCCACCTCCACGTGGTGTATGGGGGGACACGTTTTGATCAAAAAGTGCGCTAAGAGCCTCCATTTTGTTGACCAAGTGTGCTGCTGCCATTTACTTTTTTTTATATGTCTTGTACTTGCCACAGCAGCATGCATCCGTGTATTGGGCTAGGTGCTGGCTACATTTTTGTTTCATATGATTATAGAAGCGCTGTGGGGGCCAGACATATGGATACATGTCTGACCCCTGCAGCGCATCTATATACAATACTTATATATTCTATATAGAATACTTTTCATTAATAGCGCTGCGGGGGGCTTATGATAGCACTGCAGGGGGGGGGGGTGACCATATATAAACGTGCTGCGGGGGGGACCATATATAAACGCGCTGCGGGGGGGGGCGACCTTATATAAACGCGCTGCGGGGGGGACAATATATAAATGTGCTGCGGGGGAGGGGGGGAACAATATGTAAATGTGCTGCGGGGGGGGAACAATATATAAATGTGCTGCGGGGGGGGGGCATATATAAATGCACTGCGGGGGGGGGGGGCATATATAAATGCACTGCGGGGGGGGGGGGGGGGACACATATATAAATGGGCTGCGGGGGGGATATTTTTTTTTTTTTTTTTTTTTTTTTTTAATGATTCTGTACAGAACACAGTGTACCAGAAATACAGCATAGAGTTGTCCTCATCCAATTTTCAAATTAGCAGATAGCCTTGGCACAGGTAAAGTGCAGTATAGAACATTTAGTACTGCACTATGTCAGGGAATTAATTAATAGACAGCCAACCTACAGTGCAAACCTTTGAATAATACAGGAATTATACCAGTAAAATGACCAGCCATCCTAGCTATTCACATGTGCTGCAGATCTGAACTGAAAATATTGTCACGTGAGGCCACAGTAACTCAAAAAGGACCACTGTACCATGACATTCATTTCTTGATTGAAATATACAAATATACTGTAGCTTAGTGTTACTAAATTATATGACAACATACAATAAACAAATTAAAGGGGTTATCCAGGAATAGAAAAACAGAGCTTATTTCTTTCAAAAAATGCTCCCCATCTGTCTCCAGGTTGTGTCTGGTATTACAACTTGGCTCCATTCATTTCAAAGGAACTGAGCTGCAGAACCACATTGAACCTGGAGACAGACAGATGTTTTTAAAAGAATTTAGCTCTGTTTTCATGGATAACCCCTTTAAAGTTCATTCCACTAGGCACAATTTTGTAATGGCTTATACTGATATTAGCTGATTTAAAAAAAAAAAAAAAAAAAAAAAAAAAAAGGGAAACCATAAATATGACTGCTTAAAAAAAAAACTTAAGACATAACCCAACTAGAAAATTCTGGTGAGCTGTATACCTCCCAAAACTTTCAATAAGTACAAGAACACCTTCATCTTTCAAACCCTGTGCTGATAATTGATGACATATTGAAGGGGTTTGGGGGTCTTAGCTACAGATCTGGAGAAAATGTGAATTTTTACTTTTACAGTAATTCCATTATTGCATGCACATATAGATGTCTAACAGGTTTTATGTGAATAAGCAGCAAGCGACCTTCTCCAACTGACAGGAGGGTCACCCGCACTACCCTGAGTATACAGACTTCTAGCGCGGGTGACCATCTTTCCAACTGTGCGGCAGCCATCTTCTGTAAGGCAGTCGCAGAGATATAAAAGAAAACGTATACATGCTAATTCACAAACTAGCAATAGGGGTGCTCCAATTGCTCTTTTTGTAATGCTTACGGTGGCATCTTCCTACCATCCAGCCCTTCATTATTATTCACTACTCTCTCTCTCTGAATCACTACCAAATATCCAGGTGTAGAGATTCAGGGGCACATGCACAGGGCGGCTGCAGAAGAGATTGCGCAGCTTCCGGCTCTGCTCAGACAAAGGAGGCGGGCTGGACGGGAGGGAGATGACACCAAAAGCATTGCTAAAAGAGCAATGGGAACACTGCTAGCTTCTTTGAATTAGCAAACATTTTCCTTTATATCTCCGCAATGGACGCACGGAATAGGGGTGATACATTTTTAGGACCTCATGGTCAGTATTCTGCTTTTGTCCCATAATCAAAGTATGTACGTTGGTCCACTGGAGTGCACAACATTCATTTTCCCTCTGATAAGGTTCTCCTAAGGCTAGGTTTCCACAGCTGTGTTTTTCTGGCGTTTTTGGAAAGCTGCCACTGCAGTTTTCCCCATTCCTTTTAAATGGGCACTCATTAAAATGTATTTTGCTATTGCACTCCTTATGGTAAATAAAAAAATATTTCTAATGTACTTTGTTTAAAAAAAAAAAAAAGTCATGAGGAGGTGGGGCTATGACATCACGAGGTCCCGGCGGCGGCTCCAGCCTTCGGAACAGTTTGTTCCAAACGATGAGCAGCGGAGTACCCCTTTAAGGCTAGGTTCTTACCGCCATTGTGCCAGTTTTTTTGTTTCCCTGTACCTAAAGGATGGGTTGGAGCACATCCGACACCCCCCGAGTCCCGACAGATCCCCTATTTTACAGAAGTTTAGGAGAAAAAAAAATAAGTTCGGACATTGTCATTTTTTTTTCCACTCAACTCTCGTGACTAGACAAACACTATACAGTTTTATTTGAGATACAGTTTAAAAGGAGAGCAGAAGTGTGAGTCTGAGGAGGGATATCATTCTGAATAGTTTTTATTTTTTTTTGTCTTTAATAACCTTTTATTTATTTTTTCACAGGAAGAAGAGTGGAATTCGGACATCTAAAAGAAGATTTATTTTTCTTTATAAAATGGTGAACGAAGAAGGTTCTGGGGATCTCTCAAAAGTTGGTGCGTTTTTTTAAACTTGTGCATGGGTTTTTTCCGACTCCAGCAACATCTGTGCTTACTGCCCCGGAGACTTTTTTTTTGCACACAAAACTTTCTGCTTTTGCCTGGCAACATCTGTAGCAGTAACCAGTGTGCCATACATATAAAAAAAATAATAAACCTGCTTAGGGGCTGTGCGCTCGGCTAATCTACTGCCCAACAGCTCTACACAAACAATCAACACTAGGTTACATCCCACGCTCACCAGCCGTAACATTAGGGCAGAGTTTATTAAATGTTTGACCAAATATAGCAGCAAACAATAATTTTGTATGTCTCACAAGTGCTCACACATATATCCAAAAGGCCCTTGGCAGAAAAAAGGTACCCCATCCCTGTTATAGACTAAGGCAATGCCCCTTGCCATGGTTATAGGTCTAAGTATTAAGATTACTTTTATCCATTTATATATTTGTACATCAGATCACCCCTTAGCCATTTTTTTCCCCAAACAAAATAACCCAATCAATTGATTGAAATAATCAATTTTAATGGACTTAAAGCGCAACTGTCACCAAGAATATGCTTGTGAAGTCAGGCAAATAGAGAGAGAGTCGGGGTCTGCTCTGCTCTGATGCCGCACTGCTTCTTATTGCTTATGTTGCGCAATTGATTGACAGTTGGGGCGCACAACATTGTTCTCATTTCTAACATTTTTCTCAATATATATATATCACATTATATAGATATATATATTATACATACACACACACACACACACACACGTTATTTACGGTATTTCTCTGAGGATTCATAAATAGAATTCTTCCAACTAAAGCTACTTACAAACTTTAGCCAGGATTATCCAAGTTAAACCACAGGTTTCAGTGCCAAAACCAGCTGCCATGAGCAGTTATGTAAAGATATCAACAAAAGATACAGATGAAAACAGAATAAGGACACCAAAGTTGAAGAGAGTCTGCCAAAGTTTGAATCACCCCCCCTATTCCCATTTTTAAATAATTATGTAATAAAAAATAAAACATAGGTTAGTTAAATGTACGGTCATGGCTTACACAAAAAATAAAAAATAAATACATTTTAAAAAAAAAGTCCAAAATTGTGCATTTTTGGTTACTTCTTATTACAATACAAAAAAAAAATTATAAAAAATGGGATCAAAAAGGACCCAACAAAAATAATAAAAAATAAAACAAACTACAGATCACGGTGCAAAAAGTGAGGCCTCATATCCCTGTAGGGGTCAGAAGATGACATTTTTAAGCATACCAATTTTGGTGCATGTAGTTAGAATTTTTTTAAAGTGGTAAAATAAAATGGACCTACAGATTAAAGCTAAGGAGTCATTTTTACCGAAAAGTGCATTGCGTAGAAACAGAAGCCCCAAGTGTTACAACATTTTTTTTTATTGCACCCCCCCCCCCCTCCTTCCAATTTTTCTGTTTCAATGTTTTTATTATTATTAAGGTGATCAAAAATGAATAAGCAGACAAAACATATAACGTCAGCAGTACACATTATGCCAACTGTAAAGAATTGTAAACTTCAACAAGTAATTAGCAATATATTAGGCATAAGTCCGAAAGGTTCGGATCGCAAAGTCACAAATCAATTGTGGCTTCCCATTAAAGGAGTAGTCCAGTGGTGAACCCAGTGGTGAACCCAGTGGTGAACAACTTATCCCCTATCCTAAGGATAGGGGATAAGTTTGAGATTGCAGGGGGGGGGGGGGGTCCGACCGCTGGGCCCCCTGCGATCTCCTGTACGGAGCCCCGACAGCCCGCGGGAAGGGGGCGTGTCGACCTCCGCACGAAGTGGCAGCCGACACCGCCCCCTCAATACAACTCTATGGCAGAGCCGAAGCGCTGCCTTCGGCAATCTCCGGCTCTGCTATAGAGATGTATTGAGGGGGCGTGTCGGCTGCCGATTCTTGCGGACGTCGACACCCGCTATCTGGCTGGAGAGCCTGGCCCCCGTACAGAGAGATCGCAGGGGGCCCCAGTGGTCGGACCCCCGCGATCTCAAACTTATCCCCTATCCTTAGGATAGGGGATAAGTTTTTCACCACTGGACTACCCCTTTAAGGGATTCCTATGTAGGCTCCTCCGCATGAACAAGAGACACAAGATGAAGGAGTCAAAGCTACCTGAATCAACCAGTATATGATCAGACAAATTAGCCCGGAGACACCGAGTTTTAAACAATACAAAGACATACACACAAGGGGAAACCGCACAAGGAACGAAACAGGGGAGGGAGAATAGTTCCAGTAGGAGAAAATGAAAGGAAGGTAAGAGGAGAAAAGAAAAGAGACAGAAACTTCAAGAAGTATTACCCAGATAGTCCACCCAAGGTTGCCAGGTAGCCTCAAACGACTGTTGGGAATCCACTGCTGAGGTAGCGATCCACTGCTGAGGTAGCCTGAGGGCTTACCTCTCATGCTGCAGCGGCTCCGGTGCTCTGAATAATACAGCCTGACAGGGCCAGGCTTTATCAATTGAGCGCAGAGCACACTGATCAATATGGTTCTATGGAACCATAATTATCTGTATGAGGAATCTAATGATTCCTCCTGAAAGTCCCCTCAGGGGACTAAAAGTGTAAAAATTAAACGTTTTAAAAAAAAAGTTTAACACATTAACCTTCCTTATTAAAAAGTTTAAATCACCCCCTTTTCCCAAATTCCATGTAAAAAATATAAACATAATAAAAACATATGTGGTATTGCCGAACTATAAAAATATATTGTTAATTAAACAGCACGGTCAATAGCATATTTTTGGTCACTTTTTATACCATAAAAAAAAAAAAGCGATCAAGAAGTCAGATCGAAACAAAAATGGTACCGATTAAAACTTCAGATCACGGCGCAAAAAGTGAGGCCTCATACCACCCCATATGCGGAAAAATAAAGTTAAAGGGGTCAGAAGGGGACAATTTTAAATGTATTAATTTTCGTGCATGTAGTTATGATTTCTTCCAAAAGTACGACAAAATCAAACCTATATAAGTAGGATATCATTTTAACCGTATGGACCTACAGAATAATGATAAGGTGTCATTTTTACCAAAATATGCACTGCGTAGAAACGGAAGCCCCCAAAAGTTACAGAATTGTGTTTTTTCTTAAATTTTGTCGCACAATTATTTTTTTTCCCGTTTCGCCGTAGATTTTTGGGTAAAATAACTGGTGTCATTACAAAGTAGAATTGGTGGCGCAAAAAATAATTTTTAGGTGCAAAATTGAAAGGGTTATGATTTAAGAGGCAAGGAGGAAAAAACGAAAGTGCAAAAACAGAAAAACGCTTGGTCCTTAAGGGGTTAAAGGGGAACTCCAGTGGAAATTTATTTTAAATCAACTGGTGCAAGAAAGTTAAACAGATTTGTAAAGGACTTCTATTAATAAAATCATTACCCTTCCAGTACTTTTTAGCAGCTGTATGCTGTAGAGGAAGTTCTTCTCTTTTTGAATTTCTTTTTTGTCTTGTAGTGCTCTCTGCTGACACCTGATGACCATATCAGGTACTGTCCAGAGCAGAAGAAAATCCCCATTGCAAACCTATGCTGCTCTGGACAGTTCCTGACATGGACAGGAGGTGTCAGCAGAGAGCACTGTGGACAAGACAAAAAATTTATTAAAAAAGAAAAAGAATTTCCTCTGTAGCATACAGCGGCTAAAAAGTACTGGAAGGGTAAAGAAAGGGGATGTGCAGCTCACAATTAACTAGCTGAGGTAAGGAGATTGTACACCTACACCTGGTGTTGGATAATATAGTAAAAATTTAACATAAACCAACCCCTCAAAGCTAGTATCAGAAAAACAGATACCGTATTTGTCGGGGTATAATACGCACCCTCATTTTACCAAGGATATTTGGGTAAAAAAAGTTTTTTACCCAAATATCCATGGTAAAATGAGGGTGCGTGTGTGCGCATGTATACCCCGTCGCTGCCCGCTTCTCTCCCCCTGCCTTTCCTGGGGTCTAGAGCCCTGCTGCCGGCCCTTCTCTCCCCCTGGCTATCGGCGCCGCTGCCCGTTCTGTCCCCCTGACTATCGGTGCCGGTGCCCCATTACCTGTTGCAGGGGTCGGGTCCGCGCTGCTTCAGGCCTCCGGCGTGCGTCCCTTGCGTCGTTGCTATGCACTGCACGGCGCGGCGCACTGACGTCATGCGCCACGCCATGCAGCGCATAGCAACGACGCAGGGGGACACACGCCGGAGGCCTGAAGCAGCGCGGACCCGAACCCGGCAACAGGTAATTATGCCACCGGGGATGGGGGGAGGCAACGGGGCAGCGGCGCCGGCAATGGGTGCCGCTGCCCCTTCTCTCCCCCTGGCTGTCGGCGCCGCTTCTCTCCCCCTGGCTATCGGCGCCGGCAATGGAGCGCCGGCACCGATAGTCAGGGGGACAGAACGGGCAGCAGCGCCGATAGCCAGGAGGAGAGAAGGGCCGGCAGCAGGGCTCTAGACCCCAGGAAAGGCAGGGGAGAGAAGCCGGCAGCGATGGCCTCTCTCCCCCTGCCTTTCCTGGGGGTGTATCGGCATATAACACGCACATAGACTTTAGCTAGCTAAAAATTTTAGCCTAAAAAGTGCGTGTTTTACGCTGATAAATACGGTGTAATGGAGTTATATTATCACAACTTAATTAACACCGATAACTAGAAGATGAGTTTTTCCGGTAATCCGGTATCTGATAATCCAGACAATGATAGAATGTCCCGTACTTAAAGTCCTGATATGATGATAGGATAGAGATATATTTACCAGCCTGGTAGATGGCTCAGCTGTGGTCTCCTTGGGACAATAGATGAGGTCCGCAATCCTTTGGTGGTGTACAACGCTGGCATGCGTTACCGCGGCGGTCTGCCTGCCACAGACCGAGATGTAATTGGAATTGTGCTGCTCCCAAGGTGCTCGCTGATAGATGGTAACAAGCGACTTCTGGATACCGACCTCGTGGCGTCCTATGGCGTGTGACGTCACAGGCAATCGGCAAGATTACCTGGATGCTGGATCAGGATAATACGGCTGGCTGGATAAGAACCTTTGGCTGCTTTCAGGCTGGTCTGGAAGTCCTTAGGTAAATATGTGCTCAATGTATATCGGTGATACAATAAAATTTGTTAGAAATCACCTAGAAATAAAAACGGCCCTTTCCTCAGTAGGCATAAAAGGAATGCCCACTGAGGAAAGGGCCGTTTTTATCCACAAAAGCCCTGAAACGCGTCTAGGTGATTTCTAACAAATTTTATTATATCACCGATATCCATTGAGCACATATTTACCTAAGGACTTCCAGACCAGCCTGAAAGCAGCCAAAGGTTCTTATCCAGCCAGCCGTATTATCCTGATCCAGCATCCAGGTAATCTTGCCGATTGCCTGTGACATCACACGCCATAGGACGCCACAAGGTCGGTATCCAGACATTGGTCAGGGTTTCAGTGCTGAGATCCCCACCAATCTCTAGATATAACTTGGCACTCAGACTTCATAGACTATAATGTATAATACTGCACTGTCATCTGCAATTTGACGGATTGGGTGCTGAGACTGAGTTAAGCACGCTGCCCGGTTAGGTCTAGTGATCAGTGGGGGTCTCAGCACAGAGCTCCCAACCAATTAAAATCTGCCATGCAAGTTTTTTGTTTTTTAATGATTAGAACGCTCTAAAGTTTGAAAAACCATACTGCAACACTGCATTGAAGCCAGTTATAGTGTGATATAATTTGTACATAAAATATCAATTCCCTGACAATTTACTTTATTATGAGCCACATCACATCAAGGCCAGTCTGAGGCCCCTTTCATACTGCCGTTGCTCCTGTGAAGAATGGCTGTTAAAGTCTTTTATTTTGTGACTTTAACGGCCATTCTAGAGATGGGATGCAACAGGTCCCGACAGCTCCCATTTCCTTCCATTTTTTACAGGAATAGCGGCGAAAAAGATGGCGCATGCAGTAGTTTTCTCCCGCTATTCTTCCCGGCTCCCCCGATGGCCGCCACACTGCCGTGTCATTACGGCAGTGTGAAAGAAGTCTTACACAGGCTTATTATGGACATTCTTTCATATTACAGCTGCCAAGTCCTGGCCTGACCAAAGATTTGATGACCCAAACACCTGTCAATTCAGGAAAACAGACCAAGCCAGGCTTGGACCGGACCAAGTTATCCATATGCCTGTGTGAAACCAGTCTACTAATGATGTACTGATAAATGACTTGAGTACACTTGTGTTCTGGGGTTCCATCAATTGTTCCAGTATGCCAAGATACTTCATCACTGGTGGAGTTGTTCTGGATGTGCTGCACATCTCCTCTGCCCATTGACTTTAATGTTATTTCTGCTGTCCTGTTCACACTGCGGAAATTCTGCTGGCAGAATTCTGACGCTGAATTCCTTTCCGCTTGAAGAAAGAACATGTTCATTCTTCAAGCGGAATCCGTGAGCAGAATTCAATAGAAGTCAATGGTTAAAAAAAATTCTGCCCGACATAGTTTTCAAGCGGAATTAGGGTACGTTCACACGAGCGGACTTACAGCGGATTTTATGCTGCGGATCCGCTGGTGAAGGCCCGCTCTATGCTGTCTTTACATGTGCCTGCTCGTTGCGCCCATTGCGGCCACTCTCCCTGCTCTGAGCTAGGCAGAGAGCTCCCGCGATGTGAGAGTATACTGCAACTCGCATATCGCAGTGTGTCTGCTCATAGCGGCGTATTGCTGCTACGAGCAGGCACATGTAAAGACAGCATAGAGCGGGCCTTCACCAGCGGATCCGCAGCGTAAAATACGCTGTAAATCCGCTCGTGTGACCGTACCCTTCAAGCAGGATACAGAAAAGTAGATTTAATAGCCTCCTCCTTCATTCCTCTTCATTTCCGCATGGAGATTCCGCTCGAATTCCACTCGATGGAGAAGGCAACAATTTCCTGACCGAAATTATTCCTCGTGAATTCCTCAGTGTGAACGAGAGAATAGCACACCGCCATGCAGGAGAAAATTGATGAAGCCTATTGCGTAAGGATCCCAGCAGCTGGACCTACAAAATAGTCTGAAATATATCTTTACTGGCCCATCAAGCCACCACTATCACTCACCTCCAGGCCTGCTGCAATGATGCCAAGTACATTGTACACCTTGCACTGGAGCCAATCACTGACCTTATCAGTCCCTTCCTGCATGTGCCCGCTAAGGCCAGTGACTGGCTGGCGCATCATGTGAACGATACACGTTATGTCATATATAAATAGATCCCACATGGCTGTTATAATCGGAAGCCATGCCATCAGTGTGAACATGACCGAATATATTGTATGCCAACTTACTAACTTGTAGTGCCGAGTAATGTGTCAAATAAGAGGTCGGAACTAAACTGGCTGTCCAGCCCTAAAGCATGCATCAGCTAGCAAAAACAATGGATCTCGTGGCACAGAACAGGCAACCCAAAGCGGGTATGTTCATGTGACATCTGGCACACATAATAAGCATAGAGTCAGCGCACATTACTGCTGTGTGCCAAGTTGATGTTTATGGACTCATCAAGTATGCAGGGTTAGAAAAGTTAGCCTCCAGCTGTTGCAAAACTACAACTCCCAGCATGCCCGGACAGCCAAAGGCTGTCCGGGCATGCTGGGAATTGTAGTTTTGCAACAGCTGGAGGCACGCTGGTTGAAAAACACTGGCCTACAGGGAAGGGAAAAAGTTATAAACCACCTTGTGCCAGGCATTGCATAGCAGACATTCCTTTGGAGCCTGGGCCCTATGGGTAAGGTGACACAACAAGAATGAAGTATGTGAGCACCCAGCCCTACAGTATATACCCTCCTGAGATGCCATATACACAGAACGTCACCCCAGAAACTTCTATGCCCTAGGACTGTGCAGTTATGGGGCTGCCAAGGTGAATAGTGGGCACCGGCGTAGAGGCCTCCCTGGCATAAAGGACCTGTGTAGAAAATTCTGAGGTAACGCGAACACTTGTCTTTCCTTACGGGATACTATCCACAGGGCAGCAGACGTCCTCTACGTAACCCCTCTCCCCCAGGGCTCTGCTATGTAAACATGGAAGCCACAGCGCCTGTTGTCAGCCTGCACACTCACACACCGACAGCCGCACCTCTCACAGGAAGCCTCCCACGAACAAGAACACCATGTGCCGCCCCCCCCAAACCCCCCGTACAACCCCACCACACTCACCAGCCACAACCACAAGAGGGAAGGTGATCCGCGCCCTGCCCGCGCTGCGCGCCACCAACAAAGACGGGCAGGTGCACAGCGAGAACACACAAGCACACACCGACTGGATCCGCCCACGTGACGTCACCACAGGAGAGGCGACCAATTGGAACTCGAGAAGCAGCTGCACCTGCGTCCAGACTGGGAACTGTTACCAATCAGCTCGCTAGGGATTGTGAGTGTGTGTGACGTCAGAGCGTGCAGAGGCCAGGCGTCCTCTCAGCTTTGGACTGTAGATGGGGACTGCGTGTGGTATGGAAGGACGGGGGTGTTTATGAATGAGTCCAGGACCTATATTCTTTTTTTTATTCGAGCACGTGGCTTCAAATACGTTTTGGGTAGATATTGAATAATACGACAATACCAGTTTTCTTTTTACTTCTCAGTGAAGTACTTCTTTGTAAAAAAAAAAAAAAAAAAGACTATTTATATGTACACACACACACACACATACATATATATATATATATATATACAGTGGTCCCTCAAGTTACAATATTAATTGGTTCCAGGGCGACCATTGTATGTTGAAACCATTGTATGTTGAGATCATAACTCTGGAAACCCGGTAATTGGTTTTGAAGCCATCAAAATGTCATCCAAAATAGGAAAAAGTGAGGATTAAAGAAAAATAAGTAGATAACTAATATAGATAAAGTAAATCCTTCCATATAAAAGTAAGAAAGATCTGCTGGGGGCTGTAAATCACTGTATATGTAGAGGACAGGAGCTTCTTCAGGGTCCTGTACAGTACACACAGTGTCCTAAAATGGAGCTGCCCCCCACCTGCAGCAGCTATCCCTGGCACAGGTAAATAGTACAGAACATGTAGTACCTCCCTGTACTGTAGGGGGCGCTACCAGAAAGCCAGTCAGTGTTTGCACTTTAAGATTACAGGTGTTTTACCAGTGAACTGCCCATTCCGATTGGTCAGTTCTTCCAGTCATTGACAGGTTTCACAGATCTGGATTGTCCATATAATTGTATGTTGAGTCTGGTTTCAAGTTACAATGGTCCAGAAATGACCATTGTATGTTGAAAATATTGTATGTTGAGGCCATTGTAAGTTGAGGGATCACTGTATATGGTATTAGGCAAGGCTACAGTGGTCACCAATGTATCACAGAATTTGCAAACGGTGACATGAATCAAAGGGGTACTCCGCTGCCCTGTGTCGGAAGCTCTGCTCCCCAGCGTCCGGAAGTTTATTGTTCCGGACGCTGTGTGCGGGCTTCCGTGTTCAGGGCTGCCCCTCGTGACGTCACGCCATCGCGCCCCCTCCCCATAGACTTTCGCTGAGGGGGCAGGCGTGACATCACGAGGGGCGGCCCTGAACACGGAAGCCCGCACACAGCATCTGGAACAATAAACTTCCGGACGCTGGGGAGCGGAGCTTCCGACACAGGGCAGCGAAGTACCCCTTTAAAGGGTTATTCCAGAGGGAAGAAAGGTTTTCAAGTCAACTTTTGGCAGAAAGTTAACCCCTTAAGGACTCAGCCCATTTTCACCTTAATGGTCTATTCACACGTACAGTATTCTGTGCAGGTTTGATGCGCAGGATTTTCTGCTGCAGATTTCAATGTAAACTAAATGACTGAACGCAGAATCAAATCTGTGTGAATAGACCCTAAAGGGGTACTCCACTGGTTCCTAAATCAACTGGTGCCAGAAAGTTAAACAGATTTATAAATTACTCCTATTAAAAAATCTTAATCCTTCCAGTACTTATCAGCTGTTGTACAGTCCACAGGAAGTTCTTTTCTTTTTGAATTTCCTTTCCATCTGACCACAGTGCTCTCTGCTGACACCTCTGTCCATGTCAGAAACTATCCAAAGCAGGACAGGTTTTCTGTGGGGATTTGCTCCTATTCTGGACAGTTCCTGACATGTACAGAGGTGTCAGCAGAGAGCATTGTGTTCAGACAGACAGGAAATTCAAAAAGAAAATAACTTCCTGTGGATCATACAGCAGCTAATAAGTACTGGAAGGATTAAGATTTTTTTAATAGAAGTAATTTACAAATCTGTTTAAAGGAGAACTCCGGAATATAAAAATTGTCGCCCATAGTGCCGGCAGTAAAAAAATAAAGATGTACATACCTTCCTCCGCTCCCCCGGGGCTCCGGTCTCCGCCGCAATCCACTTCCTGGTTGCCGGTGGTCGGATGAATCATACTGTGCTCAGCCAATCACCAGCCGCAGCTAAGTCTGACTCGGCCGGCGATAGGCTGAGCGGCAGTGTGAGAACACTTCTGGGCACAAAATTCTTCACTACACCACCACCTGCTGCCGGGGCCGAAAACGTCACACTGCCGCTCAGCCTATCACCGGCCGAGTCGGGACTTCACTGCGGCTGGTGATTGGCTGAGCGCAGTAACACTCTCTGACCACCGGCAACCAGGAAGTGGATCATGGCTGAGGTCGGAGCCGGTTACCGAAGGCCCCGGGGGAGCGGAGGAAGGTATGTACATCTTTATTTTTTTACTGCCGGCAGTATGGGGGACAATTTTTATATTCCGGAGTTCTCCTTTAACCTTCTGGCACCAGTTGATTTAAAAGAAAATGTTTTCCAGTTGAGTACCCCTTTAACTCCTTAAGTACGCAGCCCATTTGGGCCTTAAAGGGGTACTCCCACCCTAGACATCTTATCCCCTATCCAAAGGCGGAGTCCTGACGTCACAGACTTTCGTTCCCGTGGTCGCGACCCAGACCCTCCAGCGCTTCCAGACAAGAAACAGGTGGGTGCCGCAATATTGCGGGGGTCCCCAGCGGCGGGACCCACCCGATCAGACATCTTATCCCCTATCCTTTGGATAGGGGATAAAATGTCTAGGGTGGGAGTACCCCTTTAAGGATGCAGACAATTTTATTTTTACGTTTTCGTTTTTTCCTCCTCGCCTTCAAAAAATCATAACTCTTTTATATTTTCATCCACAGACTAATATGAGGGCTTGTTTTCTGCGCGACCAGTTGTCCGTTGTAATGCCACCACTCACTTTACCAAAAAATGTATGGCGCAACCAAAAAAATACTATTTGTGTGGGGAAATTAAAAAGAAAACCACAATTTTGCTAATTTTGGAAGGTTTTGTTTTCACGCTGTATAATTTACGGTAAAAATTACGTGTGTTCTTTATTCTTTGGGTCAATAGGATTAAAATGATACCCATGATAACATATTTTTCTATTACTGTTGCACTTAAAAAAAATCGCAAGCTTTTTAACCAAATTAGTACGTTTAAAATCCCCCTATTTTGAAGACCTATAACTTTTTAATTTTTCCGTATAAGCGGCAGTATGAGGGCTCATTTTTTGCGCCGTGACCTGTACTTTTTAATGATACCATATTTGCTTATATTTAACTTTTAATCAATTTTTTTGTAATTTTTTGGGAATAAAATGTTATAAAAAAGCACGCTGTTCACCGTACGGTATCATTAATATTTTTTTCAAAACTGGTAGGTACTGGGCACTGCAGTCAGTACTGTATCCACTGGTCAGTCAATGACAACCCACAACCGCAACAGTCTACTGGAAAACAACCGGTCCAATGGCTCGGCATATACACTGATGATCCGGCAAAGTGGTGGTGCTCACTATAGAAGTAACCCCAAAGTAATCCAGAACGTAAGAAGAGATAAATAATAGGGCACTCACCGGTCCGGTCTCGTGTGCAGAGTTCTTAATTTGAAATGTAAAACATACATGGGGTGGGAACACGGTTGAAGGTGCAGGACGGACAGACTGAAAAGCAGGCTAACTGGGCGGGCTATGGTGCCGTTTCACGCTGGATCGCGCTTCGACTGGCCCTTCTGCGTCATCCCGTTCTCAGGTACATAATATACCCTGTCTCCAAGTGCCAGTAGTTTACCTCGTTTCCATGGCTACTTGGAGACACCGTAAATATTATGTACCTGAGAACGGGATGATGCAGAAGGGCCAGTCGAAGCGTGATCCAGCGTGAAACGGCACCGTAGCCCGCCCAGTTAGCCCTGCTTTTCAGTCTGTCCGTCCTGCACCTTCAACCGTGTTCCCACGCCATGTATGTTTTACATTTCAAATGAAGAACTCTTCACACGAGACCGGACCGGTGAGTGCCCTATTATTTATCTCTTCTTTCATCATTAATATTTTATTTTAATAGTTCAAATATTTACGCACGTGGCGATACCAAATATGTATATAAAATATATTTTTTAACATTTTTTGGGGCTGAAATAGGGAAAATGGTACAATTTACGTTTTTATTGGGGGAGGGGGTTTTTCAATTATTTTTTACTTTTTTACTTTTATTTTTACACTTTAATAGTCCCCATAGGGGACTATTTATAGCAATCATTTGATTGCTAATACTGTTCAGTGCTATGTATAGGACATAGCACTGATCAGCATTATCGGTCATCTTCTGCTCTGGTCTGCGGGAGGCAGATCAGAGCAGAAGACACCGGGAAGGCAGCGGAGGCAGGTGAGGGGACCTCCGTCTGCCGTGCTGGATGATCGGATCGCCGCGGCAGTGCTGCGGGCGATCCGATCATCCATTTTAGTGACCGCGATGCTGCAGATGCAGTGATCTGTATTGATCACGGCATCTGAGGGGTTAATGGCGCCGCGGATGTCCACCATTACGGGCGGGTCCCTGGCCACGATCAGCAGCCGGGACCTGCCGCGCATGATCCGGGCATCGCTTTGATGCTCGCGGTTATACTTAGGACGTAAATGTACTTCCTGGTGCATTAAGTACCACCTCACCAGGACGTACATTTACGTCCTGCGTCGTTAAGTGGTTAAGGACAATTTTCATTTTTGCACTTTTGTTTTTTCCTCATCACCTTCTAAAAATCATAATGCGTTCAATTTTGCACCTACAGACCCATATAAGGGCTTGTTTTTTACGTCACCAATTGTACTTTGTAAGGACATCACTTATTAGATAACATAACCTGGGCGAAAAAAAAACAAAAAACATTATTTGTGGGGTGAAATAAAAAAAACGCAATTTTTCAACATTTTAGAGCTTCCATTTCTACAGTTTCCTTTTCGAAAAAAAATTACACCTTATCTTTATTCTGTAGGTCCATACGGTTACAAGGATACCAATTTAAAAAAATTATAACTACATGCACCAAAATTAGTATGTTTAACCCCTTAAGGACCAGGCCAATTTTCATTGTAGGACCAGAGCGTTTTTTGCACATCTGACCACTGTCACTTTAAGAATTAATATCTCTAAAATGCTTTTACCGAATATTCTGATTCTGAGATAGTTTTTTCGTGACATATTCTACTTTATTTTGGTGGTAAATTTTCGTCGTTACTTGCATCCTTTTTTGGTGAAAAATCCCCAAATTTCATGAAAATTTAGCATTTTTCTAACTTTGAAGCTCTCTACTAAGGAAAATTGATATTCTAAATAAATTTTATTTTTATTCACAAATACAATATGTCTATTTTATGTTGGCATCATAAAATGGACACATTTTTACTTTTTGAAAAAATTAGAGGGCTTCAAAGTAGAGCAGCAATTTTCAAAAATTTCATGAAAATTGCAAAATCTCAAGGGACAGGTGTTACAGAACTACAACTCCCAGCATGCCTGGGCAGTCTAGGCATGCTGAGAGCTGTAGTTTGGCAACATCTGGAGGGCTACAGTTTGGGGACCACTGTAACAGTGGTCCCCAAACTGTGACCCTCCAGATGTTGGAAAACTACAACTCCCAGCATGCCCAGACACCCTTTGGCCCCCACGTCGCTTCCCTACCTGAGCCCCCTACCCTACCTGAGCCCCCACGTCGCTTCCCTACCTGAGCCAGGATCCAGCAGTCTGCAGCAACGATCAGCTGTTCCCAGGCATCTTCTCCTGCAGGTACCGACCTCCATCTTCTCCCCATGTTCCCCGCGACATCCAGGGATGGGCAGAACGGGGGTTGCCATGGCAACCCACTGTCATGCTCTGCCATTGGTCAGAATCAGTTCTGACCAATGGCAGGGGATAGGAGGAGATCGCAGCACTGCGACCTCACTCCTACCCTGCAAGATGATCTGGGCTGTCACTGACAGGTCAGATCATCACTATTTTCCGGGCTGATCGGGTCTGAATTGACATGCGATTTTCTGCGATCACCGACATGGGGGGGTCTCAGGACCCCCCTCGGCGTTTGCCTTGGACACCTGCTGAACGATTTCAGCAGGCGTCAGGTTTCGCAACCCGCCCGGCGCGTGGCGGGATGCGAAATTCCCACGGACGTATGAGTACGTGCCTGGTCCTTAAGACCCAGGGCGCAGGGACGTACTCATACGTGCCTGGTCCTTAAGGGGTTAAAATTGGCATCTTCTGACCCCTATAACTTTTTTATTTTCCCACATTTGGGGCTCTATGAGGGCTCTATGCGATCTTCAGTTTTTATTGGTACCATTTTTTATTTGATTGGACTTTTTAATCGCATATTATTAATATTTTTATGGTGTATAAAGTGACCAAAAATGCTACATTTTGGACTTTGATATTTTTTTACATGTACGCCATCGATCGTGCGGTTTAGCTACCCTTACATTTAAATAGTTCAGACATTTACACACGCGGCTGTACCACATACGATTATTTTTATTTTTTATAAAAAAAAATTTTTTTTTTAATGGAAAATGGGGGGTACTTAAAACTTTTATTAGGGGAGGGGCTTATTCACATATATTAACTTTTTCTTTAGTTTTTTTTTACACTTTACTATTTTATTTTTTTAGCCCCCTTAGGGGGCTAAACCATGCAGTCTTCTGATTGCATATACTGATCAATGCTATGCCATAGCAAAACATTGATCAGTGTTATCGGTGCTCTGCTGCTCCAGCCTGCACGGCAGGCTTGGAGCAATAGAACACGGATCGCACAGCGAGGAGCCAGGTAAGTGCCATCTTGCCGTCCTCTCAGCTGATTGGGACATCGTGATGTTGTCGCAATAGTCCCGATCAGCTCCACTGAGCTGCCAAGATTCTTTCACTTTCATTTTAGATGCCGCAATCTACTGTGACCGCGGCATCTAAAGGGTTAATGCCGGGCATCGGATCGATCAGTGATGCCCGGCATTAACCCTGGGTCCTAGCTGCTAATAGTAGTCGGGACCCACCAGGTTTAAAGCGTTCTCCGCCCATGAGAACGCTTTAAACGCTGATAACAGGACTCAGGACGTACAGGTACACCCTGAGTCCTTAAGGACTTGGGAACGGGGGCGTACCCGTACGCCCGGCATCCCCAAGTGGTTAAACAGATTTGTAAATTTACTTCTATTTAAAGATCTTCATCCTTCCAGTACTTATCAATCAGCTGTTGTATGTTCCACAGGAAGGTGTGCAGTTATTTCCAGTCTCACCACAGTGCTCGCTGCTGCCGCCTTATCAGGAACTGTCCAGAAAAGGATAGGTTTGCTTTGGGGATTTTCTCAGATTGAAAAGAACTACAAAACTTCCTCTGGAATATATAGCAGCTGAAGGATTAAGATTTTTAAATAGAAGTAATTGACAAATCTGTATACTTTTCTGGCACCAGTTGATTTGAAAACATTAGTTTTTTCTTTGGAATACCCTTTTAATAGATTTGTTGTCATTTGCAACTGAGGTCTTTTCACACTGCATATAATCTGTCCCTCACAGGTATTTATTAGAGATGAGTGAATTTACAGTAAATTTGATTCGTCACAAACTTCTCGGCTCGGCAGTTGATGACTTATCCTGCGTAAATTAGTTCAGCCTTCAGGTGCTCCGGTGGGCTGGAAAAGGTGGATACATTCCTAGGAAAGAGTCTCCTAGGACTGTATCCACCTTTTTCAGCCCACCGGAGCACCTCAAGGCTGAACTAATTTATGCCGGAAAAGTTATCAACTGCCGAGCTGAGAAGTTCGTGACGAATCAAATTTACTGTAAGTTCGCTCATCTCTAGTATTTATCATCCCTATCTATTTCAGTGGTCCGAATGGAGTCGCCAAGTGACTCTGTTCAGGCCACTTTTGGCTTGTTTACACTAATTTAATGGGGCTCAATAGCACAGTTTACTGTGCTATAAAGTCCTGTTAAATTTAGAGTATAAAAAAAGTATGCATTGCAGATTTTAAAACCACTGAAGTTTAGTTTATTTTTTTTTATTTTTTGCCACCACCCCATAAATTTGGTATGTTCCAACTTAAAAAGTACAGCACATTTAGGGTAAGCTTCTACTTGTGGCTTGTGGCCCAAAAAAACGCCAGAAAAAACGCCACAGCATTTTCCTGTGTTTGGCGTTTTTTTTCTTGTGTTTTTTGCATTCGAGTGGAAATTGCATTTTTGTCCCCTTTGGCGTTTTTCTGGTACCAAAAATTTGTTGGGTACCAAAAAAAAAAAAAAAAGAAAAGAAAAGGATGCAGTAGTGATGGAAAAAAATGTATTTAACAAAATTTATATTTTTTATAACTGAATTTTAATTAATTTTTAATAATGTGTGTGTGTTTCACTTTTTGTTCTCTATTTGTAAAATTTTTTAAGTAGTACTACTACACTACTACAGACTGTTCCATGATGGGAGTAGTAGTACCTGTACTAATGGATATATCGCCCCGGGTGTCAGTCATGTCAGTATAGTGCAGAGATGCGAGCGCTGTATAGAGCCGCTCCGCATCTCTGCTATATTATGGACGATCACATCGGGTGTCAGGAGTTATCTGTTCTTAACTGCAGGTACTACTACTCCCAACATGGAGCACACTCTACTCCATTCTGGGAGCTGTAGTACCTGCATTAATAGAGAGATCGCAGCGAGTGTAACTTCTGACACCTGTTGCGATCTGTCTATTAATGCAGGTACTACAGCTCCCAGCATGGAGCAGAGTGTGCCCCGTGTTGGGAGTAGTAGTACCTGCAGTTAAAGTGTACCTGTCATCAACAAAAACTTTTATATAACATAGATAATACCATTATATGTATATTTGTAATATACATTGGTTAAAAAATTGGTATATTTTTGTCCCTGCAGCTATCGCCTCTATGAGGAGTCCAAATACAGGAAGTGAGGGTGGAAAAGTGGGGCTCCGTGTAGTGAGGACATGCAGGGCTCTGTGACATGCTCACACATGAGGATGATTGACAAGCCAGGAGCCTGCACAGAGCCCTGCTTGTCCTGCCCTCACTTCCTGTATTTGGACTCCTCACAGGCAATAGCTGAAGGGACAGCACTTTTTCACCCATAAATATACACATTTTTTAACCAATGTATATTACAAATATACATATAATTGTATTATCTACATTATTTAAAAACTTTTTGTTGATGACAGGTACACTTTAAGAACAGATCACAGCAGGTATCACTCCTGACACCCGCTGTGATCCTCCTGTATAATGTATAGATGCAGCGGACGCTTTTCTATGGTCCCCTGCACTGACGTATATATACACCTATTCATATTTCCCACAGAGAGTTGGAATTGGCTGGAACCATCTGACCAATTACATCTCGCTGCGGGAAATATGAATAGGTGTATATATACGTCAGTGCAGGGGACCATAGAAGAGCAGCAGCCTGCATCTATACATTATACAGGAGGATCACAATGGACCCGAGTGATCAGTGTGTTCCATGCTGGGATTAGTAGTACTACCTAAAAATATTTAAAAAATAAAGAAAAAAAGTGAAAAACACACACACTACATTTTTATTATTGTCGGCTACATTTTTAGGTCCCTGCCCGCCCACATAAATTGATCCCTGTTTTAAAAATTAATAAAAATGTTGTTATAAAAAAGATACATTTCGCTAAATACATTTTTTTCCTTCACTACTGTATCTTTTTTTTTTTTTTTTTTTTTTAATGGTACCCTATGAATTTTTATTAAAAAAGGTATCTCCATCACTTTTTTGGATCGCTAAAGTCCAATAAAGAATAAAAACCGCCTGCAAAAAACGCCAAATTTAAAACCCACATGTTTTTCTTGGCGTTTTTTCACTCCCATAGACTTCTATGGGAGAAAAACGCCACGATTTCAGGGTAAAAAACGCTATTGGCTAAACATGCTGCAACTTTGCAAAACTGCCAAGGAGCTAAAAAAAAAGAGTGAAAAAATGCCAAATGGATAAAAAAAAAGCCAAACTGAAAAACGCCAAGTGGAAAAAGAATTTAGCGATTTCTCATTGATTTACAGCTAACATCTGGCCGCACCGTTTCTTGGCCGAAAAAACGCCATGCGGTAGAATTGGCATTTTTCTTGGCGTTGTACCCCCCACCCCCCCAAAAAAAAAAAACAAGTAGAAACTTAGTCTTAGAGGTATATGGGTATATGTTGGCATACCAGAAGAAAGCTATGCCCACATACAATGCAGTGTTCCTAAGCCATGCTCATTAGGACTGAATGTTGCCTATTAGTGACCACATTCAGTCCTTTTCTAAACATATACTGTCGTTTTGCGGGAATACAAAGTCCAGACTTGACCCTTTAGGTATGTGAGGTCCAAAGGACCAGACAGGTTTGCTTTAACATCATCTGTTTGTTGCAGTTTACACACCATCTAGAAAAAATTCCCTCTAAATGTTTTAAAAATGTTTTTGACCTTTTCAGTTGTTTGAGTAAAATTTTAGTGCAGAGCATGCATACACCAGGCTGTGCTCCAGAAACTAACATAGCAATATTGACAACACTATTTCTGCATCTACTTTTGGACCCCATAGTCCTATGCTTGTAGATGCACTGTGGAATTGTCAGGCAGAAGGCTGGGTAGTGTCCCTGCTCATAGGGAGAGATTTATCAAAAACTGTGCAGAGGATGAGTGGTGCAGTTGCCCATGGCAACCAATCAGATTGCTTCTTTCCTTTTTAAAGAGACCTGTGAAAAATGAAAGAAGCAATCTGAATGGTTGCCATGGACAACTGCAACACTCTTCCTCTACACAGGTTTAAATAAATCTCCCCCATAGTGTTGCTTTTTAGGATCCTGCAATTTAGTTTTCCCCCAAGCTACCCAAACTTTGGCTACTCCAGGTATGTAAGGGAAACTGACAGATGGATCAACCCCACTGACCTGAATATACAGGTGGTTAGTGTGGGTGATCCTAATTAAAGAGATGTATTCCTTACCACAATCTGTTCAGCCGTTCCTGAGATATACCGTATCACAATCTTGCAATATGTACTTTTAAAGGGGTACTCCGGCCAGAGGCGGCGTAGCGTGGGGGGTGCAGGGGGGGGCGGCCGCACCGGCCGCAACATCTGGGGGGGCGCGCTCGCACTCGCAGCTCTCTGCCCCTGCCTGGCTCACTCACTCTCTCTGCAGTTCTGGCTGTGCGAATCCGATCCGAGCCACCGGGTCACCGCCCACTGTGGAGGCAGTGGCGGATCCAGGGGGGGGGCAACGGGGCAATTGCCCCCCCCCCCCCCCCCCGAGATTGTTGCCCCTCTTCCTGAACTATCGCATGGTGGAGCGGGAGCTGTCGGCTGTCCCGCTCCACCACCCCTTTCTCACGCCCGTCACCTTGCTATCACACGCCGCGGCTGCTCCATTCCTGCAGTCAGTGAGAGCCAATCATGGCAGGCCAGCGCGATGACATCACATCATCTCGCCGGCACCCGGAGATCACGTCCCCGCGGCTCTCACTGACTGCAGGAATGGAGCAGCCGCAGCATGGGAGAAAGGTGACGGGCGTGAGAAAGGGGAGGGGGGAGCAAATTATAAGTGAGAGGGGCAAATGATGAGTAAGGGGAAAATGTCAGGGGGGCATTATATGTGGGGGCACATGACAGGACCCCCCCCTGTCATGTGCCCCTCATATATAATACCCCATGTCCTGTACCCCTCACATATAATGCCCCCCCTGACATGTGCCCTTCACATATAATGCCCCCTGTCCTGCCCCCTCAGGGGGCATTATATGTGAGGGGCACATGTCAGGGGGGCATTATATGTGAGTGGCACAGGACATGGGGCATTATATGTGAGGGGCACAGGACAGGGGACATTATAAGTCAGGGTCACATGTCAGGGGGGCATTATATGTGGGGGCACATGACAGGGGGGCATTATATGTGAGGGGCACATGTCAGGGGGAAATATATGTGGGGGCACATGACAGGGGCCCCCCTGACATTTGCCGCTTACTTATAATACCCAAAGTCATGTGCCTTGGATCATCTCCAGGGTATGGTTCCATTTTGATGTTTAGTTTTTGTTCTTGATATTTTTTGTCGTTTAGGATGGTTGTGAGACGACATATAATAGCATGGCCCATGCTAAGTTACTACATTTATAGATTTGTATTCATAGACCTGCTGAAAATGTGTAGAATGTGTAATGCATGTTCGCACTCAATAAAGTGTTTGAAAATAAACTTGTATTTAGATGCATTTTACTTTAATTACATCAGTATTTTTATAACAAACAATACATGTGCTTAGGGGGTAAGGGTTTCTTTAACTAATCTAGTGGAAGAGACTCGAGTGCTAAAATCCACGGGTTAGGGGGCGCAAATTACTTGCTCCGGGTGCTGACAACCCACGCTACGCCACTGACTTCGGCGCTAAGACATCTTATCCCCTATCCAAAGGATAGGGGATACGATGCCTGATCGCGGGGGTCCCACCGCTGGGGACCCTTGTGATCTTTGACGCAGCACCCCGTTGCCTTCAGCCCCTGAAGCGTGACGTCACACGGGGGCAGGGCCGGACGTCACAATACTCCGGCCCCGTGATCGGCATTCATCAGACCCTGAGCGAACATGGTCCGGGGGCTGATGGTAATGGGGTTCTGCGTGAAAGATGGGACCCCACAGCGGCGGGACCCCCGCCATCAGGCATCTTATCCCCTATCCTTTGAATAGGGGATAAGATGTCTTAGCACCGGAGCACCCCTTTAACTGCACCAGGGACAAGTTTAAAGACTATCTGCACAACTGACACTGTCCCCTGAGTCCTGTTTGTGCTGCCCCACTCATCAAGAAGATGAATATTGATGAGTGGGGTGGAGCGAACGGGATGAAGTGGATGGTGTCAGAGGTGCAGATAGTCTTTATAGTCTTTATTTGCATATCGCAAGATTGGGCTATATTTAGGAAATGGCTGAATGGATTGGGGGTAAGGAATACATAATTTTACTCAGAATCACCCACATTAACTACCTGGATATTCAGGTTAGTGAGGTTGATCCATCTGTCAGTTTTTCTTTAACATGGGTTCATAAATTTTATCCTTTTAATTTTTTATTTTATTTATTTACAGGGGAATTGTCTAGCAGAAGCCCAAATGCCCATGTTCTCCCACACTAGTGCCTGGATCCCCACAACTGTCCCTGAAATAAAAAAAATATTTTGGGAATAACTTTGCTAATGGGGCTGGTGAAGAAACCACTTTTATGGTCCTATGGCACTGCTAGCGCTGTCGCTTGTACACTTGCAGCAGTTATGGCAAACACTATGGAAATACTAATGCATTTATGGAATAATGCACAATCCCCTCTTAAGAATTCACATAGATTATTAACGCCTACATAAACTGAAACCTCTTATGTCCCTCTTAAAAGAATCCTTTATGTACCCCCATAGCAAAATTTACCTAATGGATTTTAAAGGCTACCTTTCCTTTTACAAATATGTCTCCTCAAAACAAGCTAGATATGAAATAAAATTATACAAGCATAACAACCACTTTAATCCCCCAGGCTGCCCAGACACAGGTGTAATATTTGGGAGTTTATGGCGCTCTTCAAGCAGATAGGGTACAGTCCATACAGATGCTTTTTCTCTAGTGTGGCCCTTTTAAAATCACTCCATGTTGCGAACACAGAGGCCTGTGGGACAGTATGAAGAAAGAGCGGTAGAAAAGATCCCAGTCCTTAAAATGTTCATGCAATTCTTTGTCTTTTTATTGAAATATATCAGTACAGGCATAACGCAGCACATGTTCTGGCCGGAACCAGTGCTGTGTTATACCTGTACTGATATATTTTTCCATAAAAAGAGATAACTGCATGAAGATTTTAAGTGCTGGGATCTTTTCTACTTCTATTTGCATCATTGTCCACAGACAGACACCTACACTACTACTGTGCTGACCTATTTGTTCCTGTATCTAAAGAAATAGGGGGACTCCCACTACAGCAGTATTCCAACCATAGCTAATGTCAAGACACGTAGAAAGGGGGGGGGGTGCCATTTGCACAAGCAAGCAGCTAGAGTAACAGTAAAGACATATACTGTATATGCTTTCCGCTGTTTATGACCTTAGTGGTGGTGAGGGAGAGAGGGACTACCATGATACATGGAAACCTGTCTGTGTGACAGATTATGACTTTATGGATGCTGTAGATATGTATGACCAGGTGCTTCAACATTATCTAGGAATGTACAAAACCAGAGCCTGGTACAAAAAGTAGCAGTCTACCTAATACATACCTAAAATGGCTATGTCATTTGCAAAAAAAATTATAATTACAAGCAGAGCTAACATTTTTGCAGTTCCAGGAGGAAGATCTGAGTTCCACTTTTTATATAATCCAGGAGGAAGAAGATGAGTGCCACTTTTTATATAATCCAGGAGGAAGATGAGTGCCACTTTTTATATAATTTGCTGCGATTAGTCTCAGGACTGGATCACTCACCAAAAATATAGTTTTAGACACATTATTGTGCCGAAGCCCATCCATATCCGCCTATTATAAAATAAGGACTCCATAAGTGTTCTTGAAGTTTAAAAAATGTCATTACATTTGTCGTGTCCCAGTATAGAACCTGGTTCTGTACAGTCCTAAAGTCCCCTCAGGTAGAGTCCGTCAAGTCCACAGGGCTCTCCTGCAGAATCCTCCTGGGTCATTATTATTGTATATTACTTATGTATATTTATTATAAGTATTGTACAGTGAATATAAACTGTGTATAAAGGTTATTAGGATGTTTATGCTGTCTATGACCTTCCTAATGTCATGTGACATGGTCATGATATGTGATAACCTGATACCCAGAGTTCCAGAGGCACAAGTAACCACAGGCAACCAGCTACCAATGGGCTTTAGTCCAGCCCCTGATATATAAGGGACTAAAGCAAGCACAAGTCCTGTACAAGTTCAGTCCAGCTCGGCCAAAGCCTATAAACCTGCAGCCACATCTAATCAGTAAGTCTTCTTTGTCTACAAGTCAAGTCTCTACTGTCCCAACCAAAGTCATAACAGTCGCACAGTGGCCTGCATCATCATTATTACCACTACAAATCCAAGCAAGCCTGAGAGGTTCCCTGTGTCCCGGTCACCTCTGTGTAAGTTGGCTGTCTGTAAGAACAGTTTTATGCCTTCTTCAGTAAAGGTCCAGTTGCATCAAAACCTGCTTTGGACTCTCATTTAATATATGCTCTTTTGGGTTGCTTGTTTGCGGTGCCCTACACCATACAACCACATCCTGGTGTCACGAACACTAGGGGTTAACAACAGCTTGCTCCAGGGGTTAATACCATCCGACCCCACCACTCACACAGCTACAAAGGCTCCGTGTGGCTCACCACACATTATTAAAGGACAACTGCAGAGTTATCATACTTATCCCCTATCCACAGGATAGGGGATAAGTGTTTGATCGTGGGGGGTCCGACCACTGGGACCCCCCGCGATCTCCTGAACGGGGCTCAGTGAGAGCGATAATGCGTGTAGCGTCGACCTAGAGAGGTCAACGGTTACGCCCCCTCCCCATACAGTTCTATCGGAGAGGTGGGGAGGCACAAATGCTGCCTTCCAACCTCTCCCATAGAACTACATGGAGGAGGTGTGTGGCTGCGGCGTCATGCTGTGGATAGGGGATAAGTTGTTCTTGCAGCTCTGCCCATTAACTGAGTTCAGTCAGCGGGCAAAGCTGCTCGAAGGTGCCAGGGACCCCCCCCCCCTCTGTGCGATCAGAGCCCCCTCAGGGAAGAAGATCTGCAGGGACAGAGCAGGGAAATAATACACTCCAGGGCAAGGTAGGAGTGAGTGTAAAAAAGTAAAAAAAAAAAAAAAAACCCTAATAGGTCTCCAAGGGTCCACCTTAAATTTTTCAGTGTGACTCGGGCCCTATTAGGGGTTCAGGGCGCTGCATTTGCACCCCCCCCCCCCCCATTTTTTTTTTGTCCGCAACTTTTTATCCTCCCTTATATAACGGTGTGTGATTTCTAATCACACACCATTATATCTAATAGTTACACCAAGCACTCACCACATACATCCCTGCCCCCCCCCACACACACCCTCCCAAACCCGCCAACGTACCGCCCCCCCCCCCGCTACCGTAGAAAAAAGCCAAGGCTCGCCAGGCATTTTCGGCAGCTGAGGCATACGCTTTTCTTGCCTCCGACTCCGAATTTGTGAGGACGATAAAGATCCAACATTCCTGTGTTCTTCATCGTCCTCCTCATCATCTAGCAGTGATGATGAGCCCCCTGCACAGCGGCGGAGACACCCCCAGGCGAGGCCACGCACCCCCCATGAAAGTGGCCCAGTGGCCGGCACTAGTACGAGTGACAATGCCGCTCATACTAGGAGTCCGACCCCCCAGGCGATTTTACCGGAGCTCCTTTCCGGTGAACCTGTCTGGAGACCCCCAGAGGGTTAAGAGGGTTATCAGCCACGGGTTCCGGAGTTTGTTGGCGACTCCAGAATCTGGATTGACACGGCTGGGTTCACTGAATTTGACTTTTTTCAGTTATTTTTTCAGTGACGGCCTGGTCAATCTAATGGTGGAGCAGACGAATCTGTATGCCAGGCAGTTCATCGCCCACCACCCTGATTCTTTTTTGGCCAGGTCCAATGAATGGTACGCTGTCAGTGCAGCCGAAATGAGGAAATTTTGGAGCCTCGTGCTGCACATGGGCCTGGTCAAAAAGCCAAGTGTCAGGCAGTACTGGAGCGGGGATGTCCTATACCAGACCCCGCTGTACAGTATGGCCATGGCACGGAAGCGGTTCGAGGCCATTCGGAAATGCCTCCATTATGCAGATAATGAGGCATGTCCACCCCGAGGTGATCCCGCCTATGACCGGCTTTACAAAGTGAGGACGGTCATCGATCACTTTGGGGCCAAATTTTTGGAGGCCTACGTATCGCTTAGGGAGCTCTCTGTAGATGAGTCTCTCATCAGTTTTAAGGGGAGACTCATATTCCGCCAGTATATTCCCTCAAAGCGGGCGCGGTATGGCGTGCAGCTTTATAAACTTTGTGAGAGTACCTCCGGGTACACTTACAAGTTTAGGGTGTATGAGGGACAAGATTCCCGTATTGAACCCCCAGATTGTTCCCCCACTCTGGGTGTTACCGGGAAAATCGTTTGGGACCTTATGTACCCATTGCTGGATAAGGGTTACCACGTGTACGTGGACAACTTTTTTACCAGCATCCCTCTCTTCACATCCCTTGCCGCCAGATCCATGTCTGCTTGTGGGACCGTGCGGAAGAATCAGAGAGGCCTCCCTCCAAAAGGGTGAGTCCCGTGCCCTTGCCCATGAAAACCTATTGCTGGTCAGGTATAAGGATAAGAGGGATGTCCTTATGTTGACCACTATTCATGGCAACGGCAGCTCACCTGTCCCTGTGCGAGGTACCACAACAACGGTCCTCAAGCCTGATTGTATTCTGGACTACAATCGGTATATGGGGGGAGTTGATCTTTCTGATCAAATCCTGAAGCCATATAATGCCATGCGGAAAACACGTGTGTGGTACAAGAAGGTTGTGGTCTACTTGGTACAGGTTGCCATGTACAACTCTTTTGTACTGTACCAGAACGCTGGCAGCACAGGGACATTCCTCCAGTTCCAAGAAGAAGTCCTAAAGGCCCTGATCTTTGCTGATCGGGAAAGAGCAGGCCGGACTTCCCAAGAAACTGGAAATATAGGTGCCAGGATCGTCCCAGGCCAACACTTTCCAGGTGAGATCCCCCACACTGGAAAAAAGGGACGAACCCAGAAAAAATGCAGAGTGTGTCACAGGAGGGGGATACGGAAGGATACCACCTATCAATGTGACACTTGCTCCGATCATCCGGGCCTCTGCATTAAAAACTGCTTCAGGGAGTATCACACTTCCATGCGGTACTAAATTTTCCCTTTTCATTTAAATTTTTCATAATTTGACCCCAATGTACCAAGTCCAGAGTACATTCCAAATTTTAACCCCATAAAACCACTAAATTGCCCCAAAAAATTTTCAGCAAAAAAATAAAATAAACTGATAAGACCTCTGGGGGTATTTTTTCAAAAAAAACGGTCATGGGTCACTGAGTCAATATCATTGGGGACTTTTTATGTTCCCTCAAATGCTCAGCGCTCTCTCTCCACGTGAACGGGGTGCGCATTTGAGGCAACAGGTTAGGGATGGCCACATACATCACTTTCCCAGAATAATGGTTTAGAGCATAGGGTTTGGGTGGGCATATTTTTTAGTTTTGGCTATGCTCTGGGTCATCATTCTGGGAACATAACCTGTTTTATAATTCATGTCCCACTGTACCCCATTTTAGTAACTTACCCCATGTAAGGTTTATTAATTACCCCATGTAATGCCCCTTGAGGGGGGGGGTCCCACTGCTCTGGCTCAACAGGCAGCGATTTCGAAGCTCAAGACCCCTGACTGCACTCCTGTTCTTCTGTGACCGGTCCAGATATGAGGTATGTCCTTATTCCAAAGAAATGTATTCACAAATTAAATTTTTTTTTGCTGTTCTGGCACTATATGCGATATGCACCCCCATTTCAGCAAAATTAGCAAATGTGACTCCTTCTCTTCTGAGCATTGTAGTGTGCCCGTAGTGCACTTGACGTTCACACATGGGGTATTACCATACTCATAAGAGATGGGGTTACACATTTTGGGGGGCATTTTCTCCTATTACCCCTTGTAAAAATTTAAAATTTGGGGGAAAACCAGCATTTTAGTGAAAATTTTTTTTTTCATTTACACATCCAACTTTAATGAAAAGTCGTGAAACACCGGTGGGGTTAAGGCTCACTGTACCCCTTGTTACGTTCCTTGAGGGGTGTAGTTTCCAAAATAGTATGCCATGTGGTTTTTTGTTTTTTGTTTTTGCTGTTCTGGCATCATAGGGGCTTCCTAAATGCGACATGCCCCCCAAAAACCATTTCAGCAAAATGTGCTTTCCAAAAGCCAAATGTGACGACTCCTCTTCTGAGCATTGTAGTTCGCCCACAGTGCACTTGACGTACACACATGGGGTATTTCCATACTCAGAAGAGATGGGGTTACAAATTTTGGGGGGGGCATTTTCTCCTATTACCCCTTGTAAAAATTTGGGGGAAAACCAGCATTTTAGTGAAAAAATTTTTTTTTCATTTACACATCCAACTTTAACGAAAAGTCGGCAAACACCTGTGGGGTGATAAGGCTCACTGTACCCCTTGTTACGTTCCTTGAGGGGTGTAGTTTCCAAAATAGTATGCCATGTGTTTTTTTTTTTTTTTTTTTTTACTGTTCTGACACCATAGGGGCTTCCTAAATGCTACATGCCCTAGAAAAACCATTTCAGCAAAATGTGCTTTCCAAAATCCAAATGTGACTCCTTCTCTTCTGAGCATTGTAGTGCGCTCACAGTGCACTTGACGTCCACACATGGGGTATTACCATACTCAGAAGAGATGGGATTACACATTTTGGGGGGCATTTTCTCCTATTACTCCTTGTAAAAATTAAAAATTTGGGGGAAAACTAGCATTTTAATGAAAAAAAAAATTATTAACACATCCAACTTTGACATAAAGTCATGAAACACCTGTGGGGTGTGAAGGCTCACTGTACCCCTTGTTACGTTCCTTGAGGGGTGTAGTTTCCAAAATAGTATGCCATGTGTTTTTTTTTTTTTTTTTGCTGTTCTGGCACCATAGGGGCTTCTTAAATGTGACATGCCCCCCCAAAAAAAACATTTCAGAAAACTCACTCTCCAAAATGCCATTGTCGCTCCTTCCCTTCTGAGCCCTCTACTGCGCTCGCCGAACACTTGACATACACATATGAGGTATTTCCTTACTCGAGAGAAATTGGGTTACACATTTTAGGAAGATTTCTCTCCTTTTACCCCTTATAAAAAATTCAAAAACTGGGTTTCCAAGAACATGCGAATGTAAAAAATGAAGATTTTGAATTTTCTCCTTCACATTGCTGCTATTCCTGTGAAACACCTAGAGGGTTAACATACTTACTGAATGTCATTTTGAATACTTTGAGGGGTGAAGTTTTTATAATTGGGTCATTTGTGGGGTATTTCTAATATGAAGGCCCTTCAAATCCACTTCAAAACTGAACTGGTCTCTGAAAAATTCAGATTTAGAAAATTTTGTGGAAAATTGATTCTGAACTTTGAAGCCCTCTGATGTCTTCCAAAAGTAAAAACATGTCAACTTTATGATGCAAACATAAAGTAGACATATTGTATATGTGGATCAATGTATAATTTATTTGGAATGTCAAAATTTAAAAAAAATGCAACATTTTCAATTTTTTCATCAAATTTGGGAATTTTTCACCAAGAAATGAAACAAGTATCGACAACATTTTACCACTAGCATAAAGTAGAATATGTCACGAAAAAACAATCTCAGAATAAGAATGAAAGGTAAAAGAATCCCAGAGTTATTAAAGGGTAGCTCCCAACATCATGATTTTTTTTTCTGTCCCTGCCTATTGCCCTTCTATCCCTAACACCCTCCCTGCCTTTATTTTTATTTTTTTTTACTATTTTTAAAATGGCATTTAGTCTGGCTGGTAGTGTGCAGACTTCCAGGCAGACTTCCCCAGCAGGCACCACGTCACTGATGCCTGCTGGGGCCGGCACTTCCGCCCTTAGTTCTCCTAACAGGGTGCCTTCAGCTGTTTCACCACTACAACTCCCAGCATGCCCTGACATCTACTGGCTGTCAGGGCATGCTGGGAGTTGTAGTGGTAAAACAACTGGAGGCCCCCAGGACAGGAGTTTCATGGGGGAAGGAGTGAGCCAGGAGCCGATGCGGGAGGGAAGGGTGCGTTGGAGACTCTTCCTGCTGCTCGGTAAGTAAACCCAAACACCCCCCCCCCCACGCGCCCCCCGTACCTTGCAGCAGTGCCCCTCATCCCCCCGTACCTTGCAGCAGCGCCCCCCATCCCCCCCGTACCTTGCAGCAGCACCCCCCATCCCCCCGTACCTTGCAGCAGCACCCCCCGAACCTTGCAGCAGGGCCGTCGGCGAGTGCGGGAAGCCGATGCGCAGCCCTGGCTGTTACTGCGCCTGAGCAAAATTTCGACTGATGCCTTGCCGGAATCAGTCGGAATTTTGCAGTGACGTCACTCCACACTGCATTCGGCCACTAGGAGGGCGCCCCCTAGTGGCCGAATTTCAAATAGCTTTTAAAAGGTTTTAAAAGCATTTTTTTTAAATAAAAGTATATTAGAGATATGTTGTAGTACTTAAGTACTACAAGATATCAAAAATAATTCTTCATGACAGTGCCCATTTAATGCTTGAAGTGACAGTGGTCAGATGTTCAAAAAATGGCCGGGTCCTTAAGGTATATTTGGGCTGGGTCCTTAAGGAGTTAATATTATTGTATGGTAATATTTTTTTATTTTCATTTCTATAATTAAGCTGGTCCATATCAATACACTATATTTCCAAATATACAATAAAGGAAAAAATATTTGACCCCCTGATGATGTTGTTTGTGTTCCCACTGACAAAAGAAATGATCAGTCTATAATTTGATGGCAGGTTCATTTAAACAGTAAGAGACTGAATTGCAACAAACACTTTTTAAATAAGTTATGAATTTATTTGCATATGTGGTGGTGGACGAAGTTTAAGTTTAATTAATATGAAATATTTTTTTTCTGTCTTCAGTTTCAGTCACGTGCATCTAATAGTCCAAAAAATACAGATACACATCACACAAGACAATGGAGGGGGATTTATCAAAGCTGTCTATTTCCTGCATCAATATAGACCAACCTACAGAGCGTAAGGCTCTTGATAAACTCTGTACACAGACTTCGGGATCTACAGTTTAGACTGTATTTAAACCTGCCCCAGCATGGTCTGACATTTCAGCGTACTTTTGGCCGATTCAACTTTTGGCAGAAAATAGATAAATTCAGCACCAATGCATTTTCCGTCTAAAATAGACTTGAATGCATCATATTCTAAAAATCCTCTAAAGCAAAAGTCACGAAAAAGTCGCGCGTATTAAGACTGCGATTTTCTGTGCGACAATTTTAGAACGGAAAAAACTGTCTAAATCCTTTGATAAATCTCCCCCAATGTATTTTTGCCATTTTCTACAATTATGATCTTTTTACTTCCAGGTAGTCAATAAATTTAGAGAGCTACTCAGATTCCTTAGGGAACGTTCTGCACAGAATGGTTATCTGTGAGGCTTTAGTGACATCTAGATGTCTCCAAAGATTCACTTAGTCAATAGCGTTCTTTAAATGGCAGGTGTATTTATAAATATAGACTAAGAGGGAGCAAGATCAGCAGCTGCTGGCTGTTTTCGTGGCATGGAACAGTCTGTGATGTAACTTACAGAGTGTATGTTGGCACAAACAGGCTACAAGTGAAAAGGACTCTCTTCCCTGCTGTGTTCATAAAGCTGGTCTCCAGGGACTCCTCACTCCTCCTTGAGAAGAGACACCATAACCAGCAGCAGACAACTGGGACTGTACCAATACTGACATTCACAATCCTTCTCTAACACAAGGACTCATCGGGGATATTGTTCGGATTCACATATCAGGTTGGTGACAATTTCTCAATAACTATGATTATTTTAAGAACTTGAATATGTCTTGCCAAGCAAGGGGTGCCATTTGTACTTCTAGTCCTATGTACTCATTCTGTATTTTTAAATTATTACCCATTACATATTTATATGACACATTCATTGACCTCAGTCTATTTTTATGTTACTCAACATCACTACAATTTAGCACTAACAAACCAGCATATCTTATTCCATTATTGCTATAATATCATTCGAAAATGTGTCATTATGTGAGTTCTGGGCTTTAAGACAACTACATGGACTTTTTATAATTCCCAAAATGTTGCATTTAATGTTCTTAAACAATAGCCGTAAAAGATGCACTGGACACAAGTAGAAAACCAAACACATTGGTCTCTGGCAAAAGGTAAATAATAACTTGTTTGTCAGACTATAACCTTCAAGGAGCCAACTTGACCTTTTAAAGTAGGAACATTTTTTTTTCAAGAGCAATTTAATATCTGTGATAAATCTAACATGACAAATTGAGTAAACCATTTTCTATTTGTAGAACAAATAGGGTGACCAAACAAAAGAAGAAACCCCTTGATTTAGGAGGTGACAAATAATTTACTATAAATATTGTCTATTCATTGCATTTTTTTATCCAATCCATCCAATTTATTGCACCTTTGTCATTGAAAGAGTTACAAGGCTGTTCAAAGTATCCCATTAGACGGTCTATGGAATGTCTCCTAATATTGGGTATTTAAATATTGGCCATTTTGCACACTTTTTGACACTCCACAGCATTTTGCCATAATCATATAGCTATTGTAATTTAAATAATGGCTAACTTGTTATTGCATAGGTGCACAGTTTAACCCCTTGCCGTTGCACACAGTTCTTGCCTCAATACCAAAGTCCTATTTTTCAAAACCTGACATGAACAACTTTCTGTAGGGATAAATTTATAATGCATTTACCTGTCCAGGTGATTCTGAAACCAGATTTGTTCTGAAGTAGATTTAAAGCACCTGTATGTTACCCCCATTAATCAACCCATTTTAAAAAACTGCACCTCTCAAAGTATTTAAAACGACATTGAGGAAGTTTATTTGTGGGGCTCTCTCATATTTAGCATATTTTATAGACATCATCTAGAGCTGCAGAGGGGTAACCAAATATTTTTGCGAGATCAGTTGAAATTTCTATTGGTACTATTCTTGGGTACATGTAACACTTTGGTTGCTTTTTATTCTATTTATTATGAGGTAAAGTAGACATAAATCAAAAAATAAGAAGCAGAAGCCCCGGCACGTACACCACTAGTAGTTAACAAAGTGATCCAATGTAACGCTACACTTCATGCACCTGCCCTGTTTGCACATAGCCAAGTCACATCAAATATGCAAGAAAACTGAAGAAGGGACAGTACCCAGCACTCACCATTCAGGGATCTTTATTGTAGGTATTGCTGCGCATACATAGCTTCGGCGGGCAGGGTCTTAGAGGCAGGGGTCTCTAAGGCAGGGGTCTCAGAAATTCTGTCTGCGCCAGAATTTGGGCCAGAATTGAAAAAAAAAAACGACTAACTCTCCATTTTACTAAGAGAACACGAAAAAGGGTCGTGGACGTCAATAAAAGGGGGTGTGGTCACCAAAAAGGGGCATGTTCCCAACATTTTTACAAAAACCAAACATATTTACTAAGGTTTCCACAGAAAATGTGGTGGATTTCAGCTGAGAAAAACACTACATGAGAGCATGTGTAAAAAATAAATAAATAAATGTAGGGGAAAAGTGCAAAATGTAGGGAAACCTTAGTAAATACCGTGAAAAAAAATTGTAGGGAATTAAAACCCACAAACAAAACTCCACTCCACTCTTAGTAAATCAGGGCCAATATGTCTGATTTTACAATATATGTACCCCTGTATTGTTAAAGGGGTACTCCGTTGGAAAACAAATGTTTTCAAATCAACTGGTGCCAAAAAGTTAAACAGATTTGTAAATTATGTTGATTAAAAAATCCTAACCCTTCCAGTACTTATCTGCTGCTGTATGCTCCAGAGGAAGTTGTATAGTTCTTTCCAGTCTGACCTCAGTGCTCTCTGCTGACACCTCTGTCCGTGTCAGGAACTGTCCAGAGCAGGATTTGCTATGGGGATTTGCTCCTACTCTGCACAGTTCCTGACAAAAACAGAGATGGCAGCAGAGAGCACTGTGGTCTGACTGGAAAGAACTACACAACTTGCTCTGGAGCATACAGCAGCTGATAAGTACTGGAAGGGTTAAGATTTTTAAATAGACGTCATTTACAAATCTGTATAAATTTCTTGCACCAGTTGATTTGAAAACATTTGCTTTCCACCGGAGTACTCCTTGCTGACTGATGCTGAGTATGCTGGTGCTATAAATATATAGATAGATAGATAGATAATTGTTCTGATTATTAGCAATGATTAAGAGGCCATAGGACCCCCTATACCTGCCCAAACCACCCATATTATTATCAGCAACTAAACACTTATGATTAGATGGGTACTAGACTAAATAAATACTATGCACGTGTCATTGTAGATTGATTTATACGTGATATATAAGGAAGCAGGGCCGGCCTTAGGTGTTCATGTGCCCTGTGCAAGCTAACCTTGTGGGTTAGCTTGAGGGAGGGTAGTGGGAATGGAATGAGAGGGAGCGGCCTGCAAAGCAGAAAACTGTGTCCCTGTGCGGAGGGTCACATTCCACTACAGGGCATAGTTTTCTTCATTACACTGGCATTTAGCACTGCTTGCCCGAAGCAGCGCTAAAGTTACCTGCCCGGACTGCACGTCGGGCAATACAAATGACATATACCTGGTGCGAGCTGTGTCGGTCGCCCGGAACCCCTGTTGCTATGGCGCCCTGTGCGGCCGCACAGCTCGCACACCCCTAAGGCCGGCCCTGTAAGGAAATTAGTACATCTTCCTGTAACCTCAAGTGGCGAAGTGGCGTCCGACACCCCCCTATTGAGGGGGTGTGTCAGCCACCACTTTGTGTGGTGGTCAACACGCCACCTTCCTGCGGGCCGCCGGGGCCTCGTACAAGAGATCGCGGGATCCCCAGCGGTCGGACCCCCCCCCCCCCCCCCCGCGATCTGAAACTTATCCCCTATCCTTAGGATAGGGGATACGTTTTTCAGGATTGGACTACTCTTTAAAATATTCATTAGTTCAGCAGAATGTGCTTGGAAATGCATTGCCATCTATGGAGACAGTCCGAGCAAACGGTGGAGATTCTGTAGTACCCAAAGCTTCCTTGCTTTAGTATTCACTTTCAGTTTCCGCTACAATATGCACACAATAAGTGCAAAAAACTGCACAAAATTTTACATTAATTTTATGCATATCTGTATTTTTTATTAACTGCTCTAAAAAAGTGTATTCTATCTTTCAGAAGGAAAACCTGCTAGAAGATGACAGTCACCTACTCCAGTAAAGTGGCAAATGCCACATTCTTTGGGTTTCATCGACTGCTGCTCCGGTGGAAAGGTAGCATTTACAAATTGCTCTACAGGGAGTTCCTATTGTTCATCAGTTTATATACCACATTGAGTGTTATATACAGGTATAAATTACTTTTTCTTACTTTTTTATGCGCACTGTAGAATTGTCATGTATATATATGCTTATTTTTTTTTTTTTAAACCAGATTGTGGTTGTGAAACGGTATGAAAATAAGTCCTGCATGAAATTTGTTACACCATTGCCACTTGCATGGTATTTTTGCCAGGAGTCCACATGTCACAAGTCATAATTACATATAGAATAACTATCAGTCTTAATTATCTTGGGTTTTATCTGGTGAATTGGTGAAATGGATTCAGAATGGAGTGATGTTTATAACTTTCTGCCATAGACTATATTGGTATTGTTCAGCAAAATGCATCCTACATATTTATGGAGATTAACAGCATGTGTGGCGCAGATGTTGTGTATGTGTTTCTTCTGTACCTTATGGTTTACCTAGTACCATGCTTTCTATTTTTGAAAGCCTTACTCTCAATAAATAAACATGAAGTTCTGCATTTACCTCATAGGGGTCAGAGCTCTCTTTCTCCTATGCAGAGATCCAATTTCACTGCTATGCTGTGTATGCTGTGAAAGTAAATGCCAACTCTATGAAGCTGTTTACATTTTTCTAGATAAATGTAAGAAACCGTGTTGCTTAATTTCCTTCTGTATCTTTATAGAATTTAGAGCTTTGTTTGCCTGACACAAAGCACCAGCACCCCTGTATAGATTCAAAAGATGACTTGCTGACTGTCTACGGCCACTGCTAGACGGCTACAGACACTGATACAATTGAGTGCAGGGGATCGGATCTCTCCACCTGCCAGTTCCCCTAACTGGCTGGGGAAGGCAAGTGGCTCTGGTGGAGGTCCTGCTTGCCGATGTGGACAATTGGCTAGTTGGGTACCCCTGCTCTAGTGGCAGCAGCAAGCAGACTGAGTGTAATGTGTCAAATCTATGTGTATGCAAAAAAATTTTGGGGGCTTGTACAGAAGAAAATAAAGGTCTGACCACTATAAAGATAGAAAGACATTGTATGAGTGTTTTGATTAGATATCACAGATTTGCTCAGATATCACAATAGATGTTTGGCTTCTGTACAAAGTTAGCTGTGTTCAAGTCATTTGTTATGGTTGGCTGGTTTAGCTAACATTACGGTAATATAATGTGTAGGGTCATTTTATATGGTATCTTGGTTTCATCTGTCGAAGCAATCTTGTTCCTGAAATGGGCTGCTTTTTGGATGCTTTTTTTTTATATCAAAGTTTTACCTGGTCTCTCTCTTCTTGAGTATTCCTTGGGGTTTGCAAGTTAAGATAAACCACTTGCATTTGTATTTTTGAAGGCGCCTCTTGATTGTAGACTATTGACAATTTTTCAACTCCTAAAAGAGGTAGTTAAATTTCAAATAATTATTACCCCAAGATATATTACAGTAGAATCTCCTAATAGGGGACACTCACGGGGAATAAAAAAGTGTCCGCTATTGAGAGATGTCCCATATTGGGAAAAAGGCTCAAAATTCTTCCTATATGATGGAATACTGTCCTATACTTACTCCAGAGTGTAATTACCTATAAAACACAATAAAAAGCAGCATTACAGTAGGATCTTGCAGTGTCAATTAATCTCCCCTTATCACCCCCGTATTATTTCAATCCCCCCTTTTATACCCTGTGCCATCTTATTCCCCTGTGCATTGTGCCAAATAACCCCTCCCCCTTACCCCCTGTGCCACATAATTTCCCCTTGATATCCTCTTGCCATTTCATTCCCCCTTTATTACCCTCTGTGTAAATTTATCACCCTCCTCTTTATGAAGTGACACAGGGGGATAAAGGGGGAATAAAATGGCACAGGGTGTGGTAAAGAGGGGGTGATGAATTTGCACTGAGGGTAATAAAGGGGGAATAAAATAGCACAGGGGGGATCAAGACGAAATGATGTGGCACAGGGGATAATAGAGGGAGGGATGATTTGGCACAGGGGAATAAAGTGGCACGGGGGGGATCAGGAAAGGAGGGGGGTGAATGATGTGGCTGGAGGATTTATAGAAGCAGGAGACCACTATTTAAACATTGATCTACTGCTTTTGTGCTGGGGCTTCTGCAGGGAGGAGCAGCGGGGACCTGGGCCCCTTACTGGGGTATTGGCTGTACCCCCTGACAGCGGCCCTGTGTACAAGGTAGGGCACAAAAGCCTGGATGTCCCCTATTGGGAGTTTTTTGTCCATTAATGGGAGTGTTTTTTCTTCTAGTGGGAGTGCTTTGTCCCCTATTGGGTTTGTCAAATACATTAAGTCTTATGGGACCCTGCCGGGGAATTAAAAACTGTCCACTATTGAGAGGTGTCCCCTATTGGGAGGTGTAAGCTAAGGGAGATTTTACTGTACAGTAACCCCCCGACCTACGATGGCCCCGACATATGATCAAATCGACATACGATGGCCTCTCAGAGGCCATCGCATGTCGATGTCAGCATCGACATACGATGCTTTTATATGTCGGGGCCATCGCATTAACTGCTATCCGACAGCGCAAAATGCTTAAGCTGCTGTCGGATAGCAGTTTAAGCATCCCTGGCAGGTTCACTTACCTATCCCCGCTGCTCCGGGTCCACTTCGCGATCCTCCGGTGTCTTGCGCATCTTCTCCAGGGTCCGGGCCTTGCTTTTCGGCGTCGTTATTACGTCACTACGCAATGAATAGCAGGTGCTGCAACCTCAATAATAGTATGCTGTGAAATCCAATGTTCTGCAACAGCTCTGGGCATTAAACTGGTGTGAGGAAGGACTGTGAAGCAAAGCTGAGGGAAAGAAATGCATTCTGAGAATTGTAGTACTGAGCAACTGCTCAACAAGGAAGTACAACCAGAACTATGTCAGACAGGTAAGCAGTGCTATTTACTTCTGCAGAATTAAATTTTTTTTTTTTTTACCTAATGTTGGTATACCCCTATAATTTGTCACAAAAACAATGTGGTAAAATGTTATGCTGGACCATGACATTTCCATTGACAAAATAGCTGTATTTGTTAAAAAGTCAATGCTACTTTTTTTTTGGTAAAATTGTTAAATTAAATCTTAAAGTCTATACTCCAACCACATATTCATTGTTTGTAGCAAATCTATTGTGGTGGAGTACAAAGGTTAAACTATGCAAATTGTGTCACTGTCCAAATACTACTGGACCTAATTGTATATACTAAAAAAAAGTACTGTAAAAAAGGGACTCCCATGATGCAGTCTGATGCCATTGATTATACGCAATATACGGGTATCCATATACAAACCGTAGAATAATGACTGAAGTTTAAGCCACACTGGAAATTGCAGCCACACTTCACTATTTAACAAAGTCCTCTCTGTTTAATTTTGTCAGTGCTTGCATGTTTTTCTTACTTTAAAATTTACATTGCATGTCTTCATTGTTGGTGGTCCAGTAATCTTGCCTGAAAAAAGATCAAGAACAATAGTATTAGGAAAGAAGACAGATTAACATATAAATATTTGGAAGGTTTTTGTTAGTGCCTTTTTGCCAGGGCTGCTCTTTGTCTTAATTGTCTTATCATTTGCTTAATACTTATTTCCTTATATGTAATTTGACCTAGGTCATAATGAACTATGTGACAGCATAAAATACGATTACTGGGAATTTCCACTTACACAACTACTATTGTGTTTCTTTTTCTTTTTTAATATTACTTTTTGTAATGATTATTACATATGGGTGTTTTTTTTTTTTTTTTTTACTGCGGTCATTACAGCTAATAGAAATGTTATATATAGGTTACTTAATGTCTACTTGTCATTTAAAAAAAATAAAAAATAAAACAACTTTTCACATGTCACAGATACATGCCAAAACTTTTTATCAATTGCGGAGACCTCCACCAATCAGGAGAACAATTGGGGAGAAGTGTGCAGTAGTGCACTTCATTCCCTTGCTTGCTACAATTTAAATTGTAGTAGAGATCAAAACCAACTCAGAGCTGGTGTACAATCATGTGGCTGTCGCACCACACAGCCTCAGATACGTCTGGATTTATAAAGAGGCATGTGTCTCTTGATAAATCCAGTGAAGTCCTACACTGGCGATGGTTTATTTAAGAGTGACGTGTAAAACTTCCTTCTTTTAGCCTGCAGCAATAGTTATAGCCCAAAAAGCAGCTGTTTTCAATTGGGATGTTTTGGGGATGTTTACTTCCCTATCTACATTCTAAAATATGGTTGTATTATTGTGCATGACCAGAAGAAAAAAAGGTTTAGCTCTAATTTTATGGCTGTTTTGTACTTATTGCAGCTATGGAGCTACTGTATATCATACATCGTGACCGGGAATCCTGTATCAAAACAAGTTTTTAACTTGTTTTATTGAAAAGTAGCATAGGTATTTGGAGTCGGGAAGGAATTTTTACCTCTAGTATGAGGGTTTTTTGCCTTGCTCTGGATCAACTCAATAGGGACTCATTAGGGTTACAGGTTGAACTTGATGGACTTTGGTCTTTTTTCAACTTTATGAACTATGTTACTATGTTACATATGTAAAAATAAAAATGTAACATCACAATTTTTGTAACATCATTGTACAACAATATCACATAAAAGTATTCAATGTACTTTTAAACATAAACAGAAACACTTTGTAAACAAGATAAAGAAAATCACAATAAAGTACAATAATGAACCAATGAATCGCATCAAAATACATCAAGGGGATATAAGGGTGGAAAGAAGGAGAAATAGTGGAAGGGGGAGGAAGGTTAAAAGGGCCAAGGCAGATATGAAAGGGACATGCCTATCAAGCAGATAGAGCCATGGATTTTTAGGTTAACCACAAGCCAGAACTAAGGCAACAGTATGAAGTCTGGACAAAGAAGTAAGGAGGAATGGCGCAATATATTGCATCAGAGGGGAATACACTACCTTACCCCCACATTAGAACATTTTTGTGAACAGCACCTGTTTTTATATACAACGTTCAAATAAAATATCACAGTGTTTACCAGTTTCTTCTACTGAAAAACTCTTCAAGGTCACTTGAGTTTCTGGTAGGAAGGTAAGTTCATGTGGTTAAACTCACATTGCCATGGTTTCATTGCAAGTAAAGGTGAAGCAATAGGAAATTCACAGCATGTGGTTTCATTGTCACATTACCACAACCAGGGCCGGATTATATTGGAACGGCCAGGAAAGAAAGGGGGCCCTGCTTCCTCTGCATCATGCAGGTCCTGGTCGGCAGTCATTAAAAAACAGGGATCTCCACACAGAACATAATGGCAGTGACTGCCCGATCAGGACCTGCTTTGTACCTTCTGAATACAGTGACCCCCCGACATACGATGGCCCCGACATATGATCAAATTGACATACGATGGCCTCTCAGAGGCCATCGCATGTCGATGTCAGCATCGACATACCATGCTTTTTTTATGTCGGGGCCATCGCATTAAGTGCTATCTGGCAGCGCAAAATGCTTAAGCTGCTGCCGGATAGCAGCTTAATGTTCCCCGTGTGGTGCGGTGAGTATTACTTACCCCTCCACGATGCTCCGGGGTGCCCTTTGGGTCCAGCACTGGTCCTCCGGTGTCTTCTCGGCCCTCTCCTATGACGTCAATATGCTGCTGCGCACGCCGTCCCGTCATCCAATAGGAACGGCGTACGCAGCGGCGTAATGACGTCGCTACGCAGGCCTAGGAAGGCCTTGTGGAAGACAGCGGAGGACCGGAGAAGACCAGGAGAGCCCAGCAGAGGACCGGAGAAGACCAGGAGAGCCCAGCGGAGGCCCGGGGTCACCATCGGGAGTGGCGGGGACACCATCGGGAGTGGCGGGACGCGGTCCGGAGTGGCGGGAACAGGTGAGTACAGCTTCCTATGCTTTACATTGCACGAATACCTCAACATACGATGGATTCGACAAACGATGGCTCGGATGGAACGAATTATCATCGTATGTTGAGGGACCACTGTACTGGAGAGGGTGATTGCTTTGAGGTCCTGTGGTGATGTCACGACCATGTGACTTGGGGGGGCGGTGCTAAAGTTCCCGGAGCAGCCAGGAGAGTAGTGTGGTGAGTTCTTCCTGCAATCTGTTGGTGAGAAGTCACTGTATACAGCAGTGTTTCCTAACCAGGGTGCCTCCAGCTGTTACAAAACTACAACTCCCAGCATGCTAGAGGCACCCTGGTTGGAAGACACTAATATACAGTATATACATGTAGGCTCCAGAGCTGCACTCACTATTCTGCTAGTGGGGTCACTGTGTACATCAGTGTTTCCCAACCAGGGTCCCTCCAAGTGTTGCAAAACTATAACTCAATGCATGCCTGGATTGCCAAAGCCTGTGAAAGGCTGTTTTGTCATGCTGGGAGTTTTAGTTTTGCAACATCTGGAGGCTGGTGGGGTCACTGTGTACATACATTACATTACCTATCCTGTACTGATCCTGAGTTATATCCTGTATTATACTCCAGAGCTGTACTCACTATTCTGCTGGTGGGGTCACTGTGTACATACATTACATTACTTATCCTGTACTGATCCTGAGTTATATTCTGTATTATACTCCAGAGCTGTACTCACTATTCTGCTGGTGAGGTCATTGTGTACATACGTTACATTACTTATCCTGTACTGATCCTGAGTTATATCCTGTATTATACTCCAGAGCTGTACTCACTATTCTGCTGGTGAGGTCACTGTGTACATACATTACATTACTTATCCTGTACTGATCCTGAGTTATATCCTGTATTATACTCCAGAGCTGTACTCACTATTCTGCTGGTGGGGTTACTGTGTACATACATTACATTACTTGTTGGGGGTTGATGTCAGTGAGCAGTTAGTGTTGATATCAGGAGTAATGTCACCGGTGATATCGGGGGTGATATCTGAGCTCTCAGTTGTGATGTCGTGGGGTGATGTCAGTGAGCACTCAGTGGTGATGTCGGGGGTGATGTCACTCAGCACTCAGTGGTGAGATTAGGAGAGGACAGTGAATGGCATAAATATAAAAAAAATACCAAAGTCTAGAATTGCTTCTTTTTGGTCACATCATAAACCATAAAATTTTTTATAAAAAGTGATAAAAAAAATTCCCATCTAAACAAAAATGATGCCAATAAAAACTACAGATCATGACACAAAAATGGTCCTTCATATAGCTTTGTATAGGGAAAAATAAGTGTTTATAGGGTTCTGATTGGGAAAATTGTATGCATGTAAATTTTCTCACAAAAAGTAGTAAAATATAACAAAACCTACATTAATTGGGTATCGTTGTAATCTGTGGACCTACAGAATGAAGATAATGTGTAGTTTTAACCATAAAATATATTGCGTAGAAATGAACCCAAACCCCCAAAAACTTCGCAAAATTGCGTTACTTTGCTATATTTTCTTTAGGAATTGAAAAATGCATTTATTGTATGCGGGCAGGGCATCTATATGGGTGTGTGTGCATGGGGGGCCCTATGAGTTGTCAGTCCACCCCTGCTAGCTGGCAACAAGTCTCAGTGGGAGGGGAACAAGTCTCAGAGGGAGGGGAACAAGTCTTAGTGGGAGGGGAGTGGAGGGGGGACTGTCTTGGGCGCCCTATCATACTGAAGAGCTCTGTCTTCCAGGCAGCCTTAATCTGGCCCTGACCACCATACGGCCCGACATGTGAATCTAACCTTATATATGAGTAATATGAGTTGGACTCATTTAAGTGAAGGTTCTCTTAGGATTATTTTGCACTTGTATTCTATGGCCCTAGAAAGATTTATAAAAAAAAAAAAAAAATACAAGAATGTCCAGCATGGATTAATGCACTTAAAAACCCAGTTTTATTTTGTTAGTGTGCAGGGCATCAAATACATGTAGTAGACTACCAGACCAAGGGCACCAAAAGAGCTTGAAACGCATCACTGTTACTCTGCATCCACATATTTGTGATGTCCTGCACATTTACAAAATAAAACTGGGATTTTAACCCCTTAAGGACTCAGCCCATTTTGGCCTTAAGGACTCAGACAATTAAATTTTTACGTTTTCATTTTTTCCTCCTCGCCTTCTAAAAATCATAACTCTTTTATATTTTCATCCACAGACTAGTATGAGGGCTTGTTTTTTGCGTGACCAGTTGTCCTTTGTAATGACATCACTCATTATATCATAAAATGTATGGCGCAACCAAAAAACACTATTTTTGTGGGGAAATTAAAACGAAAAACGCAATTTTGCTAATTTTGAAGGTTTTGTTTTCACGCCGTACAATTAATGGTAAAAATAACATGTGTTCTTTATTCTGAGGGTCAATACGATTAAAATGATACCCATTATTATATACTTTTATATTATTGTTGTGCTTAAAAAAAATCACAAACTTTTTAACCAAATTAGTACGTTTATAATCCCTTTATTTTGATGACCTCTAACTTTTTTATTTTTCCGTATAAGTGGCGGTATTGGGGCTCATTTTTTGCGCCATGATCTGTACTTTTTTTTGATACCACATTTGCATATAAAAAACTTTTAATACATTTTTTATAATTTTTTTTTAAATAAAATGTATTAAAAAAGTAGGAATTTTGGACTTTTTTTTATTTTTTTTCGTTCACGCCGTTCACCGTACGGGATCATTAACATTTTATTTTAATAGTTCGGACATTTACGCACACGGCGATACCAAATATGTCTATAAAAAATGTTTTTTACGCTTTTTGGGGGTAAAATAGGAAAAAACTGACGTTTTACTTTTTTATTGGGGGAGGGGATTTTTCACTTTTTTTTACTTTTACATTTTTTTACATTTTTTTTTACACTTGAATAGTCCCCATAGGGGACTATTCATAGCAATACCATGATTGCTATTACTGATCTGTTCTATGTATAGGACATAGAACAGATCAGTATTATCGGTCATCTCCTGCTCTGGTCTGCTCGATCACAGACCAGAGCAGGAGACGCCGGGAGCCGCACGGAGGAAGGAGAGGGGACCTCCGTGCGGCGTTATGAATGATCGGATCCCCGCAGCAGCGCTGCGGGCGATCCGATCGTTCATTTAAATGGCGAACTGCCGCAGATGCCGGGATCTGTATTGATCCCGGCACCTGAGGGGTTAATGGCGGCGGGTCCCTGGCTGCGATCAGCAGCCGGGATCAGCCGCGCATGACACGGGCATCGCTCCGATGCCCGCGGTTATGCTTAGGACATAAATGTACGTCCTGGTGCGTTAAGTACCACCTCACCAGGACGTACATTTACGTCCTGCATCCTTAAGGGGTTAAAGGGGTACTCCGGTGAAAAACTTTTTTTTTTTTAAATCAACTGGTGCAAGAAAGTTAAACAGATTTGTAAATTACTTCTATTAAAAAATCTTAATCCTTCATGTACTTATTAGCTGCTGAATACTTCAGCGGTAATTATTTTCTTTTTGAAACACAGAACTGTCTGCTGACATAACGAGCCCAGTGGTCTCTGCTGACATCTCTGTCCATTTTATGAACTGTCCAGAACAGCATATGTTTGCTATGGGGATTTACCCTGGACAGTTCCTAAAAATGGACAGAGATGTCAGCAGAGAGCACTGTGCTCATGATTCAGCAGACAGCTCTGTGTTTCAAACGGAAAAGAATTTCCACTGTAGTATTCAGCAGCTAATAAGTACAGGAAGGATTAAGATTTTTTAATAGAAGTAATTTACAAATCTGTTTAACTTTCTGGCACCAGTTGATTTAAAAAAAAAAAGTTTTTCACTGGAGTACCCCTTTAAGTGCATTTATCCGCGCTGGACATTCTTCTATTTTTCGAAGTCTTCTCTGTGAGGGTGCTTATCAGCAATGGTCTTATACACAAACTGTTCATTGGGTGAGCTGAAATTGTTTCTGCAGAAAGCTATTTGATCAGGAATTTGTTAATAGAAATATATTAGGAGGGAAGAATTAGTTCAGATTTTCCATCTTTAAGGTCTGGTATCATACTCAACTGCTTGGTAATATTGCTTCACATCTAGTAAGCATGTGTCAGCTTGTACTGTAGCCTCTATAGAGTTTCATACTAACCCAGAGGTCCCAGTGGCATTCCTAAGCTATGTCAGTTATCCTTACTGGTGCAATTCTTAGTTAGCAGTGACAGTCATGTGTCAGCCATTCCGAAATTTCCTCACATGACCTGGCTTTCTATGACATAGTAGTCATTATCTGGTTTACAAGTGTAAGTTACACTTACTGGTGTACACTTTCTGTGGACAATGCCATGCCGTGTCGAATATTACCTAGAGAACAGATGGCAGCTGAACTGTGGCATGATGTTTAGTCATTGTATTTATTCAAGCACCTGGTTGAATGTTGATCCATGAGGTCTGGTAGGACTTTTTCTCCTTTTAAGCCAATGGACCAATGCCACATGGGTTAAAAAAAAAAGTTTAGAATAACACTTAATAAGAGCCTTGAGTCATAAGACAAGGTGGTCTTAAAGGAGATGTCTTACCTTAAAATTACAGAAAAACTTACCCTCTATCTGCAGTATAGGGGATAAGTTTTAGATTTGGGGGGGTCCGACCACTGCCCCCCCCCCCCATGATCTCCTGGACTGAGCCCTGGCTCTTCTTCGGGAGCGGTCGTGACGACCATATATCTCTATAAGAGAACCAATTGGTTATCTTCGGGCTCTCTCAAAAACATATATAGAGGGGGCGTGGCAGCCACTGGTTTGGGGGGGGGTCGTGACATGCCGCTCCCAGAGAGAGCCGGGGCTCCGTACAGGAGATCGCGGGGGCCCCAGCGATTGGACCCCCCTGTACTAAAACTTATGCCTTATCCTGCTGGAAGGGGATACATTTTTCTGTAATTTTAATGTATGAAACATTTCCTTTTCATATTACTGGACTACCATTTTCTCAACATGAACACAGTGTGGCAGATTCACTAATGTGTTTGTACCTGTGTCGTTAAAAAATGGAGTATTTGATGCATCTAATTTTTTATATATATATGTGCAGTTTAATAAAATGTATGAGGTATCAGATTACAGAGGGTCTGACCTTTTGGACCCCCGCAATCTCTTGCCTAGGGCCCCTGCTTTCCCCATGTACAGGGCAATGTCGACCACCTAACCAAGTGGTGGTCAACACACCCCCTCTATGCATCTTCATAGGAGAGACAGAGATACACAAGTACAGCCTTTCAGCTATCCCATAAAGATGAATGAAGGGTGCCCACCAACCTCCGCTCAGTGCAAGGGAGAGACGGTGCTCCATGCAGAAGATCGTAGGGGGTCCCAGCAGTTGGACTCGCCGCGATCAGACACTTACCCCTGAAAATAAGCCCTAGTGTGTTTTTTGTGGCCTCTTGTAACAGAAATTTGCTTTTTGGCATGTTGCCTGTTGCTAACAATTTTGGCAGACACACTGGCACCTTTGTGAAGAATGTTGAGTCCATGTATGATGATTTGTAAATTTTTAAATAATAAGCACACATTCACACAAAAAAAATCAAACTTCAGTTGTACAATCTTCTTACTTCTTCTGTAGATTTTTTCTTACAGATTCTCAAAAACGCTATTTTGAAAAGCTATCACTTTACTGTGACAGATACGCAGAACAAATCCCAGTAACCTTTGTGCTAGGTAAGTGGTGGCCACTGGTGGTTTGATGCACACAGCAGCTTCTTGTGTGAAGGTGTGGTGCACAGTGCATGCAGCTGACACTATACGCAGTAGCGGTCATGTTTAGTTAGTTGTGCCCAGTTGTGCCTAATTTTTAGCCCTCAGTAACCAGATACTTGTTTCCTAACCTTCACTTTAAAAATGTAATCTAATCAGCGGCTTTGACCATCAAAATAATTGTAATTATTTGCACCTTGTAGCGTCACTAGGGTTGGTCTCATTGCCGCTACCTGGAAGTAATTTTTTTTATGGATCACTGACTGTGGCAGGCTAGCAAGATGTCTGTGGGAGCCACAGGAGTGGTGTTGAAGGTTTACACAATTTTCATTGTCAATGCATGTGAACTTAAGATTGTGGATTTAAATGCCACAACAGCTCCATTAAAGGTCTCTGATTCCCTGCCAGCAATTATACAACTATGCCCCCTCTCTGCCTCCATGCAGTAAAAATGCACCCTGTGCCCCTATACATAATATACGTAATAATGCCATTGGAAATGGTAATAATGCCATTGTGCCGGCCCCCCTTATAGTAAAAATGCACCCTGTGCCACCATATAGTCATAATGCCCTCTGTACTGCAATATAGACATATAGAGGGTGTATTGAGGCTTCAAGGGGGTCTGCAGGGGACAGAGGAGTCTGGAGGAGTACTGAGAGGTCAGGAATGGTCAGTGGGGTCTGGGGAAGTGCTAAGGAGTCTGAAGAATTAATGAGGCGTCAGCAATGGACAGACGTGTCTGGTGGAGGACAGAGGGGCCACAGATGGATAAAGAGATCTGGAGAGGAAATGATGGTCTAGAGGGGGTGGACAAAAGGGTTTGCAAGGAATAGTGGGTCTGGAGGGGACATACTGTCTGTTATATTAACTACTGTATATGTTTCTGCTCTTTTATTATCACTTATTATACCAGAAAGCCAGGAGACCCTGCCTTCCTGCATAAACTCCTTTTACATAAGTGCCAGATAGGCAGTGAAAGAGTTAAACCTACTGGCTTGCTGAAATAAGCAAACCTTAGTGATAAGAAGAAAGGAGCAGCCAGATTGAGGTGCAGGTTTCTAGTCCTGATGACGAGGTTACCTTTCCACCCCTGACCTGGGATTGTAATGAACTATAAGAGTCTTCACCCATGAAGAAAGAGAAAAGATATGACATTTCTTGCTGTATACAGCTTCCTCAGAGGCGTATCTGTGTCTGTGTCAGCTCCATGCTTAGTAACAACTAGAGGGAGGAGATTAGCTGCCTCTCTCCCTCACTGCATCTGCCATGCTTTTCTTGTGAGCGCCCCTCTCCTTGCCAAAAACACACACACATCTCATGAGTTTGGCAGGTGGGAGAGGGAGGGCATTTAAAAAATAAAATAGAATGAAATGTTTCCTGACAAAAGTGGTAAATAAGGCCCTGGAGATAGCAATTTCCTGCATGTCACCCTGCATGGGATTGTCACCCGTTGCGGTCCGCACCCCCTAGCAACGCCACTGTGCGCACCATATATTTTACAAACAATCTGTAGTGTTCCTTACACATAACTTGGGCTCCAGGTAATTGAATCAGAGGGAGCATGTGACACAACTTTTCTGAACTTAAGTAGATAAAGCAACTGGTAAAGTGCTACACAGTAAGATTATACCCCGTGACAAGGGGCATTGTTATAATGGTGCCTGTCAAGGGGTAGAACTTTAGGCAGCAAATGACCAGTCAGTTCTTAAAATTTATTTGTCAGAAGCAGAAAAAAATTTAAGGATGTGGGTGAATTTGTCAATGGCAAAATTGTTTTGGTTGGACATATGTTGGTCCGAGCATTTCCAAAACCGCAGGTCTTGAGGTGTGTTCCCAGTATTCAGGGGTTAGTGCTTATCAGAAATGCTCCAAGGGAAGACCGTCTTGATCCAGCGACAAAGTATTGTTTTCCCAAGGCTAACTAATGTATATGGGGAGCGAAGGCTAGCCCATCTTGTCTGACACATATCACCTTTCTTAAAATTGTTACAGGTGAAGTAGACCCCTAGCAAGTAGGCAGAAGGGAGTTATACTAAAAAGTATTTATTAAAGGGGTATTCACTGAAACATCCCCATTATTTTATTCATCAGTATTACATCACTTTTGCTCCTGTTTTTCATAGTTCGTTCACTTTCTTGCAATTCACTTTCTTGCAATTCCTCATATCCCAAGGACGGGATATGAGGATTAGATTATGAGGACAGGATATAAGGACGGAATAAAAGGCCGGGATATGAGGATGTGATATGAGGTCAGGATATAAGGACAGGATATGAGGTTGGAATATGAGGTCGGGATATGAGGACAGCATATGAGGACGGGATATAAGGTTAAAAGCTTCCTCCTTTGTTGCTTTTCCTCCCCAACAAGGATTAGGAAGGAAAAACCGGGCAACGCCGGGTACTCAGCTAATATGTGATGAGGTGTGGCTGAAATAACTGGATTTTAGAGACTTGCACAGATTTCTGAATTTCCGATTAGTGAGTTAATATTTTCTTGTAAGAATATTGACCATGATAAAGAGAATCATGTGATGACTTTCAATAAACTCTAGTAGATTTCCAATGCCCTAGATTACCACTAACACAATGGTCATAGTGTACAGCTCTAAGTAAAGGCCTACACTACCACTGTTATAAGAAGTCTAAGTGAAATCAGTTCCACAGCGCCACATAGTACACATACTATAATTCCTTCTTTTCATCACACCACATAGCAGGTACACACAAACATCTATGAAAGAATCTCTGAAATGTAAACAATGCTGATAATATTAGAATAAGGTTACTGGTATCATCAAATGTCATCTTGTTGATGCGGCACACAAGGTCTAAATAGTTATGTCATTTCAATTTTGGAACATGTAACCAAGTCAAGTGTACATTTTATCCCCCATATGTGGGGTTGAGGAAAGTGGCAAATACATTTTATAATGTTTTGCACAGTTTGAGATGTGTTCACACTAGGGGTGGACTGACAGCTCATGTGGCCCCCTGGAAATAGAAGACCATAGCACCTCCATGTGTCCATGAGCCTGCTGTCGTCTGATGAGGGTGATTGTACTGTGGTTGTTTTAATCACACTTCTATTACTCTTAGGCAGCCTGTACATGCTGAGATCTCATATTGATAGGAACGTGGTGAAGGCCACAATGCTCCTATTGAAATTAAATCACCACTCCAGTTATTGACGGCCAAAAGGGAGTCACAATGCTGGCGCTTACTGCCTAATTTACATACACCCATAGGGAGGTGGAGTCAGCGTAGCCAGGCATTGGGCACTAGGCATGCAGGCTTCCTGTAGTGCCTAATGCTTGGCTGCACTGACTCACCACCCCTGGATAAGTGTAAGTAGCACAGCAATAAGCACAGATTGTAAGTGTGCGTCAGATTGTCAGGGTAGTAGCGATGACCATGTACAGTGTTCTCCTCCCCTGTAAGTGTAGGCAGCACAACAGATTGGCTGCCTGTATCACTTACACACACAGACATCACTTACACACACACACACACACATACACAGACATCACTGATAGGGAATTCAATGGATTCCTTCATATGTTGTTCATATGATGATATACAAGATGGAGTATAAAATATAAAAAGAGTAATATAAAAGAATATATGAAACGTATAACAAGCTGACTTCCCTCACATCACTTACACACACATTACTAATGTGCACACACAGACATCATTTACACACGCACACACACACACACACACACACAGACATTACTTACACCCACCCACACATACACAGACATCACTTACACACACACAGACATTACTAACACACATACACACTTCACTTACACAAACACTCACATACACAGACACTACTTACCCACACAGACATCACTTACCCACACAAACACCACTTACACACACACACATGTACTTGCACACACTTACAGACATTACTAACTCAGACACACACAGACTAAACTTACATACCTTACTTGTTTCTGTCCTCTTTCCCTGTGCAGTAGTAGGATAGGGGATAAGTGTTTGATCGCGGGGGGTCTGACCACTGGGACCCCCCACGATTTCCTGTGAGGGGCCCCGGCATTGCCGCGCTGTGCGCCAGTGAATGCTCGTGTTGTCGACCTCCCTGAGGTCGACGAACACCCCCCCAACCCCCCGTACAGCTCTATGCTAGCAGCGGGGATGCACGAACTCTGCATTCCCGCCTCTCCCATGGAGATACATGGAGGGGGCGTGTCGACCGCAGCATCATGCTGCGGCCAGCACGCCTAATGCACAGGAGCCCATAATGCAAAGCCCCATGCAGGAGATCGTGGGGCCCCGTGCAGGAGATTGCGTTCAGACCAGAATTCAGACCCCCGTAATCAGACACTTATCCCCTATCCTGTGGCTAGGGGATAAGTTTATTTCACTGCAGATATCCTTTAACCTGTTAGGGACGAAGGGCGTATGCATACGCCCTTGCTTCCTGTTATTTAAGGACGAAGGGCGTATCCATACGCCCGTGGGAATTTTGGTCCCCGCCACGTGCCGGGCGGGGACCGGACCGGGGTGACTGCTGAGATCTATCAGCAGGCACCCCGTGCAAATGCCCAGGGGGTCATTAGACCCCCCCCCATGTCGGCGATCGGCGCAAATCACAAGTGAATTCACACTTGCGATTTGCGCCGATTCCGGGTCATTACGCGTCTATGGTGACCCGGTGACCCGGAATAGAATGGGGATCGCGGTTGTCTAAGACAACTACGATCCCCCTGAAGCGATAGGAGTGAGGTGGCAGGGGTGCCAACCCTCCTATCCCTGCTATTGGTGGTCTAGACGCGACCACCAATAGCAGATCGGGGGCGGAGGGGTTTACTTTTGTTTTCCCCGTCCTGCCCACCCACAATAGGAGGGGCAGGACGGGGAAACGACGGGGACCGAACGCCGAAGGTCCACTTACCCCTCCGGAGGCTGCGTGTGACGGTGATCGGTGGGCGGCGACGGAGATCGGCACGGGCGGCGTGCGGCAGAAGAAAACGGCTCCCTGGATCCTACGGAAGCCGGTAAGTTGCCTAGCAACATCTGGAGGGCTACAGTCTGAGACTGTAGCCCTCCAGATGTTGCAAAACTACAACTCCCAGCATGCCCAGACAGCTGTTTGCTGTTTGGGCATGCTGGAATATGTAGTTTTGCAACAGCTGGAGGGCTGCAGTTTGAGACCACTATATAGTGGTCTCTAAACTGTATCCCTCCAGATCTTGCAAAACTACAACTCCTAGCATGCTCAAACAGCTCTTTGCTGTCTGGGCATGCTGGGATTTGTAGTTTTGCAACATCTGGAGGGTCACAGTTTGGAAATCACTGTGCAGTGGTCTATAAACTGTAGCCCTCCAGATGTTGCAAAACTGCAAATCCCAGCATGCTCAAACAGCAAACAGCTGTCTCACCATGCTGGGAGTTGTAGTTGCGTAACCTCCAGCTGTTGCATAACTACATCTCCCAGCATGCCCTTCGGCGATTAGTACATGCTGGGAGTTGTAGTTTTGCAACAGCTGGAGGCACACTGGTTGGAAAATTCTGAGTTAGGTAACAGAACCTAACTGAAGGTTTTCCAACCAGTGTGCCTCCAGCTGTTGCAAAAGTACAACTCCCAGCATGCACGGTCTGTCAGTACATGCTGGGCTGGGAGTTGTAGTTTTGCAACAGCTGGAGGCACACTGGTTGGAAAATACTGTTTGGAAAACCTTCAGTTAGGTTCTGTTACCTAACAGTATTTTCCAACCAGGGTGCCTCCAGTTGTTGCAAAACTACAACTCCCAGCATGCACGGTATGTCAGTACATGCTGGGAGTTGTAGTTTTGCAACAGCTGGAGGCACACTGGTTGGAAAATACTGTTATGTAACAGAATCTAACTGAAGGTTTTCCAACCAGTGTGCCTCCAGCTGTTGCAAAAGTACAACTCCCAGCATGCACTGTCAGTGCATGCTGGGAGTTGTGGTTTTGAAACAGCTGGAGGTTTGTCCCCCCATGTGAACGTACATGGTACATTCACACGGGCAGGTTTACAGTAAGTTTCCTGTTTCAAGTTTGGTCTGCGGCAAATTTTTCGCCGCAGCTCAAACTCCTAGCGGGAAACTCACCGTAACACACCAGTGCAAATGTACCCTAAAAACACTACAGTACACTACACTAACACATAATAAAGAGTAAAACACTACATATACACCCCCTTACACTGCCCTCCCCCCCAATAAATGAAAAACGTATTGTATGGCAGTGTTGCAAAACAACAACTCCCAGCATTTCTGGACAGCCACTGACTGTCCAGGCATGCTAGGAGCTAAGCAACAGCTGGAGGCACCCTGTTTAGTAATCACTGGCGTAGAATACCCCTATGTCCACCCCTATGCAATTCCTAATTTAGTCCTCAAATGCGCATGGCGCTCTCTCACTTCAGAGCCCTATCGTATTTTATGAGGTATTTCCTTACTCCAGAGAAATTGGGTTACAAATTTTTGGAGGCTTTTTCTCCTATTACCACTTGTAAAAATTCAAAAACTGGGTCTACAAGAACATGCGAGTGTAAAAAATGAAGATTTAGAATTTTTTCCTTCACTTTGCTGCTATTCCTGTGAAACACCTAAAGGGTTAACAAACTTACTGAATGTCATTTTGGATACTTTGAGGGGTGCAGTTTTTATAATTGGGTCATTTGTGGGGTATTTCTAATAGGAAGGCCCTTCAAATCCACTTTAAACCTGAACTGGTCCCTAAAAAATTCCGATTTTGAAAATTTTGTGAAAAATTGGAAAATTGCTGCTGAACTTTGAAGCGCTCTGATGTCTTCCAAAAGTAAAAACATGTCAACTTTATGATGCAAATATAAAGTAGACATATTGTATTTGTGAATCAATATATCATTTATTTGGAACGTCTATTTTCCTTACAAGCAGAGAGCTTCAAAGTTAGAAAAATGCAAAATTTTCAAATTTTTCATCAAATTTTGAAATTTTTCACCAAGAAATGATGCAAGTATCGACACAAATTTATAAGTAAAAGCATCCAAGAGTTATTAATGCTTAAAGTGACAGTGGTCAGATTTGCAAAAAATGCTCCCATCCTTAGGGTTATAATGGGCTCCGTCCCCAAGGGGTTAAGCAGCAGCCAGTCCTCTGATTCTGGTCCTTGGGCACTGTCAAAAGCCTGAACTGTCAGTTTGTCCCTGGTTCACACAGCATTCAGTGTGTACATGTAACCTGAATGATAAGAGATGCCACCAGGGTACATAACGAATGCAAACATGGCATGTAATAGACAGGATGTAAAACAAAATATTGTCCATGACCAGTATGTGTCAGCTTTTCTTTATTCCGTCCACGGTGCTTTTTAATACAAGGGCATCATGCAAAAAAAAAAAAAAAAGAAAATACCTGTGAGCTATATGTTTTCTTTTACAATGGAAGTCACTGGCAGACTTTTTTAAACTGTATTGCATATAGTCCAATACATTTGGTGAATTCTTTGGGAGATATTTCAAGAATTAATCTTATGATATATTATAGTGTCTTTTTCTTCCACTTTTATATTGGAGAACATGTACTGTGTACCATCATACACCATATGCCATTCTTTATATGTTATTTAACATAAAATGTTATAGTAGTAATAAGAATGAATATATTAATTAACAAATGTTGGAAATGGCTGTTTTTAATATTTATTATAAGTATTCAACATAGTATTGGATGTTTACATTTTAAACAAATTGTTTTTTATAATTGTACGGAGGGCTCTCTTCCCAAGCACAACATTTTTTTAACCATGCAATATCATATGATGATCCTCATTTTATTTTCTCTTGAATAGTAACACCTACATTTTTCACTAGAGGGCAGCCATGCTCACATCCTGCTAAGTTCTCAACCTATTTTTAAAATATACACATTGAGCAATCTTCGGATGAGTGCACTGGAGGTACAAAATATTTTTGGTCTTCAGTGTATCCTTAAAGATGTTCTGTTTGTGATATACATATGTCAATATAAGTGACCATGGTAATATCAGAATCCTGGAAGGCTTGCCACAGTAAGCTATTGCAATGTCCAAATACTACCTTCCAAGGGCCACTGTTTGTTTTTTTAAAGCGGCCTGGCTCCTGAAAAGAAAAAATATCCAGCCGAAAGCCTGCTTGCTGCAGAGACATACAGTGGGGCAAAAAAGTATTTAGTCAGCCACCAATTGTGCAAGTTCTCCAACTTAAAAAGATGAGAGAGGCCTTTAATTTTCATCATATGTATACCTCAACTATCAGAGACATAATGAGAAAAAAATTTTGGTGGAAAATAAGTATTTGGTCAATAACAAAAGTTCATATCAATACTTTGTTACATACCCATTGTTGGCAATGACAGCGGTCAAGGTTTTCACACACTGTTGCTGGTATTTTGGCCCATTCCTCCATGCAGATCAGTGATGTTTTGGGGCTGTCACTGGGCAACACGGACTTTCAACTCCCTCCAAAGGTTTTCTATGGGGTTGAGATCTGGAGACCGGCTAGACCACTCCAGGACCTTGAAATGCTTCTTACAAAGCTACTCCTTTTTTGCCCGGGCGGTGTGTTTGGGATCATTGTCATGCTGAAAGACCCAGCCACATTTCATCTTCAATACCCTTGCTGATGGAAGGGTATCTCACGATACATGGCCCCATTCATTCTTTCCTTTGCACAGATCAGTCGTCATGGTCCCTTAGCAGAAAAACAGCCCCAAAGCATGTTTCCACCCCCACGCTTTACAGTAGGTATGGTGTTGTTTGGATGCAACTCAAACTTTAAGTCGGAGAACTTGCACAATTGATGGCTGACTAAATGCTTTTTTTGTCCCACTGTATGAAACAGAGGCTAAGGGTGCGTTCACATGGAGTAAATGAAGAGTAATTCACGCTGAAAAATTTACAAGTGGAAAAAATAAAAAAATTTAGCGCAAAATTCGCGGGAAATTCGCACGGAATTGCGCGCGGTATTGCACGCGGACATGGGGGAGAAAGAAGGGAAGGATTTTTCAGCCATTTCCGTGCAAATTCCACGCGAATTCCGCGCAAATTGCCTGCGAATTCCGCGCGAAAACGATGTTGGGCGGAATTTTTTTTTACCATTGACTTCAATTGATTTCTGCTAGCGGATTCCGCTTGAAGAATGAACATGTTCTTTCTTCAAGCAGAACAGAATTCAGCGTCGGAATTCTGCTAGCAGAAATTCCGCAGTGTCAACAGGCCAGCAGAAATAACACTCTAAGGGTGCGTTCACACGGAGTAATTCAAGAGGAATTTACTTGAGTAATTCCTCTTGAATGCTCCACTACAAATTAATGCACATCTCCTCTGCCCATTGACTTTAATGTTATTTCTGCAGGCCTGTTCCTACTGATGAAATTCTGCTAGCAGAATTCCGACGCTGAATTCCGTTCCACTTGAAGAAAGAACATGTTCATTCTTCAAGCGGAATCCGCTAGCAGAAATCAATTGAAGTCAATGGTAAAAAAAATTCCGCCCGACATCGTTTTCTCGCGGAATTTGCGCGCAATTTGCAGGAAATTTGCACGCAATTTGCGTGGAATTTGCACGCAATTTGCACGGAAATGGCTGAAAAACACTTCACTTCTTTCTCCCCCATGTCCGCGCACAATTCCGCGCGCAATTCCGCACGAATTGCGCGCAAATTGCCCGTGAATTTCCCGCGAATTTCGTGCGGAAAAAAAAAAATTTCCGCCTGTAAATTTTAAGCGTGAATTACTCTTCGTTTACTCCGTGTGAACGCACGGTGTTTGTTTTAGCGGGGATGTTCCAATTTTTCCTGGAAGTTTTACTGAATCGATAAAATGTCTCAATTGGAGGAATTTATAAAAGTCTGTGGTTGAAGTTATATTTCCTTTGAATTTGTTCAAAGGTAAGGAGATTTCCTCCTCCGCTCATCATATCAGCCACCGTATTTATTCCATGGTCCCCCCATTTCCTATAGTCAGAGTCTGAAATCTGAGATTGAACTATTCCCAGGGGCATTTCCTCTATGGTCAATGGTAATAACAGGTCTTTAACTATTGGAAGTTTCCAAATATAATATATCCCCACCACTGTAGGGTGCCCAACTCTATAACAACTTGGTCTTACTCTCTCGACCAATAGTGCTTCGTTTAGGGATTTTTCCGTGACCAGCTGGGTTTCTATTTCTACTTTCATTTATTTCTGTTTCATAATATCATTACGCCACTAATACTGCAATTGATCCAGTAATGTAGCATGATAATACTTTAGCAAGTCTGGGCATCCCATCCCCCCCTCTATCAACTGGGGGGGGGGGGTATAATATTCTAGCCTGTACTCGTGCTTTGCGATTTCGCCATATTAACTGCATGAGTTGTCGCTGCAATGTTTTTAGCACATACCTGGGTATCCAAGCAGGACGATTATTCAGAGAAAACAGGACCTTTGGGCAATATGGTCATTTTCACTACCGCCAAGCGTCCTGTCCATGATATTGGAAATTTAGAGTAGGTAGAGGCTGCTTTCTGGGGGGATCACAATGCCTAAAATCACAGACTTTTATATATTGACCTTATAGTAACTAAATGTTCTGAATTCGTCCAATAGGACAGTAGTGATGGCTAAAGAGTGTTTGGGGTTTGTAAGGCATAAAATTATGTTGTCTGCGAATAGACCTATGCGATGGTTCTTTTCCCCTATCTGGACCCTCGTAATATCTGATGAACATATAATGGCTTCGGCTAGTGGTTCAATCATCAGAGTGAATATTAATGGCGAAAGGGGGCAACTTTGCCTAGTTCCATTTGAAATATTAAACTCTTTTTATTTTACTCCACAATTGTAGACCCTTGCATGGGGCTCTGAATATAGAGCTAATAGTCCTTTCCCAAAACTTCCTCCCAGCCCAAATTTATTTAAGACCAAGGCTAGATGGCCCCAATGGACTCTATCAAATGCCTTCTCTGCATCTACTGTGAGAAGCAGAGAAGGCATTCCCCACTTCTCCATAACTGACATAATATTTAGGATATGTCTGGTACCATCCGTTATTTGTCTGCCCCGCACAAATCCCACCTGGTCATTAATTATCAATTGTGGCAATATACTGTTTAGTCTGTTCGCTAAAATAGATGAATATAATTTTAAATCTGTGTTGAGTAATGCTATTGATCTATAATGTGCTGGTTCATCTGCAGTCTTGCCCCGTTTGGGTAGTGTAACTATTAATGCTTTCAACATTTCATGAGGACATGTACCTTGTATCAGTATTCTATTGCACAGCTTTGTTAAGTAAGGGGCTAGGAGTGTTCTATGGATTTTAAAATAGTCATTTGTCAACCCGTCTGGTCCAGGAGACTTATTTTGTTTTAATACAGATACGGCTTTATAAACTTCTGACTCAACTATAGGTTTTGATATGTCAGTCAATTGGTCATGTGTAGCTTGTGGTAGTTTCAACTTATCCAAAAATGCAGTGATAGCAGACGTAGCTGGCTGAATCGTCAATGCATCATCTTTTAAATTATATAGCTCCTTATAGTATTCAGCAAAGACGTCTGCTATACCCTTAGGGTCTATAATTTTGTCTCTATTACGGTTATAAATGTAATGGATGCTTCAATTGCTTGGCTAGTAGTGCCCCTGGTCTATTACCCTGCGCTCCGGCCGCAAGCACCAGCTGGCAGGGCCGGGATTCGCATCGCGGGACACGCCCGCATGCGAATCCCGGCCCATCTCTCACTACGTCTCCGCACGCCGGAGCTCTGAAATTTAAAGGGCCAGTACGCCCGTAATTCGTGAATACACCTGATGCCACATTATAAGTTGTTTGCACCTCCCACACTTCCCTGCCGGATCTTCAGTGCCTATTGCCTGAGAGAAAGCGTTCCTATTGCCTGTTTTCCTTACCCGTGTATCCAGACCTTCCTGCTACATTTTTTGACTATGAACCTTTGCCGCCTGCCTTGACCTTCTGCTACGTTGACTACGCTACTGCTTCTTCCTTCGGTACCTCGCCTTGCACAGTTACATGTGTGGTCGAGCCGTGTCAGGGGTAGTGACCTGGGTGTCGCCTGCTGCAGCAAGCCCATCCTGCCTTGCGGCTGGCTCTGGTGAAGACCAGCTGCACCTTGGACTTCACTCCCCGATACGGTCTGAGTCATCAGCCACACAGGATCCACATCCAGCTCCGTTACAATATAATTGATCCAATTTATTATTAAGCTCTGAAATTCCAACAGCAATTTCAGTATTGTATTGCCGTTTATTCAGGGTATGTAGTTCAGCCAATCGCTGTTAGGTTTTTAATATGGTTTGTCTTGATTGTTTTTTGAAAAAGGCCGTCTGTTTGATAAAATGGCCCCTTATTGTAGCTTTATGGTGGTTTCAGACACTGCCCCATTATCATTAATATCAAAGTATGATTTAATTGTTTCTACTGTTGTTGGCAAAAAGTCAGGTTGGTTTAATACAAATGCATTTAGTCTCCATACGGAGTCTTTGTAAGAGTTGTAAGATTCTCTTAAGTTAAGGAAGATGGGGCTGTGGTCCGACCAAGTCATGGTGCCAATTGCTGTGGACTCTACCCTACCTAGACAGTATTTTTCCATTTGAAAAAAAGTCAATTCTGGTATATGTACCGTGTCTTGCAGAGAATAATGTATAATCCCTCTCCCCCAGTTGTTGTATAATGTATAATCCCTCTCCCCCGGTGGATCTGAAATTTGAAATGCATTCAATGTCCTTACATAAGGTGTTGGCTCATTTTTAATTTCTGAAGATGTAGAGTCTATGGATGGCCATACTGGCATATTAAAGTCCCCTGTAATTACCAGGGTCCCTTCTTTGATCTTATATACCCTTTTTAATACTCTTTTAATAAATTGATGTTGTTTAATATTAGGGCTATAAAAAAACACACAATAGTATATTGCATGTCATTTAAGCTGCACGTCAGAATCACATAGCGTCCCCTCTCATCAATAACCTGCTTATGGATTGTAGTTTTAACTGAATCTTTAATTAAAATAAAAACTCCTCCCTTTTTACCCACTGCCGGTGATGAAATTATCAAGGGGAAGGATCTATGGCTTAGACGGAAAAGATCTTTCTGATTAAGATGTGTCTCCTGAAGACAGCACACGTCTCCAGATTGCGATTTCAACTCTCCATACAGAAGTGACCTCTTGCGTAGAGAGTTGAGACCTTTAACATTAAGTGACATAAATGTAAGTACCATGGACAGCTTCAAAACGGTTTTTATGTTGATCAAGGGAGTCAAGAAAAGTTGGTACTCACCCTTCCCATGACGAACCTTCTCCCACCTTCCTCCCATGGTGAAAATTCCTCCCACCTTCTAAATTGTGCCCCATTAATTAGGAAAAAAAGAAGGGATAACCAGAAAAGGGTATTAAGGTCAAGAAAACAATAGACTAATGTAGCAATATATAGTGATGAATTTATCTCAAGATTAACAGTGACAAGGAACAAAAAAGAACAAAAACAGAACTAAAAAAAAGACAAAAAAAGGAAAAACAATAATCAAACATAGAACATCTTCTTGTGGGGGATCCATATACGCCCTATTCAAGGGGGAGTTGGAAATCATCCAACCTTTTCCACAGGCTAAACCGGCCTATTATGGGATTTTATAATAATGGTTAAATTAACCCTTCCCTAGGGTATAAAGAGAGTTCCATTAGGTATTATCCTGTAACTTTATTACTATTGGGGGATTTTTACAGGGTCCTTTTTTTTTTTCAAGTGTTTGAATATTGTCCATTCAGGTGAGAGCTGAGGCAGAGGTTTGCTTACAGGTATGTTTGTCTCCTGAGGGGAGGGGGCAGGGGAGAAGAAGGTTAGCGTCCCCATTATGCACAGAGGTTCGTTATCATATGTTTGATCCCATGGTGCGAAATTATGACTCGTGTCCCATGGGCAAATTCTCTTCTTTTTGATAAGGTAGCAGCTGATAAATCGGAGAATAGGGAGATTTTACTATAGTTTCCTGGTAATTGGGAATGGTCCCGGGACGCCATGAGTATTTTTTCTTTAATATGAAAAAAATGGATCCGCAATATGACATCCCTTGGCTGGGAGCTTGGTATTGATTTTGGTTTCGGTAGTCCATGGATTCTATCGATTCAACAAATCCGATTTATTTAGCTGTGGGAGTAAAAGATTAAAGTACTCTGTTACATAGGGGAACAATTCCTCTTGCTTGGTTGTTTCAGGAATGCCCCTGATCCGAAGATTGTTCCTCCGTGAACGATCCTCCATATTGATTATCAGAGTTTTTAAACTATTTCTTTTTTCATATCACCCACTTCTTTTACTACAACATTATGTGCCACGGCAGTTTCATCCATTCTTTCTTCAATATGGGATGTCCGGGAACCCAACTCCTGTATTTCCTTATGTATGTTAACTACTGCATTTTGTAGTATACTCGCAAAGGAAGTCTGTAGTTCCGGCAGCATTTGCCTCATTGCAGTTTCAGTTACTGGGGCTGTTCCAATTTCTCCCTTATACATGCTGCTATTACCAGTCCCTTCTTCTATAGTGTCTCTGTGGGTTGGAGGATTCTGGGCACCCATGGGTGCCCAGAAGGGGGTGAGTGAAGCAGTGGAGTTAAGTTAACTGCTACTCGCGACGCCGGACTGAAGGCCACTGGTGTCGACAGGCTTGCTAGGGAACATACTGTTAACCGATAATTAGGAGTATTTTGTTAGTCTAAGGGTTCCTTCATTCGTTTTTTAGCAGTATTAGTTCCTTCCTTTATTGTAGGGCCACTAATTAAATCGACTCCCCATATATTTTCCATATTCCAGGATTTCGCCATGCTGCCATTCTTGTTATCCACCTTTTGTCTTGTACTCAGCCATTCATTCCCCCTTGCCACTTGGTCTCCATTTTCCGATTTTTCCCCCGAGCCCCCAAATGCACTGACCTTTGGCGATTGCTGTCTTTCCCAGCTCTCTGCCTCACCCGCTTGCTCGCCCCACTCCGGCATGTGTCCGTCCCTGTCTCCTTGTTTCTTCTCGTGCCACTGTCAATTCCTCTGCCGCTGGTTGTTCTTCATCCAACTGGAGAGTCTCCAAATCAGATGCTCCTGCGCCTGTCTCTTCCGCTTGCCTCCGGAAGCGCTCCCCTCATGGTCCTCTATGCTGCGGCTGTCATTGGTTCCTCCTCTTCTGCTTCCATCTGAGCCTGTAGCACTTCCTCCAACCACTGCTCCCTTCCGCTGCGCTGGTTCCCAGGAGAGTCTCTCACTGTCACAAAGCATCTCGAGCCGGTACGTCCACTTTGTTCCATTGGTGAATAGAAAGTTGTGCGTTTACCCGGACTGTTCTTTTTAGTTTTGCTGCGCATCATATTCCCGGGTTCCAAAGCGGGTTCTAAAACAGCTCTCCGTTGTTCCAATCCCAGTAATCGGGTCCCAATTTGCCATTTAGTGCCGAGTTAGGTGCCGGTAAACTAGCGGTGCTACCTCATCAGCCTCCATCCATGCTAACCAAGGGCAACATCTACATGAAGCTGGTATGTTCTCCACACATTTGTTGGGTACTCTGGCTTCCCCCAACACTCTAAAATCTAACTAAATTTGTCTGTGTGTGTCTGAAATGAAGAAATTGGCATGCGAGCTCCACTGGGGATAAGGTTTGATGATAACAGAGGCCCGCCCCGCCCTTCCATATACCTCCCCGTACAGGAGATTGCAGGGGTCCCATTGGTCAAACCCACACAACACTTTCTGCCTGACCACAGAGCTCTCTGCTGAGAACCTCTGTCCAGTTTAGGAATTGTCCAGAGCAAGATAGGTTTTCTATGGGGATTTGCTCCTTCTCTGGATAGTTCCTAAAATGGACAGAGGTGTCAGCAGAGAGCACTGTGGTCAGGCAGAAAGGAAATTCAAAAAGAAAAGAACTTCCTGTGGATCATAACAGCAGCTGATAAGTGCTGGAAGGATTAAAAAAATTTTAATAGAGGAAATTTACAAATCTGTTTAGCTTTCTGGCACCAGTTGATTTAAAAAAAATGTTTTTTTTTCTGGTGGAGTACCCCTTAAATGACAGGTACACTTTAAGTAACAAAATGACAGACATTGCTTTGATTATTGGTAAGCTTTTTGTAGCATTAATAGAAATATGTGTTAAAGGGGTATTCAAGGCCAAAACTTTTTTATATATATCAACTGGCTCCGGAAAGTTAAACAGATTTGTAAATTACTTCTATTAAAAAATCTTAATCCTTCCAATAGTTATTAGCTTCTGAAGTTGAGTTGTTGTTTCTAACTGCTCTCTGATGACTCACGTCCCGGGAGCTGTGCAGTTCCTATGGGGATATTCTCCCATCATGCACAGCTCCTGGGACGTGACATCATCATTGAGCAGTTAGACAGAAAACTTCAGAAGCTAATAACTATTGGAAGGATTAAGATTTTTTAATAGAAGTAATTTACAAATCTGTTTAACTTTCCGGAGCAAGTTGAAATATAAAAAAAAAGGTTTTGCCTAGAATACCCCTTTAAAGTTTTACAGGAAACATTTATATTATATGACAAAGCTAGATAGATGGGCAGATAGAGTGTCAGGGGCAGAAACACATATAGGGTGCATGGCACTAAAAGACTGCATGTATAAGCTACCATGTGAATGTTGATGTCCTCTTCAGACACTAATATTACTAAGAAACATTTTTGTAGATAGTTTTGTAGATGGCCATCTTCCTTTGCATTTTACAGAGCATGGCAATGAACGCTCAGCTACATCCACTGCATAAAATACATGTAGCAGTTTTAAATGCTGTTTTTTGCCTGCAGGATTTTATGTCACCCTTGTTGTGAATCGATGGTGGAATCAGTTTGTAAATCTTCCTTGGCCTGACCGACTTATGTTACTCATCTCCAGCAATGTGCATGGAAGAGATGAGTATGGACGACTGCTTCGCAGGACACTTATGCGTTACGTGAATCTTACATCATTGCTTATTTTTCGCTCTGTTAGTACTGCAGTCTACAAAAGATTCCCAACCATGGACCACGTTGTAGAAGCAGGTATGAAAATATTCAATGCCAATAGATCTTCCAAAAGAACTATGAATGCTGTTTAGTTCATATAAGAGAAAATATATATTATACCACAAGTATAAAATATTATTTAAGAAATTATACAGACATATTCTGGGCCATATATATATATATATATATATATATATATATATATATATGTTCTAGGAAAGAGGGATTGCAAACTCGTTTTGATGAAAGATTTGGGTTTTGGCTAAACTCATATACCTCTGTAATCGTAATTCATATCAGGACCACACCTTTTTCTGTTTAAAGGGGTACTCTGACCCTAGACGTCACGAGGGGGTGGGGTCGGGGCCGTGACATCACGATATTCCGTCCCCTGTATCGTGAGTCATCAGCACGGAGCAATCTTCGCTCCGTGCAGCTAATGACAAGCGGGTGCTGAAGGAGAGATCGCGGGGGTTCCCAGCGGTGGGATGTCCACGATCAGACATCTTGTCCCCTATCCTTTGGATAGGGGATAAACTGTCAAGGGGCAGAGAACCCTTTTAAGACCTGCTCCTTGCTCTGTAAACTCTACCCCTTCCTCTTTTGGTCCCACCTTTAGAGTGGATTGGGGCCAGTCTGGGGGTGCCACTGTGCCAGTGACAGCTGCCTTATGAATCAGGGCAGTACTTCTCCAGCAGGGAAAGTGGCCTCAATACATATAACTTAGTGAATAGTAAGAAAGGCTTCACCTTCACATAGGATTTGTAACAAATCTTTGTTAGCATCGTGGCCAAAGATTAAAAAAATAAATAAATAATATATATATATATATATATATATATATATACATATATATATATATATATATATATAAAATATTCTTTATTTATTCCAGCTGCCACCCCTTGATAAAGTGCTGTCCAAGGCCTGGGCTTTGTAGACCTAGTTAAACATATAGAGGGACATTTATCATAGTTTGCTTTGGTAAGCAAGTTCTGAAGGCAGTTTTTACATATTTTTTTTTTTGCTTTAGTTTTGCTTATGTGCTACATATTTATTATACAGGGGGTTGATAAATTTGGAGCACTTAAGTAAAACAAAAAAAAAAGTCGTAGCTGAGGCTTTTTAGCAATTTTTTAATTTTGCTCACGTACGGGAGTTTAGTACTCCAGATCAGACCTGGAGTAGATCTGACTTTTTTTTTTTTTTTTTTGCCTACGTGCAACTTTCACACATCATAAATTCATGACCACTGCAAAGTGAAAACTGAAATTTGCTTAGGTAAGGCTGTTTGTAACTTTTTGCTTACCCACAAAAGTCACACAAAATAGAGTTTAAGCGCACATGCAACTTTTTGTGTGCCCGGAGTAAGCAAAAAAAAAGGCTCTAAATACCTTGATAAATGTCCCCCATAGTGCTGATTGTAAGCACCAATATGATGATAAAAAAGAAGATTAAAACATAGGGAATCTGCCCGTATGGATTTTAAAGGGAACCTGTCACGTTAACAATGCAGTCCAGTCTGCGGGCATCATGTTATAGAGCAGGAGGTGCAGAGTAGATTAATATAGTTTTGTGGGAAAAGTTCCAGGATATATTGTAATTATTCAGTGACCTCTCAGCTTATTCTGAGCTAAGTAGTTGTGTGGGCGATCCATCTCAGTGATGCCCCTTATACGCACGGTTAAAGACGTAACTTTCATCCACTGAGTAAAACCGCCCACATGACTACTTATCCTAGCTTTACATGAATAAATTACAAATTATCCTGGATCTTTCCCCAAAACACTTTATATCAGTCTACTCAGCTTCTCCTGATCTATGACATGATGCCTGTTGATTGTATTTTCCATGTGATTCCCTTTACACAAGTTAATACATTCCCGTCATATATTGAGCAAAATTGTACTCACCAAGGACATATGTTGATGATACATTGTAGTAATACTGATATCACTTGTATAGGAGTTCATATTACTATTTCACGACTAATCTAAAGACATTCTCTGTCAGTGCTCATAGTTTGTGCCTTTTCATTCTAAACAGGATTTATGACAGCAGATGAAAGAAAAATATTTGACAACCTTAAATCCCCACATCTTAAATACTGGGTGCCAGTGGTTTGGTTTGGAAATATAGCTTCAAAGGCCAGGTCTGAAGGAAGAATTCATGACAGTGTTGACCTACAATTAATGTTAAATGTAAGTACAGACAGTACTAGCTTCTTTAATGGAATCTATTATTTGCTTTCTAGTCAAGCATGTACTTTATATACAAATATTAGAATGCTCTCCTAGCACAAAAACAACACATTGGCCCTCATTTACTAATGTCCGACCGACTCTTTTTCTTGGTTATTACGCCTAAATTTTAGTCGCAACGTCTGTGCGACTAATTATGCGACCAAATTTTTGTCGCACAACCGACATTTTAGAAAACACTCGGAGTGTTTTTTTTTCACTCTGAAATGGGCGTGTTTTATGCAAAAATGGGCGTTTTACCGACAAAAAACAAAAAATACTCGGAGTACTTCCAAAATCACTTGAGAAAAAGTGTGAATTTGCCTCACACAATAACCGACAGCCAAGAGGCCGAGTGAAATTCCAAAAATAGAGTGATTTCTAACAAGGGACTGTTTACCATTGTGTTTTGTGTGAAAGTAACTTGTTTTCTAACCTGAAAACATTTTGTACAGTTCAACACTTTTATGAATAAAGTATTTAATGTTTGGGTACGGTAATAATTTTTTATTTATTTAACACCTGAATAATTTTAATTAATGAAACTGTTTATAAACAGACTAGTCCAAAACCTTTTGGCTCACACAAATACATTTTTATTTATTAATGGTCTTTAAGGTCCAAAAAAAGGTTGTGTTACGTGTTTGGAGTTTGTGCGACACAATTGACTGGTGCGACACAAAAAACACATGCGACAGAAAAATAACCGACATGTGCGACAGAATAGTAAATAAGGCTGGAAAAAAATGGAGTGATATAGAAAACACTCCACAATAAACACTGCACTTTTAGTAAATGAGGGCCATTGTGTTTCTGTAGCGATGAGATCTCTTTGCATGGTGATTTTATTTCAGAACACCTAAATACATATACTGTGTTTCACATGTAAGTACATCCCTCACATTTTTGTTAATATTTTATTATGTCTTTTCATGTGCCAACAATAAAGAACTGACACTCTGCTACAATGTAAACTAGTAAGTGCAGGGCCTGTATAACACACAGCCAACACACATGATAATGACCCCAAACACACCGCCAAGACAACTACTGTGAATAATTTACTGTGGGTAAAGGTGAATGACTGGCCAGGCATGTCTCCAGACCTAAACCATATTGAGCATCTGTGGGGCATCCTCAAATGAAAGGTGGGGACCCATAAGTTGGGTTTGGGGGGGGGGGGGGATTTATCAAAACCTGTCCAGAGTAAAAGTTGCTGAGTTGCCCATAGCAACCAATCTCTTCTTTAATTTCTGAAAAAGCCTCTTAAAAATTAAAGAAGAAATATGATTGCTATGGGCAACTGGTCAACTTTTCCACTGTACAGGTTTTGATAAATCTCCCCCAAGGTTTCTAACGTCCACCAGCTCCGTAATGTCATCATGGAGGAGTGGAAGAGGATTCCAGAGCCAACCTGTAAAGCTCTGGTGCACTCCATGGCCAAAAGGCTTTTGGCAGTGCTGGAAAATAATGGTGGCCACACAAAATATTTACACTTTTTGTCCTAATTTAGACATTTCCTCTTAGGTGTGCGCTCACTTTTGTTGCCAAAGTTTAGAATGGCTTAATGGCTGTGTGTTGAGCTATTTTGAGGGGACACAACATTAAACAATGTTATACAAGCTGTGCACTCAATATTTTACATTGTAGTGAGTGTATGAGTGTTATGACAGGAAAAGATATAATGAAATTAAATATTTTTACAAATGTGAGGTGTGTACTCACTTATGTGAGATACTATACATACATGTGTATTAATATCGTTGTACTCACCTATTTATAATTATTAATATGTTCTTTATCTCAGGAGATGAATCGGTATAGGTCCTGGTGTGGTCTCCTCTTTGGTTATGATTGGGTTGGCATTCCTCTGGTGTATACACAGGTACATAAATGTTTTAAAGGGAATCTGTCATCAGTGTTACACTAACCTGTTGGTACAGGCTGGTAGTGCAGGTGATACTGATGATAATGATACTTACCTATCCCCAATCTGTGTCCCTGTTCACCTGTTATCTTCCTCATTTGGGTGGCAGGCTTGGTGAAGGGTCCAGGAGCTCGCTGTTGTCACCGCTGCTGCTTCTTCTCGTTCTTGCTACCAAGCCTGCCATGAGGAAGGCAACAGGCGAACAGGACCACAGATTGAGGATAGATAAGTATTAATATCATCATTGTCACCTGCACTACAAGCCTGTACCAACAGATTAGTGAGGGTGACACTAATGATAGATTCCCTTTAATCATATCTTGCAATTATTTATTGTTATTAAAGTGAATCTGTCAACTATATGTGCTGCAATGAGCTGCAGACACAGTTGTATTGCTATTAGGTTATAAAAGTAAACTTAACCTTTCTTGGAGCTGATGGGTTTTGCCAAACTTATAAAATAGCTTTTTCTATTTCTTAGCTAAGTGTCTAGGAGGTGGTGCTGAGCTGCTCAAGTGCCAGAGCCTCTTGGCATGCCAACTCTCTGACCCTCACCTCCCAGTAATTCCTTGATTGATGTACAGAGCCCTAAATGTTTACTTTTATAACCTAAAGGTTATCCAATGGTGACTACAGCTTTTAGCAGCAAATAGTGCTGACAGATTCCTTAAGTAAGATTGACAATAAAGTCACATTTCTTTTCCAGGTAGTAACACTGGCTGTGTATACATTCTTTGTTGCTTGCATAATTGGACGTCAGTTTTTAGACCCTTCACAGGCGTATGCAGGACATGATCTGGATCTCTATGTTCCCATATTCACGCTCCTGCAGTTCTTTTTCTATGCAGGCTGGTTAAAGGTAAATCTTTCTGAATAAAGTGTGTGCATAACATGTAGAATTCATGTTGAGAAATGTATTTTGGTTGTTTTACACAGGTGGCTGAACAACTCATTAACCCATTTGGTGAAGATGATGATGATTTTGAGACTAACTGGTGCATAGATAGAAATCTACAGGTTAGTTCATCATGAAGTGCATTTTGTTATTATAACTTGAGCAACAAAAAATTTTTTTTTTTGCCAAGCCCATAAACATTGCTGCTGTTATTGGGTCCTGTGAAAAAATATGACAAGGGCAATGTCTTCATGGAGTGTGTGTGGCTTTCCCTGTGTTAAAGGGGTATTCCGGGCAAAAACATCTTATCCCTTATCGAAAGGGGGCGTTGCGGACATTACGCCCCCTCCCATAGAAATGAATGGAGGGGGCGTGGCGTGATATCACGTCCCCGTCTCGGAAGCCCGGAGGTTTCCGAAACTTCAGACGCAGCTACGCATAGAATGCGGGCTGCTGCAGGGAGATCTCGGGGGGTCCCAGCGGCGGGCCATCCACGATCAGATATCTTATCCCGTATCCTTTTGATAGGTGATAAGATGCTTTTGCCTGGAATACCCCTTTAAAGAATATTAAGTCATAAATCCGCTTCAGGATCATAGCTGGTATTTATGTGTGAGATAGGGAGATTAGAATGTGAGTACTTTGTCTAGGTACAACACTGAAATAGAGTGGCACCATTTAAAGATTGAACAATTTTTGCTGTTTTACGTTGCAAGAAATGGCCCAAAGTTTTTATGTAAAGAGGATAAATGGATACATTGACTAAAATAGACTGTCTATTCATTGTTTCTAGGTTTCCCTCATGGCTGTAGATGAAATGCATTTGAATTTACCAAAGATGGCCAGAGACATCTACTGGAATGACACTGATGTACGGCCACCATACACACTTGCAGCTGCTGACTACTGTATTCCTTCATTTTTGGGATCAACAGTCCAAAAGGGGTAACTATGATTAATTGACTATTTATTTAAATTTACTATATATATCATTTCACTGCACATATGCATTTTAAGATCTATATTGCTAAATATTTTGCATATTCCATTACTCAATATCCATGCATGCCAATTTTAGCTAAAATAAAGTTCTTCAGTGTTCGCATGTTGACCAATTTCTATATGTATTAGTTAACCAGTGTCTGTATAAATGTATTTTTATATGTGTGCCAAGATGAGGCCACAACTTTCATTGGAAGTTAAAGGGGTAGTCTCCTCTGGCTGATTATCTCTCTGCTGCTGTCTGCTCCCACTCTGCTGTTTAGGGGCTGGGGTCAGAGGCAGGTCATTTACTTCTGTGTCTAGCAGCTCCAAAGCTAAAGTACTATGCCTAAAACTTACGGACATGATAAATGGGCTGAGATAAGCCAGAGCAGGTAGCCTGACATGCGCTAAGGAGTTCTAGCCTGTTGTACACTTGACAAATAGCTGATCATTCTGGTCTTGTCTTTGATGAGGTGTGAGGCCATCCATGGCTCTCTGTTCCTGACAATCTCCTTTTCCTACTATTAGCATCATTATGCCAGTGGCACTAGTGATACTGGGGGGCCCTCAAAAAAGGATATGACAAATAGAGAAATAAGAATGTTATTGTGCCATTGTGTTATAATTGTTAGTAAAGTAATATACAAAAACCCTTTTGCTTGTTGTAGACTTCCTGACTCTGTGTTTCTAAGTGAAGACTGGCTTCTTGACGAAGAAAAGCACAGACGACAACATTCTGTTATAAGACGAGTAAAGAGGTTTTTAAGTGTTCATGAGCATCCTGAGTCTCCGGTCAGATCTGCATTAAGTCGACAAGGAAGTGATGCATCGAATATGTTTTTTCCTGCTGAACCAACTTATTTTGGTAGTTATCATGAAATGGCTCCTCGAAGAAACCACCTATTACATGTTAAAAGACGTGAATCTGCTGACAGAAATGCTAAGCTAGGTATTCCTAGGGCAGATCTATCTGTTATTCGGGAATCTAGCAGATCCCCTGGATCAGACAAGCAGCCTTCTAGTGACAGTAACAATACACCTAGTTCCCCTCTACAAGTGCCTCAAGTTGTGGTTACAACAGCTTCTGAAACAGTAGTACAAAATGACGCTAAATATAAGTCAGCTCCACACATCAACACATATAAAGAAGAAAAAGCTGAAGAGAAACAAAGTGAACAGCATCCTATTGATCTTCTTTCCGAAGGAAGCAACCAAGAAGACTTAGTAAAGAAACAAATGAATGTAGAAAAGGAGAAAGAAGGAAAGACCACAAAAAAAGAGCAGCTGTCTTCCCATAGATGGAGTGAAACAGTGTTCCCAGAACAAAGTCTTCTTTTAAGTTCACAACCACTAAGGACATCGTTCCCAAACATCCCCCTTTCTTTGACTTTACAGAATGAAGCAGCTGTACAAGAAAACAGCTCCAATGTAAGTGCACCGCAAGGTCCATCTGAAGAACTGTTACATATACTGGAACATATCAATGCTAAGGAAACTGATATAGTGGAATTTCACAATGAAAAGAAAGAAAAGTAACACTGTGGTTGTCAATAAACTATTTGGTAACTCTCAAACCTTAATAAAGAGAAGAAAGGTTTTTACAATTCACAAACATATTTAAGATTTTTTTAAACTTCCTTCACCATTGTTAATGTGTAGAGGCATGTAATGTAACTTGTATATTATGCCCCATTATACAGCTAGACTTTTAAAGGGGTACTCCCCTGGTAAACATTTTTTTTTAAATCAGAAAGTTAAACAGATTTGTAAATTACTTCTATTAAAAAATCTTAATCCTTCCTGTACTTATAAGCTGTTGTATGCTCCACAGGAAGTTCTTTTCTTTTTGAATTTCCTTTCTGTCTGACCACAGTGCTCTCTGCTGACACCTCTTTCCATTTTAGGAACTGTCTGGAGCAGGATAGGTTTGCTATGGGGATTTGCTCCTACTCTGGACAGTTTCTAAAATGGACAGAGGTGTCAGCAGAGAGCACGGTGGTCAGACAGAAAGGAAATGCAAAAAGAAAATAACTTCCTGTGGAGCATACAACAGCTTATAAGTACAGGAGGGATTAAGATTTTTTTTTTCAGGGAAGTACCCCTTTAAGTGCCATAAGGGGGTCCTCCACTTGAGACCTCCTTTTTTCATTCAGAGCAGAGAGACACTAACGTAGAATGGCCATGTTAGCTCTTCCTCTATATGTATTATAAAGTGAGTCATTCACGTAAACGCCTGGTGTGTACACATGTACAACCAGCTCAGGGTTGGCAATAGCTCTAGTGAAACCTATTATAAAAGTTACAAATACATTTTTCTGCCATGAAGTTAGTTGGGCCTCTAACATTTTAGAAGAGGAGGGATGCTGCTAATCTAAGTAATGCTTTAGTTCTATAATTGTGTAAAGATTATTTTTACAAACAGTGCTTTTCATAGTTTACTACAGAATATAATGCAGGGCTATTTGACCTGTGTGTATCCTGCTACACATAGTCATAGAATAGTACATTCTCAGTTTAGTCTAATCAAAGGGTTCTGATAGTCAATACTATTTTTGTGTCTTTTAATGACTACAAGTTGACCAAAACAAAAGCATTCCATGTGAAACTGGTGCCATATTGTTTCCTATTAGTACCACTAAACATTTGGAATGCAGTGACTGTTCTTTAGGCCCTGTGTAGCCTAAATTGTTAAAGCAGACCCATCGGTAGCTAAGCAGGGGTAAAAGTAAGCCATGGCTAGGCAGGGCTTATACCTTTTTTATCTTCATAGTCTCTTCCATCGCCAAGATACAAAACCTTTTCCTAATATGTAAATGAGACTCGAGTGCCAAACATAGTCTGTCAGTGACTCCATTCAGCACATTTCTGAGTGTACATTGTTTTATTGTGGGACTCTGAACATACCCAAATTTGTAGAGCAAATGTTTATACTGTTAATGTTGTAATGTTAACACTTATGTAGAAGTATAGAATTTTTATATACTTCTTCTCCCCTCCCTTGGCTGAACAGGAGTGGTTTTAGCCACACCAACAGCTGTATAAAGGTTCTGCCATACTTGTGCAAGGGCTGAAATTTTTTCAGTGCCTACCTTGGTTTGAGCAAGGTTTTGTATTGCAATATCTTACACTCCTGCTACAAAAAGTACATATGAACAAGTGTGAACAAGCCTGAAACCAAAGTCTGCTCCAGTTAGAAGGGGAGTAGGAGAGCAGGGAATGCCAGACTGGTGGTGGTAGTGGGGAATTCAAGGGCAATCTGTCTCAAAGACCAGGATCATCAGTGTTGTCTTTCTGGTGCGTACGTTCACACATGACAGATCAAGTTGACTGATTACTAGGAGGAACTAAAGTTCACCTAGTGGTGCACATTGGCACCAATGACAAACTAAGTTATAGGTAAAAGGTCCTCAAAAATATTACCTGTACCATGTGCCATACTAGAGAGGCAGTGGAAGATTAGGGAGGTAAAACTGGTGTAGGAAGGAAGGGTTTGGATTCATGGAGAATTTCTCTCTCAGCTATAGACTATATGGTAGGGACGGGCTGTACCTCATGGGGAGGTTGCAACTGTGCTTGACCCGAAGGATGGAGGAGTGTTTAAACTAGGGACTGTAAGCTTGCTCCTGGAGTGCCACACGTGTACCAAACCTGCTGATTATTATCAGTAATCACTTGCCCTGATTTCCCCCAGCTACCGTTCCAACGTCTTCTGGTTCCCATTGCTCACTGCTGTGCCCTACTTCCTACATGTTGATCCTTCAGGAAATACCCACAGCTGTGGCAGTTGACTGGCTTAGTGGGTATTTCCTGCACAATTGATCCATCAGAGGGAATGGGGATCAGGGGGGACTGGGAGCTGTCAAAGCAGTAGCTGGGGGGAAGCAGGACAGTTAAGCACGCTTCCCTTTTTATTTGTAAAGAACCTAACTCCATTATAAAACATTTTTCCTAGCTGGAATACTCCCTTATCTAATCATTTCCCCTCACTGGTATACTTCCAAAATTACATTGATCCAAATTGTTTATTCTTAGATAAAACTATGGAATCTACCTTTAACTGTCAACAGCCATCATTGTAATCTATTGTGTTTCTCCAATACTTTCTGCCAATACTTGATTGTAATATGAAATTTAGGCTGCCACTGGTTGACTGGATGTTATAGCTGATGTTACCTTTGTCACTTGCCTACAAGAAACACATTAAAATGTTTGTCTAAAGTGTTTATAGAGAGATCACGCTTTACATCCATCGGACCCAATGAGTCCATTGCTTTATCAAGCATTCTGGATGACTGAACAGACATGAGGAAGAATGAAATAATGTATCTAGCCAAAGGAAAATCCTTTTGTCATTTACAATAAATATGCTATAGTTATTTCATGATTATATACTCCTATTTTGTTATATTTGTGACCTGATAAAGGACAGATGGGCTAATATTTTGTACCAATCCCAAATGCAGGACCGGCATTGGCCAAGAGCATGAAATCTGTTTAACCCCTTAACAACCACGGACGTAAATGTACGTCCTGGTTTGGCGGGACTTCCCGCACCAGGACGTACATTTACGTCCTGTGTATGACCGCGAGCATCGGAAGGGTGCTCGCGTCATTTACGGCAGGTTCCGGCTGCTATCAGCAGCCCAGGACCCGCCCGTAATGGCGGACATCCGCGATCGCGCGGATGTCCGCCATTAACCCCTCAGATGCCGTCTCCCGGGGTCTTCTGCTCTGGTCTGCGATCGAGCAGACCAGAGGAGAAGATCACCGATAATACTGAGAAGTGCTGTGTCCTATGCATAGCACTGCACAGTATTAACAATCAAAGGATTGATATAGATAGTCCCCAATGGGGACATTAAAAGTGTATTAAAAAAAAAGTTGAATAATGTAAAAATAAAAAGTACATTTTATGGTAAAATGAGGGGTTTCATTACAAAGTACAATTGGTCAAGCAAAAAACAAGCCCTTATATGGGTCTGTAGAAGGAAATATAAAAGAGTTATGGATTTTAGAAGGTGAGGAGGAACAAACGAAAACGCAAAAATAAAATTGGCCTGGTCCTTAAGGGATTAAAGAAATATTTTATTGGGGAAGGATGATCTTACAGGAGAATATTCAAAATGAGTTATAAAAAAGAGCATATCCAATATGGTTAAGGTAAGGTCCAGGGACTATAGAGAAGTCATACCAGCAAGAAATGAATAAAATTTGTATTATAATAAAAACAAAAACAAATGGAAAATAGAATACAAAAACATGCAGAGTTATACTTTTAAGGCAAGATGTCAATACTATTTAAAGGGGTACTTCCCTGGAAAGCATTTTTATTTTATTTTTTTAATCAACTGATGCCAGAAAGTGAAACAGATTTGTAAATTACTTCTATACTGCTATATACTACAGAAGAAGTTGTATTTTTTTCTGGTGTTCTTTTCTGCCTGACCACAGTGCTCTCTGCTGACACCTCTGTCCATTTTGTAACTGTCCAGGGGAGGAGCAAATCCCCATAGCAAACCTCCCCTGCTCTTGACAGTTCCTAAAATGCACAGAGGTGTCAGCAGAGAGCACTGTGGTCAGACAGAAAGGAAATTAAAAAAGAAAAGAACTTCCTGTGGAGCATATAGCAGCTGATAAGTACAGGAAGGATTAAGATTTTTTTTTAATAGAAGTAATTTACAAATCTTTTTAACTTTCTGGCACCAGTTGATTTAAAAAAAATGTTTTTCCAGGGGAGTACCCCTTTGATGATAGAATATCTTGAATATTTACAGATTTTCAGTTTTATTATACTGTATATAACTCGTGTCTATCTGAAATCTGGCTCTAAAAATCATTTTGCCATACATTTATGATTTATCTAATGTACCGTATTTTTCGGCGTATAACACGCACTTTTTAGGCTAAAATTTTTAGCCAAAAGTCTACCTGCGTGTTATACGCCGATAAGCCGCTGCAGTTCAATGATTTAAAGCGGGCACTTTAAATCAATGAACTGCAGCGGCTTTGCAGGGGCAGAGACCGCCAGCACTGCCGGCTTCTCTGCCCCTGCCTGTCCTGGGGTCTAGAGCCCTGCTGCCGCCGCTTCTCTCCCCCTGGCTATCGGTGCCGCTGCCCGTTCTCTCCCCCTGACTATCGGTGCCGGCGCCAATAGCCAGGGGGAGAGAAGGGGCAGCGGTACCCATTGCCGGTTGTATAATTACCTGTTGCCGGGGTCGGGTCCGCGCTGCTTCAGGCCTCCGGTGTGCGTCCCCTGCGTCGTTGCTATGCGCTGCGAGACGCAATGACGTCACTCGTCATTGCGCCGCGCCGTGCAGCACATAGCAATGACGCAGGGGACGCACACCGGAGGCCTGAAGCAGCGCGGACCCGACCCCAGCAACAGGTAATTATACTACCGGGGATGGGGGAGGCACCGATAGTCAGGGGGAGAGAACGGGCAGCGGCACCGATAGCCAGGGGGAGAGAAGCGGTGGCAGCAGGGCTCTAGACCCCAGGAAAGGCAGGGGGAGAGAAGCGGGCAGTGACGGCCTCTCTTCCCCTGCCTTTCCTGGAGGCTTCTGCGGGGTCAGAAACAGTGTATCGGGGTATACGCATGCACACACACGCACCCTCATTTTACCAAGGATATTTGGGTAAAAAACTTTTTTTACCCAAATATCCTTGGTAAAATGAGGGTGCGTGTTATAGGCCGGTGCGTGGTATACCCCGATAAATACGATATGTATCAGAAATATATAGAGAAAATTAAATAAAACAAAGTACAAGGGAAATATTTGCTCAAACGTTCTACATTTTAAAATATATTTTAGAGAATAAAATAGGTAAAGTTACCAGTTGCTATTGGCAACTGTCCCACATTGTCAGTTTTTATTTATTCTCAGAATTTATAAAGGTTACATATTTTATTTAAAAAAAAATAATTGGGTGATCATAGTTCATAATTGAGGTATGATATTATTCAGGAAAGTGTATACAAAAAAATTCCATAACTCAGGGAACAGGCTTATCTACAGCTTTGTTACTAAACATTTCTGTAAAGAGCAATGAAGATCACATGATAAAATGAATGTGTGATAGTTTTCCTTCTAGAGATAATATTCAGAAATTATGATTGGAACATTTCCAAATTAGAGGATTCTTCAGGTTCTGTGTTAGGAAGTCTGTTTCCTTTTGCAGGATTTTGCCAGTCCAATCCTGTCATTTTCACGGTCAAATATGCTGTAAAACTTTGACATAAAAGTATCTCCCAGGATCCATAGCTGCCCAGATTTTGTAGACAAATCCAGAGGCTGAAAGCCAGTCAAGCACTTTGCTGATGTTTCGGTGTGCTCCTAACACCAAGAAAAAACACCATAATAATGCTACCTTATTGTGTGTTACCTATGGCCTACAGAAATATTGGCAGTGTACTTACCTTTAGTACGTACTGCTCAGGAGTTATGGTGTAATCTCTCTTATTAATGGTGAACGTCACCGTTGGAAGATTTGTTATGCTTCTACAGTCTACTGTGTACTATAAAATACATCACAGGCATAAGAATTCAACAGAAAGATCGGTGATAGTTGTCATAGGATTTTACCACTAGAGTACCAGTTATCAGTTTTATATGGTTATATTTTGCAATACACATGCTTATATTATTTCTATTCTTCCATCACAAAGTATTAGTTCTTTTGAATCCAAGCGTAGTAAAATACCTTAGTGAACATAGCAACAGAACTACTGCATATTAGAAAAAAAATGATATATATGTGTGTGTGTATATATATTTATATATACCGTATTTTTCGCCGTATAAGACGCACTTTTTCTTCCCCAAAACTGGGGGGAAAAAGTTGGTGCGTCTTATACGGCGAATACACCCCTATCGCGGCGGTCCCTGCGGCTATCAACGGCCGGGACCCGCCGCTAATACAGGACATCACCGATCGCGGTGATGCCCTGTATTAACCCTTCAGAAACGGCGATCAAAGCTGACTGCCGCGTATGAAGGGAAAGTGACACTAACCCGGCTGTTCGGAACCGCAGCGATTTCACTGCGGCGGTCCTGAACAGCCCGACTGAATAGCCGGGTTAGTGCTTACAGGACACCGGGAGGGACCTTACCTGCCTCCTCAGTGTCTTCTCCGTTCAGGGATCCCCTGTATGGCCGGCGCTCTCCTTCCTCGTCATCGCGTACGTGCGTCGGCGTGCATAACGACGTGATGACGGCGACAGAGAGCGAGGATACCAGGCCGGCAGCAGAGACGTTTCGGAGCGACGGGGACACGGCGACAGCGATGGAGCGACATCCAGGGCAGCGGTGACAGGTCCGGAGCGGCGGGGACACGCGAGTATTACCTCCTATGCAGTGGTCTTCAATCTGCGGACCTCCAGATGTTGCAAAACTACAACTCCCAGCATGCCCGGACAGCCAACGGCTGTCTGGGCATGCTGGGAGATGTAGTTTTGAAACATCTGGAGGTCCGCAGGTTGAAGACCACTATTGGGTTCAAAATCTTTATTTTGTTAGATTTTGCACCTATAAATTGGGTGCGTCTTATACGCCGGTGCGTCCTATAGGGCGAAAAATACGGTATATATATTTATAACACCTTTTGTAGCACCAAAATATTACATTGCATTAGTCATTGTAGCAGTAGCATTTTATTTCTATAATATAGAAGTTTATTTCCATAGTTAGGCATGTGTAGCACAATGCTATGTCTTTCAGAGTAGGATGCATGAGGATGACACTCCATGCAAATATAAAATGCCAGCCACGTGTATGGCAACACAATATAATAGAGGTGCGTGTCCCTGCAACATTGGAAGTGGTGTCACATGAATCACTAAGGGGGACATTTATCAATGTTTGCTTATGTATTCCTTTTTTTAGTTATTTTTTTCTTACTAATTTTTTTGCTTATGTGTGACTTATTTATCAACTGCTTTCAGCCTGCTGATAAATTTCTTACGTAATAATTTTCTCACGTAAGCACTTTTTCAGTTTTTGCTTAGGTAGCGGCTTTTTCTGCTCCATGTTTGAGCTGGAGTAAATTTCGTAGCTTATTTCATGCCATGCGACTTTTTTGCGACTTTTGCACTTGATAAATCTCTGACCACTGCAAGTCAAAAATCACTTTTTGCTTTGGTAAGCAAGATTTTCAATTTTTGCTTAGGGCACTGAACATGCAAAAAGTTGCAGAAAAAAAAGAGTGTAGGCGCACGTGCGACAATTTTGCGACAATTTTAAGCAAAAAAAACCCCTACTAAATGCTTTGATAAATGTCCCCCTAAAAGTAGGGCAGTTTCATACCAGGACAGATAACGTACCAGTGTATTTCACTTATAAGACAAAAGCCACATATTGACATTCACTGGGATTGAAAAGAACAGTTCAATGGCTGTAAAAACATAATATTTATTACATTTCCAAAATCTGATGTTTTTACCTCTTCAAAAATCCAGGGTGAAGCTCCAATCAGTTTCTGCAACTTTTTGACATCTTCGCTAGGTCCGGTAATAAGAGAAGTGCCTGAATCAATTATAGCCTCACATCCTTTCGGACAGAATGCTACTTTCCCATGAACTTTGATACTACATGAAAAGAAGTAACACGCTAAACATGTTAAAATAAGACCGTTAGGATGGCGTTAATACAGAATGAAGTCTAATACAAGGGGCAGATTTATCAGACTGTGCGAGAGAAAAAGTGGAAAGATTTTTCCACAGCAGCCAATCACAGCTCAGTTGACATGCTCTGGTAAAGTGAAACCTGAGCTGTGATTGGCTGCTGTGGGAAAATCCCTCCAATTTTTCTCTCACACAGTTTAATAAATCTGGGCCATTATGTAGTGTGCATATGTAGGGTTTTCAAGTTCTTGATATCCCCATTTGCCTGGGCATATGTCATGTGTACTTCCCCCACATTTTAAGAGGTGCACTAGCTTAGATGTAAACAAGTTTTTAGGTGTAGTCCTGGGCTGAGTGTTTGTGTAAAAAAATTGGGAATTTTTTTTGTTACAGTTGATAAATCCCCAACTACTACATTCAACAAAACCAATACCAAAAAAAAAGGCTGTAAGCAAACACACGTATGCAAAAAAGGGACAATTTTTATTGTTTAAAAACAAAAGCACATTTATAAAATACATGTATAAAAATGAAAGGAATGGCAACTGGAAAATAGGGTGTCTCCTGGGCAAGAGGTATGAAAGGGGTAGTCCAGTGGTGAAAAACGTATCCCCTATCCTAAGGATAGGGGATAAGTTTGAGATCGCGGGGGGTCCGACCACTGGGGCCCCCTGCTATCTCTCTGTACAGGGGCCAGGCTCTCCGGCCAGATAGCGGGTGTCGACCTCCGCACGAAGCGGCGGCCGACACGCCCCCTCAATACATCTCTAACGCAGAGCCGGAGATTGCCGAAGGCAGCGCTTCCTCTCTGCCATAGAGTTGTATTGAGGGGGCGTGTCGGCCGCCGCTTCGTGCGGAGGTCGACACGCCCCCTTCCCGCGGGCTGTCGGGGCTCCATACAGGAGATCGCAGGGGGCCCCAGCGGTCGGACCCCCCGCAATCTCAAACTTATCCCTTATCCTTAGGATAGGGGATAAGTTGTTCACCACTGGGTTCACCACTGGACTACTCCTTTAAACAGTAGTGCAAATCCCATCTGTAAGGGCATGTACATCATAGCACAAATACAAGTGAAAAATAGAGCAGGTAGATGGAAAGATATATAAAGGGTCTGTTGAAGTTGCTCCGTTTCAGCTTATTAAGACAACTTGTCAAGAAGTTTATTATCGTATATTACTTGCATATTTGTCGAGACTTTTTGAACTTTTACATATTTGTCTTGCTCTCTTTGTATATGTTTACACAACTGTGCTATAACAAGAAGTTCAATTTGTTACTTTTTTCTATATTTGTTAAAATTACAATAAAATTCTTATTGAAGAGAAAAATAGAGCAGGTATCCGCGGGTTACACCATGCATTACAATAGATAGAAAGTGCATATAAAGACTAGAGAGGGCTGTACAAAGCCCTGCTATGGGGAAAACGAACAGATACCCTCATGTAGAGAGAACAGATGCAGCCAGGAGATGTCCATCCCTAAAGTCCGTCTGAAAAGGTCGTAGGAGTGGACGTCTGCTGGCTGCATCTGTGCTCTCTGCATGAGGGTATCTGTTCGTACTTTTTAATCAATGTATTTTTATAAATATGTTTTTGTTTTTAAACAGAAGATTGTCACTTTTTTGCATACGTGTCTGCTTACAGCCTTTTTTGGTATGGTTTTGAAGTTTGCTGCTGTTTATGCAGCTGGTACATTGTCCAGTAATCTATACCCTCGGAGTACATAGCGGTGATTAGATACCCCTCTCTTACAGTGAGGGTTTGTTATCTGTGTAATTGGTATAATCACACTACAAAGTAGTCAAGTAGTCTTAATGTGTTGCGGGAAATTTGTGACATTACACCACCATAAAAAACAAACTGTGTAAAACTAATGATAAAGTCCCCCCTTTGTGTGAACATAGCCTAAAGGAGTAACTAAATATGTCTAGAATTCTAAACAAGCACAGGAATTTTACTGCCTAGACATTATTTAAACAGAAAAGTTTATCAAAATGATTAAAACTCTATTATAACATTCTATCTATTCATATTGCACTTACCTATCAAGCCGTATTTGCCAGTACCCCTTTTCTGTAAGGGGTATCCAGTGAATTGGTCCTTTGTACAGGGAGTTATCTATACCCCCTAGTATAAGTTCTCCTCCATATTTAAAAGTGTCATCTCTGGAAAAATTATTGATAAGTTGAAAACACAGAATTAACTGTTCACCCTGTATCATGGTGTTATAGTTTTATACTTACCTATTTAAATGAAAGGAAAATATTGGCTTATCCACTAATTTGTGCTTCATTATTTGGTCAAATACTGGGACTGCATTACCAACAGCAAGTGAAGGGTAACCCAGACCCAAAACGCCATCAAACTTGGCCAGTACAAAAGTCCTGCCTGGTTCCATCACTGACTGTCCAAAATCTTGCCCAACAATTGTCAGGTTACTGATCTGAATGGGAACAGAGGACACATTACCATAGGAGCAGATAAACACAAACACAAATCTCTACATGAATATATTCTGGACGAAGATTCCGTCTGCAGCGGGCGCCAGTAAAACAAGCCTCTTCTAGGACCGATTGGAAGTGTGCCATCTCAATAGACGGCAATGCATTTCATATTTTCATGCATATTTCATGCATTTTCATATTTTCCAAGCGGACATCCGGAGCAGAATTCTGCTTGGAAAATATGTAGCGTAAATGGGCCCTTAATGTAGAGCCATGGCAAAGCAGCAGTGAGATTGTATTGGTTATAGGTTGATTGTATTCAAACAGGTAAAAGAGAATAGGCCTGGACTCTCTTTTTCCATAACATTCCGTTTAGGAGTGTAAATAGGTAATATCTGGTGACTAGAAAGGATTGTTTACCTTTACATACAAAGTATATCTAACCTGGAATATACCTGGTAATTAAACATTACAGTATTGCCCTGCAGGTACAATAGTAATCTACTGGACAATAATGCTTGTTATACAGAGATATCCCAGCATCCACCTGCCCTCCCTCTCACAGAAGAAATGTCTCTAGAGGTTTACATGACAGTGACCTGAATCTGAGTAAGATCTAGTCACACATCTTTTTTTTACCACAGGTGCCATATGTTACCATATCCTGAAACTAACAGGATTGTAGAACTTGTAATAATAGTTTGTGACATAGATTCACTCAGCGTCATTTAAACTTATTTTTCTGACTACAAAGACCTTCTCTTACCCGGAGTGTATCTTTAGCCGTTACCCCAACAAGTTGTCCAGTGCCATAATGGATTGAGATAGTTTTTCCGCCATGCTGATAGGAGGAGGATAGAAAAGACTGGAATTTCTCATGCACACCTGAGAGTAATTGATGACATATTAGTTTGATATTTATGTATATATAAACGGTATTAGTCCCACAAAATAGTACATGTGCTAATAGGAAGTATACATGCCGTGTAAAAAATGTATATATATATATATATATATATATATATATATATATATATATATATATATATATATATATATATACACACACACAAATACACTAGCTGGGTCCTTGGCGTTTCACGGTTTTTCCTATCTAATCCTTGTGGGGAAGGAAAAGCAATATAGGAGGAAGTTCTTGTCCTCATATCCCGACCTCATATTCCATCCTCATATCCGGACCTCATATCCCGTCCTCATACCCAAACCTACCATCCTCACCTCATATCCCATCCTCATCTCACGCTCTCATACCCTGCCGTTAAATCTCATTGTCATATCCCATCCTCATATCCAATCCTCATATCCTGTGGAAGTGGGCGGGACTTGCATGCCGGACCAATGCACAAAAAGGGTAGAAAATAAAATGGTTGTGGCTTAAATGGTGGGTGTGGCTTTGTGAGATGGGGTATGGTATGCAGGAGGGGTGTGAAAATATATATATACAGTACAGACCAAAAGTTTGGACACTCCTTCTCATTCAGAGTTTTCTTTATTTTCATGACTATGAAAATTGTAGATTCACATTGAAGGCATTAAAACTATGAATTAACACATTTGGAATTATATACATAACAAAGAAGTGTGAAACAACTGAAAATATGTCATATTCTAGGTTCTTCAAAGTAGCCACCTTTTGCTTTGATTACTGATTTGCACACTCTTGGCATTCTCTTGTTGAGATTCAAGAGGTAGTCACCTGAAATGGTTTTCGCTTCACAGGTGTGCTGGTGTGGAGGAGGAGGTGTGATGGTGTGGGGGTGCTTTGCTGATGACACTGTTGGGGATTTATTCAAAATTGAAGGCATACTGAACCAGCATGGCTACCACAGCATCTTGCAGCGGCATGCTATTCCATCCGGTTTGCGTTTAGTTGGACCATCATTTATTTTTCAATAGGACAATGACCCCAAACACACCTCCAGGCTGTGTAAGGGCTATTTGACCAAGAAGGAGAGTGATGGGGTGCTGCGCCAGATGACCTGGCCTCCACAGTCACCGGACCTGAACCCAATCGAGATGGTTTGGGGTGAGCTGGACCGCAGAGTGAGGCAAAAAGGGACAACAAGTGCTAAGCATCTCTGGGAACTCCTTCAAGACTGTTGGAAGACCATTTCAGGTGACTACCTCTTGAAGCTCATCAAGAGAATGCCAAGAGTGTGCAAAGCAGTAATCAAAGCAAAAGGTTAGAACCTAGAAAATGACATATTTTCACTCTTTTTTGTTATGTATATAATTCCACATGTGTTCATTCATAGTTTTGATACCTTCAGTGTGAATCTACAATTTTCATAGTCATGAAAATAAAGAAAACTCTGAATGAAAGGTGTGTCCAAACTAACTTTTTGTCTGTACTGTATATATATATATATATATATATATATATATATATATATCAGCAGAGGCAGTACAATAGAGTGGTGGAGCGGGAGTGTTTTGAATTTCAGAGGTATGATGTATAATATAAGAAAATTCTAGGGTGGCAGTTTTTATGGGCCACAATATGTTGTGGTATTGTATCCAGAGGCTGCAGTATAAAACAAGGTTATATTCAAAGGGTGCAGTGTGTGGTAGTATTATATTCAGAGGTTACAGTGTGTGGAAGTATTATATTCAGAGGGTACAGTGTCTGGCAGGATTATATTAATTATTGTTTTCATATAGAGGATCAGAATCCGCAGACAAAGTGAGGAACAATGCCACATGGGCATCAAGTTCAGTGTGTGACAGTATTATATTCAGGGGGAACAGTTTATGTCAGTATTATCAACAGAGGGTACAGTGTGGTAGCATTATTATATTCAGAGAGTGCAGTGTGTGGAAGTATTATATTCAGAGGGTACAGTGTGTAGCATTATTATATTCAGAGAGTGCAGTGTGTGGAAGTATTATATTCAGAGGGTACAGTGTCTGGCAGGGTTATATTAATTATTGTTTTCATATAGAGGATCAGAATCCACTGACGAAGTGAGGAACAATGCCACATGGGCATCAAGTTCAGTAGAGAGAAGATCTATCTGGAACAAGTCCTGGCGGTATGTATCATCTGAATTAGATAAGGAAAGACTATAGAGAAGATGTCACCTGTAGTCACTAATATCATCAGAGCTGTAGTCACTTGTACGTTTTGCAGTAATGAAAGGTGAAACAACAACAACTCCCAGCATACACCTAGATCATACTGGGAGCTGTACATTTTAAAAGTTAAAGACTTCTCTTGCATTGGTATATTTGTTTATTACACTGCAAATAATTTCCACAAAGTGCTACACGAGTGGCATCCATTACAACAGGACATAAAAATATGTTGTTAGGGCGGGGGTGACATCATTTTCTACCGCATCGGGTGACACCAACCCTAGCAACGCAACTGAGTAGTACATCTATTGTGAATCTAGCCCATCAAGATATCTCTTCCCTGAAATAAGGAATTATGCACTGTATTTGTGATCTCTGTCCTATCTCTTAGTTCCCACTTCTTTCGTCATTTTACTTAATAACATAGTAAAGTGATTTCTCTTCTAAAGATTTTATTCATTGGATTTAGATATTTAAAAATAAATGGGGGAAACAATTTGGACTGCATGGAAAAAGTGGCCATCAAAAAGAGATGTTTTTTTTTATATGAAACTGCATAGATTTCAATGCATTTTCATGTCAAAATCCATGTGGTTTCTGCAGTGTGAACAAGCTCTTAAAACCTTCTATACTGCAAGTGTTATTATCAATCATTCTGAATAAATTATTCTTGCTTATATTCTCTATTATTTACAAAATGGTAGCTACAATAACTACTTTACTGTAAGGTATATATCGTACAACTTACGGCACGCTTCACTGACACAGAAGGAGGATGGGACCCAGAAGTTTGAGGAGCCAGTGTCAAAGACTACACTGAAGTTCTGCGGAGGAGTCCCAAGACTAATCTGTCCATAATACTGGGCCTGCAAGTAGAAAACCCATGGCTGATCAATATGTACCTGTAGAGCTTCTCTAGGACAATACTAAAGGATTATATTCCCCCAGTCATTGCTTTCACTGTTTATTCTTTTCTAAGAATTCTTTTACAAATGATACGCTTTTTGTAATAACTATGTAAGTTTATAGCGTATTTAGATTCCTTGGCAATGTCATGAAGAGCTGTCGCCATAGAGTGGTTATCCATTTACTGTAGCATGCTAACAGCCCTAATAGTATGTTCAGCTTGTGCCCTGTGATACAGGGGGAGATTCAGAAGCAGTGCCACACCTCTGCCCTCTGGCGCCTGTTATACACCAGATATGCCAAAAATAAAACATTATCTTTCACAGTTTGAAGAACATTATCTGTATCTATTTTGCAATTGTTTTAGATGACTAAAATACAATGTGACATGCCAGTGAGGACACACAAGCATTCCTATGCTGTATTAGGTTACACTTCTTGTACTTATTTTATTATATCTCCTCAAAGGAGAATAAAAGCGCAAATATATTTAGCATTCTAATGTGCTTCATATACGTACATACACAGAGACTAGCTGGGTGACAGGATCATTCACATTTAGAAATATGGCTTGACCATTGTGCAAATCAAGCACTTTTTTATGTCTTGTGTCACCCCTTTTTCCTCGTAGATTTTAAGCTTTTGTGAGCAGGGGCCTCATGCCTCTTTGATTAATAACCTAATGACTGATTTTGTTTGTGCAAGTATCCCCTATTTTGTACAGTGCTGTGGAATCTAAATAAAGATTAATTTTATGTCACAATTTTAAAAATCCATGAAAATATCTACAACATTTGGGTAGTGCAGGAATAACCATTATAATAGGGCATGGAGACTAACTTTGGGTACCTTAAAACATTTTGTTTCCTGTTGCATCCATTCTGTTAAGTAAAAAAAGAATCTCACAAATAGTTAAAGGCAGACTGATAACATATGGACCTAATGGACCATTTTTATTGGAAACAAACATACTGTATTTCTCGCTGTTTAAGACGCACTTTTTCTTCCCCAAAACTAGGGGGGGAAAAGTTGGTGCGTCTTATACGGCAAATACACATTAAAACCCTGTCCTATCGAGGCAATCCCTGCGGCCATCAACGGCCAGGACCCGCGGCTAATACAGGACATCACCAATCGCGGTGATGCCCTGTGTTAACCCTTCAGACGCGGCGATCAAAACTGACCGCCGCACCTGAAGCTAAAGTGACACTAACCCGGCTGCTCAGTCGGGCTGTTCGGGACCACCGCGGTGAAATTGCAGCGTCCCAAACAGCTTACAGGACACCGGGAGGGGCCTTACCTGCCTCCTCGGTGTCTGCTCCATGCCGGGATCCCCTGCATGGCTGGCGCTCTCCTTCGTCGTCATCCCGTCGTCGCGCAAGCCATCCCTTCATCCAATAGGAGCGGCGTGCGTAGCGACGTGATGGTGGCGACAGAGAGCGAGGATACCAGGCAGCAGAGATGTTCCGGAGCGACGGGGACCCCCCGGGAACGCGGCGACAGCGATGGAAGGCGACATCCAGGGCAGCAGTGACGAGCAGTGACGGGTCCAGAGCGGCGGGGACACGTGAGTACAACCTCCAATACCAGTGGTCTTCAACCTGCGGACCTCCAGATGTTGCAAAACTACAACTCCCAGCATGCCCGGACAGCCAACGGCTGTCCGGGCATGCTGGGAGTTGTAGTTTTGCAACATCTGAAGGTCCGCAGGTTGAAGAGAAGATCACTGTCCTATACTTTACATTGTATTTGGTTCAGAATCTTTATTTTCTGGATTTTTATCCATTAAAATTGGGTGCGTCTTATATGCCGGAGAGTCTTATATGACGAAAAATACGGTATTTTAAGGGTTTTTCCTCAAAAAAAAAAGATGAGCCATAATAGCTGATAGGTAGGGATTATCTGGTGGAATGAGGGTTAGTTGATCCCTGACTGCCCAATAGGGGGAGGTTCCATAGTTGAGATCCTACCATGGACATCCGCAGAAATTTTTTACGGGAGGGATTATAACTTTAATGGGTTACTTCAGTACTTTAAAACCGAAGGACCTGGGATAAGTGTCTGATTGCAGGGGTCCGACCACTGGGACTCCCTGCAATCACAAGAACCGAGCCCCATCTCTGCCTGTGCATGGACCAGCGTGTCAGCATTGGCTTCATGTATTCTCTATGGGAGAGCCAGAGATACACAAGCAATGTACTCAAGTATCTCCGGCGCTCCCATAGTCCATAAATAGATAGATATTAGACAGATGATATGAGATAGATAGTAAAGAGAGAGAGAGAGAGAGAAAGAAATAGATAGATTTGTACTGTGTTAAAGGGCACCAGCGCTGCACAGACATAATGGATGTTAGAAGGTAAAGTATAAAATAAAGCTTGAGCATGTGCAGCCCGCTCATGAACAGGCAGACTGGAAGAACACTGAGTCTGGTTTCCATCACCCCATGCCTCATTCACATCTCTGATTACATATTTACATTGAGTGATTCCTGTTTATAGTAGCATTTATAGCTCATTCTTGCCCATAGGTGCTTTGCAAGTTACATAATTTCATAACCTCTACATATATCTCCCATCCTGTTGTTTACAACGAGATTTTTCTCAAGGATGAGCATGCTCTCATTCATGATATGTCAACATCCTCATCCTGAACTCCTTCCTCGAACCATATCCCACACAGATGGAATCCAATATTCCAGCACAATGTAATATGATTCAGTTCATCTATTGATAAGTTAATCGATGCCTCCATTAAGATACATATTTAACTTTACTGAATATTACTGGGGCTTTATAAGAATAGAAAAACATAACTTTCAGAAACAAACATTTTTGGTGCATAATATTATTTTATGTAGACGTTGTACACAAACATCATGGTAACAGTCTCTAGAACAGGTTGGTTTCTCCCACACACCTAATAAACACAGTCTCTTTAACAGGGTGCAGTTGCAGTTTCATTTACGGGCAAAGTTAGACACCAAGATGACTGATGGCTTTTAGCAAGGCATTGTTTGTTGGGTTGAATCAGCTACTTGTATATGATGCCCTGGTGGTGCCTTTAGGAGTCAGTGACAGCTAAGTTACTAACTGTTTCCAAAATCACCTTGACCCGTTGCATGCCAAAATGACCTACAAATATATAAAGTGGTTGCTTTTTACACAATTCAAAGTCTCTGATTTCACTCCTTTCTTTTAAATGGGAATTCCAACTTAATACACTTATCCCCTATCCACAGGGAATCTAGAGTATCCTGACCACCAGGACACCCTGCGATCTCAGAAACGGGGACCTAAGTCACACCAATAAGAATACTAAAGGAGTACTCTGCTCCAGAGCGTCTACAGGCAATGAACGGAGTGGCGACACACGTGCATCTTGCCGCTTCATTCAGAGATGCAACTTGGATCCCTGTTTTTGAGATCCTGGTAAAACCCCCTATAATTGTTTAAAGGGGTATTTCAAAGGAAAAAAACATTTTCAAATAAACTGGCACCAGAAAGTTAACAGTTTTGTGAATTACTTCTGTTTAAAAATTCCAGGATTTATTAGTTAATGGCAGACATCGCAGCCGGCTTGGCTCAATCACTGTGTTGGGAGTACCAGGACACAGCGACATATATGCATATTGCATGTTCTCAAGGGGTTAAAGGTGCACTACTAATTTTAACTTCTGACATGTCATAGCTACACCCTGTGCTCATCACTCATTTCTGTTCAGAAAACCAGGCGTGCCATGTATGCATTTATAAAAAGTCCCATTGGTTTTCTATAAATCCATACACTGCTCAAGCTGCCCTTCTAGAACCATGCAGTGCCAACTGGGCACAGTGTTTAGCTAAGCAATTCTGCTCCTTCATTTTAGTCATTTTTGGAGGTCTTAGCACCCGGATTTCCAGCAAAACGTCTGACATGTCCCTATAAAGTTTTTTTTCCTTACATACATTTTAGCAATTAATGAATAAAAGTAAAATCCGAGTGCTCCACAATATTTGTTTTGTGCAGATATCCCATAGTCCTGTTTTACACATGGATGCCCCCATCCTGGATCTTTTTTGTTACATTTATTGGGGGAACACTTACATTCATGTAGTCAAAGAGATATTCTGCTGTTGATCCAGCTGCAAATGAGATAGAATCTGAGAAACATTGAGCATACTTCTGAGCAAAGACCTGAGATCGATGATTTAACCAAAATTCCTCTAGTTCATTATTTTGCCGCAACTGCTGACGGATCGTTTGGACTTTTACCAGGGGGATTCTAAAAGAAAGAAATACAAAAGCCAAGTGTAACCCAAATATATGGCTGTTTTCTTTAAAGAAAATGGCAACACGCCTGTCCTTTGGTTATATGACAGCTCAGTCCCAGTCATTTCAATGAGATGAGAGACAACACCATCCATAACCTTATAATCACCTTTATGCTGCCCGAATCGCACATCATGAAGGTGGTTCCCAGTGGCTTTTTCCATCCCCAACAGCTGTGGTTGATAGACTTTTCCCTAAACCCAAGCAGGGAGAGAGATCTATCAACCAAGGCTGGTTAAGACTAAGAGAAGAAGCCCGCACCACCCCAATGATTTGTGGTTCAGGCAGCATAAAAGTGATGACAGGTTTCCTTTTTCTCACTACAATTACAGCAAAACAGACATTAACAAAGAGTATTCTCTGTATACTTTCATTAGTCCAAACCCTTATAACGTAATAAAGCACAAAAAACTATTCCTAACCATCCATGCTGTAGCACAAAAAAATTAAATAAAAAATAATATACCACAGTCTTCTCTTCCACACATCCAGAGCAGCTGTGGTGGCATTTCTTATGCATTCTTACCTCTGTAGGGCTGTGGTTATATGACTACAGACTACGAGTACAATTGCGAGCTTCATTGCTAGTCACTGATAAGGTGAAGTGATGCCCTGTCTTTTGTATATTTCCTAAGGTCACAATGTGCTTCTGCTCAGGTCAATCAATTACTGCAGGGCATTAACCTGCACAGTCATTGTGAAATATTCAGAGAATAGGAGGTGCTGATGCAAAGCTTGTCTCCTGCAAGGTAGAAAAGTTGCTCCATCTATATATATGAAATTGGGGCAGAAGATCTCTATTCTCCCAATAAGAGAGAGTCCTAGAAGTAGGACCACTACCTATCACACATTTATGGCATATTCTGTGAGTATACAGTGCTACCAAAGCCATTTAAGTGGTTTTCCAGTGAAACTTAATTGATGACCAATCCATAGGATACGGCATCATAAGCTGATAAGCATGGTGCACCTAGTGAATAGGGAAAAGAAGTAGTTGGCTTTGTACTCAGTTCTGCAGTGTAGCTCCCATTATAGTAACCCAGCTGACCCCATTCTATGTAGTGCAGGCGATGTAGCTATGCAGAAAAGCTAATCGGATGGGGTTCAGGGGGCAATACGCTGATGGCCAATTCTGTGGATAGACATTCAATTAGATTTACTTGGAAAGCCTCTTTAATGTGCTGATCAGTAGTGCTGCAGCCCTTTTATTCTGGTGATCAGAAGGGTTAATGGTGACCAGACTACTACTGTTCAAAAAAAGAAGGATAGGGGTTATCCAGGAATAGAAAAACCTCTCCCCGTCTATCTCCAGATGGTGTGTGGTATTTCAACTTGGCTTCATTCACTTCAATGGAACTGAGCTGCAGAACCACACCCAACCTGGATTCGGGCAGGGAGCATTAAAAAAATAAAAAATAAAAAAAAGTAAAAAGAAATTAGCTCTGTTTTTCTATTCCTGGGTAACTCCTTTAATAGCAAAGAACTCCTTCATGATCACTTCATGTAATATATGGCAGCTACAAGTGTGGCAGTCTGCAGAGCTGCATTATATTTCCAGTAGATATGGCTTTAACTTCCATCTTCTCGTGCACATGCAGTCATCGGGATCTGGTTGTTTCAGGTCCAGATCAGGGCCAAATTTATAGCTTGTGCTCCCCATGGCACTCGGACTGAATACACCCTATTAGGTTTATTCCACAGATGTTAGAAATTTTTCATGCAAATGTATTACAAATATGCATCAAAAAAGACGTGTTACATGTGGATTTTGTAGCAGATTCACCATAGATCTTACCCTTAAACACATAAAGCGGTGAAAACAATCACAAATCCATAACCATATGTTATGGATTTGTGATTGACTAAACCAGGCATAGGCAACCTTCGGCACTGCAGATGTTTTGGACTATATCTCCCATGATGTTTTGTCAGCATTTTGGCTGTAAGAGCATCATGGGAGATGTAGTCCAAAACATCTGCAGTGCCAAAGGTTTCCTATGCCTGGACTAAACCATGCTGGGGCTGCAAATCTGCAGGTAAATTTTGCAGTAGTTCTGACCCATGTAGATTCACCCAAAAGGGGGGAATTTTTTTTCGACAGGCCACAGCATGGGGGCAGCTGCATTAAAAGTGTTTGCAATAATTTTTACTTAAAGTGCTGACCCCTTCAACTCTGTTGCCCTAGGCCCAAGCCTGAGGGTGCCTAATGGTAAATACAGCCTTGGTCCAGATAACATCACTGAAACCAAAGGGCTTTTTGTAATACCCATATATCAATGAAAAATATATATATAGAAATGAAAAAAAAAAAGATAAACCTACAAAATAAAGCCTAACAAAACATAAAGAACTTACAAAGTTCCCCTCTTCGCAAAGTGCACAATACTTTATATCAGCTTGCACAATATTAAATATCCCGTGGGACACAACTGCAATTGGCATGGGTGCCAGGGGATCAGGCACCAATGACCACACCTTAACCTGATGACATCAATTTTATTCTGTTTTACCCCAGCCTGATCTGTGCCAAGAATATATATCTGCATCTGGATGACTATCCTCCATGTTTGGAGGCTGCATGTAAAGTGACACATATAAAACAAAATATATTTTTGGTTCTCTTTGTCATAAATTATACAATGCAGACATATATGGCATTATTATTATATTATTAGCTCTTAATTTTGGGGGGTAACTATTGACTGAATAAATAACACTTAAAGGACAACTGTAGTGTTAGGCTGGGTTCACATCACGTTTTTGCCATACTGTTTTCAATCCGTTTTTCTAAAGAAAACCGTATGGCAAAAAAACGGATGGAACAGTATGGGAAAAAGTAAACCGTATGCGTTTTTAAACAGTATACTGTTTTTAAAAGTACATACAGTTCCGTCCGTTTTTATAGAAAAAAAAAAACATACGTTTTTGAAAATGTTGTCCATTTTTAATGGGTGGGGACTTTAGGATTCAAATGCGCATGTGCAAAGTAAAAACGTATACGTTTTTCCCATATGGAACCATATACATGTGCGTTTTCCATTGATGTCCATATAAAAAAAAAACGTATGCGGTTGCAGTACGGTTTTTGAACCGGAGTCAAAACCGTGGTTGACCACGATTTTGTCTCCGGTTTAAAAACCGTACTGCAACCGCATACGTTTTTTTTTTACATGGACGTCAATGGGAAACGCACATGTATACGGTTCCATACGGGAAAAACGTATACGTTTTTACTTTGCACATGCGCATTTGCATCCTAAAGTCCCCACCCAAGACCCCTCCCATTAAAAATGTACAAAATTTTCAAAAACGTATAGGTTTTTTTTCTACAAAAACTGACAGAACTGTATGCACTTTTAAAAACAATATACTGTTTAAAAACGCATACGGTTTACTTTTTCCCATACTGTTCCATCTGTTTTTTTGCAATACGGTTTTCTTTTGAAAAACGGGTTGAAAACAGTATGGCAAAAACGTGATGTGAACCCAGCCTAACACTTTTATATATGCCCGTGCCTCAAAAATAAACAAAATAAACTCATACATACCTTCCTACGAGTCCCCGTTGGTCCGGCACAGGCCTCACGGTCTGGCAGTGCTCACATCATTCCACTTCCTGGGGACGGGGTCGCCGCAGACCCATCGCGTATCACCGGCTGCAGCTACGTCCCGCCCCGGCCTGTGATAGGCTGAACCCACTGTCATGTAAGGAGCTCTGGCTGGCTTCTTACATGACACTGGGCTCAGCCTATCACAGGCCGGAGCTGGACATCGCTGTGGCCGGTTATACGCCGACGGCTCTGCGGCGACCCCGTCCCCAGGAAGTGAAATGAGGTCAGCACTGCCAGACCGTGAGGCCTGTGCCGGACCAACGGGGGCTCGTAGGAAGGTATGTATACGTTTATTTTGTTTATTTTTGAGGCCCGGGCACGAGCATATATAAAAGTGTTCCACTACAGTTGTCCTTTAAAATAGAACATTACGTTTTTGGGGTGTTTCTTACTATTGACCCAAACTAAGACCTACAACATTAAATATCAGCTCCAATGTTATATAACAGTAAAGTCATAGAAAGGGAGGTAGCTCTGGATTGCACTGGATTGACTGAATAAACGTATACCACTTTTTGCACAAATTTTGTGTGCTGCTGTTCCTTGAACACTAAATATAAATAAATATATATATATATATATATATATATATATATATATTCATATATTCCAACCAATAGACATTGTTGCATCACTACTACTACTAAAACAAATTCTGGGAAATGATTCTTATTATGGGAAATATCTATTTCTATTTGCCCTTACTGAGCTTTCTACTTGCTAGAAAAGACTGAATTCTTCTCTGTGGTCTGGTTTACTTACCATGACATTTTTACTTTAACAGCAGACAACACTTTTTTTAATCTATGTGCGTAATTGACAACATTACATGTTCCCTCCGTTCTCCAGCTAACAATCTGTTTTGTACCGATGCCATTCAGAATGATCCAAGGGGCACGATGACCTTTACAATTGATGATTTCTGATAATGATTAATTCTGTTGGTTCACTCATGTTTCTTTCTCCAGAAAGATCATATTCTGTCCTGGAACAAATGATTGATTTAAAAGCATTTATTATAGTAAGATTGGGGTTACAAAGTTATAGAACATAGTTAGTACCATTGAAAAATAACACATGTCCATCAAGTTGTTCAACCAAGGAGGAGTGGAGATGGATGAAGGGAAGGGGTATGGGTGTATAAAAAGAAGGGGATGTGTTTCTATGTTTCTACATACAAATAAATGTTATTGTCTTCTAAGAATGTATCTAAGCCTGTTTTGAAGCCCTCAACAGTTGTTGCTGTGACCAGTTCCTGAGGTAGACTGTTCCATAAATTCACAGTTATTCTGGTAAAGAAGGCTTTTCACCTCTGGGGACTAAATTAGTGTCTAAAACTATTACTTGGTGTGGCCATGTATAACATTGAAACACTTTTATTTCAATGGATGCTTTAGAATACAAATAGAATACATACAGCTTCCATTAAACTTACATGCACGCAGAAAGATTTTAGGCTCCCCCTAGATGGCTGCAGATGGCTGCACACATTTTATTTGAAGCTGTTCGGAGGATAAGAAATTGATCAGTGGGGCTTCGACAGCTGGGACCCGTACCAATCACAAGTGTGGAGGAAAACTGCACCTAAATAGCACCTGCAGCCCACGTTTTATTTATTCTCTATGGGGCTTCTTAACATTGCCTGATATTGCCACTTGGCCCAGCAATATCTCAATAGATTATTGCTTGATATACCAATACCTGTTCTGCTGCATGAAGTACAATAATATTGACAGAAGATAAGGGGGCAACTTGCAGACCGAAAATTTATGTTTCATGAAGAGAGTTATGCAGTGAAGAGATAAATGTATGCCATATGTAAAAGTTATGGAACACAGATAAGTACTTCATTCCTAAAATGTGTTGTAACATAATTTATACATAACGCCATTCTCTATGAGGTTGAAAAAAAATTCCTCCAGTCCAACTATTTAGTATTACACTAGAAAGCCAATTAAACATGTACACGTTAGATTTTTATATTCCTGAATTATCTAAAATGTGAACTAGATGCCAAAACATGTATTGCAGTTTGACAAATAAAGCTGATTTGAAGTATAATGAAGAGTTATGTCCATATATACGATTCTTAGAGTGTGTAATCAGTGTATGAGTAAGGCCAGCACCTGGCCGAAACGCGTCACATCCTGTCCTGTACCTGTGATCCATGTAACTTTGTGTGAATAAAGACGGCTATTAGATCTATTAAAGAGCTGGAATTCTTCTATATAATGAAGAGTTATAACTTTTTCTAATACAGGACATTAGAGAAAAGTTGGCTGGATATACAATTTTCCGCTGGATCAGTTGACTATCTAGTGTGTATGGTGGTTTCTAAACTTTCCTTGAACAGGTGATGTGGTAGGAGAAAAGGACTGGGCATGTTACATTTCAACTGCACATTACAAGGGCTGTCAGCAAATGACTTCAAATCCCCATTCAGAACATATGAACATTTGGCTACAGCAAGGTAAGGCTGTATAACACAGTAGGGTCCCCTAGATGTTTCTAGGTGCACTAGATACTTTCACATGGGCCCACTGAGGCTTTGTCACCCAAGGGCCCACATAAACCTGGAGCCAGCCCTGTTTATAACTATAGACTTGGTAGCCTATGTTTATACAAAAGTATTTATTCAGTTAATTCAGTTGACATTATAACAAAACATCCTGCTATAAAGCTATAATGTAGTGAATACTTTAAGCATATTGCCACATAGTTTGATGCAAGATACTGGGACTGGATACTGCTAACTTTTTTTTTAACTATGCACACAATATTCTCACTAGGTTATGGTATGGAGAGAGGTGGAACACAGTTCTTAAAATAACTTGACAGTGAGGTTGTTCTAAACATCTTGGAGAACTAACCACAGATCTCATTCAAATCCTTTGGTCTTTTCGTGTAATCCTGGACAGACTCACTGATGTTAAGATCAGGGCTCTTTGGGGGCCATGCCATCCCTTCCAGGACTGAAGATATTTCTTAATGACATTGTCTGTACGTTTGGAGTTGGCTTGCTGCAGAATACATTTGGAGCCAATCTGATACCTCCTTGGTTGTATTGCATGATGAATACGTATCTGCATGTATTTCTCAGCACTGAGGATACCATTTATCAGGGGCGTTGCTAGATCTCCAAAAGACCCGGGGCTAGAACCCATAACCCAGCCACGCTCCCAAACCACTCCCTCAAACATGCCCTTAAAGGAGAACTCCGGAATATAAAAATTGTCCCCCATACTGCTGGCAGTAAAAAAAATTAAGATACATACCTTCCTCCGCTCCCCCGGGGCCTCCGGCTCCGATCTCTGCCACGATCCTCTTCCTGGTTGTCGGTGGTCGGAGAGTCTTACTGCGCTCAGCCAATCACCAGCTGCAGTGAAGTCCCGACTCGGCCGGCGATAGGCTGAGCGGCAGTGTGATGTTTTCGGCCCCGGCAGCAGGTGCCGTTGTAGTGAAGAATTTTGTGTCCTGAAGCATTCTCACACTGCCGCTCAGCCTATCGCCGGCCGAGTCGGACTTCGCTGCGGCTGGTGATTGGCTGAGCACAGTATGATTCTCCGACCACCGGCAACCAGGAAGAGGATGGCGGTGGAGACCGGAGACGGTTACTGGAGGCCTCGGGGGAGCGGAGGAAGGTATGTACATCTTAATTTTTTTTACTGCCGGCAGTATGAGGGACAATTTTTATATTCCGGAGTTCCCCTTTAACCACACCCTCAGGCACGCCCTAACCATACCCTCATACACGTATGAAGCATTATCAAGGACATTACTTTTCCATTCTGGTGATCGGTGGTGTACCAGCAGGCAGACCTTACTGATAACCTATCTATCCCCTATCCACAGGATTTTAAATTTTGGGAATACCTCTAAGAGCAATACTGTTTATGGCACAGTATATGGTGGTAATGATGGTGGTTGTGTGTGTGTGTATATATGTATATATATATATATATATATATATATATATATATATATATATATACACACACACACACACCTAGCCAGGATTTCTTTTGATTGCCACACGTCACAAAAGTGGTATTATGTGATGTCATAGGCATTGAGGAGACTGGATAGGCACTGTGGGAGACTATTACAAGCTCTCGACAGGATAACAGGAATCAGGTGAATCATAGACTGCGGTGCTGAGTTCATATGAAAGCTAGAATCCAATACATGTCCAAAATACAAGAGAACTATATAGCACTCACCAGTCGTAAATAAATAACTGTACTTTATTCAAGCTTCAGTACTCACATAGCAACAATACACCCGGTGCAGGGAGGGAGGGAAAGTGGCCAAAGCATCAAGCAGGAGCGCAGCAAAGGAATGACAGACTGTTTCAGTGATTCTTCATTTTTACCTTTATGACCGAGCCCCATCTTTCAAATCTGACCTGTCTCTCTTTCAGTGGTAATAACTTGCTTTTTCTGAGTGAAGTAATTCTGAGATTGTTTTTCTGTGACATTTTGAACTTTATATAAGGGGTACATTTTGATGCAACTTTTTATTTTAATGCCATTCACTGTGCTGTAAAAATGATGTTATCTTTATTCTGTGGGTCAGTATAATTAAGGCGATATGTACACAGCATTTCTACTGCTAAAATAACATACATTACGTTTTTAGCAACTAGGGTCTTATTTTGGGTGAGCATGGTAGTGTTATAGGTCTTGTAGTGACATCATGGAGTTCACTTTTGGAGGATTCTTTTTGGAACTGCCAAGATGGTAAACTACAAAGCTGGCCTCTCATAGCTAAAATAGATCATAGATGGAAAATATGAGACATAAAGGGGTCCTTTGAAGTTACTAATGTGTTTATCTGTTCATACCTGCACAACTCTGTACCTATACTTGAGGGTGCACTTGAGATGTGAGAGAGCCAGTGTGCATTAGCAATTGGGATTCTTTAAAGACGTATTTCATTATTCACCCATTAGCCATCAACATTACTTTTACACTTGACAGGTATTCTAAACAGAATCCGATTACATCTGGACTTTTGTTGGAATGTTTATCGGAGATTTATCCAAGTTTAAAAATCCAAACTTTTAAACATCCACTATCAGGATGTAGATACCTCCATAAATAACAATGTGCATAGCACATCATGTTTTATTTCCCCCTCTGCTTTTTCGTAAGCTTTTGCCAGAAACAGTCAATTCACAGAGTCTGAAATGGTATGTTAACCTTACTGTTTGTATAGTTGTTCAGACCTTAGAGACATGGGAGAAATGTTCTTTAAAGTCATTTCTGTCCTTCTCATCACCAGACGCTCCTCCAGTTATCAGTAACTCTTGAGTTTAATCACAGTTACCATGTAAACAATGTGTCGCAATGGAACAATGGAAATGCCACTCTCAGCATACTCCATAAAATAATGTCCAGGAGGAAACAGAAGGCTCTGAGCATGAAGCGTATGTAAATGCATAGAAGATGGGCAACACGATCAGAGGAATTATTGCTTTCATCCCATCTAACACTTGCCAAAAATACCTTCTAGGAGACTTGGAAGAAATGCCTATCGATAAGATGGTTGACTTGAGCAGTATGCAGCTGAGGAGGTTTCCACTAAGGGTATGTGCATTTACAGAACTTGTCAAGTTATACTTGAGCGACAACAATTTAAACAACCTTCCTCCAGAGCTTGAACTACTACAGAACCTCCAGATCCTTGCCTTGGACTTTAACAACTTTAAGGTTCTTCCACTAGTTGTATGCAGCTTAAAGCAGCTATGTATATTATACCTTGGAAATAATCATATTAGAGACCTTCCACAGGAGCTATGTTACCTCAAGAACCTGCACACTCTTTGGATTGAATCCAATTATTTAACCCATTTTCCTTCTTTCATATGTGAACTGACCCTCCTGAAGACACTTCATATTGGCTGCAATCAAATACGTAACATTCCCATGGAGCTGAAAAATCTTGTAGAATTGCGCAGCATTTGGATGTCAGGGAATCTCCTCACGGAATTTCCACCTGTTTTACTACAAATGCCTTTCCTAGACATAATTGACGTAGACCGGAATGGTATAAGATTTTTCCCAAGTCTGATGCACTTGACAGGACTGAAGCTTGTTATCTACGACCATAATCCATGTCAAAATGCGCCTAAAGTAGCAAAGGGAGTTCGAAGAGTGGGACGATGGTCCGAAGAGAGCCCAGAACCCAAGAAGAGGTTTGAAGTGGAAGCCGAGCTTGAAAAAGCTGCAGAAGATAAAGATACACAACCAGCAGAATCGAACGAGCCACCAGCTGCGAGCAGTGATATCCCACAAGAGGCAACGTCTGCATTAACCATCAAGGACAACTGAGTGATATAAAAGTATAGACTCTTTAAAAAGGAATGTTGACTGAATGAAAACATTTTCCACAAATATTTATATATGATAAATTCAGTTGCTGAAATTCAAGTTAATTTTCTGTAAGTAAAACTATGATATAAGCGTTTTATAATGTTTCACTGCACACATCATAGGGCAAAGCATAATAACATAGATGCATCTTCTGCCTCTTACTTATTCTCAGTTGGCCCAGATTTATCATTTTGCTGGACACACAAACTGGTCCTACATTCACATTTCAACCAATCCGAGCTCAGCTTTCATATCTTAATATTTCCCTGTTACTTTACTTACTTTTTAACTTGTCCTAGGGACATGTCACAAGTTTTGCTCGGTCTTGACCTAGCTCTAGTATTAGCAGGGAGAGAAGTGAGCATCTGGGGCTTCACTCCCTGCTCTCTGTCTATGGGACTGAGATAGTCCCATAGGTTTGCATTATGAGACTATTTTAGACAAATGGCTGAAAGCCAGGAGAGAAAGTGCTTAGTGTGCACTTTTCCCGATTCTACCTAGTGATCAGTCAAGGTCTAAATACTCAAACCCTGACTGATCAAAACTTTGGATATGTCTTCTACGACATTTTTTTTTTAAAATTACAGTGCCTATTTAACAAGCGCTGGTAAAAGGAAAGCTGCGCTGTAATTGGTTGCGATTGGCAAATCAATTTTTGTCTCAGGGAGATTGGTAGCTCTGGGTCAATGAGGGGGATTTATCAAAACTTGTGCAGAGGAAAAGTTGACCAGTTGCCCATAGCAATCAATCAGATCACTTTCATTTTTAACAAGGCCTCTAAAAAATAAGCAATCTAATTAGTTGCTATGGGCACCTGGTCAACTTTTCTTCTGCACAGGTTTTGCTCCCTGCACTGGTTTTGATACATTTCCGAAAATATGTACATAGAGCTAAATACAGATAAGGTGATTTTAAAGGAGAACTCCGGAACATAAAAATTGTCGCCCATACTGCCGGCAGTAAAAAAATAAAGATGTACATACCTTCCTCCGCTCCCCCGGTAACCGGCTCTGGTCACCGCCGTGATCCTCTTCCTGGTTGCCGGTGGTCGGAGAGTCTTAACGCGCTCAGCCAATCACCGGCCGCAGTGAAGTCCCGACTAGTGAAGAATTTTGTGTCCTGAAGCGTTCTCACACTGCCGCTCAGCCTTTCGCCGGCCGAGTCGGACTTCGCTGCGGCTGGTGATTGGCTGAGCGCAGTATGATTCATCCGACCACCAGGAAGTGGATCGCGGCGGAGCCCGAAGCCGGTTACTGGAGGAGTGGAGGAAGGTATGTACATCTTTATTTTTTTACTGCCGGCAGTATGGGAGACAATTTTTATATTCCGGAGTTCTCCTTTAAGGATTTTAAGTCCATATTTAGTGCAATATATTTAGCATACCTAACAGCAGTCTTCTTTAACAGCTAAATTTACTCAAATGATTCTTATGAACATAAAGGTAAAAATGCTTCTATTGAATGACTGCAAGCAGAGATCTTGAAAAGTGTTATGTACTGATATACAATGTGTATTGGAAACTTATTTACTAAAACCAGAATACCCCTTGAATGTAAACACTGTTTTCTACATTCATTCAGCAATAAACCTCAAATTTACATGAATGTAGATGAATCTCATGTAGAAGTATGTCATGATGTAAGAAATATTTCTGTACAAGTAAATGGTTTTATGTTTTAAAGTATTACAGATGATTTGAATATCACATTGCGGTTTCAGTGGTGCAGTCTGGTCAGTGGTGCAATCTTGTAAGGCTGCCATGATTTTGGGGCACAAAGTTACACAAGATTCATCCCATGGGTGACAGGCAGATCATAAACATACAAAAACATTGGGGTAATCATTCAATTGATTCGTGGCATTTTTTTTTTTTGGGGGGGTTAAAAATGGCGCCTGCAATTTTTGTGCAAACTTTTGTGACTTTTCCAATCAGTTTAAAGTGTTGCAAAAAGCTTGGATGGACTTTATTGTAAAAAGTTATCTCCAACAGTCCGATATATTTAATAATTTTAAAGCCAGAAAAGTACTTAATTTGTAGCGTAAATCTTCCCCTAGCTTAACCCCTTAATGACGCAGGACGTAAATGTACGTTCTGGTGAGCTGGTACTTAACGCACCAGGGCGTACATTTACGTCCTGTATATGACCGCGAGCATTGAACCAATACTCGGGTCATGCGCAGCAGGTCCCGGCTGCTATCAGCAGCCAGGGACCTGCCGGTAATGGCGCACGTTAGCGATCGCGCTGATGTGTGCCATTAACCCCTCAGATGCCGAGATCAATACAAATCACAACATCTGCAGCAATGCGGTCACTAAAATGGATGATCGGATCGCCTGTAGTGCTGCCGCGGGGATCTGATCATCCATAATGACGGACGGAGGTCCCCTCACCTGCCTCCATCCGTCTCCAGGGGTCTTCTGTTCTGGTCTGAGATCGAGCAGACCAGAACAGAAGATGACCGATAACACTAATCAGTGTTATGCCCTATGCATAGCATTGAACAGTATTAGCAATCAAATGATTGCTATACATAATCCCCTATTAAAGTGCAAAAATAAAAGTAAATAAAAGTAAAAAAGTATTTTAAAAAAATTTAAAACTCTCCTCCCCCAATAAATTTTTTTCTCATTTTACCGCCAAAAAGTGTTTAAAAAATAATGAACAAACATATTTGGTATCGCCGTGTGTATAAATATTCAAACTATAAAAATAAAATGTTAATGAACCCAAATGGTGAACGGCAAGAACGTAAAAAAAAGAAAGTCCAAAATTGTTGCTTTTTGTAACATTTTATTCGCCAAAATACTGATTAAAAAATAATTATTAAACTTTTTAAAGTATGCAAATGATCAAATAAAATAAATATATCAATAAAAAGTACAGATCACGGTGCAAAAAATGAGCCCTCATATCGCCGCTTATACAGAATAATTAAAAAGTTATAAGTCAGCAAAATAGAGGGATTTTAAACATACTAATTTGGTTAAAAAGTTTGCGATTTTTTAAAGTGATACAATAATAAAAAAGTATGTAATCATAGGTATCATTTTGATCGTATTGACCCAAAGAATAAAGAATTCCAAAATTTGCTAAATTGCAGTTTTCTTTTCAATTTCCCCACACAAATAGTATTTTTTATGGTAAAATGAGTGATGTCATTACAAGTGGTCACGCAAAAAAACAAGCTCTCATACTTGTCTGTGGATGAAAATATAAAAGAGTTATGATTTTTAGAAGGCGAGGAAGAAAAAACAAAAACGTAAAAATAAAATTTCCTGAGTCCTTAACGGGTTAAAGAAGGTATAGATGACATTTTCTATTACCTGTTTGTTTCACCTGAAAATGCTGGTCCTCTAGCCAAGCTTGCCAGGCTACAAACTGACCAACTTCCTGCTTTCACTCAGTGGCACGCGCCAGCAAAGACAACATGTCCCATGTCTTTGCGTGTTTTCTCTATTGCTGGATGCCCAGCCCGCCCAGCCATCTTCCCTGGCCCAGCCGGCCATCTTCCCTGGCCCGCCCAGCAATATGTGACCCCTCTTGCATAAAGTGCAAATTTTGCCATTGTCAGCACCTCTCATATAGAGACTTGTTAAGATGGTTCCCTATGATCTGTCCAGTGATTACTGATCTTGTTTCTCTCAGCACCCAAAGCTAATTTCAGACATTACTGATCAGACTGATTTCTGGCATTAGTCCTTTAGACTAATAAAATTAGACTAAGGAAAATGAGTGTGCTGGACCTTTAGGGAAGCTGATCGGGACCTTAGCCACAAAATCATGGGGTCCGGATCAGCTTTTATGATGGCCCTAGCCTGACTCCATGCCAGCACTACTTTCCGCTTAGGGAAGACATGCTACACTCTCACAACCTCCATGCATTCCATCTTGGGGGTAGAACAAAGCAGCATCTTTGCCAGGAAATTGCACCAAGGAGTACTAGCACAGCATTAAACACTGGGGAGGGGCCTTTTTTAATCTGTTTCCTGTCCATACAGTGATGAACATTGTGCCATCATGAAGGTAGATGCTGAGGAAAATAAGGTTTCTGAGCTCTGACCCTGCTGTTGCCAGGTAACCGAGCACACATATTCCCACAATCCCCCTTGCTTTCATGCACAATGGACACCAATGGACACTGGTATGCACGATAATATTGAGTTATCTCAATGTGTAGAGCGTATATACAACGCCTATACGACAGAGCTCCAGCCTCTCTGTTCAATAGTTCATGATTAGACACACATGTATAGGGCGCAACTCCAGCTGACACGCCGGCAACAGAAATTTAGGTGAGTGTACACATGAATGTTATGACCTCACTGTTTAGTAGAAAGTTTCTTTCAGGTTTATTCAAGTGTATTCAGGTATTTCATTGTCTCGCAGGACATCAGGTTAGCAGCATAATATGCAAGCAGCAAAGGTGGATACAAGCTCCGTGCTCCCTTCAGTCATGGCTTAGAGGCGCATGACTAAGGGGGCTTGCCCCTGAAACGTTGGGCCATGACTGAAGGGAGCACGGAGCTTGTATCCACCTTTGCTGCTTGCATATTATGCTGCTAACCTGATGTCCTGCGAGACAATGAAATACCTGAATATACTTGAATACACTTGAATAAACCTGAAAGAAACTTTCTACTAAACAGTGAGTCATAACATTCATGTGTATACTCACCTAAATTTCTGTTGCCGGCGTGTCAGCTGGAGTTGCGCCCTATACCTGTGTGTCTAATCATGAACAGTGGACACCAACTGCCATTACCTTCAGAAGACAGTTGAACTAAGCATGTGTGACCCTACACAGTGGGGGAGATTTATCAAAACCTGTGCAGAGGTAGAGTGGTGCCGTTGCCCATAGCAACCAATCAGCTCGCTTCTTTCATTTTTAAAGAGGCCTGTGAAAAATGAAAGAAGTGATCTGATTGGTTGCTATGGGCAACTGCACTACTCTCCCTCTACACAGGTTTTGATAAATCTCCCCCAGTGTGTGGTAACTTGGGGCAACAGTTATCAAAGCAATACAGCCACATCAGGGGTTAAAGAGGTACTCCACTGGAAAACACGTTTAAAAAAAAAAAAAAACAGATGCCAGAAAGTTGAACAGATTTGTAAATTACTTCTATTAAAACAATCTTAGTCCTTCCAGTACTTATCTGCTGGAAGTTCTTTTCTTTTTGAATTTCTTTTGTCTGACCACAATGCTCTCTGCTGACACCTCTGTCCATGTCAGGAACTGTCCAGAGCAGGAGAGGTTTGCTATGGGGATTTGCTCCTGCTCTAAACAGTTCCTGACATGGACAGAGGTGTCAGCAGAGAGAACTGTGGTCAGACAAAAGAAATTCAAAAAGAACTTCCTGTGGAACATACAGCAGCTGATAAGTGCTACAGCAGCTGAGTGAGTGCTCCCGCTTAGAGCCTGCTGAATCTCCATCCTGAATACCCATGCTGGCGTCCCAGACACCGATTACCAGATCTAAAGCTAAGGAGATGACCCCTAAGCAAGATCCGAGGGCAGGAGAAATCGGTGGCAGAAAAGCTAAAAGAGTTCGCCCGCGCTGGCAAACAAGATGGTGCCAGCCAAGCATTTGCGGCCCAGGACTCCCACACTGACTCTCTACCCCAGCCTGCACTTACTGACACCTCGGAGCCGGAATCAGATGTCCCTGAGCTTACTCTACGGGAGGTTAGTGAGATGCTGCTTACCGTCATACAGACCAGCTGCACGTCCTCACGGCAAGATGGAAGAGGTGCGGGTGGAGGTAGGGCTCCTGCGACAGGACATGCATTATCTTAGAGACCGGGAGACGGAGGCAAAGCAGCTGGTCTCCGTGCTGGAGGACAAAATGGGCCGGATCCCGGACTCTATTGCTGCCTTACGTACTTAGGTGCAGCAGACAAAGCAGAAGAATGATGATGATTTAGAGAACAGGCTGCGCCAAAACAAGATCAGGATTATAGGCATGCCTGAACGTGCAGAGGGGCAAAACCTGGGGGCATTTGTAGAGAACTGGCTCAAAGACCTGTTCCCTGATGTGCACTTTTCACCCACATTTGCAGTGGAGAGGGCGCACCGTGTCCCAGCTAAACCGCCCATCCCGGGCGCTCCACTGCGGCCACTGTTAGCTAGGCTCATGATCTATAATGACCGTGATTTGGTCATGTGCTCTACCCATAGGCTTCCAGAGATCTGTTATGAAAATGCACAGGTATCTATATTCCCGGACTTCTCATCTGACCTGCAACGCCACAGAGCCACGTTTGCTGCCTTTGACGCCTCCACAGTAAAGGAATAGCGTACTCCATGGCTTATCCTGCTAGATTGCGGGTGGTGAACGAAGAGAGCGCTCTGTTTTTCTCCACACCTCAAGAGGCTGATGACTGGCTAAGACGACAACACAGTACTGAGTAACTTTGCAAGTTGAGAGCGGTTAATTGTTGCTCCGGTGACTGCATGGACTCTTGTCATACCTTCCTGCTGTGGCTTTGACTACTCCTGCTAATCCAGGACTGTGTGTTACAACCCTATGGCTTTAACTGCTCCTTCTAATCCGGGACTGTGTGATCCAACGCTGCTGCTTAGTGACTTACTCTCCCTCCTCTGATGGTATGGTCACATGCGCTGTTGCTGAAGATCCCTGCCTTCAATTTCTTTACTGGCTGGACGCTGACTTACCTCTGCTGCTGTGCTATTGTGCATACTGCTTGGTTGGGATCACTCCCTTATTCTTCTGACTTCTGTCCTCGGTCGCTTTCCTACCATATCATTGTCCCTTCTTCCCTTTGCCTGTCTGAATATCCTCCCTCCCCTCTGCTTCTTCCTTTCCTCTCTCCTGTTCTTCCTCCTCTTCCCTCTGCATCCTTTTTCTTGTCTCTGGTCTCTCCTCTTGCCATCCTTTCTCCCTTGCACCTTCTACCTCCCTCTCTCTTTCCTCTCCCTTCCACTTCCGCTCTTTTTCCCTTTTCTTCTTCCCTCTTCCTCCCATGTCTCCCCGTCCTCTCCTTTTTTCATTTCTTGCTCTTCTGGTTTCCTCTTACTCTCCTTGGCCCTTCTCCTCTCCGAGAAGCATGTTCTTATGTGTCATTGCAGGCTCTCCCCACTAGATAGAGCCATAACCACAGGGAAACTTCCTCTGTATGCTGTTCTTCACATTATGTTTGTTCTTTCCTTTTGTTACCTGGTCGGTACTCTGGTCAGTGGATCCTACCCATTCTATACCCACATAATGTTTAGTTACCCATGATGACCTGTATGTGTCACGGTCCTTAATATTCACTCTTTATGCCTATGCAGCCGCTTATTCATTTGCTTATTCACCCCTGGGTACGGTGGTCGCAGCACACATTCCACACCTACTTATCCCGGGGGGATCTGTTCTTGTGCATAGGTCTGTATGATGGGAGCCCACCGTTGTCTGTAAAGACCCACATGGGAGTGGTGCGGTGGGTGGTGCAGCGCGGGGCATTATAGGCAAGGTTTTGCCAATACCGATAATGTCCAAAATCGCGATTATCGGCCAAACCGATAATCGGTCGATCCCTAGTGTTTATTAATAAAATCTACATATGGATAAAATCGTGCTATATGTGTGGTGTCTGCAGGGCCCATGCAGACCACCCATAAAACACTAATTCAGTTTAACTTTTTTTTAAAAACATTAATAGAGTAAAATAAAAGTACAAATGTTCATGCCGTTGGCTTGTTAGCTTATATGCTATGGAGTTATATAACTACTGCTACCAAGCGGTAGATGCATATATGTTTAAGGCAAACAATATTGCAATTTGCACATTTATATATAATCTTATTTTACCAAAGAATAGATTTGGTACATTTTCTGGACTTTTCATTAATTGGTCCAAGTCTGTGTTAGTGCCCCTTCTAGAATTTTAATATAAGCTACATTACGCCACTTCAGTGTCAGATGGAGCGTGTGTCTTTGGGTGCACAGGTGCTCGGCCCCCAGGGCAGATTTTAGGCACCTTATATGGGACTGCTCCTATGTGGCATCATTTTTGGGGGAGGGAATTGGTGAACTCTACTATCCCATTCTCTAAGGTGGTGCATAAACACAGGAACTGTCCAGCCAAATTTGAGAAAGTGTGGTCCCTGGCCTCCTCTGCATCCACTCATTGCTCCCAAGCCTCCATTTGTGGCCTAACTGATCATTCGTTGCCTCAAGACGGTATCTAATTTGTGTATACTTACTATGTCTACCTTGCTATAAAATGAGTTCTCTCAGCGGCAGCAGCTTAGTGTTTCCTCGATTCATGCATAACTGTCATTATCTTTAATTTATGGGTATACTCTCACCTAGAGCCTTAAAAGAATAAAGGACCTGTGTTTATGTTTTTGACTTTAAAGGCACCTGCGGGTGCTTGTTCTGTTTACAATTGTTAATCGGTTAGCTCACTTATGTCAGTCTTTACCACTGTTATTTGGTTAGGTATATGTACTTTATACTATATCATCCCTGGAATTTGTATGCTCTTGCCTACTTTTTTCTTCTGTAATGCCAATGTTTGTTTTTTCAATAAAACAAAAAAAATGAATAAAAAAAGATTCCCATCCTCTGAATCAGTACATTTTCAGAAATGCTCGTACATTTTAAATATTGTAATTTCACATAATTCATCAATTTAGATCTATCTTTCTTAATAGGACAACTCCTTTAAGGACCAGGAGATATGGCAGTTATTACCTCAATAATCAATGTATATGTATAAAATCACACTCATTCACCTAACACAGGTTTGGTGATAAAGTAGTTTTTCAGGATGACATGACACCTTATATTAAAGCATACCTGATATGTAATTACAGTTCTCTCAGAGGTGGTGGGCTGAGCCTAACATCCATACAAAGCACAGACAGGAGGGGGCCTACACTCCTGTGTCTCCATACAAACTATACAGCCTGGAAGACAAGACAACAAACCAGCAGTGAGCAGTCTAAACTGTGTATAAAGCCCTGGGGTGAGGTTTGTTACTGACAGCTGTCTGTATTATCTCCCTCTGTAGTGCTGCTGTGCTCACAGGCGCCTCCCCAGCTTGTATTCACTGTCTGTAATGGGATGCCTAAGTAGGCTTGGTGGATAAGACAGGTTTCATCTTATTTTCAGAATGGAATACATTCTGATAGGAGAGGGAAGAAACCTGATTAACAGGAAAAATAAGCACTTTTGTCTAATAAAATGTATTAAAGTTTTTTATTCTCTTGTACTATTGATTTATGCAAAGTTTGCTGAAACAGCAAGTAGACATTAAAAAGTGTGTAGAAGTACACACATGCAATTTAAAAGCTGTCAACTTAATACAGCAAATGCAATTGCCTTTAAAATGTACACTAGAGGACTGCATCAGGATAAGGATTCCCATAGGACCCAGTAAAAAAATTTGCAGGCACAGTAATGAGGTGGTGGCGGGCGCAAGCTATCCTACACTGCAGAGCAGACCCAACCTCTTATCAGTTATAAGTCCTACCTACCCAGTCTCCCAAAGTACAGCTCAACCAGTGTCATGACGTGTGTGCACGCGCAACCACCTTTTGTCCCGAGCTGCCGTCTTCTCCCTCTGCCCAAATCATCTAGTACTACACTGTGATGGTTCACAGTAGAGTTGAGTGAACTTACAGTCAATTGGCTCGTAGCAAACCTCACAGCTCGGCTGTTGATGACTTTAGTCTGTGTAAATTAGTTCAGCTTTCCAAGTGATCTGGTTGCCTGGAAAAGTCCAGGATGACAGTCTTAGGTCTCCTAGGTCTGTATCCACCTTTCCCAGGCAACTGGAGCCTTGGAAAGCTGAACTAATTTATGCAGACTGAAGTCATCAACAGCCGAGCTGCGAGGTTCGCTACGAGCCAATTGACTAAGTTTGCTCAACTCTAGTTCACTTGTACATTGCATACATTATATGGCCACAGGCAAATACATAGTAATACAAGAAGACTACATATATTCATACTTCTACACAGCCACCTTAGTACCCATCAGACCACACCATACACTGACTGCACCTGAACAACAAATCTGCACCCTCGTGATCACTGCATTTAAAGCTAGGTAAGAACGTCTCACCTAGCTTTTTATGGCTTCTGAATGGCAAATCTACTTCTAGTTGGCCTAGCCTTAACATTTGCGTAAATGATAGCTGGCGCATTGCACACACATTGCGGGAGAGGCTGGGATTGGGCACATGTTGTGGAGTGGGCAGGGAGAAAAATAAAGTAAATAAAAATAAAACACACACACACACTGCAGGAGCAGGTGGTAATGGTTAGAAACTCACCAGGAACGGGCTTAAAGGAGATCTTGGGGGGTCCGAGTCCTGGGATCCCCCGCGATCTCCTATACGGGGCTGCAGCAATGTACAGGAAATGTACAGGAAAGCCGGCACGCTCCTCCACAAATCCCATAGAGATACATGGAGGGGCGTGCCGGGTGCCGCATCATGCGGAGATGGAACGCCCCCTTTCCTGTACATTGCCGCCGCCCCGTACAGGTGATCACGGGGGGCCCGAGCGCTCGGAACCCCCGCGATCTAAAAAACGTATCCGCTATCTGAAGGATAGGCGATAAAGTTCAGAGCACTACAGATCTCTTTAACAAAACAGTCCTGTGCAGGGCTCTAATATACAATATCCGTGCTCTGTGTGGAATAAATCCATTTTGTTCTTGTTTATATTAGAGACTGGCTCAACTATGTGAAGAGACAAAACCAAGCGTTGAAATTGTATTCCAACTAAAGTGCTGTCAATTTATTTTCATCATAATAAACAGAGTTTTGACAAATTTACACACTGAAAGAAGGAGTGGTGTAAATTTTGCTAAATGATTGTACCTTAACTGCAAAAGTTTCCCGTGAATGTTTTTATTTTTCAGTGCTCTATATTCAAAGAGTACATGTATGACTTAACAAATGTTAGGTAAGAAAAAGAAAAGTTTCTGTATAACAATAAATAAGCCACCAGCGTTGGTGTTACTCTCAAGTGCCAAGATGTCAATCATACAGCCTTCTGCCTGGTCACCAAAAAGTGAGCATCCAAGTGCAGTCTGTGTCACAATCTGCTGTCAGATGAAAGGTTTAACAGGGGTGATGATCAGGAACACGTTTGCTATATAAAGAGAGCAAAAAACACAAAACAAACATCAATACAGGTATAATAGCTAAGAAGACAGTAAAATTAACCAAAGAAGTTTAAAAGACAATGTCGCACAAGTGAGACTAAAAAGGACAATTTATACACAGAGTAGGTAGAGGAAGGGTAACTTAAAACAGATGCCACTTAAACGTCTACTGTATTTTATTTAATTAGGTAGATTAGGTCATACATTTTCTATACTATGAAGGACTTTTGAGGCTCCTAAAATGACTGAAAAAACTGTGTGGGAACAAAGCCCAAGACTGAAAAGTCAGGACCAGTATGTTACCATGAATGTCAGACAAGCAGCATAGATTACACTGCATTAAGAGGTTGTGGTATCTTTGCAGCAAACCCATTCCAATGACAACTGCATCCACATTCCCTTTAAAGGGCATGTCCACTGTAAAACTGTAACAAAGCGAGCTCCACATTAATACTACTCAAGAGCAGATTGTTCTATTGGAACCTGCTATTAAAAGACAGTTTTCATAAACCACCAATGATATTTAACATTTAAACCAAAGGAATTTTCCAGTTACGGAATACAAAAGGAATTGATTGCTTGTTAGCTCCAATAGAAGACTCCTCCGTGCTGATGTATCCATATAAAGATGCTCTATTGCTCTATCATGTTTCAAATAAAAAAATAAAAAAAAAGCTCAAATGTAATGTTCTAGGTCTCTAATATGGCTTCTGAAAAAACACAACTTCACCTGCTAATAGTTCACCACCGAGGCAGAATGAAGTCATTGTACACTTAACATGCAACCATCAATGCAGGTAGTAAAAAATTTAACTAAATATCCAGCCAAAAATCATGCTAAATCTTTGTGTTTAACCCCTTAAGGACCAAGCCCATTTTCACCTTAAGGACCAGGCCAATTTTATTTTTGAATTTTCGTTTTTCCTCCTCGCTTTCTAAAAATCCATAACTCCTTTATATTTCCATCTACAGACCCATATAAGGGCTTGTTTTTTGCATGAACAATTTTACTCTGTTATTAAACCTCTCATTTTACCATAAAATGTACAGCGAACCCAAAAAAAATATTTAGGGAGGAAATTTAACTGAAAACCACAATTTTGCGCATTTTGGAGGGTTTTGTTTTCACACTACACACTTTACGGTAAAAATGACATGTGTTCTTTATTCTGTGGGTCAATACGATTAAAATGATACCTATGGCTAGAAACTTCTATATTTTTGTACCGCTTAACCCCTTAACGACGCAGGACGTATATTTACGTCCTGCGCCGGCTCCCGCGATATGAAGCGGGATCGCGCCGCGATCCCGCATCATATCGCGTCGGTCCCGGCGCTAATCAACGGCCGGGACCCGCGGCTAATACCACACACTGCCGATCGCGGCGATGTGCGGTATTAACCCTTTAGAAGCGGCGGTCAAAGCTGACCGCCGCTTCTAAAGTGAAACTGAAAGTATCCCGGCTGCTCAGTCGGGCTGTTCGGGACCGCCGCGGTGAAATCGCGGCGTCCCGAACAGCTGATCGGACACCGGGAGGGCTCTTACCTGCCTCCTCTGTGTCCGATCGACGAATGACTGCTCCGTGCCTGAGATCCAGGCAGGAGCAGTCAAGCACCGATAATGCTGATCACAGGCGTGTTAATACACGCCTGTGATCAGGATGAGAGATCATTGTGTGCAGTGTTATAGGTCCCTATGGACCTATAACACTGCAAAAAAAAAAGTAAAAAAAAAAAAAAGTGTTAATAAAGGTCATTTAACCCCTTCCCTAATAAAAGTTTGAATCACCCCCCTTTGGCCATAAAAAAAATAAAACAGTGTAAAAAAAATAAAAATAAATAAAAAAAAAAAACATATGTGGTATCGCCGCGTGCGTAAATGTCCGAACTATAAAAATATATAATTAATTAAGCCGTACGGTCAATGGCGTACGCGCAAAAAAATTCAAAAGTCCAAAAAAGCGTATTTTGGTAACTTTTTATAACATTAAAAAAATTAATAAAAAGTGATCAAAAAGTCCAATCAAAACAAAAATCATACCGATAAAAACTTAAGATCACGGCGCAAAAAATTAGTCCTCATACCGCCCCGTACGTGGAAAAATAAAAAAGTTATAGGGGTCAGAAGATGACATTTTTAAACGTATAAATTTTCCTGCATGTAGTTATGATTTTTTCCAGAAGTGCGACAAAATCAAACCTATATAAGTAGGGGATCATTTTAACCGTATGGACCTACAGAATGAATAATGATAAGGTGTCATTTTTACCGAAATATGCACTGCGTAGAAACGGAAGCCCCCAAAAGTTACAAAATGGTGTTTTTCAATTATGTCGCACAATGATTTTTTTTTCCGTTTTGCCGTGCATTTTTGGGTAAAATGACTAATGTCACTGCAAAGTAGAATTGGCGACGCAAAAAATAAGCCATAATATGGATTTTTAGGTGGAAAATTGAAAGGGTTATGATTTTTAAAATGTAAGGAGGAAAAACGAAAGTGCAAAAACCCTGAGTCCTTAAGGGGTTAAAAAAAAAAAATGTTAAACTTTTTGTACAAAATCGGTAATCTAAAATCGCCCTTTTTTAATTTTTCCGTATATAGGGCAGGATGAGGGCTCATTTTTGGCGCCGTCATCTGTACTTTTTATCGATACTACATCTGCATATATAAAACTTTTAGATCATTTTTTATTAATTTTTTTTAATAAAATGTGCCAAAAAAAGGCATTTTTGGACTTAAATTTTTTACGTTTACGCCATTCACCATACGGTATAATTAACATATTTTGATTGTACGAACGCGGTGATACCAAATATGTTGATTTTAAAAAAATTAAGCTTTTTGGGGGTAAAATGGGAAAAACTGACAATTTTCATTTTTATTGGGGGAGGGGATTTTTCACTTTTCAACTTTTATTTTATACTTTTTACGTCCCCATAGAGGACTATCTATAGCAATCCTTTGATTGCTAATACTGTTCAGTGCTATGTATAGGACAGAGCACTGATCAGTATTATCGGTCATCATCTGCTCTGGTCTGCTCGATCGCAGACCAGAGCAGAAGACCCCGGGAGACGGCCGGAGCTAGGTAAGGGGACCTCCGGCCGCCATGCTGGATGGTCGGATCGCCGCAGGCGATCCGATGGTCCATTCAAAGTACTGCACTGCCGCAGATGCCGTGATCTGTATTGATCACGGCATCTTAGAGGTTAATGGCGGACATTCGCACAATTGCGGATGTCCGCCATTACGGGCAGGTCCCCGGCTGCTACTAGCAGCCGGAACCTGCCGTGTATTACGCGAGCACCGTTCCGATGCTCGCGGTCATACACAGGACGCAAATGTACGTCCTGGTGCGGGAAGTCCCGCCAAACCAGGACGTACGTTTACGTCCGTGGTCATTAAGGGGTTAAAGAAGTCATGTGACTGAAGAATTAATAGCCTCCAGCTTGGTGGAATGGCCTGAAAATTAAAATCTTAACTTATTTCTCAAGGTTATTGGTGTTGAATGCTGTAGGTTGTAACTTTTTTTTATCCGAAGCAAGGAGCGAATTTAGAACGGATCAGGAAAAAAAAAATCCACTTCTGGCTTTGCCTAAAAAGAAACACATCAAAAACTGCTGTGCCACCATCTTTGAAGGTTTCAAACAAGCAGTTTTGATATAGCTTTTGCTGTCAAAAGTTGGGAGTGGATTTATCAGAATTAAATTCCTTAAAAATAAAAAATAAAGGGCTTAAAACATCAAAACGCACGTGTGGCAACAGTTGGCTGGTCCAGGAAGGAACATCTGATATATTTCATGCAGGTTGTATTTTCAGGCCACCCAGTTATGATTAACTATAGTGAATAAAATGACTTCATAGCTGGTAGCAGGAGACCACGCCAAACATGTCAGACGATGTCAAGCACTAAACCTTGCCTGGAGCAGACATGCCATCTATTGGTGACAGGAGAGTAATGCATGCTGCATTTGGTGTAAAAGAATTGGGGTTCCATGAAGTAATACACAATGCAATCCGTATATATATTAAAGGAATTGATGTGGATGCTATGCCCTCATATAAATATAGCAGATCATGTATATTGCTTAATGGAACTCCATTCTTCTACATAAAGAACTGCATACTTCTCTGGATGAGCAAGTGGTGAGGGGCAGCAATGTAATTCCTGTCAAAGTCAAGACATCCAATACACCAGAAATCTGCTATTACTAAACTTTCTACTAATCGTTACACCACTCGGTCCATGGAGAGCAAGATGGAAATGAACAGCACAGTGCTCAGCTGACTACTTCTGTCCATTCGTTTTACTGACTGATGGGGATGGGGAGGGGGATCACTTTTAAACCGATCAAAACATCAAAATGTACTGGTCCAAAACCAGCATAATGTAATTAAAGTAGTGTGCATTGTTAACAAAAACAAACAAATACTTCACTAGCACATATAAATAACATAATAGATATAAAGCTTTCCTCATTTAAAACTGAAAGTGTGCATGTCCAGAATGAGAGCACAAATGCCCTCTAATGGTTCTAGAATATGCAAAAAAGGCAGGTCTCTAGGTTGTCGGAATAATTATTGTTTTATTTATAAGTGGAGAATAAAATATAATGTAATACACACTTAAAAGATATATCATACTGACCACGAGACCGCAGGGCACTTGAAGTTTATCCTCTCGGATTGATATAAAAATAACATAAAATGAAATAACACAATAGAATAATAAAATTGTACCCAAATAGTACCCAGTTGTAATTTTAATTAAGTTTGGCTGTCCAGAATGCTGGGAGTTGTAGTTTTGCAACATCTGGAGGCACCCTGGTTGGGAAACACTGGTATAAACAGTGCCAACTCTGAACCCCACAGTTTGACAGCTGACTTTACCAATATGCACTTAAATGAAATTCTCTGTTTAGTTGTTTCAGCGAACTTCTCTTCATAGTTGCCACCAATGTGATATTGCAGTAACAAAGTTCATAAGGTTGAAAAAAAGACCAGAGTCCATCAAGTTCAACCTATAACCCTAATGAGTCCCTACTGAGTTGATCCAGAGGAAGGCAAAAAACCCTCATACTAGAGGTAAAAATTCCTTCCCGACTCCAAATATGGCATCAGAATAAATCGCTGGATCAACCTTCTGTCCATATTAATCCATTATCCATAACCTGTAATATTACTCTCCAGAAATGCATTACGATCACTATTTCCTAGGTCTAAGGTTTCTTAAGTCCGGTAGGGAGCCCCCTCTGGTCGGCCCTGTACCATTTGGGACAGAATTGTCTTTATAGTCAGAAACCTGTTTCCTTTATGAGATTCACAGGACTCAGTCTCCCAGTTTATATCAGGATAGTTAAAGTTCCCCATTATTATCACATCATTCTGATTTGCTGACTTGTTTATTTGCCTCAATAATTGATCTTCTGCCTCTTCCATTATGTTTGGTGGCTTATAGCAAACCCATATCAGAATTTTTTTGTTTTTATCTCCATATATTTCTACCCATAATGACTCCACATTATCGTTTCCCTCCCATATATCCTCCCGCAGTGCGGCCTTCAAGACTGAACTTGCACCCCTCATTTGGAACACCGCAGGGAAGCAAGCGAAGAGAGGTAAACCCTGTGATAGGAATAACCCTTTAACTCCTAGTTTTAGCTTACAACTACTGATGCAAAAAACTGCCCAAAATACTGCCTTGTGAAAGAAAAAATCTAAACATTAGCCTACTTTTCATAGATATTCTGAAGAACCATGACCAGAAAGCCTACATATTATATACAGAATTATATATGAATGCCCTAAGACTGTATAATTAGGGTTACAGTATTCTACTACATCAGTAGATCGGTTAAACATAAGTTACCGTGGTGCTGCTTTAATAATGTTGTCCACACGCAGAATGACTTCAGCAGCTTCAGCTGCACTCAGCAAGACTTGTCTCTTCACCTGGAAGCTTTCAGTGATGCCCAGCTCAGCCATATCTCCTATGATGCCGTTTTTCATATCTGATATGCAGAAAGAACAGGCCATTAATAAGGAAAAAACTAAACAATTCGTCCACTAATATCCTTTACTCTGATCCTATTTAAATCAAATAAAAAATATATATAAAACAATCCTAAATGTATCCTAAAAGATTAGCCAATAACCCAGCTTTATTCTTACACCCAAAATGTTAGTAAATACAAAGCCCCCCTTAAAAAAAAACAAAAAACGATTTAAAGTGTCCTTGTCATTCAGAGAAACATTGTTGACATGTCACACACATAATAAAGTGAGCCCAGGCAGTTTATGTAACTACTGGATTTATATATACGGATCCCTTACTTTTTTTCTGTACTGTTGGATTCGTTGGTTTTACTACATATCACAGAGATACGCCAAAAACAGATAGTGCTGAGGCCCCCACAGATCACCAGAAGAGGCAGGGAGAAGCATGCAGTAGAGCGCTTCATTCACTGGCTCACAGCTATCTCCATCACCTAAGTCTATGGGGCCATCTAGCGAAGCCGGACGGAGATCGCAGAGAGCCAGGGAGTTAACTGCTTAAGCAAGTGCTTCTCCTAGCTAGTTCTGGTCATCAGTGGGGGTCTTGGCACAGAGACTCCGACAGATCAAAATGTTTTACATGTCCTTGTGGCATGTCACAGGCTTTTCTATCATTACACTTTCATTCAAAATTATGGCAGTATTCATCAAGAACAAACAAGCAGTAAGAAGGGAACACAAACACAATGTAACTCCAAGTCAATCACACTTCTGTGACATCACACTGTCCACTCAGGAGGCAACACTGATTGACAATTTCACATGCTGTTGTGCAAATGGAACTGACAACAGGTGGAATTTATAGGCAATTAGCAAGACACCCCCAATAAAGGAATGGTTCTGCAGGTGGTGACCACAGACCACTTATTTCCTATGATTACTGGCTGATGTTTTGGTCACTTTTGAATGCTGGCGGTGCTTTCACTCTAGTGGTAGCATGAGACGGAGTCTACAACCAACACAAGTGGCTCAGGTAGTGCAGCTCATCCTGGATGGCACATCAATGCGAGCGGTGGCAAGAAGGTTTTCTGTGTCTGTCAGCGTAGTGTCCAGAGCATGGAGGCGCTACCAGGAGAAAGGCCAGTACATCAGGAGACGTGGAGGAGGCCATAGGAGGGCAACAACCCAGCAGCAGGACCGCTACCTCCGCCTTTGTGCAAGGAGGAGCAGGAGAAGCACTGCCAGAGCCCTGCAAAATGACCTCCAGCAGGCTACAAATGTGCATGTGTCCAATCAAATGGTCAGAAAGACTCCATGAGGGTGGTATGAGGGGCCGATATCCACAGGTGGGGGTTGTGCTTAGAGCCCAACACCGTGCAGGACATTTGGCAATTGCCAGAGATCACCAAGATTGGCAAATTCGCTTGTGGTGCCCTGTACTCTTCACAGATGAAAGCAGGTTCACACTGAGCATGTGACAGAGTCTGGAGACACCCTGGAGAACGTTCCGCTGCCTGCAACATCCTCCAGCATGACCTGTTTGACGGTGGGTCAGTAATGGTGAGGGGTGGCATTTCTTTGGGGGCCGCACAGCCCTCCATGTGCTTGCCAGAGGTAGCCTGACTGCCATTAGGTCCTCAGACCCATGAGACCATATTCTGGTGCAGTTGGCCCTGGATTCCTCTTAAAGCAAAACAATGCTAGACCTCATGTGGCTGGAGTGTGTCAGCAGTTCTTGCAAGAGGAAGGCATTGATGCTATGGACTGGCCCACCCGTTCCCCAGACCTGAATCCGATTGATCACATCTGGGACATCATGTCTCGCTCCATCCACCAACACCACGTTGCACCACAGACTGTCCAGGAGTTGGCGGATTCTTTAGTCCAGGCCTGGGAGGACATCACTAAGGAGATTGTGTGGTTTTCCACTTTTATTTTGAGTGTGACTCCATATCCAGACCTCCATGGGTTGATAGATTTAATTTCCATTAATAATTTGTGTGTGATTTTGTTGTCAGCACATTCAACTATGTAAACACTAAAGTATTTCATACGATTAGTTCATTCATTCAGATCTAGGATGTGTTATCTTGTGTTCCCTTTATTTTTTTGAGCAGTGTACTAACACTTCATAAGGCTATTACACTTTAATAATGCATTGTGCTTTAATAGGTAGGTACATACCAAGCCCATAGGTTGACTTTCCTTCAATGTGAGCTGCTCTTAGCTGGGACACCAGGTCAGCACTGTCATAGCCAGCATTGTCCGCTATAATGGTAGGAAGCTAAATATATACAAATAAATATTAAAATAAGACAACACTACCTTCATAACTAATGTGCAAAAACAATTCAAGAAATCCTGAAATCAAATTTTGCTGCTGATGAGATGAAACATCAAACAGACATGATGGCCATATTCGCATACTGTGGCAAGATTACACTTTAGTTCTTTTTATGGTGAGAAAAATACCTTTGAAGTGCATAAGTATTTAAAGAGATACTCACATATGAGCAAGCCTTATGTGATGGGAATTTTTTTTCCTTCTTTGAAATGTGGTTTTAGTTTTATTAAGCTTTAGAGTATTTCCATGGGCATTCCTGGTCCTAGGCTCTGGCTTCCTCTCTACAGTGAGACTATAGGGAGGTGTGGTGACTGTCAGAGCACCACAACCCCCACTATGTACACTGCACCTTTGATCTAAAGCACTGTACCTCTGGGTCACATACAGGAGCTTCCTGAGTGCATTAGATCACTATAATGGAAGATCCCCCTGCGCGCTCTTGACCAGAGCAGGAGGAGCACTGACTGTCCCAGCACAGAGCCAATGTTACACGTACATGCAGAGTCCCATTGATTTTAATGGAATTCTGCTACACTGTGCACACTAATGAATTTCTGTGGCAGATGTTACTGCAGCAGAAATACAGATTCTGAAGACCGTGGAAAGAATAGACATGTCTAGTCATTCTGTGGAGTACACATGGAAATACATTGCAGTCTGAGAGTGCAGTTCCGAGCAGACCTAGCTCTGGCATGTTCTGCTGGCACTCCACTGTTGGTGACAAACCACGGCCGAGTGTATTTTCCCCTTGTGTTTTTCCGGCAGTACATTCACAAGATTATCTCCCATAAGAGGCATTATTTATTCTCAATACCACTAGGCTGTACAGCTAGAGTGGTTAGTGTATTGACAGAAATTGTACTCCCAACCTCTGTCTCTGGAGGGAGGTAATGTCATCTTGCCCCTGTGCGACTAATACATTGTTCCCTGGGAAATCTTGGAGAGACCCTCCAAGCATTTGGGTCTGATTTCTCTTCCTATAGTCCTTTAGTGCGAAATGACTGTTGGATGCATATGCTGTGTGTGGTTTCCTAATGTTTTTGATGTCCCTCTCAACCCTGCCAGATTTGTTCTAGGTTGGCTGTTCTATCTTTTTCCTCAACAGTATGTGATCTTGAGTTTCCTCTAATTTCGTTGGAGTTGTCCTGGATGGAGGGCGGGTGGAAGGCTTGTTGTGTCAAGTTGTTCAATGTCTTTTTTTTCTCTTTCATAAAGATTGAAAATCTAATAAAAATTTGATTTAAAAAAAACAAAAACAAAAACACACACACACACACACACACACACACACACACTATAGTGCTCCTTACTTACCATTTGTAGAGCTTTGCCAAAAGATTCAATTGCCACAGACTCTTTCCCTGGTGTTCTTTTAGCTAGATCTGACACAGCATTGGCCATCAACATCTCAGAGCAACCTACGGTGACATTTACAACAGTTATTTAAAGAATAAAAAATTAACAGTGAACAAAAAGAAGGGAGCAAAACATTGAAATACCTCCTCCATAAACTGTTCTGGTATCTTTCACAGTCTGAGCTAATACACAGAGTGCATCATGAAGGGATCTCTCAGCTTCATCCAAAATCTGCTGTGTTGCACCACGAAGAACAATTGTGCATGCTTCTCCTGGAAAGTCACATAATAGAAACCAAATGTAGTACACACAGATGAGGTATAAAAAGAAAAAAAAAATATTTAAAAAAGGTGCCCCTACACCTACATTAATGTCAAACTGCTTGTCTTCTGTGTGATGCAGACTGACACTGCTCTCCTGTGTATAAGAGTTAAAACCCGAACAAGGAAATAAATCACAGCTGTATCTCATAGGATACTGTAGTGCAGGCATTGGCAACCTTTGGCACTGCAGATGTTTTGGACTACATCTCCCATGATACTTTTGTAGCATTTTGGCTGTAAGAGCATCATGGGAAATGTAGACCAAAACATCTGCAGTGCTGAAGGTTGCCTATGCCTGCTGTAGTGTGCGAGTTCGGGAACGCAGAAGTTATGTCATTGATCTATAACGTACTGTACCTAGATAACACAGAGAGCAAATGCATTGATGAGACTTCACCCTGTCTCTGCAAAGCCAGAGGCATCGTGGAAAATCATATCAGAGGGTAAAATAGGAATCAAAATAGACCACCCAAGCTTGCTGCATCAACTAAAATAAGTAAAGCAAAAACTAAAGTACATCAAATGAATACACAGGAACCTCTACATTATCTTTGTAATAGTCTATGTTGCACTATATAAGAAAGAAAAAAAAATCCCTGAGTGCTTCCATAAACATCATTACAATGAGAACTAGGAAATAAATGCGCAACCAAAAGGACCTAGAGCAGTGGTCTCCAACCTGCGGACCTCCAGATGTTGCACAACTACAACTCCCAGCATGCCCGGACAGCCAACGGCTGTCCGGGCATGCTGGGAGTTTTAGTTTTGCAACATCTGGAGGTCCGCAGGTTGGAGACCACTGACCTAGAGGATAAAAGGAAAAGCAATGTTGCTTACCCATGGCAACACCTGAGAAGTGAATCATCTTATCTTCCCCAATCATTACTTCTTCAATAAGTTTACAGCTTCCAAGCTTTACCAGCTCAGGATGATCAAAAGTAGATGCTATCTCTCCACCTGTAGAAAAGGAAGAATTTATAGATTTTTTTTTTTTTTTTTTTTTTTTAAACTTCTTTATGTCGGCTACAATAAGTAGAAGGGAACAATACCTGTAACAAGGGCCAAACGCTCGACTCCAGCAAAATCTGCATGTTCTATTGCCATGACACCAGCAGCCCCAAACAGCTGCTCTGGGTAGTTATAAATCAGCTGTCTGAAATGGGAATCAGAAAAAAACATTGAAAGATGTATTTTATTGAGTAGATCTGCCTGGCTGCTGCAGCTTTAAGTCTGTCTCCTAACTAAAGCAAAATGCAGCCTGTAGAAAAGTAAAAATGTTTTGGCAATAGCTCTGTGTCGCCATTAACCAGATCCCACTAGACATTTATGTCATATTGTGTCATATCATAAATACTAAGGCAACCATAACATATGCAGCAAAAGTTGTTCACCCCTATGTCAAAATAAGTGGTAACACTGAAGGGTCATTTAACTCCTTAATGACGAAGGACGTATATTTATGTCCTCCACCGGCTCCCGCGATATGCCATGGGGTCACGCGGTGACCCCACGTCATATAGCGGCGGTCCCGGCGGCCATCAAATGCCAGGACCCGCGGCTACAGGACATCACCGATCGCAGACGTGGTGATCAAAGGACATCATCGATAGCACCCTTCAGACGTGGTGATCAAAGCTGACCACCGCGTCTGAAGCGAAAGTGAAACTATCCTGGTTGGTACCCTTGGGAAAAAAAAAAAAAGACTTTCGGACTATATAATTTTGCTTTTCGATCTCCATTTAATATTCAGGTAACCTGTAAGAAGCAACACGAATACAGTCACATAAGCCATGTATAAGTTCCTACCTGTTAATGAAACAGTTGATCCCGTGTTTCAGAATGCGCTCTACTTTCTCCTTCATTTTCTCTTTCTCTGCTAACTCTATTTCAGCCACTTTTGCAGTAGAGTCCACACGTACCCTTGAGCCAAACACCTAAATAATAGAGGATTTGTTATGAGAAAGCACATCAAGAAAGGATAAGTGGGATAAATACAGGATATAACATAAATACCTTAATTTTGTCAGTGTCCATCCCTGTATTTGCAATAAGAATTTTTGCATTTTCAATACGTTTTGGTTGGTTTACTCCAATTTTCTTGTCCAACAAGAAACCTGAAAGACAACAGCTCATATTACATATTCCGAGTAATTGTTTATCCATAAACATTATCCTTCAGGTTAATGACTCCATTTGGAAATGAATGAAGTACAGTTGAAGGTGCAGGTACTGCCATGGTAGTCCAATCCCATATCACTGGAAAAGGAGGTGATTTAGACCCTGAAAAAACTTAAAGGGGTTATCCAGGAAAAAAAAAAAAAAAAAAAATCTTATATCAACTGGTTCCAGAAAGTTCAACAGATGTGTAAAATTACTTCTATTAAAATACCTTAATCCTTTCAGTAATTATGAGCTTCTGAAGTTAAAGTTGTTCTTTTCTGTCTAAGTGCTCTCTGATGACACGTGTCTCGGGAACCGCCCAGTTTAGAAGCAAATCCCCATAGCAAACCTCTTCTAAACTGGGCGGTTCCCGAGACACGTGTCATCAGAGAGCACTTAGACAGAAAACAACAACCTTAACTTCAGAAGCTCATAAGTACAGAAAGGATTAAGATTTTTTTAATAGAAGTAATTTACAAATCTGTAACTTTCTGGAGCCAGTTGAGATATATATATATATTATAAA